>NC_092783.1:43744691-46144691 GCF_047496795.1 Chiloscyllium punctatum
GAGATGCTGTGCTCAATGTTCATGTATGATGCTTAAATTAGTTGCAATTTAAATTGTCATGCTGAGGACAAGAATATATAGTGTGTGTTTGATGTTTTGCTTGGGCACCTAGCATTTATGTTGATTTTTACTCATTTATACTCATTTTTATGTTAGGATATGTTCTGTTGACATTTTGATCTGTCACTTCAAACGTGCGGTGCTGGTCTAATGACATCTTTGGGCCCTGGCTACTATTTTAACTCTGACCTGAGCAGGGAAGTAGATGTAACTTTTTTTGCTAAGTGAGCTCACGTCATAATGTACATGTCACATTGGCAATGGTGTAGCGGTAATGGCACTTTGGTCTAATGATGCAGAACTCCACGCTAATGTTCTGAGGGCAAGGGTTTGATTCCTGAATTTGAATTCAATAGGAAGTCTGGAATTAAAATAAATTGTCTCTTGGTGTCCACGTAGCCTCTAATGGTTATAAAATTCCAACCCCGTACTTGGTCAGGCCTACATATGACTCCAGGTCCACAGCAATGTCATTGACTCTTCACTTTCTTCTGGACAGTTAGGGATGGGGAATAAAATACTGGCTAAGCTAGCGATACCCTCAGCCATGAACTGATCAAAGAGGAAAAGCTTTGGGACAGCCTATCGTCATGAAATATGCATATAAATGCAAGACTTTCTTTCTCTTTTGAATTTAAAATGGTACTGGAGGATATCTAACAATTGTCATGAACGTTACAGTAGTTGATGAAACAACAACCTTCCTGACTTCCAGCTGCTCTCGGTTGAGTTTTACACTTAGCTGGACAAGCATATGGTTATCATATTTGACAGAAATGTTATGAAGCAGCGCAAGGACAGACGCCACTTATTCATCCACTTAGCTAGTAGCAGTACCTCTTAATGTTAAGAAAAAAGGTCAACAATGTATACTATTATCAAAGACAGAGTTTGCAAACAAGATTTCATTACAGAAAGAGGTGAAAGGGAGAGTGACACTCGGGCGGGGGGAGTGGAAGTGGAAGGAAATCACAGTCAAGCTAAGTTGGTTTTCTTGAGAAGAGCTTAATTTAGTACTTGTGGAAGATAAATGAAACAGTACAACAGAATGCTGCTGGTTTAAATCCAGAGATGTCATGACTTTCACCCACAATTAATTCCTATTGGATTCCTGCATTTTGGGGGCAATTTAATACTTGGAATCCGTAATGAAAGTAAAAAGCAAATATCTTACTGAAATCCACAGCACTGTTCAAGAGAGGAAATCAGACCTCATGGCACATAAAAGCTTTTCAGTGTACAATTATGGTCCATAGTTGTTTTTTTTCATGAAAAGACATTTGGCCATTAACAGTTCAGTCAGAAGCAGCACACTGGGGTTGCATTCCATTTGGTCATTAGCATTCCTCCGCTGCGAAAAATTCTTCATGTATCAAATAACAAGTCAAAGCATCTTCTAGCTGATTTCTCTTCTTAGATGCTGCCAGACCTGCTGAGCTTTTGCAGCAATTTCTGTTTTTGTTTCTGATTTACAACGTCAGCCGATCTTTCGGTTTTTACCTCATTAAAATGTCTATACCTAGCGCTTTACAGTTGGGAGAAACATCCAAAGGTGCTGAACTAAAAAAAGGACGTTTTAGGAAAGATGATCAAGAGCATACCCAAAAGGATGGGTCTTATTCCGGCTATTGAAGAAAGAAAGATGGGAAATTCCAGATCACAGATGTATTACAGTGCAGAAAGAGACCATTCGGCCCATTATGTCTGCACTTACTGTCCAAGTGAGCATCATGATTTAGTGCCATGCTTCTGCTGCTTTTTTCCACCCGTATCCTTGTACCATTGAAGAGGGAATTCTGAACGCGGATGCACAAGAAACTAGAGTCTTAGGGTCAGTGGAGTAAAAATAGTTTTTCATCTAAGTCGATTGAGTCATAAGGAGAGGTGCATGTTTCCTTTGATCTTTCTAATGAATGTCTGTTGATTTGTCTCCCTCTGTAAACATACTCAATTCTGTCCTGCAAGTTCTTCACGCAGTGAAAATGTTTGGAGCTTTGGTGAAGGTGACAGAAGTAATTGGAAGATCACAAACTAATGTGGATCAGCTGGGAGTGATGAGCTATCAGAATAAGCATAGCAGCAGAATTTCGTAAGAACTCAATAAATAGTAGGTTGAACCTGACCAGGAAAGCATTAGAGTAACAAAGTCTGAGTGAGACTGAGGCAAGTATGATGGCTTCAGTCATGGATACACTAATGTAGAAGAAGCAGGCGGTGCTATATATAACAGTCTTCATGATGGAATAGTTATGACATTGAGAAGGAAGTTGAGTTTGCAAAATGTTTAGATCAGCCTTGCATGAATACTGTGGAGTTTGTGTTGGGGTCTGAAGATTGTGACTTCATTCTTCCCAGTGTTCATTTGGAATAAACGTCATTAATCCCAGCCGAGGGTAAACGGATGCCCTGCCTGCCACTTGAGATGGATATTGAGGACTCTACGGTGCTACTTGAACAACAGAAGAGTTTTCAACATGGCCTGACCATTGCTGATACCTTTAACCAGCATCATTCCAAACAGGTTATCTCAACAGCAGGGAGGTCAAGACAGAAGGAGAGAGTGTCATTATCTTACCATTTAGAATTTGATCCCTGAAGAAGGGCTTATGCCTGAAACATCGATTCTCCTGCTCCTTGGATGCTGCCTGACCTGCTGCGCTTTTCCAGAAACACATTTTTCAGCTCATTTAAAATTTGACCCCAATTTATGGATGATATGGCTGAAGTGCAACAAGTAGATGAGAAAATGATGTTCTGAGATTCTGGGAAACTCTAAACTTGAAGATGCAGTGCTAAGGAGATAATCTATAAACAATGTAGTTTTGGCTGCTAAGTTACATCAATGAAGTCATTTTCAAACACTTTGGACACATAGATGAGGTAGTTTTAGTCTCCATATTTAAGAAATGATATATTTGCTTTGGAGATGGTACAATGAAGATTTAGTAAGTTGGTCCTTAAAATATTCAGGTCATTCTGTGATGGGAGATTGTGTAAATTAGAGCTCTGGCTCTCTGGAATTTAGAAGAATGAGGCAAACACGCTGAAAAATACAAATTCTAGACCGGTTTAATCAGTTTATTCCTGCCAGTCAGAAAATCTGAACCATTGGGGCACAGTCTCAGGTTATAGGACCAATCATTTAGAGCTCCGATGAGGTGAATTTACTTCACTCAGAAGTTTGTGGTTCTTTCAAATCCACTGCCCTATTAAACACTGATTGCTGTATTATGTATGTTTTTGGCTTAGATTTTTTTTTTGGTCATGCGGAGTGGTTGGAAAAATAGATTTGAAGGCCCTGATCAGCCATGATGGTATTGAATGGCATAGCAGGCTCCACAGATTACATGGTCTACTCCTGGTCCTATTTAGAACAAAGAACAAAGAAAATTTACAGCCCAGGTGCAGGCCCTTCAGCCCCCCCAAGCCTGAGCCGATCCAAATGTACTGTCTAAACCTGTCAGACACTTCCTGAGCGTCTGTATCCCTCTACTCTCCACCTACACATCCGTTTATCCAGATGTATCTTAAATGAATCTACCATGCCTGCCTCTACCACCTCTGCTGGCAACGCGTTCCAAACACCCACCACCCTCTGTGTGAAGTACTTGCCGCGCCTTTCCACCTCTCACCTTGAAAGTGTGACCTCTCGTTATTGAATCAGTCACTCTGGGGGACAAAAAAAACTTGTTTCTATCCACCCTGACTATACCCTTCGTGATTTTATAAACCTCAATGAGGTCTCCCCTCAATCTCCTTTTTTTTCTAATGAACCTACTCAACCTCTCTTCATAGCTAGCAGCTTCCATACCAGGCAACATCCTTGTAAAACCTTCTCTGCACCCTCTCCAAAGCGTCTACATTTCTTGTGTTCTTTTGTAGGATTTTAAAAACCGGCAGCTTGGGAAAGGTGCATGAAAACATAAAATCTTGATGATTTCCATCAGTTATGAATAGCTTTAATTACATTTCCTTCCTTCCACAGCTTTATGTATTTTACAAAGTATTGCCAACATTAGAAAAAGTGCAAAGAACAGAACATCCTTTTTGTACATGATTAACTTGACCTTTCAAAAGCTTTCAACTTAAATGAGTTGAGCATCTCTTTGGAAGCAGTTACAGTGACATAGATGCCTTGTTAGGTTCACAGACATCATATGTCTCTGAAATGATAACAGTAAACTAAAGTTTGCAAGTATTAAAATTGCATGTTTTTTTTGTCACTCTTCAGGTAATTTTCCATCCATTTGATCAAGTTTAACAATCAGTTGGGGGCAAAAAAAGCCATCACAGTTAAATACTTCTCCCTTATGAAATTTACAAAACAGTCGAAAATGAGGTGCAAGTGGAAAGTTACTAGAGATTTCCAGAGAAGTCACAAACTGTTGGGGAAAGACAAGAATGGGCAAATAGGGGTGAACTCATCCGAGAGTTGCCACTACGCGAACAGAAAATGAGATCAGTTGTCAGTGTAAACTCATTGAGGATTCCAGAGGTGTACAGTTTTTTTAAAAAGTTCAAAAGCACGTTAATCTGCCGTGGCTCATCAATATGCAATCTTTAACTGAAAAGAATATACTATGTTTTCTTTCACTTAACCTGACAGATATTGTAATTTCCAAAGTGACTTGTCAGTGGTAGAAAATGAGGCATTTTCACACTTTTTGCACCCAGTGCTTACATTAAATATCCTTTTCATCCATGTATGACAAGACACTTGTGCCAAGTAAATCCCAACACCAATGGCATGTAATGTAATTCAACCTACTTCAACAGACATTCAACCCAGGATGCCATTTCCCTTTTCAAAATGTTGCCTTGTTTATAATCTGTCTGAAGGTGAATGCCAAAATATTGATGATTTGGATTGATTTTGTACTGGTGGTTTACATGCATTAGAACCTGGGTCGACACTCTTCAAATTCATCATCATGGAAACATGCAAAAAAAGTTTGCGTTTTCATGACTCAAATACAATTTAAACCCAGTTTACAGTGATGAAAAATGCTAAAAACCATAATATCAATTATTCCTTTAATAATTTAACTACTACAGCCTAAAAAATAGTGAATAATAAAGCTAGACATTTCTCTCTCCCTTGAAAGGGGAAACCGTTCACATGAAGACTAATTTTGGGAAAGGCCATTTGATCTGATTCTGATCCCATAGTGTCTCTTTGCTGGATTATTATTGTTTTTATAAGTTATTCTAAGCTTATTCCATGTTATGGAAATCTATTCAATAGCTTAATCACTGTATATTTTTGTCTGATTATGTTTTGGAAGCATTTTGGGACTAGTTTCTATGTTGCAGACACTGTATAAATAAAACTCCTTGCATTTCCTTTAGAATTATTGTATTGAACTTGTTTTTTATTCTGTGTTTAAAAAATTAATGTACATTGCAATTTCAAGTCTTTTACACAATTGGCCATTTCTTTAGCTGTTTCAAATGTCTTAATTGTTTGCAAGTTAATTTTGGACAGAATGTTGACTGAGGCCAATTTTACTATGAGAAAAAGAAAAAGCCTACTTTTTTGCAGAATTTAATGACTCCTTGTTTGGATCCAATTTTCCCCACAGGCCATCTCAGAAAATCTAATTTTGTCTGCTGGAATGCATTTATCTTAGGAAAATGCAGCCTTGTGCGTAAATAATATTAATAACGGCATCTATTTCAACTCCGTAACTAAATAGCCACTTAATCTGTATAACTGAAGACACATTCACTTTATTCAACTGAACAGATGCAGTGTCAGAGTATAACATCTGCACCAAAACATGGTATATTCTGAAATGCTTTTGAGGTTTCTAATTTAGGAAAATTGTTTTAGTCAGATTTTGAGTAAATTAATATCAATATTTTAGTGCCCCTACATTCTTTTATTCAGTGTAAAAGCAAGCCACAACTTTACCAAATAAGCCTTTGACTAACTTGCATTCTTATTTGTTGTTCTGATTTCTTTGTTATTTTCTGAATAAAAAAGGAGGTGCTGCACTTTGACTTGACTTAAGTACTAATTGACTGCAAGATATGTTAGTTAAATCAGAACTGTAACTTTCTTCTAATTTTTTTCATTGTTCTGTATTTTGAATACACTTAAGGTTGTGTGCCAACCTTTTGAGTCTTTTATATCCTGTTTTATAAATGTGACGTTACTTTATGTTGAAATATTTGCACTTCCTGGCTTTAATTAAATGGACCTTTAGGGATTACACAAAGCACTTGCAGTGGGTATTGGTTCAGTCACGTATCCTGTTTGTCAAGTGGACAACGGCAGCATATTTTACTTCCATTTTCATTTGAATAAAAACATAGATAATCCCTTTATCCCTAGCATCATGTTCCTCTGATAATATTATTTAACCCTTTACATATTTTTGACCATCCCATAGCATATTTCCGTAATCCCTGTCTAGTTTCTTAAAAGACAGTACTTTCTTAGGATTTGCTCTAAATAAAGTCGGTCTATATGATCTGTTTAATGGGTACATTGAACATGCATTCTAAACTTAAGGTTTATGCTTGTCTAATAAACGTGGTCCTAACTCCAGATCAGTGCTTTGTCCCCTATGTGCACTTAGAGTTTCTTATGAGAAAGGTTAAGTCCAAAGCACTGACTTTTAGTATGCCCAAAACTGTTCAGATACTTTCTTTAATTTAGCTTCCCTGATTACAATGGGCCAATGGAATGTTTATCATGATCAGACATTTTGCGGTTTGAGAAAAGTTGCTGGTTGCATGGATTAAGATTCAGCCTCACTATTTCTGCATTCCCAGTGTCTTGCACTGTAAATGACTATCCCATTGCAGGCATTGTAATTTCATTTTGTATATTTGTCATTCGTTACTTTAAAGATGAGGTATTCAGGTAAAATTATACGTTCTGAATGGGATCCTGTTTTTCTATTCGCATTAAGTGACTTGGTAAGGTATGGATTAGTTTTCTTTTAATTACTCTAAATTATGCTTATAATGAATTCTATACATATATATTAATACAAAGTGAATCATGCCCCAAAGCAGATTAGCTTAAGTGTTCTCTGGAGTGTGCCTGGAGGCAGTCCCTTGGCTCTGCTGTAGTTGCAGTTTAGAGGCTTGGTGTAATTTTTCTGCTTGATGAAATGCCTCATGCTGCTGGAACATTCCGCGCTCACTTGGTGGCTAGGGAGAAAAATGCCACATTGCCTGTCCTTAAGTTAGCTTTGCTTCCCATTGGCTCAGTGAGGTGATAGTATTGACATTTTCCTTGGCCACACTACGTACATGGTGTGATAACAGTCTCTTTACACTGAATTTGGAAGTGATACATCCACTACTCCACCATTACCACTTCATTTCACAACAGGGAAGCTTGCTTTCTTCTTAGTCTGGGCACAAGAGAACCTGTGATAGCATAGCAGCTGAGAAAATAAGTCTGACGTATATCAAATTGTTTTTTTCACTGAATCCTCCACTATGGAAATATGGCAAAAGCTCGTGGACCAAATGGTTATACCATGCTGATTAAGTTCTGGATCAGTGGAAAGATTTTTCTGTTGCCTATTGATGGCCCTGTTTAATTATTAGTATTAATGTTCAACAAAACAGATCGAAATGTTTGCAAAGTTATCTCAGTCTTCTCAAAGTATGAGTAGTAATTAGCTCTAGCCTGTGTAAATTCATGTTGCTTCTTCAGTCATACAAATCCAGTACAATTTCAAAAACTGGAATTGGATTTTGTGGCAATTGTTCCTATTGTGACAGTTATGACTGTCATGAATATATCCTGATTACCTCATTCCTTTTCCATTACACCTAGGAGTCCAGTCAAGTTGGTAAGACCTCTAACTTTACGACAGTAGTCTGAGTTTTGGCTTGTATTTGTATTAACACTCTTCTTGTGAGGAGTGTTCTGCAATGCACTTAGAAGTGCCTATCATTGTACTGAGGACTGTAGAGTTTTGCCAACAATGGGAGAAACTCTGTGCTGAAGCATGAAGCTGAATAGAGGTGAGTGTTCTTGATAGAAAGGCAGAATGGGGGATAAAGAATAAGATGTCTGAACTCTAAGCTGCATGCCAGGATGGGGATTTGGAATGATGAGGAACTTCAGGAAGTGTAGAGACTAATGCTGTCATGAGGGACCATGAAAGGCAGGAAATTACACAGCTAATGTAATCAATCACTCTAATTCCAGGTGAGTACAATTAGTGTTCTCCTAAATCCACAGAGGGACCACGGTAGAGAACTCCGGAAGCCAGTACCGAGACTCACTGCACAGCTGTGATATTTTAATTGAACCCATATTAAAAAGTACACACAAGGCAAAACTAGGCAGAGATGTTGATGTCTGTGGAATCCATGATAAATAATTTCTTGGGCGATCACACAGATTGCTGCTGATCTCTGCAGAGGTTTCTTTCAATGATTTCTGATCATACTTATTACACCAGTTTCCTCAGGAGAAAGATTACTGTGTTCACCTTTTATGCTGAGCATCTGAAAATGGAAATATTTCATTCTGTATCCATACTTTACAAACTATTTAAGTATGCCTACAACTTAACTTGTTTCATTGGAGCTTCCAGGCAGTGATCACTGCAGATGTATAAAGTGTAACAACACAAGCGTGTTCTGTAAGCAGGATCGCTTTCCAGTTCAAATGCTTTCATGTTTTAATACATTTTCTTGTGGGATGTAACTAATTTATCGCCTTAAATAGCTGTAACTGTCAGGTAAAGACTTGTAAACTACCTGTCATTTCTTGAGTGTTCTTTAGATCAAAATACTGCCTTCTCATTCTGCTTAAATTAGTGTAAAATGCCATTTGCTCCATTTGAGTATCTTGTGGCAATGCAGTTGAGGTTCACTCAACACTGAGAGTGATCTATGATCAATTTATTTCTGTAAGTTGCAATTATGTCAGAGCAGTCGGAGCTAATGTGAAATTGTCATGAAAATTCACAGGATCAAAGGAGGCCATACATTTTTCTAGTTAAAATAGTCATCTATAATGAATGAGAAATGACAAAAATATTGCAGGTGCTGGAAATCTCAGGTAAAGACAGAAAATACTTGAGTTACTCAAAAGGTCAAGCAGTAACTGCAGAGAGAGAAAGAAAAGATGAATGCTGTGGGTCCCTCTCCCTGAAAATTAAAATGAATGCGGCGTTTTCTGCAGTTGCTTTGATTTGGCTAAAACAATACGACAAAGTTCAGAAGTGTCAATAGTTCTCTTTCTTAAATCACAACCTGAGTGAGAGATCTTCAGACACTTTCCCCAAATGATCGTGTTGCTAACAGCTGGTTCACGGCTCTCTTTGTTAAATGTTACCTTTATAATTCTAGGTTCAGGAAGTCGAAATAGAGAGAGTTACGAAAGCATATACAAGTGCTGGAGAAACAGAACAGATCTGACAGCATTTGAGAGAAACCAAGTTGACATTTCAAATCCAAAATGACTCTTTCCCCTTGCCCTGAGTTTCCACCCACCAGCACATGGATTCTAAGAAGGATTCTAAGAATCATTTGCACAACCTTTGGACAACCTTTGGCAGATTGCCACCACTAAATACATCTTTCCCTCCCCCATCAGCATTCTCTGATATTTCCAACACTTGTACCCAGTCAAGCATTAGCAATCTGGAATTGTCCTTCATCAAGGCGGCATGGTGGCTCAGTGGTTAGCACTGCTGCCTCACAGCACCAGGGACCTGGGTTCGATTCCTTCTTCGGTGTAGCTGTCTGTGTGGAGTTTGCACATTCTCCCCGTGTCTGTGTGGGTTTCCTCCATATGCTCCGGTTTCCTCCCACAGTCCAAAGATGTGCACATCAGGTGAATTGGCCATACTAAATTGTCCATAGTGTTAGGTGCATTAGATAGGGGTAAACATCGGGTTGGTGAGGGTTACCCTTCGGAAGGTCAGTGTGGACTTGTTGGGCTGTGTCTGCGTGGGTTTCCTCCGGGTGCTCCGGTTTCCTCCCACAGTCCAAAAATGTGCAGGTTAGGTGAATTGGCCATGCTAAATTGCCTGTGGTGTTTGGGGCAGGGGTAAATGTAGGGGAATGGGTCTGGGTGGGTTGTGCGTCGGTGTGGACTTGTTGGGCCGAAGGGCCTGTTTCCACACTGTAAGTAATCTAATCTAATCTGGAGGGAATCTAATCTAAACATCCACAAATCAATGCTTCTTAGAGTATCTAGGTGGTACAGCAGACAGTTCCTCACACATACGCCTGCACATTAATCATCATGTTATCATGGAAGAATGAAGACACATATCTCACATGTTCTTACCCACATCCCATCATGCCTCCCTTTCACAGTCACTGCTACTCTTTCCTCAATGCCCATTGTAGCCTTGTATTTCATCATTGTTAAATGTGGCACCATCACACACAGGGAAGCCTTCAAGTGCTTCGCAACAGACACTTAGTTTCAACAGTAGCAAAAGCAAATAGAAAACAAACAAACAAACAGAAGTTGCATTTGCCTGATAAATCAGAAATGCTTACCTTTTGAGCACCAACAACTTAACAATGAATGAATGATCAGTGCATCCAGTTCTCATCGACTGAAACTGGGAGTCAATTAAGTCCTGTCTGGCTTGCAGCAGCCAATGCTATATTGTGCAGGCGGTAATGTTACTCCTGCATAATGGCCTCCTCTTCCTTCTCGGATGTCTGCTGTCACTCTCCCAGCTTGTTATCCACCATCACATGCCCTGTCAGTTTGCAGTTATACAAAGCACAGCAGGCTATGATTAATAGTGCTCCATCTGGAGTGGACTGGAGGGCCTGCCCCAAATGATCCAAGCATCAGAACTCCATCTTCAGAAAGTACATCATGGTTGTACCGTCATGGCCTCCGCCTCAGTCAGGTTTGAGTAACAGATGGTTGTGGGTATTGCTTGTCTTCCAATACACATCCTTGCCTGGCATCTAGATCCTCAATCATAGCAGGAAATTGAGAGTTCTCAAGGATATAGGTATTGTGGAAAATTTTGAAGATACGGTACCAATGACCACAGATGGGTTGAACATGGTTGGAATGGAAGGCTTTTCTGTTGAAGAGCTCAGCTACATTATGATATGAGCTTTTAAAAGTGATGGGTACAGTCTATCCCACCTTACACTTGGGGGAAGCCAGCTATATTGCCTGCTGCCTGAGCTGCTGTGCTCTTCCAGCACCACTAATCCAGTATTTGGTTTTCAGCATCTGCAGTCATTGTTTTTACCCAACTATATTGCCTATGTCTACTCCCTGGGCTACAACACTGACCTCATCATGTGGAATTGAGATGAAGCAGCATGATGTGGCACAAATGGCATTAATTACAGCCTCGGTAATTTGTGGGTGGGAGATGAAGATATCGTGCAGAGGTTGCCTGTGTCCACTATGAAGTGCATTTGCTCTTGGTCTGCAGGTATCTTTTTTCAAAGTTCACTTGGAATTGCTTCTGCTTCACAGATGACCGCCATCAATCTGCAGTGACCAGTGACATGTCAAGATTGCTTGTGACCAATATTTGCACCCCACACTGATGTGCACCACATCTATTTCACAAACACAATGATATATTTGCAAAGAAATTCAATCAGTGTTCCGCAAGTGCATGATTGGTGCTGTTATCTTTTGGAGCACATGCCTTCCACCAGTCGCGAAGTCTGCTTGATGGGGTAGAAAATCAATTCCTCCCACTCAGTGTGTGCTTTTGATTTGACCTCACATTTTAGGAGCTAAGGGAATAAGGAAAGAAGTGAAGGTCTCACTTGGTCCAGTGACTCAGGCTCAGTTTGTTCGTCACTGTCCTTCTCCCTGAACACACCCCACCAAGAAAACCCTTCATGTCCTTTCCCAACTCCCATTCCCTGGACAGCCCATCACCATTAGTCCCTATCCACCACCTGGGATTTAAGGCTGCTCCACACATCCATACTCTCTGAACTTCATTCCTACAGTTTACTTGTGCCCACCACCATGTTGGGATGTGGCCATCTGGTTGAAGCACATGAAGTTTGTTTCAAAAAGAACTAACTTCCTTCACCCAAAATATTAGGATTTTGGTAGTGCCAGTAGTGGACTGGTGTGGGCAAAGTTAAAACTCTCACAACACCAGGTTATGATTAGATTAGATTAGATACAGTGTGGAAAGAAGCCCTTTGGCCCAACAAGTCCACACCGACCCGCCAAAGTGCAACCCACCCAGACCCATTCCCCTACATTTACCCCTTCACCTAACACTATGGGCAATTTAGCATGGCCAGTTCACCTAACCTGCACATTTTTGGACTGTGGGAGGAAACCCACGCAGACATGGGGAGAATGTGCAAACTCCACACAGACAGTCGCCTGAGGCGGGAAATGAACCCGGGTCCCTGGTGCTGTGAGGCAGCAGTGCTTGCCACTGCTGCCACTTATGGTCTAACAGGTTTATTTGGAAGCACTAGCTTTCAAGGCACCACCTCTTCATCAACCGCCTGATGAAGGAGCAGCACTCCGGAAGCTAGTGCTTCCAAATAAACCTGTTGGACTATAACCTGGTGTTGTGTGATTTTTAACTTTGCCCAAAATATTAAGTATTATTCTCTTAAATGTCCAAAGAAAATCCATGATATGATTTGTGGAGCCATCCTACAACTTCTGTTTGAGCAAAAGTCGGGAATGATCTGATCTGTAACAGTATGATCAGTTTTTATGCCTCTTATCCAAAATTGTGTTAGTAGAAAATATAACATATAAATTTTTAAAATCTTCATCGGCTAACTGTGTCCTGCTAATAACATTCATATTATTGATGTATTCAACATAAGTAAGCTCGAGGTCTTAAATCAGATTTAAGTTGAGCTGATGCGGTTCAACAGCATTGATCTGAACATGGATTCATCAAGAAGAGCATTACAGAACTTTGTTTGTTTTGGAGGCAGTATATCTTGGGTGACAATTATATCCTGGGGGTGTGATTTAAAACAGTCCCTGGTGTAACATGATGTGCTCGTGATAAGAGCAGCCTTTGATTCTTTTGACCCCCATTTAACATACAGCTCACAGCATTGTGTGGTGAGTTTGGAGTGCTCATCTTTTGTTGCCATCATGGTTGATCATGCTGATTTTGTTTTTCTAATGTCAGGGAGCAAAGGTGAAATGAGTTTTCAGCACAGTCATGAAGGACATTAGCCACTGACCCATCATAACAGCTACAAAACGTACAGGATGGGGACAGCTTGCAGCTCCTATTTGGAGAACTGTGTACTTTCTTTCCACGTTGCTTGTTGTATTTCGGTATTTCCCAAGCACGTCATTAAGGATTGAGGCCTGGTACTGACATGTTGAATATGTAAAATTTCTTCCAAATACTTCAAAACACACACATCCCACTTTGAAAGTAGTTGCCATTCATTCTGAGATAACATCAATTTGATGCAACATCATTGCTTCCATAAAATCCTGTTCAAACCTTTCTTTGTCTTGAATTAAAAAGTATCTTTTTTTCTCTCTACAAAACCAAATACTCAATCTTATAATGCTGGTCATGTCTGAGGTATTGTGTGCGCTATTAAGCTGCAGAGGCTTGTACTGCAAATACTTTGCCTTGAAGTACATTGCACTTCTGTGTCTACCTATATATTTGAGTTGAGAACGTTTCAGGCTGTGAATACTTTTGCACATCTGAACCCCATATGGATGTGATTAGTTTGTCATTAACACCATATTGAGACCACAGTCGCTTTTGTAGGATGAATGGAGTGAATACTTGTCTCAACCTCAGTGATGAAAGAACCACTTAGGTGTTAACTGCTGTCTTGCGTTTATGTAAGTGCCATGTTCCCAACTGGGGCTAGCGCTGCAGAAGGCCAAATGACCCTGGTGTTGAAAGTAATGTTTACGCTTTCAAGTGAACACAGATGTCGTATGTATATTCCATCCAGTTTTTGGAAGCATGTATTATGGACACCAGTTGAGGGCAGGACAGCACTGAGCTGCAATGATGCTTGCTGTGTTTGAATAACCCACCAGTCCACTGTTCAGGAAAAAATAAGACGACTCCTCATTTGTATGTTGGCATTCTTGATATCTATCTGGTATACTCCAGCATAAATCATGACCTCAAACAGAAGGAACGGTGAGGGAAAATTAATAAGTATTAAGTAAAAACTTACGGATTTGCTTTTGATTTATTATTGTCACATATACCTCTGTACAGTGAAGGGTTCTGCTTTGCATGCAGTACAGCAGATCATAACAAAGACACTGAGATCCTAGAATGATTGAACAGACTGAAAAATAGTGTGTTATGGCTGTGAAGTAGGTGTACAAAAGACAAGATCAACATTTGATTTGAAATTTGAGAGCTCCATTCAGAAATCTGATAACAGCAGGGAAGAAGTTACTCTTGACCCAGGTCTGGACATTTGTAGAATCTTCAGACCTGCAAGTAGATATAAGAGAACATTATTAGTAATTTTGACAAACTTAGAATTGAGATTGAAAAGTGCAGAACTCCTATAAGAAACGTGAGAATAAGATCTGCTGTCGAGAACTGGCAGAGAGTCGCCTTGTGAAATGAATTGATATGGAAGATTTGGATTTTAGTTTCATTTTTGGGTTTCATTCAGGGAACTTTGGAGTAAATGAGAGTATGGATTGATCTCCAACTGTAATATATCTCTTTTTATTCACGAGTGAGATTGAAGTGTCACTGGGAAGGCTGATGCTTGTTGCCCATCCCTGTGTGCTGTTAAGGAGGTAGGAAAGCCGAAATCAGACTTGGAACACAACTTCTTTTTACGGCATTTAATTTCAGCATTGAGTGGGAAGACATGCTCGAGTGCTTTTCTTTTTATATTTCAAATTCTACAGTTTCTCTTGAATGGGACTGAAATGGTGCTTTTTTTTTTGTTTTTTGCAGACATTAAGACCACTGTCATCTGAATGATTTATAAAAGTAACACAAACACTGCCATATTCAAAGCTTCCATGTGTGGCCCAGAGCTTTGAGCAAATGATTGGAATAAGTAACATACATGGGGAGATGAAGCAGGTCTTAAATAGCAGGTTAGTTTAGCATCTGTGCAAAAACCATAATTTGCCAAGCAGCTTGTGCAGAATTTGCATCTGTGACAAAACACCCACATGGCTACAATTAAAGCTGGAAACTTGTCCGAACAGGTGCCAAGTAAATGGATGTTTAAGAGAGGGCTTTTCTGGTGAAGTGCACACTAAAGAAAAAATGTTTACATTTTTGGACTGTATATGGATGTTCACTGAAGGAATACAGTCTTAAATCACATTGGGTACAAAGTAAGGGAAGCAGGATAAATATGACCAAAAATAATTAGAAAATGATTTTGATCTGTTCATTTCAAGCAAATGTACATAATGTTGGTATTATACTTAATTCTTTCAAAAGAGAATATTTTTTAAACAATACTACAAATTGTCAGTCTTTGCCTGAAAAGTAAACACTCTACCCTTCAATCTCTCAAATAACTTAATGCTTTTCACATTGAAAAGGGTTGGCAGCAGGAATCAGTTTCATGTTGAGAAAATGGATTAAATTAAACCCACTTTAGTTCCAGAAACACCACATTGCCTGTAAATATTTTGGAACATATATTAAAGTGTGGGGGGCCGTGCTGTGTTTGTGTTGTACTGTATGTAACTGGAGATGTGTTCTCATTGAAACTATTAAATAATTCACAATTTGACACAGCTGTCATACTGATATTTATGATAATGAAAGTGGATTACACTGACATTGATACCGTATAGAGAGGTCTGTGGCAGGAGGCATAGCATTTTGAATAGAGTATTATTCAAAATAACCCATTGCCTTAACCAGCTTATCCTCTCAAACATTCTTTTCATTTGTGTTGCCTTGTTCCAGTACTTGAAATTTAAGATCAAAAGGATATCCAGAGTTAACAAAATGTGATCATTTTAAACTGTTGCAGCAGTCGCTTTGAACCAGTGCAGAAGTTTTCAAGGTCATTACATAATGGTTGACTGAACGGCTGATCAGTCAGCTGTACTGTAATGTCCTACCCATATGTGCACTTGAAATACAGCACAAATCAACAAGTCCTCGAAACAGGAAATGGGAGGAAAAATGAACTGAGAAACTGTCTTTGCATGGCTCATGCAATCAGAACCAACTTTTCAATTCACCTAAACATACTGTCTTGTTCAGTTAAATATGAATAATCTGAAAAACATGGGGCAATTAGACAGAGAACATTTAAGAATCAAATATGCCTTTGCCTCCATACACTCTTCACCTTTTCACTTACTCACTTGCATGGTTGCAGGACATCTGTTCAGATTGAGTTTTTCCTTTTAATTATTTAATTAGTACTTGCAGCTGAGGCTCAAGCTCATTCACATTTTTTTAAAAAGTCTGGGCATTAATGGTGTGATTTAAAGACCTTACAGATCCTGTCATGCTGCCTGGTGTTCCTTTCTTAGACTATTGCTTTCTGTTCTCCCATTAAAACTGAAACTTCTCCAGTGTGCTTTCTTCTTTGTGTTAGATTTGAATTATTGTGTGATCCATTCTTTTACTGCCATGGAGTTTCAGGTATGATGTGATATTTGCTGTCGTGTTTTATTTCACTGTTGATAGAGTGCATGTTGAGCACGTTTGCACTGGTTTGGTCTCAGTGATTGGACATTGACGTCCATTTTCACTTTGGTTAATTTCAGTACATTAGATTTCTTTTGAATAATTTGACACAAATGGACTGCAGAGTTCTGTCGTCTGCAGCTGTGTTATGAATGGGTTTTTAGTTACACCACAACCTATGAATGAGTAAAATAATGTTGATTTGAAATCGGAGAGTTTCCTAGTTTAGGTCAGTGATGTGTGAAATGAACTCTTAGGCTGATTTGAATACTGCTTCCAAATAAGCTTTTGTTTACCTGAATAATATAATCATTTCTTCAATGTCTGTTTCTGTTACATTGTTGTGACAACCAAGTGGGTGTCAGTGAAGTCTGCTTGATTAAATGACCTAGATGCTGAAAATCCAGTCATGCAGACGATACAATATGTCTGACATGCAGGTACTTTAACTTTCCATGCAATGTCTTAACCTGAAAAACCCTTTCTCCACTATTTTTCTAGTCGTCAGTCAATTTTAATTCAGTCAAATGAAGTACTAATTTAAACCATTTTTCCTCATCTATGTGCTTTTGGATAGGTCTGTCTTTTTGTTCATGGAAAAATCATTGGAATTTTGCTGTTCTCTCCACCGATACCACAGTAAGGAGTTCTGAGCAAAAACCATAATCCTAAAATATTGAGCCTGTTTCTCCATCGATACTGTTGAACATTGTGAGCAATTTCTGTTCTTAACTACAGGGAACCTCCTCAGTTCCCTTCTCATCAACTGACCACCTAAGTTCTGGGTGAGAAGGTCCACTGGGGGACTGACTTGACCTGCCCACAGTTAAGGCCCTTGAGTGGTAAAAGGGTGTCAAATTGCCACTGCCCCAAATTACTTGGCTTCCCAGAAGACTGGCAAGTGGTTGAAACCAGGATGACCCATCTGCCAAGTTGGCAGGAGGAAGGGCACGGGACCTCAGATTGCCCAAGTTTGGGGGAATTTGGAGGTACAGATACAGGCCAGGGAAGGTTTTTGAAAGCCAACCCTTGCCCTTGCATCCAATAGTTTGATCCCCTCCTCCCACAAAGAGATGGTTTTTAAAAAAAACATTTACCTTCTCACTGGGTAGCCCAAGAAGTAGGCCTGGACCAACAGATTATAGGACCTGGAATCTACTTGCCTCTGATGAGCTGCTTCTCATTTTCAAAGCCTGCAATAGCCTGAGACACTTGCCTAAGCACTGTTTAGTAAACATTCATGTGCTAATAGGTGTTCTTGGGGTAGAACTATCTTGGTAGTGAGGCTGGCATGTTTCACACACTCGCCCCACAAATATAGACTAAAATTTGTTTAAAGTTGTGGTCAGAGTTACAATCAAGTTCCTGTTTCCCCACTTGATGATTGAAATGTGAAATTGTAACTGAAAAAGAAAGCTGCACGTGAACACTTCTACCGAGAGGTAGAGTGTGGGTTTCATAATACTGCAGACTAGTGTAGGAAATTAAATATTTTGCCTGCTTCATTTTGTACATTGTCTGATACATGCTGAAATTCTTATTTTGAAAGTAAACACTGGAGCTCTCCTACTCTGGAATCTGATCTTTGATCAGTGTATTTCATTTGCAATAATCCTTCTTTATAAAGCATGGCAGTCCAACCTTGATGTTAAGTAGATTAAGTTCTCAATAGTCAATTGTTGTGGACTTCAACAGTTTCCTCATTTCCCCTTCCCCCACCTCACCCTAGTTCCAAACTTCCAACTCAGTAACTGTCCCCATGACTTTTCCGGACTTGTCCGACCTGCCTATCTCCTTTTCCACCTATCCACTCCACCCTTTCCTCTCTGACCTACCACCTTCATCCCCTCCCCCACTCACCCATTGTACTCTATGCTACTTTCTCCCCACCCCCACCCTCCTCTAGTTTATCTCTTCATGCTTCAGGCTCTCTGCCTTTATTCCTGATGAAGGGCTTTTGCCCAAAATGTCGATTTCGAAGCTCCTTGGATGCTGCCTGAACTGCTGTGCTCTTCCAGCATCACTAATCCAGAATCTGGTTTCCAGCATCTACAGTCATTGTTTTTACCTCGTTGTTGATTCCTTGTCCATCCTTAAGTCAGATGAGCAGTTGTCTGACAGGAATGTTCAATTCAGTTATTTTCATAGGTTCCATATAATTTTTTTCCCTTTCAAACAACATTGTCAACTACATAAAATGTATTTATTTTAATATGCCCAGTGTCTTTGAATTTCAAGGCTGTTTTTGAACTCTGCTGGATTTTTTTTCCTTAAAGGCTTGGATTTTTCAAGTTTACGCTTTGCTTGCACGCTCGGTTCACAGCCCCAGAAAGAGGGATTAAGTCTGGCACAATTCCTTTTAGAAGCTTCCATAGACCTTTTTTGGAAGATCAAAGGGAGTGTCTTTGTAGTGAAGTGAAGGTATTGAATGTATCTTGGGGGTCCAGAAAGTCTGGTGAATAGTATTTGAGTTGAAGTAGAATAGATTCAATTTAAGGCCCATGGCAATTGCTTTACGGCCATAAAGTGTGTTAGTCCCAAGAGTCTTGCTTTATTTACCATGATTGTTTGATCAGAACCTCAAACCTGCCTCCATTAGCGTTAATCCTTAAATTCTTATTCTCATGTAAATGCAAACCTATAATAAAGCACTGCTTGGTTTCCGATTCATAAAAAGCTGTTGGAAGATCAAGGCTTTTGTCTGCCCCACAACAGCAGTGGAGCATCTTACTCATGTTTTTTCTAATCTTATATATGCTCTTTTTTTTAAAGCCTAAATCATGCAACCTCAAATTTCTCTGATTTTTCGTGAAATCTATTTGAGTTTGAAGGTAATGAGAATAAAACATGAATATTAATCTTTATAACTGCCCTCTGAGTGTGATCAACATAGTCTTTCCATTAATTTGAGTATTGCATTACATCAAATTTGGCATAGTGATCAGATGGACGGAAATTTACTACATTTATTAGTATGTTAAGAAAGAGGTTACATGGAAGCTATAATGTGTAGACTAAAATGTTTGAATCTCCTCTCGCTATCTGGTGTATCCTTGAGATCATAACCAGAGGATAATGAAAGAAACTCACTCTTAGAATGTCAGCTTCTGCTTATTAAAACAGATTTTGAAAAGTAGGTTTACACAAACATATTGTAGATCAAATGTCTCACTGGATGTTTTTTACCTGCTCACCCTGGGGAGCAAATTTATGCAAATTGGCACATTTGCAATTTAATGGCCTACCAGATAAATGCTTCTAGGCTTCAGTTCAGGAATCAGCCTCCTGTCGCGATGCATGCTCTCTCATTCTAAAACACATGAGGATGTTGATTCAACAAAAACACCCAAAAAAACTGTGGATGCTGGAAATCAGAATCGAAAATACAAATTATTGGAAAAACTCAGCAGGTCTGGCAGCATCTGTGGAGAGAAAGTACAGCGAATATTTCAGGGACAGTGACCTGCTTTAGAATGGTTATTCAGACCTGCTGGGCTTTTCCAGCAATTTGTTTGTGTGAGACAAGGTTGAAATTAACTAAAATGCATTAGGGTGGCACAGTGGCTCAGTGGTTAGAACTGCTGCCTTACAGCCCTAGGGTCCCAGGTTCATTTCCAGCCTCAGGCAACTGTCTATGTGGAGTTTGCACATTCTCAGAGTGTCTACATGGGTCTCCTCCCACATTTCAAAGATGTGCAGGTCAGGTGAATTGGCCATGCTAAATTGCCCATAGTGCATTAGTCAGAGGGAAATGGGTCTGGGTGGGTTACTCTTTGGAGGGTCAATGTGGACTTGTTGGGCTGAAGGGCCTGATTCCACACTGTAGGGAATCTAATCTAATAAAAAACCATCCCAGGAAGCATGAAACATAAGCAGGCAATGCTTAAAATATTCAGCATGTCAAGCAGCGTCTATGAAGAATGAATGATTTATTCATTGCCACTTACATTTTACAGTGAATAATGTAGTAAAATACAGTAAAAGCTTCAATGGTCACCACAATCTGGCATCATTTTGAATAATTTAAGAATAAAAAGGATAAAAGATTTAACTGAAAGACAGCCCTGAGCCAAACTAGAGTAAACCTTCTGGATGGCCTTTTCTGCAGTAGTTTGCTTTCATACTGTATTAAACATGCCCAATAATAATTTTAAGATAATGTTATGAAGTGTAGCCATGTAAAGTCAACTACATGGCACGCCCATAAGATTAATGAGAAGAGGAGATGTTTCAGTTTTGTAAACTGGCTTTCATATTAATGGGTTTAAGCCTGGTTGCAGTTTTAGTTTGCAACCTTCCAAGATGAGTCACAAAAGGCTTTAATTGTTTCAACAGTAATCATGCTTTCTATAGTGCACCATCATAAATGTTCTCCTAACAATTTAAAACTGAATTGAATCATCTTTGCATGTTAATATTGATTCCCTAGAGAAGAATACTCCAGTATACAAAGAGGGGGAGTTTTCATTTGTGACCATGTAAGCTGGTGACAACAATTGGCCAACCTGCTTTGCAGTATGTTTCATGTTTGTTTTGTTGGCTTCAGTGACAATAAAATTGTTAGATTTAAGAAGGGTGGTAAGGACAAGTCAGGAAACTATAGACCAGTGAGCCTGACATTGGTGGTGGGCAAGTTGTTGTCGGGAATCCTGAGGGACAGGATGTACATTTATTTGGAAAGGCAAGGACTGATTAGGGATAGACAACATGGCTTTCTGCTTGGGAAATAATGTCTCATAAACTTGATTGAGTTTTTTTTGAAGAAGTAACAGAGGATTGATGAGGGCAGAGCAGTAGATGTAATCTATATTGACTTCAGTAAGGCGTTCGACAAGGTTCCCCATGGGAGACTGGTTAGCAAGGTTAGATTTCACGGAATACAGGGAGAACTAGCCATTTGGATACAGAACTTGCTCAAAGGTAGAAGACAGAGGGTGGTGGTGGAGGGTTATTTTTCAGAGTGGAGGCCTGTGACCATTGGAGTACCACAAGGATTGGTGCTGGGTCCACTACTTTTCGTCATTTATATGAATGATTTGGAGGTGAGCATAAGTATAGTTAGTAAGATGACACCAAAATTGGAGGTGTAGTGGACAGCAAAGAAAGTTGCCTCAGATGGGCCAATGGGCTGAGAAGCGGCAGATGGAGTTTAATTTAGATAAATGCGAGGTGCTGCATTTTGGGAAAGCAAGTCTTAGCAGGATTTATACAATTAATGGGAAGGTCCTAGGGAGTGTTGCTGAACAAAGAAACCTTGGAGTGCAGGTTCATAGCTCCTTGAAAGTGGAGTTGCAGGTAGATAGGATAGTGAAGAAGGCATATGGTATGCTTTCCTTTATTGGTCAGAGTATTGAGTACAGGAGTTGGGAGGTCATGTTTTGGCTGTACAGGACATTGATCAGGCCGCTGTTGGAATATTGTGTGCAATTCTGGTCTCCTTCCTACCTGAAGGATGTTGTGAAACTTGAAAGGGTTCAGAAAAGATTTACAAGGATGTTGCCAGGGCTGGAGGATTTGAGCTATAGGGAGAGGTTGAGTAGGCTGGGGCTGTTTTCCCTGGAGTATTGGAAGCTGAGGGGTGACCTTATAAAGATTTATAAAATCATGAGGGGCATGGTTAGGATAAATAGACAAAATCTGTTCCCTGGGGTGGGAGAGTCCAGAGCCGGAGGGCATAGGTTTAGGGTGAGAAGGGAAAGATATAAAAGCGACCTAAGGGACAACTTTGTCACGCAGAGGGTTGTACGTGTATGGAATGAGCTACCAGAGGAAGTGGTGGAGACTGGTGCAATTGCAACATTTAAGAGGCATCTGGATGAGTGTATGGGTGGGTGGGGGTGGATTTGGTAGGATGTGGGGTGGTTGCTAGTAGGTGGGACTAGATTGTGTTGGGATGTCTGGTCGGCATGAACGAGTTGGACCAAAGAGTCTGTTTCCGTGCTGTACATCTCTATGACTCTATGTAATAATCCAGTTTATTAACTTTGATAAACTCCAAATTACTGCCAATTTTTCAGTGTCATCTAATTTTTTGTGTGATGCGTATGTTTTTAAATAAAGTTGATGAATCACTGGTTCCCCATTTCTTTTTCTATTATTGCTTTTGAAGAGTGGGACTGAGAACCTGCCTCTGGCCAGTGTCCAGTGCTAGATATCATTAATCTGCCCATCCCCCCAGCCCTACCTTCTCCCCAAGCTTTCCTGTCATAATGAGGCTGTGACAGTGTGCTCCCTATTGAATTCTGCCAGGAACACGTACAACTCTCTGCTGCATCCAAGTAATCTGTCTTCAAGAAACGAGGCTATTTATCACTGAAGAAATTGCAGAAGCATTTGATTATCTAAATTTGCATGTTTCACCAGATTACAACATGCAGCCCAAGTGCTTCTTGAGTTTTTCTCTCTGACTTGCCTTAGCTTGCCTACAATAGTGGCAGCGTCCCATCTGCTGCCATGGCTGAGATCTAATCCTATAGTTATGTTGCTTATTTGATGCCTTTTTCTCCATTAGTATAATTAGCAGTTTTGACTTGTTTGAATTTGGAGAAATTAGATATTGGGCACTGTGTGATACCACCTGGAAGAGGCTGCCTTACATCATAAGGAAGGGCATACGCTGATTCAAAACATTGATTTTAAAAGCATTTTTAAAAAGCCTTAGTGGAATTTTACACTGTCAGATTTTGTTGCTATTTTACAAATTCAATGTCAATGATCAAGAATATCATACATTAAGTAATAAGTGGTGTCCTATAATAATCAACATCCTCTTTACTCTTGTTTTGTTCCATATCTATACTAATGATTCTTAGGATTACTAAATGGGCTACATTAGCTGATGAATATGAAAATTGGTTCACCCTGACTAAAATGCACTTTCAATTCAATTATTTTTGATCCTGCTTTGTCCCAAAGCCACTCTGGTAGATGCCACACAGAAAGCAATCTGTTGTAGCCTGTGGCTGACTGTGACCGGCTGACTTCACTGTGACAACATTCAAGGTAGATTATGGGTCACAGGAATTTGGGTCAGTGATCCCAGGTCTTGATCCCATCTGCAGTTTTTCTAACTGTATTAAAAATATCTGCAATGTGTAGACAATCTTTCTTTTCATCATTCCTGCCTCTGTTCCCTGTATTGTAGATAATGTTTTCTTTCATTCGTTCCACTTATCCAACCTCTGGTCCTCAATGCAATGTTTTATATCAGAAGAAGGAAAGCACTTAAGTGTTACAGTGTGTCAAGGTTATTAGCTCTTTGGGCCCAGGAGTGGGGAATGTCATTGATGTTTGATTTTTGTTTTGCACAGATATATGAAGTATATAGTGCTGTTCATATCTTTGAGATGTTCCACTGCACTCTGAAACCAACATATTACTTCCAAGTATAGAAAGATTTGTAATATAAGTAGGATCGATGCCAGTTATACAAAGCAAGCGTGCACAACTGGCAATCAAATGAATGGCAAATTAATTTCATTTTGGTGGTTGAAGGAGGAGTTTTATCTCAAGATTCTGGGAGAGCTCATTGTTGTGTTTATTACTTGAATTTTTTTTAATCTTCATTAAATAGGAATTTCGGGACCAAAGTTTAAGATATTATTCGGAAAACAGCATTCACGGCAGCCTGGACTATGTGCACAACTTCAGCATTTGCGCCTACTTTTTATGATTCTGAGATAAGCACGCTACCAACTGAGCGAAACTGATGTTGCAACTCTAAGATTAGCTGTGCCAGCATGAAATGCCAAGAAGAGACTTGGAGCCTTCCCAAGGGGGAAGCGGGAAACAGGAAAGAAGTATACAATTAAGAGTCCCAAGCCAATTTTACAATGCTCAGAAATAAAAAAAAAGCAGAAAATAATAGAAACTATTCAGTAAATGAGAAACTGAGATTTTCTAATATGTTTCTAGATTTCAGATTTTCAGTATCTGCAGAATTTTGCTTTTGTATAACATTGAAACTTTATTCCAGATATACTTTCAGGTTCAGCTTGATTGTCCATTCTAAAGGAAAGCTATTTCATCCCTTTATGATCTAGAGTATATCTTTATTTCTCATTCTTAATTCCTGAGTTGTGTGACCTATGCGTGGTAATAGAATAGGCTTTCGGTAAAGTCCCACATAATAGATCATGTAAAATTAAAGTACATAAAATTGCAAATAATATACTGAAATGGATAGTGAACTGGCTGGCATACAGGAACAGACTAGAGGTAAATGGGTAATTTACTGAGTGATAGCCAGTAACCAGGGCTCGGTAGTTGGACCCGAGTTATTAACAATATATATTAATGATTTAAATTAAGGAAATAAATGGAATATCTCCAAGTTTGCAGATGATACTAAACTGGATGAGAGCATGAACTGTGTGGAGGATATTAAAGATGGACACATTGAGTGAGTTGGCAAGTGTGGCAGATGAAATATAATGTGGACGAATATGAGGTTATCTAATTTGGCATCAAAAGCAGGAAGGCATTTATGTATGTGGTAAAAGATTGAGAAAAGGGGAGGTGCAATGAGACTGAAGTGTCCTTGTACATCAGTTGCTGAAAGTAAGCATGCAGGTGCAGCAAGCAGTGAAGGATGACTTGTTGGCCTTGTTCATGAGCGAATTTCTTGCTGCAGTTATCCAAGGCCTTGGTGACATAACAGCTGGAGTATAATGTGCAGTTTTTGGTCACCTTATTAGAGGATGGGTGTTCTGCTGAGGATGGAGTGCAACAAAGGTACATCAGACTGATTCCTGCAGTGTGGCAGGACTGATGTGTGAAGAGAAACTCGATTGGTTAGGACTATATTCACTGATGGGAGAGTCTCATAGAGATCTACAAAGCTACAAAATTCTAACATGATTAGATAGGGTAAACACAGAAAAGATGTTCCAAATGACTGGGTAGTCCAGAATCAGGAGTCATGGCCTAGGGATATGGGATAGGCCATTTAGGATTGAGATAAGGAGAAATTTCTTAACCCAGAAAATGCTGAGATTGTGGAATTCTATGTCACAGAAAGTAGTTGAGCCCACAACATTGAATGTTTTCAAGAAAGAATCAAATAAAGTTCTTAACGCTAAAGGGATCAAAGGGTACACGGAGCAAGCTAGAACACGGTACTGAGATGATCAGCCACGATCATATTGAATGGTGGAACAGGTCTGAAGTGCCAAATGGCCCATCCTTTTCCATGTTTCCACGAGTTGTGTGAACCTAAGGAGACAGTGTGGCTCATTTCATGAATTGTAAATGAATAGTATGCAGTTTTTACTAAGAGACCATTGTTTTCTTTGGCTGAACAACAATGAAGTTGCAGCTCACTGAGTCTTTGAATTTCTGTCCTAGCCACAATGCTGAATCTATCTATCTTACCAAGACGTTTTCAAACATGAACAACTGCTAAGACACAGCCCAAAAGATCATCTGAGAAATTAGAGCCAAACCCTTAATTCTGAGAGACTAATAGCCCATGTGCATTGAAATGCCTTCCTATGAACAGGAAAGTGTAATGCACTCAAATGTCTGTTTCACCCAAGTCCGCCATAAAAGTGGGTGTCTTTTGGGTGTCATCTGAAACCTAGTGATCTTACCTCCAAACCAAGTGTCCTACCTGCTCCAGCAGTGTGCAATAATAACAGGTTAGTTATTTGATGATTAATATGCTGCTTAGTGTCAGCCAGTGGTCTAATGCTAGGAAAAGATGACGTATCTGATTATCACTTAAAAGTTGTAATTTCAGAAATCTAATTCAGGCAATACAAGTAAAAATCTAACGACTGGAATCATTTTCAAACATCTTGTATAGCTTCCATTCAAAGGCTGCATTAAAAAGACACACAATTTGTTTGTCAGCTAATTGGTCATAGATGATTTATAGCATGTGTATGCTTCTCTACTACCACAGGGATTCATGCCTGAAAAATAAGAACCACAATCTTCCACAAACTAAACGGGAATAATATGAACCAGGATTTGGGGTATCTCCAGCCCAGAAGGGTGTTTTGTTTGTGAACTAGCTGAATAAACACTAGGTATCAAAAGTATCTTAATTATTTGATCAATTACCAACATCTCTGCAATGCCGTCATACTTTTTAGAAGCTGTTTATTTTTTGATAGCACGCAAAGTAAATTGCTTGAAACTGTATGGGAAAACTTTGGGAAAAGACACACTCAAGCTGAGTGCCGTGCAAGGACATGTAAAATGGAAGGGCCAAGAATGCTGATAAAGATGTGAGAGGGATAAAAACCTGAAGACTAGTCACCAGTAAATCTAATAAGGAATTTATGAGCCACTTCTTTAGCTGAGTAGTAGTAAGAACATGGGCATGTTACCCACAAGAAGTATAGCGTCATTTGCATTTAAGGAGAAGCTGGGTTAAGTACATGGAAGAGAAAGTGAAATGTTGGACCAAATGGTCTGTCATTGTTATAGAAAATTTCATTGCGATTTTATGATTTCAGATTGTGGAAGAGCAATATCCAAGCCTCGCTTTCTGTGTTCGCAATTGGTTATCTGATGTAAAGTGCACATAAATTTTGAATGTAAGATCATTTTGAGTCATCCGTAGCTCTGTAATCCTAGTAATGAAAGAGTGAAACAGCACTCGCACAAATACTGAATATTTCCCACAGAACAGCGATGAAAATGCATTCAGATAATGTGCCTAAATACAGCCCATTGAGGTTTTCCTCAATGAATAAACTGTGCAGGAGCCAGATGTGAAGTGGGCATCTAAATTACTCCAGGACAGTCCATTTTGCTGCAACTAATGACTTATCACTGCTTCCATCTAACCAGCTCCATTAAAAATGAGTCAATTAGCATGACAACATTTTTCTTATTGGAATTAATAAACCAATCACGAATGGTATCTTGCCAATTATGCAAGTACTGTAAATCAGATAATTGACTTCACATTGTTATTTTATCAAACAGTGAGCCACACATGAGAGAGACCTCATCTACTCTTCATGTCCAGTATTATTTGTGTGGCTTATCTTTTCAGGGAACTATTAATTCTGCCTGTGAATCTTCATTTCTTTCGCTTTTAAAATTAGCCAGATAATTGGCCTGATTTCTTCTGGCCTGGAACCAGAAAGGATGGCTTATATGGATAATTGTAACATTACAACTGTCTATGCCCATACTGTTGACTTAGTGTCTCTAGGTGGAATGTACCAAAACATTGTATTACTTCAAAGGCTGCAGGTGGTTAAGTTTGCTTTCCAATGAAAGCTGTCTTTTTTAAAAAAAAAGGCTCAGCTGTCTAAAAGCTAGCCGTACCCCATGGTTTATTAAAGGGTTTTGTTTTACCCCTTCAAGCAAATTCTTTTGCTTGACAGGGCCTTTAATTTTCTGCACATTCCTTGTTTCGTTATATTATTAAACATGAAAGCAAATACTTAATATTTTGACTGTATACTTAAATAGGGAGTCTCGCATGTGGAAAAAGAGATCAATCAACCAGAAAATTAAACTATGCTTACCTTAAACACCAAGGGGTTTCATTTTGCCCCCAGCTTATGAAAATGAATATATGGCTACTTTTGGCTATATATGGCTAGTATTTATCTTTAGAATCCTTTTGATCTGTATTTGAAAAAAATGAATAGATTACAATGAAGAACACATTGACTTGTATGTGGATCATCTTAGAATGTTGCTGAACACACTTCACGTGATAGGTTACTGCTCTAATAGTGGATTGCTATCAGGAAATTTGCTATATAGCCAGAAACCCTGATGATCATCTTGTGTTTTGATACAGAGACAGTTGAATCAAATCAGCTTCCGTACCTCTGCATTTGCAGCACTGTAAAATTAAAATGCTTAATGACCCTCAAAATTGACCCCAGTGGTTCCTAACTAGACTTTTCAAATAACCGGTGCCAAATTTTGTGAACAGGCCGATACCAGATACCAGTTCCTGAGCAAGGACAAAAGATTTAACAATCTGCTCCTCATGCAGTAGCTTTATCAGAACAAAGTTAAGCTACAAGGTAATCTAATTAATGGTTATGATTCAACCCCAGTCTTTTTTAATTCTAGGCCTCACTCTCTCAAAGACACACAGGCAAACAGATGCACTTAAGGGAAAAATAAATGAGATGTAACTGGCCAGTTCACTTAAATGGACTCTACGATCCATAACATCACCGGCATATTGCTTGTTTCTGTTGACACTGATACATGCAGATAGCTTCCAGTAGGTGCTGAGGAATATTCATTTAATTTTTACAATTGGGATTCTGTTCTCTGAACTTTCAATACGTTCATAGTGAGAGGTCAACCAGGGAGCAATCAAACCACTGCCCTGTAGCTTTCACAGGCACAATCCTTCTGGCCAAAGTCCAATCCAAAATCCAGTTCAAACTCTGGCCTTTCCATGCCAGTCTGACCGTTAACCCACGAGATCCCAGTTAACGTTCAGCATCTGCTTGAGCTTAAGGCTTCTCTGGAGTTGTAGCATCCATAGAGCGGGTGCTTTTTAACAAGAAATAACCTGCAATTAACTTTTAGGCCTGGTCTCAAAAACAAATGCCAGCTTGTTTGTTTGTTTTTAAGCACAAGCTGCCACTCACAGCCCAAAGGTCACGTTTTAGCTCTAAGGTCAAGTTCATAGTTCCAAACCAGAAATGATCAAAGTATTGAAAAATCGGTAAAGGTTCTCACACACGATTATTATATAGGATTGCCAGGTGTCCCTGGAAGCAATTAGTAACCTTTACAAGAACTGGATACCACAAGAGACTATGTGAATGTCATTGCAAAAGTGAGTATATTCTATTGGTTACCAATTAGTATGAAAATCATAAAAGAAAAATTTTGCCGGGAATGAAAGTTGCATGGTGTGGTATTAATGGAGAAGTAATAATTTAACTGCCTATGGAACTTAAAGGTTATGAAATTAAGAAAAGAAGTTAAAGTCTTGCCTTTTGCACTGATCAGGACTAAGATACCAGGAACAAACTTGGGATAAAAAGGACACCAATTTTAAAAGCTCAGAAAAGATACCAATTATTTGGTCATCGCTGACAAATGGATGCAGCAAGAACAGTAAACTGTCAATCTCATTTTTCAGCTCAGGCAAGTAGACTCTGATTGTTTAGGGTGTTGCTATGGCAAGGCAGCAGAGATTGGCAGTCTCGATGATTTCTGTTTTTCCCATGAAAAAGGTACAAAGTATTTATGACTTCCTTTTTCCTCGATTCTGTCTGAATCCATGTTAACTACTAGCACGTGTAAATGCATAGCTGAGTCTGACTAATGATCTGAAATTGGTTTCCAGTGTAATTCTTTGATATACATAAGGAAAGCGTATCAAGAGAAGGGATGCTTTGCTCAGAGACCGAAAAGTTGATTTGCACATGATGGCAGAGAGCATGACTAAGGTAATAAATGATACTTTTCATCTCTCTCTATCAAGGAAGAGTCTACTCCCCGGTTGTGGTGAAAAAGGAGGCAGTTGAGATACCGGATAGGCAAGAAACTGTTTAAGCTAAAGTATTAAAAAGGCTTACATTAGCAAATTACCAGAATTGATACATCCAGGGATGCTATGAGTTGCACGAATGGTAATTACTAATGGTCGTAATCTTTCAATCCTTCTTGAGTTCAAGGCATCCATGTTTAAAAATGTTATAAAGATAAGCCAGGTTGTACAAACTGGTCATTGTGTTGGAATTACACTTTGGGTGTTTTAGAATCGGACAGAATTTTCAGTCACTCGAACAAATGTGGATTAATCGAGGAAAGCCAGTATGAATTTGTCAGCAGAAAATGGAACTCCTTTGAGGTTTTTTATTAAGGTAATTGAGAGGGACAATGAATGTCACAGCACAGAGAAATAGTCAACACATCATCCTGGCATGCCCCTACATCTAGAGCTACCTACACGAATGGCTCCTTTCATGTACTTTTCAAATACTTATCTAATTGACTTTATGTTATCGTCTCTTCCCTAATAACCATCTGTTGTAATGCATATAATGATCTAAGCAATCCTCATTAAAACACTATTTTTCTCCTCACCTCTCTGTTTTCTGCTGATCCTCAATATATTCCTCAATATTCCAAACTGTGGAATTATCCTTTCCCCATTCTATTCCAAATATATTAATTGTTTTGGAAACCACTGAGACCACCTTGAGTCTGAATTTACTGTTCCATATTCTAGTGAGAAAGCCAAGACGTTTGAACCATTTTTAAATATGTGGTCTTGTATCCTCTTATAATTCTAGAGAATCTTTGCTAGATTCTTTCTGTGCTTTGAATTGTCTACCTATAGTGGATTATTAACGGCTCAATATCTCAATTACTCTCTCAAAATGTAATATAATTTTCTGGCATTTACATTTATTGTAATGTTCACAATTTCATTCTTTATGGACCACTTGCCCTTCCTTCTACTCAGTAAATGCTAATGTCTCTGCAGCTCTCTTCCTTCAGTTTGAAGTGTCTCGCTGTTTAAGGTTTACTTTATTACTTCACTTCTAAGCATTGGACTACATCTGACACCTTTCTGCTCACTGTGCTTTCTGCCCCTGTATCATTTTCACACTCACTTTATTCTATGCTTTGTTTATTTTTATATCAGCAAACTTTCCATCACTCATTTTGTGGCAAGACCAAATGTTTTGTGTAAGTGCAAAACCAATCAGGCCTTGCTCTGGGACACACCACTTTTAATCCTGTGTGCTTTAATTTTCATGCCCCTCTCCAAAATCAATTTATTTGATAAGATGTTTAAATGTTCTCTTTTCAACGGTCAGTTCTAATCCACTGATCAGGAGAATTGGTTTTGAAGAGTTAGTCAGTAGGAAGAGGGAGTTGAATTCACTTTCACACATTTGAAGCCAAACAACCTCCGGTTAATGAATGGTGTTAGTTTAGTTCCTGCAGTCTCGCTAATTCATCAAGACCCACTACCCTGATCACTTGACAGCATGTGCTATTTTAACAATTTTTCTTTCCAAAATTAAAAATGTGCAGCAATGAAGCACATTAAAGTAGAGAATAATTTTTTTTTGTGACCGTCTAGCTTTGTTAAAAGAGATCCTGATTTGAGAGCATCCTGCTTAGAGTTTGCAAGTAGTTCATCCTTTTATAGATATTATGTTCATTATTTCAAGATTATTTTATTTAAATCTCTAATTGGTGCAATCTCTATCTTCACGTATTGTACTGTTTGCTCAAAACAAAAAATAACATACTTTCCAACCAAGTCAATTAATTCTGATTATGACAAACTCTTTAGTACTTCATGGGATTGATTTATTCCAGAAAACTTTGTACTTTTGACACAATTTGTTAAATTGTATTCCCACATTTTAAACTAATTATCATATGTACTTTATCTGGATGCCAAGTGCCTTCCGTCAGCTATGTGACGATAGCAGTTATCTGAACTTTAGGTTAAAATTGAGGCTGTGAGGAAAGGAAAGTCCTTCTAGTTATCAAATTATCTGCATTAACTACGTTAGGACTAACCTGTGGAAATGTGAATTGGGTATTATTTGATATAAAGGAACCCCCTTTATGGTCATTAGCAGTACCCCCATTCTTATTCTTATTCAACATTATATATGTAACACATGAGTGGGGGAGTAGTTTGGAGGCTGTCCTTCTGAAGGTTTGGTGTCTTACAGATTCTATATTTACTGTTGGCCTTTCCTTACCGTTTTTCCTTCTATCAACAGTGATCTGTGATGCTGTGAAATTTTAAAATTTTCTTTCATTTTTTTCTTCTTTCAAGTTAGTGGGCATTAACAGCAAAGCCACCATTTCTTATCCCACACTTGAAATGGGTGGCTTGAGAGACCATTACTGGGGGCCTGTAGTCACATGTAGACCAGACTGGATAACAAAAACGGATTTCCTTCCCTGAAGGATGTCAGTGAAACAGATGGATTTTTTTAAAAGGTAATCATAGTTCTATGGTCAGTAGCTTTCAACTTCAGATTTATTTAGTAAGTTTAAGTTCCATTAGGTGCTATGGTGGGATTTGAACCCATATAACTGCGCCTATAACCAGAACTTCTGGATTATGATTCCGAGACATTATCTCTGTGCCACCATCTCAGAGTCATACAGCGCAAAAGGCCCTTTGGTCCATCGAGTCTTCACCAACATAACATCAACTAAAGGTGTGTTACTCTCAATTTCCTGTGCTTGTACTATATTCTTAAATGTTATGATATTTCAATTGCTCATCCAAATATTTTTGGAAGGTTGTAAGCAGATTGGAGTAAGGAAGCCTTGCTGCAATTGTATAGGCTTTTGCTGAGCTATAGATGAAGCATAGTCTATGGCACTGATCACCTTGCTCAACCAAGGACACTAGGTGGATGTTCATAAATTTTGAGAATGTTGGGGGACAAAATACAACTAGTCTGTATTAATAAGAAAACTCTTATTCTATTTTTAACAACTAAAATGAAGATTTAGATGAAGGTATACCTCTTTTGGAGCCACGAGACCCCCATGCTATAGGCATGGTAAATTGAGCCACAATATAATAGATTTCCATTTTCCTTGTATTAGAGAGCCACAAAGGTTCTTTTGATTGATGTATGGGAGGAGAGATGTGTCCTATTAAGAGAGATCGCGGCAACTGAATTTAGAATGAAAGGTGATCTTACCCTTTTTTATGTTTTAAGAATTATTGTATGTGTTGAAAGTTTGTTTCTTCTAGTTGGAGAGTCTAGAAATTAAGTGTCATTGTCTCACATTAAGGAATAAGCTATTTAGGTCTCTGGTCAGGAGTGAATATCAAAATCTCTTTACAGTTCGCTACCCGGAGAGCTGTGAATGGTCAGTCTCAGTAATGGCTAAGATTAAGAGATCTTTGACCACTAACCAGATCAAATGAGATGAAAATAGAACAGGAAAATGGAGCTGGTGAAGAGGTTCAGCTCTGATTGGATTGAATTGGCAAATGGCCCAATGGTTGGAGGTAAAAGTTTTGATGCATTGTGTACTCATTTATTTTACAATTGCAGATGGAGAACTTTTTTAAAAACCTATGTAATCCGAAAAGTTTAGGTCACATTTATAATCCTGGTGTGGTAAACAGCCTGAGAAAGGCATCCGGGCAACTTGAGTCAAAATGTAAGACACTAGTGTAATTAGTATAAGTTGGATTCTTATTGCAGCTTTATGTAGATTGCTCACTCAGTGATCCAGATGAGAACCAAGATGGCACTGTTTCCAAGATGGGTATATTTGATTTGCTAATTCGCAACATGGGTTATAGCTTTCAATATGAAATCAATTCAGTTACAGGTTACCTGCATCAATGTAGAAAACTAGCAAAAGCTGACTGACAGTTCCAAAAAAGTTTTTTTTAAAAAAATCACACAACACCAGGTTATAGTCCAACAGGTTTATTTGGAAATACAAGCCTTCAGAGCGCTGTTCCTTCAGGTAACTAGTAGGGCAGGACCATAGGACACAGAATTTATAGCAAAAGATCGTAGTGTCATACAACTGATGCGATGTATTGAAGACTTGATTGCTGTTAAGTCTTTAATCCCTTAGAATGAGGTTGCAGGTTTCTCACTGTTAAACAACTGTCAAATCTTAAACAGACTATTGTTTGCAGCAAGCTGCCCAGCCTTCAGGATAACATCAAGCACAACACCATGCAACCCTGTCATGGCAACCCCTGAAAGATGTGTCAATGTGTCGACATGGATACCACCATTACACGTGGGGTCACCACCCACCTTATATGCAGCAGATACTCATGTGACATGGTCAACATTGTCTATCTCATACGCTGCAGGCAAGGATGTCTTGAGGCATGGTATAATGGCGATACCAAACAGACACTGTGACAACGGATGAATGTATACCATGCAACAATCACCAGATAGGGGTGTTCCCTCCCAGTTAGGGAACATTTCAGCCATCAAGGACATACGGCCTTGGATCTTCAGGTGACCATCCTCCAAAGTGGACTTCAGGATACACAACAACGCAGAGGCACCAAGCAGAGGCTGATAGCCAAGTTTGTATCCATGAGGATGGCCTCAACTGGGATCTTGGGTTCATGTCACACTACAGGTGACCCCACTACACTCAACACTTCGTGCACATATACCACACAGACACACAAGCACACACAGACACATACATTCTTAAATACGATCACAGTCACACAGACCCTCTCTCATACACACATGCTCTCCCTCTCACACACGCACATGCAAACCCTCTCACAGGCATATACTACATCACATTTGCACGCATACACTATCAAGTGCGTGTGTGCACCCCACACACATGTCTAAGTCTAGGGGGTGAATTTGCATTTGCAGATTTGTATTTGCAGATACATTCTATTTTGTTCGAAAAGAGTGTGATTGTGTGTAAGTGTGTGTGTGTGTGTGCATGAAGTTGTGGGTAATCAGTCCATGTGACATGTTATTAATTCCTACTTTGGAAATAAAACCAGTCTGACTCTAGGTTGGGATTCAGACAAACTCTAATCTCAAACCTTTAATGTATTGTCTGAGCTGAGATGTCATTTTTAAAAATATAAAACCTTAAGTTATCTTGGGAATATGACTTGAAAGAAGTTCAGGGATTTACATATTAATGAATCAAAATCTGCAAACTTATTCTGAGTGCTTAAGGACCTAGCAGCAATCTAGGTTTGTTCAATGCATTGCACCAGTTGTATGGCACTTTGATCTTTTACTATAAATTCTGTCCTATGATCCTGCCCCACTAGCTACCTGATGAAGAAGCAGCACTCCGAAAGCTTATACTTCCAAATAAACCTGTTGGACTCAACCCTGGTGTTATATGATTTTTAACTTTGTCCACCCCAGTCCAACACTGGAACCTCCACACCATGAGTTCCAAAAAGATGACTTGTCAACAAAGACCTTTTTATAAGGTCCTTTCTGTAAGTAATTTGAGACCTTTCTATAAGTCAGAGACATAGAGATGTACAGAATTGAAACAGACGCTTTGGTCCAACTCGTCCATGCCGCCCAGATATCCCAACCCAATCTAGTCCTGGCAGCACCTGCCCCATATCCCTCCAAATCCTTCCTATTCATATAACCCATCCAATTGCCTTTTAAATATTGCAATGGTACCAGCCTCTGGCAGCTCATTCCATACACATACCACCCTCTTGCGTGAAAAAGTTGCCCCTTAGATCTCTTTTATATCTTTCCCCTCACCCTAAACCTATGCCCTCTTGTTCTGGACTCCTCGACCACAGGGAAAAGACTTTGTCTATTTGTCCTCTCCATGCCCCTCAATTTTGTAAACCTCTATAAGGTCACCCCTCAGCCTCTGACGCTCCAGGGAAAACAGCCCCAGCCTGTTCAGCCTCTCCCTGTAGCTCAAATCCTCCAACCCTGGTAACATCCTTGTAAATCCTTTCTGAACCCTTTCAAGTTTCACAACATCTTTCCGATAGGAAGGAAACCAGAATTGCACACAATATTCCAACAGTGGCCTAACCAATGTTGTCACTGTTTGATAATTCTTTTACGTGGACTAAAGGAATGTCAGTGCTTAAAGGTGTGAAATTATTGATATTTTAAGAGTACAGGTAGAAATTATTGCAGAACTTTAGTAAAACTTTGGAGGCCCCAGTCCTTTCACTTGAAATTTGAGTCCTGGTGCATCATCTTAATTTTTAAGCTCAAACATTTTATTCCATGTTTTTACTCATCCCAACCAGCAGCACTTCATACACAAATGAAGGAAAAAGTGGTTGATTGTTGGATCCAGCCATTTCGCAGACCTCATGACTTCCCATAGACAGGCTTATGTTTACTGACATTGATATGCAGTGATTTAACTGCTGCAGAAAATTTCATTTGAAGTTGGAGGTTGATGAAGGATTACACTCAGACATAAATTTGTTTGCTTTAATTGTTTTTTAAGATAGTTAGAGATCAGCTGTAATATTGTCTGAAGTTTTTCTTTTTAACCTTAATAAGATTGAGACTAGAAACAGTACAACAGACTGGAATGACATTTCCCAGTTCAATATTTTGGGAGCAGCATTAATGCAATGAAAAAAAAACAATCATCTGAACTGATGTTTTTTCTTTACTTTGGTCTGAAATGTGGTTGTGTCTGATGAGTTTGTTGCCTATGCCTCACTGCCTTTGGTGGCACGGTGGCTCAGTGGTTAGCACTGCTGCCTCACAGCACCAGGGTCCCAGGTTCGATTCCAGCCTCGGCGACTGACAGTGGAGTTTGTACATTCTCCCCATGTCTGCGTGGGTTACCTCCAGGTGCTCTGGTTTCCTCCCACATTCCGGAGATGTGCAGGTCAGGTGAATTGCCCAAGCTAAATTGCCCATAGAGTTAGGGGCATTAGTCAGAGGGAAATAGGTCTGGGTGGGTTACTCTTTGGAGGGTTGGTGCGGACTTGTTGGGCCAAAGGGCCTGTTTCTACACTGTAGGTAATCTAGACTGACCCATTTCAAACGAGGGTTAAAAGTCAAAATAAATTGCAGATCTGGAGGCACATGTAGGCCAGACCAGGTAAGGATGGCAGATTTATTTTCCTAAAGCATGTTTGTGAATCAAATGGGTTTCTACCTCAATCAGCACATACCCTGGGCAGAACACTCAGAACATACCAAATGGCCTGCCTCTTTCAAGGACTGCAATTTCCCCTCCCATGTGGCGAACAATGCCCTCCAGTACATCTGCTCCACTTCCTGCATGTCTGCTCTTGAATCCTACCCCTCCAAACACAACAAGGGTGGAGCCCCCCTGGTCCTCACCGTCCATCCACATACAACACATCATCGTCTGCCATTTTCACCACCTACAATCAGATCCCACCACCAGAGATACATTTTCCTCCCCACCCCTTTCTGCATTCTGCAAAGACCATTCCCTCTGTGACTCCCTCGTTAGGTCCCCACTTCCCACCAGCCCACCCTTCACTCCCAGCATCTTCGCTTTCCACCTGGAGGTGTAAAACCTCCCCCCCTCACCTCCCCCCCTCACCTCCCCCCCTCACCTCCCCCCCTCACCTCCCCCCCTCACCTCCCCCCCTCACCTCCCCCCCTCACCTCCCCCCCTCACCTCCCCCCCTCACCTCCCCCCCTCACCTCCCCCCCTCACCTCCCCCCTCACCTCCATCCAAGGCCCCAAAGGATCCATCCACATCCGGCAGAGATTTTCCTGCACATCCAAATACCTCGCCTATTGTGTCTTTTGCTCTCGATGTGGTCTCCTCTATGCTGGGGAGACAGGACGCCAACTTGCAGAACGTTTCAGGGAACATTTCTGTGACACATGGACCAACCAACCCCACTGCTCTGTGGCCGACCACTTCAACTCCCCCTCCCACTCCGCTAAGGATATGCAAGTCCTGGGTCGCTTCCACTGCCAAATCCTAGCCACCTGATGCCGAGAGGAAGAATACTTCAGCCACTTTTGGACCATTCAACCACATGGCATCAATGTTTCCTCATCTCCTCCCCCCGCCCCACCCCACCCCTCTCCACTCCACCCCTCTCCACTCCACCCCACCCCACCCCTCTCCACTCCACTCCACCCCTCTCCACTCCACTCCACCTTATCCCAGATCCAACCTTCCAACCTGGCGCTGCCCCCTTGAACAGTCCCACCTGTCCATCTTCCTTCCCAATTATCCATTCCACCCTCTTACCATTACCCCCCATCTGCATCTATGTATCGCCTTCCCAGCTATCTTCCCACCCCACCCCCCCCAGCTCCACACATGTGTCCTATTTATCTCTCAGCACTCTTCCTCACCCCCCCACGTTCCTGATAAAGGGCTTATTACCAAAATGTTGATTCACCTGCTCCTTGGCTGCTGCCTGACCTGCTGTGCTTTTCCAACACCACACTTTAACGCAAGTTGAAAGAACAACACCTCATCTTGGGGACCCTTCAGCCCTCCTGCCTCAATATTGATTTCAATAACTTTAAGTCCTGAACTCTCCCATGTCTTAGCGTCATAGCCCCCTACCCCACACACCAGGCCTTGTTATTTTATAGCCTGCCATTGCACACTACCTATGGTTAGCAACTAACAGTCCCTATGAACACCTATTCACCCTTGCAGCCAGATCATTATCCACTCCTTTTTCCAACTGCTCCTATCTCTCTCTTTGGACTCTATCCCCACCTATCATTTGCTTCTTAACCCCTACCTTCTGCGTAACCCCTACTTTTTTCTCAGTAACATCGGTTCTAAGGAAGGACCATCTGATCCGAAATTTTAACTCTCTAATTTCTCTTCACAGATGCTGCCAGACCTACTGAGCTTTTCCAGTACCTTCTGGTTGTTGTTTCTGATTTACAGCATCCGCAGTTCTTTTGGTTTTCATTTACTGTGAGTTTGTATGTCAAGTCTAGCAGCCTACATGGTGTGTTTATTAACCCTAGCAGTCCACACTAACTCTATTTCTCTCCCACTCCCTTCACACTCAGAGTCCCCCTCACAGTGACACTGCACCTGCACAGCTCAAGGTCACGTGTTGGCCTGCTGGACCCACCCTTTATTCACTCCCATTAGCTGGAGGATCACACCAACTCTTCTATTGGTCTGAAACTGCTGTCAATCAGCTCGGCCCCATTGTGACATGGTGGTGGGATCCTCCCAGGAGCGTAGGAGGCTGAGGCTTACAAGATCATGAGTGGCATGGATAGGATAAACAGACAAGGTCCCTTCCCCCGGGGTGGGGGAGTTCAGAACTAGAAAGCATAGGTTTAAGGTGAGAGGGGAAAGACCCAAAAGGGATTTAAATAGCAATGTTTTTCACACAGGGTGGCACATGTATGGAATCCTCTGTCGGGGGAAGGGGTGGAGGTTGGCACAATCACACCATTTGAAAGGCATCTGGATGGATATACAGGAAGGGTGGAGAGGGATATGAGCCAAGTGCCAGCAAATAGGACTAGACCAGATTGGGATATCTGGTCGGCATGGACAAGTCTGACTGAAGAGTCCATTTCTGTACTATACATATCTATGTCTCTATGCCTCTATGACTCTGCCCTGGGATGGGCTTCATCATTCACAATGAATAGGCCAGTATCACAGAGCACATAGGCTGGGGTCTATTCAGCCCATTGGGGCTGTACTCTCTCCCTCTGGAGATGGTGCCAGTTTGTCCCAATTCCCCTCCCATTTGCCTGAAGCCCTCCAAAGTTTTCCTTAAAAAGTTAAATTCCAAATCTGTTTTGACAATAACTGCTGAATGTGAATCCAGCTGTCGTTCAAACTGTTCCAGATGCTCAGAACTTAATGAATAAAATAATCTTCACATTTTTACCCTGCATTATTCGCCAATTACCTGAAAGTAGTTACTAAAAATTGTGACAAAGTTAATAATTTCTTTCTCTATATCTCTGTAAATTAAGTATCCTGGAAACAAATCTGCTCCTGGTCGAAATCACTGCTTAACCTTCTCCGCTCCAAGGAGAATTATTTGACTGCGTGCTAGCTCTCCACAAAAGAGAAAGCCATCTTAATTTTGATTTATTAGTGTCACAGAGATGCACAGCATAGAAACAGACTCTTCAGTCCAACTAGTCCATATTTTTTCCCCATGGTGATGGGATCGGGGAACCTGTCAAACCATCGCTGAGTTTGGATGTCATCTGGTCCTGCCACTGAGACTCCAACTTTGCACAATTTTAAGTCATCACCAGACTTCATTCAATTTGCAGACCATCATGTCCTTTTTAATATTGGTAGTCGGTATACAAATTTCTCAAACCTGGAATATTAGATGATAATGTGGTTGTGACTATGAGTTTTATTTTTTTTTAAATAATTTTTAAAACTGCAAGTTTTCATAACATTGTGGTCAGATCTCAGATCTGCAGCACCCCACTCCCAACCTCCCCACACACACACACACACACACACTCTGTCTGTCCGTCTCTCTCTCCTTGCCCTCCTCTCTCTCCTTGTCCTCCTCCCTCCTCTCTCTCCTTGTTCTCCTCCCTCCTCTCTCTCCTTGTCCTCCTCCCTCTCGCACTCTCTCTTTACCCCACTCCCTCCCGTTCTCTCTCCTTGCCTCATTCCCTCGCTCTCTCTCCTTGCCCCATTTACTCCCACTCCCTCTCCTTGTCCCACTCCGTCCTGCTTTCTCTCCTTGCCCTGCTCGCCCTCCAACTTGCTCCTCCACCCCCCACACTCACTTTCTGTCTGTCTGTATCTTTCCCTATCTCCATTTGTGTCTCTGTTTCTCTCTTCCATATATGCCCATTCTTTCTCCTTGTTTTCTCTTTTTCTCTCTCTCTTTCAAGCATGCACGCGCATACACACTCTCGTGCTCTCTCTCTCGCGCTCTCTCACACACACGTTCTCCACCACCCCCTGCCCCCCTCCACCTCTATCTTTCACACACACAGCTACGCAGCACTATTGTCCAATATGTTTGCACCATAAACCGAGCAGATTCAGCACCAACAAATGTCACTTCTGCCAGTCACAGAACATTTACTGCTTTTCCATCCATTAGTTGAAAACACATTTGAGCTGTTTCTCTTGAAAACTAATAACCACCTCGATCATTTTGTGATGTCATCCCACATGTATAAGTACAGATATTTCCAAATGGACAAGTGAAGATTTGTCATTCAGGCCAAACCAAAAATAAAGATTTGTATATGTATAGCACCCTTCGGTACCAGAATGCCCCAAAGTGCTTTACAGCCCATGAAGTACATTGCTGTGATGTACAAACTGAAGAAGCAAATTTACTACAAAAACGGAAATTGCTGGAAAAGCTCAGCAAATCAGAGTTAATGTTTCAGGTTCACTGAATCATCTTCAGAATTTACATTCTGCAGCTTGCACAAACAATTGTGTGATAATAACCAGAATTTTCTTTTTACATTGATCGGGGGTTAATGATTGACTGGGACATTGGAGGATCCCTGCTGTGCACCTCTTCAAAATACTTTGGTATGATTTTAGATATGGTGCATAAAATTTTTTAAAAATCCATTTGTGTAAGGATGCTGTTCGCTGAGCAATCAATAACAAAAATACTGAGTTATTTGCGGATAGAAGTCACTTTGCTTTATGTACATCAACTGTATTGTACTGTTTTTGTTCTGTTCAAGTATTGAATGAGTCTTAATTTGATTTTAAAATAATGAACTTTCACAATTGCATGGGAATATCCTATTTGCAGAGTTGTTCCATGGTTGTACTTCAGCAGTTAGAGAACAAGGGTTTTGCAGCCATTTATTTCTGTACTAGAATACACTCCATCTTTTATTGAAATTATTAATCAATATCTAAACTGAGTTTATTTCAGCTTGACATCAATATTTTTAAGCATGTTTCTATCCAGTAAACCTGACTAGAAAATGGTGCGAGCAAGTCATCTGTACTTAACGCCATTTTTTTCTTGCTTTTATTTTCTCTTCCTCTTTATCTATGCCAATTTAGTATTATTCTCTCTCCTCTTTTCCCTCTTTTTCACTCTTTTTCACTCTCTCTCTCCTATTTTGTCTTCTCCTTTCTCTACCTCATTCACTGGGCCTGTCCTCTAAATTTTATTTTACTGTTGTCTCTTGTATAGCAAACAAATGATGATTGATTGATATGTGATCAGACCAATTGATTTTGGTGTAAATCAGACATATAGCTATTAGAGTATGACAGCATTAGATACAGTAGCGGTTGCTCATTCATAATTATAATCCTGTCAGTGTGCTGAGAGTGCTCAACGCAACAGCAGTAAATAAATTATACACTTAATTTAAAAATAAATTTATTGCATCACATTGTAACCATGTTGTAACATGGTTATCTGCTACAAGTGTCATAAATCAAATATACAAAACATACCATATCAATCAATGAATGTTCCTCCAAATCTTCGTTTTTAGCTAGGGTTGTATTCTTCAGTTTTCATGGATGGAGGTGAATTTGTTATTGAATAAAAGAGGTTATAACTAATTGTTAAGTATGTTCTAATAGTTCAGTAATTTGCTAACGGTTTGATGATAGGGATCACCATTCTTGCCCCCCCCCCCCAAAATGTGTACAAGAGACAAGGGCCTGCTTAGTGGTATTATCACTAAACCTATTAATCCAGAGACCCCAGTAATGATATGGGGACCGAGGTTCAAATCACACCATGGCAATTTGGATTCAGTTAAAAATCTGGAATTAAGAAATCTGAAATAAACTCAGTTTAGATATTGATTAGTAGTTTCAATAAAGGATGGAGCATATTCTATTACAGAAATAAATGGCTGCAAAACCCTTGTCCTATTACTGTACAGCCATGGAACAACTCTGTAAATGGGATATTCTCATGCAATTGTGTAAGTTCATAAGGAGTGACCTTATAGAAGTTTACAAAATTATGAGGGGCATGGATAGGGTAAATCGGCAAAATCTTTTCCCTGGGGTCGGGCAGTCCAGAACTAGAGGGTTTAGGGTAAGAGGGGAAAGATATAAAAGTGACCTCAGGGGCAACTTTTTCACGTAGAGGGTGGTATGTGTATGGAATGAGCTGCCAGAGGAAGTGGTGGAGGCTGGTAAAATTGCAACATTGAAGAGGCATTTGGATGGGTTTATGAATAGGAAGGGTTTGGAGTGATATGGGCCAGGTGCTGGCAGGTGAGACTAGATTGGGTTGGGATATCTGGTCGGCATGGACAGGTTGGACCGAAGGGTCTGTTTCCATGCTGTACATCTCTATGACCGTATAAAAGTCTAATGGTGACCAGAAACCGGTGTCAGTCATTGGAAAATAAATCATTAATGCCCTCGAATGAAGGCCACTGCCCTACAAGTGATTCCACCACCTCAGTAATGTGATTGACTGAGGGTTAAACCCGCCTCAGGGCAATTAGGAATGGGTAATAAATGTTGGCTTAGTATAGCATCACAAGTTACTCCACTTCTTCTTCAGTTCTTCTTCATGCTAATCTATTGGAGTTGGTTAGAATTTTTATTTTCATGCAAGAGCAAAAGACTGAGGAGCTTGAATTGAAGATAAAGGAGAAGAGTAGATTTGATGGTATGGAAGGTAAGAGAAGTTACGTTGCAAAAGGAATTATTATATAACATAAATGGGATGCTGTTCAAAATAAAATATGTGATGGCCTGAAATTGAGCTCAACACAGAATAGAAAACTGTAAAAAGGCTAATCAAAGGTTGAGCTGTTGCTTTCCAGATTCCCATTGACCTTCATTGCAGGATCAGAAAATTCTAATATGGGCCTGGGTGGGAGGGGAATAGATAAAAGTGGTGGTGCTGGATATGGGGTGGATACTGTGAGGGTCTTCTTTACTGTGGAGAGGAATGGACTGTGGAAAAAGTATATCAGAAATAATGATGTGAGTTGGCATCATATTGTTGTGAGAAACTGGGTGACTGGAAAAGGGTCCCCATGTGAAATGGGTGAGAGGAAGTTTTAATCAAGGTAGCTGTTAGAATTGAAAGAATGGATGATTTGGGTGGGGTGGGGAGAGTTGGAGTCAGGGATGGGTGAGGGGGGGGGGTGGGGGGATCTTGCAGTAAATCTCAAATGTCAATTTATTCCGATCCATGGGAATAGAGAATTGAGGCAGGGAAGACTGGGGATTGAGATGGATTATATGAAAATTGGAAACAAAGTTAACTAAATTGGCAGATCTCATAAAAGTGAGGAACTGTAACAAACTGGTTATTGATGTACAAAAAGAGGGTTAAGGGAGGGGACCTGTGTGGGATTGTTCCACATATTCTGTAAGTAAACAGACATACCTTGGATGCATACTCATTCCCATATTTTGCTTGGAGGGAGGATTTGGAGCTGAAGAAGTTCTGTCAATGTAAGAACAAGTTCAGACATTCTCATTTGGATGATTAGTTTGATATATATAATACGACATGCAAGATGGAGGTGATTTGTTTGTTTCCAAAGCAATTAACAGCAGCACAATTCAAGTTCTGTGTGGATTTTCACATCGCAACCAATTTAGCTGTCCAGTTAATGATCCAATAGACTGTTTTGCTTGGACAAAGAAATCTGAGCCTCTTTCACAGAACAACTCTATCTTACCTGCCTTTTGATTACATCTATTGGTTCTTCGTCATTTAATAATTATTCATAATTGCACTTAAGCCCTTGAATATTGTTTTTTTTCTGACAACTAATTCTAAAGCTCTGTTGCCTTTCACATGAGATGTTCTGTCCAACTCACCGTGCCTTAATTTTTAATTTGTCTCTCTCAATACTTGGAGCTTTTCCTTTGAGAATGAACAATTTGTCTGGATCACTTCTGTCAATAATTTGGAAGAAAAAAAAACTGCTTGAAGTGTCAGCTACAGTAATGACAAAGACTGAGAAAAATGTGTCTGTTAATTGTAACTGATGATTTAAAAACTCGGTGGAGCTCGGTTTGAGTGTGGAGAGCTGAGGAGAAGCATAATGGGAGTGCTTGAGGTGATGTTGGCAACTTGGATAATTAAATAAGGCCACTTGATGCTATCCACGTTCTGCTACAATAATAAAGTTAGACCTGAAAAATTAAGCATAAAGCCCAATCTTGACTCCAACCCACCTACCTCTGGGTTTTAATAAGCCTAATTGTGTGATTGTCACCGTTTCATTCCCAGAATAGTCGTCTTAGATTTTTAAAGGAGCCTAAGCCTCTAATCTCTCTATTTTATAGATTTTTTTAATTGAAAATTTAACCTGGTTTTACACGTTTACAAAAGAAAACTTAAAAAAAACCCCAAGTATAAACATTGATATACAATTAAATCTTAAATAAATAATAACCAAAATCTATCAAACAGAAAAAAAGAAATACTGAGAGAAATAAAACAAAACTCTAACTACTCATCTAACCTACAACTAACCAGAGTGTATGATTAAATCTCTTACATTATTCAAGAGAGAAAAAAAACGATAGATAACACAGAAGTTGAGTAGTGATATACATGCTCGGAATATGTTAACATCAGATCATAACAAAACCCATATTCGTGCGGGATTCCTCTCCCAAGGGGCCCCGGACCAGCCAGGTACACCCTCTCAATTAAATAAAGGCCCTTGTTAGGATGACCGAAATATCTGTATTTGTGTAATTCAAGAAGGGCTACCATACTTTATGGAATAATTCATTTTCTTTGGTGCACCATATTTGTAAGGAAGTCAAAGGGAGTATATTCCATGATTATTCTGTGCCAACTCGAAAGTCCATGTGGGCCCTCAGCTGCCCAGTATACCAAAATATCTTTTCTTGCACAGAAAGAGAGAATGGAAAATAATCTTTTTCCTGTTGTAATTTCAGGTGTTCTTTATCCAATAAATGTGTCTCCTACAGGAGAGCCATAACAACCCTATTTTTCTTGAGGTTTGATAATATTTTCTTCCTTTTGATTGGTGAATTACTCCCCGTGACATTCCAGGTGCACCATTTAATCAACTGATTAACCATAATCACCGGGCAAGTCCGAGACCCCCCGGGAGAAGAAACCCTATCCAAAACATCCCGAGCGTAGAGCATATAAAATTCGCAAAAATAAAGTCTCTTAAATACACTCAGATCAATATAATAAAAAACTATTTCTAAATAAAAAAAACTTATTTAAATTGAGATTTTCCCCTTTGTTCCCAGGGGGCATCACTTCCTTTCCAAAAGCCCATCATAACCTTTCCCAACCAGTGTCCCACCCTTGAGCCAGGCACCCCACAGTAGGATAGAGAAAATTCAAATATACTACTGAGCTAGAATTAACAATGAGTACCATCACCCCCCCCACCCGCACCCACACCCGCACCAACACCCGGATATAGTTGGTAATGTTAATACCATGTATGAACATATATGACTATAAAATTACAGTCTCAGCAAATAATAATTAAATATAGTAATACAAAATAATAGGGGAAAACAACCCCGCTCATAAGGACAGAGATAAAATAGGATAAGGTAACCACCTTTCCCCCCCCCACGTTAAATAGACCCCCTGGCCTATATATATAAAAAAAGGGGAGAAAATCGCTAAGTGAAGAATAAATAAATAAACCCATCTCCCCACCCCCCGGAGACGATAATAAACAGTAATAAGGTAATGAAAGGAAAAAAAGGGGGTAAACTGGGGTGGGGGGAGGGCAAAACAACATCAATCAACTCTTACAATTTATCTAAGAGAGTCCAAACATTCCTTGGCCTTCTCCAGTGATCCAAAGTTATACACAGACCCCTCATGGCTGAAGTGTAGCGTAGCTGGGTAGCGCAAGGAGTACTGAATGTTTAAGTCCCTTAAAAGCTTCTTCGCTTCGTCAAATGCCTTCCTCTTTCGGACCAAAGTTGGGAAAAAGTCCTGAAATAACATAATCTTGGATCCTTTATAAATCATGGCTTGGGGATCTTTCCCAAGACTTCTGAAAGCTTATAAGAGCATCTGCCTCTCCGTGTAACTCTGCAGCCGGGACAGGACTGGGCGGGGGCGCTGGTTCAAGCTGGGCCCGTGCACTGCAACCCGGGAGGCCTGTTCCACCCTTACCTGGCCTGATCCAGCTTCCAGATTTAACAGCAGTGGAAGCCACTGCTCGAGGAACACTGTAAGCTGGCCGCCTTCTTTTCATTCAGGAAGGCCCAGCGAACGAATATTTTTCCGACGATTCTCGAGGTCGTCAATGTGATTCCATAAGGTCCAGACTTGCTGTTCCGAGAGTCCGGACCCGATCCATGGCCGATTCTGCTATAGTCTCGGAGGTTGCTGCCTTTAGCTCCGCCCCCTCCAACTCTGATTTCCTCGATGTCTCGGTCGTGCTTTTGTCGTGTGGCCGAGAGTGAATTCCATCTGCTCTGGGACTCTTCGATGAAGGTGTCGATCTTCTCATCTAGTTTGGAGATTATTTCTGCGAGGCTCGTCACCATAGATAAGTCGCCCGGTGTGGCTGTGGCCACCTCAGCTGCAGCTGGGAAGGGTGGGGAGGGACTCCTGCCTGCTGAGAACTGCGGGCTCCTTTCCCCCTAGTCATTTTTACAGGAGACTAGACTGTTTAAATTTAGTACTGAGAAACTAATTACATTAAGTAAAAACTATTTTAAATGATTTGGTAAGTGTGGTAGAGGCAAGTGGCCCACTTTGCCCAAGTCTTGGGAGGAGCACTATAGACTCAGACTTGCTGAGTTGCCGCCATCTTGGATCTCCTCTAATATCTTTTTTTTAAACAGCATTTCTCTTTGTATTTCATTGGGTCCAGTATTCCATTTATTGTGCTGTACCTTGTCATAGTGTCATAGAGATGTACAGCACGGAAACAGACCCCTCAGACCAACTCATCTATGCTGACCAGATATCCCAAACTAATCTAGTCCCACTTGCCAGCACCCGCCCCATACCCCTCCAAATCATTCCTATTCATATATCCATCCAGATGCCTTTTAAATGTTGTAATTGTACCAGTCTCCACCACTTTCTCTGGCAGCTCGTTACATACACGTACCACCCTCTGTGTGAAAAAGTTGCCCCCTTAGGTCTCTTTTATATCTTTCCCCTTTCACCCTAAACCTATACCCTCTAGTTCTGGACTCCTCGACCCCAGTGAAAAGGCTTTGTCTATTTATCCTATCCATGTCCCTCATGATTTTATAGACCTCTGTAAGGTCACCCCTCAGCCTCCAAGGCTCCAGGGAAAACAGCCCTAGCCTATTCAACCTCTCCCTATAGCTCAAATCCTCCAACCCTGGCAAAATCCTTGTAAATCTTTTCTGAACCCTTTCATGTTTCACAATGTCTTTCCAACAGGAAGGAGACCAGAACTGCATGCAATGTTCCAACAGTGGCCTAACCAATGTCCTCTACAGCCGCAACATGACCTCCCAATTCCTGTACTCCAATAAAGGAAAGCATACTAAATGCCACCTTCACTATCCAATCTACCTGCGACTCAATTTTCAAGGAGCTATGAACCTGTACTCCAAGGTCTCTTTGTTCAGCAACAATCCCTAGGACCTTACCATTAAATCTATAAATCCTGGTAAGATTTGCTTTCCCAAAATGCAGCACCTCACATTTATCTAAATTAAACTCCCATCTGCCACTTCTCAGCCCATTGGCCCATCTGGTCCAGATCCTGTTGTAATCTCAGGTAACCCTCTTCACTGTCCGCTACACCTCCAATTTTGGTGTCATCTGCAAACTTACTAACTGTACCTCTTATGCTCACATCCAAATCATTTATGTAAATAACAAAACGTAGAGGACCCAGCACCGATCCTAATGGCACTCCACTGGTCACAGGCCTCCAGTCTGAAAAACAACCCTCCACCACCACCCTCTGTCTTCTACCTTTGAGCCAGTTCTGTATCCAAATGGCTACTTCTCCCTGTATTCCATGAGATCTAACCTCGCTAACCAGTCTCCCATGGGAAACCTTGTCGAACGCCTTACTGAAGTCCACATAGATCACATCCACCACTCTGCCCTCATCAATCCTCTTTGTTACTACTTCAAAAAACTGTAATGAAGAAATGGGAATATATTTAATCCCAGTAATCTCAATAGATTTGATATCTCTGTATTAGTCAGGTAGAAGTTGGGTGCACTCAGGCCATAGAGGTCATCAGTTGGCCAATCGAAGATTCAGAAGGATGTTGGCATGTTGGATCTTGAGGAAATAAGGTAGCGTCTCAACAGTGCATTTACCATCTGTATCCTACCAATCAGTTTTATTAATTCACAAGATTTGTGATTTTTAGGCTGGGCAGTATCTATTGCCAATTCCTAATGGAAGTTGAGAAAGTGTTCTCCGGTTGTGTCCTTGAGCCAGTCCATTTGATGTAATGCTCTTAGGAAGGCAGTTTCAGGATTTTCTTCCAGTGCCTGTGAAGGAACAGTGATATATTTCCACGTCATGACGCTGTGTGCTTTGGAGGAGAACTTGCAGTTAGTGGCATCCTCGGATATCTGCTGTTGACTCGATGAGTGGTGGAGGTTGCAGGTTTGGAAACTGCATTCAATAGGGGCCTTGGCAAGTTGTTGCATCATGTAGATGGTGCACACTGCTACTGTGCATCAGTGGAAGAAGTGATTGTTTATGGTGATGACTTGGATGCCAGTCAAGTGAGTTGCTTGTCCTAGATGGTATTGAGCTTCTTAAGTATTGTTCAGAGTGTGTCCATTCAGGCAAGTGGCAACTATTCCATCATATTCCTAACTTGTTCTTGGTAGACAGTGGGCAGGCTTTTGGGCAATGAGCAGGCGGGTATGTTCATAGAAGTCCTTACTTCTGACGTGTTCATGTCAGTAACTTACAGCTGTTTCTGTTTTGTTGCTGGTCAATGGTAGCTTGAAGGATTCAGCTATAGTAACATCTGAGATTCTCCCTTGTTTGTAAAGGTTAATGCCTGGCAATTGTAGGTACAAATGTAACTTATCCCTTTTCAGCCAAAATCTGGATGTTGTCCAGGTCTTACTGCATACGGATACAGGCTGCTTCAGTATCATAGAAATAGCAAATGAGGACAGTCATCAGAGAACAATGTCCCGACTTCGGACTTTATGCTGGAAGGAAGATCATTGATGAAGTAGCTGAAGGCGGTTGGCCTCTATTATCATGCAGCAATGACAATGATACAATGCAGTCCTAACAATCAGACTGCTAGAAGATGACCTGTTATAATTTGGTAAGCACACGTGAAAATAATCTGGGGTCATGCAAAACAAAGAAAGTTTTTGGTGGGTTTATTGCCTCAATGTGATGTGTTCTGCAAGACCCAGCCAAAATGAGTAAAAATTTTAAAATCCACTTCTTTCTTTCAAAAAAAGCTTAAAACTTCCTGACCGACCTGCTGCTATGACTACCATTCACCTCTATTACAACCATCATTTGGTGGATTAGGTTGCGATTGAGATTTACAAATGGTTCCTATCTTAACCCATCAGTTATTGTCCGTTAACCTTCCCTCCAGTGAGTTATAAAACCAATGGACTATGATAGACAAGCCATTTTTATTTTTGTATATGAAATCTATGTATATAGTGTGTGTACATGCAAACAATTGCTGATTTTACAGTTCCTTCTTAAAGCTGGGTGCTGTACACATAGCTTTGTAGGCTAACAGCTTGAAGCAGGCAATTGCTTGTGACACGAGGTACACTAAATGCATCAATAAAACAGTGAAATAGGCTTTTAACTATCATCAGAATTACTAATGGTAGTTAAAAACCTATTTTAGAGTCTTAATAATTGAGAGATTTTCCTGTTTCTGAAAGTGGCCATCTATAATTGGATTTCTTTTCCCTACAAGAGTACAAAGGCGATTCTTTTTATTTGCTTTCCAGAAAAACATGTGTCCTGCTGAAAGAAGTGGAAAATTGATCAATTTTGTATAAAGAAATCAGCTCTTAATACTTCTGGAAAAATGATGCCAATTGTCCATGTCCTGGAAGTAATTTTAGGTTTAGTAGCACTTTTGCCAAAACCCACAGAGAAAGATTTAGCAGCTGTGTTCTGTTAATTACTGATGCACTGAAATCTTGGGGTAAATCTGTAAATAAGGAGTATTTACATCAAGAAAATGTTTTATGTGGTTTCTTAATTGTGCTAAGAGACACAAATATTTGGGGTATTTGGGGACATTTAAGCAACTGCTGAACATGCACATGCATAGCAGTGAGTTGAGGGGTGCACAGGTTGTTACTATATTTTACATTAGGATTAACCCTCGGCACAACATCATGGGCCAAAGGGCTACGTGGACCTGTTCTGTGCTGTAGTTTTCTATGTTCTATGTTTGACAAGGCTCTCTACTTTTGTCTGAAAGTATAGTCCATGAAAGCAAGTATGAGTTATCTTGTTCTTGTGATGGGAATGCATTTACACTGATGAGACACTGCTCAAGAAAAACAGTCTTTCCTGAGATCTGCGGTGCATTATTTTCAACATTTAACTTAGGTTTTCCTTCTTGAATTTCACCTTGCATTTGCTGACTCCCCAATAGAGCTGCAGTCTTTGAATTATTTTGGAAGTTAAATGTTGAAGGCTGAAGATGAAAGCCCAGGCTGAATGTGAAAAGATAATGGCAGGACAATACTGTTTGTTAATCAGTAAGTTAGCCTTTAAATCAATGATGAGGTAGTGTTTTAGGACAGGCAGTTATATATCAGACTGTTTTAGGTTAGGATGTGCCAGACATTTGTACCTTTTCAACCAGAAGACTCAATGGGGTTTGTATTACTTTTTAATACTTGGAGTAATTTCTGTGCTTTCCTCTTGTCATTTTCCTGACAGAGTCAATTTCATCAATTGTACATTTCTGTATTATTCAAATCTGATTTATCTTAAGAGACTTCAAATTGCAAGAAGAGCATAAAGAGGCTGCACAATTATTTAAGTTCTTTACTAAATAATTTCAGCTTTGTCACCTACTATACATGTGTGATTGTTATGTGAGTTCCCATAGTGATGTGTGTTGTTTTTCTAGTCTAACCATCAAGATGAACCACTGGAATGCTGTGTCATGCCCTTCAGCCCAATAGTTTTGACCTCATGTAAACACAGGAATGAACACACACAAAGTGATAGATTCGATGTCACTGAGTGGGGTCAGGGTGAGGTGGGAAACTAAGGATTTGTGTTTCAGGTCAGCAGTTGTGTGATGAACCTTGAGAATGTCTCTAAATTAACTCGCACCTTCATGCTTGTTTGCCACCATAATATTATTTTGATTTGTGCAGATGGATGTTCACCCTGTCCCCCGACCACCCCCCCACCCCCCCCACACACCTTTAGAAATGAGTTTCTGGAAGAACCCTTCTTTTGTTTTTCTTTAGAAAAAACATTTGTATAATGTCTTAAAGGTGAAACCATTTTTAAAAAAATGCTTTGCAATTATAAAAGCTAAAGTGAGAATCAGACTGAATTAAAACAAGCCTTTAAATCAATTTATTTTAAAGAAAGCACAAATATGCCACCCTCCTGCAACTATTCCATAATTTTGAAAGGCTCACACCAATATAAGAAAATATCGTATCTAACAGCCCAACTTTCTCAAAATTATAACATTCTCATCATTGGCCATGGATTTTCGGATTTATTAACAGAAGCTTGATTTGACCATTTTATAGAGCAGTCAGGTTTTTTTGTGTTGTTTGGTGCTAAAACAGAGGGTCAGTCACTTTCATTTTTTAAATGCAAGCAAAAAAAAGGAGGAAAGGTCATTAAACATGATTTGTGCTCCCTGTAGTCATTCTTCACATGTGCAGACAATGAAATGTACACCAACCCAGGGCAAGTGTGCACTCTGCTTGTTTAAATCTGTTTAATGTATTCTTAATATACTGCGCACTGGGCAGGGGATAGCAGATGTGCGCATGTGGAACATTACTCATGACTTTGTGCACAGAATTGAGTTGCAGAGCACAAAGAGAAAATCAAGCCCCTGTCAGTAGGGGGTGGTTAATGTAGAAACCCGGTTTACAAAGAGGGGATCCTTACAAAATCCTAATAAGGCTATATGAATGTGGTTGAAATGCAGAACTTAACATTTAACATGTACTTTACCTCAATGTAGTAATAGAAGGCCCTATTAGACAAGATTTGAATCAAATGTTCACATGACTAACTTATTGCCAATTGAAATTCAAAGGGTTATTGCACATTTTAAAATTAAGCAGTAGAATTTTAAGGCAGAGTAAATCGTGATCTTCAAAATGAACAATATGAAAATGACTTTTTTTTCTACAACATTGGGTTAGGAATGTTCACTGAGCAGCTTTTAAACTACAAAATAAATGTGTTTCTGCAAAGTGTAATCCTATTGCAATAAATCAGGTAACTCTTGATCTGAACGATTACCCCAGATTCAAATACAAAGGTCACTAAGTTTGCACAGAGGTCACGGTGTCATCTCAGACCATTTATCTGTAAGAACAATCTCCTGTTCTGATCTGTATCATTAAATTGTCTCTCAGGCAGCAAATTAGAACAAAATTCTTTGAAATTATTCTTTTAGCTTTAATAGTTCGAAGGATGTTTTTAAATTTAAGTAGTTACAGTAAGTGATTATTATGCAGAGCTATTATACTAATTTTTACTTTCATATTGATCAGTTGCTCTAGTCTGTAATTAGAATTAACGATACCTTACACTGCTCTGTTTTTCTAAGAACTAAAACGAAGAATATGTTATATAAAACACATTTCAAAACTTCACGTGCCAACTTGCTTCGAAATCTATGGAAGTTCTTGAGACACAGTCATCACTGTTATGTAGGACATGGTTGTGTGAAGCTAACCAGAATAAGCAAGTTCTGCCAAGCTTTTTTGAATGAAGGTTTTCTTTTTCATAGTGTTATTTCAAAGCTGTGGATTACATCTTCTCCATTCACTGGACACTATTGTTATGGTCCTTTATTCTTGAAATGCAACTGAGTATACGTGCAAAGAGGAACAGTGAAATGCAGATTAGTGTTGCTGTATTGTAAAGCCCTTTGTACTTCATTTTATTTCTGAAGCATTTCATTGTTTGTTATTTAATGCAGTAAGATGTTAGCTATTTAAATTCACCTATCACTTGATCTTCAATTTTAAAACTCATGATGAACTATGAAGAAGGTTGATATGTTACGCAATATTTTGTTTAATTGTATCGGGGACAACTCCAGTCCTTTTTGGGATAATCAGTAGCAAGAACTTGGCAGAATTAGCAAGTCCTACATTACCCATACATCTATTGAAGGAAATAGTTTGCATTTTACATGCCTTTTAGAGCAGCCTACTTGCTGACTAAATGGGGGACTGACACTAAAGGTTCTAATGGGCTATTCAGAGAAATGCTGTTATAATACAGGAGTCGCACTGTGAAAATCCCCCTGCTGTTCTTGTCTTTGCAGCACTTTGCAGAGGACTTTATAGAGGAATGCTACATTCTAAAAATCATCTGTCACTCTGATACAGGGCAATGTGTCAAAGCTACAATTAGAGTGGCTTCAAAATGTGGAATGGGGTCAGCATGCGTGAGCGAGTCGACTGAAAAGCAGACAGGAGGCAGGAGGAGATTTGAAAAGGGCAGCTCTTTGAGTGCATGATTTTTTTTGTCTCAGTGTATCAGCTGTAGCTTAGCAGCTCATTTCTTTGTTGAAATATACAATCACAAGCCTGGTTTTATACTTGTGCTCAGAACAGCTCCAGTCCAGTTCACCCCAGGTACCACTCGGGCAAGAGTCTGCGCTGTGCTCTTGCAGTGCCGTCACAGTGGGGCTGCACAGATAACAAGGACACCATTCTCTACCTGATGCATAAATGCAGTAAAGTTTAGCTAGCTGTCATTGCTAAGCAAGCTCAGCCCTTGAGGAATGGCTACTGTGTAGTTTCACTGGTGAAAGGTTCTCAGTAGAGTTTTTTTTAATTCCCGGTATAGAACATAGCTGAATTCAAGGTTTGGGGGTGCATATTGAAAGTTTATTTTGTTGTCATAATTACTTGTCATGAATTCTAAGTAGAATTGTAAACTTGTAAAGTGTTCCAGATTTACATTGGGTAAAGTTGCAGTGATAATAGGGGTGCCACAGCATACTATTTTAATTTAATGAGTAATATTGACTGCATCAAATATCAGAGAGGCACTTTTGCACACTGCAGTTTACGCAATATTTTTAATCATCCTTGCTCATCTACTTGTATTTCAGACATTAAAAAGACCAGCATTTATTTTCCTTCCCTAGTTTGGAGAGGAGAAACAAAGGTCTAAGGTTTTGTTAATTCACCTTCATCCTGGCGAAAGGACAGTTGCAGAAATTAGAACAGCTGTCTTTGAAAGATTCCAAAAGAATGGTTGTGATAACTTCTCCTTGTTGTGGACACATTCATGATTCAATTTTGTCTATAACATCAAGAATGAGTAGCCAAATTTATATGAGAGTTAAATGAGTTATCCATGCATGTGCTTTAAAGTGAATTTCTCATCTAAAAATTCACTGTTTAGTAGATTAACTGGAGGTTAAATCACTGTCTCTTTTGTGCTAACTTTAATGGTGTTACAGTCTGACACAAAGGGGAAAGAGTTTGGAATTTAAATAACAGAAGTATTCAGTTCTACTTTAGACTACCACAATAACCTATTCCCTCTCTCCATCTCCTTCCCAGAAAGTTTAAACATCTGTAAACTTCAAATTTACAAGTGGGCATGGCTAACTTTCTGTAATTAAATGAAAATATAAAAATGATTGTTACAGCTTTCCTGAGTAACTCCAACCAGCTATTGCTTTATCTAAACTTAGATTTGGGGTTAAACAATATGTTTTAAAGGCAATCTCCATTTAAACTAGAGATTGCATCTCAGTATTTATTTGACCAAAGTAATTTGCATCTGCTATTAACCGTAGCTTCATTTTACTAAACCAATTAACCATAACTCTATTTGCTATCTTTTGGAATTCTCACACCTAATATTGTTAGCTATAGTTAAAAAGAAGACATGGACTGAAGAACAAACACTACCACATCAGATAAAGCCTAATTATGTGATGTAGAATTCACTCCTTTACTGTGTTTTCACTTCTTGGTCGAAGAAGTGTGCTCTCCACTTATCATAACTACAGTTTCCAAATCATGGCTTCTGTGGCATTTCTTGATGAGTGAGTGCCAGTCTCAATGTGTAATATTAACTATGCAGAGCAAGGTGACTTCTTTTGTATCTGTCTTAATGTTAGTCCATTGTTAGGTTAAGGTAAGTTAAGGCTGGAACCAACGAGCAAGATTGAGGAAGTGGCAGTGTCAGTAGTGCTGTCTTTCATAGAGGCTTAGATTAGATTAGATTACTTACAGTATGGAAACAGGCCCTTTGGCCCAACAAGTCCACACCGACCCTCCGAAGAGCAACCCACCCAGACCCATTCCCCTACATTTATTCCTTCACCTAACACTACAGGCAATTTAGCATGGCCAATTCACCTAACCTGCACATTTTTGGACTGTGGGAGGAAACCGGAGGAAACCCACGCAGACACAGGGAGAATGTGCAAACTCCACACAGACAATTGCCTGGAATTGAACCCGGGTCTCTGGCGCCATGAGGCGGCAGTGCTAACTGCTGTGCCACCATGCCGCCCACAGAGATGTATAGCACGGAAACAGACCCTTAAATCCAATTCGTCCATGCTGAACAGATTATCCCAACCTAATCTGGTCCATGCAGATCAGATATCCCAACCTAATCTAATCCCATCTGCCAGCACTCGGCCCATATCCCTCTAAACCCTTCCTATTCATATACCCATCCAGGTTCCTTTTAAATGTTGCAATTGTACCAGCCTCTGCCACTTTCTCTGGCAGCTCATTCCATACACGCATCACCCTCTGCATGAAAAGTTGCCCCTTAGGTCTCTTTTATATCTTTCCCCTCTCGCCCTAAACCTATGCTCTCTAGTTTTGGACTCGCCCATCTCAGAGAAAAGACCTTGTCTATTTATCCTATCCATGCCCCTCATGATTTTATAAACCTCTCTAAGGTCACCCCTCAGCCTCCGATGCTCCAGGGAAAACAGTCCCAGCCTATTCAATCTTTCTGTATACCTCAAATCCTTCAACCATGGCAGCATCCTTGTAAATCTTTTCTGAACCCTTTCAAGTTTCACAACATCTTTCCGATATGAAGGAGACTAGAATTGTATGCAATATTCCAACAGTGGCCTCACCAATGTCTTGTACAGCCGCAACATGACCTCCCAACTCCTGTACTCAATACTCCGACCAATAAAGGAAAGCATACCAAACGCCGCCTTCACTATCCTATCCGATGTGAAGTTAAACTGAGTCCCCGTCATCTTGCTCTGGAAGATCCCATGATGCAGTTCTGAAGATGAACACAGGATTTGCCTTGTTGTCCTGGCCACTATTTTTTCTTCAACCAAAGATGACAAAAACTGATTTACCTGGTCATTATCATGTTGCTTTTGTGGGAGCTTACTGTGCACCAATTGGCTCCCATATTTCCTACATTATGACAGGAGATTGAAGCAGTTAATTTTATTGTTGTTGCAATATTGTTATGTGCAAATTATGCCAGTGATGTTCTCTTATAATGATAAAGGTTGTGTGTGGTACAATATAGTAATGTTATGCTTTGAAATTTGCTGTCCTCTGCCCACCAAAGCACAGCACCGCCATATTTTCCCACATATAACCTATTACCTTTTAAATACATTCTCCCTGCACTGTTACCTTTATGAAAATTTATAATACAATTAGACTTCAGCAATACTATTAGACCTTCCTGGTCCACTTGGTTCACTCTTTGTGAATTTTATTTGAACTAGTTGATCTCAGGAGATATACGTGGGGTACCTACTGAAGAGAGAGTGTAATTACAACATAATAGGTTTACACACGTAGGTTTCATTATAATTTTTGACAGAAATGTAGGCAAAATCTGACAAGTGCAAGAAAGATTTGAATGCAGTTATATATATTACACATGTGAAATATGTTAAAACTTTTTAACTGGAATTCAATAATTAAACATTGAGAGTTGTGGGTTTTTCACAAAAGCTGTGCCTCCTGTTTTACTGCTATGACCCATATTTGATCTTGGACACTAAATTGTGCAGACTTAGCATATTTCTTAAAAATCAGAGATGAATTGTATCTGATTCGCATCATTTTGACAGTATTGTGTTCTTAATGATTGCACTTACTCTTTCATAGAACAGATTATTCTATAGTTGGTAGAATGTGACTGTTAATCAGAGAACATTGTCATCCAGAGAAAGGTTGGATGAATAAATTGTCCTGTCTCAAGTTCATTCTCTCTTCTTTTAGTCCAAGCTAAACAAGGAAAACTCTTGCAATGGCTCAGAGAATTGTAAATCTTTACAAACTTAAGCCACATACTTTAAATACCAAAATGATGAAATGGAACTCCAATCCTAGGAATAAATGTTAAGGTATTGTTTAAAATTAATTTTATAGTATCTGGAAATCAATACTTTAGAAGTGTTCTTAATAACTGCCTCATTGATCATCCCTTTATTTGTGTCAATAAAGTTTGAACAATTATATATCCATGCTTACTGGTGATGGCAAGTGAAGAGCAGAGACCCACTTAGGTGAATGGCAAACGATGACTGAAGTTTTATATGGAAATAAAATGTAAATATAGTTTTGGATGAGGGTTAGAAGAGAAGATAAAATTGATGTCAGACTTATAGTTGTTTAGGATTCCAATATTTTCAGTAATCTATTTAATACTTAAAATAGGTATGTTTTTGTTTGTGTCTGGAAATATTGACATTGGCAATCGACTTATGTTTTAAATGCTTGCTTGAAAAATTGTTCATTCTAACTAAGTTGATTGTCCATTTATTGACTCCTTTTGGTATGTAAAAATTTAATCATGTAAAAAATGTACCTTGAATTATATAACCTAGAAATGGTCCATTTGGCCCAACTGCTTCACATTGGTCGGGTTCTGTTGTACAGGAGTATCATACAAGGTTAGAATGGTGCTGCAAAAGCACAACAGGTCAGGCAGCATCCGCAGAGCAGGAAAATCAATGTTTCAGGCAAAAGCTCTTCATCAATAATGCTCATTCCTTCATCTTCAGCTCAGTCCTGATGAAGGACTTTTGCGTGAAACATCAATTTTCTTGCTCTGCAGATGCTGCCTGACCTGCTGTGCTTTTCCAGCACCACTCTAATCTTGGCTCTGATCTCCAACATCTGCGGTACTCACTTTCGCCTACGAGTGTCATACAACCCTATTTAATCTTACTCTCTCAAAGCATTCTACTTTATTTCTCCCCCATATACTGGCCTGTTTTCAGTTTAAATAGGAACATTTAAATTAGAGGCAGGGATAGGCTCTTCAAGCCTACTCCCTGATACAATATGATCATGGCTCATCATCCAGCTCAGTCCCCTGTTCCTGCTTTTTCTTGTTAGCCTTCAATCCCTTTAGCCCTAAGAACAATATCTCACTCCTGCTTGAAAACGTACAACTGCTTTTTGTGGCAGAGAGCTCCATAAATGTATCCATCTCACAATCTCTACCCTGAAGTGCGTTTGGTGTTTCTATAATGTAAGCCTGACAAATTCCTTCAGCTCTGCAGGAGTTCCTTGCTTTGTTTTTTGATCCAAATAGAATAGTTTGCGTCTGCCTTTAACCAAGAATCTCTCAAATTAAATTCCTGAAAGCTTGAATGCTCTGGTATGCATGCATTTCTGAAGCATTTAATACTTCTGCAATATAAAGAGTTGATTGGAACCTGGTGCTAATAAAGAAAATAAATAGTGCATGCTCTATACACTGTCACAATATAGTTCATGTTGTCTTTGTGCAAAGGTGAAATGCTGATTGTTGCACTGTATCACTAGAATCAATACCATTGCCAAAGCTGCTGTTACAAATGAACAAGTAAGCACAATGAGAGTGTAGAACACATTTTTTTTCACATTTTTTAACAATGAGATCTGTATCATATATTTGAAAAATTCCGAGTACCAAATTTAGAAAAGGCATAGTGTCATGAAAGCTAATTAATTTAGAGGTTTTTAACTGCGAGAAATTTCCGATATTTTATAACGCATTGTGATTAAGTATATCGTAACTTTGTGAAATGAAGTCTTCAGATCACAGGTTCTTGTATTGAAAATGAGAGATGAATGGTACGTCTCATGTACCAGCAGCTTGAGACCTTGAGGCTTATTAATGTTACTGGAAGGAAATTGAATATAGTATGTTGAAATGGCTTCATTAATGTGAGCTCGCTGACTGATAAGCTGCAAGAGAAGTTTTTGTTTAGCTTTTGTCCGTTTGCTGAGTTTATTTGATGATAAAGCTGGCCAATTGTAAAACCTGGAGGGCTGGGCCAGATCATTATGCAAAGTGGATGGATTTTTGTTTCACTCAAGGAGCCGGTAGACTGTGCTGCCATGGAATGACCATAAGAAATAGGAACAGGAGTAAGGCTGTTAAGCCCTTTCTCCGCAATTTGATAGGATTCAATGTTTTGAGACCTGATAAACTGATGAAGAGCCCCTGAAGTCAAAATGTTAACCGTGCTTTCATACCACAGATGCTGCCGAGCCTGTTGAGTTTCACCAGGAATTTCTGTTTTTGCTTCAGATCTCCCACATCCACAGTTCCTTGTTTTACTTTGAAGTTTAGAAGTGAGATTGGTCTGCAAGCTGAAGTACTTTGTATCATTTGCAAAATTATGAGACTTTTAATGGATTAGGGTGAGATTTAATTTCCCATTAAATCTAAAGTCATTCCTTTATTGGTTTGCAATTAGCGTTATCTCATTTGAGCATTCATGGTCCCCCTGTCTTGAGTGAGGAAGAGATTATGATATGTATCACTAAACCATGTGAGTAGGTCTGAGGCAAATGGGGAAGGCAATAAAACACTGCATTGCAATGTTCAATTCCTTTTAAAATAATGGTGTAAAAGTTATTTTAATAATCAATGATGCAAACCTAATTGGCTGGTTTGTCAATTACCTGCCCATCAAATGATGGAAGTTAATCCTATGAAATTGGATAATATAATCAGTTATGAATTCATGAAGGGTTTAGATGGTCCCTGACTGACTCATTTGAGTTAGTGTGATTCCCCCCAGTTATTCTGTCGAAATTTCCAAGGAAAGATTGAAGGGACAAATGCAGGGCTAACTGAGTACCTTGGGCTCCTCTTGGTTCTTTGATGTGCAACATGAAGAGCAAGGTGATAGGAAGTGTGCTGCCTGTGCAGAGGCTGCTGAGTGATGCTCTCCAGCTGTACATGTGATGCATAGTTGGGATAGCTTGTGAAATGTGCCAGGCTTCTTGTAATGTTTAATGTCGCAGATGTTTAATATATTCTGATTGGATCATTGCCAGTATTTGAAGACTCCAATTGGTTTTATGTTTTGCTTTAGTCAGCTCTGTGAACTACTTAATTGCTTTCTAAAATGTTCCAGAAGTTTATAATGACTGAGACAGGTATTTATTGTATATGGTTTAAATACCGAAGGCTGACTCTCTTCATCTTTGTGTTTCAAAGGCTGGGAGTTGGCACAGAGATATGAAGCATCAAGCAGTGAGTCAGCATCCCCCCATTTATTGTATAATAGGCTTGTCGGGAGTTCAAGGGATTTAATGATTAGTCAGACATTGTGGGGTATTCTACTACTAAATGTAATGTATTTAAGCATATACATCTGTGAAACTTGAATACATGTAGTATTCAGGATGTTTGTACTGTAGAGATTGGTTTGGAACTTGTACTTTGTTAAAGAGATGCAGAACTGACAGACCCAAGTCATGTTACCCACTCCTGTTGAAGATTAATGGTGCAGGTTGGTGTATGTTTTGGAGTCCAAGCAATGGCATCCAAATATTGGAACATTTAAGTGTTTTTGAAAAGTATCCGTAGATGCCCTTTCAGGGTGGCTGTTTAGATTGCTCAAAGCCTGAAATAACAATGAGGGGCAAATATGCAAACTGTATCCATTTGTACCCACATTTTACACATTGCATCTTTCTTATCAGTGTAGAAGTTCGGTTTGGATTTTGAAAGAGACTAGCCGTGTTTCAGGCAGGACTGCTGAACAAGTGCCCATTATTTAGTGTACTTACAGTCCAAGTTGCAACATGTAGAGACCTAATTACCTGTAATATGGTGGAGGGAGGGGGTGCAGAATGGGCATCAGTATGTTGAACAGTGGTTTGTTTATTCTTTTGGTTGTTTTAAACGTATGCTCTCTAAATAACTAATGAACTGTTTTTCCCATTTATCTTATTGAAACTTTTTGTAATATTGTACATCCATATTCAAGATAAACACCGAACAGTTGTCCTGTAATATTTCTGCTTTGCAGCTGCATTTACTTCTAGATGACTCAACATTTTATACAATTTAATAAATCTGAATTGTAGTTAACCAACTCTAATATATGATCGATTCTGGTAAGTGTCTTTTAATGCTCCATTAGCTTATGAAGAACCTAAATGATGTAGTCAATGTGTAAAATTTATTACTATTGTATATTTTAAGTGAACTTCACAATTTCAACGTACTGTGGTGCTCATTTGCTGGAACAGTGACAGGCATCTTTGTATCCTGTTTGGCCACAGGTGAGATCCCAGAGAACTGGACAATAGCTAATGTTGTCCCATTGTGAAAGAAGGGTAGCAGGGATAATTCAAGAAATTACAGACCTCTGAACCTCGTGTCAGGGATAACTAAATTATTGGATAAGATTCCCAGGGGCAGGATCAATATGAGTTTAGAAGCAAATGGACCTATTAGCGATTATCAGCATGGATTTGTGCAGGGGATGTTGTGCCTCATTAACTTGATCAAGGTTTTTGAGGAAGTGACGAAGTTGATTGAGGGAAAAGTGGTTCATGTCTACATGGACTTCGGTAAAGCCTTTGACAAGGTGCCTCATGGCAGAATGGTACAAAGGATGAAGTCATGTGGTATCAGGGTGAGCTGGCAAGATAGACACAGAACTGGCCTGGTCATAGGAGACAGAGGGTAGCAGTGGAAGGACGCTTTTTGGAATGGACGGCTGTTACTAGTGGTGTTCTGCAGGGATCAGTGTTGGGACCGCTGCTGTTTTTGATCTACATAAATGATTTGGAGGAAAATGTGGCTGGTCTGCATCGACTGGTGGAGTTGCAGACAGTGAGAAGGATTGTCAGAATACAGCCGGATATACAGTTGGAGGCATGGGTAGAAAAATGGCAAGTAGAGTTTTATCCAGACAAATATGAGGTGATGCATTTTGGGGAGGTCAGGTACAAGTGGAAATTATATAGCAGAACCCTTAGGAGTATGGGTATGCAGAGGGAGCTGGGTGCGCTTATCCACAGATCACTGAAGGTGATAGTGCAGGTAGATAAAAAAGGCCTATGACATGCTTGCCTATTGGAAGGAGCATTCAGTATAAGGATAGACAAGTTATGCTGCAGCTTTATGGAGCTTTAGTTCTGTCACACTTGGAATATTACGTACAGTTCTGGTCACCACACTACCAGAAGGAAATGGATGCTTTGGAGATGGTACAGAAAAACATTTACCAGGATATTGCCTGCTGTGGGGGATTTCATCTATGAAGAAAGGTTGGATAGAATGAGATTGTTTTCACTGGAATGCAGGAGGTTGAGGGGGCGACCTGATAGACATTTCAAAGATTGTGAATGGCATAGATAGAGTGGAAAGTATGAGGCTTTTTCCCTGGGTGAAGGGGTCAATTACTAGAAGACATGGGTTCAAGATGTGGGTAAGGGAAGTTTTAAAAGAAATGTGCAAGGCACTTATTTCACACAAAGGGCAGTGAGTACCTGGAATGCATTGCAAGAGGTTGTGGAAGCAGACACAATAGGAACATTCAAGAGGCACCTAGACAAAAACATGACTAGGAAAGGAATAGTGGGTTACAGATCCTATAACTGAAGATACTTTTAGTATGGAAGGGAAAAATGTGTGGCACAGGCTTGGAGGGTCAAAGGGCCTGTTTCTGTGCTGTATCGTTCTTTGTTCTTTTGTTCTAAGCATCAGTTTAAGCTATTTGAGGTTGGTTAATGTCTGCGTTGCTAAGGTGCATACACTTGTCCAGTTTGGGCCAGACTACAGGTTTTTTTTTATGCTCCCTCATTAACAGGTTTGAATGGGTCTCAGTCGATGGACCGGGAAGCCAGCCTGGTACCTACCCCCTCACTTTCACCCCCACTATCGTATCCCAGTGGCAGGGGTGGCATAGATTAGCCTGCTCTCCAGAAAGAGAATTGAGGCATTGTGCTGGGCAATTAATGTCCAATTAAGCACACACACACACACACACCCCCCCCCACACCCCCCCCGTCCATAACCCCTCGAATATCAGCTCACCAGTCCCCTCACTAGGACTTGCCATCTTAGCAGCTGGTGAGATGCCTGTTTAGTAATCCAAACCAAAAACACATGCCATTGTTCTGAAGCCCAGGATGCTAATGGCCTCAGATTATCCAGCAACTCTGAGGAGGGATATCCACTTCCAGAAGGGCAGAAGCCCCACCTCAAATCTAGTAACAGAGCTGTTTGGTGGGACAGCCATTATTCCCCTCACCCTTTGACCTTTCACTGTGCAAAAGGTGTGAATGGTGATTCCGGTGTCTTTGATACTTCACTATTTTACTAATTGATTTTTAAAAAAAGTTCATTCATGGAAGTGACCATTGTTGGCAAGTCGTTTGTTCTTGAGAAGGTGCTAGTGAGTTGCTTTTTGAATGGCAACCGGGGCCATTTTAGAGGGCATTTAAAAGTTAACCACATTGTTCAAGGATCAGAGTCCAGGCTAAACCAAATTTTTAAAAGACTATTCAGTAGATTCTTGCATGTCAGTTGGGGGACGCAGTAATACAGTGGTATTTTCACTGGGTTGGTATTACAAAAGCCCAGACTGATGCTTTATAAATCTGGATTGTAATGGTAGCCTCTTCTCTGGATCAAAATGTCTGGGTTTGAGTTCTACCTGCCTGAGAGGTGAGCCATCACATGTCCACACACAATTTATCAAGGTATTCTCCAGTATTGGTGTTAATGACACCTACTTGTTGTAAAACCCATCTAATTTCATCTCTTTTAGGGAAAGAAATCTGTAATCCTTATGTGATCTGGCCTAGGTGTATTTCCAGACCTACAGCCATGTGGTTTACTTTTAACTGGCTCCTCAAACAGCCTTGTAAGCCTTGAAGGGAAACTTGCGAGACGCTACAAATGTTGCTCATGCCAGTGACACCCACATTACAAGGGAGGATATATTTTCAAAAAGTTACAGGTGTTCCAAACATATTTCATTAAATTCAAAATCTTTGACCATGGTGGGATTTAAACTAATTCCCCTAAATTGAGTTCAGGTATTTGGATTACTAGTCCTGAACTATCACCACTTTGCTACCTAATAAATTACTATATATAGCGGTTCTGCGTTTTTGTCTGTTAATCATGTTTTCCACCTGACAAGTCCCACAATGAAATCCCATTAGCAGGCCATTGGAATTGTGGCAGACCTTTTCGTTTGTGTTCTCCTGTCATGAAAAATAGTATTAATTGCAGTTTCTGAAGCTTGAGCTATTATCTTCTGCCATTCACTGTGCATCTCCACTATTAGCGAGGAGATGTGCTTAGCTTGCCGAAGTATGGTCCATCTTTGTGTCTGTCAGTGCTCCCCAGCCAAAGCAGTCTTCCTTCCTTGAAGGCCAATTTACAGGAATTAATATTTGAGAGTAAAGTCTTAGTTTGTATGAACTCAAATGCAACTACTCTGATTAGATTCCCTATAGTGTGGAAACAGGCCCTTCAGCCCAACCAGTCCACACAAACCCTCCAAAGAGTAACCTACCCAGACCCATTTCCCTCTGACTAATGAACCTAACACTATGGGCAATTTACCATGACCAATTCACCTGACCTGCACATCTATGGACTGTGGGAGGAAACCGGAGCACCCGGAGGAAACCCACGCAGACACAGGGAGAATGTGCACACAGACAGTCGTCTGAGGCTAGAATCGAACCTGGGATCCTGGTGTTGTGAGGCAGCAGTGCTAACCACTGAGCCACCATGCCACCCATCTAGATTTGAAGTATCTAATTTTATTAGCAATTTTTCCAACTGTCTTTTAAAGCTGGTTTTACTGGCTTTATAATGAATGAAAGAAAATGTACATAACTTGGTGCTCCTGTAGTTTCTTATCAATGTAATGCACTTGAGACGAGGTGCTGAGCTGTGAAGACTTGGTGATGAATTGAAGGCTGCTGGAGGACATGGTGCAGAATGTTGACTCGGAAATAGCAAGTGTCTGAGTAAATTAGATGCCAAGAATACCAGTTGAACCTAATTAGATTATAATGGAAGCATTCTCTGAAGAACAATACTTAATTAATTACATCCAAATTTGCATAATGATGCATATTAATAGCCTCTCCTGTGAATAGTGACTTGATGAGAAGTAAGCAGTTAGTCTTTGAGGAGGAAATGTCAGAAAGGAACTAAGCTGACCAATTTCAGGAGCATGCACTTTACCAAAATTAGCCGGTGTGAATTTGAGGTTGTGTGGCACAGTGGTAGTGGTAGCCAGGAGACTGGGGTTCGAGTCCCACCTGCTCTACAGAGGTGTCTAATAACATCTCTGAACAAGTTGATTTTAAAAAAATCTAAACTGAATTTCCTCAATTCAGGAGCAAGATAATGTGGATTGTGCAGATCTTGAAACAGAAACTGCTGGACTGAATGTTTTGGGGCTTGAGGAAATGTTACAGTCTTGAAATGTGAACTCTTTGCTATCCAGAGCTGCAATCTGACCTGTTTAATACTTAAGCACTTTTTTGTTCAATTTAACATTGCATTTCACCAAATTAGTAGTAAACTTTTGATTCAAAGTAGGCAAATCTCAGATATATTTGTAATCCCTGTTGTTTTATGTAACACTCATTCTAGACACAGATAAATAATAGGATACAAATTTCTTTGCAGTTGTAGATAAGAGATGCTGTATTAATTACTGCACACATACTTGTTGTCTTTATGGTATATAGTAACAGTGGAGGATTATGCTTTTTGAGGTGCTTCCCCTTCTTAAGTGCTGTATTCAATTGATAGACATTTCTTGTGCAGGATGAGTGGGTTGGCCGGTACACTTCCCTATTCTTGTATTAGCTGCTTGTATGGAATGTGGCTGAGCAGAAGAACATGGTTGGCCTTGACTGAGTGTTAACCTGCCATTTTGTACTATCTGATTTCCTTACCAAGCCTTAATAAACGTTGCCCCTTGTTTTGATAAATGTTGCAGAAGATTAGTATCCCCAGAGAGATTTTAAGTGCTCCCTGTCTCAATGCCAATTGTGTTTTGAAGTAACCATCAAATGCTTCAAGTCACCATTCCAGTGTGAATGTGTATGTTTATTTTGATGTTTTATTCTCACAAAGAAGTGATCCAATAGCAGCACTGGTCAAAACTATTCAAGGTGATATCTGATACAACCTGGTTTAGATTCTGCTGCTTATCTTCCACTCCGCCTGCCATTTTGTTCAGATATGAATGAAAACTATGGCTACTTAGTTGAGTTATCAAATTTGTTTGCCCTCACAACTGCATTAATCACTGCCTATGTGGAAACAAACCATTGAAAAAAGAAGCACAGTGAGTTTTATTCTGAATGTGAATAGTGCCGATGTTTGTTTTTTAAAGTTAACTATTTTAAAGCTGTATTTTGGTGAGTTTTACGTGATTATGTTGATCTGCCAAAAATACTCAATTAACTGTTTATAACACACAAGGGTAGATAATAGGATTACCACGGGTTTTAGATTTTGCAATAAATCTATTTCTTTTGTTATTGTTGTATTACTGTCCAATGTGGTTTTTCTCTGATCCAGTTTATTTGTTGTTGAACTTCAGTGGTTGAAATGCATGTTTCTAAAATTTTTAAAACATATAGTTTTCTTCATGTATAATGAAATTGTAAAATAGAGCCGACAGGAACTTGGAAAATTTAACGATTATGAACAGCAGTGATGCCAGCCATTCCCCTTTTCAGGCATCTAGGAAGTGCAAGAACTGCTTGGCAGCACTCTGAAATTAACTTCAATCCCGGCTAATGTAAAGTTAATTGATTTCTAGCATTTCTGCCATGTACGTTTTTCCACCCACCTTCTGTAATACCGTCCTCTCAAAAGTACTCCAACAAGTCCCATACTGTCCTTTATTTTAATTACTTTTTAAAGTAAGTCTGACAATGTCAACAAAGCTTAAGCAATTGAGAATTGTTTTAAAACTCAATTTTAAAACTATCTCCTTGGAGGTGTATTTTGTCTCTTCTGTCAAATTATACAAGATATGTCTTTTCTCTTAAAATGGCAAAGAATACAACTTGGGTATTCTTGAATCATTCACCAGATAATTGTTGGAGAATTAGCTAGAGGAAGTAAACCTGAGGCTGCAAATAGTACAATCAGTCATTATCCATAAATAACCCTCAAGTCCCGATAGTATAGCACAGCATGATGAAATTCTCATCTCCTTCCTCATTATTAAAAGTGAGAAACTTCTACTGCCTGTCCCTAGCTATTTTCCAACTGATGAGTTACAAATAGCATTACTTTAATGGGATCTTATGACACCATCAAAAAGAAGCAAAACACTACATGCATCTCTGAAGTTAAGCTAGAAAACTGGGCAAGGGATTCACATGAAAGGGATTTGGAATAACTCTGTATTATGAAAGTGCCTCCTAAAAAAAAAGTCATCTTTGTTTTTAGTTGCCATTAAATAGAAGATTGGTTATTCCCAAATCTAATAAATTCTATCGCAGTTATCCTTGGTACTTTTGCATTGTTTGTTGAATTAACAAGCAAAGAAGCATCGGCATTAATGTATTATCTTCCTGGACCTCAGGCTCTCTCAAAGAGCTTTGCAGCCATGACAGTACTTTTCAAAGTGCTGATATAATGTGAGAAGGAATTTATTCTTTTAGAAAGTTTTGGTATGAACTAGCTCCTGTTGATTGTTAAATTTGATGTATTTGATAATATCACAAGGGAATGTCTAGGTAAGAGAGCTTGGATTGAACCAGAAGAAAAATAACCATTAAAATTTGCAAGATGGAAAATGGCCTTTGGCCCTTTTGAATCTTCCAAGTTTTTGCTACAGTCACACAGCTAATGGCTGAATAGTGTGTCCTCTTGTTACTGACTTCCCAACCAAAGAACACACTTTTCCCATTAAGTCTCCTTAATAATTTTGAAAACTGTCTTAAAATATCCTGGTTTTTTCTGCTTCACTGAAAATAATTACAGTATTTCAAGTTTCGTAAAAGCTATACTTGATTCTCCCTATGATGTTAAGGTCCTTTCTACAATGCATCATTAAAAAGGTGCACAAAGAACTCCAAATTTCCAACTCTGACCTATTTAACAGTTACCCTTTTGCTCAAATACTCAATGCCCCAAATTATAAAATTACATTTCTTTTGACGAGTTTCTCAAACTGCTTGTACTTTGAAGGCATTTCGTTGTTTGATCTCCTTGATGTGGGCTTCTGTGTTCGTTTTCCATCCCCATTGAGGTTATGAAAGATATGAATTGTCAAATGGAGGAGAGATCTCTGAAATCATTAATTCTTCAAATAAGGTAGTTATTATCCATAGTAAATATATTACTGTCCATTCCAGGAGAGATTTGTGATAAATAAATTGCATTTTAATGTGAAATATCGAATTTATAGAGGTTATAGAGGGGCATAAAATGGGTGTCAAGCCAAAGGATGAGATATTAGGAGCAGCGGAGATTATTAAAGGCATTTTTATAATATGATTACTATGGGTTTTAGATATTGCCATTAATTTGTGTATTGAAATGGTAAGGTAGTTGGATCTAGGTGCTAAATTTACAATTACTACGGTTATCAAAATGTTGTGAAGGAACTAACAGATGCAAACAAGGCCACAGTTGAGAAATTGTGTGTTTAGCAAAGTGCACTGCAGCATTGGAGGTTGCAAAGAGTAGGGCCATGAAGAAATTAGAACTTATAGGCTTTCATGTTTGTGGTGTTGAGAGCCAGGGATTAATGCAACTCAGACAGGACAAGGAAGGTTGGTGAGTGTTACCTGGGGCAGGCTAGATCATGGGGAACAAAGTACTGAATGAGCTGAAGCTTAATTGAGGATGAAAGAATAGCGCTTAAGCGAGGACTGGACTGAAAGTAATAAATGGAGATATCTGGTTTTAGTGGCAGATGAACTGCTGTGCAGCAGAAACAGGTGATGTTTTTGCCAATAGAAATGAGCTTTTTGGTGATGCTGAGGTAATGGAGTTGGCAGCAATTATCATCTATCCCAGGAGATGTTCCAAAAGATACTTATCATCCAGACATACTCCCTCAATTTCCATATTTCTCTTCATTCAAAGGGAACATTATTGCTCACCTTTCATTTTTGTATTTGTTATTTTCTATATATATTTAAATCAATACATACTTACACGTAATATATCGTCATCAGAAATTCTGATTTCTAAGATGTGTTTACAATGACATTGAAGTTGATGTTGACTTCAAGTCATTTTGTGTTTTTAACAGTGTTACTGCTTACATTGCTCATGTGTATCATTCATTCTCAAACTATCAATAATATGATTTTCTAGAGAGGAATGTGAAATTTTGATGTTTGAATTTCATTTCTTTTCATTTGTAAAGTTGACACGAAATAATGAAACAAATTCTGGAGCATGTGTTTAAAATGACTAAACTGTTCAGTGCGACAATAATGTCACTACCTAAGCTTCATTCTGCATGATTACAATGTTCTGCAAAATGTAGAATGTATATTAAACCAAGATGTGAATGTTTTGGAATAACTCAACGCACTATAACCTCCCTGGTCTGGAATTCTTGCAGACTAATGTAGATTTGAATAAATTTGGATACAGCCATTCTGAGTGGTGGTAATGGGAGAAGAGCACAGTAATTGACCATGCTTCATACTTGGCTGCCAGGATGTGGAGGTTTCTAAATTATCACATGAGCAGTCTTGCTTCTAACTGGCCAATACCAGCTCTTTCCTCTTAAGGGAAGAGGAGCTGAGTGTCAAGTGTCCCACCATTGGAATTGGGTCTTTCTGCTGCATTGTGGACTGATGTTTCTTGGAACGAGACCAAGAGAAGGATTAAGTGCAGTGAAAGTGGCAAACCTTTACTGTTGGTACAGGTAGTGAAAGGTGAGGTGTCCCCGGTGAGTCTATTGATGGTGATGAGGGCATACAGGATTAGTAGAATAGGAGCTGGGATAGGTGAGAGTGACTGATGGAAGATGCTGCATGGGGAATGGTGGAACATGAACCATGGAAGGTGCCTTAAGTAATACAAAGATGGTATTAATACTTATCCTGATGAAGCAGAGATGGCCTTTGACCTTTTTGTGATGCTGCATGTTTCTCATGGAGACTGCACGGACCTGGGTGGCAACTTCAAATCAGACTGGCAGTGTCTTTTGTCATGGCCTTCACTGACAGCTTTGGGGCTAGAGGCTGGCCATCTTCCTCACTAGCCTGTCCACCGGGACATCCAGATTGCTCAATGCAAAGCGGGGCACCAATTTTCCCTCTGTCTGCCATGTCGGAGCAAATGGAACAAATCGTGTAGCTCCAGACTGGCATTGCTTAATTTGATTCATAACTGCCTTTTAAATATGGTGTCATTGTCAAGGCTTCTGGGCTGTCCTGGCAATGACACTTACTGCCATCGTTGGTGACTGGGAGAATTAAGCAAATAGGCCATCTTAGGGATGTAGTGCATAGCTAATGAGGCAAATTTGGGAAGTTGGTACGAGGAATCTTGTTGAGACTTGCGCTGAGAAACTGTCTATAATACTCAACAAAACTGACACTTAACCAGTTTCTGTTAAGATTCAGTCCAATATGTCTGTGTAAATGTCAGTGTGAAAACAGAGGTGAGAAGTGAGACAATTTTAACCCATGTCACTCGATGCAAACTTCCAGTTGCCTTACACTTGGGGATGATACTACGGCAACCCGGGGCTAGAAGACGACCCAGCTCTCAAGGAGCTGATGAAGGTCAGGTTTGTCCTTGTGCAGGTTCAGATGAAGCAGCAGCTCTCCTCTGAGCTGTACAATGAAAGCTTTGCATGCTCCCCTCCACCGTCAGCACATAAGCAGGACACCAGCTGGTGGCATACGAGTGGAATCTGAGAGTAAAATTTACAATTCCTTGCAACAGTGACTGCAGTTCTAACTACCCTCCCCATGCGCAGCATTGGGTTACAATTCAGGCCAGCGATTATTCTCACATTACGGACGCCTTTTGTGAGATGCAAGATCGTAGGACCATTATATTTTGGTCCTGAACCTCTGAGCAAGTTGTGTTATATCTGATTTGTTTTTGGACTGGAACAGGTCTGTGGTTTGGCATTTAAAGTGGTAAAAAGAAAAGTCCTTTAATCATAGTGCATAAAATTAGATTTCATATATCCAAAACTTCCACAGACAACTTGCACGCGGAATCAGTGGTAGATATGCAAGAAGATGATTGCAGAGTTTTTAATTAACTGAAAACTTGTAGATCTGCTGCATATAAGTGAAGCCTCGGCCATGACCAAGAATGATGATAGCCCTAAAGGTACCTGCTGTGCACTGACATGCTGCAAGTGGTCCCACCCAGAAGCAAGTTTCCTCCTGTTAACCAAATAGTTCATGTGGTTTTGAGTTATGAAGCACTTTGCTCACTGCTGTGTGCAAGTTGCAGAAGGGAAGGAAAGAATAAAAAAGGCATTTTTGAACTATGGATGTATTCTAGGCAGGTCAGCCTTGCCTCCTTAAGCACAGACTTGCCACCTGAGGGAATAGATATGGATTTAAGCCCCATTCTTGAGACTAGAGCATGTAATCTAGACTGCAGCATAAGGTAATGGATGTGGGTTTGCTGTGCTGTCAGAGGCTCAGAAACGTACAGCTGAGTCAATAAGACAAGGAGTTGGCTTCATGTGGATGTAAATAAAATCCCATGTCACTATTCCCTGAACAGCAAGGGAGTTCTCCAGAGTCATGGTCCAATGTTCATTCCTGTTGCAAGCAACTTGTCATAGATAATTATTTAATTGCCATTTGCAAGCGCTTGCTGTGCACAAATTGGCTGCTACACTTCCAAAGTACTTCATTGGCTGTTAAATATGTATGGGAATAACCAGAAGTTGTGAAAGGTGCTCTGTAAATGAAACTTGATTATTTCTTTCTCCTTTCTTTTCCCTGCCATTCATCCTTGCATCAAAGCCATTAGCAGTTAAGATATATAGTCTATTATGTGGGATACTGTTTTTTTTTCTAACTTACAGCACCATACTTTCTATTTTAATTAATTTCCTTAGGAGTCTGCAGCAATTAGGACTGGTTTAAAAAATATTGCTATGTCTGTGGCAAAGGACCTCTGTGATTCAAGTACTAAATCTCCTGAAGAATAAAGTGAATTATTAATTTTGAATCTCAGCAGTGGGAACAGAAGTCATTATTAACATTTAAATAAAACTTTTTTGTAAGCCTATTTGTGAATTTGGAATCAAGTAGCAGCAAGCTCAGTCACCTACAATTGCATTTGTGATAATATAGATTCTGGATGTTTTCACTAGTAATCTTGGTAGGGTGAGGTAGGTCGTTAGTAAAGGATTGCCAGTGAACATCTTGTATTGTGAGAAACATGGCCTTAAGACTTCATTTTCGCATGGTTCTGGTCATTGAGTACTTCATATGCTTGACATGTGGAACCTTGGGGTAACAAAATAAATGCAATGAATGCACATCTGAATTTAATAGCTGTAACTGTACCCAAAACAGGTTGAGTTCAATGCAATGATAGTTAGCACAGCATTGTGAAAACACTGGCTGTTTCAAGCATTCTTTTGAATTTTGCTCATGACGCTCATTGTTGGATTTGGTGCTGGTTTGATTAATTGACCAAGCAGTGATACTAACAAATTCTACCTGGATAGCCCAGAAAAGTGGTGTACCACCTTCATCTTAATTAAGTTCATGAGAGTCCTCTGATGACACAATCTGAGCAGTTCTTGGTTCAAAGTCCTGAGGAGGACTGAAATGCATCTTGGCAAGTACTGATAGAGTTGGAGTGTCTTTCCATTGTTTTCAGCGTTTTATGCAGTGTTCAGTCCCAGTTAGTTCTAAAATGTACAACGACAACATTCTTTGGCTCACCAGATTTCTTCCAGTTTCTTAAGATATTTGACATTGAAACTTAGGTGGTAAATTGGAGGCCCAGCTATAATACTTGACTTGCTTCTTATTTGGCTGGCAATGCAAGATTGTAATGTTGTTTTGCAGTGAGTTTCTAAGACGTGAGAACATTTGTCATTAATAGACAATAAACAACAAAGAACAATACAGCACAGGAACAGGCCCTTCAGCCCTCCAAGCCTGCATTGACATATTTTGCCCTTCCATACTAAAACTGTCTTCACTCTCAGGATCTGTATCCCTCTATTCCTTTCCTTTTTATGTATTTGTCCAGGTGTTTCTTGAATGTGAAGGATGCTTAAAGATAAATAATGTGATTATTGCTGCTTTTGTACTATTAACTTAGCACCAACTTCATGCTGGTTTCACTCTATATTCACTATGGGATTTGTAGTAAAACAAATTCATCTTCAATCAGTAGCTTAATTTCACTTCTTATCAAAGACAAGAGACTGAGTGCACTTTCATATTCTGTTGGCTCCATTATAACAGCTGGAGCCAACATCATAAGAAAAAAGTCTGGTGAATCTCATTACAGGCACCAGTCTAACCCCAACCCCTGCCCTAGGATTGTAAACTGACACTGCTAATAAAGTAGATGTATGTACATCTGTGGAAAGTTTAGTCTGAAGCATGAAACACAGGAAATATAATACAACAGTATAAATTGGCATTGTTTTAATGAGGCTTCACCAGCTTGGAATTGTCTATTTTTTCTTGATGTAATATTGCAGCTAAATCTCTAGATTACTGCAAATCTTCAACACTTTCACTACTGCCTGTCATTCCAAAATGACTACTCTGACTTTGATAATCTGCTCAAACTCCGTATTTAATGTTGAGCTTGCCCATATAAAAAGTAGCTTGTGGGGGAGAAACCAGACCAATAGCAAAAAACTGTATCCATCAAAAATTTATATTTTAACCATTGACAAAAGAGGCTGCAATGAAAGATGCTGCTGATCAGACTTCTGTATCTGGAACAGTCCTCCTTTTGTTAAGAAAGAGCAGAGAACAGAGCAACTTATCTTTCAACACCTTGTTGTGCAGATTGTACTTTGGGAAATTCTATACATGGTATGATATAGGAAAGTGACTGAAAGTTCATTTCAAGTATTGAAATTCAGGGTTTTGAGAAACATTTAGATCTTAAAACATACATGAAGTGGATACGTTTCATTGTGTTAACACAAAATAGGTTTTAGTTTAATCCTATCAGAATTGGATTTTGAACATTAGATATGATAGTTGCTGAGGAGAAAATTGCAGACCCATGAAGCAATCTCTCTTCGATGCATTTAAACAAAGCAACTGAAAGTAAAGAAAATAGAAGCTTGTGCTTATAGGAAGATTGGATCAAACAGGGTAGGAGGAAGTTTGTGATGAACATAAACACCACCATATGCCAGTCATGTTGCATGGCCTTGAGATGTAACTTTTCTGTATTATTATCCTAAATCGCATTTAAAATAATTTGATATATTCACCATTTTGCTGATGAACCAAAATTCTCAGCTGTGAATCGGGGCCTTCATTGTAATATAAATATTTTTTTTAAATGTTGATATTAAAATCAGTGAGAGGAAAAATTTGACCCAGAGACTAAAGCTAGTGGATAATTAATGCTTTATATAAAACTCTTTAGAAAATGTCAAGTTCTCTGACTTACCATGAGCATGCCACAGAAATATAGAAATATAGCAATATAAACAGGTATCCTTTGCAGACCTTTCAATTAGCCGTGCGTAAACATTCTGCCAAACCATTTCACTATTTAATATGATCAAATAATTCAAAAATGTGTTGCAGACAAATGTAGCGTTCCTTATTCTCGGTACATTGCTATCTTGGAAAAGCGTTATTTATTTGGGGAAGAGGCATGGAGCAAGTGGAGCAAATGCCCTGATTTGACAGGCCAGCTTATCCAGCATTTAATACTGATACTGACTCCTGCCTTTTTTGTCCTGATGTTCCTAGGATTAACCCTGCTTTATAGTTGTTATATTTTCATTCAATGTATATTCCTTTTCTTAGTCACATGAATGCCTTGAATGGGTGTGAAGAACTGAAATGCAGTGCCTCCCATTTAATTATACAAAATTCTTAATTTTATTCTCTCTCTCACATTTTAATACAGATGTAACCTGCTTATTATAATGAAATGCATAAGCCACCCATTTGCATAAATCATGAGCTGTCAAATTGATTTGCTCTGCTTATTTGTGAAGATCAACTCTTTTAGTCCTGCTAGCAACAATCATTATCCAGTTTTCTGAAAAGAAAGCAGAAGAAGTTGCATTGTGGAATAAATGTGCAGAAATAAAAAGACATTTACATATCAGAATTTGTTTCTGTAATTTTATCCTTTAATAACGACAGTCGTAATACAAAATTGTAAATATTCTGAAGAGCTGGTCAGAACAGCAGAGCATACTAATATCGTTCTTCCCCCTTAATTTCCTTTGACTTCTCCCCTGTCAATTAATTCCAGGAAGGATTATTTCATTTACAGTTTTGTTATCCTAGGGGATTTAAAGTGGGATGATGTAGCATGGAATGGGTTTATCTTTTCTGGAAGGAAAGATTTAATCTTATTGAAAAGTATGAAATGTTTTGCAGGCTTGACAGAGTAGATGTTGAAAAGTTGTTTCCCCCCTGGTTGATGAGGATAGAATTCAAGGTCACTGTGTCAGGATAATGGGTCAGTCGTACTGACTTGAGGAGAAATGTCTTCAATGAGGGCTGTGAATCTTTGGAATTCTGTACCCCAGGATTGATGGTCTGTTGTTGAGTGTGTTCAAAATTTGATATTTTTTTGTTTTGGGAAGTTAAGGTATACAAGAATAGGGAGAATATGTAGTTAAGATGAATGATGAAGCAGGGACTTAACTCCTTTGCTGTAGGAGCTTTACTACTTTATTCTTTCTTTCTTTATTCATTTATGGGGTGTGGTCATCGCTGACTAGGCCAACATTTCCCAGAAATGGAGGCAGTAAGGTGCCTTCTTGAACTGCTGCATTGCATTTGGTGATGGTACACTCTGTGCTGTTCGGAAGGAAGCTCCAGGGTTTTGATCCAGTACCAATGAAGGAACAATGATCTGGTTCTCAGTCAGATATGTGGCTTGGAGACTAACCTGCAGGTATTGGCATTCCCATCTATCTGCTGCTCTGGTCCATCCAGTTGGCAGAGGTTTCCAGGTTTAGAAGATGCTGTCTAAGGTTCTTTGAGTAGGCGCAACACATCTTGTAGATGATACAAAGTGCTGCAACTGTGATTGGTGTGGAGGGAGTGAATGTTGAATGTGTTAGTTGGCATGCCATTTAAGGAGCTGCTTTATCCTGGATTATGTTAGGTTTCTTGAATGTTGTTGAAGTTGCACCTGTCCAAGTGGAGAGTATTCCATCACATTCTTGACTAATGGGTTGTAGATTCTGGACAAGTTTTAAGGAGATGGGCAGTAAATTAGTCACTGTAGAATTTCCAGCTTCTGACCCATTTGTGGAGCCAGAGTAGTCATATGATTGGTCCAGTTTAGTTTCCAGTCAGTGATAACACCTAGAATGTCATGAGTGGAAGAATCACCAAAGATATCGAACTTCAAGGATTGATGGTTAGGTTCTCTGTCATCGGAGATGGTCATTGCCTGGCACTGTTGTGGCATAGGTGTTACTGGCAACAACATTTTGCATTTAAGATAATGGAGAAGTTAAGGTAGACTGTGTTACAGCTTAATATGAAAGCTATATATTAATTTTGATATATCTAATTCAATTGGAGGAAATTAGTTCAGAAGCTTTGATATAAACAAAGAGATTGTCAAGAGGGTCTTGGGGCATAATGGTAGTGTACTTACCTCTGGGCTAAAACGTTCAGGTTCACCTCCCATCTCAGAATGTGATGACCATGGAGTTTGATTGTAATGTGTCCAAACAGGTTGATTTTTATGAAGATGTCAAGCATTGGGTGTCTGATGGGTGGTGAGGATGGAGTTGACCTCAGGTGCTATGTAAACACTGTAGTCAGCAGAAACCAAGATGAAGCAAAGCATTATTATTTCTTTTATTTTGACTATTTGTTTTCAAACTCCCCCAAAAAAATCTAGAAAGCAAACATTCACTGGCAAATTGTGAAGTACAAGTTTTCATTCGATATGTGAAGATTTCATGAAACATCAGCAATGTTTGAATTTTTTTCAGATTTAGCGCTTGGTTTCTTTTTCACAGAAGAGATTGGTTCATAGCTAATCAAGATGCTCATTAGCCTTTTGGCCTAACCTCAGCACGTCCAGAGCTTGGTTTTTAAAGCACTGGGGAAATCATACTTGAAGCTCATATTCCAAGTCAGTTAAGTGAATTGTAGAGGAAATGAAAACTTTCGAATTTATGAAAGATTTAAAAAGGATTTAATAGAATTATCCATTGGGTGGATTTTTGATGATTCGTGGACAGCTACATTTTTATTAGTATCCAGTTATTGTGTAGCTGTGGCTTTACTGAATAGTTCCAGGTTTCACCAACCATACTGAGAGAGTTTCACTATCATGTGCTGCATTCTAATTATATTCACAGTTAGGTGAAAAGAAAAATTGAGATAAAATAGAAAAGCATTAGGGAATATAATTTCATAATCTGTAATAGGAACACTCATTAACTACAGAAATAATAGACAGAGGTGACCAGTGTGAAGAAAGGGCATTTAACTGAAATGCCCCAGAAGGAAAAATCCAAAAATTGAAGGTACCAATTTGCTGGTGCATTTTCTCACTAGATGTTGTCTGTATTTGTTTCCCTACTAATATTGAATCTTTACATTAAAATTATATTTCAAGCGTTTTTTGAATAATTAGTTGATTTTCATTTTTAAGAAAGAAGGCAAGATCTTGAATTTAACCATTGTGAATTATTGAAAAACAGCTTCTGTGGCAATGAAAATTCTGCTACAAAGCGTGTTTTGTGAGCACAAATTGGCTATAATATTATTGACGAATTGTGGAAATTGTTTGGATAATGCAAACTTTTGACTGAATGGGTGTAGTGATTTTCTACTCGCAATCTTCTGCAGCCCGATTTTCTAAAGCAGTTCTGTAGCGTGATTTTCTATGGTGCGATGTTGCAGAGGAACACAACTATCAAGCTATAGCAGAACGACCTTTTAAAATTATTGGAGATTTTAAAAGACAAGCTTTTGAAAAATTTTCATCTGTCACTTTTATCTCAATTTAATGTTTTTCAAAAGTTCTCTTTCCTTCTTCTGTAACTAAGGTACCTAGGTTGGCATCGAATTTAGATGGTCTAATTTATAGACAATAAACAATAGGTGCAGGAGTAGGCCATTTGGCCCTTCAAGCCAGCACCACTATTCATTATGATTATGGCTGATTATCCACAATCAGTATCCTGTTCCTGCCTTATCCCCATAACTCTTGATTCCATTATCTTTAATAGCTCTATCTATCTCTTCCTTGAAAGTATCCAGAGACTTGGCCTCCACTGCCTTCTGGTTCAGAACATTCCATAAATCTACCACTCTCTGGGTGAAGAAGTTTCTCCCCAACTCTGTTCTAAATGGCCTACCCCTTATTTTTAAACTGTCCTCTGGTTCTGGACCCACCCGTCAGCAGAAACATGCTTCCTGCCTCCAGAGTATCCAATCCTTTAATAATCTTAGACATCTCAATCAGATCCCCTCTCATCCTTGTAAACTTTTGTGTACAAGCCCACTTGCTCCAACCTTTCAACATATGATCGACCCGCCCTTCCGGGAATTGACCTTGTGAACCTACGCTGCACTCCCTCAGTAGCCAGAATGTCCTTCCTCAAATTTGGAGACCAAAACTGCACACAGTACTCCAGGTGCGGTCTCACTACGGCCCTGTTCAGCTGTAGAAGGACCTCTTTGCTCCTACACTCAATTCCTCTTGTTATGAAGGCCAGCATGCCATTAGCTTTCTTCACTGCCTGCTGTACCCGCATATTTGCTTTCATTGACTGATGTACAAGAACACCTAGATCTCGTACTTCCCTATTACCCAACTTGACTTCATTTAGATAGTAATCTGCCGCCTTGTTCTTGCCACCAAAGTGGATAACCACACATTTATCCAAATTAAACTGCATCTGCCATGCATCTGTCCACTCACCTAGCCTGTCCAAGTCACCCTGTATTCTCATAACATCCTCCTCACATTTCACCCTGCCACCCAGCTTTGTGTCATCAGCAAATGTGCTAATATTATTTTTAATATCTTCATCTAGATCATTAATGTATAATGTAAATAGCTGCGGACCCAGCACCGAACCTTGTGGTGCCCCATTGGTCACCGCCTGCCTTTCCAAAAAGGACCCGTTTATCACTACTGTTTGCCTCCTGTCAGCTAGCCAAGTTTCAGTCCAAGTCAGTATTTTGCCCCAATACTATGTGCCCTAACTTTGCTTACTAATCTCCTACGTGGGACCATATCAAAGGCTTTCTGAAAGTCCAGATACACTACATCCACTGGCTGTCCCTTGTCTATCTTCATAGTTACATTCTCAAATAATTCCAGATTAGTCAAGCACGATTTCCCCTTCGTAAATCCATGCTGACTCTGTCCTATCCTGTTACTGCTATCCAAATGAGTCATAATTTTATCTTTTATAATTGACTCCAGCATCTTTCCCACCACTGATGTCAGGCTAACCAGTCTATAATTCCCTGTTTTCTCTCTCCCTCCTTTCTTGAAAAGTGGGACAACATTAGCCACCCTCCAATCTGCAGGAACTGAACCTGAATCTATACAACATTAGAAAATGATTATCAAAGTGCCCACGATTTCTCGAAGCACCTCCTTAAATACCCTAGCATGCAGACCATCAGGGCCTGGGGACTTATCAGCCTTCAGACCCAACAGTCTATCCAACACCATTTCGTTCCTAACATAAATTCCCTTCAGTTCATCCATTACCCTAGGTCCTTCCGCCACTCCTGGAAGATTGCTTGTGTCTTCCCTCGTGAAGACAGATCCACAGTACCTATTCAACTCTTCTGCCATCTCCTTGTGCCCCATAATAAATTCACCCGTTTCTGTCTTCAAAGGCCCAATTTAACCATTTTTTTTCTTTTCACATACCGAAAGAAGTTTTTACTATCCTCCTCTATATTTTTTGGCCAGTTTGCCACCTTCCTGCCTCATTTTTTTCTCCATTAATTGCCTTTTTAGTTATCCTCTGCTCTTTAAAAGCTGCCCAGTTGTCCGGTTTCCCACTCAACTTTGCATGTCGTACTACTTCTCTTTTATCTTTATAAAGTCTTTAACTTCCCTTGACAGTCACAGCCATTCCCTGCCTCCCCTTAGGATTTTTCTTCCTCTTCAGAATGACCCTTCTGCATTGTGTCAGAAATACCTGCCATCGTTGTTCCACTGCCATCCCTGATAGGGTTTTGAACCATTGAACTTTGGCTAGCTCCTCCCTCATAGCTCCATAGATCCCTTTGCTCAACTGCAATACTGACCCTTCCGATTCTCCCAGATCCAGACACCAGATCCAGAATTGACTTCTCCCTGGTAGGCTCCAGTACAAGCTGTTCTAAGAATCCGTCTTGGAGGCACTCCACAAACTCCCTTTCTTGGGGTCCAGTGCCATCCTGATGCTCCCAGTCTACCTGCATGTTAAAATCCCCCATAACAACTGTAGTAATACCTTTGTGACAGGCCAATTTCAACTCCTTATTCAACCTACACCCTACATCCAGGCTACTGTTTGGGGGCGTGTAGATAACTCCCATTAGGGTCTTTCTACCCTTAGAATTTCTCAGTTCTATCCATACTGACTCTACATCTCCTGATTCTATGTCCCCCCCCTCACAAGGGACTGAATATCATTCCTCACCAACAGGGCCACACCACCCCCTCAGTCTGTCCTTTGGATAGCATGTATAGCCTTGAATATTCATTTCCCAGGCCCTGTCCACTTGAGGCCATGTCTCAGTTATCCCCACAATATCGTACCTGCCAATTTCCAACTTAGCCTCAAGCTCATCCACCTTATTTCTTATGCTTCATGCATTCCCTTTTATAGTATTTGTAATTTGTTACTCTTCTCACCATTCCTATCAATCCCTATTTCACTTGACCATACTGTATGATCCCATCTTGAGTTTTCTGCTTCGTTGATTCTGTTGTCTTTCTTAACGTCTCTTATTCTCACTTTCCCTTTAATTTCCTCCTTAAATTTCCAGTTATTTCCTCTGTTCACTTGGAACTTAAAATGCCTGATCTCCTCACTACAAGATTACCATCTCTCACCTTTTATCAGCTTACCATGTAGACAACTGTCAAAGCCCAAACTTGCTTATTAATGAACAGGTGCTGGTGGTAACCTGCTGTAGAAGATTATTGCCTGCTGTTTTATCATAGCTGCTTTGTAACTTTGCAATAAATCCTATTGCTTCAGGTAAATGTCACCTCCCTGAATATCTGTCAGCTTCAGGGATTTAATTTGATTTATTTATTGTCACAAAATACAGTGAAAAGTGGTGTACAATGTTGCCATTCTCTGGAACCATTTTAAAAAACAAAAATAAACCAAAATATAGAATATAAAGGCAGAATATTAAAGAAAATGTGTTCAACTTCACATTCCTTGTTGACCAGTGCTCCTCCATGGGCCATAATGACTGGTGGCCAGGCATCAGTCCTCTTCACTGAGCTACTGCCACTTTTGGCACCATCTCACCTATGTGCGACTTCACCACGATTCTGCGCTGGGTCTACCCATGACCTCACCACGGGTCCGTGTGAGGCCTACCCACAACTTCACCATGAGTCCGTGGAGGCCTACCTGTGACTTCACCGTGAGACTGCGCTGGCCCTACCCACGACTTCACCACAAGTCCGCGCTGAGCCTACTGGCCAGTGCCAATGCCATCACTGCAACCAGGCTCTTCAACAAGAGGTAAGTAAAATAGAAAAAAAAGATTAAAAATAGATAAAAATAAAACAAACAAAAACAAAAGATGGTGGAGCGGACTAGCCCCAGGGTCAGAAGCTCTACTCCACTGCCATCTTAGCTGAATCTGATGCATCGTTGCGAATTGGGTGAGGGAATTGGCAGTGCTACAACTCAGGTAGCGTTTGTAGCATTTGCAATACACTTTTCACTTCAAGGCACTTGATGTCCTGATGCAAATTTTGTTGGAATATGGAATTCAGAATTGATGGTGAGCAAGAATGTGATAAATCACGTCATATATATCGATTGTACAGCCACATAATTGTTAGTTTTGCTCATTTCATTGTTTGTCTGGTGGACACAATTAATCATACCAACAAGTAGCATGTTTAGTTACCCACAGCCTCTGAGCACTTGGGCAGGTTAATAATCGCAATAGATTCTAGCCAGCATCTTGGCTCTCCAGAGTATATTACATATTCTTTGTGCAGCAGACAGAATGTATAATGTACAGAACTTAAAAAATCTAGAGTTGTGTTATAGAGTCATTAAAATGCTACTCTTCACAAACAAAAAGATGCATGGTATTCCCACACTGAACTGAAAAATGTGTTGCTAGAAAAGCGCAGCAGGTCAGGCAGCATCCAAGGAGCAGGAGAATCGACCTTTCGGGCATAAGCCCTTCTTTGCCCGAAACGTCGATTCTCCTGCTCCTTGGATGCTGCCTGACCTGCTGCGCTTTTCCAACAACACATTTCTCACCTCTGATCTCCAGCATCTGCAGTCCTCACTTTCTCCTATGGTATTCCCACAACCAAACTTACCCATCCCATGTTCATCTGAACTAATACACGTTCTAAATGAGCCCATGAGGCAGTTCATTGAGTGATGCCGGAAAAATGAGATCAGACTTCAAAATGTTGTGGGTTTATAACTATAGTTCTTTTTGCTGAGTCGTGTTGAAAATGGCAAGACAATGACATTACCACTTCTAGTTTATCTGTTTTGAAATAAGAACTGGAAACTGTTGGAAATAGTAACAACAGTCAACAAACCTCACAGCAAAGCTAAGTCAATACAACTTTAACTTGACACTAGAAAGCGCAGAATTCCTTTGTGGTGTCCAGCCAGCTGTTGCACATAGAGATAGAAACTAAGAGCAGCAGAGGGTCATTTGGCCCTTTGTGCCTGCTGTATATTTCAAAATGATTTTGGCGATCCTCGATCTTGATATTCCATTCCTACTTTATTTCCACACTGGTTGATGCGTTGAAAACCTAAAATGTATCCATTCTTTTTCTTGAATAAATTCAGTGGCTTGACCTTTGCAACCCTCTGTAGTAGAGAATTGTAAAGGTTCACTATCCTGAGTAAAGAAATCTCTCCTCATCTCAGTCCTCAGTGCCCGATGCCACATCCTGAGACTGTGCCCCCTGGTTCGAGATTCTCCCATCAGGGAAAGTGTCCTCCCTGTATCTAATCTGCCCAACCCTGTTAAACTTGTGTATTTCAATCAAATCCCTATTTATTCTCCTAAAATCCAGCACATACAGGCGCAATAGGGAAACTTTGCTGTACTCCCTCTATGACAGGTATATCCTTCCTTCAACAAGAAGACCAAAACAGGTAGTTGAAAGGTGATTATATTGCCTGGGCATTCATTATGTCAAGCTTGAACAGAATTCTTTCATGCCATTGTGAAGATGCTTTGACCCATGCTATCAAAAAAATTGCAAAAAAAATTAATATAACAGCATGGAGCTCCAGGAATACAAGTAAACATTCACTTCCAGGGTCCAGTGCTGCATGCAAGTTGTACTCTACAGCTTCTAGTCTCAGATCATTAGTGCTACATAACCTTTCGACTCTCATCCTTTCCTATTTTTACACTCAGGCATGCATTTTGAGATTCTGTAATGAGACTACCCTGGTGACTTTTTTCCTTCCTCTCCTCCACCCCCACCCCGACCCCCAGTAGAAATTTGATTGTAATAATCTATCCACTGATTGTTCCACTTCTAATTCTATCCCTGCACAAAGAGAGCACTGATTACTTAAATCGTAGGTTATGAAATTGACAAATGGGTGTTACAGCTTTAATTTTGTGACTCCCATTCTGAAGCAGACTAAAGACAAAAGGGTCTTTTGAAAACCATTTTTCTTCACTGCTCATTAAACCTTTCTGGCTCTGAATTTCCTTTGTAGCTTTCAAATTATGCAGATGTTCCATATAGAACATCTGCAATCATTTTTCAATAGGTTTGAGTGTTGAATATGTAAAAATGCACACAACCATTGAGCAGCCCATTTACAAGTCTGGATCAGCAAAAACGTGCTACATTTAGGTTTGAGTGAAGAAGCACTCCAGTAACACAGCCCTCGATGGACTCCGAGTACTTAATGTGCACCGTTTTAATTAAATGTAAAATCTTTCAAGTCACCTTACGAGAGACTTGCAATCATACATACGTTTTTAAAATAACTCTTCCAGCTATATGGAGAATTTCAAAATTTTATCTTCCAACCAATGCATATGTCTGAGCCTACGCAGTAGTTCTACAATAGGAGTTCAAAACTTGAAATATTTCTAATATAATTTAGCATTTAATCTTTGCCCCTGCTAGATATGAGCATTACATCATTCTCAGCAGCAGCATTCGCTGTTCTATTGCACTCTGCACCAAGCTGTCAGTCTGTATTTGAATCACTTCATCCAAGTACTGAGTACAGTCCCCATCTAACTGGAATACAAGACACCAGAGTGAAATATGTAGACTCTCAATTTGCCTTGGCACCTGCTGCATGCATGGACTATCTTCAATCTCTATAGGTAAGCCTGGGTAATTATTGTAACATCCATTGTTGGAACACTTCCAAGACAAAATGCTTTATACTTCCCCTTCATCCACAATATGTGTTAATAAATAGGCAGATAATAAATAGGAAAAGAAGGAATCTGCTTACCATCAAAGATTGTGAGGCTTCATTCCTTTGATACTGTTTTGGTGACTCTGATTAGAAACCTTGTCATCCATTGATAATTGTAGATATTTTCAGCAAGCTGCAATGTTCAAAGGACACTTAACCTGATTGAAATAAATGAATCTGTTTCTGTTGGAACTTAATGACTTTTTTTTAAAAACCAAGAGACTTTTTTGTCTACTACTTAAAAAGTTCAGAAAAATGTTGTTTGCCTGTTTTTCAAAATTCTGTAATTTCTGCTTCAGATCAGGATGAAGCACTGTTATGCATTATCTTCCATTACTATACAGTAAATTATTAGGAAATATGGGTGCAACTCTCAAAGGAAGGAGTTCTGATCACTAGAAGGAGTGACTAGCAGTGTTTCACCTGGCAAAACGTTTAAACTCAGAACATCTGACCAAAAAAATTCTAGTCTAGAGTCTTCTGCCCTGAACTAGGGTGGTGCTGCTCAGTACATAGTCATATAGCATAAGCCATATCTTTGCCAACCAACAAACTCCAAACTATACTAGTCTCATTTACCCACACTTGGTCCACAACATACTATACTCTGGCATTTTAAGTACTCATCGAGATGCCTCTGACATATTGTGAGAGTACTTGCCTCCACCACTTTCTCAGACAACAAGTTCCATTTTTCTACCACCGTTTGGGTGAAACTTTTATCCACCCATCTCCATAACCAGCGCTCCTCAAACATTCCAGAAGTTTCCAGAAGAGGATGGAGTGGATAGGTCCCGTATTCCCAATTCCTCCGCCGGATCTGCTCCCAGGAGGACCAGTTCCATCACAGGACACACCAGATGGCCGCCTTCGTTAGAGACTGCAATTTACGCATCTCGTCTACATCCCGCACCTCCGCCCTCAGACCCCATCCCTCCAACCGTAACAAGGACAGAACGCCCCTGGTGCTCACCTTCCACCCTACAAACCTTCGCATAAACCAAATCATCCGCCGACATTTCCGCCACCTCCAAGCAGACCCCACCACCAGGAATATATTTCCCTCCCCACCCCTTTCCGCCTTCCGCAAAGACCGTTCCCTCCGTGACTACCTGGTCAGGTCCACGCCCCCCCTATAACCCACCCTTCCATCCTGGCACTTGCCCCTGCCACCGCAGGAACTGTAAAACCTGCACCCACACCACCTCCCTCACCTCTATCCAAGGCCCTAAAGGAGCTTTCCACATCCATCAAAGTTTTACTTGCACATCCACTAATACCATTTATTGTATCCGTTGTTCCCAATGCGGTCTCCTCTACATTGGGGAGACTGGGCGCCTCCTGACAGAGCACTTTAGGGAACATCTCCGGGACACCTGCACCAATCAACCACACCGCCCCGTGGCCCAACATTTCAACTCCCCCTCCCACTCTGCCGAGGACATGGAGGTCCTGGGCCTCCTTCACCGCTGTTCCCTCACCACCAGATGCCTGGAGGAAGAACACCTCATCTTCCGCCTCGGAACACTTCAACCCCAGGGCATCAATGTGGACTTCAACAGTTTCCTCATTTCCCCTTCCCCCACCTCACCTTAGTTCTAAACTTCCAGCTCAGCACTGTCCCCATGACTTGTCTGGACTTGTCCTACCTGCCTATCTCCTTTTCCACCTATCCACTCCACCCTCTCCTCTCTGACCTATCACCTTCATCCCCTCCCCCACTCACCCATTGTACTCAATGCTACTTTCTCCCCACCCCCATCCTCCTCTAGCTTATCTCTCCACGCTTCAGGCTCACTGCCTTTATTCCTGATGAAGGGCTTTTGCCCGAAACATCAATTTCGAACCTCATCCTCAGAATGTCTACTGAGCATGTGCAAATGAACTCTGCCATAGTGACATCACGTCATATGGAACAGGACCTTGAGTCTATGGGATTCCAGAGGAATGACCTTTCTTACTATGCCTTTTGTATAGCTAAGTTCAATAAATAAACTTTTATAGCTCAGCTATAAAAGTTTTGATCTTAGGCTGGAGGGCTGCATTTTATATACCCCATGCCAGGAGTCATGTAAAAGCCCAGGTTTCCCAATCACCAATGAAACAAGTCCGAAAATCTGAGCCAGTGGTAAAATTGGTAGCCTCCCTGCCGCAGTTAAATAATGAAGGGCTAATTCAGCTTTTTAATGGTTCAGTTGACTCTAATATAACTCTTTCCACACCATAATGCAGATGGTGGGGGGCAAGTGGGGGGCAAGTGAGGAGAAGTGGGAAGCCTTTTTTTCAGGCTTTAAAAGGGCAAAGTGGGAGTGGGTGGTAGTGTGTTTAGAGGGTGTCTATGGTCCAGGTTTTTACCTGGGAATGCTTACAGTCCCAACAGTCCCCACTGCCAAACTCTCAGCCAAGCCTAGGCTGTTGGAGGTGCCAGAAAATGTGATTGACTGGCCACACCTGGAGAGGGTAGGGCTTTCGCTCACTGAAGGATGGAATTCCTGCTCTGCCCAAAGTGCATAGTGGCAGTGGGTCATGCTTTTCGTCAGTCCTTCAGCTCGCAGCAGACTTGCCTCCTTGAGAAAGTTGGTGCGGGGGTGGGTAGCAGGCAGTTGGTAAATCATCCATGCCCCTGGTCCTCCAACCCAAGAAAATCCTGCTCCTCATCTTACTCCATACCACTTAAACTTGCAATTAATACCATCAGGAAATTCAAATTGTGTTTTTTACTGCAGTTACATAGTTGGCTGGAAGATCAACTGGCATTATTCCTTCTGTCCTCCACCATTTCTTTCAGGTATCCACATTTGACCAACTCAATCGTTATTTCAGCAAGTGTTCTTCAGTTCAGGAATATAAAGCAGGAGATATGTTTTGAATTCCATTTGGTTGCCCATTGCTTCCATAAATGTTTTGATGAAGTCTTGTGGGCGTGATGAGCTCCAATAACACACGCGCTTTATCTTTGCACTATTAAAAATTAAATAGCGATAATATAGTGCCTTACAGAACATTCCAAAGTGCTTTCTGATATGGTCGCTGTTATAATATAGGGACAGCTACAGTTTTTTTCCTAACGGGAAACATTTTACACTGCACAACATAATGCAGTCTAGAAATGTGAAACATTTTAATAGATGATTACCCATAATATTTCTGTGGAATATGGGAAACCTGCGGTAGATTCTACCAAACAGTAATTGTGCATCTTAGTTCCAATGTTTCAGTCTGCCTTTGGCAGTGCTGCCAGTTAGTGTATGATCTCTTCTGGCATTGCACTGGAGACTGAGACAAGAATCTTGTTAGTGTTTTATATGCTCTTCAGATAAAGCAGTTATAAAATGAAGTCCTGAAGTAGAGTTTGACGTATAACCTGTTGCATTTTTGGGAGGTGGCATAGAGTATTGGTGGGTCACAGTACACATCTGTGATGTGGACATTCCCTCATTTTGGTTAATTCTATTCTTGTCACTTGCACTCTCAGCATCCCCTGTTGTTTTCCTTTGTTTAAAGTCCTTTATTATTATTATTATTATTATTATTATTATTATTATTGTATATTTCATGTTCTTTTGTGGAAAGTGAACTTTGAGACAATTAACTCAATGCAAGCATTCACCTGAAGGAGCACAAGATTTTGCTTTGCATTTTGTTGACACTCCACTAACCTTTTGCTGTTGCTTGGCAACATAAAAGCTAGCAAGGTAATGGTGATGTTTTGTGACAGGACATAAATGTACGTCATAGCACAAAATGTATCCTCTGGCTTCTCTGCTGCTTCCGTTACATCAAGAAGGCTACAGTGATGCTAACATCAAGAATCTGGAATAAATGAATGTGTTTATATAAGACTTGCGACAGATACTAATGTAAAGATGATTTTAGAAACTGACAAATAACATTAGAAGCAATAGATTTGACGTTTTGATTGAGTTGACGTTTAAAATCTGATCCTATTCAAGGAATGCAGCCAAAATGAGGACAGTGGAGTCTGATTGACATAATTTTTCATTTTCATCCAGATTGGCTGAAACCTTGATTTTAGGGCTTAGATTTGGATCCGTGTTTCACATCCTGTTCGATATTAATATCTGTTAACTTCACTGGAGAGTGAAATTGAATGAATTATAAAAGAGTGTGACCAGAAATCCACTGAGCACATTAGGTTCAAGTCAGAATTTGAGTGATGAAGGTTCCTATGATTTAACTATTCTGTTAAGTTATCAAGTCTGACTGTCCTGCCCATTCTGCTCCTGTCAGAAGAATTCTTCATTCCAAGAAAAAGCTTTATTTTAAATTTGTTAGCTCGGACAGAGTTTTTTCTTTCTGTGCTCTGAGCTTTTTGTCCTTAAGGCTCATTTATCGTTGAGGTGAACGTGCAACTCATTTCATTTGTTCATATATACACTGCCCAAAGGCAGGTCCATGGCTCGTTGTCTGCCGATGCTTCACTGAGTTGTTTTCTTGACAGCTTTTCTTTGTTGGGGTGGTTTGCTATTGCCTTCCATCCTCAGAGGCAGGTCTCGAGTGTATTTCAGGCAGAAGAGAAATTGAACCCATGCTGCTGGCATTATTCTGAACTACATGCTAGCCAGCTGAGCACTGGGCCCCGTGAACATGTCAACAAATGTCATGAGTTAAAGCTCAGGTCATGAGACCTGAGCACGTAACTTAGGTTAATACTTCATTTTAGTGTTGAAATTATGTTGCACTGTCACAATTGGCATCTTTCAGGTATGATATTAAACTGTGGCCCTGCCTGTCTTTTTCTGGATGAGTGAAAAAGATGTTGCCAGAGGATTTGAGTTATTGGGAGAGGCTGAGTAGACTGGGGCTTTTCCCCCCTGGAGTGTCGGAGGTTGAGGGGTGACCTTTACAGAGGTTTATGAAATCATCAGGGGTATGGATAGGATAAATAACCAAGGTCTTTTTCCTATAGTGGGGATGTCCAATAGTAGAGGGCATAGCTTTATGATGAAAGGGGAAAGATTTAAAAAGGATCTGAGGGGGTAAGATTTTCATGGGGGTGGTGCATGTATGGAAAGAGCTGCCAGAGGGAGTGATAGAGGTGGGTACAACATTTAAAAGGCATCTGGATGGGTCTATGAATAGGAAGGTACCATCGCAATGATTGCTAACTTACTGCTGTTGCACAGTGATCAAGACCTGGCTGACTGAGGATGGAAGGCAATAGCAAACCACCCCAGCAAAGGGATATGGGCCAAATGCTAGCAAATGGGACTTGTTCAGTTTGGGATGTCTGGTCAGTGCAGATGAGTTAGATCGAAGGGTCTGACAAGATGTCAAAGCACTTTACAAAGAGCAGGTTGTCTTATTAGTGTGATTATCAATAATTATCCTTGAAACAACCCACTCAAAAACTGCCTTTTTAGTCTTGTTGCCGTTTTGTGAAATCTTGCTCAGCACAAAATTAGCTGCTGTGTTTGGTGTATTTAGCAGTGACCTTCCTTTAAAAAAAATACTTTGAGGAATTTTGAAAGAATCTTGTGGATATGAAAGATACTGTGTAGATTCATAGTAATTTTATTTTCTAATATCCGCAATGTTATTTTAAATATCTTGAATTGCTCTTAGAATGCTAAGCAATACGGATAAGCTTGAATAAGATCTCATAGTATGAGTTACATCTATTTATTACATATCAACCTTGTGATATAAGACTGTCTACCTGTAAATAGCAATGTGGGACTTGAAACTAATGGAAATGTTCTGCTCCTACCTTCAAAATGTATGAGTCTTTTAAACAATTATCTAAATTCTCAGGAAAACAAATGCATATTTTCTCCTGAGATGCTGTGCTTTCATAGCTAAACATTGAATTTTGATTATAAAATAAAGCTGATGTCTCTGTGTCCCAACATGTGTATTTTCTGACTTTGTGTTTTTCCCTAGTTATAATTGATCTGCAAATTACAGAAAATATTTGATTACTTGCGCAGGAAGCCCTGCTGTTTTAACAGTTACAATGGAATAGGGTCATGTGTATTTCAGTAGATGTTTTATTCTACAGTTGTCTTTAATGGCACTGTTATAGCAGTCTTGGGTCCAGCAGCTGTGCTGCAATGTGGTGACTGCAGGCCCCTTACTATTGCTGGCAGCGATGCAGGCATCCATCACTTCACACTGTCGCTTTGGAAAGTGTTCTGCAACGTAATGGCACCCATTATCCAACCTCTCTCTGTGCTGTGTTTGCTGGTTTCCGCAGCAGGAGTACAACGCCTCAAGCTGGGAAGAGGAAAAATCAGCCAGGTCTTGATCACTGTGCAACAGCAGTAAGTTAGCAATCATTGCGATGGTACACAAGTGAATAATGAACACATTGATGAAACAGCGAAAGGAGCAGTTCGGTGTCCATCAATGGTCCCCCAGCAAGAGTGATCGTTTCTTACAGAGGCAGGGAAAGAAAAGTAATACTAGCATTACGTTGGATCAGAACATTCAGATCACTTAGCATGAAATAGAATGAAGAGACATTATAAGCATTTCTTCCTCATATTTATCTTTTGGTGGGAGGGGAGGGAAATTTAATCTTGTTGACTGAACAAACCAAATAGACAAAAGTTGCTTAGGGGACAAATTCATACAATTTATTTGAGGCCATTTTCTAGGACAATTTATTGAAGGACCAACATGGGCACAGGCAATTTTAGACAAGTATTGTATAGTTGGTTAATTAGTAATATCTCTCATAGAGGAACCTTGGGGGAACAGTGATCATTATATGATACTTTCTCATATCAAGTTTGGAAATGATATGGCTATGTCCAAAATTAAGGACAAAACAAATTATGAACATACAAGGGCACAGTTGGCAGAGCTAGATTGAAAACGTAGTTTGAAAGAGATAAACAACACAGTATATTTTCAACAAACTAATTTCTGATTCTCAAATTCCTTTGAAGAAGAGAAACTCTACAGGAAAGTGAGCTCACTAATCTGGCAGCTTCAAAGCTGGACCTTTGCTGGATTAGAGAATTTGTTGAACCATAGGCCACAAGTCAGGGTCAGCGTGAGAGTTATTAAACTATTTCTTTCTCAACTCTTACCTGTGTCCTTCTTTCCTGAAGGTGCTGACTCGCATAAAGACTTTACCCTTGTGCAAACTTTCATTCGTGACCCTTGATGGTCCATTCAACCACTTGTATGGCATTTGTAGACAGCTAATGACTGCTCTCCATATCTCTCATCTTGTGGTATTCTTGAAGTTTGGCATGTCTAACGTATTTTTGTCTTTCTTTGATGAGTTTCTCTTGTATCATTGGTTCACTCCAGCTATCAAATCTGCTGCCAACTGAATACATTCACCAATGGAAATTCTTTTTGCAAATTTAGCCTTATTTTCACTGCCTGCTTTGTTTTTACTTTCACTACCCAGTACTATTTGCATGCTCCCTTCATCAAGTTATTGATTTGTAATTGGTGCATCCTTGTTGTTATGGACCAGGCCAGACCCCCTCAAAATATTTTAAGAAGGTAGCTCAGACCCTAACTTTTTATTTTAAAGGCAGATGTGAAGTGGATATTCCAGGTGTGATGCAGCTGGTCAAACCACTTGGCTTTAAGCAAAACAGAGTTTATCTAAACACTACAATTTAATCACTAACAAAGAAAATGGAACTTAGAATAACTTAATTATTGGAAAACTCAATCGACTTAATACAGCAACTTAGCTAACGAGTTGTTCCAATTCCTGCAACATTCCACCAACACACCCCTTACCAAAAGATAAATTCAACCAAAGTCTGTACAGGCAGGCGAGATTTCAGAGAGAAAGTCAGTCAGGAACCATCTGTTGAAGCTTGGAACCTTTCTCTGGACTGCAGCAGCTTCTGTGACTGCCACAGCTAAACCAAACTAGAAAAAGCTTGAAGTGGGAGAACTGGCCATTCCCTTGCCATTGTTAAACACTGCTTTTTCCCAGACATTTCCAGCACCTCTGTCTTTATGACCTCTCTTATTTTTTAAAAAAAGGACAAAATAACCTTGTTAAAGTGACAACATTGTCACCAACCATCCAGTCCTATAATCCTTCCTCTGTGCTTTTAACCATCTTCAAAGCAGGAGAAAGTGCAGATGCTGGCAATCAGAATTGAGTGTGTGGTGCTGGAAAAGCACAGTAGGTCAGGCAGCATCCTAGGAGCAGGAGAATTGATATGTTGGGCATAAGCCCTTCATCGGGACGGCTGATGAAGGGCTTATGCCCGAAGCGTCTTTTCTCCTGCATCTCAGATGCTGCCTGACCTGCTGTGCTTTTCCAGCACCACACACTCAACCACTATCTTTAAAGCAGTTGGATTCCTGGAAATCTTCCTGGTTGCACTGTAAAATGGGTTTTTTCCAAAAAAACAGAAGCACTTTGTGAAGAAGCTCCACAGAGGCCAATATCCCATCACCAAGTCACCTTTAATTTACACATGGAGAGCCCTTGACACTGATCCAGCTCCCTCAGAGCTAGTTCTGGGTGAATGGAATTCCTATTTGTGACTATCAGCTAGCTTTCCCTAATTCAGGCTGTGAATCTGGTCCAGTCAGGGAATTTACATATTTTATGAGGTCTATCTAGTTGACCTTGTTACAATCACTGCACTTTGGTTGCTGGACCACAAAGTGAGGTACAACAGTAATTAGATTAGATTACTTACTGTGTGGAAACAGGCCCTTCGGCCCAACAAGTCCACACCGCCCCGCCGAAGCGCAACCCACCCATACCCCTACATCTACCCCTTACCTAACACTACGGGCAATTTAGCATGGCCAATTCACCTGACCTGCACATCTTTGGACTGTGGGAGGAAACCGGAGCACCCGGAGGAAACCTAAGCAGACACGGGGAGAACGTGCAAACTCCACAAAGTCAGTTGCCTGAGGTGGGAATTGAACCCAGGTCTCTGGCGCTGTGAGGCAGCAGTGCTAACACCGTGCCGTGCCACCGTAATTATGTCAACCTAGAGACATTAGGGTGGTATTGGATCAAAATAACACAATTGCAAGGAAGTCGTGGAAATGCTGTGTATGACTCATTAATATTTTTGAGGACAGGAACAGCAGGTGCATTCAAGGTTGGTGAATTGTCACAACCGAAAATGACAGGTTGTGGGAAAAAAATTTGCGCAAATTTCTCCAACACAGGTGAATGCTAATTTGTTATTTTTCCCTGATTGAACAGTCTGGAACCACGGGCCTTAGACTCAGGATAAGTAGTTCCCTATTTAAATTGAAGATGAGTGATTTCTTTACTGAGGATTGTGAATTTTTTAGAATTCTCTACGTAAGAAAACAATGGATGTTCAGTCAGTTAGTAAATTTGAAAACAGACTAGTTCTCAAAACATTATCATTGTAGGGATAAATGATAAGAAATTGGATTTGATATAAAGTTTAGATATGATCTTACTGACTGGCACAGCAAGCTCAAGGGGTCATGAGGATTAATCTTGTTCCTTTTGTTTATGAATAAATGTTTCCTTATAGAGAAACAATTGGGACTGTATTTTGTGGTTTCAAAGCTCAAACCTGGCCATGTATTAGTTCAACTAAGAATTTCTATTTTTCTAGAATTAGACATGTTTGCGTCTTACCATGTTGGAGACAGTTAAACTGAGAAGTTCTTCCTCCTGCATGCATGAAATATCTTCATTCACTGTTGGAGATTATCTCTTTCGTACTCGTTCAAAGTTTGACCTTACAATCCATTAGGTTGTCAGTACGTTGATGTACTGTAAATACTAAGGGCATTTCTGGGTCAAGGAGCAATTTCAAATATTGTATCTTTGGCATATCCGCTTTCTTAGCATAAACCTGTCAGACCTTTGATTCTTGTCGGGAAGCTTTACCTTTGTTCTGCTCAGATGCTGTACAGAGCTCGCTTTGTACCTCAGTCCAAAGCTCACTTGCAGACAATATGGACGATATGTATACCCTGGTTAATTAAGCCTAAACCTTTCAGCCAAACAGATTTTACAATGTTGACTAATTTCTTCTTGTAAACATGGCCTGTTAATACTCAAAATGTTAAGTAGACTATTACTGTAAATAACTGCCTCATTGTGCTACAAGCCCATTAATTTCTGGACAGTCATGTATTATCAATTTTGAGTTTGTGGAATACCACTGCAGTAACTTTGATTTGCTTAAAACATTCTTGTTCCTTTCACTAAATTAAAAGCCATCTGTAATCTATTTTTGATTAAAGCCTGATTACCAATTGGTTGAATTAGTTTGTTCTGGTGAGATAAAGGCTAGTGATGATTAAATACACATTATGGACTTTTTTTGTATTTAAGGGGACCTACCCACTTGATGAAAGATGAGACTGAAGCAGATCAGGCTGGAAGTGTCAGTCAAGTATTGTCACTAGCTGACTGATGATCCCAACCAAAGGCCTAGTCTGTTTTGCCAAATGGACCTCCTGAACCTTCCTTCCATGGACAGGAAACCAATGTTGAGAGGCAGACCAGCAACTCTGGGCTCCTGATATATTGACTGGTCTCTAGTCCATTGGAAGTTCAGTCCATCAAAATGGATGATGGGGGTAATCAGCCACCAGACTATTCGAATTAAGTGAAGGTAATGTCAACAGAATTAGCTAAAGTGGATTACAAGTATAGGTTAAAAGGTAAGATGGTAGAAAAATAATGACAGATATAAGGAGGTATTTCATAAAATTGAACAACTTTACCAAAGATCCTTAGACAGCACATTCCATTTCGAAGAATAAGGTCAGTAGACATAGGAACCTCATCACCTGCAAGTTCCCATCAAGCCACTCATCATCCTGACTTGGAAATCTATCACTGTTCTTTCACTGTGATTGGTTCAAAATCCTGGACTTCCCTCCTTAAAGGGCATTGTGGGTAAACCGTCAGCACGTGGACTGCAGTGGTTCAAGAAGCAAATCTCCACCACCTTCTCAAGGGCCAGCCAGCCAGCCAGCAATGCCCATGTCCCAAAAATAATTAATCAAAAGAAGTATTGCATTTAGTAGGCAAGAGTCTGAGAAGTCTATGCAATCTGTGACTAACTAGAGGAATTCAGGATGGTACCAAACTGAAAGAAAAGAGTTAAAAATCTCATAAAACCAGGTTATAGTCCAATACGTTTATTTGGAAGCGCACTAGCTTTCGGAGCATCACTCCTTCATCAGGTAGTTGTGGTTCCACAACCACCTGATGAAGGTGCGTCGCTCCGAAAACTAGTGTGCTGTTGGACTATAATCTGGTGTTGTGTGAGTTTTAACTTTGTACACTCCGGTCCAACACCGGCATCTCCAAATTATGAAAGAAAAGAATTATACAGAGAGGAGGGGCCAGAGGACTAGAGGATAGCTAATGTGGTTTCACTTTTCAAACAGGGAATTAAAGACCAGTGACACTTAAATCAGTGGCAGAACCAGAGAATATTGTGAAGGAGGGAATTAATCTCCATCTAAAGAGACAAGACTTGATCAGAGATGGTCAGCAAGGCTTTGTCAGAGGGAAATTATGCCTTACCAATTTGACTGAATTTTTGAGGTGGTCAGGTATGTGGATGACGGTAGTGCAGCATGATTTCAGCAAAATATTTGACAAGATCACTCATGGGAGACTAATAAAGAAGGTAAAAGCACTTGGGGTCCAGAGTCACTTGGCAAGTTGAATCCAAACTTGGTTTCGTGATAGGAAACAGTGGATGGTGGTAGAAAGCTGTTCATGTGACTGAAAGCTGATGTCTGGTGGTACCTTATCATTTATGATACGTATAAATGATATAGGTGAGAATGTGGGAGGAGTGATGAGTAAGTTTGTGGATAACATGAAGATTAGCTAGGTGCTTGATAGTGTAAAGGGAGGTCTTAGGTGACCGGAAGATATAGCTGGGTTGGTCAGATGGGAAGATGAGACACAGATGGTACTTAGCCCTGAAAAATGTGAGGTGATGTACTATGGAAGATGTAACAAGATAAGGAAGGATCCAAACCAAAGGACACTAGGAACCTCAGAGGAACAAAGCAATTTTGTGATGCTTGTCCACAGAGCCCTGAAGGTGATGGCACAGATTAATAGGGTAGTTAAGAAGGCATATCAGACACTTGTCTTTATTAGGCATGACAGATTATAAAACCAGGGAGATTTTGTTGGATCTGTACAAAACATTAATTTGACCACAACTGGAGTAGTGCAGCAGTTCTGCTTATCATACTGTAGGAAGGATGAGATTGCACTGGAGGGAGTGCAGAGGAGATTCATCAGGATGTTGCTGGTGAGGCAGCATTTTAGCTCGGGAGAGAGGGTGAATATGCTTGGCTTACTTTCTTTAGATTCTGGATTAGTGGTGCTGGAAGAGCACAGCAGTTCAGGCAGCATCCAAGGAGCTTCGTACTTTCTTTCTTTAGAGCTGAGAAGGCAGGGCGGGAACCTGATTTAGTTGTGCAAGATTGAGGGACATGGGAAGGATAGGTAGGAAGCAGCTCTTTTCCTTAGCTATAGGATCATTAACATGGGAGCATAATTTCAAGGCGAAGGGCAGGTGGTTTAGATGGGATTAGAGGAATTTTCTTTTCACTCAGAAGATTGTAGGAATCTGGAATGCACTGCCTGGGAGGACCATAATGGTGGGAAATCTCACAATCTTTTAACAAACATATGGTTGAGCACTTGAAATGTCATAATATTCAAGGCTAAGGGCCAAGTGCTGGTAAATGGGATTAGTATAGATAGTTCTGTGTTCAGTGTCTCATGACTCTGACATATTGCAAAAGTTCATGGTCGACCAGAAGATTGGGAACATTTTAGAAATCAGCAAAAAATGACTACAAACTGAGCAGAAACTAGCAAGATGTATAAAAATCTGATAATAGCTTCCAAATATATTTCAAGGAAAAGTGAACATTCATTCCTTAGAGAGTGAGATTAGGGAAATTAATAGTGGAAAACGAAGAAATTGAGACTTTGAACAATTTTTTTTTATCTGGCCTCATGAAAATCATCCACAATAGTAGAAAATCAAAGATAAAAGAGCAGGAAATCATTAAACAATCATGATCACTCAAAGAAGCAGATTGTGGAAAGGTAATGGACTAATCCTCCTTAACCGATGGCTTCCATCTTGGAATCTTAAATAAGATGTTTGCAGGCATATTAAATGTAATCTCCCAAACATATATAAATTTTGGAAAGGTCCCAGTTGATTAGAAAACACAAATGTAACACAAAAAGCAGAGAAGTAAAAAGTTAGAATCTCTATAGTCTGATTATCCTAACATTGGAAAGTGCAAGAATCCATTACTGAGACAACAGTAGTAAAGTATATAGAAAATCATAATGCAATCATGCAGAGTAAACATGGTTTTGAGACAGGGAAATTGTGTTTCACAAACTTATTAGAGCACTTTGTGGATGGAGCAAGCAGTGTAGCTGAAGGAGAGCTAAACCGTTCTATGTATTTTAATTTCCAAAAGCCAATGGGTTAAGATGCCACATGAAAGGTTACTACATAAGATGAGGGGCATTGGTGTTGGTTTTCTATTAGCACAGATAGAGATTGTTTCTCGTTACTTAGCCAGAGTGCAAGAATAAATGGGATATTAACAGGTTAGCAAACTCCAATGTCTGGAGTTGTATAGGGGTCAGTGCTAGGGTCTCAACAATTTGAGATCTATAAATTAGTTTGAAAGGTATGCCAACAATGGAGCTGACTTAGCAGATGATACAAAGGTGGGCAAGAAAGCAATTTGTGTGGTATGTGAGTCACACGTTATGATATGTGGGACCCTATGTTATGAGTGAAAAAGAATTTGCAGATGGAGTGTAATATGATGATATAAGAGATTATCTCTCAGGCAGAAAGAATAGAAAGGAATATTGAAATGGAGAGAGGCCACAGAATGGTTCAGCACAGAATGGTCTGGGCATCCGTGTATATGAATCATCAAGAGTTAGAGTGCAGATACTGCAAATAGTTAGGAAGGTAAATGGAATGTTGGCCTTTATTGCAAAGGGCATAGAGTATCAAAGTAAGAAGTCTTGCTACACTGCACAGGGCAGTGATGAGGCTGCACCTAGAATACTGTGTATGTTTTTTGTTTCCTCACTTAAGGGGGAATAGAGCCATGTTGAAAACAGTTAAGAGAAGGTTCACTCAGCTGATTTTGGGATGAAGCCTTACGTGGAAAGGCTTAGCAGGTTAGATCTACATACGTTGAGATCACAAGAATGAGAGTTTAGATTAGATTAGATTCCTTACAGTGTGGAAACAGGCCCTTCAGCCCAACAAGTCCACACCGACCCGCCGAAGAGTAACCCACCCAAACCCATTCCCCTACATTTACCCATTCACTTAACACTACGGGCAATTTAGCATGGCCATTCACCTAATCTGCATATCTTTGGCATAGTTGATTCACCTAACCTGCACATCAGTTGATTGAATTAAAATTGAGAAGTCTTAACACATTGATGCAAAGAGGATGTTAGCCCTCATAGGTGAGTCTAGAACTGCTGGCAGAGTTTAAAAACAATGAGTCTCCTATTTAAGATGTTTAGGGGGACTTTCTTCTGAGATTTGTTAATCTTTGGAATTCTCTTCTCCCAATAGCAGTGGAGGTTGGGTCATTGAAAATATTCAAGGCTGAGTTAGACAGTTTAACCTTCAACTCCCTTGTAGATCAAATAAAGGAGTAGAATCACTCATATTATTGAATGACAGAGGAGGTATGGCTATTTAGTTTGCAGATGACTCCAAATTTGAGCTGTAATGGACAGCAAAGAAGGTTATCTTAGTCCAATCACCCGTCTGATCAAGGTTCCAATGGGGTGACGAGTGGCAGTTGGAGTTTAGTGTAGATAACTGTGAGGTGCTGCATTTTGGAAAGGCAAATCAGGGCAGGGCTTATACACTTAATGGTAAGGTCGTGAGGAGTGTTGCTGAACAAAGAGACCTTGAGTGTAGGTTCATTGTTCCTTGAAAGGTAGGTAAGATAGTGAAGAAGGCATTTGGTATGCTTGCCTTTATTGGTTAGTGCATTGAGTGCAAGAGTTGGGAGGTCATATTGCGACTGTTCAGGACATTGGTTAGGCAGCTTTTGGAATGCTGCATGTGTCAGTTTTGGCCTTCCTGCTATAGGAAGGTTGTTTTGAAACTTGAAAGTGCTCAGAAGATTTCAAGGGTGTTGCCAGGCTTGGAGGGTTTTAGCTATAGGGAGAGGCTAAATCGGCTGGGGCTATTTTTGCTGAAGCATCAGAGGATGTGGGGTGACCTTATAGAATCAAGAGGGCATGGGTAGGATGAATAAACAAGGTCTTTTCCCCAGAGTAGCGGAGTCCAAAACTAGAGGGTATAGGTTTAAAGTTAGAGCGGAAAGATTTAGAAGGGACCTAAGAGGCAACTTTTCCTGCAGAGGGTGATGTGTGTATGGAATGAGCTGCCAGTAAAGGCTGGTATGATTACAATACTTAAACGACATCTACATGGGTATAGGAATAGAAAGGGTTTAGAGGGGTATGGGCCAAATGCTGGCAAATGGGAGCAGATTAATTTAGGTTATCTGGTTGGTACAGATGAGTTGGCCTGAAGGGTCTGTTTCCATGCTGGATGACTCTGAGTTGTATGACTCTATCACAGAACAGATGTGATGAGCCAAATGGTGGTTTGTTGCTGCTACTGATGATGTTGTGAAGTGATCCTTGGCGTCCAGCCACTCGTTTCTGGCTAGAATTCCAACCACACTGGGTGCCTTTTCTAGAGTCCACTGGGTCAATCTTCTGCTCCTTATAGCCTCACTACAAATGCAGCAACAGTTACCTGATGAATTCCTTTTCAGCTGGATTCCAATGCATTTGCACCCACTCTCCCTTCAGGTTCCAATTGAAGTTCCACGTATCAGAGTGCTAAGATTTGCACATTCAGTCGGATGACACCAGTCTCAGCTGTCCTAATCAAAAATGTGTGGCAGGATCTGCTGTGGCCACACTGGGTGAAGTTATTCCTCAGTTTCAGAGTATTAGTAGGAGACCTAGTAGTAAATGTGGCACCTTAACATGTTGTACCTTTTGATGGGATCATGGCTGATCTGCTATAGCTCCATTTCTCCACTGTGTTGATTCCCTGAGAGGTCAGAATACAGTCCATCTCACATGACAGTACATCAAATATATGCCATGATTTCCTAAAGTGGTTTTAATTTAAAAAAAACTAAATGCTCTACTGTGCCTTTAAGTGTGATGACAATGTGCACTGGTTTTCTAACTCTGTGATGATTTTGGTTGTATGCAGTGCAATTTCATTGGTATTCCCACAGATGTATTTATTAGGATGAATATCGAAGAAATATACTGTGAACATGTCTGTTAATAGCTCTGTGTCGACTCACTGGAATACAGAATGTCTGTCATATCCATCGACTTTGTGCCAAAATGCCACCATGGACCTAGGAGGATTAATTAGATTAAAGCCAGGCGTTTAATAGATGTACTTCAAAGATTGTTGCCATGGTGATAAGCTTCTAATAGCTGATTTAATGACGAGAGTGGGAGTAGATGAGAAAAAGGGCTGTTTCCTCTGGAGACTGGAATTCATAACCAGCCCAGGTGGGAACAGTTGTCACCAAAGGCTGTTGTATGTCACAGGTGAAATAAGCTGATGGCAAAGTCTCTGTAGATTGGATGGCACAACAAAAATTACTGCTCATCCAGAGAGAACTCAAAGAACAAAATGTGTCATTTTGTGAAGTCTACTGTCTATGTGCTGGGGATAAATATATCCTAATGGAGTGAAGGAGTTCTGTTCTCTGCAGTTGCAGTTTACACTAATTTTGTTTCTCTCTTTCCCCTGTGATTTCTAAAGTCTGTTGTGTTGCAGATATATTTTTCCATAAAGACAAATTTTGTACGTCAATCAAACTAACGTAATTGGAAGGAAACTACAAAGAACACTTGGATTTTTAACTGTTGAGTAGTTTCTCCGGGTCCTCGCTTCCTTACTCAGATGCTTCTCAATCAGTGAACATTTCTTTCTGACATTGACTCCAAATTTGTCTCCTATCAACTTCAAACTTTCCTAATGTTGATGTAATGTTTAAAGTTCACTAGTTCTGTTGAAGTTGCTGTCGTAAATAGCATTGTGAGATTTCCCATGGGGTTCTTTAGTGCCCTCCTTTAATAATCGAATATTCCACCAGACTTTGCTCAAAGCTGAGGCATTAGACTATAGTGTTCATTGGTCCTTCTCTGCATTGCTTTGAAAGTGTGAAACACCTGTTTTCATTACAGACTTGGTCAGAAAAGAAATCAAGGTATTATTCTGTTAGCATTATGGTTTGGCATGCTGTACTTTGATGTTCAACATTGTCTTGAATTTGCTAATAGATGGGGTCCACAGTGATTGGAGAGCATCAAGCTTATTAATACTCTGTGTCGTAGCCAGCCTTGAGTGATATCATTCAATATCTGCAGGTCACTTTTTGACTTTACAAGCATAAATTGCAACATTTGCAGTGTAACTGTCCCATCATCTCACTTCTCCCAGATATGGAATGAGAAGGTTTGAACCCTGACAGGTTATGAGGACTTTGTTTACATTGTTAGGTTCAGCCATTACATTAAGGCTGACAAAAATAGAACAGAATTTTTAAATCTTACAGTTTACAAGTGGACAAAAAGTTGGCAAATGTAGCATAATGTGGGGAAAATAATTTCAGAAGGCAGAACAAAAGAACAGAATATTTTATAAATGGAGAAAAAATAAAGAAAGCTGAAGCACAAAATGACTTGGGGTATTTGTACATGAAACATGAAGTTAGGATGCAGGTAATTAACATAATGAAATGTTGGTCCTTATTTCATGGGGTTTGGAGTATAAGAGTAGGGAAGTCTTACTGCAACTGTCCAAGGTGCTGGTGAGACCACATCTGGGGTAGTGTGAGCAGTTTTCACCCATTTATTTTGGGAAAGCTATCATTTCATTGGAGGAAGTCAGGAGAAGCTTCACTAGGATGCTTGGTATGGAAGTATTGTCCTTTTTTAAGCAAGAGTTGAAAAGGGTGGGACTTTACGCATTGGAATTTAAAAGAATGAACGGTGATCTCATTGGAATGTGTAGGATTCTTGAGGGGCTTGACAGGGTAAAGGCTGAGAGATGTTTCTGCTCATGGGATAGTCTCAGAGCAGAGGGCACAGGCTTTGAATAAACGGGTGCTAATTTAAGACTCCAACAAGGAAGAATTTCAAAGAGTTGAGTCTTTAGAATTCCTCCCCACAGAGTGGGTAGGGGGGGAGTGGTGTTTGGACAGTGGCAGTGCATTGTCCTTGTGTAAGTTCAAGCCTGAGATACAAAGGGCAGGAAGGTAGTTGAACAATGTTGGAACAGCCATGATCCTGTCGAATGGTGGAGTAAGCTCAATAGCTTATTCCTGTTCCTATTTCTTATGGTCTTAAGACAGAACTAGTCTCCCCTTGATATTCCACTGAAATTGTCCTTTATTCTCTCAAGTTTCTAGCATAATAGCATTGATAATTGGCTGTTGAATGGCTGGGAGAAAGTGAGGACTGCAGATGTTGGAGATCAGAGTCGAAAAGCGTGGTGCTGGAAAAGCACAGCCAGTCAGGCAGCATCCGAGGAGCAGGAGAGTTGATGTTTTGAGCATAAGCTCTTCATCAGGAATGAGGGGGTGGCCCAAGGGGGCTGAGAGATAAATGGGACAGTGGTGGAGCTGGGTGGAAGGTAGCTGGGAATGCAAAAGATAGATGGAGGTGAGAAGTGATGGTGATAGATCAGAGGGGAGGGTGGAGCGGATAGATGGGAAGGAAGATGGATGGGTAGGACAGTTCAAGAGGGCGGTGCCAAGTTGGAAGGTTGGCTCTGGAATAAGACTGGGGGAGAGGAAATGAAGAAACCAGTGAAATCTACATAGATCCCTCCATTTGAAAGGTTCCAAGGCGGAAGATGAGGCATTCTTCCTCCAGGCATTGGTGGCAAGTTTGGCGATGGAGGAGGCCCAGGACTTGTATGTCCTTGGTGGAGTTGGAGGGAAAATTGAAGTGTTCAGCCACAGGGCGGTGAGGTTGTTTAATGCAGAGATGTTCTCTGAAATGTTCCACAAGTTGGCGTCTCCTCTCCTCTCCTCAATGGAGAGGAGACCACAACGAGACCAACGGACACAGTAGGTAACATGTACATTTTACATCAGTGTGTTCTCCTGTACATTGGGGAGACCGGAGGCCAACTGTGGAACATCTCAGAGAACATCTCTGGGACACACACCTTAAGCAACCTCACCGCTCTATGGCCGAACACTTCCCTCGCACTCCGCCAAGGACATGGGCCTAGTCCATCGCCAAACTCTGGCTACCCAACACCTGGAGGAAAAACGCCTTCGTCTCTGGCCTTGGGATCTTCCAACCACGTGAGATCAATATAGATTTCACCACTTTCTTAATTTTCTCTATTCCCCACCGCGCCCCCCCCCCCCCCCCCCCCCACCTTATCCCAGAGCCAACCTTTCAATTTCGCACTGCCCTCTTGAACTGTCCTACCTGTCCCACCTATCCACTTCACCCTCCTTTCTGACCTATCACCATGGCCCCCACCTCCATCTACCTATTGGATTCCCAGCTACCTTCCCCCCCCCCCCCCCAGTCCCACCCGCTCCCTCTTATCTCTCAGCCCCCTTGGGCCACCCCCTCATTCCTGCTGAAGAGCTTACGCTTGAAATGTTGATTACCCTCCTCCCTGGATGCTGTCTGACCGGCTGTGCTTTTCCAGCACCACACTTTTTGACTGCTGAATGGCTGGACCAACCTCAAATTGGCATGTGGACAAATGAATAGATGTGCCCCCTATATGCGTGAACGTATTAAGATCCCAAGTGGAGGTTGCCCTGATGTATCATCTGTGCATGTCGACAAACTTGATTCAAGTTCCAGTGAAAACAATGTGTTAATATTCACAAGATTGAAAATTGTGAGGTTGAGAATGAATTTTGTTTATGAAAAGAAAGAAATGGAATTTTGTGTCGGTTAAAATGCATTTGAGGCAGTTTTTGACTTTGTGATCCAACTGAAAACAAACAACTGTAGCATTTGTTAGCAATTTGGTAAGGCACATGACAGATAATAAAGATTCATGTTTGAGTTTAGAGCATCCCTTTTGGCTTCAGTTAATGAAGAAATGGGGCAGACAGATGGATTTAATTTTTTTTAATATAGATTGATCATGATGACTATGACACAAACCCGTTAACATTATTGCGAATATTGCAAGCTGGCTAAAGAAGGTAAAAGATGAGTTCAGCCTGCCTGTAATATGTGTTGGATTGCTCAGATCAATCTTTAATGAAAAATCTACCATAATCTGCAAAGACCAGATCAATTCTCCTTGGCCTATGTGTTTTTTTTTACAGTAGAATTTTCCTCTTTGCTTGGAATCAAGTTTAAACCATATTCATTGTTTCTGCAGAGAGATCAGTTTTGAGACTTTTATATTGTTCCTGCTGAATTATTGGTGGTTGCACATCACTGCAATAATGCCAGAGCCCAGACTATGGGCTAGAACATTTATATTGGAGCCTCCAGGCCATTGAAAGCAACTAATTGATATTGCAGAGCCATTTTGTAAGGAAATTGTTTGTTTAGAATGCATGACTGAAGATCATTACAAAGAACTTTTCAGTTAAGATCAAGTGTAGAATGCTGTTACTGGAGTAAGTCATGGATAGCTTGAGGTTTAGGCTGGGTAGTTAGTGATCTACAATACTGAGAATCAGGAATGTGTTAAAACCAGGTGAATCAGTTTCCTTCTTTTCAACCTCCTTGATTGATCACAAAAAATATTTATGTTCTTTTTATCATGAGGCTATACGTCTAGGTCACTAGAACCATAAGGACCCAATTACAATGTGAATGAGAAAACAACTTTATTATCTGCTCACTTTGAAAAAATAATGGAGACTCAGTGCTAAATGTACAAGCATACAGGTACAAAAACTGACAGGGGACAGTGTCCAATGCATGAGGAGATTACAGGAATAGACCGTTTACAATCCTTCAAGTGTGCTTGAGGTGTAAAAGTTTTCACCTGAGACCACAATTGTTTAATTCATGTCCTGAATCCTTGGCAGCATCAAATATTTGTGTTGTCCTTTGAGCTCTGTGTTCTGATTATCCGTTCCAATTAACTTGGTCACCAGTCACTTTTCATCTTGAGAGGCTGAGAGAGAAGTTTATCCAGTCACAAAGCCACCATCTCTTCCACTTCTGCTGAAACCAGCTCCTTGAAATAGAGAGAGTTTGTCTAATTCAATATTTGTGTTCCATGTTTTCAATCTGGATAATTGCAGGAGTGTTTTGTTTTTAAATATTCCATATTTGAACCTATCAAAGGTGTAAATCAAACAGGAGAGACAGGTCTGGTTGGTTGATTTCAGTCTAATTTGATAAAAATATTAATTTTCAGTTGAGATGGATTCTTGTGTATGGATGGTTTTATGAAGCTTAGCTCAACCTGGGGTCAGGTGATCACTGCATCCATTTTTAAGGCAGCATTTTACCTTCACAAAACCACCTTCACTGGCTCTTTTTTGTGACTTTTATGTCTCTTAGCCTAAATCCAGTTCTCTTAGTTCTTTCAGGGTTTGTCTTGGCCTGTTCTGATACATTAAACCTGTCTTTAGCCCTGTTTCATTCCAGTGGTCCATATTGAGCCAAACATTATGTGGTTCACTGCTCCCATGGTGCTTCTTGAGCCCCTTTCTTTGCCACTTCTTGATGGTTTAATTTAAGTGACCCTTCTTGAGCCACTCCATCCCTTGAGGGATCTACTGCCCTATGGAACTTTTGAACCCTCCTTGATTGCTGGTCTTTCTGGGCTACCCCTATCTGTTTAATGAGTACATTTTGGTACCAGCCAAGCTATTTCCCAACGTAATATCTCTCCCTGGCATTGGACTACCATCACTGTTACCAGGCCTGTAACATATTACTTTCAAAGTAAACTTTAATCATGACACCTCAGTGTTCTTGGCCTTGGGCAAACTTTCATTGACCCAATAGCAAGGTTTGTCAACACCCAGTGTCTCAGAATAATAACTTCTCTCTGGCTGTTTAAATGGTCAATAGTTTCATTCTTTTGGATAAACTCTGGACAGCTATCCTGATCAGTTACTGACCACCTTGAGTGCTATAGGTCTTCCAGTCCAACTTTCTATTGGATATTGGCAACAGCAATTTTCCTTTCAATGGACTGACATCACTCACTGGAGTGTTTCCCATTTATTTTCCATTTAGAAACCTAACATTGATCACTTGGGGCATCTCTGACTTTTCTGTAGTTATCTCAGAGCTATTTATCTCTCACCTATCTCTCTCTCATCTCTGAAAGTTTCCAGACCCCTTCTGCCTGATGTTATGGATCAACGTGTTAACTCTCAGTTGTCAGAAAAGTTTTGCCTATTTGGGCCCTGACACACTCTGCTCCTCTATGTATATCCATGTTGGAAAGGTTATTGTGGTGTTGAACAACCTGAGGAGTTACCTCGTGTAAATTTAATAGGTGGCCTCAATTTTAAGTCATGTACCCACTGGTCAAAAGCAAGCTGCTTTTCCCTCGCTATCTGCCTCTTTACCTGAAACACGCTTTCCTCAATTGTCCCCCCTGTTGGAATTCCAGTGCAGTTTGGAATGTCTAGCTACTCCTTTTATTTCTTCTAAACATAAGGTTTTTAGTTTATCATAAGCAATTTTGTCCTGCTCCATGAAAGTGTTAACATCTGGATTTCTTAGGCCTTCCCAATTTACTACAACTTGAGAAAACATTTTGCAGTCATTTTTTTTAAAAAGAAAAGTGCTTTTGGAGGAACAATTTGCTTCCAGTCTAGTTCTGTTGTTTGCCTGTGGGAAGATCTCAGATATTGCCCCAAACCTGTTCCCCCAGGTGAGGAAGAGTGATTCCGTTCTCCTCTTTTGATCCTTTTCGATCACAATGTACTCTTTAAAAATATTTGACACATAGTTATCGCAATTCAATTAAATTGTTGTCCAAAGAAAATGAAGGAGCCAATTACCACGTTTGTTTTGGGAGGCGAATGAGAAAGCATCTTTTTATATTTTTAGCAATATTATAGCCCCCTGTTTGACGCACAGTATAAATAATTGTTCCCCTGGTATTCTAGCATCTTGACCTGATGAGTGCAAGACAAAAAGTGCTGACAATATATCTATTACTTTCAGCAAAAGTTTCAATATTGATTCCAACTTGCGTATAAAGTTGGGAAGGACTAATTTTGGAGCAGTTGGAGCTATCTCCACTACAACATGTTTCCCTCTTCTGCAGAGAGAACTGTATCTTGAAACCATCTGAATACAGTACAGTTGCACCTAATTAGATAATATTGCCATGTTTAATGTTTCAAGTAAATTAGAAGGTGCTTTTAGAAAAAGAACACTGTCTGAGAATGATAAATACGGGTAGTTTTTCTGTATTGCTTTGGTTGCTTTCCTGTGCAACACTGTGTTATAGAAAATCTCTATAAATAATGGGGCCTGTGGGCAAAATAGGGTAGGGGTAAACCGCCAAAATTGTCAGTAAAATTCAAAGCAAAAATAATAGTTAGCCAAACACAAATGAGAACACAGTCTAAGTAAACCTTTAAATCATAAATTTTAATGACATATTACAGTAAATTTAACACTTTATCACCAAAATCACTGACTACAACACTTACCTCTCATGAAGCTCTTCAGCAGAAAGTGCAGTAGCTGACTGATCACGTGATGCCAATGCAGAAGTCTAGTCCTCCTCAAGATTCTCCCCCGGTTTGAAATGAAGTTCCTTCTAAACGTAGACTACAATTCCCAGTTTTCAGGCTTACAGAACTGATTGCATTCCTCTTTTAGCTGAACACACTGAACTTGCATTTTGCAGACAGAGGATCCTGAGGCTGGGATTTTGCTGTTCAGCTCAAGCAGGGGATGGAATCGCGTAACAACAAATGGGAGTTTGCAATTTAAAAAAAAAGTCTGTAATCCGCTAATCGTGTTACAGCCAAATCACGTTTAATAACCGCGCGTTATAGGAGAACTACCTGTATAACAACTCCGAGGCAAGGTGTTTGCAAAATATCGGTCGTGACTGAGACTTAACCAGTTAAAGCAGACATGGGACATGATCTTCCCTCCCTTCCTCCCCATTTCTATCTGGCAATATGTTACTTGTTGGAGAAACATGCTTTTTGAGCTGAAAAAGGATTACAGTCCCAGGAATATGTTTACCTCTCCATGCTGCTTGAATGAATTGGGCAGGTTGGTCAGTTATCAATAATATCCAAGAATATATCCTTACCTTGAATATTAGATTAAACAGTGTCATAAATAATCAGCTGGCTCCTATTTTCCAATCTTTATATTCTTGGGAAACACCAAATAAAGGAAGAGATACGCTCTTGACCCCCAACCCCCAAATAGACAGCATTGTCATTGTTATTGGTTCCGAGACACGAAGTGTAAATTAGAGTTTTGCCCCAGATAATGACTGGATGTAAACTTGCCCCTTGTGACAGTCTGATTTTAGATGTTACTATTAGGCTTGCATTAACAATTTCATTTTTCAACCAGTTTCCATGAGAAAGCAGTAACTAATATTTGTCCAAATCAGGAAATTTTCCTATCTGGGTCTGTAGTTTTCTATTAATTTACTTTGTCCACTGCTTATGAATTTAAAATGTATGTGTTTGTTTACATTCATCAATTCATAAAATTGTTCCTACATACACTTAGCAGCTATAGTCCTGTTCTGGTACATTATGAAGGAGGGGGTTTGTAGATATTGTGAATGCTTGACCTTGGATGAACTTTGTTAATACCCATTGTAGCCAGTGTAAAACTCAAAATAGGTCAAGGTAACTTGCTGTAAAGTCTAAATCAGCAAAACTTTCTGGGTGTGGAGGGCCCCAGAAAGATGACAAATAACCTGTCGTTGATTAATAACTGCAAAATTAAATAAGAGCAAGTGGTTGGTGAATGCAGTTTGCACAATCTCCCAGGAACTCATTCAGTTACTGTGAATGGAAGGGAAAATTGGAATAAGACACTCATGATTCTTTCCAAGGGGTTTCATTGAACCAAACGTGTTTAGCATAGCATCATAATAGCTTACAGGTAAAGGTCAGGCATCTTAAGGGTACATTTCTGTATTTTCTAACAGCTTTCTAGTTTGTTCTGCAGCTGACTTATTTTGAGTAATGAGCTGAATGGTAGTTATAAAGTTTTGGGACAGAGAGAGAGGCCTATAGGTGTACATACACAAATCTATGAAAGTGGTAGAGTAAATTGAGAACAGTGTTAAAAAGGCACACAGAATCCTTTGCTTAATAGATACATAGAATCCAGACGCAAGAAAGCAATGCTAAGCTGTTATAACGCTGTGGTTTGGCACCAGCTGGGGTGCTGAAGCCAATTTTCTGCACCATAGGTTTACAAAGAGTGTGAAAGCCTTGTAAAGGCTGTGGAGGAGATTAACTAAAATGGTACCAGAAATTTAGCCCATCAGTTATGTGGAGACAGCGAAGAGCAGAAAGATTGAGGGGAGATTGGCTTGAGATGTTCAGGATCACGACGGACTTTGATAGAATGAATAAAGAGAAAGTGTTTCTGTGGCAGAAGGATGGGTAACTTGAGAACACAAATGTTGCATTAATTGGCAAAAAAAGAAACCTATGATGACATAAGAACAAAAACATTTACACGGTGAAATCTTATAGTTTGGCATACCAACTGAAAAGGGTGTTTCAGTCGTGACTTTTAAAAGGAAGCTTGATTAATACCTGAAGGGGAAAAGTCTGCAATGTGTTGGGGAAAGAGCAGAGGAGTGGATAAATTGAATAGCTCCCTCAGCGCACACAATGGGGCAACTGTTCTTTTTCTGTGCTGGTGATCTTTTGATGAGATTATGATGAAGACTGGAAAACATCATCTTATTTCACACATTTTTAAATTTCAGTGCATCTCCATACAAACCTCAGAACACATTTTGGATTCAATCAGAAGTAAAACCAACATCAGTTTTACATCGTCATGGTCCCAAGGCCAGACTGTCCAATTTATGTCAGGGTCTGTCGAGGGGCCGATTACTTTTATTTTTAAAGTCGACACATTGTTTGATCCAGAGCACTTTAAAGAAAATAAAGCCACATAATTCCATAATATTGAACAAATAGTAAGATTTTACTATGGAACATTTAGAATAGTGGGGCAATCTGTATTATCTGCACAACTTGTTTCTAACACCCAGAGTTAACATATGGTAAACAGGGGTCATGGACTAGGATCAAATACCCCACAGAGCACATCAAATCGCAAATGTAATCAAGACAGATCCTGCAGATTTCTCAACAGTTTCCTTCAGATGTTAATGACACAGTGGGTCATCAAATCTCATTAAACTTCATAAGGGATTGCAGTTTTTCACTTCTGAGTTGGCCCTGAAACTCCCTCTTGAGCTCTTTTATTTTAGATTGCCTGAACAAATACTCCCATTGTGGTTGATTCCTCCTCTTTTTTTTCATGGGTCAGTGCTTCCCTAGACTTTGAAACTGGATCATATTCTGCCACTGCACTATCATCTTTTGCATTACGTCTGAGCTCTGAATTTCTAACTGGCATTTCTGATCCTGGCCCCTTCAGAAATGTGGGAGTGTGGTGCTGGAAAAGCACAGCAGGTCAGGCAGCATCTGAGGAGCAGGAGAATCAACATTTCGGGCGTAAGTCCTTCGTCAGGAATTTGCCTAATGCCTGAAATATTGACTCTCCTGCTCCTCTGATGCTGCCTGACCTGCTGTGCTTTTCCAGCACCACTCTCTTGACCCTGATCTCCAGCATCTGCAGTCCTCACTTGTTCCTCCTTCAGAAATGTGGAGCTTACCTGAAATCTAATAGTTTGGTGTTGACTGGCATTGTTTTCTTCGAGCAGAGAAGATTCAGAGGGTGCATGATTGAGATGTATAAAATTGAGAGACATAGTTAGGGTAGGAACTTATCCCCTTAATGGAGGGATCGATGACCTGGATATGGATTCAAGGTAAGGGACAAGGGGTTTAAAGGGAATATGAGGAAATGTCTTTCACCCAGAGTGTAGTGCAAATCTGGAACACTCTGCCTCATAACATTTAAGGAGTATTTAGATGTGCATTTGTGTTACAAAGGCACACAAGTGCTAGAAATAGGTGTTAGAATGGGTAGGTGCTTGTTTTTGATCAGTGCAGACTTATCAGTGTTGAAGGGCCTTTTTCAGTGCTCTAGACCTCTATGACTCTGAATGTTCTCATAGTGCAGAATAGACATACCATGCCTCCTTTTGCAGCCATCATCTCCAATGTTCTGTGCTTTTAAATGTCCAGCAGCACAGCCAGGCACTTACATGGCTTCCTGTGGAAAAAGTAAAAATATAAGTAGGTGTGTGGTTAGGGTGGCCGTTGGGTAAGAAGTTGACAGGCAAGTGATGGAATGCTTAGGGTAGGCTGGGAGGTGTGTTGAGTCCTTTGGGGAGGAATGAAGGAATATTAGTGCTTGCGGTCCTTTTCTGAGCTCCCCTTTGCTTTCCCTGACACAGAAGTGAATGGTATCAACCGAGCAACTCTTGGGACTAGATGCAACTTTCCCAGTTTATCAGCTCCTCAGGACTACTACTGAGCCAGAGTCGTGACTTGAAGATGTTCTAGGAATCAGAAGGCTGCTGAGTTCTAAGAGCTCTTGATTCCTCACTGAGTGCCCCACAGAGAACCTGTGCAGTTCAACTGCCTTCCCACCTGTACAGCTAACTGAGGTAATCTTAACATGGAGGGTACCTCTACCTCCCTATCTCTCTCCAGCTGCTTGTAACATTTGACTTCCTCCTCTGTGACCCTAAACTATCCTGAGCAAAGCTTGGAATAAGTTGCTAGGCAGAATTGAATGTGACCTCCTAGGAATTCTTGGAACTACATTTGCACTTAATTTTACAACGATCAGACTGCTGGCTTCTGAGCACAAGAAAAATGCTGACAAAAAAAACATTCAATGCAACATATGTATTGTCATTATGTCCTTAATGTGCTAAATTTTGTAAAGCCAATATATTACTTGTGAATTAGTCCGTCTTGTTTTATAGTTTGCCTTCAAGGAACAAGATGTATAAAATCTCCCAAAAATACCAGGTGACCAAAGGACTTGTGAGAATGAGGAACTAAAAGTAATTAGAGGTAGTGCTTGAAATGTTAACTGGAATGAAGGCTGATAAATGCACTGGACCAACGGGCTTCAGCCCAGAATGTTGAAGTAGTGGGTGGGAAGAAGTAGTGAATGTATTGATAGTTATCTATCAAAATTCTGTAGATTCTGGAAACGTTCCTTTGGACTTCAGAGTAGTAAACAGAACCCTACAATTTACAAATGAAGGAATAGGGAGAATTAAGAACTACAGATTTGTGATTTGATATCAGTAGTCAAGAAGATGTTAGAATTTATCATAAAGGTTGCGCGTACTGGATATTTAGAACAGATGGGAAAATTGGGAAGCGTCAATTTGAATTTAGAAAGGGTGAAACATGTTTGAAAATCTTGTTTGTGGTCCTGACAAAGGAGAGTGTGTGAATATGGCATATTTTCAGGCAGCTTTGGATATGGTCTGACAAAGGAGGCTAGTAAATAAAATAGTGTATGAAATTGTGTGTTGTGTTGAGGGGCACAGGGAAGTGGGGGAGGAGAGAGTGTATGGAATTGTGTTGGGGGGGGGGGTAGGGGTGGAGGTGGAGAGGGTGTATGTAATTGTGTGTGTTATGGGGGTGTAGGGAGGAGTGGGGGTGGAGACAATGTACGAAAACAACTTGAGAATTGGGGAGGAGGTGGACAGCAGAAGTTAAGAATAAATGGATCATTTCAGGATGGATGGTTGCTACTCATGGGGTACTGCAAGGGTGAGTGCTAGGTCCACTGCTGTACATTATTTCAGTAAATGGGGGACCAAAGGTAATATTTCCAAATTTGCTGATAACTCTAGGCAGGATAGAAATGTACATGGAGAGAATACAAGGAGGCTCCAAGCAGCTTGGCCAGCCATTGTTCGTGGACTTGTACCTGACATAGAGTCATACAGCATGGAAACAGACCCTTCAGTCCAATTCGTCCATGCTGACTGTCCAAGTTTCCAAATCTAAACTAGTCCTGTTTTCGCATATCTCTTTACACCTTTCCTATTCATATACCTATCCAAGTATGTCTTAAATGTTGCAACTGTGCCTAATCTACAACTTTCTCTGGCGGCTCATTCCACATATGAACCACCCTCTGTGTGAATAAGATGTCCTTCGGGTCCCTTTTTAATCTTTCTCCTCTCATTTTAAAAATATGCCACCTAGTTTTGAATTCCCTTGCCATAAGGAAAAAGAATATTGCTTTTCACTTATGCATGCCCCACATAATTTCATAAACTTCCTATAAGGTCATCCCTTCAACCTCCTGAGCTCCAGTGGAAAAAAAAGTCCCAGCCTGTCTGTGCGGGTTTCCTCTGGGTGCTCCGGTTTCCTCCCACAGCCAAAAGATGTGCAGATCAGGTGAATTGGCCATGGTAAATTGCCCATAGTGCTAGGTGCATTAGTCAGAGGGAAATGGATCTGGGTGGTTTACTCTTCAGAGGGTCGATGTGAACTTGTTGGGCCAAATGGCCTGTTTCAGCACTGCAGGGAATTTAATCTTCTAATCTAATGTAATCTATCTCACCTTCTAACTCAAATCCTCCAGTCCCATCAACTTCCTGGTAAATTGTTTCTGAACCCTCCTTACTATTAATAGAAAAAAAATATTTTTTATAAATGGTGAGAAGTTACTCAATATGAGAGTCCAAAATGGCCTGTCTTTTCTCTGTATTTTACTGTATTCTTACTGTAAAATACACATGACATTAAAATCAAAAATCTATGGTTCAATTGTCTGTCCTTCTCCATGAGTCACTAAAAGCTAACATAGGTTCAGCAGCAATTAGAAAGCCACATAGTATGTAGGCCTTCTTTTCAAGGATAGTTGAGTAAAGATGACTTGTTGCCTTGATGAGACCTCATCTGGAGTATAATATACAATTTTAGTCTCCTTATCTAAAGAAGGATTTACTTGAAGACGGAGTGTAGTACAGAGTCACAGTTGATCCCAGAGATTGCAGGCTGTTTCATTAGGAGAGATTGAGGAAACTGGGTCTGTATTCTCTCGAATTTCTATGCATGAAAAGTGACTTTGTTGAAACCTTGAAATCTTTTACAGATGTGACAGGATAGTTGTAGATAACCTGGTAGTCTAATTCTAAGGACATCTTCTTAGGGGATGGATCATTTAACACTAAGATGAGGAGGAATTTCTAAACTCAGGTGATGAATTTTTAGAATCTATTCCAATGGGCTGTGGAAGCTCATTCATTGAGCATGTCCAAGCCAGATGTCAATTGATTTCTGAAAACCAATGATGTGAAAATACATGGAGACTTTGTGGGAAAATGGCATTGAGGAAAAATGTCAGTCACAAGCTAAATGAATAATTGAGCAGGATGAATGGTCTATTCCTATTCCTGTGCTTCTAATGCACTCAAAATGCTCCTACAAACAACTTTGAGATGAATTACCAGATATTCTGCTTTGAGTGCTGTAGATTTATGGATAAATATTGCAGAGGAGACTGGACTAATTCCTCTGCTTTCCTTCAAATATTGTCATAGGATCTTTGCATCCTTCTAAACAGTCAGGCACGGCCTGGATTTAACAATTCATCTGTAAAACAGTGCCAAAGCACTTCCTCAATATTATTTTGAAGTGCCAGTGAGAATAATGTTCAGGACTCTGATATGGGAATAACTCTTGATCTTCTGACTCCAGGTTTAATAAGTACTGAACACAGAGCTCCCTTGATCATAGATAACCATGGCCTTTATTATTTTTATTTTCTTGACCCCCAAGCATATGAACTTACTTACCCCAGTAGCAGTTCGGTTCATTAATGTCTTCTGGGAAGGAAATCTGCCATCCTAACCTGGTGTGGCCTATGTGTGATTCTCGACCCACAGCCCTGCGCTTACTGTCTTAACTGTTCCCTGAAATGCTTAGAAAGCCAATCGTTTTAAGAACAATCGGGAATAGACAATAAATTCCAACCTTTCCTGTGACGTAGACATCCTATGCAAGATTCTTTTTTTGCAAAACAGTCCTGATTGTTTTCAAAACCTTAAACATACAATAGCCTTTAAAAATTACACCTGTCACTCCTAACCATTTAGGTGTGACATGTATTTGTAGGTTAATACATTTGTACTGGTATTTTCCAATTTAATTTAAGATCCACTTTGTTGTGCCAAAAACTCCATTTACTATTTGCCATGAATAGCTGCAACTCTATCTTCCTGTTTAGTTGATTCTCCTGTCAGGCTGTTGGATAAATCAACCCTGGGTGTAATGAATGGGAAACACAAATAAAACAGTCACTTTACATTTCATTCTTCACTCAATGTTGTATTGAGAAAAGAGATAGGAAATGTTACAATATAGAAAGTCTACATGTGAACAGTTTCTGAGGATTAACATAAAATCTTAATTTGCCATATCCTTAAGCTTCTTATTACACAACAGAATTGTAATGTTCATGGGTATTGCTAGAATGCTTTTGAGGATATAGTCATAAAAGAAAAGTGGAGTTCTACAGCTAGTTTGATTGAAAAGTAGGAGAAGAAATGTTTAGTCTCAGTGATTATTCATGAATTCCAAGGGATTATTCATTTGTTCAACTAAACTTCACATGAGACTAAGAAATAATTACTTGACAAGATGAAATATCTGATTTAGATTGCATAATTAGTATGCAAGAAAACCGTATTTAATGTTTAACATAATATTTTGGAGAAATAATCATTTTATCTATCAATAATGACAATTTGATAGGTGACTACTTGGAAAATGTTGCAAACTTGAATTGACTACAGATCTATTGCAATACTCTATTGTTTTAGTATCATAAACTTGGTAAAACTTTTTATTGTGCAGACAGTCAGAGGGAAATGTATTTATTAATACAGAAACATTTAGCTATAATGAACTATGCATGATCCATTGCAGATGAGGCACATGGTTGAAAGACCAACGAGTGCCTTGATTGATCTTGTGATCAATTCCACAGCATAGTACACATATAAATTCATAGTTGTCATTGATCATACCTCTTGGAAGAAATCTTGTACAATAATACACTTTGATTCTTTTGATTTTATGGAGGCAATCATTAATACTTAATGAATGGAGCATGTCATGCAAAGAAATGTTAACTCATATCAGGGTACCTTCAATGTATTTCCTGTCAAAAATCTGTACATGGTTTATTCAGGTTATTGAATTAGTACTACAGTAATGATCCCTATATGCCTAGGGCATAATCATTACTAGCACGTCCTCATAGTCTATGTGCATGTTTGTGATATTCTGTGTAAAGTCAGTGCTCTCTATTATCTGGATGCAATCTTTATTTTTATACATTCAGTAAATGTCCATTCCCTCCTGTCATTAGGAATAATAAAACTAATACTTTCAGCATTCAGTAAGTTGATACATTGAAAGAAGTGAGCAATACATAATGAAAGCTTCAATCTCAATTTTGGGTAGACACATCTTGTCTTCATGGAAACTATTTGGTAAATACAATTGAGTGATTATAGATCAAACAATCTGGTAAATATGGTACTTACGTTGTCTGTTATATTCATTACAGCCAATTCTATCTCTTTGTCTGTAAATTCATATTTAAAGACATGTCAAATTAGCTTCCTGTTGAACAATGGTTGAAGAACACTTTCCGCATATAATGTTTGATTTGATTCTCATGTACAACAATCCCTGGTTACATTTTGTATCCTCTGTAATATATGTTGTGAGGGGAATAAAATTCTGCTAATCAAAACTGCGAATAATTGCAAAATTGATTAAATGCTTTGTGGAACTGTTGGAATTAATGTACTAAATATTTCTCCAGTTAATAATATTGCATTTTAATCTGGATCATAACAATTCTGATTTAATGTATTGTTTGCAATAATCAAAATAAAGGAAATAGTGTCTGACAGAATGGCCATGTTAGGTCATTTATAGAATTTAGAGCACTATTAAACAGTTTCCACTTGTGTGAATTCAGAAGAATGTGACACAAGCTAAAAACCAAGCAAATAAAGAATTTAGGAGCTTGATTGTCAACTTAGTGGTAAGAAGGTGATTCTGTTTTCTGTCACGGTTCCAGCCCCTACCTCTTCACATCACACAGATTCCTCCCTTACACTGCAGCCTCTCTCCTCTTCCTTCCACTACTTTTTCACCCTTGTCTTTCTTGGCTGTCCCTCCCTCTCTTCAGGGCTCACTTTTGCATATGTATTTGTAGGGATCCTTTTTCTCTCATACTTTTTTGCACTCGTGCTTTCACTTGCTCAATTTGTACTGGCACCTTGCCTGTATTCATCTCTGTCTGTCTCTCTCAAATTAGTCAGGATGTCATTGCCACCCTCTAACTGAAAGGTTTAGGATGAACCTCTCTTTCCTTTCTTGGGAAGCCACAATTCTATTTTCATTCAATCAATTAATTGCTTACTTGAAGTCATCTCTTCCACCTCCATGATGGAGGATATCCCACTTCTAAGAGCTGCCAAGTATGCAGATGACTAGCAACTCTTCATCCAACATCACCACTGGGAGTGGTGTCCACTGCTGGGACTGCAATGATCTCATTAAAAGCTCCGACTTTACTGGCACTGGGAAGAGGCCATTAATTGGCCATTTAAAGGTCTAATTTGATTTAAGGTGGGGGATCAGGCTACACGTCATCGCGTCCATTGTTGGTGACATATCAGAGGATGCAGGAAGGCAACAAGCAACTCATCATTCTACATCATGTTAGAACCCCCACCCCCTCAACCTGCCAGCCCATGCCCACTGGAGGGGCATATTGAATTCTAACTGCACTTCACTTTATTAATCTCTTCTCATATGCCAATATTAGATTAGATCATTGAAGTTTTAAAGTCAGAGAAACAATAAGATTCCTTATTAAAATTTGATTACTTGTGATGTTTGAATCATTTCCAAAACGTTGCTAATTATTTTGTTCTTGTTAATTTGAACAAAATGAGTTGAAATCCAGCTTTGTTTTTGTCTTTAAGTTGATGATCCAGGTCATCATTTCAATGAAATGATCATGGGATGATTCATCGAATGGTTACAGCACAGAAGGAGAACTGCTGTGACTGTTTGACCTGTGGGTTGGTGCTACTCCCCTTCCTGCTTCCACAGCCCTTCATGACCTGGGAATTGATCCCCAATGATTTCTGTGTAGATACGTCATGGGAAGTTTTTCTCAGCTTTATAGAGTGGAGAAATTCTTCATTTGACCTATGTTTAATCTTTGAACAACTGAATTCAAAATTTTATGCTAGAAAAGAGCAAAATGACGAAGAGTCTAATTCCATAGCATGATTGTGTGACCACATGAAAGTTGACTTGACCTCACTTGATTGATATGCTCCATGTGGTGAAGTAAGTCCTCAGCAACCATGTCAAGTATCAAAACTGAAATGATGATTTGAGCTAATTATTGGCGAATTTGGCCTAGTTATGTTTGATTTCTGTAAGGGAGAAAAAGAGTGCTACCAACCTCAGGACTGGTGAAGGATGCAAACTGAAAGTAATCAGAGCATTTGCAGAGAGGAAGATGCCCCACATTGGGCTATAAATTTGATCGGGTTGGAGTTAGACATTTGAAGCTATATGTAGATGTGTAACTTTGAAAACAATATTTTAAAAGGTCTTTTCAGATTTTTATTGTTAATAAGAAACACTGTAACCATCTCAGGGTATCTTTTGGTTATGATGGTGTGTGCGCATCCTGATGAAAGTTTCTTGCTTTTTCTTGAACAGATACGTGTAGATGGTCCACCCAGTGATGGGGCTCATTATGAGACTATCAATGTCATGCTGGACAGAAGAATGATTCTGAGGGACATGGGCTTCTCTACAGATCAACAGTACCTATACGTCATGTCAGAGCGACAAGTAAGTGATTGATGTACTGATCTTCCTTGATGTATAGATTATTTGGAAATGATTTCACTGTGATCCTTGTGACTGCTAACTCTGCACATTTATCAGAGATAATAACAGCAATTGTTGTATGTCTCGTGAGAGACCTAACATTAGAGACATTAATGAAGGAATTATTGAGAGTAGACTAACAAAATACTGCAGAACAACGTGAAGTCACCTGATGAAGGAGCAGTACTCTGAAAACTTGTGCTTTTAAATAAACCTGTTGGTCTATAACCTGGTGACATCTGACTTCTAACTTTGTCCACCCAGTCCAGCACCAACACCTCCACATCATGACTGCGGAACAAGGTTTACTGATCTAGAAATTAAATAGAGTAGATCATTCTTCCAAAAACAGGACATCAATGAGGATGAGTTAGTGGCAAGGCTGTGCAAATATAAGTGGCTACTGAAATGCACCTAAATTTGGTATTTGTAGAAGGTGAGAGACTGTAGTGAAAAGCAGAAGGTAAAACAGATATGGAGGAAATCCTGTGAAATATTAGATTCCCTACAGTGTGGAAACAGACCCTTTGGCCCAACCAGTCCACACCGCCCTCCAAAGAGTAACCCACCCAGACCCATTTCCCTCCAACTAATGCACCTAATGCTATGGGCAATTTAGCACGGCCAATTCAACTGACCCGCACATCTTTGGACTGTGGGAGGAAACCGGAGCACCCGGAGGAAACCCACGCAGACACTGGGAGAATGTGCAAACTCCACACAGTCACCCAAGGCTGGAATCGAACCTGTGACCTTGGTGCTATGAGGCAGCAGTGCTAACTACTGAGCCATTGTGCCGCCTTTTGCTTCACCCATGCCGACATGAGCGCCACCACCTCCATTGGCATTCACTATAAACTCACTGTCACTTTCTTCATGTTTGCTGCCAGGTATTGTGTATTAACATCTCTCCAATGAGCGAGCAATACACCCTCTGATTCTCTGGGACTATGGCGACTTTACGTTTATCTCCACCTTACCTTTACCTACTTTTCTGCAGGAAAGAATGGAGTATTAGTAGTAACTTAATGAGATGTTTTAAATATGAACATTGTTATGGACTAGGTCAGACCACTCAAAACATTGTTAAGCAGGCAGCCCAGACCATAACTTTGCAATTTGTTTCAGTAAGTATACAGTGAACATTACCCGGAGTCAGTTAGCTAGGTTGACTACCAAGTTTTAAAACAGACAAAAATTTATTCCCAAGATTACACAATGAAACACAACGAACAGAATAAAGAACACCTACAGAACTTAGCCTATCCAAACCAGACTTAATTATGCTGTTCCGAATATACATAACAGTCCCAATAAACAGTCTTTTAAAACACTGTGAAACAAAAGGAACAGATGCTTACAGGTTGAAGTTAGAAGGGTAGAAGGAGAGAGAGAGTTTGTTTCCACAGAGCTCACTAATGAACTTCCAATTAGTTCTGGACTAAACTGCTCAGCAAGAGAGCTGACCATTCCCCTTTCATTACAAAGGTCACTTTTAAAACATGACCACTTTGGCCTGAAGTCTCATCTGTTTGCATATAACAAAATCCTTTTCATCTCCGTACTAACCAGACTGATTAGAACCCTGCCCATTTACAACCCCTCTGAAAAAAACTCAAGGACACAAAACTTAAGAAAAGGAACTGCTTTTAAAAAAGAAGGGACTAGCTTTGTGACAAAGTGTATAAGAGTATGGAACTTGTATGTAAGATTTCAAAGATTCAGGAAGGTGAGGACAGCAATTATAAGGACAGCAGTGGGTATAGTCTGTGTCAGTATTGTGAGAAAGTGTTGTTGGTGATGACTCAGCAAGAGCACGATAGGAGTCTTACCTCAAAAGTTCTGCTTAGGTTATTTAACTTTTTTGCTTGGATTGCGAAAACATTACAGTAATTGTTTTGCCATGTGATATTCAGTCAGTTGTGCCAGTCTACATGCCTGGAACCTAAGTAGTCCTCTGGAAAAACAGAACTTCCCTCCTATTGACCGCCTACTCTGAGACCTCTAATATGTGCATCTGAGGAATCACCCAATTATGCTTAATTGCCAACAGAATTATCTGCAGTCAAAATCTGACTCTCGCAGTGCGAGCTGCCTTTAAATGGTGTCAGTAATTGCTAATATGCATTCCATCCCATCCCCACTGTTCAGTTCAGCGAGCTGCCCAAAGGAAGTGTGAATAATGACGTCATCTCACTGCTTTTCATGAACTGAGGCACAAAACATCAACTTGTTCATTTCACTCGCTCAGGTGAAATTCCAGCCAATTGCTGGCCGATAAACATTTCTTCTCATCGTGTTCACACTGGTCTCTTTACGCTAGGGAGTGCACTTAGTGCAGCCTAGTACTCATAATGGTTGTCAGTGGTTGCTAATATTTCTCGGAAGGCAACTATCTTGTCAAGAGTTCCTCCCTCAGGTCTTCACAGCCTGTTTTCACTCAGCTCTGTGTTCATATTTGAAGCCTTTGATAGAAATGAGTGTAGGGAGGGAAACTGTGAATGTCTCATGTACCCACTGGAGCAAGCTTTAGTACAAGACCAAGTGAAATTGTATATATTTGTCACCTAATTAGTTTATGTTCTTTTTGGTTCTCATAGTATCCTAAATTCGGGGCTCCAGCATTGAACTCTAGCTTATCAGGAGAAAAAAAAACTGATCCCATAAAATGACATGGAGAGCATGGGGATCCCATGTAATGTGTCAGCTTTATAATCACTGATGTCAATGAAATGGACTGATCTGCTTATGTCCTGCAAACTAGCCTTCCCTTGCCTTGCATCACTCCAACCGCAAAAAGCTTAATGCTCTTACTGTTCCATCTAACTACAGTACCAGGGTTGTAACAAAGCACTTGAAGTAGGTTGATACTGACTTAGCACTTTTTACATTTACATTTTTAACCACCTTTTCATAGAATCCCAACAGTGGGGAAACAGGCCATTTGGCCCAACAAATTCACACAGATCCTCCGAAGAGTATCCCGTCCAGATCCATTCCTCTACCCCATTATTCTACATTTCCCCTGAGTAACATATCTAACCTACATATCCCTGAACAATATGGGCAATTTAGTATGGCCAATTCACCTAACCTGCCCATCTTTGGATTGTGGGAGGAAACCCACGCAGACATGGGGCAAATGGGCAAACTCCACACAGACAGTCGTCCGAGGCTGGAATCAAACCTGGGTCCCTGGCGCTGTGAGGCAGCAGTGTGAACCATTAAGCCATCGTGTTGCCTTGTCTTGTGCTATTATTGTGCTACGTTTGAGCAAGAATAATGCATACATCTGCTCATTTTGGAAAAATGTCAATGACTTGAATTTCTAGAATTGACTTCATCTAAGATGGAACAGTAAGAAGAGTAAACTTGATGCCAAAACAATTTATCTGACCGCCGAACTGGTATCATTCTTCTGAAGTTATTCTATTTACCCACAATGGAATAAATGCCATATTGCTCAGTATTTATTCTACATCCTACACCTCAGCAGCCACAGTTTCTTGCTGTGGCTTTATCGTATCAATAAAGTGTTGTAAAATGATGAGCAATCATGAAAACTGGACGAAGGCCTGGAAATTTTTTTTTATCAGGATAGAGTTGTACAATCTTGGGGAGAAACTAACCATTTAGCTCATTAAGCCTGCATTTCTATTTATTTTTCTAATTTGTTCACAAAATCTATGACAATATGTGCTTTCATTTTAATATTTAAGCATGACAACAGAACAAAATGCAAAGAGAAATGAGAATAAAATGACCTGAATAAATACAGCTGGTTCTGCTGTAAAATGTGTCTTTTGTTAACGCAAATTCACTGTAACACGATTGACGAATTGGGGACACTGTTTCTGAAGCACAAACCTTTTAAGCGTGTATTGTTACAAAGTGATTCTGGCCCCATTGGGTTAAATTGTGCTGCTATTATGTGATTTTCTTATGACATGGGGTTGCACAAGAACGGGACTACTGCATTAGAGCAGAATCGACTGTATGTTGATGTTCACTTAAAAAAAAATGTATTTGGAAGTCTAATCATTATTCTTTTTAATTAGAAATATTCAGTTCAGAAAATTTCTCTCAAAGCAAGTGCACATCTGTAATATATCCATACTTGTATATTATGTGCGTCATACACTTATATTTTGTTTAACATGCTAAGCAGTAAAGCTGTGATCTTTTATAGTGAAAAGCAAGGTACAGCAGAGAGTTTCCTTTGGCTGTTTCTACTTTATTCACGATTGACAAGCTAACCTCCTGCAAGTGAAGCCTGACTAAGCAGTAAGGAAGGTTAGGTCTCCTTTCCCAAGAAAGAATGTATTTGCTTTAAAGGAAATATGTCTCAGGTTCACCAGACAAATCAGGGGATTTTCTTATGAGCAAATATTGAACAGACTGGGACTGTATTTCCTGGAATTTAGAAGAATCAAGAGTGATCCTATCCAAATACATATTAAAGGGATTTGTAGGGAGTCTAGCAAAGGGTCTCAGAGTAAGGTGTCAGCAATTTGAACTGAGTTGATAGAAAGTTGTAACTTGTTTTAAAAAAAAAATCTGCAGCCTGTTAAAACAAAGGTTCATTTTGGATTGCTTTAACTTGAATTATTACACATGTAAAGGGACTGAATGAATTATATTCATCTACAGTTCACTAATCATGTGGTGGTCATGCCTTTTGTTCTTTATAACAGTGTTCCAAATTCCGGTTTTGCATTAGCCAGTAGTACTGTATGCTGTTCTTATCCCACCCATTTCAGTTTTGGTGATATTATAGCCTTCACTTAGATTTCTTCTTTCTTAGAAAAAAATGAGAGCCCATTAATAATACAGATATCTCCCTCAACAGGATTTTGAATTATGACATTCCAGTACAATACCCTTTCTCCTTAAGTTCCTAATCTAGGTTTGCCAGATGCTATAGAGTTTTTAAAAAAAATAACTCCAATTCTTGGAATAAGAATAGAAGAATGTTGAAATATATACCGATCCATCAGGCTCTGAATGGAGAAAAGTGACTTACTGTTTGGTCTGTCCTCCTGTGTTTCTGGTGTTATCTCATTGTGCCAGTTATTTTGTTTAAGAAAATCACATTGTGATGCTTTTTGTCTTTGTTTCAAAAAAAGCCTTCCCTTGTGACCAGGCCATAATAGCTATTCTCACTAGATTTCTCTTCCATTTCTAGTCAATCTGCACAAAGCTGTTAATAATTTTAAAGGGTGCAGTAATTGTCAATAGCATCCACTATAAATGCGTTTTGATATCCCGTTGTGAAATCCATCACCATAAAGAGTCTTGGTTGATATAAACTTGATAGCATTGATGTACTCTAAATCTGTTATGATATTTGCAAGGATTATCAGGTCTGTTGAGAAGTTTTGTACAGGTTTAGAATTTTACAAGTATAGCCTTTTACCCTGGTAGGAAGTCCTATACATAATGGCTTTCAAACCACTTCATCATCTGTTCACATGTTTGAAATAAAATGGGAAACTTCCTTTCAAAGTCTTTTTTTCCCCGCATTACAACCAGTATTATGTGCACATACACAATATGTTGATGTTTGAAAATCTTGTTTCAAGCATATATTATGGAAGTGATATTCCCTATCTGCCTTACGGATCCAATAGTGATTCCGTTTCAGATATAAGTTGGTATTTGACCGGAACCTCCAACAGAAAAGTGCTGCTTTTCATTTTCTCCCTTTTCTTGCACTCTACCAACTGTAAGTGGTGACACTGGCTGGATTACGGTTCTATTAACAGTTCAACCCTCTTCTACTGGATGCAAGTGCCCATAGTCATGCATCACCCTGGACAATAAGTGTCAGCAGACTAGCTGACGATGCAAGTATCATATCCAAACCCAAGATGATGTCTCTCTCTCTCTATTCACAATTATACATGCCCATTCTGTCAGGGTGTTGATTGAATGTAAGAAGCCTGGCTGAATGATTTCCCCTGGGCAAAAGTGAGGACTGCAGATGCTGGAGATCAGAGTCAAGATTAGAGTGGTGCTGGAAAAGCACAACAGGTCAGGCAGCATCCGAAGAGCAGGAAATCCAGCGTTTCGGGCAAAAGCCCTTCGTCAGGAATTAAGTTGGCACTGGTTGCAAAAATATACATGAAGAGCTCTGAGCCAGTGTGTCAGGTGTCATAGCTTGAAAGCAGAAGTGGCAAGGTAACTGACAGACCTAGGACCTAAGTTATTTCAGCAGTGAAGCCAGTAAAAATGTACATTAACTGGAGACCTCTTTTGGTGATTTTTTAATTTTAACTGTAATCAGATGCTGCCTAACTTGCTGTGCTTTTCCAGCACCACTCTAATCTTGAATGACTCCCCTGACCTATCCTGAGCACCCAGAGGTTATTCACAATATCTATGTACCTCCTGCATGAGATTTCTAACTCTGCATGGATTGCTAGTTGAATCTGTCACCTTCTGTTTTACATAACTTGATCCAACGGAAGGATTGTTATCATGAAATCATTTTTACTTCAATTTATTTCTCCAAAAGTTCATGTTCCATTTAAATACAGAGTGCTCAGTCTTGCTGAAATAATGCAGTTTTGCTACATTTCTGATAAAGTTAAAAATCTGGTATCTCCCAATCATGTTTCTGATAACTTCGATTAGAATGAATCTTTTAAAATATTTAAATATATTATACTTCCCTTGGTTTGCTTGTAAAGTGAATTTGAATTGTATGACCAGAGAAGTAGTTCCTCCCAGATTCAATGTACTGACCTAATTTGAGTAAATCCTATGTTATTATATCGTCTACACATTAGCTTCAGACTCCAAGTATGAGATCAGGTAAGACAGTCTCCACCGGAACTCCTGCTGCACCCCAACCTGAACTGCATACCTCTCAACAGTTTTCATTAATGCTACAGCAAACTAATGCCTTTCTGAAGATTTCATCCAAATTGTCACATTTTCTCAATCAAAGGATGCGAAACTATTCCTAATGCAGCGCATACCTGGGAGGAAGAAATAATTCATTACCAAAATAGTTTGTGGAAGCTTTCTGCTTTTTGTGTTGCATTGCTTGACCTTTTGCTACAGTGAAACTGATTATGTACTACAGTTAAAATTAAAAAATCACCAAAAGAGGTCTCCAGTTAATGTACATTTTTACTGGCTCCACTGCTGAAATAACTTGGGTCCTAGGTCTGTCAGTTACCTTGCTACTTCTGCTTTCAAGCTATGACACCTGCCACACTGCCTCAGAGCTCTTCATGTATATTTTTCCAACCAGCTGTCAAGAAGAGCACGAGAGATTAGTTTCCAGCAATTCTCTAAAGAGCTGCCATGGGGCAATGCAGATGCGTTGGCTAGCGCTCTCCAGTAGCAGCAAATTGTGAAGCTGAGATGGACCTTGAGGTAGCTGAGAATTAGCCAGTTAGTGGTACAAATAGAGAATGCTGGAGAAACTCAGCAGGTCTGGCAGCATTTGCGGAGAGAAATCGACTTAATGTTACGAGTTCGGCATGATTTCTTCAGTTGCTTATCCGTGTGCTGATCTCTTCATTCAGAAGTTTATGTCCTGAAAGGAGAGTTTTATTAATGCTGGAATTTCTTGTGATTTATGGAAGCAGAACTAACTAGTGTGTCTCACTGACTTTCTTTTCACAAAGGAAGTAATATTAGGCTGGCTATTCTCAGGTACCTACACGTCCTCCTGTGGGCCTCCAACCCTGCTGTGTATTTGAGAGAAGAGGCCAGAAATGCTCCTGCAAAGCCAACCACAATAATGTTGTGTGGAACTGTTGAAGGTTAACCTGCCGTTCTGTAGCTGTTGTTCCTTAATCAGCCAGCTATTTATTTTTTGCTGGGTGTAAATTTAACATTGAAAGATTTTAAACGTACCTTGCTTGCTCCCTGATACAGAACCAGAGACAGCACCGCTAATTTTTAAGATCCTTCTTCAGGTCACGTTAGCAACGTAGGCATTTGTTATGTAAGAAATTACACAAGTGCCTGCTTGTATCTGACTAAATTAACAAACATTAGTGCACCAGGACAGAATCCAGCCAGGTAATTTGTTTCATGTTGCACAGATACTCTTTAGATTTGTAGGTGCTTATTTGCACTTCTGTTTGTGAGTCAGATGTTGTTCTCGCAATTTTATAATCAATCTATTGCAGTGTTTTATCGAGGTTTTCTGACTCTGTTTGGAGCATCATGTGTACAATTAGTTAAATTTCTTTCATGACATCAATACTGAGTAAGTGTGCTGTTATCTGAATCTAGACTGTGTTGGTGTCATTGTTTTGGAGATGCCCAGCCTTCATATGTCTGCTTTTTAGCTTGAAACAAGATCTATTGAAAAAAAAACTTAAATCTTCAAGGAAAACCATGGGGAGCAATTCATTTTTAAAAGTTCTGTATTTTAATTGGAATCAATTCTCAATCATCAATGTGGTGTAAATTAAGCTCCTTATTCCAAATGTAATTTTCTCCTCCTGACTGTCTGGAAGGCCTGAATCCAGCTTTATGACTCAATTTTTAAAGTTAAACTAAAGTGTGAGATAATGTACAATGTCTTTAATTATTGAGTTGCACATTGAGCAATACTTAAAAGGTCTATCCATTATATACTCAAAGTGATGTCGACTCTGAAGTTTGTTCTTAAATAAACTCTCTGCAAAGTCCCCAAGATTACTATTACAAATTTTGCAGATGTGTATCGTGTCAGCCATTGTAGAAATGTTGCACACAGCAGTCCTGGTTGGACAATTTTGTTTTTGAACTCCATACTTATTCCAAGAAACCTTTGGCCCTTGTCTGAACTATATTGAAGCATTTTTAATTCAAATTTTAAAATTCATTTTCTTGGAGCAAGACTCCTTAGGTTTGGTTGTGGATGGACATGCATGTCTGGACAATGTCTTTCATGTGTGCCAGCTGTCTGCCAGCATACTGATGCATCAGTTTTTGGAAACTGCCTGATAGTGAAATGGTAGCATTCCAGGTTGTGCTCTCCACTCTGAGATTACAAAAACACTCCACTGAATGGAAGAAATAGTCATGGTAAAATAAATGAATAATACTATGATAATAAACAGTTGTACTTTGTTGATTCTGTGGATTTCTTATGTGACGTTAAACTTAGTAAAATGTGATATCTGAACCCCTAATGGTTTTTCTCTGCTGTTCCTAGTCATTGTATTTATTGATGTAACACTGGTACTTCATGTGGGAATGCATAGCTGTGCAGAATTTTCACTAAGGAGTTAACAGTGTCCATTCGAGTTATTGTCTAGCATTTCTATTTTATTGTTCGAAAACTCAAATTTTGATTATGCGACAGAAAATTCAAGTTTTCTACTCACTCTGCATGAATCTATGTTTCAGCACTAAATAGTGTGCAAGTATGTCTTTTCATTTTATGTAATCAAAATTAAACTTATTTATCAATAATAGTATTTTTAAACAGAGTCTGCTTTTTATTAATGCAAATCTAAATGTATGTGCAAACAAAATATATCAGTAATTCCAACTCAAATTGAAAAATTAATTATATTTTTCTTTAAATATGCAAAGCCATGAAAATTGAGCCTTTCTTAGACCTTGAAATAAAATCCCACAGTATTCATAAAAATGGACTGGCAGATGAAATGCAGTAAGCTTGCTAATAACACAGTTGAAATTTAAAAAGAAACTGACTGTCCCTTTATCCCATTATCACCCTGTTGGTTGGAATCATACCTGACACAAGTGAAGATAATTATGGTTGTTGGAGGCCAATTGTCTCAGTCCCAGGACATGATTGCAGGAGTTCCTCAGGGTTGTTTCCTCACCCAAGCCATCTCCAGTTGCTTTTTCATTGACCTTCCCTCCATTATAAGGTCAGAAATGGGTATGTTCCCTGATAATTGCACAATGCACAGCAGGATTCGCAACTCCTCTGACACTATAGCAGCTTGTTCCGTATGCAGCAAGACTTTGATGACGTCCAGGCTTTGGTTAAGAAGTGGCAGGCAATATTCGCAAGTGCCTTCACTCCCTTCACCATGAACACACAATGGCAGCAATGTGTACCATCTACAAGTTGCACTGTAGTAACTCATGAAATTTCACTTGACAGCACATTTCAAATCCACGACCTCTGCCACCTAGAGTGGGAAGGGCATTAGATACATGGAACACTACCACCTGCAACTTGTCCTCACACCATTCTGACTTGAAACATATTGCTCCCACTGCTACTGGGTCAAAATCTCAAAATTCCCTTCCTAGCTCCATGTGAGTGGTCATGTATCCCAAGGAATGCAGTGATTCACAAAGTAAACTCACCTTCACCACCTCCATTGCAATTTGGGATGGCCAGGCCAGTACTCACTGGCCTAGCCACCAATACTCTCTTCCCCTAAGGAAATTTTCTTCAAAATAAATTCCATCATAACCTAAAATCTCTGATACCTGGCTATGTAAGAATGCTGCTTACAAGATTATCCCATTATCACTCTGTTGGTTGGAGTCACACTTAACACAAGGGAAGATCATTGTGATTGTTGGAGGTCAATTGTCTCAGTCTCAGGACATGGTTTCAGGGGTTCCTCAGTGTTATTACCTAGCCCTGTATTGTAGACCTCTATGACGATGAGTGTGTTTAATTATAAGTGCAATAACTTAAAATGGGTAAAACACTACATCCAAATATAATTTTGTTAAAAGAACAGAACAAAACGTTTTTAAAAATCCTGCGGTTATTTTGTTTTGAATGTAATTTTAAACCAACTTTCACAATACTAATAAAAATGTAAATTTGAGTTCTCTTTGGCTACTTCTGTAATTAATTGCATTCTATTTCTAAATAATTTCAATGGCAATCAGCAGCTGATTGTAAATATCAGGTTGCTGAAGGAAAAAAAAATGTAATTCAGGAGAAAGTAGTTTTGAAGTTTTATATTTGAATTTTTTCTGGTTGGACCCTGAGATGACATTATGAACTGAAACTGAGGGTTGAGTAACTGAAATGTCATCTATGCTTTGTAGTCAAACTCCAGTTTCAGAGCCAAAAGGGTTCATGTTCCACTTTAGGCATTGCATTCCTCCAAGTTTCTGTCTTTTGATTGAGATGTTAAACTCAGGCCAAGTGTGCTTATTCAGATGAATTTAGAAAAAGATGCAAGGGTGCTATATGACGAAGAGCAAGATGGAATCTAACATTGAGAATGCTGGAGAAACACAGCATGTCTGACAGTCTGGCCTGTAGAGAGAGAAACAAAGTTAATATTTTGAGTTTAATATAACTTTTTCAGAACCAAAAGATGTTTGAAAAATGGCAGTGTTTTTATACTTTTGACCAACTCAGGGTAAGGATAGAGGAGAACGGATGGTATCTATTGCACTGGGCCCCAAACACATCTGTTGTATTTTCCCAGCATTCTTTGTGTTTGTTTCATCTTTCCAGCATATGCAGTATTTTGTTTTTACAAGAGCAAGATAGAATGTCCTTGCATCAGTTATTCTTTAACCACTACCATGCAAAGCAGACTAACTGATCATTTTTGTTATTGCTGTTTGCAAGACATTGCTTTGTGCAAATGGGCTGTCATGTTGGTCTATATATCATTTTCAAAATAATGAATTAGTTTAAATTTGATAGCCCTTAAGACTTTAAAAAATGTTAATATTCAACATTATTCTTTCATTCCAAAGACCTGCCATTGGGCTAGAAACACTAACTCTTTCTTTTTCCACGGATAATGCCAGACTTGTTGAGTTTCCCTAACACGGTTTTTATTTCACGTCAATAATATTTTGCTTTTATTGTTCTTTTTCTGTCCTCCTTATTTTTGTTTTAGCCTTGTAAAGTGTGGCACTTCTGCTATGCAATTCTTTAAAACAGTGCTGGAATTACCCTGCAGCACAGACAGCAACTGTCTGTTTCTCTCCTCCAGTGCTGCCTGACCTGTATTTTTGTTTTCATTTCAGATACTCCATTTCTGCAGTATTTTGTTTTTGTATTGTCTTTGGAATATGTTCTGGATAATAATGTGATCTTGAAAGATAAGATGGTGCTGATGGACTAGTGGTATTATCGCTGGACTGTTAATCCAAGAGACCCAGGAAATGTCCTGGGGATCCAGGTTAAAATTCTGCCATGGCAGATAGTGGAATTAAAAATCTGGAATGAAGAAGCCATTGCCAGTTGTCAGAAAATGTCATCTCCTTCCCTTTTGGGAAGGAAACTGCCATCCCTACCTGGTGTGGCCGACATGTGACGTGCAGATCCTCAACAATATGGTTGACTCTTAACTGCCCTCTGGGCAATTACGGATGGGCATCAAATGCTCACCTAGCTAGTAATGCCCTCATCCTGTGAATGAATAAAATAAAATGCAGTAAATACACACAAATGGAATTTGTACGCATTGATTTAATGCACTTTTCAGAAAAAGGTTTTTTTTAGTCCAACTGTGTTACGTACCTTGACAATCAATAACCCAAACATTGGAAAAATGTATTTTTAGCTGAGTTAGAAGATTATATTAATATGCTTTTTGACTGTTATCTGGACTGAATTAATTACACTTCACGTTATGGGAATGAGCATTTTGTTTACATTTATAATAATTCAATTAACAAATGGCATGCCTTTCCACTTTGAAACTTAAGTTGGTCTTGCCCCAGATATCAGCAGTGGAACTGCATAATGAACTCAATCTGCTGCACGATGTTTAATATTCTGTTACAACATGGTCAATTTAATTGAATTGAGCTCTTGACTCTGTGTCGTCTTGAAATAGAAATAATTTATTATTTTTGCACAAATAAATCTTTCTCTCAAACCACAGGAATGAACTAAAACACAGACTACCATTCATGCAAAGCATGCAGTCTTCTTTCAGATGGTCAGATGCAATAAAAGCTCGATGTCATTAAAACCATATTAGAAAAGACTACAACAAACATTTAGAATTAAGTTAGCTGAATACTAAAGGTCATGTAAAAAACCAAGTAATGTGGTAATTATTATAACCTAATTCTTTAGCCAAATTTGACACCACTCTGCCTAATAGAGTATTTTGTATGTCAGGGAATAACTACAAATTCTTTCTTAATGTTATGCAATAAAAAGCCCCCGGTACAGAATTGCACTTCTGTGTTAGAGTCTTGGGAATATTTCATAAATACTGTCCTGCATCACTCATCCCTTGCTGTGATTTCTGAAAATGATTTAAGTAGTCTTGTTTAGTCTTCTGAAATAACTTGCATGTACAAAGTGTCTTTCATGTCTTCAGGATATCCCAAATGCTTTAAAGGCCATGAAACATTTATGAAGTATAGTCAGTAATGTAACATGGTAAACTTTGCATTGCAAATTAGTTTCCCCTTTTCAACTATGCATCCAATTCCATTTCCATTTTGGAAATTATTATTAGAACTGTTTCCAGCATTCTTTCAAGCACTCTGTTCCAGATCATGTCAATTTATTGTAAGAAGGCTTCTCACTTGTTTCAATTCTGGTTCTTTTGGTCATTAACTTAAATCTGAGTCCTCAAGCCTGGAGTCCTGAATTGCTAATCCTGGCAGTGGGAATTTCTCCTTATTCACTGTATTAAAATCCTTCAACATATTCAGTACAAAACAATCCGAGCATCTCTAGTCTATCCATGTAATTCAAGTCCATTATGCTTGATGCCATTCTAGTAAATCTCACATGCATACTCCAAAATCTCAATATTACTCTTAAAATGTGCCAAAATTTGCCACATTAATCCAGCTGAGTCATAATGTGTGTTTTATAAAAATCCTGTGAAGTGTGATCTGTGACTAAGTAACAACCTGATATTTTTGGAATTAAAACATCACATTCGTGTGAAAATTTACTAAAGTACTTCGGCATTATCAAAACTTGTTTGTAGTTGGTTGTTGTGTGTGGCTGCTTTTATACTTCTGTAATGTCCAAAATTAGGATGTCATTTCAGTGGTTAAATTCTAGCTCCTTGAAGGTGGGCTAATTAAGTCCAGTAGCAAACCTGCTGTGCACAATACAACTTGTTAGTAACAATGTGTGATTTTCTTCAAAATAAAATTTTGTTTCCTAATCCTAAATTAAAATGCTTTCCTGATATTGATTGGCTTATAGATGTAGGTACATTTAAAAAAATATAAAAATATATGACTAGGAAAGATTTAGAGGGATATGGGCCAAATGCAGGCAAAAGGGACTAGTTTAATTTGTGAAGCTTGGTTGGCATGGACAAGTTGGACCGAAGGATTAGTTTCTATGCTGTATGACTCTGAGTAAGGGGCAAGCTACTCACATTCCCAAAGCTAATATTAAGGAGAGGTCACGGGATTAACATGGTCATTAGGCATATCATTTGTTTGTAATGTTTCCATACCTTTCATTACTTTGGCTGGCTTTACCTAAGAAAAACCTTTTAACAGCAGTTAATTTCATCTTTAAATTAAACACAAATGTATAGTTTTCTTTCCTTTATTTTGCCCAGTGAAAGGTATCCATTAAGTCAATTTTGTAGAATTGCTTTAAAATTGAATTTGCCTATTTGCTATGGTGAATATTTCAACTAATGCTTCTATATTGAAAATTATATTTTAAAACTGTTCTTTAGCATGAGGGGAGAATAAGGCACAAAAAGCAGGAACAGGAGTAGGCCATTAGACCTCTCAAGCCTGCTCTGCCATTGGATAGGATCATGGATGATCCCACATTCCACATGTCCACTTTTCTGCCCTTTTACTGTAACTCTTGAATTCCCCTACTGATCAAGAATCTATCTACTCCAGCCTTAAATATACACAAAGTTTCTGCCCCCACAGCTCACTGTGGTAAAAAGTTCCATGGGCAATTTTCTGAGAGAAAAAAATTTCTCTTTATCAGAGTGTTAATTTAGTGCCCCTTTACTTTAATCTGATGCCCTCTGGTCCTCAACTTTTCCATGAGAGAAACCATCCTTTCGGCATTTACCCCGTCAAGCACCTTAAGAATCCTGTATGTTTCAATGAGACCACCTCTCGTTCTTCTAAACTCCAGTGAGTAGAGACCCAACCTGTTTAATCTTTGCTCATAAGAACTGTTGATCTCCCATGTGGTTTATATGGTATTTCACCTAGGTTGTAGGAAGGCACTGAATAGCATTCAAGCAAATCCCTATAGAACCAAAATTCAGAAGCTGAATTAATTCTTGACTCTGTTTGTGTTTGGGTAAAGGTCTATGAATACTTTGCCTAACAGGCAGATGAGGGTACCTGTTAATATAAATTGGTAAGGGCAATAATGTTCTGATTTTCAGCACTGGAGCTGCTAATTGATCCAAACAACTAAAGCACTTACACATTTTGAACATTAGAAAATTTAACACTCATACAAAAAGTTCACCAGGCATCAGAAGACTTTAATGAATTTTTATATTGTTAAGTTCATTCCCTAAAATGCATTGTGAAAATAATTATAAATTCAATTGGGCAAAGCTTCCTTGTTTTTGAGTCCTGCAGAATTTGAAGAATACTAATGTTTAAAAGAAGAATCACTATAGAATCCTACTGAAAAGGGGGAAAAAAACCTGCTTCATCAGGAATTACAGTACTTGAGAACCTGAAGGGAAGTTTGCTTGAATAAAACCCACTTAGAACGTTATTACTGTACTGTCAGTTCTGCTATAACGCGGTAGTTCCATTCTCATGCAATCTGGTATTATAAGAAAGTTGCATAAAAGCAGCACCATTTAAACTAATGGGGCTGGAATTGCGTTATAACCAATACATACTTTAAGTGTTTGTGCTTTAGAAATTGTGTCCCCAATTTGTTAATAACGTTGTAATGAATTTGCATTAACGCACCCCGCGTTATAGCAAAATGACTTGTATTTGAACTTCAATATGTACTTGTCTCCTATGAATGAAATGCATGAAAACTGAAACAATTTGGCAAATTGTCTTTTCTGGCAGTTATTAGAAAGGAAAGGTTTGAAGGAGCTGACTGCTGTGCTGATTGTACAGAATCTCAGTTCACCACTTAATGAAAATTCTGTTGCAAATTCAATTAAAAAGCATTGATAATTTTCTCTTCTAAAATACTGGCCATTCATTATTGTAATATAATGGAAACATCTTCCTTCTCAGAATTCAAGGGCACAGCAATATGTCCTAAAAAAAATTGTCATTACTTTGCAGGTAAATGAGCAGTGCTAAACCTGGGACTATTCCAATAATTCAGCAGTGAATGAGTATCTGAGTCAGGAAGGGTCTCGCATTCACTTTGGAGTTTGCAGAGTTACAGATCTCTGCTCATCTACTGTTTCGATAAATGTGCACTGATTTCAAATAAAGTTAGAATTGTGGTTGGTATTAGTGACTCCATGACTATGTAGGCAGTTAGGAGCTGAAAATGTGTTGCTGGAAAAGCGCAGCAGATCAGGCAGCATCCAAGGAATAGGAGAATTGACATTTCGGGCATAAGCTCTTCTTCAGGAATCAGTTAGCTTGTAGGCAGTTAGTTTGGAACTGTGAACAGGACATCAGGGGAGGAGACAAAGTTTACTTAAAGTGTAACAGCATGATTGTTTCTAGCTTGTCTTGATATTTGAAATTAGTTGTTTCCTTGTGAGTTATAGGTAAATGGTGGGAAATACTCTGTTTTGACTAGAATTTATGCTTTATGTATCTGGAAGCTAAGGGCAAGCTTTTCACTGTAACGTGAACATGACGAGGGGGACTTAAAGAACGTTAGGTGTAAAGAATATCATTTAGTCATGATCCATGACTAGGTAAAAGGTCTTAGCATTAGAGTTCTGAAATGAACAATATGAATTCCTTCTAAAATATGAACTCCAGTGACTTTAGAAACAATTGCATAATTATTGCTTTTGGAAGATCAGTTCACTTATGAGGTTTCATTCTGACACTAACTATTCTACTGGAAACTGGTATCCTGTCCTAGAATACTGACATTGCTTTACCTTGAGGTTGAGGCCGTGGTCTCCAGGTATACACCGAAGCTGCTAATTAACTGGCATGTCTCGGTGACACCTTCAATATCGCCATGTTTGTGATCTTTCACAGTTCAGGCACGAGCCTACAAATCACAATTAGAGCAGGCAACAAGGGCATTTGTTTTTTTTATAATTGACAGTCCAGAATGGAAATGAACTTAGAAATACTTTTAATCAGTTGTACATTTCACTGTTCCATATCTATCCTCTGTAAGATTATTGTGCACATAGTCTGACCATTATAGTCCACCCAGAACAACCAAGATTGAGGTTTGGAGGCATGAGTGTAGGTCACCATTCCAAATTCAAAACAAGCCCAGGAGCAATTACTGTGGTGCAACAAAATGCATGACAAGTCAATTTGAATACATTTAGTTGACTGAAATAATATAAAGGCTACAAATGGTTACGTTTCAGAACATTTATATACTTACAAATAAAATATTCACGGTTACTTGATGGAATTTTCTATTTCAAGTTCCTTGCAGTAAGGTCTCTACTTGTGTGTACAGCATACCAACAGATTTAATTATGTTATTGAAAAACAAAATGCTGAAACTTTTCCTGAAAGACTTGAAGCCTAGAATATTTACCTCAATGAAGTAAGGAAGTTAGTCCTATGAGTATTGTAATAGGGTGAATCCACAGAACGTTGGTGTCTGCAGGCTGGGGAAAGGTTAATGATAACCCACAGCAGTATTACATCAGAAACCATGCAGTTCTGAAAGGTAGCTTCCACCAACAGCCACATCTGAATTCTCTCTTCCATTATTCATGATGGATTGTAGGTCTTTTGAGAGTTTAATGTCATTGAAACCTCTCTTGCGCTGTTGTGTAGTTGGGAAAGAACAGAATGAGAATGGACTTTACAATCTGTAGTTAGAATTAACTCCTCTGTGTAGTTACGGTTGGCGTCTTTTCAAGTTAATTTGAGGTCGTTCCGGGTGCAGCAGTTTGTACGAATCCTGGAATTTGTGCTTAATTTATAAATGGGCTTTTGTGCTCTGATCCAAGGTGCCTCTACAAAACTCCTACTTATTTACATTTCATTTGGTTCATCTAATGAAACTTTTATTCTTTGTACAGAAGCTATGGACTGTACCAATATGTTTAGCTAATTTCTTTTCACATCTCCATTTTTGTGCTGAAATTCAGTGCTTAAACAATGGTATAATATTTTCAAGTTGTAGATAAAATTGTTTCAATGTAGAACTTTGTTATAAATTAGATAATAAAGATAGTTAGTTTCTAATTTTTTTTTACCGTTATGTTGAGGAGATGTTTATAATATATTTGTAAAGCTTAGTATTTACTGAATAGATTCAGCATCAAAAAAATCACAGAACCCACCATAGATTAATAAAGGAAAATTCTGGAATAATGGGATAAATAAGTGGCGATTCCCTACAAAATAGAAAAAGCTTATCCTACTTTGAAATATTGACTGATCTACAGTGCAGAAAGTAGGATGCTTGGTTTATATTGCACAGTGTATTCATAATTTATATATCACATAGCACCCAGTAAGAGTATGTAGTTCATTCTTTTCTGTACATGATATAAAGCGGAGCTCAACATCAATAAGTAACATTGGATAGAGTGAAGAAACAGTGGAATGAATGGTTATGTGCAGTCGTTAACAATTTGAGAAAGGAACTCTCAAAGTAGATATGTTTTGTTGGTTTAATGAGCAAGCATGTCATCTTTCCAAATGAGCACTGGACCTTGACAGAATCCAACATCTTCAGAGTGCAATTTAAATCTGAGAATTGTGCTATGCACATTTTAGAACCATTTGCTAGTGCTTATAGTTTGGGCACATGCTGATTTTATGTAGTCACAAAAATTTCAGGCTAACTGTGAAGTACTGCTTTCTCGCAGTAAGCCAGCGTGGGGTTGCTACAATTATATCTTTAGGACTGGCATTTGTTCTTTTTTTAAACCTTCCATCATGAAACAAGTGAAGTAAAATTCTGTGAAAGGCACTGAGTAGATTAAAGTGATGCCAAGTCCATCAGTGTATGCTGTTGAAAAGAGAAGGTTGGAATCCCCTTGGTGATGAGATGCTGGTGTAAATGAGCAGGGTTTCTTCACAGTTCAACACGGTGCACTGTTGTGAACATTTGGCACTGTTCCCTCCAAGTAAGGGGTGGAGTTGATCTTTAAAAATTTCAGTAGTTAGAGTTTGCTTAATTTTTTATTACTGTTGTGCAAACTTTCCAAGGGCCCTACACTGGAGCTCTTTGTAAAGCTCACTTAATTGAGACCTAAATATGTAGAACCATGATGAAGGTTTATTATTATATAGAACTGATGATTCATTCAGAATTTTATCTGTTCACTTTTGTAGAAGGAATAGAATATTGCTCCTTCATTATCTAATGGTCACACATCACATTCAACAGTGAAGATTCCCAATTCAAAATCCTAAATGATTCCAGTAACCTTTATGCAAAATGGTCACACTTTTCATGACTTTAATTATTTTAGAATGTTTACTGCTTTTCCAAGGTTACTATTAATAATGCAGCTTTTAAAAGCTATGTTAGTATTTTGACACTCTCCTTTTGTGGTGGGAGTTTTGTTCTAGAAAGCCATATAGCCAACATGGTATTCCAAGATACTGCACCTTGCCTTAGTTGAGGCAGTCCATCCGAAGGCACTGAGACCACTCGCTGGGAGATGGGTGGTGAATGTTCAATATATTGAAATATCACATGATCAGTGTAAGTGAATGCAGCCTGAGATACTTTAGCAAATTGCATTTGTAGAAAGTGACATTTGCAGGTTGGATGAATTGGACACTCACTGGGAAATGGTGGTGGGGTATTTAACTTCTTAGAAATTACCAAAACTAATTTTTAATCACTCTGATTCTGTCGTCTACCCCTAGTGTTTACTTTAATTTTGAGTTTTAGTTAATCCTATCAAGGGTTATTACCATAGTGTCAAATGTTAATGTAACATAACAATTTAGTAGCTTCGACCATCTTTGATACATGATATATAATCACATGAACATTAGGAACTGCTTCTCTCTCACCATGCAGCAGAGGTAGTAGTCTTGACCTGGATAAAGTGATTACAATATTTAAATGATGTTTGACTTTGCATCTTCAGAAGATCCTTACAGTGTCACTGACATCTGTTCCAGAGTTCACGGTCTAGTTCAGACTGCAGACTCGCACAACTATTTCTTTCTCATTTATAATTCATTGCTAACTATATATTGTTTATCCTGGGTTCCCATATTTCTTCACTTGTTGTTTGGCTTTAGATGAAACTAGTCTTGAGTTAACATTCTAAATTCCTTTTAATTCTGCAATATTTTATTATGTACTAGTGCAGGGAATTCTCCATTGTGTTATAAGGTTATTTACTGTACTATGTAACAAATGTGCACGTTGTCATATATATCCTACATACATTGTTGTGAATATCTTCTACATAATAGAATCTATCTAAATTTAGATCCTAATATCCCCAGTCATGAGCATGTAACTCATGTTTCATGGCGCTTGTAGATCAATCCTATCCTTTGATTGGCACTGCAGCCAAGTCCAATTCATTAGTCCTTCAGTCAGGATACCATCATCTATCAAATGCTTGAAAAGGTTTGAGCTGTTTTGCCCATCAAGATGAATACTGTAAGGATATATATATGAAGGGGTGGATAGAAAGAGATCCTGTTATTGTCAACTGTACTATATACAATTTATGTTTTTTTTAAATGAGTGTTTCTTTTATTTATTCAAGAGGTATGAGCTTTACTGGCTGGGCCAGCATTTATTGCACATCCCCAATTACTCTTAAGAGGATGGTGGTGAGGTACTTTCTTGAACCTCTGCAGTCCACATTTTTTTTTGTCGCAGGGACCCAAGCAATGCTGTGAGGGAAGGTCCCAGAATTTTGACCCAGCAACAATGAAGGAGTGGCAATATGATATCCAGACATTTCATTACCTGGCTAGGTAACATCATCAGTGGCGACCTCCAAGTGAAGCGAAGCTATTGTCTCCTGCTTTCTATTTATATCTTTCTCCAGGATGCGGGTTCCTGGGGTTTGTGGTGATGTCATTTCCTGTTTATTTTCTGAGGGGTTGATAGATGGCATCTAGATCTGTATTTGTTTATGGTGTTGTGGTTGGAGTGCCAGGCCTCTAGGAATTCTCTGGAATGTCTTTGCTTAGCCTGTCCCAGGATAGATGTGTTGTCCCAGTCGAAATGGTGGTTTTTTTTTCATCCGTGTGTAGGGCTACGAGGGAGAGAACGTCATGTCTTTTTGTGGCTAGCTGGTGTTCGTGTATCCTGGTGGCTAATTTACTTCCTGTTTGTCCTACGTAGTGTTTGTGGCACTCCTTGCATGGAATTTTGTAGATGATGTTGGTTTTACCATGGGTTGTACTGGGTCTTTTAAGTTTGTTAGTTTTTGTTTGAGAGTGTTGGTGCGTTTGTGTGCTATTAGGATTCCGAGGGGTCTTAGTAGTCTGGCTGTCATTTCTGAAACTTCTTTGATGTATGGTAAGGTGGTTAGGGTTTATAGCTGTGTTTGGTCTGCTTGTTGTGGTTTGTTCTTGAGGAATCTGCGCACTGTGTTTTGTGAGTATCCGTTCTTCTTGAATACGTCGTATAGGTGGTTCTCCTCTGTTTTCCGTAATTCGTCTGTGCTGCAGTGTGTGGTGGCTCGTTGGAATAGTGTTCTGATACAGCTTTGTTTGTGTGTTGGGATGGTTGCTGGTGTAGTTCAGTATTTGGTCAGTGTTTGTTGGTTTTCTGTATACGCAGGTTTGTAGTTCTCCGTTGTCCTTTCTTTCGACTGTGACGTCCAGGAATGCGAGTTTGTTGTTGGTTTCTTCCTCCTTGGTGAACTATATGCCTGAGAGGGTGTTGTTGATGATGTTAAATGTCTCTTCTATCTTATTTCGTTTTGTGATGACAAAGATGTCATCTATATAGCGAACCCAAAAAATACAGTGTGCAAATTCCTCAAGAACAAACCACGACAAGCAGACCAAACATAACCAGAAACCCTAAACACCTTACCATATATACCAGGAACCCCATCCAGGAGAAAGATAAAAATAGAAAGCAGGAGACAACAGCTTTGCTTCACTTGGAGGTCACCACTGATTATATTACCTAGCCAGGTAATGAAACGTCTGGATATCAAACCTACAGCTCAGCGAGCAAACCTACACCCTAAACCTCAACCAGAGCTACAATCCTTCACAAACCTTGCAAAAAAGAGTGGCAACATGTTTGCAAAGTTATGTGGTGGTGTTCACATTTATCTCCTGCCCTTGTGCTAATGGCAGTGGCCATGAGTTTGTACAGTGCTGCTCAAGGAGCCTTGGTGGATTTCTGCAGTGTATCTTGTAGAAGGCACACATTACTTGTACAGTCCATCAGTGATGGAGGAAGTGAATGTCGGTGGATTTGAATCCAATCAAGCAAGCTGCTTTGTGCTGGATGGTGTCAAGCTTCTTGAGTGTTGTTGGAGTTGCCCCAATCCAGGTAACTGTTCAGGTACACCATTACACTCCTGACTAGTACCTTGTAGATGACTGACAGGCTATGGGGAGTCAGGAGGTGAGTTACTCCCTTCAGCATTCTTCTGACTTGCTATTGTAGCCATAGTATTTGTACGGCTAGTCCAGTTCAGTTTAGGTTACCTAATTTCTGGATTCAAGAAATTATAGTAACCTGCTCAATCTGTTCCTTACATTTTACTTTTCCTTTGAAGGTCGCTATCTTCCTCTCAGCTGTTCATTATTCTCTCCTTCATAGGCACTGGAATCACTAATTGATAAAATAAGTTGTTGAAACTTGCTGTTACAGTGGTGTTGCTGGGGGACAGAGTCTTGTGAAGATAATGTGATCAGTTATCTAACAAAATGTTGCACTGAACTTCCAATGCGTAACATTTAGTGGATTATAAGCCTCACCATTTTGAGATAATCCTAAATCAGATAACTGTAAACTTTAGATTGTGAGAGAGAGAGAGAGAGAGAAATGCTAAATAGGACAAAGCACTGATATCTCGATAACTCTCTCTCTCTCTCTCTCTCTCTCGCGCTCGCTCTTGCGCTTTCTTTCTCTCTCTACCTGTCTTCATTTCCCCCAACTCCTGTGCAAAAGGAAGTTATTACCAACTCTCAACTTGCTTTTTCTAACTATAATATCACATGTATTATTTGATTTACAGTAGAAGTGGGCATATTTTCTTGGACTAAGAGAATGGCAATAGAATGGCATTTGTGTGAGATTAATCTGTTCACTGCATTTGATTTACCAGATTGGCTGTTTTCTCAGGCGTTGCTGAATGCACCAGTGCAAAGGACAACTAAAAATAATCTCTTAGAACCAAACTGGGTGAATTTTGTAGATCCCACAATACCTTTTCATATTCATAGTAAATCTAGTCGAAGTGTCAAGAATAGGTTGTCCAAAACTGTGGATATTAATTTCTCAGTGGCAAGGGCAAGAGAAGCAGATTCTTAAAATTCTTCATGTTGACATTTCAGTGTGCAATACTATTTAATTATTACAAGGAAGCCAACTTTTTTGCTCCAATATGTCAGCCCTGGCAAAATAGCAGCAATCTTGTTTCCAGTCAAAAGGTCATAGCATCAAACCCCACTGCAGATAGTTGAAACAAAGTCCAGGCTGACATTTCATTGCAGTTCTGAATGTGCTGCTCTATTTTAAAGTCCTGTCTTTCATATGAGACATTAAACTGAGGCCTTGCTCTCTTTGTCCTTGGTCAAAACTCCGTGACACTTGAAGAGCGAAGATATTCTTTTGGCGTCCTGACTAATATTTATCCCTCCATCAAAAGCACTAAAGTAGATCATCCGATCATTTTTTTGATCTCCTAAATGTTTGTGGGATCCAGCACAGCTTCTTACCATAAATTACAACAGTGACTGCATTTCAAAAATACAGTGATGCCGTGAAAGACACTATGTAAATGCCAGCCCAATTTCTCCTAAAATGCACTAGCTGCAATTTCAGTACATGGGTAGACCAGAATTCAAACTCATCTGATCTTGAGAGCAGATCATGAGGAATAAACTTTGCATTGTTTTGGAATAATCCAGCTTCAATTATCCTCTACGTTTTCAAGTTAATATCTATTCATTCTTTTTAAAACTGTAAAAGCTGAAGTCAATAAATATTTTTGGCAAATCAGATCTAGATGAAGTTTAAGGGAAACAAGTGGTCGCTTATTGCACATAAAATGAGGGAAGAGTTTTTGTAACCTTCCAAAGCACATGGGCACTGGCGGCAAAGCCGGTATTTGTTGATTATCTCTAATTGTCTGTGATCTGAGTGGCTCTATAGGCCATTTCACCAGACAGTTAAGAATCAACCACATTGCTGTGTTATGTGTAGGTCAGATAAGATGGCAGATTTCCTTCCCGAAAGGACGTTGTGAGCCAGATGAGTTTCTCAACGTTTGATAGTTCTCAATATTATTATACTAGTTTTATATTCCAGATTTATTAATTGAACTTAAGTTCTGCCAGCTGCTAAAATAAGCTTTGAACCATGCCCCTGAAGGATTATAGACAATAGACAATAGGTACAGGAGTAGGCCATTCAGCCCTTCGAGCCTGCACCGCCATTCAATATGATCATGGCTGATCATTCCTAATCCATATCCTCTTCCTGCCTTATCTCCATAACCCTTGATTTCACTATCTTTGAGAGCTCTATCCAACTGTTTCTTAAATGAATCCAGAGACTGGGCCTCCACTGCTCTCTGGGGCAGAGCATTCCACACAGCCACCACTCTCTGGGTGAAGAAGTTTCTCCTCATCTCTGTCCTTAATGGTCTACTCCATATTTTTAAGCTGTGTCTTCTGGTTCCTGCACTCACCCATCAGCGGAAACATGTTTCCTGCTGGCAGAGTGTCCAATCCTTTAATAATCTTAGATGTCTCAATCAGATCCCCTCTCAGTCTTCTAAACTCAAGGGTATACAAGCCCAGTCGCTTCAGTCTTTCAGTGTAAGGTAATCCCGCCATTTCAGGAATTGACCTCGTGAACCTACGCTGCACTCCCTCAATAGCCAGAATGTCTTTCCTCAAATTTGGAGACCAGAACTGCACACAGTACTCCAGGTGTGGTCTCACCAGGACCCTGTACAGCTGCAGAAGCACCTCTTTGCTTCTGTACTCAATCCCTCTTGTAATGAAGGCCAGCATGCTATATTAGCCTTCTTCACTACCTGTTGTACCTGCATGCTTGCCTTCATTGACTGGTGTACAAGAACACCCAGATCTCTCTGTACTGCCCCTTTACCTAAATTGATTCCATTGAGGTAGTAATCTGCCTTCCTGTTCTTGCCACCAAAGTGGATAACCATACATTTATCCACACGAAACTGCATCTGCCATGCATCTGCCCACTCCCCTAACTTGTCCAGGTCACCCTGTAATCTCCTAATATCCTACTCACATTTCACCCTGCCACCCAGTTTGTATCATCAGCAAATTTGCTAATGTTATTGCTGATACCATCTTCTATATCATTAACATATATTGTAAAAAGCTGCGGTCCCAGCACGGATCCCTGCGGTACCCCACTGGTCACTGCCTGCCATTCCGAAATGGAGCCGTTTATCACTACCCTTTGTTTCCTATCAGCCAACCAATTTTCAATCCAACCTAATACTTTGCCCCCAATGCCATGCGCCCTAATTTTACTCACTAACCTCCTGTGTGGGGCTTTATCAAAAGCTTTCTGAAAGTCCAGGTACACTACATCTGCTGGATCTCCCTCGTCCATCTTCAGAGTTACATCCTCAAAAAATTCAAGGAGATGAGTCAAGCATGATTTCCCCTTCATAAATCCATGCTGACTCTGTCCTATCCTGTTACTACTATCCAGATGTGCCGTAATTTCATCCTTTATAATAGACTCCAGCATCTTTTCCACCACTGAGGTCAGACTAACTGGTCTATAATTTCCTGCTTTCTCTCTCCCACCTTTCTTAAAAAGTGGTATAACATTAGTCACCCTCCAATCCTCAGGAACTGACCCTGAATCTATCGAACTCTGGAAAATAATCACCAATGCATCCACGATTTCCCGAGCCACCTCCTTCAGTACTCTGCCTCTGGCCTACTTTTCCAGTAATGTTACCATTATGTCTCTCTGAAATATGATTGTTATAGGGAAAGAGAGGGTTTAGGAGGAAGATAAAACATAAAACAAATCACATTATTTGACTCCTTAATAATGATTTTCTGTCAGTCTTCAAATTTTATTGTCCAATATAATACTGCTTAATCTAAGGAGCAGGGAGGTAACCAGCTCCCAAATGTGTCTTTCAGTTACCTATTGGAGTTTGTATAAAATTAACTACAGGAGGGTCTACAGAAGAACTGTGATAAGACGAGGCTTAGTGTAGATGAATGTATTGCTTTCACATCAGCAATGTTGATATTCACCCCGACTGATCCAGTTTTAATTTGTTCATGCAAAGTGGACATCCCTTGCCAGGCTATCCCAATTGCCCGAGAACTGGGTGGTATGCTAGGCTATTTCAGTGGGCAGTCAAAAAATCAACCACATTGCTGTGGGTATAGAGGCACACATAGACCAGATCAGGTAATGCAGCAAATCCAGGTGGGTTTTGAACATGATTGACAGTGGCCGTCATTCCACCAGCTTTTAATTCCAGATTCTTACTAGATTCAATTTCACCATCTTTTATGATGGAACATTTCAGCCTGAGGTCCTGAATTCATAACTCAGTGAAGTTATGACCAGGCCGCTGTCTCACCTAAATTCTCTCTCTCTCTACATTACTCAAAATACCCGAATGCTCCTTTAGTTTGATTAACTATACTATCACAGCGAACATAGAGAATGATATGACTTTTCATTCAAGATTTCTTAAATTAAAACAGAGAGGGAGTGTTGTTTGTGAGAGAGAAAATTACTGCAAATGTTGGAAAGTGTACTGAAACACCAGATGCTGGAGTCACATCCTGTTCCTCAGGATTCCCTCCAACAACTTGCTCACACAGACGTCAGGCTCACAGGTCTGTAGTTACCTGGCTTGTCCTTACCATCCTTCGTAAACAGTGGCACCACGTTAGCCAACTTCCAGTCTTCCGGCACCTCACTTGTGACTATAGATGATATCTCAGCAAGAGGCCCAGGAATCACTCTGCTAGCTTCCCACAGAGTTCTAGGGTATATCTGATCAGGTCCTGGGGATTTATCCGCCTTTACCTGTTTCAAGACATCCAGCACTTCCTCCTCTGTAATATGGACAATTTGAAAGATGTCACCATCTATTTCCCTACAGTCTACATCTTCCATATCGTTTTCCACAGTAAATACTGATGCAAAATACTCAATTAGTATCTTCCCCATTTTGTGTGGCTCCACACAAAGGCCACCTTGCTGATCTTTGAGGGGCCCTATTCTCTCCCTAGTTATCCTTTTGTCCTTAATGTATTTGTAAAAACTCTTTGGATTCTCCTTAATTCTATTTGCCAAAGCTATCTCATGTCCCCTTTTTGGCCTCCTGATTTCCCTCTTAAGTATACTCCTACTTCCTTTATACTCTTCTAAGGATTCACTCGATCTATCCTGTCTATACCTGATATATGCTTCCTTCTTTTTCTTAACCAAACCCTCTATTTCTTTAGTCATCCAGCATTCCCTATACCTACCAGCCTTTCCTTTCACTCTGACAGGAATATACTTTCTCTGGATTCTCGTTATCTCATTTCTGAAGGCTTCCCATTTTCCAGCCATGCCTTTACCTGTGAACATATGCCCCCAATCAGCTTTCAAAAGTTCTTGCCTAATACTGTCTTTTCTCCAATTTAGAACTTCAACTTTTAGATCTGGTCTGTCCTTTTCCATCATTATTTTAAATCTAATAGAATTATGGTTGCTGGCCCCAAAGTGCTCCCCCACTGACACCTCAGTCACCTGCCCTGCCTTATTTCCCAAGAGGAGGTCAAGTTTTGCACCTTCTCTAATAGGTACATCCACATACTGAGTCAGAAAATTGTCTTGTACACACTTAACAAATTCCTCTCCATCCAAACTCTTAACACTAATGCAGTCCCAGTCTATGTTTGGGAAGTTAAAATCCCCGATCATAACCACCCTGTTATTCTTACAGATAGCTGAGGGTAGCACGGTGGCACAGTGGTTAGCACTGCTGCCTCGCAGCGCCAGAGGCCTGGGTTCAATTCCTGCCTCAGCAACTGTCTGTGTGGAGTTTGCACATTTTCCCCGTGTCTGCGTGGGTTTCTTCTAGGTGCTCCGGTTTCCTCCCAAAGATGTGCAGGTTAGGTGAATTGGCCATGCTAAATTGCCCGTAGTGTTAGGTGAAGGGGTAAATGTAGGTGAATGGGTCTGGGTGGGTTGCTCTTCGGAGGGTCAGTGTGGACTTGTTGGGCCAAAGGGCTTGTTTCTACACTGTAAGTAATCGAATCTAGTCTAATCTCCTTACAAGTTTGTTTCTCAATTTCCCTCTGACTATTAGGGGGTCTATAATACAATCCCCCGCAGAATACAGGGAGAACTAGCCATTTGGATACAGAACTGGCTCAAAGGTAGAAGACAGAGGGTGGTGGTGGAGGGTTGTTTTTCAGACTGGAGGCCTGTGACCAGTGGAGTGCGACAAGGATCAGTGCTGGGTCCTCTACTTTTTGTCATTTACATAAATGATTTGGATGAGAGCATAAGAGGTATAGTTAGTAAGTTTGCAGATGACACCAAAATTTAAGGTGTAGTGGACAGCGAAGAAGGTTACCTCAGATTACAACAGGATCTGGACCAGATAGGCCAATGGGCTGAGAAGTGGCAGATGGAGTTTAATTCAGATAAATTCGAGATGTTGCATTTTGGGAAAGCAAATTTTATCAGGACTTATACACTTAATGGTAAGGTCCTAGGGAGTGTTGCTGAACAAAGAGACCTTGGAGTGCAGGTTCATAGCTCCTTGAAAGTGGAGTCACAGGTAGAAAGGATAGTGAAGAAGGCGTTTGGTATGCTTTCCCTTATTGGTCAGAATACTGAGTACAGGAGTTGGGAGTTCATGTTGCAGCTGTACAGGACATTGGTTAGGCTACTGTTGAAATATTGCGTGCAATTCTGGTCTCCTTGCTAAGGGAAAAATGTTGTGAAACTTGAAAGGGTTCAGAAAAGATTTACAAGGATGTTGCCAGGGTTGGGGGATTTGAGCTATAGGGAGAGGCTGAATAGGCTGGGGCTGTTTTCCCTGGAGTGTTGAAGGCTGAGGGGTGACCTTATAGAGGTTTACAAAATTATGAGGGGCACGGATAGGGTAAATAGACAAAGTCTTTTCCCTGGGGTGGGGGAGTCCAGAACTAGAGGGCATAGGTTTAGGGTGAGAGGGGAAAGATATAAAAGAGATCTCAGAGGCAACTTTTTCATGCAGAGGGTGGTACGTGTATGGAATGATCTGCCAGAGGATGTGATGTTTGCTGGTACAAAGGGAAATCTAATGAACAACAGAAAACACAATCATTTATACATTTTATTGCCATAGGTGTTAAAAACAATCTGCTTACATAGATCATATTATAACTTTGAAAATAATTTGTAACCTATGATTGCTTGGACATGTGCTGATTCTCTATCATGTTCGTAACAGTATTTCTCCTTACAGATCTGAATAATACAGTATGCTTACCAATTGCCTATAATAAACTAATTGTGCTTCATACCTTAGTGTGACCAGCATGAATGCAAGTTCTGAAGAAGGCTCATTGGACCTGAAATGCTAGCTCTGATTTGTGTTCACAGATACTGCCAGACCTGTTGAGATTTGCCAGCAATTTCTGGTTTTGTTCCAGTTTCCAGCTTCCACAGATATTTTGGGGTTTTTTTTTGTCAGCATAAGCACTATCTGATGAATAGAGAATTCATCAGGGGCAGCATGGTGGTTGAGTGGTTAGCACTGCTGCCTCACAACTCCAGGGACCCAAGTTTAATTCCAGCCTCGGGCGACTGTCTGTGTGGAGTTTGCATGTTCTTCCTGTGTCTGTATGGATTCCCTCCATGTGCTCTAGCCTCCTCCCACAATCCAAAGATATGCAGGTTAGGTAAACTGGCCAAGCCAAATTACCAGTAGTGGTTCAGGGATGTGTAGGTTAGGTGCATTGACCAAGGGAAATGAAGGGTTGCATGGATAGAGTAGGGGATGGGTCTGGGTAGGATGCTCTTCAGAGGGTTGGTGTGGACTTGATGGGTCAAGTAGCCTATTTACACACTATGGGGAGTCTGGAAAGAGCAAATTAACTAGTCAGTAAAACAGCAAACAAAAACCTTGAATTAAGGGAAGCTCACTAACTGATATACTATTTCTGCTTTATCTTCTCCTTATATGAATTTGGGCATCTGATGGGATAATCTGGATTGTTGCCTCTATAATGTCACATTGTAATGGGCTAATACAGATTTACAGAAACTCGCTGCTGTAGAAAACCAGCAGCCTCTCTTAGCAATGACCTGTCACAGTGTGTCTAAAATCAAAAACTCATTCTGGGTTTTCTGTTCTCTGTGTACAATATGTCACCCCTATGTCAGTGCATTTGAGGCGAATTTTTGTGTGTGACATGTTGACACAATCGTTCACAAGGCTTGTTTGAAGTGGGTGGGTAAACTTGTTAAAGATATAAAACATCAGAATTAGGCAAAAACATGGCAGCCATGAGTCAAAATAGGAAGCAGTAGAATTTCAACGTCCGTTTGGGAATTCCAAGTGCAAATGCATGTATTTTCTCTCTGTACACCTCTGCACTGCCATTGTATTAAACATCATCAAATCATTTCCCAGGTACTTCCCTGGATAGATAAACTTGGAAAAAGAAACATGTTAAAGTACCTTAATATAAAACAAGTGGTTCATTGCAGCCAGAACAGTGGTAGGGAGTGCCGTAAGGCTCAGTGACAGAGAGAAAAAAATCAATTCCTTCTTGGCTTTCTGATTGGGCAGTGCCAGGCTCTGTTCAGTATCTAACAATGCTTTGTCACTTTCACCAGAGAAAGTTGGAGAAGGAAGAGTCTAGTAAATTGGATAAAATGTATTCTCTTTGAATAAAGTATGTATAATGGGTATTTTGTTCATCAACACATGAGTATTTTGGAAGACTAGGACATCATTTCCCACAAATTAAAGTGAATTTAACATCAATTCAGTGACTTAGTTAAATTTGGAAAAGTCTTCAACTTGACTGAAGGTTTTCTTTGTGTTACTAATATTCTCAGCTGTGTTGAGGAGAATTGAGTTGATTTGATTTGAATTTAGTGATCAGATACTATAATGGAAACCCTCTCTGCCTCACACCTCTCTCTCTCTCTCTGTCTCTCACTTCCCCCCCCCCCCCCCCCCCAATGATTTGGAGGTGCCTCTCTCTCTCTCTCTCTCTCCCTCCCTCCCTCCCCCTCCCTCCCACCCTCCCACTTCTCTCTGTCACACTTATCTCTTTCCACTTACCTCTCTTTCGCTACTCACTCACTTCTCTCTTTGTCACACTTCTCTGTCTCTCACACTCACTCCTCTCTCTGTCTCACACTCACTTCACTTAACTTCTCTCTTCTCTCTTTCTCCCCACCAACCCCCCCCATCCCCTTCATCCCCTTACCTTTCTCTTGCCACACCACTCACCTGCTTCTCTGTGCTTGTGCATGTCTTTCTCTTTCTCCCTTGACCTGTTTCTCTTCCTCTCCTTGCTTGTCTATTTGCCTTCTTGCTTTTCTGTTCGTGTCTGCCTCTCTCTGTGTCTGTCTCCTCCTCTTGTAGAGAGCTTTGCAAGTACCAAGTGAAATGTGTTTGAGTGGTTTCAGTCTAGTTATCAATGTATGTAGTAGCTTTGTAACACAAACTGTATCACAGCTGTCATATGTACATGTTCTGATAATGGGTGTTTCGTGTCATTGCATCTTTTAGAATGTCATTCAGCTGCATCAGCATGTCAGTTTTGGCTTTTAAACTGAAGATAGTGTTAATGGTGACAGGCCCAGTAGTGCAACCATTAAGATGGTTGTTTCACAGCAGTATATGATGGGATTGAGACGTGGGGCTGCTTGTAGTTTGCATTCATCAATTGTACTCACATGAACCTTGCCATGTGATAAGCTATAATTTTGAGTACTTTTCACCAGTGAAATATTTTTGTGCCACAAAAAGGAGTTGTTCACATTTGTTAAAAGGAAATGGTGTTTTCCTACATCAGTGATCAACCAGATTCTGGTGATGTTTTTTTAAAAATAAAAACATCACGTCATTTTGGGCTTTATGTGGCTTTCCTGTTCCAACCCTGCTGCCAGTAAATAGTTAGTATATACTAAACTAAATCAGTTGTTAAGAGAGACTGCAAACCTCAAGATTTCAATACTGGACAATGCTTGTTTTTGTCTAAGCTAGGTACATGCTTCTACCACCTTTACATTACTCCCTTTGCTGCTGTGAAATGAATTGTGCAATAAATGAAGCAGCCAAACACTTGGGAATCCGAGGTGAAGAGATGCTCCAGCTACTGACAGCACTGCAGTTGGGTTCAGTTTCACAGTTATTTATTCCCATTGCGTGCATAATATGACTATTCCTTGGTATTTTAAAGCGCTGAGATCTAGTTTATGTTGAATTTTGTTTTCTATATTGTGATCACATTTGTTGGGCAGTTCTGTGTTAGCTTAATAAAAGCGATTGTTTGTTCGTAAATTATAAAGCTTGAGTTTAATTTTCTGGCTCCCAATTATATCTTGTAATTCCAAGCTGGTTAAAACCTTCATATTTCTGGACGAGGTCCATTAGCTGTATTTCCCAGAACTCACTGTATGCTGATGAATTACACATTGTTAGTTGGATGAGCTGTAATGCAGTAATGAGTGCTGTGGACAACACTCCCTCGAACACAGTTGTTAAGTGGGTCTGTGCACAACGACGCATTCACTTCTGGTTTCTCCAGCCACTACCGAGCATCGACCTTGGAGATGCGTGCAGTGGTTGGAGAAGTTAAAGCATATGTAGACTGTAGTTTCTTGGATACTTAAGTATACATGTACATAACATTGTAGTCTCTAGTTCATTTTGAATAACATAACTATATGACACATGCCTTGTCTTTTTAGGAAAGCTGGAAGTCTTTACAGATTTGTCATCGATAAATGTAAAGATGCAGTGGATACAACTTGAGTCTTTTGTCACAGCTTATTTTTCCATCCTTTTCTTCTAGTTTCAATTCATTGCTCCTGGCCATTGTAAAAAGTTAGCACCCACATGCAGTATTCTTTAGTTATCATCTTATCAATAGCTGCATGAATCCTTTTCTTGCTCTCCCTTCCAGGCTTCTATTGTATAAGTAAATGGTTTTGAAAGAGTTAATGCTGAAGACTGCATTAGATTCCATCCACCTGAAAATGTCTCAAGTACTTCAGTAGAGATAATGCAGATAATTTTAGGATCCTGTAAGGTAAAAGCCTGTGTTCACAGGTTGAACAATAGTCTTAAAAACAACGAATATCTTATCAATGTGTCTTGTCTTACATGACAGCAACCAAGTACAATACATTTGTTCAAGATGTGGCCATCTTTTATCCCAATAATGGTTTTATTCTATGCCTGTAAAGCAACCAAGTCCTCAAACCCATACCCAAGACAATGGAGGCAGTAAACTACCATATCTATTGCACTACATACAACATTGCTGTTTAAAGCCATTTCCCCTCCATTCACTAACCTCCATAATGTGTGTTGAGATGAAGAACCCACTGTTTGGGAAATGTTGGAGATGATCCTGCTTTCTAGCACTTGACTATGTAACAGGTTGATGTACTGTTGCAGACCAAGCTTAATTGCACTGATGAGTATACTGATCATATAGTTTTAAACATGCAAGTTCACCACTGAAGGAGACTGAATGGATAGGCTAAAGCAGGGCTTGCAAAACTCTGGATGTGAGTTAGTATTCTAAGTTTGCATGCTCCCAGGCAGCTTTCACCATCATGGAGCTCCAATCCAATCTTAACAGCTGCAAGGCACCTTTAAATCTTTCAGTGACTGAATGTCGGAAGATGGGCTAAATGGCCAATCTTCAAGGCTTGCTTTCTGTTTCAGAAAAAGTCATTGAAAAAGTAGGTTTTTTAGAAATCTCTAAATATTTAACATTTGTCTCCCTTCACGTCCCCAACCTCCCCACCATTTCCTCCTCACCCACCCTGCTCTCAGCTCCACCTCCCCATTCTCACTGTGGGTTTATGAAAACTTACAAACTTTGAAGTGTCATAATGAGGATCAATTTGGAAATAATTATTGGAAAGAAGGGCCAATTGCAATGATGAGTATACTACAATTTCCCAAAATATGAATGAACCTGTAAATATTCAATCACCTTTACTACATTCAGCACTCCACTGCTGACAAATCACACCATCAGTGGGAGCCACAAAAAATATTCCTGGCCAACAGATTACATTTTTCTATAACAGATGTTTATCATATGAATAATTCTATTACTCTCAGGAGGCATACAAGCTAATTAATTCAAAAGGAAACCAATTCTCATTGAGTATACAGTAGGCTGAACACTTTTCTCTCTCTGATAACTGACTGTTTTGAGTATCTATATAAAACATAAAATATTGGCACTTCTGTGTCAACAAAAATGTTGAATGTTTAAACACTGGTTTACAGTTCAAATGACCTTGTTTAGGGACCTGATTGTTCCATAGTTAGCTTGGTAACTCTCCAGGATTGCCCCAAATCAAGGTATTATTCTCCAAACTCCTGCTCTCAGGGGCAAAGTCATCGGGTTATTGAAAATTATGTTTAAATTTTTTTATGCTTGTTTAAGTTCTTATAAAATTTGCTTGCTGACTGGCATTATCCAGCCAGAATATATAGACCCAATTTACTTTCCTATTGGAATGGGAAACTGTGCCATAATGACAGATATGTAAAGTGCCCAACAGTGAGACTGTGTGGTGGTTGCCAATCTCAGATGGCAATGGCATTTTCAGACTTCCTCTCCAATCTCTCTGCTCCCTTTCAGTTCATGCCCTACATAACTCTTTATCAAGGCCAACAGGCCTGCTTGGTGCAGGTCTTGACAATTTTGAGGGTTCATCAGTCAGCCATTCTGCTGCCGCCACAGATATATTGCGCTGATGCTACAGCACTCACTCAGCTAGTGTCATTCTTTTCTGCCCACATGCTGTGGAGCCAATCTGGATTCATTATGGCAAATCTTGGAGGGCAAAAGAGTAACCTTCATTTTATTACATCTCACGGTTAGTAAGTCAATATAGCTTAAAGAAACATGCTCGTGACATGTGACCTGAGGATATAAAATCCTGGTGCTCCATCTTACCCAGGGATCACTTGAAGCTTGATAAGCTAGTGGAAGTGTGCTACCCAGTTGTAATCGATGAACTTGCACTCCAAGGTCCCTTTGTTCAGCAACACTCCCCAGTGCCTTAGCATTAAGTGTCGAGGCTTTCCAAAATGTAGCACCTCATTTATCTAGACTAAACTCCATCTCCCTGTCCTTGGTCCTTTGGCCCATCTGATCAAGGTCCCATTGTTCTATGAAGTAACCACCTTCGCTGTCCATTACATCAGCAATTTTGGTGTCAACTGCAAACTTACTAACCATACCTCCTACATTCACATCCAAATCATTTATATAAATAATGAAAAGCAATGAACCCAGCAGCAATCCTTGCAGCACACCGCTAGTCACAGGCCTCCATTTTTAAAAGCAACTCTCCAACATTACCCTCTGTCTCTTACCTTGGAGCCAATTTTGTATCCAAATGGCTAGTTCTCCCTGGGTTACATGTTATCTAACCTTGTTAACCAGTCTAGTTGTTAAAAAAAAAAGTTTGTTGGCTTCTTCAATATCATGACATCCTACCTAGTTTTCTTTAATATTACAAGGGGTTATGTAAGCATTGTTACATCAGATAAGATACCCTTTTAGAGACAAAAGCTATAAGATGTTTATGTTTACAATGTGGGAACCTGCCATTTCAGGCACAGAGATGGTGCAGAGATGTTTGGATAGACACAGCCTTAAAGCACAGTGTGGACAAACTATCAGAAATTGACTTCACTACCTTTTCTGCAGCCCAGCAGGATGTTACAACAATTTTTCACAAATGCTGCAACTAATGTTGGTCCTGTTGGATCAACATTGCTGAAAGCACCCCCACTTCAAACTATGATTCTAGTTTGTGCTTAATTTCGTAAGTTCAAACAATAGTTTCTGATTTATCATCACTATTTACGATAGCAACTTAATCTATCATTCAGTAAAGATTATTTTTCTGTGATCTGAGACCAAGTTACTTTTTCCCACCTGCCTTCCAGCTCCTATATTTCTAGGTGAGACCTGCCCATTTCAGATCTGGTTACTTCCTGTTCTTTGCAACACAGCAATAGATCATCTTTTGTAGGAGCAAGGTCTGTTTATGGAAAAGTTGTTTTGAATGGAAATGATTTTGATGCACGTAGGTACATGCAACACTTTGACTTTAAAATTCTCATCTTTGCTTTCAAATCTCAAGTCATAACCCTCTGACCATTGCATTCCAATAATTTTTATATCTTGCATATTCATTGTTTATAGCAGTTTATTGTTTCGAAGCTGTGATTTCTGTTGTTGAGCCCTGAATCCATAACATTTCCTGCTGATGACTCACCACAGCTCTTTCACTCTCTCTACCTTTTAATGTATGTCTTGAAACCTACCAGCTTGGCCAGATATCTCTTTGTGTGGTTGTTTTTTTGTTCAAGGCCCCAGTGAAGCAGCTTTGCACAATTTGTTACGTTAAAGGTGCTATAAATAAAAGCAAGTTGGCGTTTTACATGACTGAATTGTTGTAAACGTTTCACTGGGCCGAGTGAAGAAAAGAAGTTGAACAAAAGTCAAAAACTACAGGAAAAAAATCTTCATGTCATATGAAAATGAGGACAACCAAGAACTGGAGCCAGGTGGGATAGCCAGATATGGACTGGAGCAGTTCATAAAAAGAAAGAGTGAGCGAATGAAATAAAGTAATCTTAGGTTTAGCTTTAGCACTGCAACAAATCATCTTGCATGTGTTCATCTCTCACTGATTTGAATGATTTAGTGGTCATAACCCAAGTACTATGTGACTGCAGTTGTTACAGGATGAATATAAGTCAGGCTTAGTAATATTCCACAGATACTGGATCCATTATGGATGGCATAAATCAAATCTATTTTATCAGTAACTTTGCATTGCTCTTATCATCTGACTGCTGTTACAGCCTTCTCAGGTTGGCAAAAAAAACTACACAGGGTTGAATTTCATAGGCTAATTACAGAATTATAGTGTATCTTCAATTGTTAAGTCTGTTAGGCATTTATTGTTTCCAAGATTATCTTAATTATTAACCATCAGACAAAATAAGTAGTGTAATAATGTACTTGTGGAAAGTAATTGGACATTATGATAGCATGTGCTAATATTAGAAGTATCTTCCAGCAACACTGAAGCCAATCTGTTATAGTGGAGCAAGGGTTAAAGGTACTTAATCCTTGTAGCCTCAGAATGGATCAAGTGGTAACTAAGTTCCAGCAAGAGAATTTTGCATTTCCCAATTTCAAAAAGTGTTCATGTGTGAAATTTTTAATGTAACATTAATATAGATCCATTTCAGGCATTTTAGATGCACTAATGATTGTGGAGATTGGTGAAGCAAGTCAGTTTGCAGTCAGCTAACTCAATAGGGCATGTTTGCACACAGCGTACAAGAACTGGTATTTGTCAAATACTAAAATGAAAAGAAGAATGCTTTGATTATTTTTTCCTCTATTCATTATTCAGATATGGGTGTTGCTGGCAAAGCCAGCATTTGTTAATCCTCCTGGGGATATAAACCGACAGATACTGTAGTGAGTTGCTGGATTAGCAGGGTGCATTGTTGCCTCCTCGGAGAAACTGTATTGTGCCTTACTCAGCACAAGGTTGAAGCAGTGACAGGGTCTCAGGGCTGGCAACACAGTTGAGAGAGAGAGCAAAGGAAGCAGAGAATGTAGACCCTACAACTTGGAGCTAGGTTCCTCCATTCTTCTTTGGAAGTGATAGGAGATTGTTTGCTGACACCCCAGAGCCTGTCTGCCATCTGCAAGGCATAAGTCAGGAGTGTGATGGAATGCTCCCCACTTGCCGGGATGTTGCAGCTCTAATAACATTCGAAGCTTGACACCATCCAGGTCAAAGCAACCCACTTGATTGACACCACATCCCCAAGCATCCACTCCCTCCATCACCAATGCTCAGTAGCAGCAATGTGTCCTATCTAAAAGATGCACTGCTAAATTTGCCAAAAAGCCTGAGACAGCACCTTCCAAACCCATAACCATTTCCATCTAGAAGGACCAGGGCAGCAGATACATGGGAAGACCACCACCTGCAAGTTTCCCTCCAAGCCACTCACCATCCTGACTTGGAAATATGTCGCCGTTCCTTCACTGTCACTGTGTAAAAATCCTGGAATTCCCTCCTGAAGGGCATTGTTGGTCTACCTTAGCACATGGTCTGCAAAGATTTAAGAAGGCAGTTCATCTCCACCCTCTCAAGAGCAACTTGGGACAGGCAATAAATGCTGGCCAACCAGCGATGCCCAGACTCCATCAATGCGTTTTTAAAAATGCAGCTCTAACAGCAGTCAGATGATAAGAGGAATGCATAATTACTGATGGAACAGATTTGATTCATACCATCCATAATGGATCCTGTATCTGTGGAATATTATACTTGATAGCAGGATGAAGGTGAGGTGGAAGGATAAAACAGAAATCTATTATCATCCTGATTGTTCTCAATGATCCCGGATACAACAGGCTCTGTTGGACACCCTGCCCTCGCACTTGCAGGAGACAGTTGCTCACAATAGAAGTCATTGGAGCATAACGAGTTCAGTAACATGACACTCTTAGAGAGCCACATGCCTCAATGTATTTTTATTGAACTAGTTCTACTCTGAAAATTTGTATTGTGAGCAACTCTTTTCAACAAGAGAGAGGGCAGGGCATCATTGATTGTTGCAGAGATGTGTCTGCTGAAGATATGTGAAATCAATGGGAACTCAATGTGAAGTTAGCAACATTGGTGGGGACATTCGGGTACTTGTGATCTAGCTGCCATCTCCTTAGGTCCAGGCTTGCTGCTTTGACTCTCTTTAATATCTGCTTCCATTCTCTTCAGAGCATAGTCTCCGAGGGATTTCTGGTCCTCTGTTCTCCTCCATTCCAGCTCTGTAATAAGATGTCCTACTCCACATCCATGAACTCACTTTCTCCCAGTGCTCGTTTGTGTGGCCAGTTATTGCACAAATTGTGCCTGACTCAAACTTCTGCTCAATTTATTAAACGTTTCTCCCTGAAAGCAATTAGTAACTACAGTACCTAACATGTTTTAGACCTCCTTTCAGAAGACCATTGTTTCTTTTGTAACGATTACCAGCCTACTTTGTACCTGTGAAGCAACAGATGTGCTTTTCTCGGCTGTGTTGCTGAACCTGCAAGAGAATGGAAGCTATTTCATAGAACTCTATTGACCAGCTGGAAATCAAATTAAAAAGATATCATTGCCAGTGGATGTTTAAGCTGTGTTGTCTTGCTGCCAATTGAAGAATAGAGCATTTAATGGGCAGCAGTAAGATGTGAACAATTCGAATTCGGGGTAATATGGAAGGACTGCTCAAATCCTTTGTCAGTTATTGTGATGCATGCAAGATTGTTTTTAATCTTCACAGCTGATTTTATTTCTGTGCCAGGAGTTGGAATCAAAGGTGTGATGCTTAACATCGAGCAGTAATAATTTCATTCTACTTAATCTTCCAAGTCAGTATATGCCGCTGGCTTTAAAAGGCAGAACTTAATTCCTTGTCTTTAGTTTGTCATTCTCAGGAGAGTCCTTGCTCTGTTGCTGTTGATTTTTATTGACATGGTAACAAATAAGTACAAATGTTGGTGTCAATGGCCAGTTGCACACTGACTCCTAGAGTTATTGACTTTTAGAAAAAACTTAAAAGAAAACTGTAAATAAGGCCACATTAGGATCCAATAGGTTACTTCCCCAGTGATGGAGTTTGAACCAAGCGATTAAAAGTTGATAACCACAGTAATGAATGGTCAGAGGTCATTACATTATCAACAGGCTATTATTGATCAAGTCACATTACAAAAAATAGATTAATCTCTCTTGCTATATTTTTATTGCACACCATTTGTGCGTCAAGCATTACGCTCAACTTTCTATATTGTATTTTCCAAAAAAAGTGTGAAGATGCAAAAGCCATTTTACATTGGAGCCAAAATGTCTGTCGTTTCAGTACCTGTATAAATAATATAGATTTTTTTTTCCAAAGTCAGTTGTGTGACCTCAAATCTTAATACTGGAGTAAATAAATTTTATAGGTCTAGAAGACAGTTTTGTCTTACTATCAGAATAATCCATTCTTCATTTTATGGTAAGGTGTTCTTTATAAACCAATACATTCTCCAACTCCCATTAAACTATGGCAAGACAATCCCAGTATTAATGTTCGATGAAATGATATTATTGTTTCCAATATAAAATATAAAGGAGGAGTTAAAGCAGAGACTTACCCGCTCCATTCCTGATTTAATCTGGTACCCTACAATTTCAAATTGCTGATGGCATGGATAGTCATTGTGCTTCTACAGTTGAGCATTCTTATAGTTCTTTGCTACCGTACTGCTATCACTGCATTGCTTCAAGGCTCCTTCCACTCTCATCAATCCTTGAGCATCCCCCCCTTCCCAACCACCTTTAAACTGTTTGTGCTATCCCACCCAGAGCTCCCTCTAAACTTTTACTATTTCGTAACTTTCCCCCTCAATACTCTCCGTATACAATCTCTGTTTCGTGATCTGAATTGGGAACCATGAGGAGGACAGTGTAGAGTTTCAAAAGGACACCGATAAGTTGGTGGAGAAGTGGTAGATGAAACTTAATGCAGAAAAGGGTGTGGTATGAGTTATTGCGATAGGAGAAACAATACACAGTGAAAGGTACCAGACAACAGGAGGGTGTAGAAGCAGAGTGATCTGGGTGTATATGTGAACAGATTAATGAGGGGGGCAGGAAAGGTTGAAAGAGTAGTTGATAATGCATACAGCATCATAAGCTTTATTAACAGGGAGAGGGGAATAAAAGGTAGGTAAGTTATGTTAAACATATATGCGGCACTTGTTTGACTTCAACTGGTTATTGCATATGTTACAATACTCATAGCTCCTTGAAAGTGGAGTCACAGGTAGATAGGATAGTGCAGAAGGTGTTTGGTATGCTTTCCCTTATTGGTCAGAGTATTGAGTTGGGAGGTCATGTTCAGCTGTACAGGACATTGGTTAGGCCACTGTTGGAATATTGTGTGCAATTCTGGTCTCCTTCCTATCAGAAAGATGTTGTGAAACTTGAAAGGGTTCAGAAAAGATTTACAAGGAGTTTGGATTATTTGAGCTACAGGGAGAAGTTGAACAGGCTGGGGCTGTTTTCCTTGGAGCATTGGAGGCTGAAGGGTGATGTTATCTCTGTAAGGTAAAATCATAAGGGGCATGGATAGGGTAAATAGTGAACGTCTTTCCCCTGGGGCGGGGGAGTCCAGATCTAGAGGACATAGGTTTAGGGTGAGAGGGGAAAGATATAAAAGAGACCTAAGGGGCAACGTTTTCATGCAGAGGGTGGTACATGTATGGAATGAGCTGCCAGAAGAAGTGGTGGAGGCTAGTACAATTGCAACATTTAAAAGTCATCTGGATGGGTATGGAAAGGAAGGGTTTGAAGGGATATAGGTCAGGTGCTGGCAGGTGGGACTAGATTGGATTGGAGTATCTGGTCAGCATGGGTGAGTTGGACCAAAGGGTCTGTTTCCGCGCTGTACATCTCTATGACTGTATGAAGTGGTCAAATCAAATCAGCCTCCCTATCCCTGTGTTTACAGCACAGTAAAGTTAAAATATTGAGCAACTCTCAAAATTGCCCCAACAGTTCCTAACCAGGCCTTTAAAATAATTAGTAGCAGATCTTGCGAATAACTGATACCAGTCAACAGATTTATAGTTTAAACAAAAGAACTAACCATTTACTAATAATACAGTAGCCTTAGCAGTGCACAGTTAAACCACATGGTACTGGATTAGTGGTGCTGAAAGAACACAGCAGTTCAGGCAGTATCCAATGAGCAGCGAAATCGACGTTTCGGGCAAAAGCCCTTCATCAGGATGAAGGGCTTTTGCCCGAAACGTCGATTTCGCTGCTCGTTGGATGCTGCCTGAACTGCTGTGCTCTTCCAGCACCACTAATCCAGTATTTGGTTTCCAGCATCTGCAGTTATTGTTTTTACCCTGTTTAAACCACACGGTAACCTAATTGAACACAATCTGGCTTTATTCTAGCCCCTCTCTCAAAGATAGGTGTTCAAGATAGAGCTAAGGGATGAATCAAAAGAAAAATTTGATATAACTGGACAATTTACTTAAGTAATCTCCACAATCTGTGATGTCACAGGCACAGACAAAATGTGTTGAATGGCCTCCTCGATGCTGTATTCATCCTATGATCTCAGGACTACCCGCCAACATTGCCATATATTGGTGGCTCCTGCTTACGGATCCTGAGGCACCAAAACCTAAACTCTTCAACCATGAACCATCTGCCACCACACCCCACCTTTGTTTCCCCACCTCCTCATCACATTCTCCCTCCTCAAACCCCATGCTCTCAGCCCTGTGCCAGTTTCCTCATGATTTGTATATGTCTTCGAGGAATGATCCTTGCTGAAAAGGCTTGAATTATTGCCAAGAGGTGCCCAGTAACCCAAATTTCAAGCTCAAACAACCTGTTAGCAGTACCATATAATCAAAATGCATTTACAGCTCTTCTGGTCACAGTGACATAGTGAGGGTAATTTTCCTTTCCCATCTACTTGGGAACCTGTTGTAGTGAATAACCTGTCGATCATATGAAGCTGTTCAATTTTCTTCTCGCTGATCTTGCAGCAATCCTCTCTCCAAATTAGAGGGATGGTGAAATTGACTCCCATTCTTTTAGATTGTATCAGACATCTTGTACAATTTGCAATGCTACATATCAACCACAGACATCTGAAGTTCTGAAAGGTTTTGAAAATTGCACTTTAGTCTTAATGGTTAGTCACAAGCAAGTAGCACACTGCTCTGTTGAGCATCAGAATAATGTTGTGGTTTATTTGGTATAATGCTCTTACTCTCTTTTCAGCAGTGAATGGTCCAACCTACAATAAACAATACTGTCAGTGGCCTGGTAACATTTGCTAGTTCTTTAGTGAACCTTAAGTCTGACAGTGAAAGTATCGGTTAAATACAATGTTTAGCATTTGTTCAAACATTTTGTTTCTAATAATAATCACTGTTAGCGCTGATTACACAATATTTGGTGCATCTTCTGTTACAACCATATCTGTAACAGACCAGAAAATATTCCCTTTTTTTAATACTTGAATTGTCATGGCATTACCATATGTTTGTCCTTTTATACAACCCACTGGTTTCACAAACATGTTTACTAGCATTTACCAAAGCTTTCACCATTCAACTGAAATTAATTGAAATATGATTTTGATGTTAGAAACTCTGTAGGGCATGGACATAAGTCTGAATTTGTCTTCAGAATGCAGGTGGGACTAGGGTTGTAGCAAAGGTGTCAGTGAAGGTATTCTGGTGCATAGGGCGCATCCAGGAGCAGTTTATGACAGGGTGATGGATTGTCGGTGGCTGGAGCAAATTTGGCACCTCAGCTACATAAGGAAGCTCATACAGACACTCACTCACTCAGCATTGAAAGAGGGTCGGAGAGAACTAAAGCGACCTTCTAACCAGTCCTCTTTGTCAACTACAGACCTCTGTGTGGTTGCGTAATTCTATTCTGGGGTCAGCAAGCGTGACCCTATGCTGCACTTGCATCCCCTGGATAGAAGATTGTATATTGAGAAGACACTCCTTTGAAGTAACTCTCGCTACTCAAACTACTTATCTGAGTAGCCAAAATCCAACCCTATTCTTTCTGTTACAATGTTCAACAAGATTTGCTAAGATTTACCAAAACAAATAATCTATTCTCTTTGTACCATTATAATAACCGTCTCTTTATTAAGCACATTATGTGCATGAAATCAAGTAATTCAGTTCTGAAAGTGCCATTAACACTCTCACAATACTCTATATTAAAATGCACTTTAGTTTATTCAATCGTCATGAGTCATTGACCCAGTTAATACTGTACATTACATGGAATTAAGCAGCGAAGCCTTTAATTTACTGTGGGAAATGCCATCAGAAAACCATTAAAATGAACTGTGTCCAAAATCTTGCACCTAGTACCATACAAGCATCTTGCTTTGAAGTGTCGAACTTAAAATATGTCATCACATCTTGAATAATCCAGGGATATAAACATTTAAAAAGATCCAAGTAATTAAGTGTCTTTCTGCAGGTCTTTGTTGTCCTTTATAAAGAACCAGGGAAAGCGAAAACTATTTATGGTCTCCTGCAAATCTAGAAAGTTAACACAGAAACTACATCAAATATTTAGTTGTGTTAAGGTATGCGCACGTTAAATATTTTCTCTAAATAGCAGCTGAACGGCACCTTTAAAGCATCTTAATTCAGGACATTTGAGCTATAATAACTACTTTTATTTTTAAAATTTGAGCAATTCTGCGATTCAGTTATAAAGTGTCAAGAACCATTGACACACCTTGGACTGTCCTTGCAATGTATTGAAGGCAGATATTCGTATAAACTGAAAGACAACAACAGTTGTCTGAAAATATCTAGGGTCAAATGTGAGTGCATACTAATGGTTGTGTATTTTTGATATACACCAACACTGAGGGTCACTGTGTAATGTAGTAGATGTTTTGTGTTGCAGTGGTAGCCTCCCTACTTCTGGGTCAGAAGTTCTTGGTTAAAGTCTCATACCAGGTCTTGGTTATGAAAGAAGTGTTCATGACATGGTTCAATGTGATAATAATTAGGTTGGAATTATTCCACTATGTCCCCAGTATCCCCCAAAAGGGGAAAGAAATGTGCGTGAAAATCTATACGAAAAAGGACCTCTATCATGCAACTGCTGACAAAGATAAACACTGGACCATGGTATGACTTCATTCTGTGGCCACGGAATCATGTTGCTCATTATTTTAGTTGTCCTGTTACCTCACTTGTAAAAATGGCCCAAATTACAGCTTGTCTTCTCTGGGTGAACCCACAGCTTGGGGATTGTGCTGCAGCTAAACCATTTCTCTTTGGAGTTGAGTTGGAGCATCTAGTGATTAAAGTGAATGGACCCAATGGCCACTCACTAAGTTAAATAATGGCACAGGGGACTGGTGTTCTTCGCATTCAGTCCTTAATCATTCTTCAGAGCAAGTGCACAATAATTTGTACATAGAAATCACAGCACTGTAACAGACTCCAAAGCACAAGCAGGCTATGTAGGGTGGCCTGAAGTGTAAATCCTGGGAAACATGCCAGAGCTGAGAGTTACATATCCATAGCTGATTAAACTTCAGCACTGCTGTGCACCTATGGCTAGTTCTAACCCATCATGAGAAGATAGGGAGAGACTCTACAAAGAGAGAGGCTGTACCCTATTAGGTAAACCACCCTTTTAGGTGCAACTGCAGGATTTAGGTTCAGGTGAGCACAATAAAGGTTTTCTAGTGCTGTCAGATGCCCGCACACCAAAGTAAATGCCTCAGGCTGCCTGTGAGCTATCCTCTAGGCAAGGAGATTTAACATGTTTCATTTTATGGGACTTTTTAAAAAGGAAAACAGGAAAACCTAACTCACCTATATGAAATTTGAATTTAACATTCAGTGAGCATCTATGTATATGGTACTTCATTGGAAAGCCCCTTGCTGACAAGGTAGATGCGATCTTTGTAAAGTGGATTAAACATCTGGCAAAGTACTAATAAAGGGAATTAACTTTTTACTTTATATTTCAATAAACACTGAAACAAATATGATCTTAATCCAAAGTTTTGTTATTCCACTACAGTAATAGTGAGGGATAAAATCATACTGATGTTGGCCATTTAAAAAATTATGGCAACAAATGAAAAATGTAAATTATCCTAGGCAAACTTGCTGCTATTTTCAGCTGATCCTTGTTGCTAACTAAGAGGGTTAGGAAAGGATATTGAATAAAAATCCTGAGACGAGATTGTTTTCTATTGCCAAGGTTTAGCAATAAGGCTGTAAATTGTTTCTTTTTAATATTTGTGATGCCAGTCGGAAACTGAACCAACTTTGTGATAAATGTATGTCAATTTAGTTTTCAACATGGGAATTGTCATTGTGCAGTCATGTTTTGCATATAATCTGAACAGTAAGTGTTAAATTCTGGATAGGCTAAATGCCCTGTATCCAAGCTCACTTGGGACTAGCAAATAAGGCTGGAAATTATTTCACTCCTGACCTTTTAATAGCCATTGTACAAAGAGTAAAATTCTTTATTTTGTCCCTTGGCTGCATAAGAATAAAAATCCCAAAGGAGAGGGAGCTATGCTTTTGAAACTGGTTTATATTTCTCTGAAATACTCAGTCCCACTGTCGGTAATTTTTAATAAGTGAACGGATGACTTTATTATAAACTGTGGATTGTGAAAGTGGAGAAATGAAGCTAACAGTCTCGGCTTTGCTGGTGCACATGTTTTATGCTTGATTCCTATCCATCTCCATGGCTCGCTGTTTACTAATGGTCTCACTGGCCTTCATTTGGTTTGCAGTCCTCCGAGTTCACCAATTATTCACAGTCTGACATGGCTTTGCCTCTTCCCCAACTCTTTAGCCTCATCCTGCCCTGTTCTGAAATCTCCACTGACTCTTGTATGTCCTCCAATTTTGCTGCAACATTAAGAGACATATCTGCAGCCACCTGAATGCCCTGAGGTTTGAAATTCCCTCCCTAAATCTCTGCCTGTCTACCATGTTGCATTCATTTTAAAAACCCATTTCTCTCAAAATCCATCATTTTAACTGGGCTTTTCTGTTACAGCCCATTTGAACGTACTGCTACAGTGTAAACAAGACTGGCATGACATCCTGATTTTTACAGTTTTGAAAGCAGACAATAAATAGATTTCTAATGTTCCTTTGCCAAGTAAGGATATATTTTCCTCAATGCGCTGTTACCATTTTGTTTTGTCATCTCACTCCAAAGTGAGCCTGCTATAAATGGCTGTTTCCCAGTGTTAACAGGCAAAAAGTTTACATTCCAGAAACTCTGTTCCAAATGATGTTTACTAAATTTCATATTACCCACATGTTACATACAAAAAAGTGCATAATTCTGAAAGCTTAAAAAGCTGGCTGGAGGTTTAAATAGGCGATAGCTGAAACAAACCTGCTTGGAATATGAGCACATTGAAGACTCCCGAATGAAGTGTAGAAAGCTGTATTGCATGTTGGCTACAAAGCTAAAAGCTCTTTACAAGAACAATGCTGGACCTTACACTTAATACAGATAATACCTCTGATTGTGTTGTATAAGTTGCGTTTCTTTGCAGAACTTTTCTTTCAGATGGTAAATTAGCTAAACTAATTAAACTTAAAAAGGGATCATGGTAGATTACAGTGGCTAGCCATTCACTTCAGCCCTTGGAACGTGTGGTATCAAGAGTTTATAGATTTTGAAACTGTGACAGTGAGCAAACTGAAAATCATCATCATCTATATTTTTAGCAGCTCAGAGACATGACTGCATAAAACATCGAAGCTATGTCAATTACATTAATCCTGGTTCACATAATTCAGATTGCAGTCGGTTCTGCTATAACATGCGTTTCCTCAATACGATTCGGCTATTATGCGATTAAGGATTTAGACCGTTATTCCGTAAAACGTGAACTTTCCTTACCTGTATTGGCTATACTGTGATTCCAGACCCATTAGTTTAAATGACATGGCTATTGCATGATTCTCTTATAACACGAGACCACACGAGAACAGAGCTATCACGTTATGTCAGAACCGACTGTATCTCATTTTTAGGGCAGTGACTGCCCACTTTGTTTATTTTGTCTTGCTTATTTTGAATTGCTGTATAATTCTAATTCTTTTGTCACATTAAGTAGCTTCAAATGATTGTGTGTAGAACATATAAATGATTGGTTGACTCTCTTGGTGAGCAAGGTGATATAAAATCTAGTGTTACGAGAAATTTGAAAAATGTGGTGACTGAAAAATGACTCATGGAGTTAAAATGTCAACAAATCTTGGAAGGTCATATCAACAACAGATTGTTCACAACAAAGATTGATCCATCACAAAGTCAGGAGTTGAACAACTTTTAGGTGCACAAATCTTCAACTGTCAATGTGAGAAAAATGTACCAATTTTGGAATTTTAACAAGTATACTTTGCAAGTAATACAACTGAGTCTAAATCAAAGGAATCAACGTTCTAGTTTCATTTTACCCGAATCCTTATTCTGTTTCTGTTCATGCTGCTTCATATTCTGGGCCCTATGTACAAGATGTACTTGCAAGTCTTTCTGAACGCTATCAGATTTCCAGTGAGATTGCACATGGATGATGGAATTTGATGTTCCAACAGGGATTCAGTCTGACAGGAGACCACATCAACTTCTAGAATATTTATTCTTTCCTGGAACATGGACACGGCTGGCTAAACCAACATTTATTGTCCACCACTAATTACCCTTGTTAAGGCGGTGGTGAGCTGCCAGTGAATCACTGTAGTCTGCCGAAGATAGACGCAAGATTATGTTAGGAACAGAGTTCCAGGATTTTGATCTAGTGACTGAGAAAGCACAGCAATTTAGTTCGAAGTCACTTTGTAGCATGGAAGGGAATTTGTAGGTGGTGGTGCTCTTTTTTAATTCACTCATGGGACATGGGCTTCCCTGGCTTGCCAGTATTTATTGCCGTCACTAGCTGCTCTTGGACTGAATGGCCGTTATGGAGGACAGTTGAGAGTCGACCCGTTGCTGTGGCTCTGGAGTCACATGTAGGCCAGACCAGGTAAGGGTGGTAGACGTACTTCCCTAAAGGACATTAGTGAGCCAGCCTCAACTTTTCCTGTCAATCAGCAATGGCTTCTTGGTCATTAGTAGATTCTTAATGCCAGAATTTCCTCTTTACTTGAATGAAAATTCAAATGATGTCTTTGTTCTTCTTGATCGTTGTGTTCACAGGTTTGAGAGATACTGTCTAAGGAGACTTGGTGAATTGCCTGTTCCATTGGCGAAAAAGCCATTTAGTGCCCATTGACATTTAGGTGGCTATCATTGGATCTTCCATAACTGAGAGTGAGGTGCCTTGGGAAAAAGGTCCCATCCTCTGGGAGCTGCTGGCAAATCTGGAGCAGTGACAGCTGGTGGCCTGTGGTTCTAGTTTAATGAGAGGCTTCTCGTGGTGCAATGGGTATGTCCCTACCTCTGGGCCAGGAGGCGCACTTCCAAGTTCCATCTGAACCAGAGCTATGTATAATGACATCTTTGAATGTGTTGATTAGAAAATATCTCCAGGATTAACAAGGGCCCTCGGACCAGAGGTAAATGAGGAAGATATAGGGATTGATGGGAGGCGTAGATTGAGTAAACTGAGATTATACTCATTGGAGGTTAGAAGAATAAAAACAGATAAAACTATGAAGGTAATCGATAAGACAGAAGCAAGGAGGTTGTTTCCTTTGGTAGGTGAAACTAGAACTAGGGGGTATAGCCTCAAAATAACAGGAGAGCAGATTTAGGACTGAATTGAGGAGGAACTTCTTCACCCAAAGGGTTGTGAATTTGTGGAATTCGCTGCCATGTGAAACAGTTGAGACTGCCTCATCGAACTTTTTTAAGGCAAAGGTAGATTTTTGAACAGTAAAGGAATTAAGTGTTATGGTGAGAGGGTGGGTAAATGGAACTGAGTCTACAGAAAGGACACCCATGATCTTATTGAATGGCGGAGCAGACTTGATGTGTCAGATGCCTTCCTACTGCTCCCATTTCTTATATTCCTTTGGCTGGGTGGGAATGGCAGGGGAGGAGAGCTCCAAAGAAAGTGTAGTTAATCTGACAGTCCCATTCTTCAGGTCAGGTGTCTTGATCAGGCTTTGGGCACCTTTGAAACAGCAACCCAAAGAACCCAATTCTTCTTATTTCAAACACCCACCACCAGCGAACAGGTGAGGTACTGGAACACTGGAGCTTGGCTCATCTGGTGCCACTATTTAAGAAAGGTGGTAAGGAAAAGCCAGGAAATTCTAGACCAGTGAGCCTGACATCTGTGGTGGGCACATTGTTGAAGGGAATCCTGAGGGACAAGCTTTACATGTATTTGGGAAAGCAAGGTCTGATTATGGATGGTCACCCTGGCTTTGTGTACAAGGAATTGTGTCCTAGCTTGAGGTTTTTGAAGGAAAAATGAAAAGGATTGATGAGGGCAAAGTGGTGGATACAATGTATATGGACTTCAAAGGCATTCAATAAGATTCCTCATTATAGATTGGTTAGCAAGGTTAGATCAAATGGAATACAGGGAGAACTAGCCATTTGAGTACAGAACTGGCCCGAAGAAGACAGAGCGTGGTGGCGGGAGGTTGCTTTTCAGACTGGAGGCCTGTGACCAGGGGTGTGCCATATAGATCACTGCTGGGTGATTTGGATGTGAACATAGGAGGTATAGTTAGCAAGTTTGCAGATGATACCAAAAATGGACGTGTGGTGGACAGCTGAGGAGGTTGCCTCAGAGTACAACAGGATCTTGATCAAATAGGCCATTTGGCTGAGGAGTGGCAGATGGAGTTTAATTTAGATAAATGTGAGATGCTGCATTTTGGAAAGGCAAATCAGAGTACTTAATGGTAAGGTCCTGGGGACTGTTGCTCCAAGTGACCTTGGAGTGCAGGTTCATATTTCCTTGCATTTGGAGTCTCATGTAGACAGGATAGTGAGGGTGGCATTTTGTATGCTTGTCTTTATTAGTTGGTGCACTGAGTATAGAAGTTGAGAGGTCATCTTGCGGCTATATAATATTGGTTAGGCCACTTTGGGAATACTGCATGCAATTCGGGTCTCCCTGCTGTAAGAAGGATGTTGTGAAACTTGAAAGGGTTCAGAAAAGGTTTTCAAGAATGTTGCCAGGATTGGAGGGTTTGAGCTATAGGGAGAAACTGAATAGGCTGGAGCTATTTTCCCCGTAGTGTCAGAGGCTGAGGGGTGACCTGATAGAGGTTTCTCAAATCATGGGCTTGGATAGGGTGAATAGCCAAGGTTTTTTCCCCAAGGTGAGGGAGTCCAAATCTAGAGGGCATAGGTTTAAGGTGAGAGGGGAAAGATTTAAAAGGAACCTAAGGGACAATCTTTTCATGCAGAGGGTGATGTATGTATGGAATGAGTTCCCAGAGGAAGTGATGGAATTATGACATTTAAAAGGCACCTGGATGGGCATATGAATAGAAAACATTTAGAGGGATATGGGCCAAATACTGGCAAATGGGACTAGATTAGTTTAGGATATCTGGCATGGTCGAGTTGGACCAAAAGAGTCTGTTTCCATGCTGTATATCTCTCGGACTCTGTGACTCTTAATTCCCCTCAACAGCGATTTATCAAATAACAAATACTACCCACTGGAGGCAGTGTCAAAGTAACCACCTCTTGTTTTTGAATGACTTAGCACCGAGAAAGAAAACTAACGAACAAAAGAAATGACAAATAATGGTGCTCTGCCCATGGGGAGGGGGGGTGGGGCCTGACCCTGTCAGCAACCTTCCTGCTACTCTGGTCTCACCAGCTCCTCTTGCCTTTTCACCCATGTTATTTTCTGCCCCACAGATTCTCACCCTGAAAAGAAAGATCAGGAGAGAATGGGTTGTAAGGGCTCTTGTAATGCAGTGGTAGTGTTGCTTCCTCTGAATCAGGAGGCTGGGGTTGAAGCCCCACCTACTCCAGAGCTAGATAATAACATCTCTGAACAAAAATGATTAGAAAATATCTCTGGAAGTGGTTGTAACTTAGGAGTTTGTCTCTCGGATGCACTTTTGGGAGATGCAAGACTCAGGTGCAGCCTTTGGCAGCAGTGGATACCTACAGCTGATGGGAGTTTTTATTTAATTCAATGTGAAATGCATGAATTTCTAATAGAAAAGTGCCACAGGAAGTGCCGTGCTGTCGGCATGCCAGGGAATGGAACTCCCACTGTTGATAGCACTTAATCATCGAAAGGAGATGCCTCAGTGGATTCCAGTATCTGATCTTTTTCCCTGTGTCCCATGAGCTGTCGTCAGAGGCAGATGAAAGTGCCTGCATCCATTTGGCTCCCCAGTTGCAGCTTGCTGTGAGAGTGAAAAGTTGCTTTCTTTGAGCACTGTCTTCCTAGAATGTGTGTCTGAGCTTCTCTTTTTCTCATAGAGTCACAGAGACCCCTCAGTCCAACCAGTCCATGCCAATCTTGTTTCTAAACTAAACTAGTCCCACCTGCCTGCATTTGGCCTATATCCCTCCAAATCTTTCTTATTCATGAACTTATCTTTTAAAAAGTATAACTGCACCTGCATCATCATTTTCGCTGGCAGAGCACAAACCGCTCAGTGTAAAAAAAAAAGTTGCCCCTCATGTCCTTTAAATCTTTTCCCCTCCCCTTAAAAAAGATGCCCTTTAATTTTGAACCCACCCACCTGAGAGAAAAGATGCTTATTACTCTCCCTCCTGCAACAATCTGTCCTTTTCATTCATTAGATGCAAATTAGATAATTTTGAACAATACACTCTTCAGGAGTGTAAATAAACAATGCAATATAAAAAACTGCTTGCCCCGAAACAAAACAAATCTTTTATTCGTTAAAGAATGGAATAAAGACATTTCCATTAGTTTCATCTTCATTGAATCAATCCAAATAGCTTACTGGTTTTAAAATAGACTGGTACTTTTTCTGTACCCCTGTTGTTTAAAAGCGTTGCTTAATATGAATACCCTTTGGGTCTATCTTCTTTATAATTTCCGAATAATGCATTTGTTTTTAGTTTGAGCTTTATTCTTGCACTGTCTTAGGGGAATAGGCGCTAGAGCCCATTAATTCCTCATTATACCACTCCTTTCATTACTGTGTGTTCTGCTCGGTCCCCTGGGATCTTTAATCTGTCAGCAAGAGAGTTTACGAGACTCGGCTAAGAGACAAAAGGAACTGAATAGTTTGCATAAATGCCAGAGCAGTGAATCAACCATTCCAGATCCAAGTCATCTTGTATTGAAGCAAGAGCTTGTTCTTTCCAGACACAACTTAGTCTTTAAAAGCTCCTTTATCATACCCAGTGATAGCTTTTCTGCACTAACTTCTCCAACAGCATGGTGCTGTACTTGATGCTCTAAAATATCACTCATCATTTCAGCAAATATGTGTACGTCCAATTGAACTGAGCTGGTGGTCTCTGAAATTGAAATTAAATCATTTGGGATTATTTTGTTTTGTCTTTCTCAGGACTGTGTGTACAAGCTTTCTTTCATGTCACCTGCTTGTTAAATAAACAAAAAAAATGATTTGAGATCATCTTGTTTAATATTGTAATAGGTCAACTTGAAGCAATGAAATCTGAAGAAAAATGCGATTGTACTTGAATGTCTAGGTTTATTCATGCTTTGAAAGTGTTCTCAAGAATGGGTTGGGATTAGAGATGGGAATATGAATGCAAACAGTGGGGGAGGGATGCAGGGATGTGCTGTTAGGGTACAGAAGAGTTGAGGAAATGCTTTTTGGCATTCTCCTTCAGATTCAGACTCCCCTTTCACCTCTTGACAAACTCCAACATGTCCCCTGGTGTCCTGTCTCCCATCAACCCAGGTATTCTCTCACACAATGCATTTTATAATTGATCATGCCTTTGGAAGTAAGGAAAACTAGAAGGGAATTATAAAGTTTGAACGTTGAAGTGGCCATCCATTGCAGAAGCAGCTGCTTTAGTTGTACAGCTTCTCTTCAGAGCTTCGAAGAAAGCGAACCAAGAAACAAAAATCCTGCTGTTTTCGACACAAACAACCATTCTGTACTGCATGTAAAACACAACAATGATATGATTTGATTTTCTCATACTCAGCTCTGTCTGAATATGTTCATTAGAGCCAGCCACTTTCATTTTGTGCAGAAATCACAACATGTCTTTTGAAATGGAGCTGTCATTATATTGATGTAAAATTTAGATGCCATTTTGAATTGAAGCAATTATGCTTTGGGTTGCTCACTTGAGTTTTGAACAAAAATATTTTGGCCCAAGGTTCCTTAATTTGCATATAACACCTGAAGAGTTAGAAATACATGAGCCGTAGAACATTTCTCAATTCAGACTATCTAACTGAAGACCTTATTTTAAAAGTTAAACTGTGACAATATAATTTGTTGTTAGGGCAAATGTTACATTATGCTTTGAAGGGTTAAGATTGAGCCTCACCAGCTGTCACTGTAAACCTTGACGGCTCATGCAAAATGAATTCGTGGGAAGGGAGCCAAAGCTGGATTGGCCACAAACTCTATTGCAGCTCCATAGAAATTTCTTTGGGTCCAGTGGGAGTCTAGACATTGAAAGAATCGGCAGTGGAGTGGAATTCCTGTTGGAAGTGCTCTTGTTAAAATGAGAATGGTAATTCAAAGCCCTCTGTGTGCAGTGTAAGGTCACGCTACGGTCACCATTAACCATTTGCAGTTCTTGTTTGGAACCCGATCGGGAAATTCAAATGGAGTTTCCTTTAGGTTTAAAAAAAAATTCAAATACCCTGTCGCACAAAGACTTTGCAAGATTGCAGGAACTCATTTTGACTGTCACGACTGTTAATTAAAAGGAGGTAATTAGCAGGCTTGCTTCACAGTTCTTGAGTTGTGAATCTTGAGTTTTTGAATTGCTTGACATTGAGGATCTGCCAGACACACATGTAATTTTGTCAGTTTTCTGACGTAGATTTCTGGGCACAACCAATGGCTAACAGCAGCAGAGCTCCACCTTCCCGGGAGGGAAGAAAGGGAATTGACATGGTGCATTTTACCCTGCATTAAACGGTTCTCTATTCATTGTGTGGCATCTTAAAGTTGCCTGCTGTTAATTTATCAGCCCCAAAAGGACCCAGAGCCCAGGCATTATTTTGGATTTTCCATTTGCACAGAGCATATGCACATTGAAAAGTTTAGCGATTCATCACATTTCCTCCTTTATGGACCATCTGGACAACTCCAGCTTTACTAACTCCTATTCACAAAATGCATATGACATCTATCATGGTGGCTCGGTGGTTAGCACTGCAGTCTCACAGCACCAGGGTTCCAGGTTCAATTCCAACCTCGGGCGATTGTCTGTATGAAGTTTGCACATTCTCCCCGTGTCTGCGTGGGTTTCCACCGGGTGCTCTGGTTTCCTCCCACAGTCCAAAGATGTGTAAGTCAGGTGAATTGGCCATGCTCAATTGCCCATAGTGGTAGGTGCTTTAGTCAGAGGGAAAATGGGTCTAAGTGGGTTACTCTTCAGAGAGTTGGTGTGGACTGATTGGGCTGAAGGACCTATTTCTACACTATAGGGAATCTAATCTATCAATTAGAAACATACAGGTATATAGGCTTGTCCTATATTCAGGTGAAAGGTGATAAAATAAATTTCAGGTCTTTCACAGTTTTTCATATTCAGTAAGATTGGTCATCCCTAGGAGGATGGTTAGCTTAATTGGCTAGTGAGTGGTTTAGGTTGACACCAATAATACAGGGTTCAATCCCTGTTCTAGCTGCACCTTGCTCCTAGCCTTGCAAAAACAGTCATTCACTTTACTGTAGTTTAGTTAATCAAGGACCTGCCTTCAGGCAGAGAACTCAAAGTAGCAGTCACTTCTACAAGCAAACTTTGTTACTCTTCATTCAGTATTTAACTCTTTATTATACAAACTGATTACCGTACCTTCAGAGTGTTTCCTTGGGTGCACATCTCTGATCCTTCATTAGGTGGCAGAACTCTCTCTACAAAGTTGACATGATGCCAAATCAAGACAATGACTGGGATTTTCGGACCAAGTCTGAAAGTGTGTCAGTTTCCAGGAGGTGCTTAGTAATTTCTGGGTGAGAAAGCCTTTTGGCTTTTCCCACAGTCAGACAGCTGATTGGCTGCCTGTGGACTTTCTTCCAAAATGTCTGGAGCCCCCAGCCTGTCAGATGTCATTGAAGACTGTTGCTGGAGCTGGGGCACCACCCTCTGGCTTAGCAAGATGGACAGGAAAGCAAAGCGTGTCTTGGTGGGTGATTCTGGTGTTGCAAGTCCTGGGGAGAGATGGTACTGGGATCAGAAATGAGAGTAATGGGTGCCATTCATGGTCAACCTTGAGTCCAGTCCCTCAATCTTGCATAGATTAGTGCAGATCCTGGGACCCTCCAAACAAGCTGACAGCCTGAAGTTGCCTAATTTTACTGGTTGGGTAGGTCAACTGTTTCTCACTATCTGTATCTGAAATAATTGCAGCCCAGTTGGAATTAAGTAGTTAAGTGGTTGTTAACTGTCAACTTAAGGGCTTTAATTAGTGGTGAATCTACAGTCTGTGTTTGCACCTTCCTGTCTAAGATCGAACTGGTAAGGTTGGGAAGTTGGAGGAGTTCTGGATTGCCACCTTCTTGCCTAATTCAGTTCACTTTCTACCTTCAGGTCCATTGCTTCTAGGTCTAGGTTTAATGGTTCTGTTAATGAACAGGATAAAGTGTCCAGACTTTGTGCTACTTCTACGATGCTTCTCATGACACACTAAGCAACACAGTCTAGCTTGAATGATAGACATAAACACTCCATCCATGAGTTTTCAGCTCATGGTTATAAAAACAATTGCTCGTATCCTAACATCCAAATGGAGCATGGTCAAGATATCATAACTGTTGTAATATTTGACAGACCATGTTTTTAGTTTGTTATTACTTGCTTTGGAGCACAGGATGTAGGACTTTTTGTTTTATCCATCCAGTTTTCTATTTGGTTGGGAGAGCTATCATCCTCTTTTTAAAAAATAAGTTTCTCACCAGACCCTGGTGGCAGTAGACTGTTGCTGAATCATATCAGATCATTCCCCCATTAGTTGTGGTTATTTTCTGGGAATTTTGATACAGACCTACAATTTTGCAGCCGTCCTCCAATCTTAATTTTTCCAGTTGTGGGAATGCAAATTTTGTGTAGTTTGAATATTTTGAATAGTTTCAAAACAATTTGTGAGTTGGAACCTAGACTAAATCCTTTATAGACTCAACCACAATAACATCAATATAGGAAATTGGAAAATGTTTAAAAACATCAAAACATAATGCTTCCTTTGTAGCTGCTATCAATTACAGGTGATCTGACAGTTGGATTATTATTGTTGATGTGTATGTGACTCTGGAATGTAAAGACAATATTTTTGGACTGTGGGCTAAACGTAAGAAAACATACTACTTTAAACCAAAGAAGCTGTGTAAGAAGATATTTACATTTTTAGAAATATGTTACTGGAACACATTGTGAGTTATTTGTGTGATATTGTCCAACTTGAGCGGTGAGGGAGAATTCCAGACAATAGGTGATCGTGTGTGTGGTTCAGGCTAATTCTGCTCAGAAGGTCTTTTGAGTGACTTTTCCATTTGCACTAGTTGTGGTATCAGGAGAGCTCAGCAATACAATAACCTTTTGATTGGTTCCTGAGCAAGTAACTAATGCCTTGTGTGTGCACAATAGAGCAGAAACCATCTAGCCTGCAAAGAGAAAGCATTCTCTCCCTTTTTGTGAGAGAAAAAGCTAAAGAAATCTTTAGCAGCTAGCTACTCTTCCCTCACCAACATCTGAGAGTTGCTCTCTTTGCAATCCCCTGTTGAAAGGAAAAGGGAAAACCACTTTCAGAGACACCATCAGGGTGAATTCTTAGTCAGCGAATGAAAGACTGAGAATTGATGATCTCACAACTTCATGCATCAGCAAAATGAAGCACTCTTCAGGCATCTGTGATCTGAATTAAAACTCTTGAAGAGTTAATGTTTTTCCTGTCTACCTATAATATTCATGTTTGGTTGCTGTTTAGCTATCTGTAAGTGTGAATGGGAAGTTTTAAAAAGGTTCAAAACTTACATTATATTGTTATAAATTAGCATATCAACTGGGGGGGGGGAAAGGTAGGAAACAGTTTGATTACATTAAATAGTTACTTGTTAATGGAAAAGAAAAACCAGTGCCCTTCTTTTAACCTGAATTTTACAGTTCAATAGAAAAATGACACTTCATCAGTGTTTTAATCATTTTTTTTCACATAAACTTTGTGAAAAACAGGACTTGACCTCCAGCTTCTCACCACAGAACTTTGACAGGAACCAATTTATAGGACATCTGCACACTTACAATTTAGCTAATATTGGAATAAGAAAATAAATATTGAGCCAAAGCAAAATTCTTCAGATATTGATAATTTAAAAAAAGAACGAAAAAAGCTACAAAACCTCAACAGGTCAGGTAAGTGTCTCAGTAGAGAATTGGAATTAGTGTTTCAGACAGTGACTTGTGATGAAAGGACTTTAATCTGAAATGTTCATTACTTCTCTTCAGAGATGCAGCCTGACCTGCGGAGTTTATTCCAGCCTTGTTTTTATATTAAACAACTGTTCAGCTCTTGTTTTGCAGCTAAATATTGTACAGCTTCATTTTCATTGCAAGCTTACGATCAGTTCAGATGTTTCTGGCTTTTCTTTCAACATAACTGTGGAGCTGAATACAATATTGGTACAGCTGTGTTTTAAACTATACAAACAAATATTCATGGCATCAGAACTGACTTTGAAGTCAAGCTATAGTGAACGTGAATTTTTTTCATGTCTGATTTTGCTTAAGCTGTATTGATCCAGATTGTTCTTTAATTACCCGAGAACAAATCTCATTCTGCTCAAAACACTAATTTATATTTGGTAGCTGAAATATAAAATCAGCTGACTGTTATCTGTATGTTTGAGCTGGTCCTACTCAGCACCTATTCAGTCACATTTGCTTATTAATTGGTATGGGCTTACAATATGCATAATTGGTACTTATTATGAAGTTTTGGCTGTGGAACCTGGGTTGTTGAAAATACTTACTTACTTTTACTAATTTAATGACCCATCATTTGTAGTGGTGCTTAAACAACCTACGAACCTACAATTGTGGCCTTGAATAAATCAGAAAAGCTTTGCCCAAGTCTGTGTTTCCTTTAATGAAATATTCATTGACATTAAAGCATTAAATCTCTAATGGGATCAGAATGTCTTAATACTGTACCAGACAGAAATTGATAACTCAGTGTTCAAACTTGTGGTTTTAATTTCTCCACACATGATGTACAAAACCACCCATTATATTGTTTTGTGTAGCACATATACAGATAGAACTTAATGATACACTACTGTCAGCTGGCAGTGAAATTTTTTTTTGAATTCAATTGTTTCATCTCTGAGGAGGCCGCCAGTGAAGTTATAACATTCCAGTGTGCAGCTGCATCAAAATATATATTGTACTGTATTACTTTTCAAATTCTTCCTTTTGTTGATTTCATCATATGCCTTTCAAAGCAGTTGCTTCTCTACACTCACAGTGAAGCTCCTTATGTGGCACCAAGTCTGAGCTGCTGTGAAGATATCTTTGAAGGTTCTTTCTGATCATTTGTTTGAATGATTTGTTAAAACTAACAAACTTCTTTTTTGTTTTGGTTTTACTTATAGAATCTAATGAATTATGCAAGTGATGATATACTGGAGACACAAAAAGCCTAAGTGACCTCCATTCTATGACATTTCAGACATATTATGGCTGAGCTTGTGCTGAAGCATGACCTGTTGTCTCCATAATTAACTATTAGAAATGGACAGTTTGAAATTCTTGTATTTGTCCTAATAAGTGGAATAGGAAACTTTACCAACATGTATCTCTTTGCAACAGTATTCCAAGGTCTATACATAGTGCATGGTCTACCCTGACCTTGATCCTTGATTCAAACTGGAGGAGGCAAATGGGTCTGAAATCAGAGTTGATCAACTCCATTCATTTTACCAAGTGCATTTCTCGTTTGGACTTCAGACTCTTTTTTTGTTAATATTCATTTGTGGGGCATGAGTGTTTCTGCCTGGCATGCATGTTTCATTGCCTGTCCTAGTTGCCCTTGTGGTGGTGGTGGTGAGCTTCCTCTTGAACCGCTTTAGTCCACATGCTGTGGGTTTACCCACAGTGCCCATACAGAGGGGATTCCAGGATTTTGATCCAGTGACAATGAAGGAGCGGCAATAAATTTCCAAGTTAGGAAGGTGAGTGGTTTGGAGGAGAACATGCAGGCGGTGGTGGTGTTCCTGTATATCTGTGCCTTGTCCTTCGAGATAGAAATGGTTGGGGTTTGGAAGATGCTGTCTAAAGATCTTTGGTGAATTTCTGTAGTGCATCTTAGAGAAGTAAACACTGCTGATATTGCGCATCGGTGGTGGAAGGAGTTGATGCTTGTGGATTTAGTGCCAGTCAAGCAGGCTGCTTAATTCTGGATGGTGTCAAGCTTCTTGAATGTTGTTAGAACTGCACCCATCTAGGCAAGTGGGAGTATTCCATCACACCCCTGACTGGTGCCTTGTAGATGGCGGACAGGCTTTGGGGAATCAGGAGGTGAGTTACTTGCCACAATATTCCTTGTGTCTAACACGCTCTTGCAGCCACTGTGTTTATGTGGTGTAGTCCAGTTGAGTTGCTGGTCAATAGTAACCTCAAGAATATTGATAGTCGGGGATTCAGTGATGTCAAGGATGTCAATTGAATGTCAAGGACCAATAGTTAGATTGTCTCTTATTGGCAATGGTCATTGCCTGGCATTTGGGTTGTGCGAATGTTAATTGTCACTTGTCAACCCAAGCCTGGATATTGCCCAGATCTTGTTGGTTTGAACATGGGCTGCTTCAGTATCTGAAGAGTTGTGAATGGAGCTGAACATTATTCAGTCCTTAGCAAGCATTCCTATTTCTGATGTTATGATGGAGGGAAGATTATTGATGAAGCTGTTGAATTTGGTTGGGGTTAGGACACTATCCTAAGGGATTTCTGTATAGATGTCCTGAAGCTGAAATAACTGACCTCCAACGACCACAACCATCTTCCTATGTGCCAGGTATGACCCCAGCCACTGGAGTTTGTTCCTAGATACTCATTGATTCCAGTTTTGCTAGGTCTTCTTGAGGCAGAGTTGGTCAAATGCAACTTTGATGTCAAGGGCTGTCACTCAAACCTCACCGCTTGAATTCAGCTCATTGCTCCATGTTTGAATCAAGGCAATAATGAGGTCAGGAGCTGAGTGGCCCTGGTGAATCTTAAACTTGGCATCACTGAGTAAGTTGTTGCTGAGTTGATGCTGCTTGTTAGCATTGTTGATAATGCCTTTGATCACTTTACTGAGTTCTCTAGTGTACCCTTTTTGTCTTGTTTCTTACATAGATGCCATGTACACTTATGCCGAAGATGTCAATAGCTGTGTACAGTCAGTATTGATACACTATTTATTTATCCATTCATGGGATGAGCATGTTGCTGGCGAGTCCAGCATTTATTACCCATCTCTAATTGTCCTTGACAGGGTGGAGCTGAGCCAACTTTTAGAACAGGTGATGTCCATCTCTTGTTAGGAAGGGGTTTTTAAGAGTTTGATCTGGCAACAATTAAGAAAACTGTAATATCATTCCAAGTCAGGTTAGAGTGAGGTGGCACATTTGTAGGTGATGGCATTCCCATGCATCTCCTTAGCTTGTCCTTTTAGACCATAGTGTTTCAAGGTTTATAATGTGCTTCCTAAGGCTTCCTGATGAGTCACTGCATTGCATTTTCTTGTTGGTAATGCTACTGCATATTGTATATCAGTGGTAGTGAAGGTGAATATTTAAGATGGTATATTGGGTACTCAATAAGTGGGCTGCGTTGACCTGGATGGTGTCAAGCTTCTTGACTGTTGTTGGAGCTACATTCATCCAGGCGCATGGAGAGTGTTTCATCACAGTCCTGAGAGAGGTTCTTGAATATCACTGGGATCAAGGGTTGTGGGGAGAAAGTGGGAGAATGGGGTTGAGAAACTTACCAGCCATGATTGAATGGTGGCATAGACTCGATGGGGCTGATGGCCTGATTCCTGCTCCTATGTCTTATGGTCTTATGGACTTGTGCCTTTGTAGATGCTGGATAAGCTTTGGGGAGTCGGGAGGTGAGTTATTTGCTACAGAATCTCCAAGCTGTGTTGTAGCCATAGTTTTTATATGGCAGGCTCAGTTCAGTTCTGGTCCATGGTGACTTCAATCCCAACCCCAACCACCAACACTACCCCCCATCCCGGAACTTGATAGCAAGGGAATCCAGCAATAATAATGCGATTGAATGTCAAGACCTTATAATGATAGATTCATTGATAAAGCAGGTCAAGATTGTTGGGCCTAGGACACTATCAAGTGGGACAGTTGCAAAGTGTTCTGGGACTGAGAACTTGACCTCCTACAACAACAGTTGTCTTCCTTTGTGCCAAGTATGACTCCAACTAGAGGAGTTTTCCATTGATTCCATTGGCTTCTTACTACTACATTTGGCCAAGTACGGCCTTGATTCAAGGGCAGTAACCTAATCTCACAGCTTGAGTTCAACTCTTTTGTCCATGTTTGGACCAGGGCTGTGACAAGATTAGGAGCGAAATATGTCTCATGGAGCCCAAACTGAACACCAGTGACAATTGTTCTGTGCTGGAGGGGTTTCCTGAAATGTTGGGGGCATGAGTGATGCTGAGCAATTTAAGCATTATATATTCAAAAAGAAAGAAATTGCTGAGACCTCACAGAAGGTGCACCTTAGTCTAATAGTTACTTAATAGTAACTGGAAACAGCAGAATTACAACAACAATATAAATATTTAGAAAAGGGAGAATTTAGAATGAGAGTGAGATCTTGCAAGAAGTGTAAAAAGACAAAAGCTTTGTACAAGGGTATAGAAAGGAAAAGAGTACAATGGATGTGGGGCCCTTAGAGGATGAGACTGGAAGATTCATAATGGGAAATGAGGAAATGGTAGGGGATTTGAATAAGTATCTCATTTCTGTCTTTACAGTTGCAGACACAAAAGGTATCCCAAGAATTGAACAGTTTCAGATAGAGATGAGGGAGAGTTTACTCTCGCTGGGTGATTAGTTTTTGGAATTTTCTTCCTCTGAGAGCAATGGAGGCTGGGTCATTGAATATATCCATGCATCAGTTCGACAAGGGTCATGCAGGACCAATGAGAACATGGAGTTAGGATCACAGACAGGTCAGCCATGATAGTGTTGTATGGTGTAGAATGTAATGTAGCTGAATGGTCTACTCCTGCACCTGTTTCTTATCTGACAATGTAATAAAAATCTCAAACCACTTCTGACATTATCAAATGACTGAGGCTGAAAGCTTTTTGTTGGAGTGCTACGTATTTTCACTGATTTATAGGTGAATAAGGGCTTTTGGCCATCAACCCTGGATGCTCAGCTCCGTTTTTAAGTTCATGTCCCTTTGTTCTCAATTCCTTTCCTCCACCTCCAAGGAAATAATTTCCAACTATTTACTGTATCATGTCCTTTAATTATCTGCAACTTCACAACCCCTTAATTTTCTGCATCTGAGGCAGTTGAAGCCTGATTTGAAGCTTAGTTTATGCAACAAACTAAGATTTGTTTTTTTTTCTTAGAAAATATAGATAATCCAATCTTACATCATTCACATATCTTGGAACCAAAATATCAACATCATCTTTCCAGATAGAAACTATTTGATGAATGCATGAAGATTGCACAAGATACCCATCATTTACTGTCAATTGGCACCTGATTAATAAGAAATGGAACAATGGAATGATCCTTAATACATAGTTTGGGCTTTTTCAGAAAAATGAGCTGTTGGCTGTCTTCAGTTTAATTACTGGTTTGCATTGGACCTTCAGAACATAGGAAGTAAGTAGCAGTTATGAATATTTAAGTGGATCTCTATCAGACATAATTTTGCAGGGTTCTGAGCATTTAGATACAGGAAGCAGCATTTCAGTTCCGTACATGTGGTAGGAGAGAAAATAGCATAGTAAAAGTTACTGGAAGATGAAAGTAAAACTGAGAAGCAATTTTTTGGTTGAAACTAAGGACAGAATCCTCCCAGCTCCTGAATAATGTAGGCTTTGGTGAGAAAGTTGAGAAAGTCATGTGAGCTGGCCAGTGAGACGTGTCTTGACATGAGAGCAAAGCAGTTCCATTTTCCAACCAAGCATTGAACAGCGAGATGAGATTCTGATGTAGTGATGCAAGTAAGAGTCACTATAAACAGCAATAGGTCCCCATGTGAAAGTCAGAGTGGAACCCGATGACTTCAGCTCCCTATATGCTACTCTGGTCTTCCGTTTTGAACATCTCTGGGCAGGTTTCATGGGTAGTTGACTGCACACACACTCCACTCGCTGACATTGGTATCCAACACATGCCAGTCCCTCTGCATCCTAATGGCAGTTCTCTGGATTCACTTACAGTTTGGTACTGCCCTTCAGTGCTGCACTGTGGACCACATAGGCGCCTTTTACTGCAATCCTACTACCACCGCACTTTACACAGAAGAACAAGCATCGCCTCATGGACTCTGTGTGATCACAGAACTCGTGATTAGCTTTCTCAGTTCTCACTCATTGCCCTGTTTTGCCATGCCTTGCCTTTTTGCACCTTGTCACCTGATACAGACATTAAAGGTTCACAGTAATTCTGTTTTATATTGTTCTTTGGTACAGGCACAAACCCAGACAGTTTGTTTCTGTTTGGGGGGAGTGTGGTGAATAGAGGAGTGGGCAGGGGTTGGAAGTGGAGGTAGTAGTATAGGAAGTTAAAGACATCATCCAGTCTCAGGCCAGGTAATTGGACCTTGTCAGTTGACATCTCAGGATGACGGCGATGTGTATTGCTAAGGTCTGGACAGTGAGCTATGGTCAGTTCTGCAGGTCCCATGCAAACAGTCAGGGATCCATTGGACTGTCAGTCAGGGAACAGAACACAGATTAAGGGATAAGTAAGCATTAAACATTTCAAGAAGGAACAATGGGTCTGGAATATTAAGAAATGACAATTTTATTACAGTACTCTACAAGGATATAAGTGGTGTGTAGATATCCCTGTTTTATCCAGATCAAGAGATACTCATTAATTCTACTACAAAGAGCATCCAAGATTAAGAGGTAACCATTGCATGTGGACCTGAGCATTTAATAGATCAGAGGAATGCAAAATCATAAGTTTGGAGAGATCTTACAAGAGTAGTTTAGTCCATTTCCTTTGTACTATACCCTTTGCCACATAATTGTTAAACAAACCGTATGTCAGTGTCAAGTCATATCTTACAACATTTCTCAATATTAACGATGAGCTTGGCAATGCCATTCCACAGTTTCAGTTTTGGGAAGACCATGAGGATTGAATAGATAGCAGACACATACTAAAAAACCATGACCACTATTATCATCCAATCTACAAGCTTGTGCAGAAGCATTTAGCTAAATTCACAAATTAATTCCGTGAGGGTAGATTGCAGGTTAATCTAGAAGCAGTGATGAATTTGAGTTACGTGCTACGCTTGAATCATCAGCCAAGTTCTGGTGTCAATGAACTTTCACTTCTCTAGCTTATGGCTGTCACAGTGCCCTGCTACCCTACGAGGATAGGGTATCTTAAAGTGGTGCTTATTCAGCAATGAATTAAAGTGTGAATTCTCTGTCTTTTTCCAGACCTTTGTATCCTGTTCACTTCCCCTGCAGGAACAGCGCATATTTAAATTTTTTCTGACCCCACTTCTTCTGCATTCCCCTGTACTGACCCCCTCCGATTAAATTTGACCTATCACAAGCCCGAATCTGCAGCAGCAGCTATGAATAAATGAATAATTGTGCAAGTCTGTTAAGCTAGGAAATTTGCATATAGCAAGCATATCTGATTTGCCATGGAATTGAGCCATTCTGGACTGAACTTCTCCAGATCAAGAAAACCATCAACCCACTAATAGTACCCAGTATCTTATACTGTTGACGTCTGTTGTTATCCCCCCACTCTATTTGTATGCATAGAAGTGTATTGAATCAAAACACTGTCTTTCTCTCCAAGTTGTCAGTGAGATTAATAATTTTTCTTTTGTAAGCTGATGACTTGAATTTCATGATACCCAAAAGCATTAGAAATGCATTCGCTGTTTGACCTCGGTGACCTAAGTACTTCTCGTGGCGTTAGCTGTTTTATGGGTTGCCCTTCAGATTGCCACCATGATGAAAGTTCAACAGTTGCCATAGCAACCACTAGTTTAGAAGTGTTTCAAATTGAGGTTTTCTTGCAGTCACCCTATATAATTACTATTCTGTTAAAATTACTGAAATATTTTTGTCCAATCAGACTCTGTTTTCTTTTAATATTAAATTATGTTTACAAATTAGGGGGGCTCAGTGGTTAGCACTGTTGCCTCAAACGCTAGGAGCCCAGTTTGATTCCAGCCTCAGGCAACTGTCTGTGTGGAGTTTGCGCATTCTCCCTGTGTCTGTGTCCGATTTCCTCCCACAATCCAAAGATGTGCAAGTTAGGTGAATTGGCCATGCTAAATTGCCCATACTGTTCAGGGATGTGTACGTTAGGTGCATTAGGGATAAATATAGAGTAATGGGCATACTCTTTGGAGGGTCGGTGTGGATTTGTTGGGCCGAAGGGCCTGTTTACACATTGTAGAGATTCTGTATAGAAAAAAAATTTGAGCTGTGCTAAGAAAACACAGGAAAAATGTTACTCTGCCCAGGGCAGAAAATATATTTCTGTATAACTTGTATGATCATATATGGATGATTATAACTATGGTAATATAATTTCCCTGGCCATGAATTTCAGTTGAAGCGTTAGCCTGCAGTGATGCACATCTCCAAAGCTTGGTTTATTTATTTTGTAATACAAAATGCACGAGGTATGATACAATGCAGCTTACTTTGCAGATATTATAACCATTCACCTGGGGCATAAATAGTTTTAATATGCAACGCTGTCGCATGTGAGATTTCTAATAATTTCCACTTGCATGAAGATCTAAGACAAGCTAGTTTTCATTTAACCAGGGAAACATTCTCACTTCGAATAATCATTTCAAATGGTCAGATCCACTTGTCAGTGATTCTGGTGGAGGTATAATAAGAGATTGATAGTTAAATTGACTCAGCAAGTGCAACCATGTGATGGATAGTGCTGCCAATTGCAATCAATTACATCGTAAAATCCTTGTCATTTGTAAGAAAGGGCTTTTTTTTCCTGAGTGTGTAAGAACACAATGCTGTTTGATGCCTTCCCATTTATTGCAATCATTCCTTCTTGTTTCAGCAGGGATTTTTATCTCCTTTTGTGAGAGTAGTCCTGCTCATTCCTCAACAACAGGACTAGTTGCTTTATTATTTGGATCTTCACTGTCTTCAGATTACTGCCACATTGTACTTCACTCAGAAGTTGTGTTAAAATGAAATATTTCAATGCTTTGCGAATGTGATCACCAACAACTGGAATTTATTTAATTATTTAGAGATGCTTTCAGGCAGCCGTGTGCATCATTGACAAAAACAATGCAAAAATATGTGTGTGTTGTGGACGGGGGAGGTTTCTAAATACTTATATTTTATTTCGCAATGTTATACGCCATCTATTACTCTAATATGCAGCACTCTTGTCTAATCTACAAAGCACTGAATTCTGTTTTCCACTATTGAACTCTGGGCACTCACTCCCTGTAAGGAATTAAATATTTGAAAATGCCCTTTTGCTGAAATATCTTCTCAATGATAGGTATTTTCAATAATCATCGCTGAAAATGTTACTTCTGTCTTGAGTGCTATCAGTATCTCCGCTGAGCTGTTACTCTTAAGATTTTCCGTTGTGAGTTAAAATGTCCGAGTCTATAAGCTAAGGCAGTCAAACTAGGGATGTGATCAACATCAATATACCATGAAGCATTTTGTCTAGAGTAATAATGAACAGCATATACCATGATAATATTTATATTTGACTTCTGTTCTGGTATGATAGGTCATTAGCTATTCTTGTTTTCCCATTTATCTATACTGCCATTATGTCCTTGATTTGTAACAATGTATAAAATCTTTCGCTCAGGTAAGATATTTTGTTTGATACAGTGGATGTACATCCAGTTAGACTGGTGATGTTGATGCAAAATGTTCTGTGTACTCCAGAATTCTGCTTTTGATCGCCATTTGGAATACACAGTATCAGAAATGTTGGATTTCTTGAAATTTTTATATGGTGCACAGTGTACTATCAGAACACATTCTTGGAAGTATTTTTGTCGTCCTTCAGACCTGTCTTTTGATGGCTTTGAGATCATTTATAGAGGCTTATAAAACCATAAGGGGCATTGATAAGATAAATAGACAAAGTCTTTTCTCTGGGGTGGAGGAGTCCAGAACTAGAGGGCATAGGTTTAGGGTGAGAGGGGAAAGATGATTCGATTCGTTACAGTGTGCAAACAGGCCCTTCACCCAAGCAAGTCCACAGCGACCCTCCGAAGAGTAATCCACCCAGACCCATTCCCCACCCCTTCATTTATCCCTGACTAATGCACCTAACACTACGGGCAATTTAGCATGGCCAATTCACCTAATCTGCACATCTTTGGATTGTGGAGGAAACCAGAGCACCCAGAGGACACCCACGCAGGCACGGGGAGAATGTGCAAACTCCACACAGACAGTTGCCCGAGGCCAGAATCGAACCAGTGTCCCTGGCACTGTGAGGCAGCAGTTCTAACCACTGAGCCACCATGCTGCCCACGGGCCTAAGGGGCAACATTTTTCACTCAGAGGGTGGTGCTTGTATTGAATGAGCTGCCAGAAGAAGCAGTGGAGGCTGGTACATTTGCAGCATTTAAAAGGCATCTGGATAGTTATATGAATAGGAAGGGTATAGAGGGGTATGGCCAAGTGCTGGCAAATGGGACTAGGTTAGAATATCTGGTCAGCATGGACGAGTTGGACTGAAGGGTCTGTTTCCCTGTTGTACATCACTATGACTCTATTTTAAGGTGACCAGAGATGTTCATGTCGTCTTCCAGTCTATATTTTTTTGTTAATAATTTTATTCTTCACAAAGAAGGGAAGCAGCCTCCTTGTCGAAAAATGAAAGGATCGTGAATGTGCTCTAAGTGGCTGCTGTGCAAAAATGTGAGATGAACAATGAGTGAAGCTATGTTGGAACCTCAGTATCAGTGAACTGTCAGCTCGAGTGTCTCCAGGAGAAAAAGTTTCTTCATTCTTGGGAAATTCTCTGTAGAACAGAGTAATAGTATTCAAGGGAGTGGAACTTCAACTGTTCCTACACCACTTGAAGTTGTGAGACTGATAATACAGCATGGTGCTTTCAGACAGAGCTTGAAGACATAGGCCACTTATAATTGGGATTATTCAAATGTATGCATCTCGATTTCTTATAAGTTACTAATGCATTCACCTCAACACTGAGATTTACAATTGTGGGAGAATATGGAACAGTGGTGCTTGTAAAATAATTATCTTTTATAATAGGACTGCAGAAATAAAAATTATCTTACTGAGTTCGCAATTCTTAAAATGCCACAGGATCTCTCTCTAACTGGAAGCTGGAGGAAAAGAAATATCACATACTGTTGCAGCTCAGTGACAAACTGGCAATACAGGAAGGATAGAAAGGGAGGCAAGGGAAGAAGGGGAATGGCCTTTTTGATAAGGGATAGCATTACAGCTGTACTTAGGGAAGATATTCCCAGAAATACATCCAGGGAAGTTATTTAGGTGGAACTGAGACATAAGAAAGGGATGATCACCATATTGGGATTGTATTAAGGACCCCCTAATAGTCAGAGGGAAATTGAGAAACAAACTTGGAAGGAGATCTCCGCTATCTGTAAGAATAATAGGGTGGTTATGGTAGGGGATTTTAACTTTCCAAACATAGACTGGGACTGCCATAGTGTTAAAGGTTTAGAGGGAGAGGAATTTGTTAAGTGTGTACAAGAAAATTTTCTGATTCAGTATGTGGATGTACCGACTAGAGAAGGTGCAAACTTGATCTACTCTTGGGAAGTAAGGCAGGGCAGGTGACTGAGGTGTCAGTGGGGCAGCACTTTGGGGCCAGCGACCATAATTCCCTTAGATTTAAAATCGTGATGGAAAAGGATCGACCAGATCTAAAAGTTGAAGTTCTAAATTGGAGAAAGGCAAGAACTTTCAAAAGCCGATTGGGGCAGATGTCCGAAGGCAAAGGGACAGCTGGAAAATGGGAAGCCTTCAGGAATGAGATAATGAAAATCCAGAGAAAGCATATTCCTGTCAGAGTGAAAGGAAAGGCTGGTAGGTATAGGGAATACAGGATGACTAAAGAAATGGAGGATTTGGTTAAGAAAAAGAAGGAAGCATATGTCCGGTATAGACAGCATAGATCGAGTGAATCCTTAGAGTATAAAGGCAGTAGGAGTATACTTAAGAGCGAAATCAGGAGGGCAAAAAGGGGACATGAGATAGCTTTGGCAAATAGATTTAAGGAGAATCCAAAAGAATTTTTACAAATATATTAAGGACAAATGGATAACTAGGGAGAGAATAGGGCCCCTCAAAGATCAGCAAGGTGACCTTTGTGTGGAGCTGCAGGAGATGGGGAGATACCAAATGATTATTTTGCATCAGTATTTACTGTTGAAAAGGATATGGAAGATATAGACTGTAGGGAAATAGATGGTGACACCTTGCAAAATGTCCATATTACAGAGGAGGAAGTGCTGGGTGTCGTGAAATGGGTAAAGGTGGATAAATCCCCAGGACCTGATCAGGTGTACCCTATAACTCAGTGGGATGCTAGAGAAGTGATTGCTGGGCCTCTTGCCGAGATATTTGTATCATTGATAGTCACAGGTGAGTGCCGGAAGACTGGAAGTTGGCTAACGTGGTGTCACTGTTTAAGAAGGGTGGTAAGGACAAACCAGGGAAGTATAGATCAGTGAGCCTGACGTCGGGATGAGCAAGTTTTTGGAGGGAATCCTGAGGGACAGGATGTTACATGTATTTGGAAAGGCAAGGACTGACTAGGAATAGTCAACATGGCTTTTTGCATGGGAAATCATATCTCACAAACTTGATTGAGTTTTTTGAAGAAGTAACAAAAGGATCACTGAGGGCATAGTGGTAGATGTGATCTATATGGACTTCAGTAAGGGGTTTGACAAGGTTCCCCATGGGAGACTGATTAGCAAGGTTAGATCTCACGGAATACGGGGAGAAGTAGCCAAGTGGATACAGAACTGGTGGTGATGGAGGGTTGTTTTTCAGACTGGAGGCCTGTGAACAGTAGAGTGCCACAAGGATCGGTGCTGGGTCCACTACTTTTTTGTCATTTACATAAATGATTTGGATATGAGCATAAGAGGTACAGTTAGTAAGTTTGCAGATGACACCAAAATTGGAGGTGTAGTGGACAGCGAAGAAGGTTACCTCAGATTACAATAGGATCTTGACCAGATGGGCCAATGGGCTGAGATGTGGCAGATGGAGTTTAATTCAGATAAATGTGATGTGCTGCATTTTGGGAAAGCAAATCTTAGCAGGACTTATACATTTAATGTTAAGGTCCTAGGGAGTGTTGCTGAACAGAGACCTTGGACTGCAGATTCTTAGCTCCTTGAAAGTGGAGTCGGAGGTAGATAGGATAGTGAAGAAGGCTTTTGGAATGCTTTCTTTTATTAGTCAGAGCATTGAGTACAGGAGTTGGGAGGTCATGTTGCAGCTGACAGGACAATGGTTAGGCCACTGTTGGAATATTGTGTGCAATTCTGGTCTCTGTCCTATCGGAAAGATGTTGTGAAACTTGAAAGGATTCAGAAAAAATTTACAAGAATGTTGCCAGGGTTAGAGGATTTGAGCTACAGGGGAGGCAGAACAGGCTGGGGCTGTTTTCCCTGGAGCATCGGAGGCTGAGGGGTGATCTTACAGAGGTTTACATGAGGGGCATGGATAGGACAAATAGACAAAGTCTTTTCTTTGGGGTGGGGGAGTCCAGAACTAGAGGGCATAGGTTTAGGGTGAGAGGGGGGAAAATATAAAAGAGACCTAAGGGACAACTTTGTCACGCAGAATGTGGTATTTTTATGGACTGAGCTGCCAGAGGAAGTGGTCGAGGTTGGTACAATTGCAACATTTAAAAGGCATTTGGATGGGTATATGAATAGGAAGGGGTTGGAGGGATATGGGCCGGGCACTGGCTGGTGGGACTAGATTGGGTTGGGATATCTGGTCAGCATGAACGAGTTGGACCGAAGAGTCTGTTTCCATGCTGTACATCTCTATGACACTAACAGGTTAAGATGTAGCAGGGGCTAGAAAGTGACGAATTCACGGATGCGTAGGTGGCACAATTTGCAGCAGTTAATATAGAAGGCAAAATTGAGGGTAAAGAGATCCTAATATGCATTTCAGAATTTTTTTTTGTTTTGCAGCCTACTACTTATTAAATTTCATGGTGTATGCTATCAGATGTCCTGACATTATTGTAACCCATTGCTTGCTGTTGGTATGAAATAAACATTATTCTCTTTGCCAGATGACACATTGCTGAACCAGATTGTGTGCATAGTTTCTATGTATTAAAAGCCATGGCAGCAACACAGTGATCAAGAGCATCCTTTGTTCCAAAAGCTCAGTGTAATAACATGAGTGGGTGGAGAAACAGATGTAGTAGCCAAGTGTCCAGCAGTGGTGGCCATTTGCTCACTTTTCCACACCATCAGGGCAGCCATTCTTCAGCATGTGTCTGCTTCTTCTTTAGCTGTACAGTGTGAAAGTGCCTGTCATAGAGGAAAGACACTGGTGCTATTGAGTCTGATGAGCCTCAGCTGTTGGATTTGTCTCCAGTTTCCATATCCATACAAAGAGTGGACTGCAGTTGTTCTTTATTTCTGACAGGTGGAAGCATCATTCTCCAGGGCTTCAGCTGCAAAGTTTCTCTTGATGAATTAATTACTTTGTGTCTCCCCATTAGGTTTCCATAATTAAAATTGTGAAAAGCAGCTACATTGAATTTTCAATTGTGTTCTTTAATCCAATAGGCAAATATAATCAACTTTTTTTTCATATTTTGAAGATGCTCTTCTGATACTTATAGACAACAGTCCTTTCTGCTTTTCTCATTGTCAGCGAGAGGGCAGTCCAAATTATATTTTCCTTTCTAAAAGAAATAAAGTGACTTACATAAGTGAGTTATTTAATAATTAGATTACATTTTCTACCTATTTTTCACACATCATTTCATTCCGTGCCAATGGTTAAACTTTGCTATTTATAGCTTTTAATGCTGACAGTTGGTTGTGCATTGACTCGGAGAATATCAAACTAAATGATTTTGTGTGAATATCTGAAGTAAATGTTATAAAGTAATGGAAATGTTGTAATGCTCTTTATTAATGTTTTCTAAATATTTAACCTCTCATTTTGATGTACTCTGTTTTGAATGCATTGTTTGGGAAAATAAGGTTTCTCCTTAGAATTCACTGCGCCAAGGACTAGAGTTCAATTCCAACCTCAGGCGACTGTCTGTGTAGAGTTTGCACATGTTCCCTGTGTGTTCTCACCAGGTTTCCTCCCACTGTCCGAAGATGTGCTGTTAGGTGGATTGATCTTACTAAATTGTCCATAGTATCCAGAGATGTGCCAGCTAGGTGGATTAGCCATGGGAAATGCGGGATTAGAAGGATAAAGTTGACTGGAACAGCAAGCATCTGAGAGGGATGCTCTTCAGTGGGTCAGTGCACTGGCTACTCCAATTGACCTTTTCCACAGTGCAGGGATTCTATATATCACTTAAATACAAGATTTCTTTAAAATGCTGTCCTTCGACTTTGTTTGAATTACATTAGTGTTCTTCCTTGTTTTGTGTAAGAAGTATTTCACAGGTCAGCTCCATATTCTGGTTTGGTTTCAGTATTGTTCAAAAGTTTCCTTCCACACTACTTCTAGACTTTAAGGAGCTCCTAGAAAATCTTGATTTAGAAAACTGAATATCTGAGAAAACTCGTGGAAAATAACAAGAGTTCTGTTCATGCATTTTAAAAATGGCAAGTGTATGTGCCAATGAAATGTAAATGATAGTGTATTTCAGTGTTGAATAGTTTTCAGTCAACATCTCTGATCAGCTGTGTTTAGATTAGAGCAGTTCACATCTTGTTTACCAAATAATCGGAAGAAAACTTTTAAAATCTCTCCTAATCTTATATGTAATAACATCTTGTTTCATGTTTACCTTATTCTGATGTTTGTATTTGGTTTATTTTTTAGCTGTCAAGGGTGCCAGTGGAATCATGCGAACAGTACGAGACATGCAGCAAGTGTCTAAGTTCTGGGGACCCTCACTGTGGTTGGTGTGTCCTTCACAACATGTAAGTAGCAAATATTTATTCATTGCATCCATATGAAAATGTGACTTTGCTGTTTTAAAGCTTTTGGGCTTGATCGTGGTCCTTTATTCTCCCCCTGCTCCCTGATGGGTGTGATTCATACTTGCTGACATTAATGTCAGCCCTTTAACATTGCTAAAGCTGATATCTGCCAATGAACTTTGACAGTGAGTTGTGGCATATTACCAAAACATTAGAATGTCAGTAGCGAGCACAATTTTACAGGATGGATCGTGAATTGTTGGACTACCTTGCTTGTGTTGTTTTTTTTAGTTTTTTGCACCCTCTGCATTGCTATCCCTGCTAAGAGCAGCTTACTTGAAACTTTTGGAGAGTATCCAATGTGTATGATTCAGGGCCATGATGGATCCTGTTGACTTTAGTTGGGGCGAAGACACTGCAGATTCACAAGAAGGTAGAGTTTGAACAGCACAGGGCTAGCAGACTGAAAGAGGTGACTGATTATAGAATAGGGTGAAACTGTGGAGAAATATGAACTTGAGGGTAAGAATTTTTCAATCAAAGTGTTGGATCCATGTGCAAAGGAGAATAGTGTCACCTTGTCCATTGTTCTCAGTAATTCCTTGCACTTCCATTTGTTAATGAAATTTAGATGGGAATGCAAAACTGATGATCATGCTGCTATTGTGGTATGTGTGGCAAAGGTGATGAGTCTGGTGCTGTTTTAAACAACTCTCTTGAAATTATTTGTTACTACACATTGGAGAGTGTGCAACTGTGTAATTGGGGAAAAAAAGGAGTGTGGTCTGAATTGAGAAGAAAATGTAGAAAACTAAAATCTCTTTATAAACAACAAAAGAATTGGTCAGACAGAGATCTCTTAGCAAAGTTTTTCTTCAGACTAACACCCTTTCATTGTTGAGTAAATCAGATTGCTGCAAGATAGACTGGATAGTTAAATTTATGCAGACTTTTATCGCTGGACAGGATTGAGTGGCAGTGAATATTTCTGCCCTGTGGGGCATTCCATAATAACCTGCAAAATTCTGCAACACTAAGTGAATAGCAATAGTAAAGTGATGACTAAGCCGTGTACCAAACCCGGAGAAGGAAAACATGATGGAAATTGAGCAAATTTCATTTTCAAAGTTAATTGAGTTGGCACACTTGAAGATTCTGGGATTGTATATTTAAAATTTTAAGGCTTTTTAAAAAAATGTCTAAACATTTTTTGGACTTTTTATGAATGAAGGACATGCTTTATGGACAACGAGTTTACTTTGTATCTTTCTTGGTGATTTGTGAAACTGCAATGCCAAGCATTGCATTCAGCAATAAAAATGGAAGCTTATCTGAACAGATGGAATTATCTTCTCTATTTCTGATAGACCCTAAACATGTGTTTTTTTCAGTCAAGGGTGGTACAAAGATGCTGCTATGTCATTCAGAAGATTAGCAATTGAACAATTGTTAAATTAAGCTTCATCATTTGCCATTCAAATTTTTTCTTCATAAGTTGCTACCACCTACATTTATCTTTAAAGTATATGTCATGTTCATGTATTTAAATTTAAACAGTTAACCATAAAAGCATGTTGCATGTATTTGTGCATTTTCTCCCTGACAGGTAGGTATAAGATTAGGTTTTGTGCACTGTTCATAAAAATATGCTGGTGACATCTAGTGGCAAGATATTTATTAAATAGACACAAATTCTCCCATTAGACTGATGACAAATGTGCATTTAAGTCAACTTGTTCAGCTGATTGTCTGCATCAACACACATTGTAAAAGCAATGTGAAATATTTGTTAACTAATACATATTGAATTTCATTTCATGAACTTTGAAGCAACTTTAAATCCATTGACTAAATTAAAAGCAGTTTCACCTTGAATCACAAGTTTTGCTCCTCTGTGTCTTAAAAGCTACCTTGGATCAGACAGTTGTTTCACCAATTTTTTTTTTAAAAGTGTGATTCAGATATCAAAACAGACAGTATCATTATATGTGGACTGGGTGATCAATGTCACTGATGAACCAGGCTCCAAAATTGACCAGTCTCTTTCAAGAGTCCATCAGTTGCAGCTCCTTCACAGATCAACAGAAAAAAAAACTCGCATCTGTAACCTATTCAAAACAGTTGATTAAAGTTAGCCAAAACTACACACCAGCTGCACTCATCAATGTCATTAGCCAGGTGACTGAAAATATTCTTCATTCTTGTATTTTTGAAATTCACAATATTCTGGTAGAGAGTCGGTGCGATTTTCAGTCAGAAAGATCTTCCAAAATATAGCTTTTGTGTATTGACCTGTCTTGAAGTCTCAAAACAAATGTATAAATGGTAATATAAAATGTCTCAATAACCTTTGGCAATGTTGCTGAAGAAAAGCTCTTGTCCCTTTTCACTACAATGGGATCACAGGACCTGACATTTCCTTACCAACAGAAGACAAAATGCAATGAGAATTCATCCTGTCACATAGCCATAGAGATGTATAGCATGAAAATAGACCCTTCGGTCCAACTTGTCCATGCTGACCAGATATCCAGTCTACTGTTCTGAGGTCATAAGGAGATTGGCGAAGGTGACCTCTTAAACAAGGTCGCAATCTCCAGATTACTCCCAGTAGGGGAACACAGTTGGTGGGCTGGAGGGGGGAAGCACAGATGAATGTGCCAGTGGTGCAGATAGCCTTTCTGTATGCTCAAGCAAAATATATTAGGACCTTTACACATCTTGATATATTTAAATGACCTTTTCACCAAGTTTCAAAACATTCAGGGTGTGACAATTTGCAGGTGACTGCATGTTCTTAAGTATGAGGGAACGATCCTGATCTTGTCAGTCCACAACAATTGCAGAATTTAATGAAAAGCAGGAAATTTGAATTATGGAAGATGTATTCAATGTGGAAACATGCTATGTCATATGCATCACTAATAATAAGGATCCACCAATGAAAAGTTTTTAAATTCTATAATCACCTACTCCAGTAGGTAGATACAAAACTGTACCTGACATGTTAAATCAGTCTTCAAGGCAGATTCCACCTTCAACAGATAACATAAAAAGCAAACAGGGTTCTTGGATTTCTAGGGAGGAATTTTAGTATTGCAACAAAAAAAAATCCGAATTATAGGTCACCAAACATCGTAGAGCATGCAAAATTCGTGTGGAGATCCTTGTACGGCAAGAGAAATTGTCCAAACTCAAACATAATTCTGCATGAATCGGCATGGGAAATACACTAGTGTCACCTCCTTGATCAAAGATTTGGAATATGAATCACTACAACAAAGCAGAGAGTAAAGTAGGCTATGTTCTATAAAATATGGCATGGATCAGGTGGGAATTTACAAAAAGCGAGCACTTGGTGGCCTCCAGCAATGACAGAACATGGCATTTAGCCACACACACAAAATATAAAGCCTATATATTTATCAAATAGCTAACTTCCCAAGGAACCTCCTGCAATGGAGCAAGCTGCCAAAGGAAATAGTCACAGCCCCAGCACTTGAAAGTCTAGGACTTTCCATTAAACGTTTTCATTATCAGGACTAACATCTGAGTGGGTCATACTTGCTACCCATGCAAATGCTAACAGAAAAGGGCATTAGGTGGTGATGCTAACACAACTATAGCAGAAACATCTTGATCAGGGAGAGCCAAGGTCTTTACACAAAGGATAGCATTTGTCCGATTTTGATGTATGGATGAAGTCGTAGCAGCATTTCATTTACATTGGTCTTGCAATAACTTCAACCTTGAATCAGAACATGAAAAAGGTGCCAAATCATGCCAGTAGGCATCCATTTATTTTGCTTTGCCTTTATTCTGGTAACATCTAATAAAAAACAAACCCATCAGGGTCATTAATGTCCTTTAGACAAGGAAATCTGCCACCCTTACCTTTCTGGCCTACATGCAACTGGACACTTGTTAGCTCTGTAGGTTATTTCAAAAAGCAATTCAATTGAAGGGTAACTAAAGACGGGAAATAGATGTTAGGCTGCCAGTGGCACTCAAATCCTGTATAAGAATAAAGTACGTAAGGTGACAAAGCCAGTAAAAATTTATCTTTACCTTCAAATGTAGTAGATAAAATCAGCTTGTACGCAGATTGTCTGATTTCTATTCTTTATTACATGATAAGTTAAAAGTCAAATCAAAATCTATCTAAATTAAAAATCTCATTGATGTCCTAGGTGCATACAAAAAATACTTTAAATGGACAATGCCCCCTTGTCTGGCAATTCAATTTGATACATTTTTCAGTGGAGCAAAACTATTGACATGAGCACATGTGTGAACTTTGAGTATTATTTTTCTTGTCTCATCAGCCATTGCAAAAAAGGCTTGTGCTACAAAATGGATTTGTTGCTCCAAGATCATTTGCCAGGTCTTGATCCTGTTTGGCTGTCAATGTGGATTCTGTGCCATTTGCTGCACCATGAATTTCAGCCTTTGTCCAATCAGGCATCTCTGTAGGAACACAGCACAACATTGAACACCATTTCACAGCAGCTAGATTGGAAACTGGTAGCAAGAACTGCACCTGACTGGAAGAGTTGCTTGGGAGAGGAGAAATTGTAAGCGAAGAATTGCGAATGAGCAGAAGAAATTGCCTTTCCAAGATGGGAGAAAGAAACTGCCCAGGTAACTCTGGAGAAGTGATGATCAGATAAGTCTGTTGAATGTTTTCCAACTGGCAGCACTGTAAGACTATCCATCTAAAGTCCTGCTTATATTTCTTCATCACAAGACGAAGCATTGCATGAAGGGGAGCTGGTTTAAAAAGAAGACTAAACACAAAACAGGTGGAGTGTCCAACTGCTATGGGACTTCAAAGATATGGCAACCTTGCTGTTGGTCATAAATGTCTTAACCAGGCAATGCAAACAGTATTTCAGTTCAACTGACTGTTAACCCAGGAAGATGGTTCAGCCACAGTCAGAATATATTTGTTTTTAATTGTGTTCATAATGAGTTATAAATGCACAAACTACAATTTTAGATAGGGAAACTCAATTTGAAAAGTGAAACCTCCGTTGATAATTTCTTGAGATGAAAATAAAATTGTGCACTCCATTTCGCAAGCAGGGATAAATCAGAAATCATTTTCGAAAGAATCCTAGTTATGCGACTAACATGATGCACTTGTCAGTTAGTATAATGCATTTCATGAATACTGTGGTATTATAATGTCTTCTTGCGACAATATAATTGCTTACCTCTGCAATAGAAGTATTCCCTCAGTACAATGCATTCAGCTCTGTCGGGTCATTATAGCGTGAAGGATTACTGCAGCAGAGTAGAGTTCTGACAAGTTGGAAAATTTGACATATGGCTTTATTACTAGGGTCTGTTGGTCCTTTCAAATTTGAATGGTTTGGAGTTCTTGATCAGTGAGGAGGAGCTGTAGGAATGAGCTCTGATGTAAAACATTCTCATAAAAAATATTGATTAATGTCCATCTCACTAGAAAGAAAAGACTGGTTAAATTTGGAAATCACCCTCATTATTGTCAATACAAAGTAGTTTTATTTGCGAATGTTCATGAATAAGGGAAATAACTCTAGAATTGGAACCTGACCTGTATCCTAAATGGAGCAGATCCTGACTTTTTTTGGACGGTCATTTCGGGTTTCACATTGAGTTTGGTGCAATTCCAGTCTAGGGCAAACTCGTGTTATGAAGTGCTATACATGTTCAAGCAAAACTTCTTGGACAGCTTTTTCTAAAAGCAGGAAGAAGTCCTAAAAGTATGCAATGAATTTGATATCGTCTATGTCAGAAATAATAAAATTAGTGTTTTAGAACAGTTTCCATAAAGCATTAATTTTGCCACGTGACCTGATCTTTCACTTCATAGATGTTGATGAACCTATCAAGTATTTCCAATGTTTTCTTTATTTTTAGCTAACACAGGGTGGAGTCGCTCTTTTTTTGGAGTCTATTATGTAATGACAAGATGCCCATCTCCATAAGATTAACACAGAGCAGTGAAACTTACAGTTACTGGTTGGCCATAGACATGGTTGGGGTGAATTTCTATTGGTGCACATATGTAAACAGTGATAAAGACTATTGAGTCATCTGATAAATTTCATGGGGGTGGTCACCTAAAAATCTAGGCGCTGGTGTTAACACATACAGTTGCTAATAATTCATTTGTGTGCAACTTCCTTCGAGAAAAGGAATTCTTCCATCTAAATAAAGACCTAAAGCAAGGAAATCCAGCCACTGCCTCTTAAAGACATGAACAATTCCATTTGAACTGTGCTCAAATAGAGTGAAGGCCAGCTACAGTGCTACTGTAAAAGGTTGCATTTTCCTTTTACACTTATATATTTCAAGAGATTTTCCTGATTGCATTATGTTCGCTGTTTTGATTTTACGATGAGGTAAACTATTGTAACTTGAAACATTTTAGTGTGAAGTATGAAGCAGTTTCTCTTCCTACAATCAGCACATCATTCTGAACTATGAGTATGAAATAATGGTGAATAATGCACCATGTTATTAGATTGGACATAAGGCTATGCATATCATCTCAATCAATGCTGCTTAATTACGGATCCCCTTCTGAGTTCATTATTGTCGTAATGCTGTGGAAAGTTCACCATTGATTTTTCACTATGAAATAGGTACTGAAGGCATAATGAGGCTCCTTCTGTGCACTGGAAAGTTGTCAGTACACCAGGGATAAAATTAGATTTTATGAAACCTTTTTTTTTCCAGAATTCTGGTATGGAAGAGTCAGTTTTGCCTTTTCAGCAGTTCTTGTTACTGAATCCATTTTGTAAATTAGAGGTACAATTTCTCTTTTCCAGTGTTCAGCTTGTCAAATTTGTGTCTCTTTTATAAATTCCATATCAACCAACCACAAGCCTCTCTGCACCTCGAAGGCAAATATGTAATGGAGACTGTCATAGACTGGATTATTTCAGTCTGATAAGGTTTAAATAAATCAAGAATATTATCAAGTGAAAACCATCAAAGGAATTCAAAATGAGGTTGTGGTACAGTTCGACTTGCGAAAAATTGCAAGACCTGTTTTACACTGATATGAGTGTAGATATATGTATAAAGCCAGTCTATCTGAGAAAGACATACTTCTATCTTTGCACTTAGGGCCTTTGCTTCCCTTTCTGCATCAGTCTGAAAGGTTACAGTATTATTGGAAGGGAAGGGAAGGAAAGTCCAAATCTGGTGTTTATGGCTAGAATTATCCACATCCAGGTGGGAATAGAGCTTGATTAGGTACAAGATTGAGGGACTGGACTTAAGCCAGCTGGATGGCCACTGGCAGATACCTCTCTGTCCTTGCTTCTGAGCCCTCCTTCCACCACGCAACACCACTCCCCAACCCCACATCCAATCACAGCTCCAAACCCTCTACCTCCACTACTCCACCCTTTGACCTCAGTGATCCTCCATTCTGTGATTCCAATGAGTGGTTTCCCAGCAGCAGCCATGTCATTTGCTCAAACAGTCTCATGTTCTGGAGCGATTAGCCATTGATTGGCCAAAACCTCTAATGAATGTAACTTCCGCTTCTTATTGTGGGGCGGTGAGCGCAGAATGATTGCCAGCAGCCAACCAGCTGCCTGATTTCTGGAAGATCCAGCAAGTTTTCTCACTGTTGCTCACTATGTAGTAATTCTCTTTATGATTTAAGTAGTAATGTGCCTCTAATGTGATAAAATATTTTAATACTGTTACCATGTTCATTGACTTTGAACTTACATTCTGGGATATTTGCTTGTAAAAGGTTCGCAAATTTGTATCAAACCCTTTCCTTAGTTCTAGTACATGATTAATTTAAAATGGGTAATCCCTTTGAGGTTTTAGGAAATAAATTTTGTACAGAAGTGTGAAGCTTTCATTTGTTCATTAACATCGATCATGAAAGTGCATGTCTTTGAAATTGAATTTGTGAAGCAGTTTGCCCAGGTAGTTGTGGAATAACTATTGTTATCTCAGCCTAATGTAAAAGATAATAGGAAACTTTTAAAGATTAGAGAAGAAACATTGGTCCAGCTATGCGTGGGCCCTTTTGAATCCTTCCTTCTCACCGTAAGTTAACTCAAAAGTGATATCTGGTTGCACATTGAATTCATTTGTATTGTTTACTTCAACAACTTCTAGCAGTGGATTATGGCTTTCTGCCCATCTTTTAAACTGAATTATCCTAGAAATCCACTGTCTATACTTTTTTCCTTTTACCCATCCTGGTTTATTAGTGAGACCAAAGTTGGGTTGCAGCATAATATTACATTCATAGAGCTACTGAAGCTATTTTGATCATAGCAGCATTGTGGTGTAAAAGTGTTGGCTACATGGTTGGTGCAAGGAAATATTTGAGCAGGAGAAACTCACTTCGTCCATTGCTTCAATTTGTCTCTCTAATCACCTTAGAATCAAATGAGTAAAACTATGTGACAGTCACATTTGGATACATTAACAAATTTGTATGCTATGATTGCAGAGTGTAATTTCTTCCCATTAATGAATTACTTTTAGCAGATGATGTACAGACGATGAGATTATTTAAAAGATGTGCATTTTTCAGTCAGTATGATAGACTATTCCATCGATGGCACTCGTCTCATTTTCTGTGTATTTGTTGGCAGATCCATCCTGTAAATAGATCATGAAATGACAAAATCATGTTTGAACAGATGGTTATTATTACAAGAATTCCTAAAGCAAACACTATTGTATTAATGATTGAAGTTTTGTCTCGAGTTACATTTGTTCCTTGTGTGATTTATTCGCAAAATGCAATGAATTGTGGGTGTGATATTCTGCTGATTGTAGATTGAGTGGGGCCGATGCAGAATGAGCAACTGAAGTGTATGCCAATTTAGGACTAATTTGTTCATTATAACCTCATTGCTACTTTTCCCAGGGTTTCTCTTCTCACTCTGTCGGCTCAGATTAAAGATCAGCTAAATATCACACATTTTACTTCCCTGTTCTGTTAGTCAGAGTCGGAAGTGACAGATAAATATTCATGACGGCTGCACAGGTAAAGAGCACACACTGGAACTGACTAAATACTTTCAATGGGAATACCAAATCAGCTTTCAGAATTAAAAGTAAATTCATCACTATTCTATCTGTATAAATCGGAGCAGGTTCAAGTATCTAGAGGTTCATAAATATTAAATAATACAGAAATTTCTAGTATACCACTCAGGTTAGTCCAGTACTGAATAAAGCTTGGATGGTATTAGATTTGTAAATTCAGGGTCTTGATTTGTCACCATTAGTTCTGATTTGAAGGCATTGTGTAAATAATGCAAAGAAAGTGACCAGTTTCCCAATTGATATGCAAGATGTAAAAGTGCCAGGTTGGATCAGTGAGTTGGAGTCTGTGCTTCTTGTGGTATATGTGCTAGTTGGGATAGTGATTGATTTGGAGGATGTTGATACTATACCTAACTGTGCTGGAGTTATAGTTGTGGTGAATCTAAGCACAAAGAAAATGTGAGGAGATATTTTACAGGGAAACTGTGCAGCAAAGGAGCTGACTTTTTGCCTTGTCCAGTGCTGTAAACCAAGCAGTTTTATGCAGACTACTGAAAATATCTAATACAAATCTACATATTTCAGCAGTTAAATTCAAGTCAGCACATGCAGCAGACAGATAATTTAAATTAATACTTCCTGGCTCATAAACTGGCATGTTGCAACCTCAAGGGAACTACTATCAGTGTGGGCCATAATGGTCCAAGATCAACGTAGTCTCAAGAGTCTTGGAGTATAAATGAGACTCTAGAGCCCTGGACTACCAATGTCTCTCTAAAAATGGAAAACAATTCGACTTTCATACCACGGGGATCTGAACTGAATTCATTAACTATACTGAGTGTAATGCTGCATTATTATCCAGGGTTGCTTTTTACTAACATCTCCGAATCAGGTAGGTAGATGCCAAGGTAGTTTTAGAACCATTCCCAGATTAATTAGATTCTTTTCTGTTTCCTAAGGTGCTCAAGGAGAGACAAGTGCGAGCGAGCCACGGAGCCCTATCGATTTGCCGCCAGTATTGATCAGTGCGTGAAACTCAGTATCCAGCCAAATAGTATCTCTGCATCCGAGCACAGTGTACCAGTAAGTATTTACCACAAGACCATTATCTTTTAGATTTTTTTCAATTTATTAGAAGAAAGGGAAGAAATGTAGTTGTTACATTACAAGAGTTAAATATTTTTGCCAGTCGTGCTGAAGAAGCCCTCCCACAGCTCTCAGAAATCAAATGGTTACAAAGAATCTTAATTACCTGTAGCACTGATATCATTTTGCTCTAATTCTGTTCTTCTTTTTCCATTGTGTTCTAATTCCTCTTAACTTGCACCCAATTTATGCATTCAATAAAACCATTACAAGCAAGAATCTAATTTTAATTCATGTTAGCCGATTTTTCCAGCACTGATAGTGAGATCCTTTACTAAGTTTGTTACGAGTGGAAAGTAATATATAAATTAATTTGAGAGTTCAAAAATGGACAACTCACATGGTGTCTTCCAAGACACGGAAGGAGCAAATTCTTACATTTAATGTTCTTGCAAGCCATTAATGGAGTGAAATTGTAGGTTTTATCATATTAGTAAAGAATAGATTAAAGTATTAATGTAAGATTACATTGACATTTTAATGAAGGCTTACGTTAAATAGGTTCATTCAAATAATGCACAGAGGAATTGCTTGCAGTGAGTTTGTTGCTTTTATCGGACCGTAGAATGTGGCCCTGTTAATTATCAGAGTTAACAGTTAAAATTGTTTTAACATTTCATTATTCCTATCATTGGTAGTTTAACATGTAGATGTTCACAACATTAGATTTCAACTATTACAGCTCAAAAAGAGCACATTCAGCCTATATAGTCTGTAGCAGCCTTATCAAAGAGCAAAAACAGAAGTTGCTGGAAAAGCTCAGCAGGTCGAGCAGCATCTGTGCAGAGAAATCAGAGTTAAGATTTCTGGTCCAGATTTCCTCAGAATAATGTTCTAAGGAAGGGTCACCGGACCAGAAACATTACTCTGACCTTTCTTCACAGATGCTGCTCGACCTGCTGATCTTTTCCATCAACTTGTGTTTTTGTTTTTAGTTTACAGCATCCGCAGTTCTTTTGGATTTTATCAAAGAGCAGCTAATTTATTCCTATTGCCCCAGCTTCTCACTGTTACTGCAAATGCCTCGTACTGACAAAGCCCTGATGCTCTGTACATGAACATATCTGAGCCACATTGAACACTGGAACAGTGCTGGCACAGGAATTGTAGCGCAATTTCTACACAGGTGGGAGGCCATTTATCCCACTGTGTTCTTGCTGACTTTTGACATGATAAATTTGTTCTGAAAGCCATGAGGGAATATTGAAAATTTTTAAAAAAAGGTGCCGCCTTGTAATATATTTGGAGCTTCTGCTTTGGGTGTATTGGTTGGACAACAGAGCTTGCTTTTAAGTCTGTTTATTAGTAAAGTAATAAACACTTAATGCTGCTGTCATAGGAATTATCAATAGAAATACATTTCTCTCCCTCCAAATCTGACATCTCTGATTTTGAGGTTCCTGAATTCTGCACATTCTCTTTTCTACAGCTTATTCTGAAAGTTAGTGATGTTCCAGATCTTTCTGCTGGCGTTGTCTGTGCATTCGGAGGGTTGACCGAGGTGGATGGTCAGAGAATGGGCGACAAGATAATGTGCATTTCACCGGCTGCGAAAGATGTACCTCCCATTCTTGCAGATCAAGGTAAAAGCAACTCAATGAAATCAGCACTTTCCTCCACTAAATTAAGTCCACTCTTTCTGCAGCTAAAAGTACTATTTTCCATGTTTACTATTTAATACTTTGACTAACCTAGTAATATATTTACAAAATAATTTGTGGCGTAACTTTCTTTTTTTGATTGCACTTAATTTTTCAACCATGGTATTCTGTTTTCCTTTAAAAAATACCTTGAACTCTAACATCATACATGTGTGGAGGCTGCCATTTTCTTGTGAGGTATGTAATTGAGAAAGGAAACATAACTTGTATTCATCTAACTCTGATTTCTCTTCACAGATGCTGCCAGACCTGCTGAGATTTTCCAGCAACTTCTGTTTTTTTGCTGTTTGATAAGGCTGGTAGAGACTATATGGGTTGAATAGTCTCTTTTTATGCTGTAATATTCTATAATTTGACATAACAAAGCATCCCAGAATGATTCATGTGCTTCAGAGTAGAATGAGACAAAGTATGACACCAAGCCACAAAGGCATTATTAGGGCAGATGACTGGGGGAGATGATAAAATTGTGGTATGTCACTGGGGTGGTAAGCCAGAAGCCTATACTAATGTTATGCAGGTCTAGGTTCAAGTGGCACATAAGGAAATTTCAATTCAGTTAATAAATCTGATATTCAAAAGTTAGTCCTAATGGTGACCATGGAACCATGGGGTAATTGTTGTAAAAGCCCATCTGTTTCACTGATCTTCTTTTAGGAGAAGCAAGTGTGCCATCTCTACCTAGGTGGCTCAAATCTAATTCCACATCCACAGCAATGTGGTTAACTCTTAAATAACATCCTAGCTGGCCTGGCAACCCATTAAGTTGCACTGTTACGTCAAAGCAAACTGGAACCAACCCAGATTTAACGGAGATTGCAGGAGGACATGCTAGGAGCACCATCAGACATACTTAAAAATGAGATATCAACTTTGTAAAATTACAGCACAGGATCATGTCCATACCAGATAGTGAGTAGCAGGCCTAGGACCAGTGGTGTGCCAGAAGGATCGGTGCTGGGTCCACTGTTTTTTGTCATTTATATAAATGATTTGGATATGAACTTTGGAGGTATAGTTAGTAAGTTTGCAGGTGACACCAAAATTGGAGGTGTAGTGGACAGCAAAGAAGGTTACCTCAGAGTACAATGGGATCTTGATCAGATGGGCCAATGAGCTGAGGAGTGGCAGATGGTGTTTAATTTAGATAAATGTGAGGTACTGCATTTTGGAAAGGCAAATCAGGGCAAGACTTATGCACTTAATGGTAAAGTCCTAGGGAGTGTTGCTAAACAAAGAGACCTTGGAGTCCAAGTTCATAATTCCTTGAAAATTGAGTCACAGGTAGATAGGATAGTGAAGAAGGCATTTGGCATGTTTTCCTTTATTGGTCAGAGCATTGAATATCGGGGTTTGGATGCATGTTGCGGCTGTACAGGACATTAGTTAGCCACCTTTGGAATATTTTGTGCAATTCTGGTCTCCCTCCAATTTGAAGGCTGTTGTGAAACTTAAAAGGGTTCAGAAAAGGTTTATAAACCCTGATGAAGGGCTTATGCCCGAAATGTCTGTTCTCCTGCTTCTTGGATGCTGCTTGACCTCCTGTGCTTTTCCAGCACCACAGTTTTCTACTGTAGCATTTGCATCCACCTTTAGCCAGAGGTAACATGTGCATATTCATCTCAGTCCTCACCTGAAGGCCCCAGCATCACGGAGCCAATCTTCAGCCAATTCACTTAATTCCAGGTGATATCAAGAAACAGTGGATAAACTGCAAAGATGATGAATGCTGAAAGCATTCCATCATTAGCCTTGTAAACTTGTGCCCAAGAGCCAGCTATGCCTCTAGCCCAGCTCTTCCAATGCAGTTATAATACTGAGATCTACCATAATGTGGAAAGTTGATCAGAAATGTCCTGACCACAAGAAATAAGAGAAGTCCAACTCAACCAATTACTAATGTAAAAGTCCACTTTTGATCATAGGGAAGGTGATGGAAAGAGTCATTGAGATTGCTATCAAGTAGTATTTGCTGAACAACACCCGGGATTTGACTCAAGCTGAGTGGCTCTGGTGAAGCGTAAATTCTGGCCTCATTACAGTCTTGGTCCAAATGTGAACAAAAAAACTGAACTATCGAGGTAGCTTCCCTTAACATCCAGGCAGCATTTGACTAAGAATGGCAACAAGGAGCACTACTATTACTTAAATAATCGGAAATGGGGAAAACTTTCTGCAGGTTGGAGTCATAGCCAGCACAAGGAAGATCTTTGTGGTTGTTGGGGGTCAGTCCTCTCAGCTCCAGGGCATCTCTGCAGGATTTCAAGGTATTGCGCTTGGCACAACCATCCTAGGCTGGTTCGTCAATAACATTGTCTGTATCATGTCAGAAGTAGGAATGTTTATTGATTACATGGTCAGCACTGTTCATGACTCTGCAGATACTGAAGTAGTACTTATTCAAATAGAGCAAGACCTGGACAAACATTTATATTTTGAGCTAATAAGTGAAAACAAGAGTGAATTTAACCATTCTCCCTTTTGGAGTCATCACTATTACTGAAACTCGATCTCAGGCCATTGACTAGAAACTGAACTGAATCAGCCATATAAATACTGTGATTCCAAGAGTAGATCAAACAGTAGGAATTCTGCAATGATAGCCTACCTCCTGACTCCCCTAACTGTTCATCATCTACAAGCCAAACATCAGGAGTTTGATAGAATAGTATCCACTTACCTGAAGGAGAGTAACTCCAGCAGCACAAGTTCGACACCATCCAGGATAAAGCAGGCAAATTGATAGCATCTATCCACTTCTTTGAACATTTGCTCTCTCCAACACTGTGAGGGCAGTCGTGTGTACTATCTCCAAGGTGCACTGCAGTAATCCAGCCAGGCTCCTTCAACAATATTTTTGAACCTGTGACCTCAAATAATGAAAAGTGCAAAATTGGCAGAACATCCAATGGGAACCACCTGTAACTTCTCCTCCAAGTCACACACCATTTTGACTTGGAACGTTGTTGCATTCCTTCATTGTTGTGGGGTCAAAATCCTGAAACTCCCTTGCTGTAGCATTGTGGCTGTCCCTTCACTGAAGGAATGTAGTGGTTCAAGAAGGCAGCCCATTACCACCACCTCCAGGGTATTTAGGAATGAGCTCTAAACACTGGCCTAGCCACTGATGCCCATATACATTGCAAGAAAAAAAAATCTAAAATTTGACCAAAGAACTGGCTTTAGTCAATGTCTTCAAGGAGGAATTTGAGAAAGCAAGCAGGGAGCAATATTGGAATATGAGGAGAAGGCATAGCCACCTCTGGGAAAGCAAATATAATTGGGAATGCACAAGTCATCAAAATTAGCGGAGCACACAAAACTCCAAGGATTGTAAGGCTGAAGGAGATTATACATGTCAGGGCAAGTGGTGGTTTTAGATCTCAGTTGACATTTAGTCATTGTTAACGGTATTTCTCCTGCTTGAAGATCGGCACCTTCCACTTTTAACTGGAAGATGAAAGATAGTTCAGTGTATATGATTGTGGAGAGGAAGTCCAGCCTATAAAGCTTCTCGTGAACTGTTATTCATTCAGCTCTCTTCCTGGAAGGATAGCTTCTTTTTAGATCCTTTGCCAGAAACCACAAAGTGGATAATCACTCTGTGGCTAACTACCAGTGTTACTTTGCAAATTATTCTAAGAAAGAAACAACTCCGGATGAATGGACATGATTCTGTAACATATGTTTATACAGACCCACATTGTCTGGTCCACAAAAAAAAATGATAACACTTTATTAACATTCTATTATGCTGCTTTAAATAGCAGAAGAAAGGTACTAGTACTACTGCTTCTTGCAAATACACCTCACTCACGACATGTACGCGCTCTGATTATGCCCTTCATTCTTTCATCTTGGCAAAACAGACATATTTGAATATTTCTACTTTGAGCATTTTTATGGTTTTTTCTCTAAGCAACTAGGCCATGTTTTGAGAACACCAGCCTTGTCCAAGAGCAGAAATAACTTGCCTTTACATAGCAACTTAGCATATCCTCAGGTCATTCCAAAGAACTTAATTAATTAAGCGCTTTAAGAATGATTACTGCTTCCATGTAACAAACTTACTTGTGGCAAGGCCTAACAAATGGCAAATATGAAAACTGAGCAGTTAAGTTTTCTACTTGTTGTTCATGAAGGTTTATTGGCCACACGACCAGGAGATCTTTGTCCTTTGAATAATTAACTTCAACTTCTGTGTTCACTATGTAGCTATGCCCTTAGCAGAATGTAGAAAAACATGAAGCTAAATCAGTCCTCTGGACATCTGAACAATTAATATCCTTCAATCATTCATTTCCCATGGCTCCCTGAGTAGTCTACTTATCACTCTTCTGTGCATTAAGTAGTTTAATCTAAAATGTCTTTGCATCTTTCTTCTTCTAAGCTTGATTCTGTCTCCTGGTTGAAGCAATCCTATGTCAGAAAGAGGCTAATTTAGTTATTTGCTTAAAAATCTTTCTTGATCCTTCTCCAGTTCAAACAATCCCAGGCTCATTAAACTTTCTTCCTAAACTGCCTTCAACCAGGTCCTGTTTGGGTGCTGTTTAATATATCATATGAAACGCACCTCCACCCATGAAGTGTTGCCTTAGCCATACACAGAGTTGTCATCTTCCTTGTCTCTGGGCATTAAATCCATAGCCAAGTCACTGAGGTGGCAGTGTTGCTCACCGATCAAAGCTGACACGAAGCGTGTAGCAAAAGTATATACCTAACCAGAAGCCACTTTTGAAAAGGTGGTTGAGTTCAAGTGGGGTAATCAGAAAGCTCTGAGAATACGTGAATCAAGCATTAAAATAATGAAAATGTAAAGGAGACTGGGCTAAGAAAATGACTGAATAGAAATTGAATCTATTTGCTTAACATTTTGGAAGTGTAAATGGGCATGAAGTCAATGCTAGTGTTGTGTTTAAAAAAACATCCACTCTAGATATGAGAACAATTATTGTTATAATGGAACTTGTTGTCATGTTAAGCAGCCTGGAAGTTCCTGAAGCTGCAACCAGCCAAAGCAAACTAAGTTTACTCGAACATTCCATTTCTTGTGGGCTGGTATTTATTTTAACTTTGTGGAGGCTTTCACCTTTTCTCACGCAATTAAAATTAAGTAGAGAGCTAGCAGCTTTGTGATACCCTAGTCCGTTAGTAACCTCTGATAAAATGTTACAGAAACCTGTTTTGTGATTTAGTTATTGCTGTTATATAGGAAATGCAATAGTTTGTAGTACTTTTTCCACCACAATTCCCTTCCTTAGGACATTACTTTAGAGTCATTAATCTCCAGCTGAGTCAGCATCTGCTTTTTACTTTGTGGGAAAGCAAGAACCTCTCCTTGCAGCATTCCCCGAATACTACATTGAGCTTTGATTATGTGACTCAGTCCAAACTCAACAATGTTCGAACCATCAGTGTGAGTGTTAACAACTTAGCAACGGTGAAGCTAGAAATTGAATATCTTAAAGTTGTTTTTGGTGGAGGGAAGTAAAAGTGCTACTAAAGCCATATCGATACCACCAAATGCAGCTCATTTTTAACAGAAGTCCTCAGTCTGAAATGTTAGCCTACTATGGATGATGGAGCAAATCAGAGGGTAGGAGATCTGAGCTGAGTAGGTCACCTCCTGATTCCCCAATTCCTTTCCACATTCTACAAAGCACAAGTCAGGAATGTGATGGAATACGCGCCACCTGTCCTAGTGGGCACAGCTCCAAAACTAGTGAGAGTTTTGGCACCTTCCAGGATTGGCATCCCATCCATTCAGTGTTCATTCACTCCACCACCAGTGCCTGATGGCAGCAGTGTCTACCATTTACAAGATACTTTGCAACAACTCACCAGGGATCCTTCGACAGCATCTTTGAAATCTACTAACTCTACTACTTTAAAGGACAAGGGCAGCAGGTGCTTGTGAGCACCATCACCTGCAAATTCCCCTTCAAGCCCCACAGCATCCTGGCTTGGAATCTAGTTTCCATTCCTTTACTGTCCTTGAATCCCTACCCCTAACCTTGGAACTCCCTCCCTGGATTGCAATGATTCAAGATGACAACACACCACCACCTCAAGGACTGTTACGCATGTGCAATAAATGCTGTCCTGGCCAATGAGACCTGCATCTCCTACAGAATTTTTTTTAAAAAGCATAAAGAATATAAATGCAAAATATACTGTTGTCATTGTAGTAAAGGTTCCTATTTTGCACAAGCATTCAAACAAAACTACATAACCCTGCAAGAATGCAATTGTAAAGCAAACAGTAGAATTGGAAAATTAAAATTCCATGTAGTTTAGTAAACTATGAAATCCAATTCCTGACCTCAACACTGGGTGTACTTACTGAACATACAACCAACGTTCCCACCAGTTAATATTACAGCAGTTCCCAGCAGTTTTGTTTTCTTGATTTTTCCATATCTGTTTGTTTTCATTTCTCTTTCAATGTCTTTTCTCAAGAGTCTTTCTCTCTTCTCAAGTTCTTTTCCTTTTTCAATCTCACTCACTCTCTTCCATTTTCATTCTCACAGTCTTCGATTTGTACTCATTTGTTTCACTTCATATCTTTCACTCATTTTTTCGTGAGCTTTTCTCTCTTTCTCATTTATTTACATCTCTCTCCCAAGTCATGCTGCTTTTTCTTATCACATCTCTTTTGCATCGACAGTCACAATATAAAAAAAATCAGTGCCACAAATGAGCAATCACCATCACTCTGCTTCTCAGTTGACAGAATACATTTCTAAGTCCTCTATCTTTAACCATTACTAAAGGGAAGAAGCAGCTGAGGACTCAATGTAATCACGTTGAAGCAAGTTTGAGTCAAATTACTGTAGCTTCTAATTAATCCGACAGCACTCATGATTTGACAAGCCCAGAGCTATTGTTTTATTGAGTGCTATTGAAATTGTACTGTGGTACACTTGGTACCTTCCCAAACTTGTATTTATGATCAGGAACATGTCGTTTGTTAATTAGGAAGGAGAATAACTTAAATGGGAACATCTTAAATTAGTTGTAGACAATTAGACACAGTTTTGATCATCATTGTATTACATCCCATTAATTGATTCGTTGTTTGTCTAATTTAAGGTCCTTTCATCGGTTAACAATTAGCATTTCACGTTGTGACCAACACACTTGGCCTTTGAAAGAATAAGTCTTCAAGAATGCACAAAGCAAACAGGGGAATTTACGACTCTTCTGCATGTGAGGAGAATCAGATGATGTGCTAGTAATTAACAACATGCTAGTCTGAAAGCTTCGGATCTTGGAAATTAAGATGACTCAAACTTGCTTTGCACTGGGATGGGAGTGACAGGTGCAGCTGGCTTAAATTATCACAGGGATTGCCATTGAGCTGTAGTGTCTGGTAGAGGTAAGGTTACTAAAGGTTATGGTAAAAATATTGTTATCTGGCACAGGAGACTCCTCTGAGGTAACATCCAGAGTATCACCAAGCCAGCCATTTGCATCTTAGCTCACCATGGCAGCATTAAATGTATCTCCAAGTCATTTAGAGGAGACTTGTAGGGTTTTGGCTATTGTAGAATAGAAATAATTAAATATTAATTTTTTTTTGCTAAAACTTCTTATTCTACCTTTGAGAGCCAATGAATACAAAAGACAGCTTAATAGGTCCCATGATGTATTATCACATGATTCAGCCCTTCCAATACCGCTCCATCTCCACACGTTACCCCCAACCCCACCCCCACTACTCAAACAACCTGGAAGTGGTGAAGTTGCAACAGCTGAGAACAGTTAGTGGTTTTGGAGCAAAGTAAAGTTAAACCAGAAGCTCAAAGTCAAGGTTATTGCCTTAAGAAAGCAAAATGATGAAAAAAAAAATCAAAACTGAAGTTAATTCTAAACCAGAGCCAGTTTTTGGAGGCCAACAAAGCTAATGCAGAAAGAGGAGTCTGAAAAGTATTCAGAGCTTTCAGCCGTGAGGAATTCTTAAACCTGGGAATTATTCAGACATCATCAGCTGATTTCAGCCCAGGCGCTAGCGGGCAAAGCCCATTGGCAGCCCTCGCCTCTACTTCAGTGATGGCAAGAGGAGTTCAGTACTTAGTTGGTTACCACTTCTTGGGGTTTGTAGTTTTCTATCACCGCCTTCCAAACAATGTCTCTTCAGACATCAAGTCACAAAAAAACAAATCAGAGGATTGTGTCGTTCAAAAGGCATTAATCTGCACAGCAAAAGAGAACTTTCAGCTTTCTGACATTTTTTCTTGTAAGTTTTGTTTTCAAAATGCACTAAAGAGCCTTTACACAAGTATGCTTGGTGTATACACAACAGAACCTGGCCATTTGACCAAATAAATTCATGCTGGTGTTTTATGCTTCACTAAAACATGTTCCCATCCTTCCTCACCTGACTAATTCTGTAGCCCCTCTATTTGTTTCTCCTTCATATTTTTAACCAAAATCTCCCTTACATGCATCAGTACTTTAGGTTAGATTAGCTATGGTATGGAAACAGGCCATTTGGCCCAACAAGACTACATTGACCCTCCAAAGAATAACCCACCGATATCTATTCCCCTACCTTATATTTCACCTAATTCACCTAACACTATGGGCAAGTTAACATGGCCAATTCACCTGACCTGCATGTCTTTGGATTGTGGAAGGAAACCGGAGCACCCAGAGGAAACCCACGCTGACACAGGGAGAATGTGCAAACTCCTCACAGACAGTCACCCGAGGCAGGAATCAAACCTGGGTCCCTGGCACTGTGAGGCAGCAGTGCTAACCACTGAGCCACTGTGCTGCACTATTCCCATGAACTACTCACGGTGGGTAGAGTATTCTATGTTTTCAACACTCTTTGGATAAAGAAGTACTGTCTGAATTCCCTATTGGATTCCTAGGTGATCAGATTATATTTATGACTTATAGATTTGCTCTTCCCCTCAAGTGGAAATGCATCCACTGTTTCTTCTCTATTAAAATCTTTTGCTACGTGAAAGACCTCAATTAGGTAACCCTTGCTTTTTTCAAAAAGATACTCAAGTTGACCATATCTTTTCTGATAAATGTTAATTGTTTCTGCCTTAGGAAGCTAGATCATCAGATTTATGTTGAGACATGAACTGAGCAGAGATGAAGTGAGGCGTAATTTATAGAAAAATCTGTTGAAATGATAAGCAAAAATGCTTAATTTAAAGATTGACTGAAATAGCCTTCCCAAATTGGAGTATGGGTGAAAAATCTACCAGTTTTGGTACATTTTGATGACTTGAGCATTTATGCAACTTCTGTTTATTCCACATCTGAAGGTGTACTGCCTAGCAGGTACCCTTCCTGAAATAATAACTGAAAATGTTTTGGTTAAGCAGCGTCAGTGAAGAATGAAACCGAGTTAATATTTCAGATTAATGACCTTTTTCATCAGCATATTTACCTTGGCTTTCAATGAATGGTAATGATTTTCCAGTAGCAAGAACTAGCTGATAACCTATTTACTTTGTTAATTTAAAATTTTAATAAAATAAACAGATTTGAGGATCATAATGTTTGCTTAAGCATACATTGACTAAATGCTGTGTTTCTCTTAGATTGGATTGGGGTGAGCCTTCAGCTGAAGTCCAGAGAGACTGGAAAGATGTTTGCCAGCACTGAATTTAAATTTTTCAACTGCAGCGTTCATCAGCTGTAAGATCGATTTCTATTATGTTTTTAAAAATAATTTGTAAATGTATAAATTCTTGTGCTTTAAACCACTGGCCCATGGCGGCTCAGTCTATGCAAATCTCTTCGACTGATTATTCAAAAATGTCTAATTTATCTGTGCGATACATGAGGTGGTATTGTTAAGACCTTCAGTCATTTGTAAATTGCGTTTAAAGTAACCGTTTTTTTTGCAGCATGATTCTCATGTTTTTTAGTCAGTGCTGATGTTGATAAAATAGCAATAAACCAAACTGAAACCATTTGTAAACAGCAATTTGGGAAAAAAAACTCTTTGAAGTACAAATGCCCCATCTAAACCGGCTACTTATTGACTACTAGCAAGAGCAGAGAAAAGAGCTTGTTGCACATTTATAGCAACTCCAGGGCAACAAACCTTTAACAATCATTGGCAAAGTGACTCACAAAAAGCAAAACTTTACATAAAGCATTCAGTAAATGTGTTTTCTGTTATTGCTGCTAAAGTTTAGCCTTTGGTGTATGCATCCTTGAGTGTTGATTGCTTTGTGTTAAAAGCATTGTTCCAGGGTATACAACACTTGCAGTCCCAATCCAAAACTGAAAATTAAGGAGCAAGTTAAAAATCTTGCATTGTTTACCCATTCATCTGCTCCCCTCACCATCACCACCACGATGTGCTCTCTGTAGGTGCAATGTTATGAATAAGAAGGCAGCACCAAGAATGCTGTACCAGTAGCTCTCAGTAAATGCATTTTGCCAATAGACAACTGTATGCCAGGACTACACATCGGTGTACTGGCCATACACTTCAAATTGTCAATTTACTGTCAATCAACATGCATGTTCAGCCATTGAGCATATTCAAAACAGAGACCAATTATTGGATACTAAAGGAATTAAGGATTAAGTGGTGATTGCCAGTAGGTAGAAGCACATCCATGGTTTTATTGAATGGTAGACTAGGTGCAAAGGTTTTATTTGCCGATATCTACCCTATTTCTGATGTAACTTGAAGTCAGGAGCAGTTCTGTAATGTGGAGCTATGCCCACCAGGGGCTGAAGTCCTTTTCACAGGATCAGTATCGCCAGCAAGTTGAGGAAACTTGCATGTCATCAGTCCAGCCTGGATTTGGATCCAGATCCCAGAAATGAAAGGTCAATCTATACTACCAAATTCCCCTTTTAACATGATTCTCTAGATGGGATTAACACTTGGTTTTATAGTTTATTTTTCCACCTTCCGCGTAGTATTAAGTATCCGAACAGCTACTTGTATCATACAACTAGATACTGATGTTCACACTATTCTATTCCAAACATGATTTTCTCCGATCCATATGTCAAAATGTATTGATGCTTATATATAAATTCTCAATGACTACCCTTACAATAATTTTCTAATAAGCCAAAATCTAAATTCTTTCTTTCTGGTCTAAGTTAAGTCAGATTCTTAAATATCTGGGCAGAGAAATTTGCTCGAACTACTTAGGAGGATTTAAACTAGTAAGGTGGGGGGGTGGGGTGGGACCCAGGGAGATAGTGAGGAAAGAGATCGATCTGAGACGGGTACAGCTGAGAACAGAAGTGAGTCAAACAGTCAGGGCAGGCAGGGACAAGGTAGGATTAATAAATTAAACTGCATTTATTTCAATGCAAGGGGCCTAACAGGGAAGGCAGATGAATTCAAGGCATGGTTAGGAACATGGGACTGGGATCTCATAGCAATTACGGAAATATGGCTCAGGGATGGGCAGGACTGGCAGCTTAATGTTCCAGGAAACAAATGCTACAGGAAGGATAGAAAGGGAGGCAAGAGAGGAGAGGGAGTGGCATTTTTGATAAGGGATAGGATTACAGCTGTGCTGAGGGAGGATATTCCCAGAAATACATCCACGGAAGTTGTTTGGGTAGAACTGAGAAATAAGAAAGGGATGATCACCTTATTGGGATTGTATTATAGACCCCCCAATAGTCAGAGGGAAATTGAGAAACAAACTTGTAAGGCTATCTGTAAGAATAATAGGGTAGTTATGGTAGGGGATTTTAACTTTCCAAACATCAACTGGGACTGCCATAGTGTTAAAGGTTTAGATGGAGAGGAATTTCTTAAGCGTGTACAAGACAATTTTCTGATTCAATTTGTGGATGTACCTACTAGAGAAGGTGCAAAACTTGACCTACTCTTGGGAAATAAGACAGGGCAGGTGACTGAGGTGTCAGTGGGGGAGCACTTTGGGTCTAGCGGCCATAATTCTATTTGTTTTAAAATAGTGATGGAAAAGGATCGACCAGATCTAACAGTTGAAGTTCTAAATTGGAGAAAGGCCAATTTTGACGGTATTAGGCAAGAACTTTCGAAAGCTGATTGGAGGCAGATGTTCGCAGGTAAAGGGACGGCTGGAAAATGGGAAGCCTTCAGAAATGAGATAACAAGAATCCAGAGAAAGTATATTCCTGTTAGGGTGAAAGGGAAGGGTGGTTGGTATAGGGAATGCTGGATGACTAAAGAAATAGAGGGTTTGGTTAAGAAAAAGAAGGAAGCATATATCAGGTATAGACAGGATAGATCAAGTGAATCCTTAGAAGAGTATAAAGAAAGTAGGAGTATACTTAAGAGGAAATCAGGAGGGCAAGAAGGGGACATGAGATAGCTTTGGGAAATAGAATGAAGGAGAATCCAAAGGGTTTTTACAAATATATTAAGGACAAAAGGGTAATTAGGGACAGAATAGGACCCCTCAAATATCAGCAAGGCGGCCTCTCTGTGGAGCCACAGAAAATGGGGAGATACTAAATGAATATTTTGCATCAGTATTTACTGTGGAAAAGGATATGGAAGATATAGACTGCAGGGAAATAGATGGGTGACATCTTGCAAAATGTCCAGATTACAGAAGAGGAAGTGCTGGGTGTCTTGAAATAGTTAAAAGTGGATAAATCCCTAGGACCTGATCAGGTGTACCTGAGAACTCTGTAGGAAACCAGAGAAGTGATTGCTGGGCGTCTTGCTGAGGTATTTGTATCGATAGTCACAGGTGAGGTGCTGGAAAACTGGAGGTTGGCTAACGTGGTGACACTGTTTAAGAAGGGCAGTAAAGACAATCCAGGGAACAATAGACCGGTGAGCCTGATCTCAGTGGTGGGCAAGTTGTTGGAGGGAATCCTGAGGGACAGGATTTGGAAAGGCAAGGACTGATTCAGGATAGTCAACATGGCTTTGTGCGTGGGAAATCATGTCTCATAAACTTGATTGAGTTTTTTGAAGAAGTAACAAAGAAGATTAATGAGGGCAGGGCAGTAGATGTGATCTATATGGACTTCAGTAAAGCGTTTGACAAGGTTGTTCATGGGAGACTGATTAGCAAGGTTAGATATCATGGAATACAGGGAGAACTAGCCATTTGGATACATAACTGGCTCAAAGGTAGAAGATAGAGGGTGGTGGAGGGTTGTTTTTCAGATTGGAGGCCTGTGACCTGTGGAGTGCCACAAGGATCGGTGCTGGGTCCTCTACTTTTTGTCATTTACATAAATGATTTTGATGTGTGCATAAGAGGTACAACTAGTAAGTTTGCAGATGACACACAAATTGGAGGTGTAGTGGACAGCGAAGAGGGTTGCCTCAGATTACAACAGGATCTGGACCAGATGAGCCAATGGGCTGAGAAGTGGCAGATGGAGTTTAATTCAGATAAATGCAAGGTGCTGCAATTTGGGAAAGCAAATCTTAGCAGGGCTTATACACTTAATGGTAAGGTCCTAGGGAGTGTTGCTGAACAAAGAGACCTTGGAGTGCAGGTTCATAGCTCCTTGAAAGTGGAGTGGCAGGTAGATAGGATAGTGAAGAAGGCATTTGGTATGCTTTCCTTTATTGGTCAGAATATTGAGTACAGGAGTTGGGAGGTCATGTTGCGGTTGTACAGGACATTGGTTAGGCCACTGTTGGAATATTGTGTGAAATTCTGGTCTCCTTCCTATCCGAAAGATGTTGTAAAACTTGAAAGGGTTCAGAAAAGATTGACAAGGATGTTGCCAGGGTTGGAGGATCTGAGCAACAGGGAGAGGCTGAACAGGCTGGGGCTATTTTCCCTGGAGCATCGGAGGCTAAGGGGTGTCCTTATAGAGGTTTACAAAATTATGAGGGGTATGGATAGGATAAATAGACAAAGTCTTTTCCCTGGGGTGGGGGAGTCCAGAACTATAGGGCATAGATTTAGGGTGAGAGGAGAAAGATATAAAAGAGACCTAAGGGGCAACTTTTTCACGCAGATAGTGGTACATGTACGGAATGAGCTGCCAGAGGATGTGGTGAAGGCTGGTACAATTGCAACATTGAAAATGTATCTGGATGGGTATATGAATAGGAAGGGTTTGGAGGGATATGGGCCAGGTGCTGGCAGGTGGGACTAGATTGGGTTGGGATAGCTGGTCAGCATGGACAGGTTGGACCGAAGGGTCTGTTTCCAGGCTGTACATCTCTATGACTCTATCTGAATTAACAACAGCTCCCTCTATAGACGATGGTTTCACCCAAAGGCAATCCATAATATCCTATTCAGATGCCCATGTCAGTGTATCTGCTGACTGACTTGTATCAGTATAATACTTTGTGAAATTAAAGAATTATCTCTTCCGCATCGCTGAACTTATATTAAAAAAAGTATAAGAAAATTCTTCGGTATTTCTTGAGAAATTAAAGCAGATGTGCACAAGATATTCCCTTGCTTGTTGTCTACAATGCTTGCCATAAAAATGTAGTATTGGTGCACCATATTTAATGGGATATTAATTTGATCAAATATGGCTAAATTTCAAAAATAGTGTTATTGTGATTAATATCTTATTCTAAACGTCATCATCAGTGAGGACCCAAATCAATTTTCAAGCCATTCTTGACTGGATTGCTGTTTCCAAATGAGGGCTGATTTTGTTTGGAGTGATTACTGTCAGGGAGGTTCATATAAAGCTGATTGTGTTTTCCACTTCTGTGTGAGGCACTTACACTTTCTGATTTTCTTGCTGCATTGTTTCTGACAATGCGTATCCAAGTGTCAACAAGGAACATTGGAAGTTGTAAATTAAACCTTTTATTTCAATTAAGCAGAAATTGTATGGAGCGTTGGATAGATTATATTATACTTAAGTGTGTGCTGCTGTGCGTTTTTCCATCTTGCCGAAAATTTAGATGTGTGTTCACACCTGTGTTGTGCTAGAATCTGTTGTCATTTAACTGCATTGAAATTTCAAGCTATTGAGCAAGGTAAAACTGAGATGTTGATCGCCCTTGTGACAAGCTGGTTTAATAGATAATGACATTTATAGCTCAGATCACAACTAACTTCATCTCCCAATATTCAAATATTGAGAACAAAAAGATCTACAGTATGAACAAAGACATCTCAAGAAACCATGTGATTATATATTAGTAAATGTTAAATATCTGCTGTGAGGTACCATTGCTCTATGTGTGCTATATGTAAAAACATTGTAAACCATTGCTTTCTATGTGGATTTGCAAGTCTGTTCACAGAGCAAAGAAGAAATCTTACCACTACTTGGTTTCCTAGCTATGGTTTAAGATAAATTTGACTGCTGTAGCGCATTTTAGCCAGAAAACACCCATCTCAATTTTTTTTTGCTTCTTTATAATCTGTATCTTTTGCTGCTCATTTGTTTTTGTCTTTCTGCCTCAGGTGTCTGTCGTGTGTGACAAGTGCATTTCGCTGTCATTGGTGTAAATATCGGAACCTTTGCACTCATGATCCAAGCATTTGCTCTTTCCAGGAGGGACGGGTCAATGCATCAGAGGTAATGAATTCTCATGTCATGCTGTGAGAGACACCTTCACTGTCTACTAACATATTGGCTTATTTAGAGACTATTGAATATAGTTACCCATTCAAAAATATTTTAAAGAATGTACATTAGTAGTATTATCAATGTTTGGAAGCTCATGCCAAGGTGTTTTATGTTGGAAATTTTGAGACGTTTAGTCTGCACATTAAACCAAAGATGCTTCTATGTGGTATGAAGCCGGTGAAAACACATGACTCAATGTCAATGTGCAAAGCAATTTGACAAAGACCTACTCATTCTGTAATCAATACTGGTCCAATCCAGAAGGTAGAATTTCTCAAAAGTAAAGATTGAAGATCTATTGATGATCTATAGGATGTTTTTTGACATGTTTTGATGTGAACCAGTGATCCTCTACAAATATAAAAAATATTCTGGCTAATGTATCAGGTTTGTGGTTAGATCCAACTCCCACAGGAAGAGAGTAATACTGGGTTATGAGTCAGCTCTCATAAACTTAGCTACAGCATAATACAGAACAGGAGTGACAGAGGTCTCAGAGGTCTCTTGCCTGACCCTTCTTTTGACTCCAGTCAAATACTGTGGGAACATCTAAAGCTGGGGAAATAACAAAGTGGATGCATGAGTATTTGCATATAATATTAGTCATTGTGTTAGTCATTTTGTTTTTCTTTCTGTTGCTAGTCTTGTGAGCTGTGGTTTCCATGATAAACTAGGACTTTGGGAATTATTCTACTCAGGAGAACCTTCTGTGTTTGTTGATTGGCCTGTTAAGCCCTTGATCATCTCAGGCTTTTTAGACAGTTAGGAAGCATTATTGAACATGTGGGAGTTGTAAATATGGGGAAAGAGGTCTTGAATGTAAAGTAAGACAGTTGGCATGTATGCCAATAGCTAACCAGTTGGCTTTGTCAACATTTTTGAATTATGTTAATTTATGGAGATTTGTGCTAAAATTGGATTGTGTTTTGTCAAAAGTAATGTGATTGTCACCAGCCTTTGACTCTCACAAGCATTTACTTTTGAGGAAATCTTATATGACAACCTCATCTCTAGCTAATATTTATCTGTCAAACCTTGAAGAATTGCCTATATCAATATGGATTTGATCACAATTCCTTTCATTGTGAAAAGAAAAAGAGCATCTTGTGAATTGTAAGCATTTTGCAGCTTTTGGAAGGATTGTTTTGAGTCACCGTAGTCTCAGTTTGGCCTTGGGGGTTATTGGTGGCTTGATTCCTCTTTACCTGTGACCCTTGCAACATCCATTGCTCCCTGGGTCTTTGGATTTCCTTTCATAGTCTTCCCAGCTGTAGATAATGTTAAATGAATAGACTCTGCATCGCTTCCTCTTCATTTCTCCATTTATAGCAAATGCAGGCAAGGAAATGCTAATAGGGAGTACTATTATGAGGCATAGACATTGTATTTATGTAAACTTGGTAGAAAACTGAAGAAGGCTATTCTCCAGGCAGCATAATGCAAATAACATACAATCCTTGCATTAGATCACATTGATTGGTCAAATAAAATTATCACGAGATCGATGTAAACCGGGATTATTCCTTTACATAAGTACACAGTAAACCTACAGATCGTCTTAGTGGAAAATAGACAAATGAAAAACGTGATGTAGAAGTAGTCGGGGCAGTCCTTTAATAACTTATGGTTTATGATAAACAGAGTTTAGCTTAGCCTAAATACATCTAGCATTTTGTGACTGGACTGTTGCCATCATCAAGAAACAACTTATATGGAACATGAAAACAATTTAAGGAGTTGCTTCTTAAAGATCTAATCAGAAAAGAGTAATTGAAATAGGCCCCACTATCTACAGAGAGGCATAGGGAGAAGGGGAGGCCAAAATCTGACAAACAACCTCGCAAACATCAAGCAGATAAACTGACATTTGAATTGAATGGCAAGAGCTTATTGTCATTTTCCTGACACTTTTAACCTGGCAACTGTCCATGACTGACTGAGCTGCTGCTGGTTGAGAAAACCAATAGCAGGAGACAGCCACTGGAGGACCTTGCTGACTGTAAATTTGGAAGGACAAAGTGGGGGAGGGTGGGAGAGATGGCGAGGTATCTGCTGCAATGGGGTGGAGAGAGAGTGTGATGCCATAACGGGCTGGAAGGAAGACCATTAATTGTGTCAAGGCGAGAAAGAGAGAGACAATGATTTGCAGATGGAAGGTCAAAGGCTTCCTTTAAACTTTCTGCTGTTGATCATGAATGAGGCAAGTGTTTAATGTCAAGTCAAAAAAAATTTCCTAGTGGCTAATTTACTACATTATCTATTCCAGTACTCTGTTTCGTGATTGGTTAAGTCTCACAATAACTGCAACACATTGCTGTTCATTTCAGAATTCTAACAAAACCAGAAGCTGCTCGATTTATGAGTTGCAACACTTGGTAACTAAGTGCTGAAAGTCCTCTCATCATTCAGAAGATGAATCATATTTCACTGGGAACCTGCTAATCTCACTGTAATTAGTTACTGAATGCAGGACTGCACCTTTTGCACACAGAAGATTAATGTTACTTTATCAACAAACAGATGTTCCTCTCGGTTACATTAAAAGTGTAAGATTAATTATTTTTTTCTTGTGAACTACATACTGCCCAAATATAACTACATTTTAAAAAATTTCTTACCTTTGTCCTCCCACTATAAGTTGGATTCGCGCAGTAGTGCTGTTTAACACTTTTTGTCAGCATAGACCTTAGCCCAGTACAGTCAATGAGATTATTTCAGAAGCGAACTGAGTGAACGTGGCAGACAGCATTTATATACCCCTTTAACTAAGTCCCTTGGAACTCTGTACTCTCAGATCCAGCTCTGGCATTGTAGTCAAACCTGCTGATAAGGATGGTGCTGTTGTTTAGTGGTGTACTGATCTCTACCTTGCAGAGGCTGATCACCAGCCCTCAAGCACACCCTCTTATCTCCTCCTGACTGTGACTCTATCATTGAGCATCCAAGCCATTGTTTTCATGACTTATCACTAATGTCATCGCATCTGGGAACCCCTTCAAAGTCCATAAACAGGACTGCCCCAGCAAATCCATTGTTTCAGCCTGCTCCTGCTCCTCAGAACTTATTTCTTTGTACCATTTCCTTCACCCGTCTGGTCTCTTCTCACTTACGTTTGTGATTCTTCTGATGCTTTACATCAGTTTCAATATTTCCAGTTTGCTGGCATCACCTGCTACCTCTGCCATGGGCATGCCATCCCTCTACACATCTATCCCCCTGACAGGATGGCCTTCAGGCTCTCAGCTTCTTCACTGGAAGAAAGTCTGAACCTTTCCTCTTCACCACCAATACATCCTCCCCCACTCCCCACCCCCCAAACCTGGCCAAGCCTGTCCTCACTTTAAACAACTGCTCCTTTTAACTCCTCATATTCTCCAGATGGAACTGTCCCTGAACTAAATCTCTCCATCCTTCCCACAACTCTCCTGTACATTGATGACATCATTTGTGCTACACCAGTTCCTTGTCTAGAATTGGAAAAATGTATTGACTTTGCTTCCAGTTTCCATCTTTCCCTTTCCTTCACCTGGTCCATCTCTGACTCCTCCCTTCCCTTCTCAATTACCAGGGATAGGCTGGCCACTGATATCCACTACAAACCTACTGACTCCCACAGTGACCTTGACTATACGTCCTCCCTGTAAATATTCCATTCTTCCAGTTTCTCCTCCTTTGTTGCATCTGTTCTGATGTTGCCATCTTTCATGCAGGGACCTGAGACATGTCTAAGTTTTTCCTCAGCTGAGGATTCCCCACCACTGTGGTTGACAGGTCCCTCAGCCATGTCTGACTCATCTCTCACATTTCTGCCATCACCCCTTCTCTTCCTTCTCACAATCCCTCACTTTCTACCCCACCAGCCTGTACAACCAAATGACCATAAACCACCATTTCTGCCACTTCAGCATGCATGCCCACCACCAGATGCATTCCCCTTCTTTGTCAGCATTGCAAAGGGACCGTTCCTTCTGAAACAGAACAACGTATCTATTGTCAACCAATCACACTTCCCATTAGCATTATTGAACGTGCATTTATGTCTTGGATTACTATTAGCAATCCCTATTGAACTTTAGTTGATGACAGCTTGACTGAGCTTTAAACGCAGTGAAACCTGTGTAAACTGACTCTTGCATAAGGGGACACTCCCTAAAGACAGACACTTACAGACCTAGATAAATTGCTTGTTAACATATACAATAGACACTGACACCATAGGCAAAAAATCAGTTAGGAGCTACAGACAGCTTTCACTGTAGCAGCTTGTTGGAAAGCTGCTGGTTTGAAACATTCTCTGAGTTAGGATCAATAGCTTCCCTTTTCATTGCCACACTTTCTTGGAGCCCATCCCTTTCCTGAGGTCAGAATGTGCTGATCAGTGCATGGTGGCAGTGGGACTTGTGAAGTAGCAGGAGCTCTCTACCTAGCAACCAAACTGGCAGAGAAATCATTCTGTTTTTGTCATTAAATGCCTTTGTGGCTCTATGCCAAGGTAAGAGCAGGTATAGATGTGAGTTTTTTAAAAAAATACGCTCATCTAGCAGAAGATTTTTATTTTGCAAACTCCATTGCCATCTCATGCTAATCTGCATGCATCAAGCTCACCAGTCTCCCAAATCAGAGAAAGTGGAGGAAAAGGAACTGATGAGGTTGTCATTGCTGTCCCAGCACTGCAGTTACACAACCCTTCAGTGGATGCAGGCAGCTCCTATCCCCCTGATTCTATCACAATCATCAACATTACCTGGGCTTTTAACAGTAAACCCACTTCTTTGAGGAACTTAGACTTTGGAGAGTGCAAGTGTATGACCACCCCATGTCTTTCTGTCTATAGGGGGATGGACTGGCCTGAGATTCCAGCTATCGGTCGTTGTGCTGTAACCTCGCTGCTCAACCAGAAAGCTACCATTTCTCTCTGACACATAATGTGACCTGTTGTGTTTTCTCTCCCTGCTCCAAAAAACTCTGCTTTAGAAATTCACTTCACTAACACAACCTATCATCACTTTACCTGTTTATTGTTTGTCTTGTGACTCATGTAATTCTGATAAGTGGAACTGAGAAAGACAGTACATTTTGAAATTACACTGTGCTCAATGTGAGAAGGGTTTGTGATGAAACAAGAAATCAGACTGTGAAACTGTGAAGTGAACAGAGCTGGTAGTGTATGGGAGAAGGATTCTTAGCATTGTTGCTGTTGATTAGGTATTGATCATAATTTCAGCTGGTTCTACAAATTGTTGGTAAAATATTTAGTACAGGCAATCCTTTTGATAAATAACGCCACCTGCAAAAAAAGGACAAGTATGTCAGTTCCTAAGGTGAATGTCATTTGCAAATTTCACTCTTTTTTTTAAAGAATCTGAATTGCTTGTAGTATTGATATTTACAGAACAGCAAGAAAAAGAAACACCTGACCTTATTTTTGTTGAATCTGTAACAGTTAACAGATGTGTACAGAACTGATTCTATCCTCCTTAATATGTTTCTTCTAGGCTAGACAACAAGGTCTGCATATAGTTTGGCAGTTCATCCTGTATGTTACTAACAATTATTTCTATCTATAAATTTATCAACTTCTACTCTTGCGTGAAATTTACTCTAATTTCAATTTCACTCTAACTGCGTTTGTGTGAGTGGTTCAACCATCCACTTAGTTTAAACTCTGACAGATGAAGTGAGGTAGGGGGTTGGCTGGATGTTTCAGAGCTTCTAAAACGAGTTAAACAATAGTGGAGGTGAGTGGGTAAAGACTGCCACTGAGTTGTTGTTGTTGCCTCTCATAGTCTTGTGTTCCACTGTAAAAGGGTTCTTTAGTGATGTGGTGAGGATTTAAAAGTGTGGTATTTCATTCAATTTGATATGGTCTACCATTTGATTTGAAACAGAAAGTAGCTGCAAAATTAATCTTGATTGGGAAGTTGTGATGTAAAAAGAAACAAATCATTGAAAGTACAAGCAGAAATTATTAATCTTTTTTAATGTTTGAGACACTATGGAAGAACGTACCCATTTTTGATTGATATTTCTGTTGCAAAATTGCCATCTAAGGAAGTAGATTAATATTCTCATTTCATTCTTTCATAACAAAAGATAGCACAAATATATTGGTCCTTGCTAGTAGCTTACGTAGTCCAAAAAGATGTGTAGGTTAGGTGAGTTGGCCATGCTAAATTGCCCATGGTGCCCAGGGATATGTAGCCCAGGGATGGATCAGCCATGGGAAATACAGGGTCACAGTAATGGAGGTGGTGGGGACAGTGGGGGTGGAGGGGGGAGGGGGAGGGGGATGGGGGGTGGTGGGGTGGTGCGAGGGTTGGGGGGGAGGGGTGGGGTGGGTTGGTGTCTGGATGGGATGCTCTTTGGAAGGTTAGTGTGGACTCAAAGGGCTGGATGACCTGCTTCCACACTCTAAAAATTTTATTCTGTGATTCTGTAACATTGGTGTCATTATTCAACAATACATTGACATGTTCTCTCTTTCTAGAAATTTAACTTTACAATTATTTTTTGTTTGTGATTTGCTTTCACATTGTGAAATCTGTAAGGCATCTTGGGAGCTGGTATCATTTGTCCTTTCTGCAAGTTGCCCCTATTTTCAAAATAGCCATTGTATTCACTGTAAACATTTTCCCAACAATCTGTTGGTCCAAGTGAAAATTGCTTCAATACCTGATCAACTATAAGAGCATGAAGAGTCCCCTCCCTATTATCAGCATGCAGTTCTGTTCACTTCATGGTTTTGAGGTCAAATTTTACACTTCATAACAAACTATTCTCACATGGAGCAAAGGTGACACATTATGGTAAAGTATTATTCAGTAATAAATATCTATTTGTCTACAAGAATTCAGATGTGTGCATTAGGAGGTAACTTAGATTTCTAATGCAGTGTCTTGCACATTCAGAATGCTTATTAAGAATAAGTGCAATCACTTATTATATCGACAATCACGTCAGCTAATGTGCAAAGAGCAAAAAGCATGAATAACAAGATAATCTGCTTTCTAACTGATGTAAAAAGATTGGCTACGACATTGGGAAAACTCATTACCTTATATAGTGCTATTAAATATTCTCGTAGCCAATTGAACGAATAAGTGAAGCTTTGTTTGTCTCAGTTGAAAGATAGCATGTATAATACATTCATTTTTTAGTACTGAAATGTTAACCTAGGTGATTTACTAGTGCTCATGATGGGCTTGAATCTGCAATCTCTGATAGACAAGTGCAAGACTGCTACATACTGGGCCAAACCGATGAAAATGATTGGCATTTGTCCAAATAAGATTGTCATAGGATCCAGTCACCTTCATCCCCATGAGTACCTTGTTAAGAGCACTGAGCTACTTACCAGGCTAACTTTGATTTCTGTTTTGATCCTTTCTCATTTAGGATTGTCCACAGCTGGTGCCCTCAGATGAGATTCTTATCCCAGTTGGAGAGGTGAAACCAATCACACTAAAAGCACGGAACCTGCCACAGCCGCAGTCTGGGCAACGGGGATATGAATGTATACTTAATGTACAAGGAGTAACCCAACGAGTGCCAGCTCTCCGATTCAACAGTTCGAGTGTTCAGTGCCAAAACAGTTCGGTAAGTAGATAATTTGTCTCCGTCATCTTAATATATTCAGTTTGTAGTCACGCAGAAATTAAGTATAAGTCAGATTTTAGTCTAGACATTGTTACAGCACACTGTGTTAAGCATTGATCATTCTGAAAGGATGGCCATGTTCCTTTACAATCCACTGGAGATTACTAAATTGGAATCTTTTAAAACTTGAAGCAACTTTGCTCGCTAGATTTAATCATAAGGTGATAATGTTGAATAAATGACAGCTTCTGGTTGTCTATTACATGGAAAGTAATAACGAATCTGCTGTGTTGATTAAATGCTAATAGTGTAGTGCAGGTGTATTCAAGTTCAGGAGCCATTTGCTAAACATAACGCATTACAGAAGGAAAAGCTGCAGTATTAGATTTTAGTAAAAAGCATCTATGTAATCATTTTATTGAGTGGATGATACTATTGGAAACTTTTTCTGTGACGGGGAGGTGAATATTGGTTTGATTTGGATTAAAGCTCAAGAACGTTGCTCATTAGCTTTTCAGAAAGCTTTACATGTTTAATATAATTATTTCAATTTGTGGCTGGTGACAAAATTGGCTGCTAACTGGACAACTGGTTTTGCAGTTACAAGAGTACACTATGAAAGATGAATTAGTAAGTTCACAATTCCTTAATGTTTAAATCAGAATTTGTATAATGTCCATAAATTGAAAACAACCGATCAGCAAATAGTTGCATCATGTGCTATTTAAGCATTTATTCAGCAACTGCATCTGTCCTTATTTTAACAACTTCAGAAATATCACACAGTTTGCTCATCTTTGATTATTTTGTATAATCTCAGATGTGTGCAACTCATTACCTTCCTGAATCTTCTGTTTATTTTGCAGAAGCTAACCTTTTCTTTCTTGCTGTTACTCAGTTGCTGCTGTTTGATTTAGTCCATTTTCAGTTTGATGCTAAAATCAAATTGGGGAATGTCTTCTATCTGGATCAGGAGTATATCTACAATGGGCAATAGTTTGATCAAATGCAATTCATTGCCTTGATAAGATTGGCTTAATTCAGAACTGAATGCTAACAGTTGGAGAGTCCTGTGATTGACAGTGCCTGGCAATCAATCAAAACACAAATGTGTGATTGACAGTCTATTCAACCAAGCTTTAACATGTCAGTCATTGTTAAGAGTATTTTAAGTATCAGAGAAACAGTTCAGCTTTTTATTTCTATGTGAGATTAGACAGTGTCTCTTTTCTCATCATAGGTTTTGTTATTGTCAGACATTTTCTTCTCAGCAATGAGGTTTGTAGGTACGATTGCTATTTCTTGTGTTTGTGCTCTTCCAATCATAGATGACATACTTCTGACCGATCGGTCACCAGTAGCTCTGTTTATCTCTTACTTTACGATATCAAAATCTAAGCGGAGAAAACAATGTATTAGGCTAAAATTCAGATTTCAAACCTTGGTCGGAGAATTGAATGAGGTGCTTGAGACTTAGGGGAAGGCGATACAGCAGAGGATTTTAGAGAAGAATGGTTCAAAGTTGGGCTGAGGTAGTGAAGCTCTGCCAGCAGGATGAAGGGAGAGGGGAATGCAGAGAAAAACAGAATCAGAGGATCACAGTGAAGTAGGGAGAGGGAGACCAAAGTTAAATGCAAAGGTAGACTAAGGATATCCAGGGATTTGAAGATAACATTTTTATCCTTAAGTGTAATGCACTAAAGAGACAGGGAGGCAATATGTATCAGAAAGGCAGGCGTGAGTGAGGTGGCGTCTCTGTGGGATACTGTGGGCGCAATGCATTTTGGATGACTTGGGGTTTAATAAGGTGATCATAAGCTAGCAAGTATGACCTTGAACTCTAATCTGGAAATGTGGGTTAAAGGTTCTGCAGCTAAGAGGCTAAACGAAGGGCAAAGACAGTCAATATTGCAAAAGAAAAAGTGACTGACTTTCATGCTAAATAGAATATGAGTTCTTTTCCTTCTCGAACAGAATGCTAATTGTTTACTTGGTTTGGTCAGTCTGATTGTGTGGCTAATGAAAAGGGACAGAATATTTAACAGTGCAGCAAATACTGTTAAATGGGCAGAAATCCATTTCTGCCCCCTAACTTTCTTGTCACAACTGTGTCCAAATTTCCTTCCCTGAAGACTGCTTAACAGTTTGAAAACACAGATGTTTTTGGGTTGAGGGACATGATGGAGGGATCGCTATCATCAAAAGTTGACTGTATTTTTAAAAGATGTATTATACAAACCATTATATGCAGCCAAGAACACATGCATACAGCATATGGGTACCTTAAAATTGCCCTGAAGAAGGTAGTCACAAATGTACAAAGTAAAAGTGTGCTTGTGTGTGTTTGAGGTAGCAGATTGAAAGTGGTAGTCTGAGAGAGCTTCATAGTCTGTTAAGTAGTCTTTGACCTGTGTGTACTACAAGTCGCTGGTGGCCTGGACTGACAAAGCAGTATCCTTTAAAAGTCCAGGGCTACAAGGTCTAAAGCTTTACACTTGTACAAAGCAGGCTTTCAAAGAACAGAAGGCTACTTCATCAAGTATTACAATAGCAGAGAGGTGTGTAATTATATTGGAGCACTGACATGGCTGCTTCTGAAATAGAATCCTTATCTTGGATTTAACTAGATGTGCCCTATCAGTCTGTGTCGTTCAAAGGGTGGCAGGGACACTGAAGGCAATAATAAGAGAAACCAAAGTCTGTTATCAGCAACTGTCAGCTTTCAGGACTCTGCAGCTGAACTGAATTCCATATGAGTCTCACATACTCAATACAAACTGAGTGTGGGCTGGTTTAGGATCATTTTCATAGGGCTACCACCTTGATTTTTAAATAAGGTCCATGAGTTATTATGTGAGCATGTCATTCATGATTAAATTATTGGAGGACTTTCTCACAAATAAGAAAGAAGTGAATAACAGCACTCCTCTGCATTTCTGTTTTGCTGGATGAAGGAGGCTTTTTTTTAAAGATGAAGTCAGCAAGTTCCTCCAATAATTCCTTCAGTGTCTTGAGCCATACGCATTAGGAGGATTCCAGATTGGCTTGCGCAGAGTTAGTAAATATCTGGCACAGAGTCCGTAAAGATACAACTGTTGGAGGGTAGAATGGCTGTAATTCCTATTTGTGATCAACATTTAGTGACACAGTCACATTATTGTCTTATAATAATGTGTAATATATTAAGAATCACATTTCTAACTTCACAGTAATAATGTTGAAAATTGTCTACTTCCTGTGAAGAGGTTTGTGCTAGATTTCTGCTGAAACTCTGAAGTAGACATCATAACACAAAACAGCACATAGAACATTGATGTAACTGAAGGTGAAAACAACAATAACAACAAATAAACATCTGAAGTGATGACTATGAATTCCAAAGATGAGCTTTGAAGAATAATTAATCCCTGAGAGTCTAACACAAACTTGTTACCATGATTGACGACTTACCTGCTGAATTGCCAAGCTTGTATTACATATTGTGAGCAACGAGAGAAATGACCCTACTCCCTTCGCCACCTTAATGGGATTAAAGGTTGGACCAGAGATTCTTTCACCATGACTGTAAAAGAAACTGACTCTGATCAAATGATGAGTATTTATAGAGACAGGCAAGCCATTGCTTTTTAGTGTCGCAAGGTAGGGTTCAACTGCTTTACCGTCTAATGAATCCCAGCCTGGAAATGGTCAGAAGTCACTTCCAGAGAGCAGGCTAGTTTAAAGCCAAATTAGTATTAAAACAGAGATTGGATTTGTTTGAGACCATTATGTTGTTGGATAGATTTAATATTTTAACTGCAAGGCTGAGTATAAGTTCAGTTACAGTGATTAGATTACTTACAGTGTGGAGACAGGCCCTTCAGCCCAACAAGTCCACACCGACCTGCCGAAGCTCAACCCACCCATACATTTACCCCTTCACCTAACACTACGGGCAATTTAACATAGCCAATTCACCTAACCTGCGCATCTTTGGACTGTGGGAGGAAACTGGAGCACCTGGAGGAAACCCATGTAGACATGGGGAGAATGTGCAAACTCCACACAGTCAGTCGCCTGAGGCGGGAATTGAACCCGGGTCTCTGGCGCTGTGAGGCAGCAGTGCTAACCACTGCCACCGTGCTGCCCGCCGGGAAGTTTCTTTTTCCTAACATGGTAATTGCTTTTCTTGCAGAAGAAAGACTTTGACAGATTAATATGATTTACTAAAAACAAGAACCAACCAGTCTTTGTAATATCAATGATCTCTGCTATCTTCTACAACATCAAAAGTTAGTTATAACGCGGTAGATCTGTTCTTGTGCAACCCTGTGTTATAAGAAGAATGTGCAATAGAAGTCCATTTAAATTAATGGGATGAGAATCACATTATAATGAATACATGCTTTAAAAGTTTGCGATTTAGAAACAGTGACTCCAGTTCATAAATTGTTCACAAATTCACATTAACGAAATGCACATAATAACAGAACAAACTGTACTTTGTTTTAAAATGACAGCTAGAATGTTTGAAGTACCACATTTGATTTTAAAGTGTTATTAATCAAATATTAAACTTATGTGTATGTTTTTCTTAATTCTTATTTCAGTACCACTATGATACAATGGACATCAGTGACCTGCCCATTGAGTTTTCAGTGGTGTGGAATGGTAACTTCATCATTGACAATCCAGCAGACATCAAAGGTATAAGTACAGCCAATATGAGCATAGGTTCCTTCTAACTATCTTTCTGGGATCAAAGAGGCACTTTAACCTCGAGCTCACAGCTTTGTGAGCTACGGTGCCATCCGTGTCAATTTGACTCATTCTTCAAGAGAGGGCATCTAGATTTGGTGGGGAATATGAACTTACCAGTCAGAGGCAGTGGGGTTTGGTGATGGGTACTGGGCTGTGAAAACCTGGAGATCGAGCTTTCCCGACGCTTGTTCGAGATTTAATTCAAAATTATGTATAAGTATGACATCCCAGGTTTCCAACAGGGAAATAAGTGGTCTGTGGATTAAATTCAGACCCTCAACATTATACAATCACAACAAAACCCATCCTTCGTTAAAATTCATTCCATAATCAAAAAGCAGCTTTTTAAAGTTTTTCTAATATCGCTCACCATGTTGTGGCCTGAAGCAGGTTTATTTTGCGACAGAATGATTTGCGTTAAATGCTCTGTTCAGCTGACAAAGGCTTTTGTTTGCCACACCGCCTACAAAGTACTTACACAGTGAAGTACAGGGTCAGAACATCCTGCATTTTATGAGAATATCTGTTATCTAATTGGAATCGTGATTGTTAATTATATGCATCTTGCTTTCTTCAAATTAAATTTCCTGCCCATGCACCATGAACCACTGTGTGATCGACCAGGCAGACCGTTGATGCTTCCTAAAGATTCATAGAGTATTAGAATGTACAGCACGGAAACAGAATCACCTCCCCGCCCCCGGTCCAACCCGTCCATGCTGACCAGATATCCGAACCCAATCTAGTCCCACCTGCCAGCACCCGGCCCATATCCCTCCAAACCCTTCCTATTCATATACCCATCCAAATGCCTTTTAAATGTTGCAATCGTACCAGCCTCCTCCACTTCCTCTGGCAGCTCACCTTGACAATGTTTCAAAAACAACACATACAATTGATACCCCTGTCTTGCCGCCAAAATATTCCTTAAGTTTTTGGGGGTTTTTTGAGTAAATGTTTTCTGCTGTTTTGGGTAGTACCTTTCTGCTTATATGGGATAATTAAATCTGATTCTAGCATTATGCTCCATGTTTGGTCTTCATGCCATGACAATTTTCATGTTATGTCATCAGGTGTGAAACATGATAGTTCAGACTTCATACAGACTTTGTTGATGTAGAAAATGGCAACCTGTAAGTGCAAATACTCTGGGGACCTTTGGTGTGACCAAATGTTAACACAAATTAGTACAGCATCACTCTTTTGTTGTCTAAAGCAGTCTTCTGCACTTGAAACTATTAGCCATTGATTAGAATGTGTTGGCTTAGAACAATGTAGACTGATGCAGTATTTGAGTACAGAGGAACCTCAATATCCGAATATCAATTATCCGAATTTCGGATTATCTGAAGAAGATCTCAAGATCCCGATAGAAACATTACATCAAAGAGGTGTTTCAACACTGTTTGCGTCTTTCTTTTACAATGATTAAAAACGAACCCAGCTTACTGAAATGCTGCCGAGAACAGTCCTGGACATCAGTGGGAGCCCAGGCACTGTATCCAAATGACTGACCTCCCGCCCTCTGTCTTTCTCCCCACAATTTGCCTGGAGTTCTACACAGGGGTGTACTCTAATATCCCTTTCCCCAGATAATCTCTCCAACATTGTCCTGTACAGGGCAAAGGTAGAACTTGTCAAAAAGTTGCAGGTGTGCATGTGTGTGTGAGAGAGAGAGAGAGAGACGCACGTGCTATTTTGAGACATCCCTGCCCCCAAAGGCAGCAGCAGTCTTACTGTTGTTGTCAAGTCCGGCGTCTGGGGGGGGGGAGGGGTGCAGCGGCAGACAGTGAAGGGGGCCTCACGGGGGGTGCGGGGCTGGGGGCAGGTAGGGCTCACGCGAGGTGTGATGCTGCCTTGTCTCCTGTACAGGGAGCAGACTTAGCATGTGCTCGCTGTGTCAATCCCATTGAACTAATTGGGAGGGGGTGGTGCGAGAGGCTTCAGCAGTGCTGCAGGTCCCTTACACATAAGTGTGTGTCTGCTCAGAAACAAACCCCGAGACAGAGAGAGGGAGCAAGGCAGGCAGAACGAAGAAAGAGGAAACTTCAGAAAACCCGTGGCCCCAGAGGAGAGACACTGAATCAATTAACTGAATAACCAAATATCCGAATGAAATAGTGCCTGCCCATTTCATTTGGATAATCGAGGTTCCTCTGTATATAATGTCCTTGAATACAAAAATAGAATGGAGCTAAGTGACTTTTTGCTTGAGAAAATCCACCCTCTATTTGATGTTACACTTGTTCCTATCGTGAGGTGTGAGTAATAAAATTCTAATTGGAAAGAAGGCCAAGTGTGTGTAACTTGTTAAACTTACTGCTGGTAAGCATGTTTCAAATAAAATAAAGTTAAAAATCACACAACACCAGGTTATAGTCCAACAGGTTTTATTGGAAGCACACTAGCTTTCGGAGCGACGCTCCTTCATCAGGTGATAGTGGAGGGCTCGATCGTACCACTATCACCTGATGAAGGAGTGTCGCTCTGAAAGCTAGTGTGCTTCCAATTAAACCTGTTGGACTATAACCTAGTTTTGTGTGATTTTTAACTTTGTACACCCCAGTCCAACACCGGCATCTCCAAATCAAATAAAATAGGACTGGTTAAAAAAGTTTAGAAATTAGTGTTAGTACCATCATTGCAGATGTTTTACATTTCACTGAGTTATTAGGTTTCAATCTGTGTTGAAAGAGACTTGCTGTTCTTCAATGACTTTGTATAATGTACACCTCTCACTTCAGCATTTCATTAAACTGCTTTCTGTCTGAATTCTGTAAAATTTTGTCTGAAAGATCTGCTTAATCTTGCTGTATAAGAGCAGAGTATCCACATGTAAAAAAACAATATTTTTCTTCACAATGACAAAATTAACTTTGAAATGTCACAAAATTAATTAGTATGGTTTTGTTATGTTAATACAATTATTGAATAATTTCTGTATGTTCATACCTTCAACAGAGATAGTATTTCTTCCTCTTTTAGACAAAATAATGCAATGCCAAAATGATATATAAACAAATCCCCTAATGGAAGACTATCCATGTGCATATAGATGTTGTAAAGATGTTCCTTTTGACACAGTCCCCTTATGTTTCTCCAATGACAATTTTCATTGTATTAGTCGTATACCAGCAATATCTGTAAATATATATTGAGCGAAAGCATTCAAATACCCAATTAGCTAACGAGAAATGGGAAAATTCCATTTAATTATTCAAATGATATACACTATGATTTTCTGCTTTTGTGGAAAACATTGTTCCTGCTGAAGGTGAAATTTGATCTGTTGACCATGAAGGTGAAAAACTGAATGCCCTAATTTTCAAAATTACTACCCATGTGCTGCTGTTTGTGGATTAATCACCTGATGAAGGAGCAGTGCTCCAAAAGCTAGTGCCTCCAATTAAACCTGTTGGACTATAACCTGGTGTTATCTGATTTTTAACTTTGTACACCCCAGTCCAACACCGGTATCTCCAAATCATAATTAGTTCCTGCTATGTTATTTGATGATGTTGAAAGGAGTTTAAAAGTCTGCTATATCACAATGGTAAACATGAGCCAACAGCTGTCCTATTATTTTGTTGCCCAAAAGGAGTACTCGCACCTTTCACCCAAGTGTTGTTCTGTTGTGACAGACAAAAGATGGACTTGACTCAGACTTTAATTAAACAAATGTTTTGATTTAACCCTTTAGGTACTAATACTCAATATAAAGCATACATACATTGTAACATTTACTTGCTACTTCATTTAACTTAACTTCAACTTTAACGCACCATTTAACTTTGCTTTACTTTAATTTTGACTTAATTCACATTTAATGTCCATGCTAACTTTATAAGTTTGACTTGATTTAAATGCTGTTCCGATTCAGAGTGAAGTGGCCAACTTTGCTCTTGGTGTAGTTCTTACCTCATGGGTCTTTGTCTTCTCTGAAGGTGACTTCAAGGCATGTGCTTCTCAAATGTCGGCCTCGAAGGCTTATTCCTGCAAAATCCTTTGTTCCACTAAAATGGACTCTGTTTCCAGAAACGTTTCTGGCACTCAGCCAATTGAATTGACCAAACCCTGATCACAATGTTTGATCTAAGCGAATGGAGTTTACTGGTAAACCACTTTCAGATGTCTATACAGTTACATTACATACTCCATATGAGGCAATAGTGGTCCCAGTATGTCTAGCAGGCCACCATGACACGTCCCTCATTTGGTCAACTTAGGAATCTTGCAAGTCACAGTTTCCAGGACAGGTTACAACATGTCCTGGCTCAAGTTTTCATCTAGATCAGAGTTTAAATTAGTTTGACCAAAGTTCCCAGCATGCTTGATTGTAACTGTTGACCAGTCTCATAGCTATTTCTCCTGCTGGTCACTGACCACAATTTCCTCTAATTTTAGGCACAGATTTGCTTCCCAAAGTCTAAGAAATGTAAGTTTGACCATTCTCTGTACGAATCTATGTGGATGGTGAAGCCAGTTCTAACTTGACCATTCAAGCATTGTCTCACTTTCCTGCAAAATTACCAACTACTATGATCCTCTGAAAGGATGAAAATAACCCAATGCACTTTCTCTTTTGCCTGCTACTAAACACCTCCTTTAACCTCTTTTCCTTGAATGCATCTGCCTCTCCTTGAATGAAAAATGTGAGGAACTTATAGGTATTTAATTTAGCTGTCACCACACTTTATGACTGTTCCTTTTGATTGCCTTCCATAGACAAGGGCGAGTTTCTACTTGTATCATAATCAGTGGATGTAGGCTTGCCCGCTGAACTGGAAAGTTTGTTTTCAGACATTTTGTCACCATGCTAGATAACAACATCAGTGAGTCTCCAGATGAAGCGCTTTTAGTTTGTGTTTAGGTTTTCTTGGGCTGGTGATGTCATTTCCTGTTCTTTTTCTCAGGGGGTGGTAAGTGGGATCCAAGTCAATGTCTTTGTTAATAGAGATCCGGTTGGAATGCCATGCTTCTTGGAATTCTTGTGCATGTTTCTGTTTTGATTTGTCCTAGGATGGATGTGTTGTCCCAGTTGAAATGGTGTCCTTCCTCATCTGTATGTAAGGATACTAATGAGATTGGGTCATGTCTTTTTGTGGCTAGTTGATGTTCATGTATCCTGGTGGCTAGTTTTCTGCCTGTACAATGTAGTGTTCGTTACAGTTCTTGCAAGATATTTTGTAAATGACATTAGTTTTGCTTGTTGTCTGTATAGGATCTTTCAAGTTCATTATCTGCTGTTTTAGTGTGTTGTTGGGTTTGTGGGCTACCATGATGCCAAGAGATCTGAGTAGTCTGGCAGTCATTTCTGAGATGGCTTTGATATAGGGAAGAGTGGCTAGGGTTTCTGGATGTGTTTTGTCTCCTTGTTGGGGTTTGTTGCTGAGAAATCGGCGGACTGTGTTCATTGGGTACCAGTCATTCTTCTCAAAGGGCTCATTATGCTCCTGCTTTCTGATTTTTGTGGTCGTGTTCCAGTAGTCTAGCTCCTGTACTCTGAAATTGCTTCACTGCGCTCTTTTCCAAAGCCCACAGCCCATTGCCTTTATCTCTTAGAATCATCGAGATGTACAGCACAGAAAAAAAACCCTCCAGCCAAACTCGTCCGTGCTGACCAGATATCCTAAATTAAGCTAGTCCCATTTGCCTGCACTTGGCCCACATCCCTCTAAACCCTTCCTATTCATATACCCATCCAGATGCCTTTTAAATGTTGCAATTGTACCAGCCTCCACAATTTCCTCTGGTGGCTCATTCTGTATGCACACCACCCTTTGCATGAAAAAGTTGCCCCTTGGGTCCTTTTTAAATTTTTCCCTTGCTGCTCCTCAAAATCTATATTAGATTTGTGGTCACATTTTCTTCACGTTCTTTGGACCAGTATTTCATGTTCCTTCATGATGCCTGTCTGAAGCATCCAGATATTTGTAAGTATTAAAGCCAATGCATAAATGCAAATCATTGCTACCAAAGACTGTAGACCCTCGCTGCCTGTGCTGCCTTGAAGTTTATTAAGTCGCAGATTCCCGTTGCAGTATTTGTTTATTGAGGAGACATAAAAAGTAAATATAATTATTTAACAGATTGAATAAAAGCTTTTCTTAATTAATGAGAAAATGTGAAGGCTTAAAATGGATCTTAAAAATTATTAGTGCTTGTAAAGCTTCAGATGTAAAGCAGCAGATGGCATCTGTAGCAAGAGTAATGATCTTTGCAGTATTTTTGTAAAGCTTCTCCAATGTCATAACATCTTTCTCAGCGTGAAAGCAGTATACTCCATCTCCTCCCACCCACCCACCCCCCCCCCCCCCCCCCCCCCCCCCCCCCCCCGCCGCCTCAATTGAACAGTGTCACTACATCAGGAATTGACTGTTGATCCTTCACGTCACCTATCTAGCTTCTACATTGAAATCAAGTGAGCTCTTGTCCACATTTATTTATTGCAAATCTTACATTCAAGGCACAATAATGTGTGAAATGCCTGGGACCCAATGTAAATATGGGCACCTGGTAGCACTTGTTACAGTGCAGAAAGATTTCATAAAATGTTGGTGGTTGCAATGAATTGTAGATGTAGAAGTGTGAGGAAGGATATTGAATGTTTTAGTGACCAGAGTCCCTCTGAAATCTTAATGCACTCAGTCTAGAGTGAGACATAGCCATATCACACACCAAGCTGGACAAGAATGAGTTTATCTTTAACCGTGCTCATCAATTCAGTGGTAACAATATCAAATCGCTGTGTCCTATTTACTCTAACCTGAAATCTTTATTTATAATATTCTGATCAGTGCATTATAACTTATGATTGTTAAACAATGAGGTTTAAATTCACGTTTAACACTGTATATCACTTCTTTTTTGAATTTCTTCTGATTCCAGTTCACCTGTACAAGTGTGATGCACTGAGAGAGAGCTGTGGTCTTTGCCTGAAAGCGAACCAGAAGTTTGAGTGTGGCTGGTGTCGTGGTGAAGGGCGATGTACACTGAGGCAACATTGCCCCATTGCTGCTTCTCAATGGTTGGACCTGTCCAGCAAAAACATGAAGTGCACCAATCCTCGTATTACAAAAGTAAGAGAAATGTTATTATTTTCTAATACTCCATGATGCTTTGTGGCATCTGATGAATAATGTTTGTTTTCTGCTGCTCCATGCATGTCTGATAAATGACATGCTCAGAGAACTTCCCCTCAGTATCCGTGTATCCGTTCTTCACAAACTTTCATATGAAACATGGGATATAATGCTCATTTTTTTCCTAATTGCTTTCTTATTGAGTGTCATATAACTACTATGATTTAAATAAGACTTGAATAAACTGGAAACCCTAGTGTCACAATGAGTTTGTTGACTGTTGCCAGTTGGCTTGTAACCTGATAATGCAGTGGTTCAGCAAAAACATTATCTAACAATATTAGCCATTTGGTTTTCATGAACACTAACCTTGTCAGATAAACCAATCGTGAACTCTTGCATTTGTTGGTCCCATATAATCTGCTCCAGTGCACAAACTCTAATTAAACTCTGTTCAAAGTGGAGAATCTAATTAGTCCAAATTGATTGGCTCATTATATAAATGTAGCATTAAGAACCTTACACAAGGTGACTGAGTTATCATGTGCAGGCCAGCCTTTTTAACCGACCCGTCACAAAAACACTTTTCCTGAGTACAAATATAGCTTGCTTATTTGTTGACCCAAAATGTTAATATTAACAAACTATGTTATAGCTTCAGTTTTACAGCATGTACATGTGCCTTAGTAATGTGACCTCACTTATATTTGTAAGCTGGCTGTGTTTATCAGTTCCTAATGCTAATTCCTCAGAAATTAAACCTCTAAAATGAATATAAGCTAAGCACCTGACAAGATAATGAGCCAAAGTCCTTTTTGTTAGCCCTTGTAAAACTAAAATTTCAAGGATTTTGCAGCAATTATCTGGTGTTGTTCAATTTAGGAGATGTTCCAATCACCAGTCTTTCCCGACTTTCACGACCTTTTGAAAGTATTGGTGCCCTACACAATCTGTATCCTTAATATTGAAATCAGTTTGGAGAATCCTTGAACATATGTTGGGGAAGACCAGAACTAAGGGTCTAAGAATAAGGGGTAAAGCATTCAGGACAGAGATGAGGAAGAATGTCTTCACTCAAAGTTGTAAACCTATGGAATTCTCTACCACAGAAGGTTATTGGAGTCAGTTTATTAGATATATTCAAGAGGAAGCTGGACATGGCCCTGATGGCAAAAGGAATCAAAGGGTATGGAGAGAAAGTGGGAATGGGATACTGAAATTGCATGATCAGCCATGATCATGTTGAATGGTGGTGCAGGTTCGAAGGGCTGAATGGCCTACTCCTGCACCAATTTTCTATGTTTCTACATACAGCATTACCTTTCTTTCAACAACAATGACACTCTGAAGATTAGTTTTGTAACTGTCTGCCATCAAAGGCAGTTAGTAAATGTGTATAAAATAATTCTGCATGCATCTTTGCTATTGAGCTCACTGCCATTTGCTTTCATGTGTGTATGTGTTGTTTTACCATAAATTACATTCTATCAGTTATATGACCAATAAATTCTGAAGAGCAAGTCTCACTTGCAAACAGATTATGAGCAACTATTTGCCAATTATCAAGCAAGATTTTATTTGTCTTGGCAACAAAAGCAAACCATCATTGTGAACCATTGTTGAAATGATGTTGCTCGTATATAAAGAAGCTTCAGCGTATATCTTGCCGTAGTGCCATGTGACCAGGTAGAATAGAATAACTCTTAATTTGTTTGCTAGCCTTTATCCATGTCACACATTGTTTACTCTGTATCCCAAAGAAACATAAAGCAGACCTACAAAGGGTAAGATAAATACAGAGTGCATGACGGAGCGTGCACAGATTTCTGTCTCATTGTCATGTCACAAAGAATACTTTTTATATAATCCAGCAACCAATGCAGATGTCAGAGGTAGATAAAATGAGCAGATAAAGTAAAGGTATGATGGCATTTCATAATGCAATGAAGCAGCTCAACATTTTGATTAGTTTGTTTAACCTTGTCATGTGTAATTTCCTTAACTCTCAACTTTAAATTTAGTTTGAATAATGTCTTTTCATTGTAATAATCATAGAGTCACAGAAACAGACCTTTTGGCCCAACCCGCCCATGGTGACCAGGTTCCTGAACTAGTCCCATTTGCCAGCATTTGGCCCATATCCCTCTATACCTTTCCTATCCTTGTAGCCATCCAAATATCTCTTAAATGTTGTAAGCGTACCCATCTCCACCATTTCCTCCGGCAACTTGTTCCATATACACATCACCCTCCGTGTTGGGGAAAGTTGCCCTTCAGGTCCTTTTTAATCTTTCCGATCCCACCTTAAAACTGTGCCCTCTAGTTTTGGACTCCCCTACTCTGGAACAAGACCTTGGCGGTTCACCTTATCTATGCCCCTCATGGTTTTATAAACTTCTATAAGGTCACCCCTCATCCTCTTCCGCTCCAAGGAAAAAAAAAGTCCCAACCAATCTGGCCTCTCCTTACAACTCAAACTTTCCAGTTTTGGTAACATCCTTGGAAATCTTTTTTGCACTCTTTTCAGTTTAATAACACCTTTGCTATAGCAGGGCAACCAGAATTGTATGCAGTACTCCAAAAGTGGCTTGTTAGTGTCTTGTATAGCTCTAACATGACGTACCTACTCCTGCACACAGTGCTCTTATCGATGAAGATAAGCATGCCAAACACCTCTGACACCACCCTGTATAAATGGTTTGATTTGATCTGACTAATTGTTGTCACTGAAGAGTTTTGTTTTGCAAGCAGTACTGGCAGATCATAGCTATTAAGGACATACCGATCATAGGATGCTTAGACAGGGTGAGGCATACAAGGTTACGGCTGCACAGGAAGTGCACAAAAGCAAGATCAACATTATTTGAAGTTAGAGCGGTCCAGTCAGCACTCTAATAATAGCAGGGAAGAAGTTGTTCTTGAACCTGTTGGTGCATATGTTCAAGCTTCTGTATCTTCCAACTAATGGAAGAGGTCGGAAGAGAGTATTATCAGAGAAGGGATCTTTGATGATGTTGGCAGAATTTCTGCAGCAATGAGAAGTGTTAACTGAGTCCATGAATCGGAGATTGACGTCCGTGATAGTCTGGGCTGTGCACACAGCTTTTTGTAGTTTCTTATAGTCCTGGACAGATGAATCGCTAAACCAGGCCGTTACGCACCCATACAGTATGCTTTCTATTGGGCATCTGTAAAAGTTGGTGAAGGTCCTTATGGATATGCCAAATTTCCCAAGCTACCCAAGGAAGAAGAAGCATTGCTGGTAATTTTTGACCATCGCATCTACGCGGGAGGTCCAGGACAGATTGTTGCTCTGCAAAATGTTACGCTCACAACCTTCTCCACTTCAGCTCTATTGATGAGGATAGGGGCATGACCTCCTTCTTTCTTCCTGAAGTCAATGAGTGATGCCACTTTCAAAGAACTGCACCCGAGGTTGCTGTTCAACAACACTTCCCAGGGTCTAACCATTAACACTTTAAGTCCTGCGTTTATCTGAATTAAACTCCATCTGCCATTCCTTTACCCATTGCCCAGCTGATCAAGATCTCATTGTGCTCTTGGATAACTTTCTTCACTTTCCACTATACCACCAATGTTAGTGTCATCCGCACATTTACTAACCATTCCTTCCGTATTCTCATTCTGTTATTAAAAATAACTTTCTTCATAATTACACAGCCCAGTGATAGATGACACATATATTTGACTAAAGCTTCTCACTTCCCAAAATGTTGCTCAACTATTAAAATACCTGAATTTCCCCCTAGATTTGAAGATTAGAATATGTTCCCACACCAATTTGTGCCTCACCAATTATCATTATTTCATTCATTGAAAAGATTCAAATCTGTTCTGGCAATTGGCGATAATGGTTCATCTGTGCTTGTGGGGTAAGCACAGAACAGGGAAGAAAATGTCTGGTTGCATTCTGGTTGTTAGATCTGAGAACAATGTGATGGGGAATATTCAAATTTGTGATTATGTCCCACAGTCAGCAAACAAGACAAGCTCATATAATCTCTGTATCATAGTATTTGAGTTAAGGCTGTAAAGATCTCTTAGACCATCTTACTCTGGGATCACTTGACATGATACAAGAAGCATACTGCTCTATATCTTACTAGCTCAATGCTAATACAGATGCACTCAGTCTGAGGGATGTTATGTTTGTATATAATTGTCAGCTCTTACAAATGTCTCTTGGATACATCACCATGCTATCCACACCCAATTTATTGTATTAAAGGAGCTAATATAAACATGCCTGTATCAGGTAAAATACCCAGTTGTAGGCAAATTGCATCATTTATAACACTCGAATGCGTGTTTTATTGATGAAGATTAAATAGTATGGGATATGATATACATTTACTTACCATATTGTGCGCTCTGCCAAAAGGCAGGTCCCTGTCTCATTGTCACCCTGAGCATTAATATGATCATTTTTGTCAGTGATTATTTGCTATTACCTATCACTCTGGGGTAGGGTGGGAAAGTAGGTCATTAGTCTATCTCAGCTGGAATTGAAGCATTGCCAGCATTATTCTGAACTACACACAACCCAACTAAGCAGTTGAGCTAACTAGCACTTCCCTATTTACAATATACTAATACACTAAATGAACCATATTACATGGACTAAGACTGTTGTCTTGAATATGTTTGGTCTTTCCACCACAGAATTAATCAAGGCAGAGACGGGAAGGTGATAGGGACTCATTTGCCATGTTTCCTGCCTGCTAAAATTTTACCCAGCCACCAAACTGACCATAGAAGAGGGCATTAAATCCTGGCCCATGTTTCCATAGGAATTTTACTCACTCTCTCAGAACCAATTAAGAAGCATCACATTGGCTGATTGATTACCAGATAAATAAGGTAAAAACAATGACTGCAGATGCTGGAAACCAGATTCTAGATTAGAGTGGTGCTGGAAAAGCACAGCAGTTCAGGCAGCATCCGAGGAGCAGGAAAATCGAAGTTTCGGGCAAAAGCCCTTCATCTATTCCAGATGAAGGGCTTTTGCCCGAAACGTCGAATTTCCTGCTCCTTGGATGCTGCCTGAACTGCTGTGCTTTTTCAGCACCACTTGAATCTAGAATCTACCAGATAAATAAGCTAATTACAAAAATTGTACTCATGGCACTGAGAGTTCAGCAAAAGGATTTATTTGCTGCTCACAAAGTATAAGCTAAACATCTTAGAAACCCTTGTTGTGGTTATCTAACAACTATAATGAAGGACCAAATATAACTTTGGAGTTAGATAGGTGAGACATAGTGTTGAGTGAAAACACAGGATTAATTTCATGCATCTTCAAGTCAGCGGTAAAGCTGTGGTTAGCACCGTTGACAGTATTTATAAAAAATATTGTTCCTTTTCTTGTTGGCTGTAGTAGGAACTTGCTGTTCTGGGTGTAACATGGACACATCAGTAAGGCGAGTGTGGGATGGTGGTACAATTGTGGTGAAGTCACACTCCCCTTGACATCCTTCAAGGTCTGCCTTTCACCTTGATCACTGTAAGAGCTTATAATCTTATCTCTAATTTATTTATAAATCTAGCGTTTCATTTCCCCACTAGTTCTGCAATGAAGGCAAGCAAGTGAACAGAGTTGGAGGTGGAAGGAGCAAGGGTGGTTGGAGGGAATGTGGAGGAGGAGAGGTTATGGTGTATACATGCAAGCAGAGCTGGGAATACAGAAATGTTGTAACGCTCCTATTTATTTAAAGGCTGTGGTCTTGTGACGTTTTTGTGTCTATTGAGAACAGCCCTAAGTAAATCAGTGTTAAAACTTGGATAAGAGCACAAGACAAACAGCCCAAGTTTTTTGCACCAACAAGTTCCAGTGGGACCATCAGTGTGGACTCCCTCAGCCCAAAAAAGGCACAGTGAAAGTTCCAAATATGAAAAGTATCTTGCCCCAAGGTTTCTGGCTTTATTGTAGCCCCCAGTATTGGCAGATGTCTGAGTGTCTATTGACGTTATAACTGCAAAATCTAGTCCATGAGGAAATGCTCAGTTGACTGTATGCTGTTTACTAGGTGAAAGTGAGGACTGCAGATGCTGGCGATCACAGTCAAGATTAGAGTGGTGCTGGAAAAGCACAGCAGGTCAGGCAGCATCCGAGGAGCAGGAAAATCAACATTTCGGGCAAAAGCCCATCATCAGGAATGAGCTCATTCCTGATGAAAGGCTTTTGCCCGAAACGTCAATTTTCTGCTCCTCGGATGTTGCCTGACCTGCTGTGCTTTTCCAGCACCACTCTAATCTTGTATGCTATTTATAACAAGGGACTGAATTCCAACAAATTAAGCTAGGTGCCAATTTTGGGGAGTTACATGGGCACTTTCTCTCAATGAACCTATATCAGTTATTTCATGCAATTCACTGCAGCTCCTGTCATTCCAAAGACAAGTACATGGAGTTGGCCACAAATCAGCCGTGATCTCATTGAATGGCAGAACAGGCTCAGAGGGCTGAATGGCCTATTCCTGTTCCTATATATGCAGCACGTCCTTATGGTACCACTCTCATATTCCCAAGCAGCAGAATTACTCATCAATCCTGGCATTTCCATATATTGCTGCTGGCAGCATTATATTTAAAGCCCAACAGTGTGTTACATCAAGTTGCGAATAGCTCCTCACAGTATGCATAAGGGAAGGAAAACTTCTCAAGTTGTATAGATGGCATGCATGGTTATTTACTTTGCTTTCTTTTCCCATATTTGTTAAATGATGCACTTTAGTTTGAAAAATTTTACTATTTCTCCCACTTACCTTTTGACTTGAGAAGACAACTTTTCAACATCACTTTTTACATTAAACTTTAGAGTCAAGGTAAAGGGGACATAGTCATACCAGACCTTAGGGTTGCTCCCTCAAATATAACCAATCATGATTAAACCTGAGGCTTACCACACCTCAGGCAAGGGGAGGGATCGAGAAGGCGAATCCTGAATAATGAGTTGCCTGATCAAAAACAGTACAGATTTAGATTTAATACCAGAATGTAATTGGGATGTACAAAAAGAAATGGAAAGATAAAGGGATATTTCAGCTGTGAATGTAAGACATCGGTCTCGTTTACAAGTGGCATGTGAAGTTGAGCTGGGGGGGTCAATTAAATGCTAAGCTTCTCATTGAATCCTCTCATGTTGATCAAAATAGGAGGTGTAAAAAAGAAATGGACCCAATGTATAAAGCAGCATATTATTGATCTTTCCAGCAGTGCAGCAAGGTCACTTTGGTCATGGGCGACTGCAGGAATTACTATAGTCTGCTTTTGCAGACTATCATTTCTTTCAAATTTATTTGTTTCTTCTGTTACTCAGTATTAAGATAACATTTTTCTAAGCTGCAGAGTATTGCAAGCGATGTAATTAGCCAGTAGCCTGGCCCCCACTCTCTCTGTGTGGATTGGTTGTGCTGATGATTCCAGTTTATTTAGTTCCTTGAGCTTTATTTATTTTGAATGGAGCAGCTCATCATAAATGTGATAGAATGTCACAGTGAAATCAGTCTGGAGTTTCTAAACAATAGCTTTTAGAAAGATAAATGAAATCATTTTAGGTAATGTATGTGTTCTAGGTATTGCATTAAATCCTTCAAAATCGTCACCAATAAAAGAGTCTGACTAACAATTTCTCCAAGCTGTCTTCCTGTTGTATTTTTCACTGGTTTCCAAGCACAAAATATATTTAAAATTGTGCCTTTTATGTTATAATTATTATTCTGTATAGTATTTTTGTGTTTAATTAACTTCCTTATAAAATCTCCTTTGCAATAAAATTTCATATCCTAGATAAAGCCCTATTCTATAGGTTGAATCAATGGGGTTGCATTGAGGAGCAGGAAAATGATTTTAAAAAATTACTTTTTGCAAACTCAGATCATGAGGGTGAGCTCAGCAATTTTCAAGACAATAATTACACTATCTCATGGCAAGGCAATAATTACACTATCTTCAGGCTTGTTTTTTTTCTAAAATCTTCATTCAATGGATGAAACAATTCTTTAAAAAGTTATTTGTCCATCTATGCATTACTCTATGTATTATAGATTTGCGTAAATACCTTTAAACGAGGCAGGGTACTGAACTTTTTGAATTACCATGATTTGGCATTGTAATTCTGTCTTCAATCTTTCTAAACTAGTAAGACCAAATTCTTGAGCACTGGTCTGGGTCACAGACATGATCAACATAGCCAGTTTTGTGCACATTGTAAATTTGATCAAGGGTTAGGTTATGTTCAGGAGGTAGTTTGTGAGTAACAGTCATGCCGTTTTTATGCAGTATCATATAGTCAGCTGATTTTGGTTCACAGGCTACAAGTAACCTTCTAAGGATGTGGCAAAGTTTGAAAAGTGAAATCTTAATGTTCTGGATCACTCTTGAATTACAGTTGCTTATGCAAACATTAGGGATTACTAGAGATTCTGGCTTGGACAACATGGCATTCACTGTATGTGTTCTGCTGATGCTGTCAAGTTGAGTACAGGTTGGAAAACTGAGAAACTTTATGTATTGCATCGTCTTTCAGTTGTCTAAGCTTTCCCCCATTGGGTAGCATACACAGATCCATTTTTGCTTATTTTTGTAATTTTCTGTTTTTACTCAGTACTCTCAGACACGCAATCTCGAGTTGACAAGTGGTAATGTTATTCTGGCAGTGTGAATGTGGATGCTGTCGATCTTGTCTTCCCTAAGTGACAAAATGCAGAAAAGCCGGCTGATGTACTGACAGTTAAAAGAAATATCTCTGTCACTTCCGTGCTGAAGCTGACTTTTAACTGAGTTCTGAATTTGCTTGTACTTTACACAGCGCAAACTTTTTTTCATTACCTAGAATCTAAAAAATGACTTTAATAAAATGATAATGTTGAAAGGGATGAGAAATGAAGAACTCAATATAAAGAACATTCCTGTAGAGTTCCATACAGATACATTTGTCAGTGATGATCTCCAATGAAGAAAGCATCAGTCACTCAGAAAATAAGAGCCTTTATATTAAAAAGGGCACAATAGACATTGCCTGTAGCACACAGAATGAGTTCTGTCCTGAGTTCTGATGAAAGGGAAAACTTACTGAACTTTTATTAACCTTGTGGTCATATCTTCATACATACCCTGTGTTATATATTTATACATGGACAAAATTCCTTAATTCTACCCAGCCTGGCTTACCCCAGTGGGTTACCATGTTAGAAACAATTCAGTGAAGAACTGGAACATATCTAGAATCTTTCTTCTATCAGGCCAAACTAATCATTGTGAGGAAATCCAAGCCTATCAATCAATTCCTAACACTTTCCTCAAAGAAAAGGTGCACAAAAACAATTTGTTAACAGCAGACAAATGCATCCAGGGAAGAGAAAACTTAAACAGAAAGGTACATGCTATTATGCACCTGCTAGGTTGTGCTGGAGGCATAAGGAGAAAATAATAGACACCCTTTACTTTTGTGCCTCATGATACTGACAAAATTGGATAAGCTACACTTGATATTTTACTCTGTGCTTAGGATTTCCCCTTTTGGTCGTCAGCAAAGTGGCACTAAGTACAGAGAACTGATGTTGTTCGACATGGAGCTGCATGAGATAGCTTTGATATTCCTTTCAAGATGCTTTCTTGCAGCTATTGGTCTGTCAATGCAATTGGACAAGGAAAAGTTGACACGTGCAGTCAAACTTACAGAATAGTTCACACCTCATGGCTGGACAGGGAGAGCATTTATGGAGGTTATCCTTCTATTTTGTTGACCAATGCATTGGTTCAGGTGGGCAGGCAAATAAGCATAACACAATCCATGAAAATTAAGTTAGAATGGCAAAGAAATAAGAAGGTATAAGAAGTAAGGCTTCACAAAATGTGCTTTTGCAACGATTGGTTTATATATCTTATCTGCTCAATAGCAAATAACTGTAGGTGCTGTCAACATTAAAGTTTTGTTGTTTCTTCAGCAATAACAAAATGAGGATTTGCTGACAGCTGAGAGAGGCAGTATGTAGTATGACAGGCTGCTGACATTCCTGCTGAGTTCAATAGCAATTTACTTGTAGCTCAAAGAACTCTGCATAAATTCAGCACTGTTATCATTAAACTATTAGTGATGTCATCTGTGATATAATTTTAAAAAGCACAAATGAACCTGTGAAGATTCTTGTGGCTTACTTGGCTGAGCGTTGTAGCTCATTAAAGTAATCTATTGATATACTGCCCTGAGTGACTGTGCAGCAGATGCATGTCAGGCCTGACTCAAACTTAATCTTATCCTTTATCTTACTAAAACTGTCACTCACCTGGAGGGAAAATAATCTCAAATTTACACACCTTAAGGAGAAACAGTTAAAATATATTTCATGTATGGGTTTAGTACTGTGGATTTGTTTGGCAATGTTATTCATTTTAATTAATTCCTTTCAGAGGTTTGGTCCCCAGGCTAAAGTATTAAGACACATTGTGATTTGTTTCTCCTCCTTCTGCTCTCCACTTACCCTCCAACAAATAAAAAAGTTCAGACTGCTGTGTAGTTAACTTCTAATTATTGAAAATGTTAAGTCAAAAATAGCTGCATTATTTCTCTAGTATGAAGTGGATTGCATAGCTACAAAGTAGTAATTTACAGTTTATAGTTATGATTTTGCACCAATACATTTCCTCATCTTGACCTAGCTGTTGAACTGAGGCTGACTGCTTCCTTCAGGGAGGATCTAATAATATACTTCCACTGGTCCAACATGGAATTCATATTCTGCATTTACCTGATCTAGTCCAAGTGTTACTTCATTTACCATCTTCTACACTTCATTATTTTGAAAATTCTACTCCACTCTTGTAAGCAAAGGAGCATGCTTTTGATCACAAACTTGTCAGAGATCTCGTAGGTGAAAAAAGAATGTTATTAGTAATTTCATATGAGGATATAAACTTCCTGTTTAACTGGGATAAAATGGTTGAACCTTTTTTCCAAAACAGGTACTTGCATATCAACAATTTGTTTATATGATGGTGTATGTATCATCCTAAAAATTGAAGGACCTAATTAAAATAGACATTTTGGTTCTGCCAGTGTTGCCCTGAAGATTTGTTATTTTGTAATTATTTGCTTGGAAACATTGTTATTGCACTGAATGCAAGTCTAAGCAGAAATGCTATAGGAAAAGGTATTGTTTAATCAGCTAATTTGTTAAATGTGAATAAATTACCCCTTCTCTTGCTAATTTTAATAGAAAACAATTTACAAATCTATTATTCTAAACTTATTCATGCATATATCCCTTTCTTTGGAGTAAGTATCTAAACCACATCTTTGGTAGTGGAGTGTGTCCCTACTGTTCTGTTGTATAGAATATACTCAGATCAAATGATTGTTTACAGTATCATATAGCACCCTAGTAGCTCAAATGTGAACCTTTAACAGCATTTGGGAACACTTAAAGCATCTCAGGCTCTGTGATGTTAAAAACACACTATTTATCACAAAATAAAATCCCTCTTGAAATATCTAGAAAATTAAGGAAATAATTTTTGGCACCATAAAGGACGTTTGAAATTTCAGATTACAGGTTGTTTTAAATTCCAGATTTTTGACTCCGAGTTTGTGTCTAGAAATGACTCCTATTTTAGAACTACTCCAGAATAGATTCTGGACATTGTTTCTTGGATTGCACCATCCATTTTGCCTGAATGAAATTTCGATCTTGACATTTCATTCTGCCAACACTACTTGATTTGAATTAAGAAGAGTTGTGTGGGAGAGACATGCTTTAGAACAAACCCAATGGATATTAAAACTATATAATGTTGAAATGCTCTGTGTTCTGGTCTATAAGACACATGCAAACTCGGAAAGAGGAAACATCGTCTAACAATCAATCAGAAGTTTTTAAACATAAAAGCAATTAACTTTTACTTTCAAATAATGCAGTTATTGCTTAACTTTCAAATGTTTTCTTCATGGGTCACAGTATTTCAAGCACCCTTATAGAATAACTGGGTTCTGCCAATTTTGTACAATGTGTGAAGATTTTCATAAAGCTTGACTGAAAGTGTTGACAGCTTGTGGAATCCAGAACTTTAGAGTTTGATCTAATAAAAGCTATTTTATTGCTATCCTTAACCCTTTAAACAAGCTAAGAGCTATCAATTTTTTGAGAAGATTTGTAGCTCAGGTTGAGGTTCTGGATGCAAGTTTGTTCGCTGAGCTGGAAAGTTCATTTTCAGACATTTTGTCACCATATGGAGTTCTGCTTACATTGCCAGGACTGTAACAAACACTACATCAGACAAACAGGCAGAAAACTAGCCACCAGGACACATGAACATCAACTAGCTACAAAAAGATATGGCCTGCTATCACAAGTATCCTTACATATAGATGAAGAAAGACGCCACTTTGACTGGGACAAGCTAAACAGAGACATGCACAAGAATTCCTAGAAGTATGGCATTCTAACCAAAACTCCATCAATAAACACATTGATTTGGACCCCATCTGCCATCCTCTGAGAAAAAGAACTGGAAATGATATCACCTCCCCCCCCCCACCCCCCAAGAAACCAAGACACACAAATAGAAAGCGGGACATAACACCAACGCTTCATCAGAGGCTCAGTGATGATGTTACCTAGTATGGTGACGAAACATCTGAAAATGAACCTTCCAGCTCAGTAAGCAAATCTACTTCCACATTAAGAGCTATCTTAAGTTAATGCCATTGGAATGTTGTGATTGTTATACGTTCGATATGGAGAAGTTTCATGATAGACCATTGACTTGGAAGAGTCTGAAAAGAAATGGTTTATGGAAATTATTATTCCAGGATTCAATAATTCAAGTATGATCCTAATTAAGAAAGAGCAAGAGTAAATTTCAACACTTTGCTTATTAAAGCATTCATCTCCCTGTGGGCAGCAGAGTTTGAGTGAATTCCAGCTTATAGTAGTACACTTGGATAGTTCCAATCCCATACAATTCAGTCTTCTCTAATGCCAGTATGTTAGCCTTTCTCTTTTCAGCTCATAGTTAAATGTGCTGTTCTATTTTCTATGAGACTGGATTATTGAATAGGGAACTGTTTACCAGTAAAAGGCTCCGTCTAATATTTGAAGTTTTGAAACACTTTAAATAAGAAAACAGACAATGCACTTTTAATCAGATAATAATGCAGAATTTTGATAGACAACTCCGCTAACGTCATAGCAGCAACAAAATGTACCCAGGAGAATAAGTCAAAAATGAGCAATTCAAAAGATTAAGATTTTAATGCATTATAGCATCTGGAAATTAAATCAAAAAGAATTCAGCATCAAAGAACTACCTGAAGCATGGAACTCTTTCAGAAAGAATCTTAATCTCACTGATAAAATTCATGTGCATTCAAATTGCACTGTATTGTTCCTTGGTTTTTTGATAAAGAATTAACTTATACTTAACTCAGCATTCAGGATAGGACTGAAATATGGAAAGTAACATTTGTACCACACTAGTATCAGACAATTACTTCCTCCAGCAAGTGAAAATTTTAACTATCTTCCTGTGGAGTTCAAAGACATTGCCATCCACGATCCACATGTGGGGAGTTTAATTGACCAGATGCTGAACTGGACCAGCACTATCATTACCATGCCATCAAGACCAAGTCAGTGTTTTGGAATTTTTCAGTGAGTAGCCCACTTGCTGTCTTCCAAAGACCTGTCTGTCATCAAAAGGCTCAAGTCAGGGTTATGATGGATTACTCCAACTTGCCTGGAGGTGTGCAGCTCCAATGTCCCTCCAGAAATGTAAGACCATCCAGGACAAAGCAACCCACTTGACTGACCCCCTATCCACTACCTTAAGCACTCACTCTCTCTCCCACTGATACGCAGTGGTAGCAGTGTGTACCATCTCAAGACACATAGCAGCAAATCAGCTGGGTTCCTTTACTGCACTTCACAAACCTCTGCCACCCAGAAGGGCAAGGGCGGTAAATATGTGGGAACACAATCATTTTAAATTTAGCCTCTAAGCTGCATACCATTTTGACTTGGAACTATCTTGCCATTTCTTCACTATGAGCCAAAGTCCTGGAGCTCCTTTCCTGGCCCCAATCATGGACCACAGCAGTTCAAAAAGGTAGCTGAGCACCACCACCTCCAGGGCATTTGGAGATGAGCAACAATTGTTGATTTAGCCAGCAATGCCTATGATGAGTTTTTTAAAAACCAAATAAAGGAATTCCTCAAAGCTTGGTATATCAATATCCCAGCAGTAAGATTGTACTGTGTAATTTCATTTTAAGTCTTTTCTTTTTTGTTTGGGAATTTGGATAAAGTTGGTAAGGCTGCCTGTACTGATGAAGCTTGTTTGCTCTGGCAAATGTTGGTGGTGGGTCTTCTTGATCATTATAGTCCTCACAGTCCTACAATGTTAGGTAAAGAGACCCCCAATGATGTACCAAGTGAAGGATGCGGAGAGGTTTGGAAGGACATTGAGGTTCCTACTACATTATTGCTCTTGTCCATCTCAGGGATGGAGATTTCAGGAGAGATAGACACTGTCAAAGTTTACCCTCATGTATTTCTGCTGTGCATTCTGTACACAGAGCAGACTGTCATAACCCACAAGGAAAAGTGCACTGATACTCAAGTCCCACTCTGCTGAGGTCATCACAAAAGTTAAAGTTTTAATCAAATTACTCAAAGTCCTAATTTTCTTGTCTGATGGAGAGTTGTAAATAGAAAACATTTACTAAGTTTCTGCACTTAACTAAAAGTGCTATTTATTACAAATAAGTGAGTGTTTAAAATTGTATTCATTAAGGGATGAGGGTGTTGCTGGCCATGTCAGCACTTACAGCCTATCCTACGTACCCAAAGGTCAACCACATGGCTGTGGATCTGGAGTCACATGTAGGCCGGACCAGGTAAGGATGGCAATTTCCCCTCCCTAAAGGACATTAACGAACCAGATAGGTTTTTCCAACAATTGACAATAGTTTCATAGTCATCATTTAGATTTTCTTTATTGAACTCAAATTCCACTATCTGCCACGGCAGGATTCAAACCTGAGTCCCTGCAACATTACCCGGGACCTTGGGTTAACAAAGTGACAGTGAGGATTGCAGATGCTGGAGAAGTCCAGAGTTGAAAAGGATGGTGCTGGAAAAGCACAGCAGGTCAGGCAACATCTGAGGAACAGGTGAGTCAAAGTTTCGAGCATAAGCTCTTCATCAGAAATGTCGACGCTCCTGCTTCTTGGATGCTGCCTGACCTGCTGCGCTTTTCCAGTGCCACCCTTTTTGACTTTGGTTTAAAAGTCCAACGATAATACCACTAGGCCATCACCTCTTTGTGGTATTATTCTAACCACAGGAAAATGAAAAGTATCTTAGAGTATAATAGTACTGACTTAAACTTTAACCCCTTAAACCCTAACAAAGGTATGTAGACAGATACAGACTAAACATGGATGTTATTGGCAGAGAAAATATACTAAGGGAGCACAGTTCAGTAGCATCGATCCCCAGGATTCAATGCAATGTCCCTTTCGCTTTTTTGAGTCCTTCTCGTCATCTTATTTCTAAGTCTTTATGGCATGGCGCATTGGCACTCTAATTGTTGAGCTTCTCAGTCGCTGGTTAGAGACAACAAACAACAAATGGTGGGAGATTATAGCTAGCTATTCTCCAATTCTTTAACTTCTCTGCAGGGAGAGAAAGATGCTGCCGACTGCAGAGTGGAGGATTTCTGCCTCTTTATTTTTCAGGTTGATGACTGTTGATACCCATAACTGATCTGATTTTGCTTTTAATCCAACATTCTGTCTCTGTTACAAAACATTAACTGAAGATAGACCCATTGTTCTGTTGAGTCTCATGTACCTTCCCTCAAAGGTTGAACAAATAATGGTAGAAATACAACTCTGTTCCAGCATTTTGTTTTCATAAGTATGCTACCATCCTTGGTTTAAAGCAGTTTCCTTTTTTGTTTTTGTCCAAGATCAAAAATAAAAATAAAAGATTTTTTACAATACCAATGAGCCATGTCCCTGGTGATGAAGGGCAAGAATATTGGGTCGAGTGCCAGGAAGTCTGATCAAGCAATCTTTTCTGTATGAAATGGCTGGGTAAACTTCATTCTGTAATTTTCAATAAAAATTTAACTGTCATTGTTTTCTCTTCCACTAGCCAGTAATACACGGAGAGAATTTGCATCAAGAGGTTTCTGTTCTCTGGATGTGTTTGTAGTCAAAACATATCTGTGTACAATTAGTGTTGCACAAAAGAAGTCAACACAACCACTGGGTTGTTGCAAAACAAATTGTGCAAACTAGGTGGCCTGTACAATTTTAGGCAAACAACCAAATACAGTTCCTTTTTGAAAGGTTTCTTAGCTCTCCCTCAATCTTAATTTATATACACCGCTTATGCTTTTGTCCTTTCATTCATAATGCCTAACCACAGACTCTGGTTAACTGAGGTTTTTATTAATAAGTTTCTTTTGTTTTGGTATTGAAAGAGAACTTTTCCCTTCCCCTCTACCCTCCCTCACCCCCTATCCCCACAACAAAAACATCATCTTTTAGCTTTCCAATTACTGAAATGCTCCATGTAATCCTGAGGGCTAACTGTCAGCATTTTTAATTCACTGATCTCTGGTATCTGTGTTGTAATTTTGTACGCGCGTGTGTTATTGTTGCTTGGCAACTGTTAGTTCTACAATGTGGATAAGCAGAATGCTGGCTTTGCAGCAAATTAAAGCACAATAGGTTATCTACGCGCTATTTATCACAGCACTGTCAGGACTGTTTGATTCTTCAGTAAAGCTTTCCAATAGAACTTAGTCTGTAAATGCACCTTCAGCAAATACCTGTAGGCATTTTCCTTTCCCTGCATTTCTGTATGCTTATCTTAGTGTCTTTTTTAATTACTTTGAGCATGAACACAATCAGCAATCACATTCAAATGCCTTTAAAATGTTGACAGAATAAATAAATAACGCGTGTATTGTTTGCCCTGAATTTATTTATTTGCCTTTTTTCAGGTAACACCAATGTCTGGGCCACAGGAAGGGGGGACTCAGGTGACCATCCATGGAGTGAATCTGGGTCTGGATTTTTTGGACATTGCTAATAATGTGCGTGTGGCAGGAGTGCAGTGTATCCCACTGTTAGATGGATATGTAATCGCTGAGCAGTAAGTTCAATCTATAATTTGGAAAATAGCTAGTTTCGTAAATGACCTTTCTTCCTATCTGATTTGACTCTTAATTTCGTGCCAAGATAAGTGTGGTGCTGGAAAAGCACAGCAGGTCAGGCAGCATCCGAGGAGCAGGAAAATCAATGTTTTGGGCAAAAGCCCTCTATCAGAAAGTCTTAATTTAGTGCCATAACCTTCCAGGTTAACATACTAGTGGTTTAGCCTGGTAGCTTTTTGTGTCAACGTTTGGAGGAATTTACCAAAGTGGACTCTGAAACCAGTTCTGAAGACTAGTCACTGGACCTAAAACGTTAGCTCTGATTTCTGTCCACAGATGCTACCAGACCTGTTGAAATTTTGTAGCATTTTTGCTTTTGTTTCTGGAACTATTGTCATTGTCATTTGTCAGGAGAAACCCATCTGGTTCACTAATGTCCTTTAGGAGAAAGTGAGGACTGCAGATGCTGGCGATCAGAGCTGGAAAAGCGCAGCAGGTCAGGCAGCATCCAAGGAGCAGGAGAATCGACGTTTCGGGCATGAGCTCTTCTTCAGGAATGAGGAGAGTGTGTCCAGCAAGCTAAGGTAAAAGGTAGGGAGGAGGGACTTGGGGGAGGGGCATTGGAAATGCGATAGGTGGAAGGAGGTCAAGGTGAGGGTGATAGGCTGGAGTGGGGGTGGGGGCGGAGAGGTCAGGAAGAAGATTGCAGGTTAGAAAGAAAGGTGGTGCTGAGTTCGAGGGTTGGGACTGAGACAAGGTGGGGGGAGGGGAAATGAGGAAACGTTCCGCAAGTAGGCGGCCTATCTCCCCAATATAGAGGAGGCCACATCAGGTGCAGCGGATGCAGTAAATTATGTGTGTGGAGGTGTAGGTGAATTTGTGGTGGATATGGAAGGATCCTTTGGGGCCTTGGAGGGAAGTAAGGGGGGAGGTGTAGGTGCAAGTTTTGCATTTCTTGTGGTTGCAGGAGAAGGTGCCGGGAGTGGAGGTTGGATTGGTGGGTGTGGACCTGACAAGGGAGTCACGGAGGGAGTGATCTTTTCGGAATGCTGATAGGGGAGGGGAGGGAAATATATCCCTGGTGGTGGGGTCCGTTTGGAGGTGGCAGAAATGACAACGGATGATATGATGTATATGGAGGTTGGTGGGGTGGTGGGTGAGGAGCAGTGGGGTTCTGTCCTGGTGGCGATTGGAGGGGCGGGAACTGGAGGAGATGTGCTGGAGAGCATCGTCGATCACGTCTGGGGGGAAATTGCGGTCTTTAAAGAGGAGGCCATCTGGGTTGTTCGGTATTCCGACGTGATCTCCTCCACTTCCCGCATCCTCTGCCTTTGAGCCCCGTCCCTCCAATTGCCACCAGGATAGAACCCCACTGGTCCTCCTCATCCACCCCACCAACCTCCATATACATCATATCATCCGTCGTCATTTCCGCCATCACCAGGGATATATTTCCTTCCCCTCCCCTCTCAGCATTCCGAAAAGACCACTCCTTCCGTGACTCCCTTGTCAGGTCCACACCCCCCCACCAACCCAACCACCACTCCCGGCACCTTCCCCTGCAACCACAAGAAGTGCAAAACTTGCGCCCACACCTTTTCCCTTACTTCCCTCCAAGGCCCCAAGGGATCCTTCCATATCTGCCACAAATTCACCTGCACTCCTCACACATCATTTACTGCATCTGCTGCACCCGATGTGGACTCCTCTATATTGGGGAGACAGGCCGCCTACTTGCGGAACATTTCCTCATTTCCCCTCCCCCCCACCTTGTCTCAGTCAAATCCCTCGAACTCAGCACCACCTTCCTAACCTGCAATCTTCTTCCTGACCTCTCCGCCCCCACCCCCACTCCGGCCTATCACCCTCACCTTAACCTCCTTCCACCTATCGCATTTCCAACACCCCTACCCCAAGTCCCTCCTCCCTACCTTTTATCTTAGCCTGCTTGGCACACTCACCTCACTAATGTCCTTTACCTGGTTTGGCCTACAAATGACTCCAGACCCACAGCAACATGGTTTACTCTTAACTGCCCTCTGGGCAATTAAGGATGGACAATTAAAGCTGGCCTAGCCACTGATGCCCACATCCCATGAATGAATTTTAAAAATTGCTTGATTCCCTTAATGATTAGAAATCCATCTCTCTTAGCTTTGAGCATACTAATGCTATGGACCAGACCAGACCCCCACCTCCAAAATGTAGTGAGGAGATAGTTTACATCCTAACTTTTATATTTATTTACATGTAAGTGTAAAGCACTGTCTTTCAGATTAAATTTGATTCATCCACCCCTCGGCTTTACGCAAACCACACTTGAATTTCCTCGCAAAAGCTTCACTTGTGTTAGGGCTACAAGCCAAGGGTGTTAAAGGTAGATCTTTGTCGTCTGGATCCAAATAGCAATATAGTTGAGTGAGCCATCAATTCTTTACAGAAGTCACCAAATTTTCATTCCATTTGGAACATTGAACCAGATAACTGTCCAGATGATGATGATTAAAATCCACAATGGTGTGCTGGCTCATGAGTTCTAAGCTTAATCAAAAGACATTTATAATTTCTTGATTTCTCCCATGAGACCTGTTTTAGAAATGGGACAGGGCAGCTTTACTGCCTACTGTCATTAGCCCTGTGGAATGGTGGGTTTGTGCCTGTAGATTTCTGGAATTTGATTTGGTGGTACACTTAAATTTCTCCTGCAATTCAATGAGCCACTGTTGTGGTGCCTGAGGCTTAGCTGCAGCATGATTGAACTTGCTCACGTCAAATCAATGTGTTGCTGGAAAAGCGCAGCAGGTCAGGCAGCATCCAAGGAACAGGAGAAGGGCTGATGCCCGAAACGTCGATTCTCCTGTTCCTTGGATGCTGCCTGACCTGCTGCGCTTTTCCAGCAACACATTTTCAGCTCTGATCTCCAGCATCTGCAGTCCTCACTTTCTCCACGTCAAATCAATGACAATCACATTGTCCGGTGCAGTAAACCACATGTGAGGTTTTAAATCGAGCTCTGAAATAAAGTTCTACAGGTTGTTTCATTTTGCATATCTGTTCTGTAATGCCCAGAGTTTAGAAAATTCAATTCTGCAAGTTTCCTTGACTATATGCTTCAACAAAGGATCAACATTTGATCATAGACGCTGTTGTTTCTTGTTATTTGCGTGCAGTTATGAATATTTAAACAGAAATGCAACAAGTTGGCATTTATATACCACCTTTATGATTGTGAAACATTGCAAAGTCCTTTACAGAAATTGAATTCGGAAAATTTGGTGCTAAGAGGCATTGAATGACAGAGTAGTTGCTGCGTAAAATTTGACTTGATTTATTCATTGTCACACGTATTTTGTTATAAGTTTGTATGGTGTTGTCACTCTCTGGCGCCATCTTCATTACCGTTCCCGAGACCAACTCATCTAGTGTTTCTTGCTTGGCTTTTCCCTCGAGACCTGTAAATATCTCCTTTTTAGACAATTACCTAGTTCCCTTTTGAAAGCCATGATTGAATCTGTCTCCACCACGTACTGGGAGGTGCAGTCTAAGCTGCTTACAGCACAAAAGGATTTTTCCTCATGTTGCCTTTGGTCCTTTTGCCAGTGACCTTGGCTTAGTATTCTCAAGTTCTCAAATTTTCTTCTCAATTGGAACTGTGTTCTCTACCTCCTGTACCCAGATCCATCATGAGTTTGGACATTTGTATAAACTTTCCTCTCAACCCTCTCTTCTTCAAAGGCAAAGGGCGCAATTTCTCTAATCTATCCTTATAATTACAATATCCATTTGCCTGGGATCATTCCCATAAATCTTCCCCCAGACCTTTTCTAAAGCTTTCACATCTTCCAGAAATGTGGTCACAGAATTCAAACCAGTTCTCCAGATGAGTTAGAACCAGTTGTTTAAAAAGCTTCACCACAACTTGCTTAATTTTACATCCAATGCATCGACTTGTCAACCTTGGAATTCCATATGCCTTAATAACCACTTTTCCAACTCACCCTACCTTTTGTAATTATTTTTGCACATGTACCTCTATTTACAACTGCTCCTGCAGCCTTCTTGGAATAGTTATATTTCTTTGTGTTGCCTCTCCTCATTCTTCCTACGAAAATATTTCACTTCAGTTTTCTCTGCATTTCATTTCATCTATCTGTGAATTTTCAAATCATGCTGAGCATGCCCAATTCAAGGGAATTAATATAATTCAGAGAATTCTGTAGCTCTGAACACCAGCCTCTGTAAAACCTCAATGAACTTCTGTCAAGTTTGCGAAACAACTATTTGCCATTGATCTGTTCCCATTAATCAGCCACACTTTGTATTCATGCTGCCACTGTTCATTATTTATTCCATTATAGGCTTTAGCTTCACTGACAAACCTGTTGCATTGCATTTAGAAGTCCATGTGGGCACCACATCGACAGCAATATCCACATCAACCCACCCTGTTACTGCATCAAAGAAAAATTAACTTTTATTTCATTCCATCTTATTCGTAGCTTCCTATTTCTTTCTTTCTATCTCTTGCCATGTCTTGTGTACTTTTCTTCTCTATTGGTAAACTCTATTGCTCATTATTCTGCTAGGTCTGCCTAACAACACTTCAAACCGAGCCACAAGGGCATTGGTAAAAGGACAGTGGAGGTACAACCTGCAGGATGTATGTAGGTCCTCCTTCCCCCAAGTCAGTCACAGCTCTAAGGATTGTAAACCTCTTCTTCCTATACCAGCTTTCCATTCATCTTTTCTTGATATTAGAGAGATGACCAAAAGCTTGGTCAAACGGAGGGTTTAAATCAGCATCTTGAAGAAGCAAAGAAGATGGAAGATTGAGGAGAAACTCTAGAACTTGGCACCAATGGTGGTGTGATTAAAATAGGTAGATGGTTGAGTTAGTCAATGTTACGAGGGTGAAAGTACACAGTCTCAGACATGTTGCAGGAATGTGACAGAAAACTCATCTGGGTCAAATATCGCACAAAGGTTGCAAAGAATCTGGGTCTTCAGCCTGAACCAAAGGAATGGAATTGGCAAGAGTTTGTAGCAATGGCTTTGTTCTTCCTGGCATTTGGTTGGAAAAAATCTCTGTTCATCCAGTAACGGATATTGGTCAAGCAGTCTTTGTGATCTAGAGGTAATGGAGGATTGAGAGCAGTGATGGTGAGTTAGAGCTATGTCCTCATTATGTGTGTGGAATCTTGATGTTAACAAGTTTGAGAAATCAGAAAGAAGCCAATTATAGAAGCTTGGGAGACTCCGGATGTGACAATACAAGGAACACCATGAAAAGGCTGATTGTCTGATTGCGACCAAATGTACAAGAATGGAGCTTAGGGGGTATCGGGTCCTTCGTTCTGATGAGTTGTTGTCTGAGAGTGGCTGTTGGTTTGTATGCTGTTATGAGTACAAGAGTGGAGCCAGGCAAGTGCAGTCTCAAGCACCTGGACAATAGAGGGAAGCTATTGGAAAAGGATGTTGGGGTTAGTCATGTTAAGGACTGCAGAGAGTTTGAGAAGGGCCTGCATGAACTGCTTGCCATAGTTCCATTGGGTGTCATTTGTGACATTAATAGATGCTGATTCAGCACTTTAGCAGCTGCAGAAAATTGATTGGAGGTTCAAACTCCAGTTACTGTCACTATTTTGTTTGCATATTCACAGTTATTGTAAATTATAACAGTATATATTATGATTTGTCAATAGGATATCAATTGAAAGACTGTAATAAAGGCTTTCACACATGGTATGTTTCCAGTAATAATATTGAGATTGATTATATTTAAAGATGTCACAGATGATTTGATCATGACATTTAGTAAAAGAGGTTCTAATTGCTACACTCGATAGTACTTGCAACTTTTCCATTCTGATCTCCCACTGTGTCCTTTGATTTGATATACACCAAGAAAGCCAGGTTCTGCAATAATGCTCTGACTTCAGAGTCCAGTTATTCATAACTCAAATTAAAATCAAATCCAGACCAGAGCACGAGATGAGGAACTGTTGTGTCATTTGGGTAAGATCAGAGATTGAAGATTCATGCCAAGTGTTTCAAAAACTATTTTAAACTAGAAAATGAACACATCTGCTGTGAATTTAAGGTAAAGAAAACAAATGAAAAAGCTTTTACTAATTTTCAATCTTATAGCATGACTTGATTGACATTGTGTGTGATTTAGTGTTTTTCAGATTATGTAGTACAAAAGCTTCAAAAATGTGATTAATAAAGCTCTGAAATGTTACAATCAGTCTTACCCCGTCAGTGACAGAATAGTATGATGTTTTACTTTTTGGCATATATAAATGTGCCAAGTTTTACTTTAAAGCATCTGTTTTATCAGGAATAATTTAAGTGGAATGTTGATTTACCACTTTTATAATTTATCAGCTATAATTGGTATTCTAACAATGAGCAAAACTTAACTATTTTAATGCAGTGTTGATATTTATCAACTATTACAATGAAATTCCAAAAGCCTTTAAGCAAATCACTTAAAATAAGCTATACAATGAATGTTGGATATAGGATTTTCATTATATTTCTGAAGGTAGTGAATGGTCTAGCTAACTGTAGGAACATTTAATGAAATTATTTGTTAGTGACTTACTTCAGGAAATTGCATTGTTTTAAATGAATTTATTTTGTGAATACAGTATTAGAATTGGGCCAGTAATTCTATAATATTTATGAAATAATAAAGTTAAAGTCAAGATTCAGAACTGAGCTCATTCTTTCATGATTGATTGAAGTCATCCACTAAGTGATTGTCTTCTGTGGACCAAGAAGGACTCAAGACCATCCTATTTCAGTCAGCCAATCTTAACCAGTGAGTAACAGAAAGACCAGAATTGTAGGTGAGGGCAAGATTGAATTTGGCTCTGACCAACTAGGAGAAAGTGAGGACTGCAGATGCTGGAGATCAGAGCTGAAAATGTGTTGCTGGGAAAGCACAGCAGGTCAGGCAGCATCCAAGGAGCAGGAGAATCGACGTTTCGGGCATGAGCCCTTCTTCCTGAAGAAGGGCTCATGCCCGAAACCCCGATTCTCCTGCTCCTTGGATGCTGCCTGACCTGCTGCGCTTTTCCAGCAACACATTTTCAGCTCTGACCAACTAGGCTAATGACACCAACTAAAAATACTGCACTTCATAAAGACCATCTAGCTAACCCACCACTGACCATTAAACTGTAATCCATTAGAAATCAAAGTGTTTGGAGGAGAGATAATTTTCAATTTTTAAAAAAGTTTCAAATCTAGCCTGACAGTTGGTCCTTGGCTTTCCCTTGTGGATTGTTATACTTTTCTGTTGATTAAGATGGTGCCACTGTCAAAGATTAACTTGTAGAGAGGATGAAGCAGATATATCATTTTGCATTCCCTTTCCCGGCTCAGTTACAATGAATTCTGTCCAGTGTTTGGACTGTTTAGCATGTAGATACTAATATAAGCTATCACATAAACACCAAAAAAATCTAAAATTGAACATTTCACATTGGAGCTGGATTTTGTAAGAGTTACCTCCTTTATAAAATGATAATTTCTATACGAGGGAAGTGATTTATTTAGACTTCATGTTTAAACTAGTTTCCTGCTATGAATATGTCCTTTGGGAACTGAAATGAATCTCAATAAATTGTAACCAAATGAGCATTTGTATTCATGAAAACTAGTGATTAACACTTTGAATTCTGAGATAAGATTTCAAAATCAATATAAACATTATAGGCTTGAAATTACTGTTGTCAGACAAGCACTTTAAACTGCATGTGTGATATTCCCCTGCTCATTATTTTAACCTACAGGTTAAAATAAATCTGAAGTTAAATTGATGGACAAAGATCATACATACATGCTAAGCATTTGTCAGTATGAGTTTGAGCTTTAAAATTAATTTTTCAATTGATTCCAGGATTTTTGAGGATGATTTGAAATCTGTAGGATACATGGTAGAATTCGGTGTATGGTGTTCAGAAACCACTTGCAGGTTTTGTTGATTAAGGCAATGGGAGAATATTTTTGCTGTTGTAAATTCAGTGCTCTGTAAATTTCTCATTCAGCTTAAAATTCATTTTTAAAACATTGTTAGTCAGGAAGCAGACAATTGTTATCATAGTAGCATCAATAGTTTCACTGTTTGTATGTTTTATCAGAAAGTTTTCCCAATATTTCAGGAAGTGAAGTAAATTATCCTCTAAAATTTGTGAATCCATTGTTCAAAATTAAGGCTGTCAGGAAGCAGCCAGACTGAACACTCAATTGGTGCATTTACACATTGACCTTTAGAAATGTGCTGGTCCCCGGCCAGACCTTTCTCTGAAACATTCAAGCTGTGTAATAAATGGGATGAACCGTATTGGTCTGCTATCACTTGCTGCAATACATATAGCCTGATATCTCCTGCAGAAATTGTGTTGGATAAACAGAATAAACTTACTGTTTGCTGTCTGGAATGAATATATTAGTCCCAGCACTTTCAAGTAATGTAGAAATATTTTGGTTGACTAGCCGAACCATAACTGGAGCCAAACTTCCCAGTCTTTGGAAACATTGTATCTGAAGAGAGGTATTCACTTAGTCATGTCTGTTTCGTCCATCTATCTAACAAGTGCATGTCCATAGCCAGTGCTGTCAGCCCTCACCCTTACAGCAATTAATATAAAGTTAAGAGAGTTGGGTTTAACACACTTCTGTCGGCAGATCTGGAAGGTGCAGTACATAAGATTCAGAGGGTGACCTTTCCAATGCTTAGATGCAGATAGGCCAATCAGAGGCACCAACTCTTCCCCCAACAAATCATGCACGCACGCACGCCCCATTTGGAAACCCATTCCCTGATGCCACATTCGGAGATTACCTCAGCTTCTTTTTGTAGTGAGACTGCCTGCACGCCCAGTAATAGCCACCAATCCTGGCTTGCACTGTTGGGACAACAGAATTGTGAACCATCAATAGGCCGTTATTCTCCAAAGCAAATCTCTCTTGCTTTCTCCCTCACTTGCTCTTAGTGGCCTATAAATACCCAGCCCTGATCTTAGGAAGGCAGAGGAATGAAAAGAAATGCCATAAGAGGATCAATGATGTAGCCACACTTGTGGAGTATTACATTCTGCCACATGCAATAGCTTTCTGTATTGGGCCTGAAGTAAAACCAGGACCTGTCAAAGTCTAGGGATGAAAGTTTTGAAATATCTGTCCAGACATATAAAACTAGGATATCATCAGAGTCTCCAATACCCAATGTTCAGTTGTAAATGACTAGAATTTCTAGCCATCTATTCTTAACATAGAAGTATCATATTGTGAATGCTGGACATTGAACTAAAAACAAACAATGCTCGTAATACTCGACAAGTCCAGCAGCATCCATGGGGAGAGAAACAGAGTTAAAGCATCAAGATGATGATTTTTCATCAGAACTAATCCAAATTCTATCTATATTGAAGGGTTATGGACCTGAAAAGCTAGCTCAATTTCTCTCTTCAGAGACATTGTTTGACTTGCTGCTCTGCCCATATCTTTGTTTACTTTTTACTTAATATCATCAGCTTTTCATATAGGTGGGGGGAATGATTTTTTTTTTTGACAGACATAACAGGAATCATGAGTGTGTCTCATTATTTTTCCAAATGTTCAGGATCCTCTCTAACAGCAGCCTGCAGTTTTGTTGTTGTCTTAACAGTAATGGTTTTTAAGTTTGAAACACGCCAAAAGGGATAATCCTGAATGACTTTCCAAAATATGAATTCTGTGATGGGGGAGGGGCAGTGCGATCTGATTTTGGTGCCTGGTAGTAGCTGGAATGGCATGTGCGAAGCCAACTCGACAGTTCTTCATTTCCATGTTAATGAGGTGTTTGCTTTCAGCAATATCCAATTCAGTGCATCATTCTTGAAAAGTATAGTTTTGTGAGATTTTACAAGGACCATGTAATGCTGTAGTACAAAGCATCATTGCTAAAATCAATTTATGCAAATATTATGCCATTCATCAGCATCCAGTTCTTTCCTAAAGTGAGGAAATTAAGAATTATCTATACATCATTAATTCTATTTCATTAAGTTAAAAACTCAATTGGATTTTTGACAAATTGTGTGCTGTCAAAGCATATTATTCTTCCTTTTCTATTCCACTTTGCCTTTGGTTGAATGCTGATCGCTTTGGTAGTACTGTACTATTTTCAAGCTTGTAGTAGCATTTAACAGAACAATTGCCCAAATACTTTTTTAAAAATCTGTTTGATTCTGCGTAGTGAAACATGTTTTTGTTGTTCTGTGAAATTTTTTTTGGCATGGTTTAAGAGGTGGGTTGTTTTTACTATTATGCAGTTCACTTGGCTGGTCTGCCATTGCTTTGTTGTATGGAATATTACAAAATGTGAGACAAAGTGATAGTTAATTGTAATAAATTGCTTTGTACCGCACACCCTTTCTTCCAGAGTTAATCTTAGTATTATATTTTCATGTTTTCTTTTTACTCCATAAAATTGAAATTCGCCATGTGCTACTTGCTGTAGGGGACAATTTGTTAGTTGTGCAGGAGTGTGACAGCAGCTTAATCTGTCCAGCTCTCCTCCAAGGAGCATTCATTTATTTCAGTAGAAAATGTCAGCGCAAAATTAGAAAGCAGCCATTTAACGGCAGATGCACATATAAGTGCTAGAAGGTGACATATGTTCTAATTCTGTGTTCTTACTTTCATGCTGCCTTTGACAGAATCGTATGTGAAATGGGGGAGGCACGGCCTCACAAAGAATCTGGTCCCGTGCAGCTCTGTGTTGGGGAGTGCAAACCTGAATTTATGACTGAGTCGTCACAGCAGTATACCTTTGTGGTGAGTTAATCTGAGAAGGAGTGGTTCGATGCCAGTTGAGAAATTGTACCACTTCAATAAAATCCATCCCAGGGTGTAAAAAATGAAATTAGGTTTCATAACTGTGCAATCTACTGTATGTTTAGAAATACGTCTATTTAAGAATCACCACATTATGTGGTATCATTTAAATAAGTGCTTCCTGATCTATTTCCGATTTGTTCTCTTCCCTTTATAGTTTGGCCTTTCATCCTTTTACCTTGGTTTCTTTGGTGACCATTGTATTTCCATTTCAGTTATGCAGCTCTCATTGTAATCATGATCAACTCTAACTACAAGTTCTGACAGAAAAGACATCATTACAACTTTTATTGGTCTTCCCAAGTGGCATCAACATTTAATGTATTCAGAGTGGTCTTCAGTTCTCAATGTCCAGAAAATACAAGACATCTCCTATGTCAAAAACCATTGTACATTTCTTTTCCATTTTTGTGAAAAAGATCCAATGAAATTTTACATGTATTTCTCTTTATGGAATGTTCAAAATCCAAAATTAGATGTCAACTTGTACGATTATGTTTATGAGTTGACAGTGTTTCATATTGTCTCTTTGTTACGCTTTTTTAGAAACTTCTATTTCACTTTCTTTCTCTTGCCAGATTTTTCCTGTTTGAAACTAAGTTGGGGTAACAGTGCATTATTGTCAACTAACTTGCACCCTCCAACTTATCATAGAACTCCTACAGTACAGATAAAAGTCATTTGACCCTTCAGGTCTGCACCAACCCTCCAAATAGCATGACACCCAGATACTACCCCACCCCCCACCCCCCCACCCCCACCATCACCACAACCACCACCACCACCCACACCCTCCCCCTAATAGTCCAGTATCACGAACATTAGACATTTCGTAGGTTGTGAATTAGGAACATGTTTGCCTGAAGAAAATTTGTGCAAACAATATTTTGTGGAAAATGCCAACACTTCCAAGATAAGCGACCTTTAAGTTATTTATCGGCAAACTTGCCACACGAAGGATTTGTGTGGTTTAGTCTGAACGCTGAAAATTTCCTGAACAATTTAAGGTCAACTGCTAGCAGATAAAATGGTGCATGGCATGGATAAACCCAATGTCTTCATTTATCAAAACATTGATTTCCCTGAGAATCATTTGAAAGCCTTTGGGAATTGCTGTAAAAGGTGGAATCTGGCATCTCCACACCATTAAAATTATCCAAACTAAAATCATTTTGTGTTAAATAAGGTTATCATTACTATTTATGCTGATATGTGAAAAATTTGTTGACATTTTTTATTTTCAGAATTTCAATATTCTACATAAACAGGCTCAACTACATTTTCTTCGACTGCGTTTACCTCAAGTTCCAAGTACTTTCATAACTTTTGTGTATCCTCCAAGTTAGATGTGTTTCCTGAACCATCAAAGAATATTCTGATTCTTTGATTAGCATTACAGTGAGTGCACGATTCAGTTCTGGTTAAGGAGATTTGACTGACACTGCTTAAAATTATTCAAAATGCCTTTGGTAATATGCACCAGGTCTGGAACCATGTTGAGAGAGTCAGAGCAAAGTGAATAGATTTGTTTTAAATTACCTTTTCTTCCCGAAAACATCAGAAGCTATTATTTATTTTTGTTAGTTAGTCATTTAATGAGAGGAAAAAAAAGTGAAGGGTCTGCTCCACTTCCCGAGGCACTATGGTAATTTGTTTATTATCTTTTCTTATTCTAAAAGATAATACAGCTCCAAATGAAATCCTGATTTGCAAAACCAACTGTATAATTCAAACTGATACTGCTGGTTGTAAAAGTTAAATGAATGAAAAAGAGGGCAGTCATTGAAAGTATTCTTTTCAAACCTTCAAAGGTGACAGTCTTCAGAGCTATGTATATATCATTGAGGGCCCTTGGGAAGGGAGAAGAAGCGAAGTTAATAAATGTAAGCCAAGGATCTTTGGTTATGTTTTCACAAGAGTGATGCATCATGAAAAGATTCTCAATGACAGTATCAGTTAGAGTAAACTGGAGAAGTAATATTATCAGTTAATCCAGCTTTTATTCTATTTCTCTTTATCTGTATGACTTTCCTCTCTCTTTTCCTTTTGGCAGAAGCCCTCACTGGAAGATCTGAAACCAAATCGAGGCCCAGAGTCTGGGGGAACAATGGTTACAATTACTGGAAGATATCTTGGAGCCGGCAGCAACGTTAATGTGTTGTTTGGGAATCAAACTTGCGAGTTTTACAGGTGAGATTGGTGGAGGTGGTGGGGGTGGGGAGCTGTTAGGGTGATGATGTGCAGAATGATTTTCAATCCAGAAGCATCAGGATTCCTCAGGACGGAGTTGGAATAGTTCTTATGCTCTAAATATGGACGTTTGTTGAGTTGATATCGTGAATTCATATCAATACATGCTACATCATGAGGAACAACCTGCCTGAATGCCACATCTGCAAACCCCTGAATCCCTGGATTTTTGGGAGATGAATGAATCGCAGGGAAAATTCAAGGTTATATTTTTATTTGTTGGATTAGATATGAAAGAAAATTGTGGCGTAAACTTCAAATTTTAACTGTCCTCTAAGATGCAAGACTCCCTACAGTATGGAAACAGGCCCTTCGGCTCAATGAGTCCACACCAACCACCAAAGAGTAACCCATCCATACCCATTCCCCTACCCTATACGTATCCCTGATGAATGCACCTAACATAATGGGCAATTTAGCATGGCCAATTCACTTGATCTGCACATCTTTGTGGGAGGAAACCAGAGTACCTGGAGGAAACCCACACAGGTACAGGAAGAATGTGCAAACTGCACGTAGTCAGTTGCCCGAGGCAGGAATGAAGCCCAGGTCCCTGGCACTGTGCTAACCACTGAGCCATTATGCCACCCCAAGCTTTACTATTATTTTTCATGTTATGCCGATTGCACACATAGTGAGAAAATTTGATCTGTTTTGTTCTGCTTGTATCTAAGATAGTTAATATCAAACAAAATGAATGCATCTTATGTTGATGCAGAGATTAAAAATTGTGATATAATTAGTGCAAGAATATCATGTTGCAATTTATAACCAACTAAAGGAAACTAACAAAATTGATACAAATAATAGGTACAAATTTCAAACATCAATCTTAAATGCAAAGGTGTGAAGCCTCTCCAGCACTCTACAACCATTGATTGAAATAACATCGATCCAACAGTAATCAGATTTTTAAAAATAATTTGCAAGAATTTAAAGCCCTAACTGGAATTACCAGTACTTCCAGATTTCTTCTATGTTTGCTACCCATGTGAACATTTGCAATTAGCAAGAGAAAGAAAACATTAACCTTTCAAGTTTGCATTGATTTGAATCCAGTGTCAGAGCCAAGAAGATCCTGTGCTTACAGATGCAACTGGTAACTCTCAAAGAGACTTGGATCGATTCAGTGAGTTGGTCAAACCATAGTAAATGGAGTTCAACATGTTGAATTGTGAGCTCATCTAATTTGGTTTCATGGAAGAAAAATTAGTGTGTTTTTTAAATGGTAAGAAACCAGAATCTACAGAGGCACAAAGATATTTGGTTGTTGATGTACACAAATCACTAAAAGCTAAATGCTAGATTTTAAAAAAAAATCAATCACAAAGGCTAATGGAATGTGAGCCTTTATCCCAAAGGAGATAGAATGAAAGGGGTGTGGAGCATAAATTCTGCTTGTATTCCTTTCAGTTTTAGAAAATTAATATAATCTAATTGAGATGTTTAAAATAATAAAAGTATTTGATTAGATAAAGGGAAGCAATTTCTTTTTGTAGGGAACTTAAGATGAAGAGGACATAATCTTAAAATTGTTGGCAAACTATTCAGGAATAAGTTTACAAAATGCTTCATCAAGCAGAATGTTCTACGTATTTGGAAGCTTTGTCCCTTAAAATTCAGTGGATGCTGGGTCAGTTAATGCTCTCAAGGGTTAGATTGGTTGATGTATGTTAGATCGGATTATTGAAGGCTATGGAATAATGCCAGGGAAGTGGGATCAGACATGATCTAATTGTATGATAAACTGGTTTAAGTGATTGTTACTGCTGTTCTATGCATTGTCAGGCAACAAAACATAGAAGCCTAATATTCAGGCGTATCACAGACTATACACTTAAGGTAATGAAGCAAATGAGTTTCTAAAAAGTAAACCACTCATTTTCTAATTAAAACATTGGCTGTAATCTTCTCTGTTCTACAACAAACTTTGAAGGCAGGACTGGGAGGAAAGTCAGATATATTACCATGTAGTAGAGGAGGAAGAGGTTGCTAATCTGCAGAATTAAGTGCCTAATTGTAGACTGTTTGGGACAATGACCAGGATCTTTCCAGTGCTGGACAGGGTTCTGCCCTGACAATTAGGTGTCTAGAAAAGTGTGCTCGCAGCTGCTGCCCTGTCCTACCCCTCTGAGGCCTCCAGAAATATTTCTACACCCCCTCACCCCACAGCCATCAGCCATTATCTTGCATTCTTTCTCACTCCCCACCCTGCCTCCCATCCCCACGCTGGTCTGGCATTTATGTCCATAATTTCTTTTATTCCATTGAAAATCTTTCACTGGGTTCCTCAAGATGGAAGTAGCCTTGTGATTTCCTGTCTCCAATGGCAGCACCTATTGTTACAGTAGGCCTTCTAATTGGGTTTGCAGCCTCAAAAACTGCCCCTCTATCCTTAACAGAATAACATAGCAAGAGGTAGCCTCTTAGTAGGCTCCCTCCGGGAATTCTTCTCAGGCACTGCTCTGAAAGGAGTGCAAACCTCAATTACCTTTCAATATACCCAAGGTTCTTATTGATGTTCCCTTTTTTTGTAGCCAATCACTTCAAGTAAATAGGTTTGTACCCAAAGAGTGGAAATTAACTTTTTTTTTGTCTAATGTCTTCTTTCCATTACAACAGTTAATTCATTTGGATTCCAATTGATTAAATATAATTTAATTATAATTAAGGCATTGGTCAATGCTGTACTTGAACCACAATTTTACTTTTTTAAAAAAATTTTGCCACATATCAAATAAAACCCATCTGTAGATAATTTCACGGCGTCAGATTGACACCTAAGTAACCTGATATTTCCTTTATTGTGGTCAATGAATGTCAATTAATAAATGCTGCAATTTTGAACCTCTGTGTTTATTGAAGGGGTAGAGATAAGTTGTTTAAGGATAAATCTTATAATTTTTATTCCCAGAAAGGCTCAAATATACATAGACAATAATGAATGGCTTGTAGATAGTGAAATTGGTATTTATCTTCTGAGCTTGATTGTTGTATTTTTTTGTGTTTAACCCCTGCATTGTCAAGCCATTAGTACATGTAGATTTGTACAAATTGACTCAGAGCACTTTTAATCTGTGCTTAGATTTACGTCATTGTTATGTAAATTGAATATCAGAGAGAATAGTGCATCTCATTTAATGAAAGGTCATTGACATGAACCTTAACTTATTACCTCTCTCCATAGATATTGCCTGGCCTGAGGGTTTCCATCAGTTTTTGTTTACATTTCAGGTTTTTACCATCTGCATTGTTGCATTTGTGTTATAACAATTGAGGGAACATACAAGGCAAATACAGTAGATTTAAAATTTGGAAATAATGATCAGTTGTATCAATCAGAATTGACTTTGGACTTTAAACATTGTGTGAGGTTAAGCTTATTTGGATTTCTCAATTTAAATGGGTATCGCTGTCTACATTGTATTTGATCATAACCCATTTATTTTGGGATCCAAGGTACAGATCCAGCACAGAGAACTACAAAGGTCTCTCCATTGCCTGTTTAAGTATATCAAGCAAAATGAATTAAACTAATTTCAATCCAAACTCCTGACTTTACTATTAAAAAGAAATTGAGAAAATGTATTCCAAGTTGACCATTTTGATGGCTGGTATATCTTTCTGTGAATTTGAGATAAAGTAAGTTGCCTTGAAGAAATTCCAGTGGGAGTTGGGAAATGTATCTGCCTGCTTGCTTCAAAGGGCCAAAATATTGTATTCCCCCTCAACTAGCCTCACAGCTCAGTTTAAAAATGAAGCTTTTATCTTTTGGAGCAAGGTCTGTATTTTCACCATTTTGCATGGGACGACTTATCTTCCTGTGTCTTCTTATAACCAAGAGGGCTGCTTGATCTTGAAACTGCTGTTCCTTTGTTCCAAGTTCAAAAGATCCTCAATGGCTATAGGGAATTTATCTCATGTGCTGAGTCTTTAAAGAGCAGATGGGAGGCACTGCACTTGGCGGTGGTGGTGAAACTGACTAATGTCAGTGAGGTATTTATTGTTGTACTCACCTAGGAGGGCAAGTTGGGAAGCAGAGGTGAAAGTGAGGATGCTGGAGATTAGAGGTTAAAACAATGATCGCAGATGCTGGAAACCAGATTCTGGATTAGTGGTGCTGGAAGAGCACAGCAGTTCAGGCAGCATCCAAGGAGCAGCAGTGTGGTGCTGGAAAGGCACAGCAGGTCAGGCAGCATCTGAGGAGCAGGAAAATCAACGTTTCAGGCAAAAGCCCTTCACCAGGAAGCATGCTGTCTTCTCACCATGCTAATGCTGAACTTCATCAAAGGCAGCGCCAACACTACCGAGTTTTGAAAAAATTCTGGAACTGTTGTGAAATAAAATCCATGCTGCATTTAGACGCATTATAGTTAATTGTGTTAAATTGCTTTCAGATATTGGAGTTGGTGGCTCTCAGCATTTTTACTGCTGCAGCTACATTTCAGTGACAAAATGACTGAAACTAGTCTCTTGAAAATCAAATAGAAATGTGTCATGTGGCTGGAACCAAATCACAATATTTTGAAGATATCAAGAGTCATTGGAAGTGATCATATTGTTACTGAAACCTTGTGATTCAGTTACAAACTTTAACCAGTTCCAAAACAACAAATGAGCTGTGTTCTTGCTTAACTTTGAAGTCTTTGCTGTCTTTTCAGTAGTGTTCCAATGTTACTGCAGAACCCAATGATATTTAAACAATATTATTTTTCGATAATATTAAATTTAAATGTTTAGGTTGCAGAAATTCTAAGTATAGGATATATTGAAGCTCAGTTTTTAAGAATAAAGAAAATAGTCTGCAAATATCTCACATTCTATTTCTACTTCAAGCAATGGAAAATTACAGGCAGCTATCTTGCAGGTGATAATTGTGGATAAATTTGCATAGACTTAAATGATTGCTTAGTAATTAAAGAAGCAGCTTGAATGTGGAAGACAGCAAGCAAGGGAAACTTAATTTGTTTGCAAAATACAGCCTACCTTGGTCAGTGCTGATTCAGAACAAGAAGTGCCATGTGTGCTATATGAAGCTACTACCTAACACAACATACTAAGGAATGATTCAGCCTGTACGCAGGCACAGAACAGTATGTTAGTCAATAAGCTCCTAATATAGAACCGATCTGTATTCCATTAGAAATAATGTGGTTTGATTTCTGGCTGAGCGCCACAGGCTGGGAAGAGTTTAATGAGATCCACACTAATTACAGCTTTCTATTTTCAATCTCCTCTGATGAACAGAGTTGAACAGAATAGAATTACATGAAAATAGTCCTGACAGGCTAATAATAATCTGAATAGCTAATTACTGAAGAATCTGGAGTAGCTCAGACGGGTGGCAGTAGCACAAAATACAGTCTTTATTATAATATGCATCTGACCGTAATGCTGTATGGGTCACCTGAGGCTTCCAGGATACCAGAGCACTTCTCCTGGAGTGTTCCATGCATTCCACACTTAGTAATGTTCTTTCTCATATACTACATTGGAAAATCCCAGCATCACTGTGATAGCCTTGGATCTTAATAGACTAGCACTGCGATGCTGCATAACATTAATGATGCCCTTTGCAGACTGGGGTCTGCTTTTGTTGAATGTAATAATTGCTGTTCTCATCAATCAGTATGCACTACTCATCTCATGCAGTTGCACTTGCAGTATGTAAGCAAATGTCCAATTTATAAGTGGGAATTTTTTTTTATGTGCAGTACGAGGGGGAGAATGCTTATATTTTATCCTGGGGTCTTATAACCAACTTTTGAAAGTTTTATGCGACTGACGTGAAATTGATCCTGGCACTTTAGAAATTAATTTTTTAAAATTCCTCATAGACAACTTGATGGAATAATTGAATAGACAGGTTGATATCAATGAAATATCACATACATTCTGCATTCTCCAAGCTCACAGGGCAAGGTTCGGAAGATTGAATTGTAAGGCATAAAATAAAATAACCAAGAATATAAGATTGCACATTAATTTGTGCGTGGATAATATATATGGGGACAGAAATTTACTTTTAAGATTCATGTATATTTGCAGTGAACTGTGCCCTCTTGCCAGAATGTTTTTTTAAACTTATAGTAGATTCACAATGCAATCTGTGTGTTTGAGATTTGCTTTGAGAAAGTGCCATTTTACTGCAACATATCCTAGATCACAGCAAGTTCAAAGGACACTAAGTAGAGTCCGTACTTCTGCTATACTTTGTTAATTCAATGTTATTACAATGATACAAGCTCTTTCTTAAAGCTTTTTCTCTGTCCAGTTGATGCAGTCAAGAGCTTCCGTCTCAATAAGGAGGCTTCAGGCCAATTCGCATGCTCATGTAATATCAGTTATGCAGTTGAGCTTAAGGGTATACAGGGGATCAATATTGAATGATAAATTATCTTTGAGATCATATTAGGGGTCTTGTGCTGCGAATATGTCCCTACATATGGTCAGGAGACCTGGGTTTAAGTCCCACCTGCTCCAGAAATGTGTAATAACATTACCGAACAGGTGGTTTGGAAAATATCGGGGTCTTGAAGCGCAGTGGTAGTGTCCCTACATCTGAGCCATTAGGCCTGTGTTCACGTGTGTTATATAAAAAGAAATAGACATGGGATAGCGGAGAATAGTCAGAAGGTTGGAATATGTAGGCCTACATCCTGAGAATAAAATGGTTATCCAAGGGAAAAAAAATCTGTTGATCCATTTAATAATCTGCTATGAAAACTCTGCTCACATTTTGACAAGAACGAATTTCACCACAGCAGCAGAGACTACCAGTAACACTCTAAAACAATCAAAACATTCTAAATAAAACAACCACTACCATTCTTAAAGGTTCAACTCTCCTTATCTCCCAATGTTAACAGATCCTTTAAAACTTCATTTAGTTCCACATTTTCATTGAAAATGAATCACTTGGACCATAACATATATGTGTACCAAGTTTTGTTTAAATCCATCTGGTTTTTGAGAGGTATTGTTTCCACACAAACAGAGGCAGAAACATTAACTCAGTGCACCTTCAGTGTAAGGACTAATGAGCTATTCAGGAATGGGAATTTGTTTTGAGTATGTGAATTTGCTCAGAATAATCAAATCATGCAGATGATTTAGACTTGGATATACCAGATTCCAGATTAGATGAAATAATATGAGAAAGGTACTTTTTAAGAAGTTGTTACCCTGATTGTGCAAATGTTTGTGTTGCAAATCAGTAAATGTCTGCTAACGTAGGAAGTAAGTATTAATTCTAAAAGGTCAAGAAAATTATGCAATGGTCATATTTTTTCTCAGTATGTTAAAACAAAGAATAGTTCAGAGTTCTAAAATAATGTCAGACATTTCACTTTTAGCATTTATAAGTACAAAAATGTTAGTGATAGCATCTGTTAGAATTGCAGGTTTTCAATAGTAGATGAAACCTTGTATAATCAGCCTGTAACTACTTGGCATGGTGCACTCTCCGATCTGAGCAACTAATCCTATACTTTTTCATATTCAGAAGAAGCGTGTCCACATTTATTTCAAAACTGCAACATTGGGTAATGCTAGAGACAGACTATATTGCATTCTTGAATTAATCATTTTCCCATCTTTCTCTTTAAAGGAGATCTGTGTCTGAAGTTGTTTGCGTTTCTGCTCCATCTCTTCATGGTACTGGCCCTGTGCGTGTTTCAGTGAGTGTTGATCGTGCTCAGATGGAGGATAGCTTGTACTTTGAATTTATTGATGATCCCACTGTCCTGCGGATTGAACCAGAATGGAGCATTGCCAGGTACCAGATCTTGTGACATCTGATGCATTCTAAAATGAAGTTGCAAACTGAGGTGGTTGCTGGTTCAAACAAGACAGCAGGTTTATTCCCCAAGGTACAGGTACACAGGAGAAATACCATAACAGGAGAGATTGCTTCCCTGATCATAATTTGAGTCTCACATTTATACAGCCTACAGTCACATTAGATACATAGGTTGCTCATGCATCATAAGGTTACAGGATATGCGCAATGATTACAAAGTATCACACCTCCCAGGAACATCTCTGTTTAGTGCATTGAAACTCCTAACCTTGTGCGCATTCCTCAGCACTGAATCCCTTTCTACTGCCAATGAATCCCCTGATGGTGTGTTTCCAAAACACTGTTGTCCCTTGTGTTACTGTATCCCACCCAACTAGGGCAATCATCTCATCCTCATCCTTAAATGTCCCTTTTCCCTTTGTGTTGTAGAGGGGTTTCCCTGGCCCCTTCGTCACTATAGCCCTTCAGTAGATTATGATGGTTCACAGATATTTCAGTCACATGCACGTGCATATTGCTGTGGCTAGTGTGCGTCCAGTGTTAAATTATATACATTCCAGTTCTTGCATCCACTTGTTTCCATTTTCAGCTGTGTATTGCACTTGTATTTATTTGTCTATTCATTTGTACAGCTACTTTTTCTACTATAACAACATCTGACTACAGCAGCTATGGTGCTCAACCACGCGCTTAAAAAAAAATTTCTAATGCAACAAAATCATGGATGAATTTTCCCAGCCCCTGAATGGTATCAGCAGTGATGTGAGATGTTGGAAAATATGGTGAAACTGAAAGAATGAGTCTGGACATTGAGAAAAAAATGTTCCAAATTTCAATGACATTCTGAGTCTCACTGTTAAGTTGTGACTCCCTTACTTTCTTTCAGTTATGTCACATTGTTAGTGAATTATATGCAGTTTGCAACACTACCCTGCTTTACTGAGGATCTGGACAGCAGTAATTCTCAACTTGAAAGTTGGTTACCCAGTAGATGCAACTCACTGCTTGTTTCTGCAGGCATTCTTAAATGATCCACAGATAGCATCCTACTCTGGACTTGGTGCATGGAAATGAGCAGAGCCAAGCCGTCTGACTTCAGCATTTCGACATGACTGATCTCAGAACAATTCTGAATCCATTCCAGTCTTACACAATTTCATTTTGGAGCTGAGGGACACTTTTAACATGCATGTTCCAGGCAGGTCCATGCAGCCATCCTGTGTATCTACACAGGGTGCATTTTATCATTATTAGCTTAGCCCTCACTCATTATGAGCTTGCTTCAAGTCTGTCAGCCTTTGGATTGCATAGTTTTTCAGCCTGGGGCAGGAATGTTTAGTAGTTGAAGTGGATGAGAGTGTTGAATGGAGATGTTTCATGCAATAATGAGGCTGCTGATCCATGAATATTGGTGAAGGTTCTCAGCAGTGGGAGAGTTACAGTAAGTGTGAAGTTGCAGAGCAGAGAAGATAGCCTCTTATCCTTGCAGAGCATTGAAGATCATTGAACATTTTTCTGGCCAATTATGCTTGGTGCCTTTTCTTCCTGGTACATGGTCTGGTGGGTAGCGAATGACCCCTTTCTCCTCCACCAGTTTGACAGGGCTGTCAGAACCCTGTCTAGAAAGTGGTGTGCCAGTTTCCCTTCCGAGACGTTTCAGCTTCCTAAGAGGATGCTGTGCAAGGTAATACCTGGCTTGCAACAACTGAAGTGATATGCAACTGGGCTTTAACTGTGGCATGAGCAGCTTAGATGCTAGAACATCCTGGCAGTAGCAGGGATCTCACCTCTCCAGTTGCATAACTGCACAAGCAGTTACTAAGGAAGCCAGTTACATAATTAATGAAGAAACAAACACAAGAATACTGTGAGCTATATGGGACACCCACCATGTAACTCCCTGAAAATACTATTTAGTCTAAAAATAGGAAAACATTACTGAGAGTGAATTTAGATAATTGTAGAAACAATTCAAAATATTTTCACTTTGTCTCAAAGCTATTGTTACAGCAATAATTGCAGTCTAAATTGTAAATCAGTCTGGTTTGAACTCAGAGTAAAGGAGAATGAGACTCTCAAAGGAGAGAGTCTCTGTCTATGTTCCATCAGTCAGGTCCAGTCTTAATGTCCAGTTTTAAACTTGCACCAGTCTAGTGTCAAAGTGAAGCAAAAAAATACACTTCTTTGAATCAAAATCAAACAAGAAATGCAAATGTACATATTTAAGCAGCTATTTGTTTAACTGCATGCAAGTGTCCATTTTTCTTAGGTATGATATCCTGAGTTCATATTTTTATAATAATTGCAAAATGCTGCTCTGTTTTTAAGTGTTTTAGAATTTATGCAGAAACTGTTGTGGTTGATCAGACTAATCAACCTATTGTGAATATTCTATTTTATGAATATGCTTCATGTATAATGATTGCTGAAAAAGGATACAATTTATTAATATTGTTTTTCAGCAATATTCAAGCTCTATACTGCAATACAGCTCATATTGTGATGCTGTGATTTGTTATATTTTAATTAAGCGCAGCAGGTCAGGCAGCATCCAAGGAACAGGAGAATCGACGTTTCGGGCATCAGCCCTTCTTCAGGAATGAGGAAAGTGTGAAGAAGGGCTGATGCCCGAAACGTCGATTCTCCTGTTCCTTGGATGCTGCCTGACCTGCTGCGCTTTTCCAGCAACACATTTTCAGCTCTGATCTCCAGCATCTGCAATCCTCACTTTCTCCTCGTATATTTTAATTAAGCATAGTCAAGCTGCTTTCATTTTCTTCAAATTGGTAAGGAAAAATGCGACTAACCAGCAATGGGACTTCTCTTGATATGATTTTCACTTCTTCTGAGTGCTTTCCTCTGGCATGTCTGAGAATCACAACATACAACTATGAGAATTACTGTGCAATATTTCACCTTTTCACGCATTCCCTCTCTGCAAGTTTATCAAGACTTTGATTGCACTTTCAATTTAAAGCACTGATCCTTCGCAGAGTAACAAACACTTCATATAATTAGCTTACCAAGCAATCAAAAGCACATGAATTCCAATCATTATAGTCGAGCTATCTATGACAAGGATATACCTGTATACAGAACATGCCAAATGTATAGGCAAAATGTACATGTCATGACAATTTGTAAACCCAGTATTTCTGATATTGTTAATAGCAAAACTGTCAGTGTTATGGTCATGTCCAGAATACTATTTGTGATTGGTGATTTGATTCAAATTGGCGATTTTGTTACATGAAGTACCCTAACTACAACTAATGGCAGATCTTGAATTGGCAAAAAGTCTACTTTGTGCTGTTACTCAGTGTTTAAAAAAATCCTTGAAATAGTGCACCTTATTGAATGAGATATAACTGGGTTTTAATTCCGTGCTAACTTCTGCCAAAAGAAACTAACCTTATACTTATGGATTGTCTAATATTATAAGAAAAAAGACCCAATTTTGAAGTAGTTTACTTTTAATTTGAGTTTTTAATTAAGGTATAAATTGAAACAATCATTTATAAAAATGTAAAAGTTGCTTTGATTTCTTCTACTTTAAATCTTCAGATAACACAAGTTTTTCACTTCCCTGATTTGCTTTATGTGAGAATATGATTATCTGCTACTTTGCATGCTGGCATAATTACTGGTGCATGCCTGAGGATCCCTTTGACTTGTTGCAAATTGCTTGTTCTAGATTACTACCCAGAATTGAAGAAGACTATGCTATGGAGGTTGTTGGAATTTTGTCAGCAGATTCCTTTCTTCTGTTGCTTTGGAAAATGCACAGACTGGGCTGAGGTTGACTTTATGTTAAGTAAGAAGCACCTAAGTGACAGGAGAACATTTACTGATGTCTTTGTTAATGCAGGTTATCATTGTGCGAGCATTCTATTGTAGTTTAAGTTCTCCACTTTGTGAGTTATTCTTTGTCATTTGTTCAACCTTCCTATATAAATGTAATCACTCCAAAGTCTAAAAAAGGAAGCCACTAGCTCATTTCAAAACAACACATAAAATAGCCAATGATGTCGCAATCTGTTTTACTATAGTTGGCCCTGATCATTCATGTCCTGGAGGTGAAATATGAAGATCCTATGCTCTTCAAATTCATAGTGCATGAATTTGATTTTGACTGCCTCCCATACTAGCCAAAGACATATCTTATGATCTTACTCTTTGAAACTTCTGCAAAAGCGGCTTTGGCATCCTCTCAAATTTGAGAGATCTGCTATTGTGAGACCAAACACACTCGTGATATGATGGCAGCATCTGTAACACTGCATTGTCACAGCATTCCTTCAAAGGCTGCACAGTCAGAAACTGGAAGTGCTTACTTTAATGAGTCAATCAAAGTAAGTAACTAATCAAAGTGTGCTGTGATGGAGGGAAACTGCAATTTCAGAGAGAAAGTCAGTCTTGCCAAAGAGAGGAAAAGAGAAAAGGCATGATGATAATAATTGCACTATCCTAGAAAATTCAACCTCTAGAAATACACAATACAGGGTCTTTTGGATTTTTAAACATTGCCCTAGTTTTAGCATCACCAAAGCCATAAGATCAGCTTATTTCAGTAAGCAAAGTTAAAAAAATCATACAATGGCAGTTTAAAGTCCAACTGGCTTTCGGGGTGCTGCTCCTTTGGGCAACTATGGAGCGGGATTATAAGACACATAAATTATAGCAAAAGATCTCAGTGTCATGCAACTGAAACAGTATATTGAACAAACCTAGACTGCTGTTAAATCTTTCATCTTTTGGAATGGGTTGCAAGTTTTGGTTCACTAATATGTAAATCTCAGAATCTTTTCAGTCACATTCTCGAAATAACTTAAGGTTTTATCTCAGCTCAGCTCAGACAATGCATTGAAGGTGTGAGGTTAGAGTCTGTCTGTATTTCAATCTTGAGCCAGACTGATTTTATTTCCAAAGCAGGAATTTATAAAGTGTTGCATGGATTGACTGGTGAAGAGTTTACGCTTGAAACGTCAATTGTCGTGATCCTTGGATGCTGCCTGACCGGCTGTGCTTTTCCAGCGCCACACTTTTTGACTGCTTCCATTGACTGCCTGAAGATTGTGTGCTTTTTGAACAAAATAGAATGTATCTACAATTACAATTCTGCAAATGCAAATTCATCACATAGACTTGAGTGTTTGTGCATGCACGCGAGGGGGTAGAGAGAGAGAGAGAGAGAAAGTGTGTGTTTACGCGCGAGAGAGAGATGGAGTATAAGCCTGTGAGAGGATATGTGCATGGGTGAGAGTGTGGGGTGTGTGTGTGTCTGAAAGAATGTGTGTGGAGAAGAGAAGGTCTGTGTGAATATGTAAGAGTGTGTGTTTATGTGTATATAGTGTAGTGGTGTCACATGTAGTATGACATGAGCTCAAGGTCCTGGTTGAGGCCATCCTCATGACTACTGAACCTCTGCTCAGCCACTCTGCGTTTTTGCGTATCCCGAAGTCCACCTTGGAGGATGATCACCTGAAGATCCAAGGCCGAAGTTCCCTGACTCTGAAGTGCTCCCTGACTGGGAGGGAACGTCCCTGTTTGGCGATTGTTGCGTCGTATCCATTCATCTGTTGTCGTAGTAGCTGCTTGGTCTCGCCAATGTACCATACTCGGGTCATCCTTCCCTGCAGTGAATGAGATAGACAATTTTGGCCGAGTCACATGAGTACCTGCCGCATGAGTATGTGCACCATGTAATCATACACAGACCTCTTATACACACGCTCACTCTCAGACACACACCCTCTCACAGGCTCATACTCCGTCCCACTCACGCACATTGTCTACAAGCATGCAAACTCTCATTCTCACACTCACATACATAAACCCACACACACAAACTCTCACTCTCTTTCTTTCTCCCTCACGTGCACACACATACACATATAAGTCTATGGGGTGAATTTGCATTTGCAGAATTGTAATTGCAGATGCATTCTATTTTGTTTAAAAAGCACGCAATCAACAGGCAGTCAGTGCAAGCAATCAATGCATGTAGCATTTTATAAATTCCTACTTTGGAGATAGAACCAGTTTGGCTCAAGATTGGGAGACAGACAGACTCTAACCTCACACCTTTACTGCATTGTCTGAGCTGGGATGTCACTTTTTTAAAAAATATAAAACCTTAAGTTACTTCGAGAATGTGACTGGAAAGAAGTTCTGGGATTTACATATTAATGAACCAAAACCTGCAACCCATTTTAAGAGATGAAAGACTTAACAGCAATCTAGGTTTCTTCAATATATTGTTTCAATTGCAAGACACTGAGGTCTTTTGCTGTAAATTCTGTATCTTATGATCCTGTTCCACAACCACCTGATGAAGGAGCAGCACTTCAAAAGCCAGTACCTCCAAATAAATCTGTTGGACTATGACCTGGTGTTGTGTGATTTTTAACTTTGTCCACCTGAGTCCAACACTGGCGTCTCCACCTCTTATTTTGGGAGAGTTTGTCAAACCTGCTGAGTTCCTCTGTCAAAGGTGAAATACTCTTTATATGTTTTCTTTTACCTCTCTACCGCTTTAATCAATTATATTGGCAAAAGCTGGCTAGTCACCGATCTAAAAACAATTTACATGCCATAAATAATAACCCAAAGGTTTGATAAAAAGAAGGAGAAGAAAGTATTTATCATCTCCTTGAGCTAATTTTGTCCCGACATAAGTGCTGGTGTGAGAAAAGTTTCCAATGTCATTAGAAGAAATGTTGCAAACACTCAGTGCTCAATGCCAAACTCCTGCAGCAGTTTCTAATTGAAGCCCTTGATTTAGGGATATAGTCCTCAGTTCTCATAATCTCATTGTATAGGTCCACAAGGGATGAAAATTTTACATGCATTACAAAGCTTTTAGCAATTCTATTTTAGAGTACTATTTCCTAATGGGACAGATGAAGGTGAGACTAAAAACATCAAGAGGAAATGGCTGAGCACAAAGCAATTCTCTGTCAAGCATTGCTTTGTTACATGACTCTGCCTGCTCAGTGGGCACTAACTCTGCTCAAGCAGAGATTTCATGCTTTGGTTTAAGAGAGTCAGGCAGAAAGGGCAGGATGAATCCTAAAAAGAACAAATGCTCCCAATTACTGCCTTTCTGTAATCTCTAACAACCCAAGCTTATTGCTATCCTCGATACTGAGGGCTCGGTCCGTACAAGACGGCATCTGACTATAAACGAGAAACCTGCCATACTGGATGGCTCAATTGGCATCAGAATTTAGGAGACTCTTTTTAACAATATTCACCTGAAAATGAACATTTGATCCTGGAAATGTGGAAATTTTACAGCGACTCGTTTGAGAATGGAAACTATCGAAGATTCAGGCTATAAAGTGGCCACAGTCTGAGTCATAGTGGCAGTGTGCTCCAGTCGATTTTAGTTCATCGGTCTGCGAGACCCTTTTCGTCAGCTTTATTTACATGCTGAGATTTATTGAGGCATAAAATGCTATCAGCATTGCGTTTATCAAATTTCAGTCAAATTTCCATCAATAGGTTTGCTTTGACAGTGTTCCACTTGAATGATTGTGTTTTAGATTTCTGATTAGTTTCTGTAGACATATCAAAATACAAGGTCTAAATTAAACTCTTTATTAAACATGTGCTGCTGTTATTTTCACAGTTTCTACCTGTGATATTTTGGGGTACTGAGAAAAGCGATATTGCACACATGAAAATATTACGGTCTGGCCTACCACAAGCTACAATTGTTCAGTACTCCATGCCCATGTGAAGGAAGCATAATTGTTCAGCATGAGGAGGAAGGATTCCAAATAGCAGAACAGATGCTGAAGCATTAAGCCAGCAGTGATTCCATTACCGGTGTAAAATGCCTCATTACAGTCAAAACTCAATGTGATGCAAATTGTAAACACCTCTCTCAAACTATTAGGCACATATTTAGCAATACCATGTTAAAAGTGTATAATTATGATTTTCGATCTGTTCGATGTACAGCCCAAAACAAAGACATTTAACAAATATTCCTCAGGCCATTTGCTTTGCAGAGTAGTTCGTAAGAAATTGCTGAGATGCTGATTTTTAGAGGAGCAAGCTTTTCTTACATCTGCAGCTGTTCCTTTATTATCATCCATAAACTCTGCTGGTATGTTCTTAGATTCACATTGCCCATAATGTGAGAAATTCAGCTCTTTGCATCTAATTAACATTCTGGCAGAGCAGGTGGTTCTTAATAAATAATGAGCAGTCTGCCAAGAAAAAGTTTCTGCCACGATCAGCATTACAGTATTTGGAAAAGGGTTTCACTAGGCTGTGGTTTTGTAATATTTGTCCCTCAGACTATTTAATAATTTATCATACAATATCTAGGCAGGAAACTGTTATACCAGTGGAACATCCAATTCACACTGAAGACTTTATTACACAGGATACACATTATAGGGAATGAAAAATGTTTCTTGTAAATCTTGCCAACATTTCTATTTTGCAGAAAAATATGACTAGAATTTTCTCCTCCCTAGTGTACGTGATGGTGAGAAAAGTGGGAAGATACAGAGAGTCTGAAATAATCGGAATCTCAACATTCAAGCATTGTTCTTGCAATTGTTCCCCTCAAGCTGTAAATGGCGACTTTAGAATCTCCCCATCTGGCAGCAACTGTCATATTTCCAAGTCTTTGCATCCTGTTAAAATCCCAACTTACATTATTTGCAGGCCATCTTGAATTCTAATCTCGGTGCCCAAGAAACTGGATGGCAAAAAGATTCTGATGTAAGTCAGAGCAGGTACTTGGCAGCTAAAGCTTACTGAATGCTTGATCCAGTCACCATCAACTGTGTGTTCAGCAGAGTGTGCCTATATGCTATATGGCCACCACCCTCCTCAACCCTTCGTTCGCATACATCGACATTGTCAAACCAGCAGCCTCACCATTTCATTGTGGCTGCCATCGGAATAAATCACACACCACTTCAACACTTCAGGATTTTATTTTAGAGCTCAGTTATACCTGTAACTTGCATGTTTCCACCAGATCACTTTGTGTTCAGCGACAAACATTTCAAGTATATCTGCATAGGATGCAGCTTATGGCTTTTCACTTGCTTCACTGATTTTGCACTTGCTCAGAGGATCTATAACTTCACATTACTTTCTTAGTGTACACTCAGTGGCTTCAGCACAGACTTGCAGCCACCAGCCTTTGTGTGGATCACGTTGCTTTCTTAACATACAGCACTTTTAGTGCCGAGTTACATGCTGCCAGCCTTTTGAGGTATGCCTTAATTTTAAGTGCAAAGGGACAGATCAGCAGCATGGTGACAGTGTAGACTCTTTACAGGTGAGTGGGTGGACATTTCCCTGTGTTGCATTATGGTATGTCAATGGTCACACCTGTAGCATGTGCAGCAGGTTACATGGCAAATATGTTGCATACGTTTCAAGCGAACAGTCGTATGTGAAACTCAAAGGGATGGCGGACCTTAGAGGATGAGAGGGGATGACAGAGAGGGGTCCTGTTCAATTCTAGCCCTCCAGGACCTCAGTCACAGTTGGTCAAGCACCTGGTCTGACTAGAGTCTGGGGATCTGTGTGCTTGAAACCCAGAGATTAGGCTATGATCAGTCCTACACGTTGAGTGTGAAATTGTCGGGGAATTACAGATAGGCTGGTCAAAGCACTGTGGAAGCATCAGTTCAAAGGTTAGGCCAATGTTTCCTGTAGTGAGACATGGGAAAGGATTTGATATGATTGAAGTAATGGTACTACAGGAGCAGGAGAACTGGTGAAGTGTCTGCAGTGAGTGAGAAGGAAGTTAAGAGGGGAGGAAGTGTTAGCAGTCAGTGCAGATGGAATAGGTGAGAGCTACTGTGTGGGAATGCTACACAGAACAGTAAAAGTAAGAGCTGTGGGTGCTGAGCCTTGGGGAGTGGCGTGTGTAGTGTCAAAGTAAGAGTGACTAACAGTGTTGAGTGTGGGGTAGCAGACAGAAGATGGTGACACCTTTGCAGAGCACAAAAGATCATTGACTTCCTTCTTGCACCACCAAGCATCCACTTCAGAACAGACACAGCAGTGCCAGGACTGCAATTTGCATTGAAGTTGGCCTGATCAGGTGGTATGACTTCCTGTGGTCAACTACAGGAGAGAGCATTGCTTTCCTCTTCAGCGCCCCATCAGTCAGGTCCTCCAGAATCTTTGTCCACGAGGCAGGGAAGGCAGTTTTTTTTCATCTGGGCCATGTCTTTGGTGACAAAGGTCAAGCACCAGTGTGTGAGGGGTCATACCCTGTTTGTGCAACTGAAATGGTGTGCAGCTGGGATTACAATATAGCGCTTCCCTGAGAAAATGGTCCGGTTGCATATTTAATTGAGCAGAAGATTGCATGAGAAAAGTTGCTCCAAGCCATGGTAGCCTGGGCACCATGAATCTCAGTCAAGTGGGGCCTGACCCCATGTTGTGTCAGGAATAGTAACCCAGCAGTGGTTTTTCCCAAATTGGCCAATTTGTGGTCAGTGTGTTCACTGTCCAATTAAGGATGTGGTGTGGATGCTCAGAGCAGAAGGAACTGCGACCTCTTCTTACAGATAGGAGTGATGGTAATTCCATCTTGATGTACCCTCTTCTCACTTCTAAAACATTCACATTTTTAAAAATTAAATTGCCAAGGCTGCCTGACCTCAAGGGGTGTGTGGGGGAGGTGGACTAAGTCACATCTGCCAATTGGTCTAAATTGATATGTAACTTGCCCTAATTTACTCCACGCCACATGCAGTTAGATATCACTTCTGCCACAGACCCTTCTCCAGAAAATAACTTGGCGTTGGGATGATACCACTATGCTGCTCCATGTTGTTTGCTCGCCAGATTTCATGGAACAAAGACTCTGCCCATTGTTACATTTGCTTCAGTTGTTTCTAATGAAATAAGCAAATCACACAATTCCTATCTTACATTGATCCCTATCTTCTACCGGCCACCTTCAGAAAGATTGGAAAAATGTTTGAATCAAATCACAAGAGGGTTGTTTTGTTATAACTGCGGGTTACGCAATTGTATGTTTAGAATTTGGGCAAAGTGGGCATGGTACTGAATTTAAGACACCTGAACCACTTACAGGATGGGCAGAAATGCTGTTGTTGAGGGGGTTTAATGCAGATCTAAATATTTTAATACACAGAAGAAATTGTTCACTTTCTCTAGTGTTGATGACAGAGATTATTCCATGGGCTACTAGTATTTTGGTTGAAACAGCCATCTTCCCATTGAAGTTTTAGACGACTGAGGATGAAGAGCTATAGTAGCTTCTACTGTTTACATTATGGGCTCCATAAAAGTGGCAAAATAATGACCTTTGATGTGATTTCTAGCTTGCCTTTGTAAAATGGCAAATAGACAAACCATTTTTTATGAAGATTGTGCCTCTTTCAACACACAACTATCATCGTATTTTAATATGATTTTGTTATGAGGCCATGAAGCTGCAAATTATTTATTGAAATGTTATCTATTAACAGTCAAATTTGTTCAATATTCATCAAGTTAAAAAAGCTCTGTTCTTTGTCATACCTTAGTGGAAATACTTCTTTAACTGTGTTTGGAACAAACTTGGATATAATCCAGGAGCCAAGGATCCGTGTGAAGCATAACAACCGGGAATCTCTTAATGTAAGTCATGGATTGGTGTAAGCTATTTGTGTTTGATACTGAATTACCTTAGTGCACCAAATACTAGTTTGTTTATTCCATTATATAATAGTGATACTGAATGATAGACACCTAGCATCCCACCATTATCCACAAACACAGGATCATTAGCCACCATTTCTGCCATCTCCATCTGACCACGACCAGACACATATTCCCCTCCCTTCCCCTCCCTTTGTCAGCCTTCCATTCCAGCTGGGATACCCTAGTCCACTCCTCCTTCATTCCAACAGCCCCATGGTACCTTACCCTTCAACTGCAGAAGGGTAACACCTTCCTGTTTACTTTCTCCTTCCAAAGTAACCAAGGCCCAAACACACCTTCCAGGTGAAACAGCATGTTACCTATGCTTCATTCAATCTAGTCTACTGCATTCGCTGCTTACAAAATGGTCTCCTCTCCATTTGAGAAAATGAAGAGTACACTGGGTGACCACTTCACAGAACACCTATATTTTCTCTGCAAAAAAGACCCTGAGCTTCCAGTTGCGTGCCACTTCAACACACCATCTTGTTCCCTGACTAACATCTCTGTCTCAGACTTGCTACAGTGTTCCAACAAAGCTCAGTGCAAGCTGGAAGAACAGCACCTCATTTTCTACATGGGGACTTTCTAGACTCAGTATCAAGTTCAACAATTTTAGGCCTTGAGCTACCTTCTCCCATGTCTTTACCCCAACCCCACACACTGGGCTTTGTTATCACATGGGCTGCTATTACACACAACCCATTGTTAGGCACTAATAGTCCCCATAAGTAGCTACTCATTCTCCTAGGATTATCATTATCCACTTCTTTGTCTGTCCAACTGTTGTTCTCTTTCTTGGGCACTATCTCCACCTATAGTTTACTCCTTACTCTCTCCCCATACCCTACCTTCTGCATAAAAAACAACTTTTTCATAGCTACCATCAGTTCTGAGGAAGGTTACTGGACCCGAAACATTAACTCTGCTTTCTTTCCACAGACGCTGCCAGACCTGCTGAGCTTTTCCAGAAATTTCTGTTTTTGTTTCTGCATAATAGTTGTATTGTTTTGATCTCACATAATCTCTCATTCGACTGTAGGATATTAAGGAAAATTTTCAATTAAGTTTTTAAATTGTGAAGTGCTGACAAGTTAGAAAAAAAAAATTATTTGAGATAAAAACAATGGCCTAGTTTTTGCAATTGGAAAATCTCCTGCATGAGAGGATGTCCACCACAAGAATAGTCCTTCCTCCTCTTGCTCGAAACGCCACTAGCCCAGCCATCTGCCTGGCTGTATATCTCCACAAGTTACATAGATGGTGATCTCCACTGGTGGCAGGAGCATTTGTACTGATGCCAGTGTTTCCTCTGAGTTTGGTCATCTCCCTTCTGTTAGTGTGTCAGCTTGTCTTGTAAAAGTGATCTAGCTTGGTGAATGCCCTTGTGCCTGGTTGTGGAGAGATGTGGGGCAGCGAAGCAAAATGGGCAGGGTGAAAGTGACAGGGCATCGATGGGAACAAAAGCAAAATTCTACAGATGCTGAAAATCTGATTGAAATAATACACTTCAAAATGCAGGATTTCCTCACAACTCTGCAGCCTGTTTTTGTCCAAACAGCCAACCAGAATTTGTATTAATATTTTGTCTAATCTAATAAATTTAATATAAGCATAATGGATGTTTGGAGTCATCATTTATTGTTTATTCTCATAAATATTGCAAATGTAGAGAAGGATTAAGAAACAGCATTTTAAGTATTTTGTTCCACAATAAGCCTTAAATCCGGTCAAAAAACAATGAGCTGCAATTTCAGGATGATGCACTGCAGCTTTGTGGAATGCAGAAGAGCTAATGCATTTTGTGCAAAATCCTCAGCTTTTAGGTTCACACAGAGAGGGTTAATGGAATTTCTGAATCTCTTTAATGGTGTTTAATGGAAGATTAACTTTAGACAAAAGAAGCTTTGTCAGCATAAAGAGAAATGAAACTCAGAGGATGAGAGAAAGAGAAATCTATGTAGATTTAATTTTGTATTTTATCTGTGGTCATTCTTTAATTAAGTAATTTAGCTATTTCCTCTCCGTTAAAAAAAAACTCATGGGAGTTTGCTTGACTCAAGTGAATTGACCGTATGGAATTTCAATTCAATATCGAGAATGTTCAGTTTTGCTTCAGCTCACAGGATCTCATTTGTGAAGTGTATTCATGCTAGGAAATTTAGTTCAAATTAACTTTCCCTAGAGGAAAAGTGAAATGAAAAATAAAGCTTACTGTACATCAAACTATAGTTCGGGTACATCCTTGTAGCCTGTAAGGATATCGATTTTCTTTAATGTAGAAAGGAAAGGTATCACGGCAGTGTTTTAAAGACTAGAGGGAACATAGCATTGATCTCATGTGTTCACATAATTTGCAGCACAGTTTAGTTCCTATGCCTTATAATAATACACAATCAATATGTGAGTGCTATTTACAGAATTTATAGACAGAATCCTGTGTCGTCCTCTTGTGGGTTCAATGGGGGTGGGGAAATGTTCAATTGAGTGGGAGCATGGTGAGCGAGGACCCTGCAGACTTTTGCTCCCAACCCCCACCCTCTATGTCAGGGATGTGGTGGTTGGAGACCTCTGGATGACCTCACTATCCTGCCACCTATTGAGGCATTTAAGTCAGCAATGAAGAAGCTCATCCAGCCAGCACTGGTATTTAAAACCGAGCTCACCAGGAGGGAGCCCAACAAACAAGCCCTGTGGTGTGTCAGCTCTTGGGGAGAAACTGTGGCTGGACTCTCTCTCAAACCCCCCGCCCTCCCACCCCCAAAGCTCCCCACAATCATCTGTAGCCTGTGTTCCCTCCTTGATCTGAGACCTCAGGTAGGTGTGATACAGGTATGGCCATTGCTGCCCTCTGATGCTGATGAGGCCAAAGAATTGGCCAGCAGTTTTGTGCATGAGAGGTCCACTGTGGCAAATGGTCATTTACTGTGAGCAGCCAATTAATGGCCAGCGGATTGGCACACTGAGACAGGTGGACTCACAAAGCTGAAGGGGGGGTTGAGCAGATGCCTTCCAGCTCAGAAATTGCAGCAGGATGCTGAGAGAGGTACGTGATGCTGACGGTTCTTGGAAATGTTGGGGCCCTCTTCTCCAACTTCTTGAAAATCCTAATACAAAATGGCTTTGCAGAGTAGGTAGTTAAGCCTGGCTAGAGTACCAGCTTGGTGACGGCCTCCAGCAGAAAAGCCGTCTGGCTCAGGGAACCTGGAGGGCAATGGGAAAAACCCACTTCAATTGGCTTGAAGTAACTCCATAGAGTTCCACCCACTCAAACCCACTTGCTTAAGCAGTTACTGTCAACTAGGTTAACCAGTTATTCTTCTTCAAGAAAAATGGCCGGGGGCAGGTTGAAGCTGTAAAATTGATATGTTGACTGGTGTCACTATTTTGAGCATCTTCCCACCCTGATCTTGGCATTAGTGGAGGATGAAAATCCTGCCCAAACTCTCTGATTCTTTGGACTTTGGTTTTACTTTGGTTTATTTTGCATTCTTTGTAAAGCAACTTACTGTTAGGTGAGATCATGCTAAACTTGAAAATAGCTTGCACTGCAAAACAAAAATAGGAGATGTCAATGATGCTGCAGTGTGAATCCCCAAGATATAACTCAACAACTTGTAGGCATAATTGCTCTACTGTTAATTAGTATTACTTACAGTACAATGACTATTTTTCTATTGCATTCATTATGAATAGAGCTATATAGCCCTTTTAGAATATTAGTGACTTTTGAGGGCTACCAGTTTTCAAATAGCTCTGAAGTGATTCCAAAAGTGTTGGGTGTAAGTGTTTTTTGATTTGCTTTAATGCACATCTCTTGCAAGATAATGTATTAGATATTAATGAAAAATGCAGGTTATAAAGCAGAACATTCAGGATTTTGAAAGTGTAGGCAATATTTCAAAAATTAAATGTTGATTTTTTTTATTCTGCACCACCAGGTGTGTGAAGTACTGAATTCAACGACCATGACTTGTCGTGCCCCAGCTCTTACACATGAGTACAGACCAGGGATAGACACCGTGGAACGGCCAGATGAGTTTGGTTTTGTCTTTGACAACGTGCAGACGCTGCTTATCTACAATAATACAAATTTCATCTTCTACCCCAACCCGACATTTGAACCTCTGAGTACGACAGGCATGTTGGAACAGAAGCCAGGCTCCCCAATTATACTGAAAGTATGTGCTAAGATCCGTAAGTTGGAATGCAATACTACACCCTTAACCCCATCAATGAAATTTATAGATATTGGTTTTCATTCGATGTGTCAGTCAAATAACAGCCTTTGATGATAATACCAGGTTGATCTAGAAAATTCTTCATTTTGTTCTTCAGTTGTAGGTGTTGCTGACCAGCATGCGTTTATTAACCATCCCCAATTGTCCTGAGAAGGCAATGGGATGTCTTGTATCAGTCACAAATTAACTGGCCTCCTATGAAATTTCAGAATGCAGCTAAGAGTCACCAATGATCAAATCACAGGCAGGGCTGGATAAAGCCTTTGCTGACAGACTCTAGTGAAACACTTCGGTTTTTATGACAGTCTGACAGTTTCATGACTATTTTTGTACCAATTTGTTTTTATTAACAATTCTAATTCTCAACCGCCTAATGAAATTTGAATTCAGATTTTCTGAACTGTTTTAGTCAGTGAGGAAGATAACAACACTGCTGCTATACCTGTTCATAGATAGAAAGCTACAAAGTTCAACCAATTTAACTGAAGAATGAAAAGTTACTTCCTTCTAATAATGGTCTCTTGTATGTATGTATTTCTTTCTCCCTATCACAGTGCATGTGATATTTTTCCGTGGTAAATTGCAGAGTATTTATCAAACTAGCTTGTGGAAGCTAGGCTTTCAGTGGATGGATCTCCATGAACTTACATTTGATGACTATATGTAGAAGAAATTTTGGGAAGGGGTTTGCCATAATATTTGAAAATAGGTACGTAAATAACATAACTGAAAATGTGTTGCTGGAACGCCCCTCCCCCAAGTCCCTCCTCCCTACCTTTTATCTTAGCCTGCTGGACACACTTTCCTCATTCCTGAAGAAGGGCTGATGCCCGAAACGTCGATTCTCCTGTTCCTTGGATGCTGCCTGACCTGCTGTGCTTTTCCAGCATCACATTTTCAGCTCTGATCTCCAGCATCTGCAGTCCTCACTTTCTCCACATAAATAACAAAAGTCAAAATTGCATGCGATGGGGAAGGACCTAACTTTAATTGTTTCTAAAGAATGGGAAAATGGACGAACAGTGAAAGCTTACTGGTATAACAAATTGATCTGAAAAGAATATGAAGGAATCATAATTTCAAGGTTATCACAAAGAATGTGAGGGGGTGTTTTTTTTTTCTATATTCAGGTAATTAGAACATGTAGTGCTTTAACCATTAACAGCTAATTGAGAAAGGAGTCATTAATATCATGTAAAGGGCATTTGGATTAATATGTGTAAAATGAATAAGGGGGAAATGGGATTATAGTAGATGGTTCTAATTGAACAACAGCACTGACAAGGGACTGAATGGAATTGTCTCATTCTGCACAGCAGGCTATTTTAAAAGGCTTAATTTTCTTGAACCATCAGCCTGGAGAAAAATAATACAGACTGTTTTGCAAAAAAGAAAAGAACACTAATTCAAAAATTATGATTTTAAAATGCTAAGTGTTTGTTTATTAAGAATGCTCATAGGAGCGACAACTACTTCACCTCCAACTGTGATATTTTCCAGCTGTAATTGATGTTTTGAAGGTTCTAGTATTGGCTTTATTTTTGCAGTTGGTGTTAAGATAAATTATCTGAGATAAATGGATTTTATCATGTGGCAAGGTGATGATATCATGACTAGACCTACTGCGACCTCTACACTTCCTGCTGTTCAAGTAGTTCAAGAATCCTGTGCACTCAGGATCTGTTCAGCAGATTTGAAAACAACTGACTGACTCCCACAGCTACCTAGATTACATCTCCTCCCACTCTGCCCCCTGTAAAAACGCCATCCCATATTCCCAATTCCTTTGCCTTCGCCGCATCTGTTCCCAGGAGGACCAATTCCAATATCGAGCAACCCAGATGGCCTCCTTCAAAGACCTCAATTTCCCCTCAGACGTGGTTGACGATGCTCTCCACCGCATCTCCTCCACTTCCCGCTCCTGCGCCCTTGAACCCCGCCTCTCCAATCGCCACCAGGACAGAACCGTACTGGTCCTCACCTACCACCCCACCAACCTCCATATACATCGTATCATCCTTCTTCATTTCTGCCACCTCCAAACAGACCCCACCACCAAGGATATATTTCCCTCCCCACCCCTATCAGCGTTCCAGAAAGACCACTCCCTCCACAACTCCCTCGTCAGATCCACACCCCCCACCAACTCAACCTCCACTCCCGGCACCTTCCCCTGCAACCACAAGAAATGCAAAACTTGCGCCCACACCTCCCCCCTTACTTCCCTCCAAGGCCCCAAGGGATCCTTCCATATCCATCAGAAATTCACCTGCACCTCCACACACACAATTTACTGCATCCGCTGCACCCGATGTGGCCTCCTATACATTGGGGAGACAGGCCGCCTACTTGCGGAACATTTCAGAGAACACCTCTGGGACACCCGCACCAACCAACCCAACCGCCCCGTGGCTGAACATTTTAACTCCCCCTCCCACACGCAGGTCCTTGGCCTCCTCCATCGCCAGACCATGGCAACATGACGCCTGGAGGAAGAGCGCCTCATCTTCCACCTAGGAACCCTACAACCACAAGGGATGAATGCAGATTTCTCCAGCTTTCTCATTTCCCCTCCCCCCACCTTTTCTCAGTCCCAACTCTCAGACTCAGCACCGCCTTCTTGACCTGCAATCTTCTTCCTGACCTCTCCGCCCTCACCCTCTCTCTGGCCTATCACCCTCACCTTAACCTCCATCCACCTATCGTATTCCCAACGCCCCTCCCCCAAGTCCCTCCTCCCTACCTTTTATCTTAGCCTGCTTGGCACATCCTCCTCATTCCTGAAGAAGGGCTTATGTCCGAAACGTCGATTCTCCTGTCCCTTTGATGCTGCCTGACCTGCTGCGTATTTCCAGCAACACATTTTTAAGCTCTGATCTCCAGCATCTGCAGTCCTCACTTTCTCCTATAAAAGTATTGATACTTGGAGAGAGATTTGCAACATGTTAATAATTTGCAGTAATTTTTTAAAATTATAGACGGCTGAGAAAAATGTAATCAGGTGTAGTACATCGTACTCCAGGCCTTGAATCATAAAATGTAGGAACAAGAATAGACCATTCAGTCCATCAAATATGGGCTGCCATACAATGAAATCATGTGTGATCTGATTATTCTCAAATCTACGTTCCTGCCTTTTCACCTTAACCTTTGATTCCTTTAGTGATTAAAAGTATTTATCTCAGCCTTGAATATGATTAATGAGCAGCTTCTATATTCATCTGTGGTAAAGGATTCCATGGATTCTCCACCCTCTCAAAAAAATATCTTCCTCAACTTTGTCTTGAACAGGTAACCCCTTACTCTGAGATTATGCCTTTTGGTCTGAGTCACTCTAAAAAAGGGAACAGTCTCTCCACATCTATCCTGTCAAATCCTTCAAGATCTATATGTTTCAATAAGGTTTGTTCTTGTTCATCTAAACTTTAAGTACAAACCCAATCTACTCAACCTCTACTCATAAGAAAATCCCTCCATTCACAGAACCAACCTACTGAACCTTGCTTGGACTGCATCCAATGTCAGTATATCTTTCTTAAAATAAGGGACCCAGAACTGTTCACATTATTCAAGGTGTAGCATAACATGGTATGCATTATGTAGTTTTAGCAAGACTGAATTCTGTTTGAAATAAACGCCATTAATCCCATTCCCTTCCCTATTACCTGCTGATTCTGTACTGTAGCTTTTTGTGATACAGGTATGAGACCCCCCCCCCCCCCCCCGCAGATTCCTCCATGCTGCTGCTTTCTGCAGTCTTTCTCCATTTAAGTACTATATTCAATGCTGCTTGCTTCATGCCAAAGTGTATAATCTCCTGTTTCCCACATAACATTCTATCTTCCAAGTTTTTGCCCACTTCACTTCAACCTGTTGACATCCCTCTGAGGTCTCTGTGACATCCTTACTACGTTTTCCCACCCATTTTTGCAATCTGGGCAATAGTACATTCATTTTCCTCATCCAAATTATTTCTATATATTGTAAATAATTGTGGCACCAGCACCGATTCATGTAGACTCCAGTAATTACAGGTTGCTGTCCTGAAAGTGCTCCATTTTCCTCACTCTCTGACTTGTATTAGTTAGTCAATCCAGAATCCATGTTAATATACTACCCACAATACCACAGGTTCTTAATTGGTTAAGTAACCTCTGTGCAGCATCTTATAAAATGCCTTTTGGAAATCCAAATATATCTCATTCACTGGTAACCCTTTATCCTGCTCACTATCTCTTCAAAGAATTGTAATAAATGTGTTACACATGGGTTTTCCCTTCTCTGCTTGATTGCAATAGGTATTTCTAAATTCTTTGCTATTATACCCTTTATTATAGATCTGAACCTTTTCCTAGATGTTCAGCAAACTGACCTATCGTTATTATCTCCTGTACCCACTGAACTATATTGATCCTGATCAAGGAAGTCTTCAGTTCAAATTGTCATCTGTGTTTTGAAATACTTCCATAACCTCACGTCTCTCTGTTCAGCAAGAGATTTAAGTCTTGTGGTTTAGGGAATAGATTTTGGCCATAAATGGGGAGAGGTCCAGTAGGATCTTATAAGTACACCTGAGAGGACAGGAGCCTCATCCCATCTGAAAGATGTAATATTCAACAGTGCAACAGGTTTTCAGGTAAAAGCAAAGTTATGTGGATGCTGGAGATCTGAAAGAAGGAACAGTAAGTGCTGGAGAAACTCAACAGGTCTGGGAGCATCTGTGGAGTGAGGAACAAAGTTAAGATTTTGAGTCCGATATGTATTGCCAGATACATTGTCAAACCAGGTTCTGAAGGACAGTCATACTGGACTCAAAACAATAGCTTGGTTTCTGTCTCCACAGATGCTGCCTAACCTGCTGAGTTTGCCCAGCACTTTCAGTCCTTAGTTCTGCATTCTGTGTCAACCTGTCTGCTCAAGACTTGAGAGCACATTTTAGACCCAGGGAAGTGTCTGAGCTCCCAACTGAACTGAGGCTGACACAGTCTTTCATTGCTTTATCATTTTAGTAAGACAGAAAGTGGTATTGTGTCTCTAAAGGTTTGGGGCATTTTGCAAGAAATGGCTGTTTTGCCAATAATCCCTTGGCTAAATGTTCATGACGACAATCTATACCTGGATATAGTTCTAAAAGACACTTGTGCACCTCATTTATGGTGTTTTAGATTGTGTGCAAAATGCCAAGTTACCCATTAATTTTAATTTTTACCTTGTTCACTAGCCTAAACAAACCATATTAGCTCATTTATAGTTGGTAATTTTTCAAATAAAGAACTCGACTTGAATTCGAATTATGGCCTAAGCGGGTCTCGTTAGCATCCAAGAACTCAGAATTCATATATATCATCAATTAAAAACAAAATTTATTAGCGCTTCATAACCACCTCAAACCTTCAGGTGAAAGTACTGTTTTATAAACAATTATTATCTTATTATATAATGTGCAAGCAAGCAATATTACAGAATATAGAAGGATAAATTCAATGACCCCCTGATCCCAACATGGACTCTCTTTCATAAGGAGTGCAAGTCAGAAAATCACTGCAATCATGTTAAAGCCCTATTCCCATGCCCCTGTCTCTTCAGTTGAGATTCTCTCTTGGTAGCATGGGGTCGCTGGATTTATTCTATCACTTTTAGATAGATTGTAAGCACCATTGAAAATGCAGTACAAGAACAGTACATTTTGGACTGAACCTGCATATGCCAACATATTGTGTGCTCATTATAATGTTTTGAGCAGCATTTTGGAACATCATGATTCCCAGCATTGAGAACACTGAACTCACTTGATGAATAGAACTGTTTTGAATGCTCACTGTACATTGCAGCAAGCAATACCATAGCTAAGATGCTTGAATTCGCAAAGGCCTCGAGCATTTGAAAAATTACTTCTTGAATTGTAGGACTTTAGACAAATCATGGATAGTATTATCGCTATCCAATTTAATTAATCTTCTGAGGGAGGTGAATAATAGCAGGTCAAACTTTCAACAAGACACAGTGCTCTGAATTTTCCCCTTAAATCAGCAAAATAATCTAATGAAATTTGATGATAAATCTCACTTCATAATCTATGCTATTTAACCTTGGCCAGTTACATTTAGCATTTTCATGACGCTGACAGTAAATTTTGCTTCTAATTCTGCTCAGTTCTTAGCTCATACCTTGGTTCCATTGTTCAGTAATTATTGCTATTTTAAAGACTGAGAAAAAGTACCATTTGGAAAATGAATAGCCATACTAACCAATTTCAAATGCGGAAGCAAAGAGCCTCTATCAATCCCTTCCCCATCACCCCATCCCTCCCCAGATTCCCTGAAGCTGCTTTGTGTGTATGATGAAAATCACATTGGCATGTACCTATTTGACGAAGTGGAGTACCATAGATTATTTTATTTAAATTGTTCGCTGCATTTAATACTTTCTTGAGCTTTAATTGGAGGTTATTCAATTTTTAAGGTATCCTCATGTTCTGCACTGACATGGTATACAGCAGTGTGACTTACATAAAGTTTTATGATGTAACCTTTCTGCAATTTTCAGATCTCATCACATGACCTTTGAATACCAACAGAATAATGAAATATTTCTTCAATGTTACAGAGTAATTAACGTTGAAAAGTCATCGTAAATGACTTCTATGAAATCGTAAATGATTTCTATGAGATTTTGCAGAATTTCATTTAATAATCGTATAACTGTTGGATAAAGTTAAAAGTAGTCCTTGTCTGTGTCCTAGCAAGGGACTGCACTCATGGATAGGACAGCAACATAGAGTCATAGAGATGTACAGCTTGGAAACAGACCCTTCAGTCCAACCCGTCCATGCCGACCAGGTATCCCAACCCAATCTAGTCCCACCTGCCAGCACCCGCCCCATATCCCTCCAAACCCTTCCTATTCATATACCCATCCAAATGCCTTTTAAATGTTGCAATTGTAACAGCCTCCACCACTTCCTCTGGCAGCTCATTCCATACACGTACCACCCTCTGTGTGAAAAAGTTGCCCCTTACATCTGTTTTATATCTTTCCCCTCTCACCCTAAACCTATGCCCTCTAGTTCTGGATTCCCCACACCAGGAAAAAGACTTTGTCGATTTATTCTATCCATGCCCCTCATGATTTTATAAACCTCTATAAGGTCACCCCTCAGCCTCTGATGCTCCAGGGAAAACAGCCCCAGCCTGTTCAACCTCTCCTTATAGCTCAAATTCTCCAAACCTGGCAATATCCTTGTAAATCTTTTCTGAACCCTTTCAAGTTTCACAACATCTTTCCAATAGGAAGGAGACCACATTTGCATGCAATATTCCAACAGTGGCCTAACCAATGTCCTGTATAACCACAACATGACCTCCCAACTCCTGTACTCAATACTCTGACCAATAAAGGAAAGCATTCCAAATGCCGCCTTCACTATCCTATCTAAATGCGACTCCACTTTCAAGGAGCTATGAACCTGCACTCCAAGGTCTCTTTGTTCAGCAACACTCCCTAGGACTTTACCGTCAAGTGTATAAGACCTGGTAAGATTTGCTTTCCCAAAATGCAGCACCTCTCATTTATCTGAATTAAACTCCATCTGCCACTTCTCAGCCCATTGGCCCATCTAGTCCAGATCCTGTTGTAATCTCAGGTAACCCTCTTCACTGTCCGCTACACCTCCAATTTTGGTGTCATCTGCAAACTTACTAACTGTACCTCTTATGCTCGCATCCAAATCACTTATGTAAATGACAAAAAGTAGAGGACCCAGCACTGATCCTTGTGGCACTCCACTGGTCACAGGCCTCCAGTCTGAAAAACAACCCTCCACCACCACCACCTTCTGTCTTCTACCTTTGAGCCAGTTCTGTATCCAAATGGCTAGTTCTCCCTGTATTCCATGAGATCTAACCTTGCTAATCAGTCTCCCATGGGGAACCTTGTCGAACGCCTTACTGAAGTCCATATAGATCACATCCACGGCTGCCCTCATCAATCCTTTTTGTTACTTCTTCAAAAAACTCAATCAAAAAAAAATGTCCAGCAACAGTTTAACTTTGATTGTCAGACCAGTATTCACAGGGAGCAGAGAACTGGCCTTCTTAACTGGGTCAAAGAGGGGTGTAAAATAAAACAGCTATCTCACTTCAAAATCATATTTCTGACCTTTTTATAAAGGCATATTAAAATATCCTTTGCTCTACTTTTGTGCTGAATTATATCATCAAAATGAATTTTCTGGTTGATTATCAGGCCAGTTACAATTGAGCCAAAGAGATGACAGCAATTAACTGATATCCAACTATGGACCATGGTGCATATAATTGTAACATTGATTAAATGTAATACAGAATTTAGTATAGAAGCAAGCTGACAAATTATGATGTTTTATTCTTAGTTTCTGGGAGTTAAAAGTCTTAGCTACAAAGGGCTCCTTTCTCCTCTAAAAGTAAGAAACATCTTGCCATGCCTAGTTATATTTTATGTCAAAGGGCAGTAATTCTAGCTCAGCATTGAAAATGGTAATTGCATGTGATCACTGTGTCTTTTAAAAAATCGTGATTAAATTTGTACTTCGAAATCTTCCAAAATAATGAAAATAGCCATGGATTTTTTGATGGAGAGATATGAGAATACACCTTAGCACTCAGAAGATTGTTTAGGTATCCTCAGTTTTTTTTTATTAATGGAATACAAGAGCAAGGAGATGATGTTGACCTTGTATAAGATACTTGTCAGACCTCAGCTGGAGAATTGTGTACAATTCTGGCTGCACATTATAAGAAAGATATGTATGCACTGGAGAACATTTAGAAGCAATATACCAGAATAGTTCCAGGGAATGGTATGGTGGCTGAGTGGTTAGCACTGCTGTTTAACACCGCCAGGGACCCAGGTTCAATTCCCGCCTCGGGCAACTATCTGTTTGGAGTTTGCACATTTTCCCTGTGTCTGCGTGGGTTTCCTCCCACAGTCCAAAGATGTGCAGGTTAAATGAATTGGCCATGCTAAATTGCCCGTAGCATTAGTCAGGGGTAAACATAGGGGAACGGGTCTGGGTGGGTTGCTCTTCAGAGGGTCAGTGTGGACTTGTTGGGCCGAAGAGCCTGTTTCCACACTGTAGGGAATCTATTCTGATGAGAAATTACAATTATGCAAAAGATGTTGGACCTGTTCTCCTTGGTGAAAACAAGTCTAGAAGGAGATTTGATGGAGATTTTCAAAATCAGGAAGGGATTAGATACTCCAGATAGGGAGAAACTATTTCTACTTGTAACGGGACTAAGAACCAGATGGCATAGACTTAAAGTGAATTGCAGAAGAAGCAAATGTAAGGTAAGAAAAATAAATCTGTTCACATCGTGTTAGGGTATGGAATGCACTGCCTGCAAGTATCGTGGAGGCAGATTCAAGCAGGCATATGAGGGCATCAAGGGATTATTTGAATGGGGTATGGGATGAAAGCAGGAGATTGGGAGTGGGAAATAATCATTATTTGAATGGGGCCAAATGACGACCTCTTACCGGTCAGACTTCAGTGATCTTGTGACTGATAGTAATCTGCTAACACTGGTCTATAACAATCATGTCGATATTGTGATTTACATTATATTTGATTGTAATTTTTTGTCATAAATGCGAATACCAAGCATTTGTCTGTCTGTTGCCAGGGTCGGAACCTTTTACCTCCTGCTGCTGGTGGAGCAAAGCTGAATTATACTGTATTGATTGGCGACACTCCATGTGCTGTCACTGTTTCCGAGACACAGTTACTCTGTGAACCTCCAAATTTAAGTGGACAGCTTAGAGTCCTGGTGAGTAATTTGAAGTCACATGCAATAATGGTTCCTTGGCATCCAGTCTGATTCTGTACCCTATGTAAACATGCGCTGAAAATCCTAACTCTCCCTAACTCCTCCAAGACGGTGAAAGCCATACAACAACAATTAGTTGAAATGTTGATTTCTTTTTTATGTCTTGTTAAAACAGGTCCAGGTAGGTGGACTGCAGTTCTCCCCTGGGATGGTTCATGTCATATCTGACAGCCTGCTCACCCTCCCAGCCATTATCAGCATCGCGGCAGGTGGTGGCCTTCTCCTTGTCATAGTGGTCATTGTTCTGATTGCCTACAAAAGAAAATCAAGGGAGAATGACTTGACCCTGAAACGACTACAGATGCAGATGGATAACCTCGAATCACGTGTTGCTTTGGAATGCAAAGAAGGTAAGAATCCAGCTAAGGTTTTGTTGAAGCAAGTAATATATTATTAAGTTGTTTGGAATCAGAATTGAGAGAGGAAAGCATTTAGGATTCTCTTTCAGAGCCCTCAATGCTGAATTCACCACCTGATCTGACACTCATGTTTTGCTGCAATTTACAGGACAGATTTGAGGGAGGAGAGCTATATGAGATTGCCAATTCTAAGAGTACATTTTGACCCAGTCTTTGTACTTGAGTGCTACTGCTTACCAAATTAGGGCAGGATGACAATAACTTATCACCAATTCTCCAAACTGTGCTGTCAAAGCGCAGAGCCAGCAAACGTTTTCAATCACATGCACCCAATGATGCAAAAGATTTTTCTAAAAAACTTCCTTTTGTGCAGACATTTAAATAATCAAATACTAAGTTGTAAAGTTACACAATGTTGATGCTTCTAGAAACGTTTGGCAAAAAATGCTAAGTAAGATTGCATACCTTGAAAGGGGCACAGTTCAACATATGCAGCACTCCTTAGTTTTGAAATAGTTTCATTCTTGGAAATAGATTTTTTTTTAAGAAGTTGGAAGGTTCTTCACGTCTGATACCAATTGTTACAGGCCAGTAGCATACTTTTGTTTGTTATTTATAGGCAAAAGCATACCCTGTAGCAGCTGTTCAATTTAGTTTTCAATATGAGAAAGCAAAGTAGTTTTGCTATGGGACCATGAGTGATGCGTTATTAGTTTAATGTCCTAGCGCAGTAAAGTAATTTGCTTCGAAGGGAACTTACGAACCGGAAATGTGATATAATAAAAGACTGGGGCGTATGTAAGAATTACAAATGCTTACTAATGCACTTATATAGAATGGTAGAATCCCAAGGAAGCAAAGCATTCGGCTCATCGAATCCCCATGGACCCTCTGAGAAGCATCCCACCCAGACCTGCCTCGCCATAACCCTGTTTCCTATAGCCAGTCCACCTAACCTGCACATCCCTGGACAGTATGGGCAATTTAGCATGGCCAATCCACCTAACCTGGATATTCCTGGACTGTGGGAGGAAACAGGAGTGCACAGGGAGAATGTGCACATACCACACAGGCAGTCGCCTGAGGCTGGAATCGAACCTGAGCCTCTGGCACTTGAGGCAGCAGTACTTAACCACTGAGCCACCTGTAACCCCTTAAGAGAAGGGCTAAATTTTGTACACTGATAATTTAATTTGTGAAAATAAGACATTGAGTTTGTTTATGCATAATATAATCCAGGTTGGGAATGTTATTTGCTTTTTTTTGTTCTTGTTAATCAATCAAATAAACTGGCTTCAGTTTTTCTCTAAAGCAGCAATACTTTATAAGTTTAGCTTACACTGGAATATTCAATGTCTTTTTCATTCAGTCTTAGGTCTCACTGACAGGATCATGATCAGCATTTATTGGTCATTCTTGGTTGCCCCAAGTAGCTGGTGGTGTGCTGCCTCCTTGTACCACTACAGTTTGTAGAGTGCTTTTTAACAGCAGTTCAAGACAACCTCAGGGTAACTGGAGAGGCTATAAATACTGACCTGGTGAATAGGAGGTTTAACCAGAACCCAACAATAAGGACACTTATTTTACAGAGATTGCATACACATTTGCTGTAATTGGGCCTGCCTTCCCTGTACTTTTTAATGTGCTGATAATTTTCTTCCACGTCTAGGAAAGCTGTTGAAATTCCCAAAACAAATAATTTGACTCCAGTGAAGTAGAAACTAGAAGCAAGTGAGTTATATCAAATAGTGTTTAAAAGTAACCATTTTTCAGTGCTAGAGAATTAGACCAAAACGCCAGCAAGTCCATTTAGACAAAGTAATATAACGTGTCACAGAAGTCCAGCTGTCCAACCAGAATGGTATCTTGTTAATCTTGTCACCAGTACATACACTAGAGAGTTATAATAAAGAAACATCATAAACCTGGCAACAGGCCTACTTAAATAATATTTGAAGCTGTAGTGTGGCTTGCCCTGATCATCAGAGGAATACCGAAACATTTGGTTTCTTTTCACACATCAAAATGCCTCACATCAGGCATGTAATCACTACGAACAAGGCCCCTTGGTATCAGTGGAGCCTCATTAAATTGGATCTATAACACTGAAATATTGTCGCTTAAAATCTGAGGCATCACTGTTGACTGTATTCTGTCCAAAATATCAGGGGATGATCATGTATACTCATTTATTAACTTTTATTATTATATTGTGGAGGTGGTCTGTTAGTTGCAGTGTCAGTGTTTCACTCTTGAAGCCTCTGAGGTTGTAATTTGGGCTGTCTGCAATTGAAATCTGTTCAGTTCAATGAAGTGCACTTTGATGGTTCTCTCACCTTTTGTGGGAATGCCCTTAGAAGCAGAGAGCAATGTGAACAATTTATCAGAAAGCAAAGACACATTTATACAATTTCCAGGCAAAGCGTATGTACAATTTTAAGTAAGTAGGTATTCTGCTTTATTGAATATACATAAACTAGAAATTTTCCAGAACTGTTCCTGTCTTTTCTCAATGGCTGTCCCTTTGAAGAAAACTTAACAAAAGTATGAACAGTGTGACCTTTGCTCTGTTCTGTTTCATAGCTTTTGCAGAACTTCAGACAGATATTAATGAGTTAACCAGCGATTTGGATCGAGCTGGAATTCCATATCTTGACTACAGGACGTATGCAATGCGAGTTTTGTTTCCTGGAATTGAGGACCATCCAGTTCTCCGGGAGCTCGAGGTATAGCCAAATTTAAAATACATTAAGGCTGACGATGGCTCGGCTCACTCAGCAGAAGCTGGATGATTGATGTTTTTGTGCACAATTTAGCATTTTACCAGATTTACTAAAGTCTCTCTATGAATAGCCCACAGGTCTGCCTAAACCAGACTAATAACAAATAGTATTTAATATCGAATTAGATATTAGAATTTAGAGGACTGGTTGCCCAGGATTGATTATTACTTTTTTGTGAAGCAATATTATAAAGGTGCTTATCACAGGATTGTCCAGCCCTGGAACTACCTGCCTGCCAGCTGTCAACAATTTGTGTTGATCCTGGTGTTGAAATAATCTGCTTGTGGCAGCAGGATGCCCAATCTGAGTATGTATGTCATTGATAGCTTAAGATCATGGATCTCAAATGGACTGAACCTCTAAAAACCCAGTTGGCGAAAGTGAGGACTGCAGATGCTGGAGATTGGAGTCGAGTGTGGGGTGCTGGAAAGGTAGAGCAGGTCAGGCAGCATCCGAGGAGCAGGACAGTCAACGTTTCGGGAAGGGCTTTTGCCCAAAACATCGACTCTCCTGCTCCTCAGATGCTGCCTGACCTGCTGTGCCTTTCCAGCACCCCACACTCGACTTTAACACCCAGTGCCCATCCAAGGACGCTGGAGGTAAGATCTCCTTGTGGTTTCTAAAATTGAAACAAAAGTTTGAGTCAAAACTGAAAATTCTGTCATTTACAGAATGCATTGTTAATGCTTTTTCTAAAAAAAAGATAGTAAGTGATATTGAGCTTAATAATGATATTTTTTCACTTGGAAAGACCCTGATTGACCTACTGTATCTTACCTTTGAACATTATTTTTAAGGTTCCAGGAAATGGGCAGCAAAATGTGGAGAAAGCACTGAAACTCTTTGGGCAACTCATTAACAACAAGGTTTTCTTGTTGACTTTCATTCGGACGCTGGAATTGCAGCGGAGCTTTTCCATGAGAGACCGTGGAAATGTGGCATCCCTGATCATGACTGCACTGCAAGGCAAGCTAGAATACGCCACCGATGTCCTCAAGCGACTACTGTCGGATCTCATTGAGAAAAACCTTGAAAGCAAGAACCATCCGAAACTATTACTTCGCAGGTGAGAGAAAATTTCCATGGTTGAGTTGTTAAATAAATAATAGTATTATGCCTGCTAATACAATCATAGCAAAAAGCATTTCACTGGCTACCTTGAAAAATTAATGAGACTGGAGCCGATAGATATGATAAAGCTCAAAGAAAGTGTAGATGTTGCAGAAACTTCCCAGCAATAACCATATGCTCATACGAATAATATTTACTTTGAAGGGAAATGCCAGCTATAAGTTTGATTGCGAAAGCATTTGTTTGCCTTTTAACTTACAAGGGTTGCTTGTTGTTTAAAATCTCTCCAGTGCATCAGTTCTTATCCATTTCCAACACTTCCCTTCCTTTCATTGGCACCTCTGTCTCCTTTCTAGGGAATAAACTGTCCATTGCCATCCAGTACAAAGCCACAGATACCCATAGCTCCCTTCACTACAGCTCATCACATCCCACCTCCTGCAAGGACTCCATCCCATTCTCACGGTTAGATTAGATTAGATTAGATTAGATTAGATTACTTACAGTGTGGAATCTTTTGCCTACTTTGCATCTGCTTGAATGATGCCACCTTCCAAAACAATGCTGCTGCCATGGCTTGCTTCTTCTATAAACATAGTTTCCCACCCACTGTAGTTGACAGGGCTCTCAACTGCATCTGACCTATCACCTGTGCTTTCGTCCTTTTTCCCATCACTCACAACAATATGACCAGGACCTCCCCTTGACCTCATTTTTCATCCCACCAGCGTCCATATTCAGAGGATCATTCTCCGCCATTTCAGACAACTCCAGCAGAAAGCCACGACCAAACACATCTTCCCCTGATTCCCCCGTCTGCATTTCGCAGGGATCATCCCTCCAAGCCACCATAGTCTATTTCACACTACCAGCACCTTTTGTCCCCTCATCCCACACCAAAACAGCACCCTCTTATGTAACCGCAGAAGGTGCAACACATTCCCCTTCATCTCCTCCTTGCTCACTATCCAAGGGCTCAGACAGTCTTTCCAGGTGAAGAACCATTTCATCTGTACCTCTTCCAGTTTTGTATCTTGCGTTCGCGGCACCCAATTTGGCCTGCTCGAAACTGGAGAAACCAAATACAGACTGGGTTATTGCTTTGTGGAACAATTCTGGTCTGTGTGCAAGTATGACCTTGACCTTCCCATTGTAGGTCATTTTAACACAACATCTTGCTTGCATGCCCACATGTCTGTCCTTGGCATGTTGCAGTGTTACAGTGAAACACAGCACAAACTGGAAGAACAACATCTCATCTTCAGACTAGGCACATTGCAGTCTTCTAGACTTAATATTGAGTTCAACACCTTTAAATTGTGAACCATTTCTTCCCTTCTTTTTAGCTCTCCTCCTCTCTCCATCCCACTCTCCCCCCCCCCCCACACTTCACTTCAGCTCTGATGAAGAGTCATCTGGACTCAATGTTAGCTTGCTCTCTTTCCATGGATACTGCCTGACCTGTCGTTATCTCCAACATTTATTGTTTTCAGTATCTGCAATAATTTGTTCCTGTATCAGTTCTTGTCTTTTATTTTAACTCATCCTATTTTAACAGAGAAGAAATGGATTGTAAACGTGGTTCAATCAAATTCTGGGATTGATTCTAAAAATAAAAGAGAGAAAATCAGCAATACCTTAATCTGAAAGAAAATTAGCTCTCAATTTTCATATACAGGAATCTTTGTAAACCTTGTTGATGAATACTAGGATGTTGACGTTCTGCAAAATTTCTGAATTTGAAGCGAATGTGAATTCAGAAAACCCAACAACCAATATGTTGCATAAACAAGTCCTGCTAATTAGCTCAAGAACTAGCTTCATGATTTGACAAAATTATGGCACAATGTACCATTGTAATGCCTAATCAAGATTAAAACAAGAAAACTAGGCAACAAGAAATTACTGTACAGCTTCATCATAAAAGGGCAATGTGCCTATTGGCTCATAGTCTGTCAAAGATAGATGTCATTAAATCTGGAATCAGTAGCTGGAATTTGCTAATTCCCTGACATGCTACATTAATCTATGTAAATGCAAGGGAAAATGTCAGCTTGATTCATGATATCTGCTACTTTATCTCTGTGATTATCATATTTTTATGTGCTTTCTATGGGTAAATGATAATTTCCTGCAACCACAATACATTATTTGTCGGAGTCAATAGATTTGTATAATGTCATCTTATATATGCTTTGAATGTTCTTCAACTGTATATTATCTGGGTTGCATAGGACAGAGATTTTTTGGTGGCCAATTAAAGCATAAGTGCTTTTTCTTGTACGGTTATTTTGTGAATCACAATGAAATGGATGAAGTGTATTGTGTAAGTAGTTGACTTGCACAATAGATTATTAAGCATTGCAATCATCCTTTCCTTATTTGGGCAGTATAACTATAAGCAGCACATTAATGCTTCTGATTGTAAGGCATAGTACTTAGTAGATCAAGCTGAGGGTTGTATATTATTTACTTGTGTTTGTGTGACAATTGAAGTTAATGATTTCAAACAAGGTATGAGCTAACAGTGTCCAGTAATGCAGTGTGAGTATAACTGAAGTTCTTTCACATTTGTTCCCACCTCTGCAGAACTGTATTTATTCTTCCCATTAGTGCTCACAGAGATGTGTTTTGTTTACTTGTAGGTGTATGGTACATCAAAATCAAATTAAGACTTCTGTTTCAGGAATTGCTCCCAAAGAAATTAAGCCTGTTTCCAGTCACGTGGAATACATTGGCATACTTAGAATGTCCTTTTTATCACCTCCATTTTTTTTTTATTGGGAATAAATGAAGTTCCTTCCGAATAGAATATTTGACATATTTGACAGTATGAGGACAGGAAATGAATTATTTTATTATTTTTTGCTGTTCATTAACTGGCAATTGATGACTGCTGATATTTGATATTTGACAACGCATATTATCAGGAAACCATTTTGCTGCAAATTGTGTAAAATGTATCACTGATTGTAAGAGCTGAATTTGAAATTCAGAATATGAAGGCAATTGAATGAGACTATTCTGCCAAGCTTTTTCTTGATGTTATTTTGCCTAGATTTGAGCAGCTTGAATGACTAGAGGCTGGTTTAGGCTTTAAATCAGGAAATGTTTCTGAGGGATAGACTTGATCAGAAGTCAGATATAATGAATGGATGGTGAGCATATTGATGTTCTTGGCCTCAGGATGAAATTTAACAAAGTTGCATCACAAGTTGTGTCAAATTAGTACTACAATTTGAGCTCTGAAACATATTTGTTGTGAAGTAAAAGGAATGGTTGGAAAATTACAGCTGTGATGAAGGGGCACAAATTATACCGTAACACAAAAGCTTTGGAAGCAAGGTTAAACTCTGAGTATGATCTTAAGATCTCTGAACATGTAAGGTCCAAAATAATCATGAGCACCAGATTCTCTCACCATAAGCACGAGTAGAGAAAGAAGATTTTCTTGGTAATGATCTTGCTTCAACAGTATAAAATAGGAAGAAAACATAAGGTTGTAGAAAGATCCAACTAAAGCGTTATGTACATTAGTCTTTGCTCATATTGGTATTACGGTAACAACTGAGTCAGAGGTCATGGGTTGAAGTCCCACATATAAGAACAGGAGCACATGATCCGAGTTGGTATCTATGCAAAACTGTGGGTATATTGTCTATTAGAGGTGCCTTTCAAATTATTTTTAATCTCGGGCCCAAATTCCCCTGGCAGGGCATTAAATAATGCCATAAGATCTTCTAAGACGAGTAGAGGATTTCTCTTGTTATTCTGGCCAACATTTATCTCTTAACCAACATCAAAACAGATGACCTAGTCACCTTTCTCATTGTTGTTTATGGGACAATGCTGTGTGTAAATTGGCTACCACATTTCCGACATTATAGCAGTGGCTATGCTTCAGAGGTATTTTATTGACTGTAAAGTGCTTTGGGATGTCTTGAGGTCAGAGAATGTGCTGTAAAAATGTGAGTTCTTTATGAGCATATCATTCCTAGCTTGCCATCTGAGAATCTCAGTTCACAATAAAAAGTTTTATATTAAGGTCCTTCACTGCAGGAAGCTGGACAAAAATATCTGAATTGTAAAATTCCAGTTCACAACATGTGGAATTTCTTCAACATCATGTAGATTTCTTGCATGAAGCATGAGGATTATAAAATGCTTCTGCTGTCGCTTTAGCCTCATGTGTTTCCAATCTAGTATTATTAATATTATAATCTTTGTGTGTGTCTTTATATTTTCACTGTAATGTCACCAACATTAGTGGTGGCCAGGATCCTGGGAGAATTCCCTTGCTATGCTTCAAGTAGTGCCATGGGATTCTTAATGTCCACTTATAGGGATAGCTGCCATCTTTGTTTAATGTCTCTTCTGAAACACAGTATCAGTGTTGCCAAAACTTGCAACTTGCAATTTATTCGTGATTTGTGGCTGCTTTTTAAATGTAGATTTCCTGTACCAAGAGCCTGGTTCTGCAATAAGGTGTCAATGACGAGGAGCAAGAAATTGCTTGCTTCCAGTGAGGTTGGATAGTCTTAGTGGCAGCTCCTTTCCAACATTGAACATGCCATTCATTAGCCCAGTAACAATGCCCCGAAAGGGAAACATTAAGTGAACATTGGGAGCCTTGCTGCTAGAGTTACCAGCTGCTGCTCATGCTACATTAATCAAACATTATCAGTTATGATCAATTTAAATCCAGATTGATTGGTAGAATAACTTACGATCAAGTCACAGAAGGTAGAAACACCAACTGCCCTATTTTCTTTCCTATCAGTTGACATAAATTCACTGATAAAAGTGAAAATAATTTCGGATACGGCCAAGTATTTTTCTGTGTTTACCAAACTGTGATCCAGATAAAGCAGGAATTAGTAGGATACCTGAGAACCTTGATGGTAATGATTTAGGAGTCTCGTATTTATTTGTTGCTGAGTTGCCATGACATTCAATTCCAATTAACTTCACCTTGTCCGCTTTATACTGGCCAGAGGGAATGAGAGAGATTCTTTTCATAAAATGAGAAGCAAAATGTTTCTCGACAAAATCAAATGAAAGATCAACTTTTTTGGGTATTCTATTCATTGTTCTTCTGATGATGGTGATTCTTTTAGCATTCTAGCTAAGTCTCCTTTCTTCCTATTTCAGCCAAAGCAGTAAGTTGCCGGTTAATTTGGCCATTCCAGCATTTGCATTGGCATGTTTTTCACTGCACAGCATTCAGGAGCACCCACCATATCCAGTGTTGTCAATGTCCTGTCTCCTGGCACCTGGAGCTGGGAGCATATTTGGGCTTTTCCTAATCGCTGCTACATCACTGTGATGTTGAGTGGGCCTGGATTGTTTTTCAGAAAATGCTGTTATCTGAAGAAAAAAATATTTTTCAGCCTACCAACCTAGATGCAGTAATCACACTCATTCTTTTTACTTTGCCATTGTAATCATACTCAACACAGTCATATAGCAGCAGTGTCATGTCATTTTCTGCCTATTCCAATTCACACAGTCCCTCAATTTAGTCCCATATTTTTCTGCATGTCATCAAGACAAACCTAATTTTTCACTGAGCCATTTGGATTATTTCCTTTAATTGGGGCCAACTGTGGGGCAGTTTCAGTCATCAAAGGAAGGAAAACGATCAGTTCTAATTTAGAATCAATGCTGTTACAATTGGACCTTTGCATGCACATGGAGGGTTTGATTCAGGCACCATTTGTTCTTGCAGACTCCGATCAGCGGGAAGACTCCCAGTTGCAGTGGATTGACATTAGTCTGCACAGATTTGCGTGATTCAGATGAGTTTATACCACTTAGCTTGTCTGCGGCCTTTGGAGGGGGGTAGGGTACAATGTGAATCTGAACCACAGTCTAATTTCTAAAGCATAACATGACCTTTGCTTTGTGAGAACATAGAAATACCAGGTATTAATAGAAGACAGATGCTGAATGCCCCATTATTTTTCATTGTCTGTTTACTTTTGTGGGTTTTTAAAAAAAACTTGTTTTTGTCATATTCTATTGTGGGATTTTCCAAAGCTAAGACTAGTCTAAAAGCACAAGGCATTTCCTTTCGTTCTTTGTTTCTTGTTTATAATTGATGAGAAACAGGTTTGTGCTTATTTTAAAACTATTGACTCAAGTTGTGTCTTAGAAAAATATGTTTGTAATTGAAAGTTGTGTTTTGTTTGGTCATTCCTCTTACAGTGGTGAAGTTAATTTTAGGGAAACTATTGTGATGTCTACCGCACAAGTGTATGATGTTAAATATTTGTGAAAGTGTCACAAAGCTATGGTACGATCAAAGGCTATCATGAACCATAAATGGAAGCTTTAGTTTCTAAATACTGTCGGAGTTCTGAAATGATAAGTTAATCCTAGTTATTGCACATTCAACTTGGTCACCAGTTTTAGGTTAAAAAGCCTTAACTCTGTAGCTGCTGTCAAAATGTTCAATCATTTATAAGTGAATTATAACTTCTGAGAAAATAACGTTGGCATGTTAGTCTACTCAAACTAATGGGAGCTTGATGGTTTCCCTGCAATTTTGATTATTTTTGTCCGTTATGGAGAAATAATTTGCCCGGGAAAGGGAAATTCATTTATCACCAGAGATTCCGACCTTTGTGACAAAACGAGACACAACAGGTTCCCATTATGAATGGGCTTTTTTTTCAATTAAATTGAACCATCCTGTAAGGAACCATGTTGTAACAAGACATGTAACTTGCATCGGTTGATTTGAAAACAGTTGAGGGGTGTTTGTGAATATATTTTCTCTGGGCCAACTGAGAGTGATGTGGTTTAGGAGCTGCCAGCAAAAGACAGCATCCTAGCCTGAAATTTCTATTCTTTCTCAGTTACCTTGTAATGCACCCCAACTGTCAGTCACTGCCAGTGGCTTGATTCTTTGTTAATTTACACGTGTTGGTCAAGGCATTTCCCCAAACAAGGGTCAATGCCAAGACATTCAAGTGAGGCCTGGGAGTTCAGATCTCCAAGGCTTCAGGCTCTGGAAAGAGTGAATTTGTCACTACTCATTTCTGGCTGTCCAATCCTGCAGATCGCACCTCGTAAAATCGAGACTCGTGACATTTGACCTTATAAGTGGGTGTTTTATAACTGAGATTTTGTCTTTGTACATCTGCGTTGGCACCTGCGAGCAGGAGTCACGAAATAGTGATCAAAGTGAGCACAGAGGGCAGCACTGCACTCACTCACTCGATTTTACTATGTCACCTCTCCCCCACCCCACTTGTCTACCCAATGAATGGCCCAGTCACCATTCAAAACTGATCTTTATCTTAAAGTCACTTACTTTTCTTGTACGTGTAGCAAATCCATTTGTGAATAAAGGGCGGACCAAAGATCTACATTTACTGTTAACAGATTAAATTCAATGAAACTGCACTGCCACTAAATCCTCCTTCACTGATGTTAAGCTGTAGGCTATCCTTGGACACTGATGTGATCTAATAAAGAGTCACTGCATTAGGTACTGCTGATAACCACCAACAATGTTGGGAATTGTTAACAGAAGAGAGAGCACATATCAGATTCTACCTTTGAAACCTACAGATTCAATTTTGCTCTGTGATTACAAAAGTACAGCAGGAGGGTTTCTTCAAACAGTATGTTAGGTGGACACATATATAAATCTGTCCTTTTGTGTCCTACATAAAATAAACATTATCTAGATTACCTTTTCAGGTATATGTTGGCTCTATCACTAAAATATAGTCCATTCTCAATCATTTGTGCTTAAATTTTAACCATTGTTTGTGCTTTATTGAAAGGAAGCTTCCTTGTTGTTGAAAGTTGGGTTTCTAGGATCCTAAATATAACCAGAGTAAAGTATCAAATGCTCCCTACTGGAATGTTAAGAAGGAAATCATACCCAGAGATTAAATAGAGAACATCTGAAAATCACATTCCAAATAAGTGAGGAAGATGGCCTCATGCAGACGCAGTGACATTTGTGTGTGAATTGGCCTTTTAAATATTTTGAAGCATCTGGAAAAGATTGCCTGTGGCCTGAGGGAGACATTTTATTTTCAAAAATATGGGGTAGACTAAAATAACAATGGACAGTTTAGTTCTACTAATAAGTTTTGACTCCAGTTGAACAAAAACAGAAGTATACAGGGAAAACTGCTCTAGATATAGTAATGTCAGCATAAAGTCTACTGTATGTTTAAGTCTCATTATTCTTTCACAGTAACATAACCTTCCATGCCATAAAAATAAAAAAGGTTTTTATGTTCACAGCAACGATGGCATCACTAGAAAATATGTTTTGGGTTATTTTAAATTTAATGTTGTATGAACCCACTGACTTTTTTTTCTTATTAAAGTCTTTGTATTATTTTTGCCAATCTGTTCTTCAAATAGCCATATATTCTATTCCTAATCAAGGGCTTGAGCATAATCTTTGTTCTTTCATCAATAAGCTTTCAAAGAGCATTGAATATATGCTTACAAAGGAATCATTCCCAGGACTGTAGGGAAAGAGTAGTAGGCACAATTGTGGAGTAATTGGACACTTTAAATACTTCTTTCAAGGTGCTGGCATGGGCAGAGTGAATGACACTGCATGTGCTGGTCAGGTCAGCTCACTGACACAAATGGAAAATGATATAACTTGAATGATTCTGTATTTCATGGTGATGCAATTGCTTTCCTCATCTTTCATAGCCTTTAGTCTCTTTCTTCAACTCATTTTGTCCCTCCTTGCATCCTTGCCAGTGCACTACTACCTGGCAACCACTGCAACTACCCCAGATCTCCCAGAATGCCATTGTACACAGATGCTAGGAATCTGGACTTACCACTTTCAAACTTTGTCCATATGAAATTGCACTCTTCACTCCCAACCTGAATAACAGCGAAATTTATGTACCATGAAATACAGCTCATTTTAATTCTTTGCCCACATGGTACAGCCCAATTTGGATTCTCCTGACTCCCAGCACGTGTAACTATGTTCATTCCTTCCCAAATGACCCTTTAATTCTAGAGCGAATGACTGAGAGTGTCACCATGAATTACAAATCTGTACCTCTGAAAGAGCATTCAGAATATATCTATCTGGACAGTAGAAGATTGTTTTATTGCTATCCTAATTAAGTAATTGTATTTTTTCATGTCCCTTTTCAATAACAAGCATGTGCACTTAACTTTTCAATGACATAGTTGCTCTAAAACTTGACAGCCTCATCATCAAGACATTGCTTGGGGCAAAATAATGAGTTCAATGATAGACCTGCATTTATAATTTTTAGAAAGATTGGGATTGGTTGAACAGTTTGCAAGCCAAGACAGATCACATTACACCCTTTCCTGAATTATTTAATTATAGTTGACTATTGCATTGTTGATTGAAGCTTTCCTTAGAAGCATGTTCATTACATCACTAGAACTTGAAAATGATTCTTAAAGAGAAGTCAACTCTTTAAAAGATTGGCAGTGGGCCACCAGCTGTATGATAAAGATTTCTAATTTCTACATGTTATGCCGAATTGTACTTCATGAACAATTTTGATATTCCAGACAGTGACCTCAGTTACTTAGAATGGAAGTAATGAAATACAACTCCCAGCATTGTGTTCAGTCATGAAGTGAACTTGATTTGTGTTGGTAAAATAAAATCTACAATCTGAATTGACTTTGCTTCCTAATCTGGCGACATTATATCTGCTAAGGAAATAAATGAAAGAGAAATTTAGCATTTCTCTGGTACCAGATGATGTCCTGAGCATCTTCCAAATTCTCCAGTCAGACAAATGGAAGTGCAATCACTGTTCTTCTTCTGCAAATGCAACAGCCAATTAGCAGATAAGTCTAATGAGAGAAATTAGGCATTACTCTAAATTTGGTAATGTTGTTTCTGAAGTGGTCATTGACGAGGTCATCTGGAAAATTCTTCGTATGTTGTTTCTTGGGAGCATTCTTTACTATCTACCTGTGTTGGCAGAAAGAGATTTGGATTAAAAGCCCAGGCAAAGGACCACAATTCTGATGGTGCCACAGAAGTGCCAGCCAAGTACCTGTGCTCAATTCTAGCTTGTGCTTTGACCTTACAACCATCTGATGCTAGGTAGTTTATTATCAGGTGCTAAATTGATGGTATTTTCCAGAAAAGAAAATAATTTCAATAAAATCTGAAATTAGTTTGTTAGACATCTAACATTTTGAAACCTGTCATCAGACCTATATTGAATTGAATTGAATTTATTATCATGTGTACCGAAGCACAGTGAAAAGCTTTGTCTTGCGAGCAATACAGGCAGACCACATAGTTAGTTAACATAATAAATAATAGGTAAACAGCGGCAAAAACAAAAACACAGGTACAGGCTAATGTTAAGAGTTTGTGAATTCATTCAGTATTCTAACAACAGCAGGGTAGAAACTGTTATGAAACCGGCTGGTGCATGTGTTCAGGCTACTGTACCTTCTCCCCGATGGTAGAGGTTGCAGAAAAACATTGCCTGAGTGGGATGGATCTTTAAGAATGCTGGTGGCCTTCCTTTAACAGTGGGCCTGGTAGATGGATTCTATAGGCGGAGGTTGGCCTTTGTGATTATCTGGGCCACGTTCACCACTCTCTGTAACCGTCTCCAATCTTGAATGATACAATTGCCATACCAGGTAGTGATACATCAGACAGAATGCTCTCAATGGCGCACCTGAAAAAATTTGCAAGGGTATTCGCCATCATGCCAAATTTCGTCAGTTGCATGAGGAAAAAGATGTTGTTGGGTCCTTGTAACCAGTGCATCCACGTGAAGAGTCCAAGACAACTTATTTTGGATGACCACTCCCATAGCTTGACACTCTCCACTCATTCCACCTCTGTGCTGTTCATGTGTAGGGGGAATGAGGAACATCCTGCCGAAAGTCAAGGTGGAATCTTCCACCTCCCATCTGTAATCTGTTTCGTCGCCATCTGAGATTCGACCGACTATGGTTGTGTCATCAGCGAATTTGTAAATGTAGAATCCCTGCAGTATGGAAGCAGGCCATTCATCCAATTGTGTGCACACCAATCCTCTGAAGAGCACCCCACCCAGACCCACCCTCCTACCCAACCACTGTAACACTGCATTTCCCATGGCCAATTTACCTAACTTGCACAATTTTGACTGTGGGAGGAAACCCATTCAGACGCAGGAAGGATGTGCAAACTCCATGCGCAGTTGCCTGAGGGTGGAATTGAACCTGAGTCCCTAGTGCTGAGGCAGCAGTACTAACCACTGAGCCATGATTCCACCCCCCCCCCCCCCCCCCACTCCCCGACCCCCTACAAGACAATTCTCTGTATCCTTCATAGAGGGAATTTTTTGCACAGCTTCTGTGTGTATAATAAACTAAATGGCACCAAAACCAAATGATGGTTTTAATGTTACTATTCTTCCTTCCATATTAATCATGGACATCTTGACTATTAGGCTAGATAAAGAGAACGAGACATCCTCACTGGAGTATAATTAAAATTATGACTTTTAAGTAAATTGGCCTTAACTGCTAATATTCCTCCGAAGAAAACCTGTTAAAATGATTTGCAACAAGTTAACTGTTTTTAATTGGAGAATAAAAAACAATTTAAACATATTTAAGCAGATAACTTGGAGGAACTGTAATCTCTTCTCAATCTGTATTTTGCTTTCCCTGATTGTAAGTGGCTGTTGCGGCTCCCAGTTAAATTTAAAACATTATGGCATAATTTTCTGCACATGCATCTGTAGACTATGTTGCCACAAGGTCAAGTGATAAAGTGACAGCCTTATATTGCTCATATTCAATCTTTTCCCATGGATGTATCATTTGCATATTTGAAATTCTAAAAAGAGAGGAAGGAACACCTTCCACACAGAAGGAGAATGATGTTTTCATAGATTAAGATCTTAATGGAGTTTCAGTCTGCAGAATTTCCAGCAGATGTTATTAACCAGAGGTGACAATTTTAACACTCTGCATCATTATCTCCACAGATATTGTATATATTCAGGTCGGGGGGCTCCATTACCAGCTCCTTGCACTTGCAATACTATTTCATCACTTATGTCATTTATTACTTGCAACTATAGATTCTGCTTTTCTTGTGTAATACTTTCAACAATGGTATAATGCAAATTAGAATAGTATTAAAGTACAGCAAATGACAGGCAAAGAAGTTCTTGCATTTAATCCTCTAAGCATTAAATGCCTCTTGCTTCTGCTTTGAGCTGTGTGATAATTTGTGACAATAAATTGAATAATGGTAATCTACAGCATGATGGATTTTTTAAAAATCTTATATAATTCTATTGGAATGAGACCCAGTACCAAACCTCACTGTGGCTGCTTGAAAAGTCATGCGATTGTGTAATTATTGTCATTGCTATTTGCGATACTGCCTAGTACATGGATGGATTTGTTTTAATTCATAGTTTTACGATTAATTCTTACTTCACTTGCTTAACACCACTTCTCCAGCCCCATTAATGTAAATGGAATCATGTCATTTCAATCCACATGACCACCCTGTTTCTGTTTTTGCATTTTGTGGCATTAAAATGGGCGGCACAGTGTCTCAGTGGTTAGCACTGCTGCCACACAGCGCCAGGCATCTGTGTTCAATCCAAGTCTTGGGTGACGGTCTGTGTGGAGTTTGCACGTTCTCCCTGTGTCTGTGTGGGTTCCGTCGGGTGCTTTGGTTTCCTCTCTCAGTCCAGAGATGTGCAGGTCAGGTGGCCATGTTAAATTGCCCCTTGGTATCCAGTGATGTACAAGTTAGATGGATTAGCCTTGGGAAATGTGGGGATATGGAGAAGGAGTGTGGGCTGGATCTGGGTGGGGTACTCCTCATAGGGCTAGTGTAGAGTTGATGTGCTAAGTGATCTGTTTCTGCACTCTAAAGATTCTATGGTATCTCTGATTCTTCAATGAAAATATATATCCCACAGATGTGGGATACATCATATTATATTGACTTCACTGTGTTATTGCATTTCATACCATAAATTTGAAGGTTTATAAATTTAGAAGTGCTGCAGTCCCATATTAAGTCACACAATTTTTCCATTTCTCATAAAGCCAATAAGGTTCAAAAAGAGCCAGGACTTTCCCAGTGACAAACGTAAATACACTAAAATCAACGCAAACATAACAGTACTGAATAATGAACTAACAGACAAAATTACAGAAGAGGCGTTTCCAATTAACAACCAAACAGAAGAGAAATTCTAAGTAATAAAGGCCCTTATGTGATCTATTTGTGGTCAATAAAGGGGAATGCTGTTGAGGTGCAGTGATAATGTCCATACGTCTGAGCCAGGAGACCAGGTTCAAGTCCCATCTGCTCCAGAGGTGTGTAATAACATCTTTGAACATGTTGATGAGAAAATATCTGATCGCTTCAGGGCCTCAATTCTCCACCTCCCCGACTTGAAGAGCATTTGGAGACAGTAATGGTGGGCAAAGGGAATATTCTCTCAAAGCCGTCCCCTGCCCTTGCTGCCAGCCCTCCTTTAACTCCTTGTCCTGTAAGAGGAGTTAAAAAAGGACATGATCACCACTGGGCACATTCCACAGTAGGCCTCGCCTGGTGGTGCTTTTGAAGAAGGGACTGCTGGTCCAACCACTCCTGGTGACTTGATCTGACAATGTCAAGGTGTCTCACAGAACGAAAATCTGACTGCTGGTGGAAACATCTTAGTCACCTCCTAACATGCTTGTGCCAAACCTGAGTAAAAACAGAATGGCAAAGTTTTGCCCTCACTCTCCATTAAACAAGCAGGTTATATGGACTTGTGTCCAGGAAGATCTCACCGTTGGTCACATCTCTCACTGCAAGCAAAGATTAAAAGAGATGTTTTAAAATGTAACTACCTTAATGAGTCCAGCTTCCATAACAAAGTGGACAGTGAGTAGACAATGATACTCCCAACAGGAAAATCCCAGCTCAGTCCCCATCTGTGGTAATTTATCTTTGTTGACAGTAGGGGTAGTACAGTTGGGCTTGAAGAAGAAAGTGAATAACATTTCCCTTTCTTGTTACAATCCTGCAGGGGTGTATACATTTGGTTATTTTCTTTTTTTTTAAGTATGTTCCAACATGTATGACACATCTCCAGGAGAAGTGGTGCTTGTACCTAACCTTCTAGCCCAGAGGAAGAGATGCCGCTGCGTCACAAGAACCTTATACATCTGGTTATTCTTGTCTCATATACATATCGGTTGATGTTAACATCCAGCAATGTTTTCATGTACAACTGAACTTTTATTATTTCTCCAAATCTCCTGTGTTATTTTGCATCTTAATCCACCAAATCACCCACGTTTCCAATTTAGCTGTGTGCACCTGATTCTATTTGTTTAAGCTACCCGTTCAGAATGTTGTTTGCACGTTTCTGGAGAAGGTGAGACTAGAACCCAGGTCTCTGGATCAGAGATAGGGGCCCTGCCATTGTACCACTAGACGCCGCCACCTCCCCCCCCCCCCCCCCCCCCCCCCCCCACCGGCCTGCCCTTTTCATATATGATTTACAGAACGATGTTTATGATGCTAACAATTCTGTTACTTATCAAATAGCTATTCTTTGAGCACATCGCACATGAATCCACCTCTATGTACCTCGGAGGCAGGTGGGACTTGAACTCATTGTATCATATGACCCTTCACTGCATCTGGTTATTATTTTTCTTTTTATATCCAGAGTGCACATTAGAACACCTCTTATTCCCACCACCAAATCACCTGTAATGTTTTTCATTGACTACCTCCACTAAATCACCATGTTCGACTTGATTAATTTATATGCAAAGACTATTAGGAGCAATGCAATAACACCCAAGATTAGTGAGAGATGGCACGCATCTGATTTAAAAAAAAATTACATCCAGAAGTGCATTTACATTGCTGGGAAGGTGATGGCCTAGTGGTATTATCACTAAATTATTAATCCAGAAACTCAGCTAATCTTCTGGGATTCTGGGTTCAAATCCCAGCCATGGCAGATGATAGAATTTGTGAATTCAATAACAAAAAAGCAATTAAGGGATCGATTGTCAGAAAAACACATCTGGTTCACTAATGGTTTAGAGAAGGAAATCTGTCATCCTTACCTGGTCTGGTCTACGTGTGACTCCAGACTCTTAACTAGGAGAAAGTGAGGACTGCAGATGCTGGGGATCAGAGCTGAAAAATGTGTTGCTGGAGAAGCGCAGCAGGTCAGGCAACATCAAAGGAGAAGGAGAATCGACGTTTCGGGTATAAGCCCTTCTTCAGGAATGAGGAGGGTGTGCCAAGCAGGCTAAGATAAAAGGTAGGGAGGAGGGACTTGGGGGAGGGGCGTTGGGAATGGAAGGAGGTTAAGGTGAGGGTGATAGGCTGGAGAGGGGGTGGGGGCGGAGAGGTCGGGAAGAAGATTGCAGGTCAAGAAGGCGGTGCTGAGTCTGAGAGTTGGGACTGAGAAAAGGTGGGGGGAGGGGAAATGAGGAAGCTGGAGAAATCTGCATTCATCCCTTGTGGTTGGAAAGTTCCTAGGCAGAAGATGAGTCGCTCTTCCTCCAGGCGTCGTGTTGCCATGGTCTGGCGATGGAGGAGGCCAAGGACATGCATGTCCTTGGCAGAGTGGAAGGGGGAATTAAAGTGTTCAGCCACAGGGCGGTTGGGTTGGTTGGTGCGGGTGTCCCAGAGGTGTTCTCTGAAACGTTCCGCAAGTAGGCGGCCTGTCTCCCCAATGTAGAGGAGGCCACATCGGGTGCAGCGGATGCAGTAAATGATGTATGTGGAGGTGCAGGTGAATTTCTGATGAATATTGAAGGATCCCTTGGGGCCTTGGAGGGAAGTGAGGGGGGAGGTGTGGGCGCAAGTTTTGCATTTTTTGCGGTGGCAGGGGAAGGTGCCGGGAGTGGAGGTTGGGTTGGTGGGGGGTGTGGATCTGACAAGGGAGTCGCGGAGGGAGTGGTCTTTCCGGAATGTTGATAGGGGTGGGGAGGGAAATATATCCTTGGGTGGTGGGGTCCATTTGGAGGTAGCTGAAATGACTAAGGATGATCCGATGTATCTGGAGGTTGGTGGGGTGACAAGTAAGGACTAGTGGGGTTCTGTCCCGGTGGCGATTGGAGGGGCGGGGTTCAAGGGCAGAGGAGTGGGAAGTGGAGGAGATGCGATGGAGAGCATCGTCAACCACGTCTGAGGGGAAATTGCAGTCTTTGAAGAAGGAGGCCATCTGGGTTATTTGGTATTAGAATTGGTCATCCTGGGAGCAGATGCGGTGAAGGCGAAGGAATTGGGAATATGGGATGGCGATTTTACAGGGGGCAGGGTGGGCAGAGGTGTAATCTGGGTAGCTGTGGGAGTCAGTCGGTTTATAGTAAACGTCTGTGTTGAGTTGGTCGTCCGAGATAGCAATGGAGAGGTCTAGGAAGTGGAGGGAGGAGTCTGAGACGGTCCAGGTAAATTTGAGGTCGGTATAGAAGGTGTTAGTAAAGTGGATGAACTGTTCAACCTCCTCGTGGGAGCACGCGGTAGTGCCGATACAGTCATCAATGTGGCGGAGGAAAAGGTGTGGGGTGGTGCCAGTGTAGCTGCGGAAGGTGGACTGTTCCACATATCCAACGAAGAGGCAGGCAAAGCTAGGGCCCATGGCTACTCCTTTGGTTTGGAGGAAGTGGGAGGATTGGAAGGAGAAGTTGTTAAGAGTGAGGAGCAGTTCAGTCAGTCGAAGGAGTGTGTCAGTGGAAGGGTACTGGTTGGTTCGGCGGGAAAGGAAGAAGTGGAGGGCTTTGAGGCCGTCATGATGGGGGATGGAGGTGTATAGGGACTGGATGTCCATGGTGAAGATAAGGTGTTGGGGACCGGGGAAGCGAAAATCATGGAAGAGGTGGAGGGCGTGGGTGGTGTCCCGAACGTAGGTGGGGAGTTCTTGGACTAAGGGGGACAGGACCGTGTCGAGGTATGCAGAGATGAGTTCGGTGGGGCAGGAGCAGGCTGAGACAATGGGTGGGCCGGGGCAGTCAGGTTTGTGGATTGTGGGCAGGAGGTAGAAACGGGCAGTGCGGGGTTTTGGGACTATGAGGTTGGAGGCGGTGGATGGGAGATCCCCTGAGGTGATGAGGTTGATGATGGTTTGGTGGTGGGAGGTGGGGTCATGGTCAAGGGGGCAGTAGGAGGAGGTGTCCGCGAGCTGGTGTTTAGCCTCAGCAATATAAAGATCGGTGCGCCAAACTACCACCACGCCTCCCTGTCTGCCGGTTTGATAGTGAGGTTGGGGTTGGATTCTCACCCACTCCAACCTCTCACCCTCGGAACGTGCAGCCTTCCACTCCCTCCGCTCCAACCCCAACCTCACCATCAAACCGGGAGACAAGGGAGGCGCGGTGGTAGTTTGGCGCACCGATCTTTATATTGCTGAGACTAAATGCCAGTTCGCGGATACCTCCTCCTACTGCCCCCTTGACCATGACCCCACCTCCCACCACCAAACCATCATCTCCCAGACCATCCATGACCTCATCACCTTACCTTCACCACGGACATCCAGCCCCTGTACACCTCCATCCCCCATCACGACGGCCTCAAAGCCCTCCGCTTCTTCCTTTTCTGCTGAACCAACCAGTACCCTTCTACTGACACCCTCCTTCGACTGACTGAACTGCTCCTCACTCTTAACAACTTCTCCTTCCAATCCTCCCACTTCCTCCAAACCAAAGAAGTAGCCATGGGCCCTAGCTTTGCCTGCCTCTTCGTTGGATATGTGGAACAGTCCACCTTCCACAGCTACACTGGCACCACCCCACACCTTTTCCTCCGCTACATTGATGACTGTATCGGCGTTACCCCGTGCTCCCACGAGGAGGTTGAACAGTTCATCCACTTTACTAACACCTTCCACACCGACCTCAAATTTACCTGGACCGTCTCAGACTCCTCCATCCCCTTCCTAGACCTCTCAATCTCTATCTCGGATGACCGACTCAACACAGACGTATACGATAAACCAACTGACTCCCACAGCTACCTAGATTACACCTCTTCCCACCCTGCCCCCTGTAAAACACCATCCCATATTCCCAATTCCTTCGCCTTCGCCGCATCTGCTCCCAGGATGACCAATTCCAATACCGAACAACCCAGATAGCCTCCTTCTTCAAAGACCGCAACTTCCCCTCAGACATGGTTGACAATGCTCTCCACCTCATCTCCTCCACTTGCTGCTCCTCTGCCCTTGAGCCCCGCCCCTCCAATTGCCACCAGGACAGAACCCCACTAGTCCTTCCTTATCACCCCACCAACCTCCAGATAAATCGGATCATCTTTCGTCATTTCTGCCAACTCCAAACGGACCTCACCACCAAGGATATATTTCCCTCCCCACCTCCTATAAACGTTGTGGAAAGACCACTCCCTCCGGGACCCTCTTGTCAGATCCACACCCCCCACCAACCCAACCTCCACTCCCGGCACCTTCCGCTGCAACCACAAAAAATGCAAAACTTGCGCCCACACCTCCCCCCTCACTTCCCTCCAAGGCCCCAAGGGATCCTTCAATATCCATCAGAAATTCACCTGCACCTCCACACACATCATTTACTGCATCCGCTGCACCTGATGTGGCCTCCTATACATTGGGGAGACAGGCCGCCTACTTGTGGAACGTTTCAGAGAACACCAACCAACCAACCCAACCGCCCCGTGGCTGAACACTTTAATTCCCCCTCCCGCTCCCCCAAGGATATGCAAATCCTTGGCCTCGTCCATCGCCAGAACACGACGCCTGGAGGACGAGCGACTCATTTTCCGCCGAGGAACCCTCCAACCACAAGGGATGCATGCACATTTCTCCAGCTTCCTCATTACCCCTCCCCCCACCTTTTCTCAGTCCCAACTCTCAGACTCAGCACCACCTTCTTGACCTGTAATCTTCTTCCCGACCTCTCCGCCCCCACCCCCTCTCTTGCCTATCACCCTCATCTTAACCTCCTTCCACCTATCGCATTCCCAACGCCCCTCCCCCAAGTCCCTCCTCCCTATCTTTTATCTTCGCCTGCTTGGCACACCCTCCTCATTCCTGAAGAAGGGCTTATGCCCGAAATGTCGATTCTCCTTCTCCTTCGATGCTGCCTGACCTGCGCTTTTCCAGCAACACATTTTTAAACTCCAGACACTGAGCAATGTGTTGACTCTTAACTGCTATCTGGGCAGTTCGGGATGGGCAATAAATACTGGCTCAAGCCAGAGATACCCACATTCCATGAATGGCTAAAAAAAAAACAACTGAATGTTTTTTTGCCCATCACCAAATCATTTCTGGGTGCATTAGGTTATTAGGAGGATGTGAAGTCTGTGTCTGAATTGCTGACAGTATCTCAACTGCCTCAGTTCATTATTAAAAGAGTGGTTACATGACTGAATCAATGAGATGTAATTAGTGCTGTTTAAGAAGCTGATAGCTTTCCGGAGAGGAAGAGGAGAAAATTAACAAAAGTGGAGAAACTAAATTCCAATCAACTATTTTTAAAAGTAATATATATACTCCCTCAGTTCTTTCAAAATGAATTCTGCCAACAGTGGAACATTGAATTCTCCTTCCCTTTTGTGCATTAGTATTTCAACAGAATACTGCTTTGGGGACAGATATATTACAGCAGAGTCTGTCTCTCCTCGCAGAAGTATCTGCTGCTAAATTGGTTTGCTCCATATTTTCAAGTTTCTCAAATTAGAGTGAATTTAGTAATTAGAATATAATGTACAACCTTACTACCTGATCTGTAAAACTCCCTCCATATCTATTGACACCTCTTCATGGCCCACTCATTTTAAAGTATTTTTGCATTTTGATTTCAATAATAGCTTGGACATTTCTATCCACTAGAAGTGGATTGAAGAAGGCACTTCTGTCATATTGAGCTATCTAGTTTTAAGTTGTGCACAGCATAGAATACCCGTGTGAATGCAATCTCCTCTCTGCAGACTGCTCTGATAGTCTGTGGTGATATTTATTTCCTGTTTCTGTTGCTTGTATTTCTCTGGATTCTCTGGCACACGTTTTGGTGGTTTTGGTATTTTTAATAATGTTTCCTTGGATCAGATAACATTCATTATTTGTTTTCAAAAAAGACAAAATCTAGAATTCAAAAACAAAAATAAGCTGAACAATGAACAATCTGACGAACAAAAAAGTAAGAATCAGACTGATGGACTTATGAAGATTTCCTTTAAAATCATATTCATCATATTGTTTATTCAGTTTCTTCCTGCTTTGACTTGGGGTATTTTAACAGCTCAATGGTTTAAATGTCGCATTCAATAGGATTTATTATAATTGACCAATGTGATTTTATCAGAATGTTTCAAATTAACCTGAAACGACATGTTTTCTAAACACTTCACTTGTCTTTCTAACCTCAGGACTGAATCTGTGGCTGAGAAAATGTTGACAAATTGGTTTGCATTCCTCCTTCATAAATTCCTGAAGGTATGTTCTGATAATCCTGAGGGAAACTTATCAATGTTTAAAACACCACTTTTCTACAATTCTTATTCAAAAATATTGCTGAGATTTCTTTATTTATTCATTCATGATATGCGGGCCTCACTGGCTAAGCCAATGTTTATTGATATTCAAAGTTCGTTTATTCCCTTACTTGCCCATCCCTAATTGCCCAGAGGGCAGTTAAGAGTCGACCACATTGCTGTGGGTCTGGAATCACCTACAGGCCAGACCAGGTAAGGATGGTACTCTCCTTTCCTAAAGGACATGAGTGAACCATTTTGGTTTTTCCTGACAATTGGCAATGGATTCATGGTCGTCATTAGATGCTTAATTCCAGATTTTCTTTTGTTTTTAGTTTTGCTGGATTTGAACACAATCCCTGAGACATGACCTGGCTCTCTGGATTAACAGTCCAGCAATAATCCCACTTGTCCATCGTCTCCCGTATTCAACTAAACTTAATTTGAAACTCTAACTGAAAAGTGAGCTTCTTCTGAGTAATATTTCCAAACTGTTGCTTTTATTGAGAACCACTAATTAAATTGAGAACCACTAATTAAATTGAGATTGTGCAAAATTAATCGTTTTTTTCAATCCAAGTGTTTTTAATGTTGCTAATTTATGCAACTAATGCTTTGTTTCGCAAACTTTACATTTCAGGTTTATTTTAAATTTTTTAATATACATAGTATAGAAATAATATTAACTCAGCAGGTGAAGTTCATGTTGATATTATACTGACTTATCACCTTTCCATCTTTATCCCCAAATCGTAATCCTCCTTTTATATTTATTGTCTAGGTTTCTCAGAGTTTTTCATCAACTTTCTTCATTGCTTCCAATAAGCATCTTTAACATTGATTCCATCTTAGCTGAAACAAAACACACTCCTAGGAGCTGAACATGGCAGACGCCATGGTCCCTGCCACAGTGTCAGTGTCTTCCATCACGTTCTGATAGTGCTGAGACCTCACTCCCAAATCTATGACTTTTTAAAGGCAGACAACGCTCTGTGACAAAGTTGCCTTCCCATGAGGCTATAACGTCTTTTCCATGCCCCTGAGAATTGAGCACTGTTGCCATTCCACATCACTAAGAGATGGGTAGTAGCTGAACTAAAGAGTATTTGTCATATAAGGTAAATCTGTAATAAGTTTCTTTGTTCAATTTTCCAGGAGTGTGCAGGAGAGCCTCTCTTCATGCTGTACTGTGCCATTAAACAACAGATGGAGAAGGGACCAATTGACGCAATCACAGGCGAAGCACGCTACTCATTGAGTGAGGATAAATTGATCCGACAACAAACTGAGTACAAGACTCTAGTGAGTTTAATTATCAACTCCAGTTGGGCACCATAATCGTGTGTGTGTGTGTGTGCCAGAAAATTGGTGTTTGAAGCAAAATGTCCCCTTACATTAAAACAAAAATATTTTCTGATTAATCATTTTCGACGGAATCATAGGCTAAGATTTTGCAGACTAAGCTGAAAGAACGCTGCCCACTGTTCCTTATGCTTGCACGTTCCCACTTATTATCTCAGGACTTTGAACTGGAACTTGCTGTGTTTACAACTCGATCTCAACAGAGTCCCCCAGGAGAGAATCTGAGTGCAGGCAAGAATGGCAAACAACTGTGCACCATCTTAACCAATCCTGTTGGTGAATACTGACTGAAGCTGAATCGGGTGGCATTAGAGTAGTTAATTCAATGCCAAATCATGCACAAAGAATACAGTTACCACGGGAGAAAGAAACCTAGCTCTTGAAGAGAGAGAAAAGGAAGAGAAAATGTTGAAACCTGTTTTATATCCAAAAGAATGGGATACCACATCAGTAAAAGACTATTTTAGCACAAAGTTTGTTTGTGTTTAATTGATACATGTATTGTCTAAAGAGTTCACTTACTCTAGAGTGAAAAAGCTCTAACCTTTACTGGCAGGTTCAGTGGTGATCTGTCACAGAAATTTGCTCATGCTATTGGGGAGGTTTTAAACAAAATTTGCAGGAGGAATAGAAACCAGGAATTGGTATTTGAAAGGACAACAGATATCCCAAGGGTTGGGCATGAGCTAACAGAACATGTTTTTAAAAACTAAGATAGCATGTGGTGTTGGGCTTAAAAAGAATATAATATGTTAATTGCGTTAACAGTACAAATATCTAAATGCACAGGATGGGATAAATAAGGTTTGTGAGCTCTATACACAATTGAGGAAATGGAAATATTATGTTGTGGCAATAACAGATACAGAATTTACTGCATTCCACTGCGCCACATTTGGAAATGGGGGAGGGGGGGGCATTTATTCAGGTAGGTGGGTCAGGTGGGAATGACACGATTTTCACGCCATTACTTTGAATAAGTTCCATAGACAGCCTAAAGTCAGGGATATCATATGCCTTTTAATCAACTTTCTTCAGCTGATGCCAATTGATGCCAATTGAGGCCCTTAGAGGGCAATTATCTCTCACTTGAAGGCCTCATCTCGCTGGTGCTGGTGTTCCCCCATTGGTGGGTGGAGAGCTTACCACACAGGGAAATCAAAAAGTGAATCACTTTGTGCTCCAGGTTTGGAGGCAGGGATGGATGGATTGGGGGAGTGGACCTTCAATCATTCAGAGGCATTTAGTGATTGATCGAGAGACTTGGCATTGTGAAGAGGGAAAGATACACCTCCTCTTCCCAGCAATACCCATCCTGTGAGCCAACCTTCTGCTGTCACTCACATGTACCTTGAGCCATGACAAATCCAGAGTCTCTGATTGGTTGGCAGGACTTGCCGGCCCCCCTAACCTGTTCTGAAGACCCAGTGTTGGGCAGTTAAGTGCCTAACAAAAACAAATTGCTGGAAAAACTCTGCAGGTTAAGCAGCATATTTGGAGAGAAAGCAGAATTAACGTTTTGGGTTCAATGGCAGTTCTTCAGAACTTTCTGAAGAACAATATGGCAGTGATACTTTTTTTTTTGATGGAACCAAAATAAATGGATGGGCAAAATAAACTAAAAGAAGCAATTCTAAAGGATGCAGAAACAAAGTGACATGGTGATCTTTGTATACCTTTTGTTGGAGATTGCAGAGCAGCTGAAGAAAGTTGATTAAAAGGCATATGATATCCTTGACTTTAAAATTGATGGCACAGAGTATATAATAGCAAGGAAGTTATGAAGCTATATCAAACATTGGTTCAGCTAGGAAGGAAAGTTAGACATTAGAGACAGTGCAGAAAAGACATCTCAGAATGTCTCTCAGGATAAAGGATTTCATTTACCTGGATTGGTTGGAGAAATTGAAGCTGTTCTCACTTCAGAAGAAAAGATTGCAAAGAAATGTGATCAAAGTACTCAAAACATTGAGGGGTCTAGACAGTTGATAGAAACTGTTCTCATTGATGGCAGAGGCTCGGTGATCAGAGAACGTGGATTTAAAGTGATTGGCAGAAGCACCAGAGGCAGCATGAGGAAGAATCTTTTTAGACTGCAAATGGTTAGGATCTGTAATGTACTGCTGAGAAATGTTGTGGAGATAAACTCAGTTCTGGCCTTTAGAACAAATTGGTTAAGCCCCCAAAGAGAGAGAGAGAGAGAGTTCCAAAGTTACAGCAAAGAGCAGAGAAGTAGAGTTGCTAAGTTTCTCTTGCATAGCATTGGATCAGACAGGCTAAATGGCTTGTCCGTGATATATCTATATATGGTTCAGTTAGCACCATTATTCTTAATGGCACCATGCTCAAACAATATTGTATTTACCTTTTTCACCCTAGCTAGATTGCTTGTAATCCCCCTTGAGTGCACAGTCTTTAACAAAGCTATAGGCAGTTTTGTGTTAGACCTGTACATCTGTTTAGTTTTTATAATAAGTTGGTTATATTAAACATAGTTTTATGTTTTAATTTATATGTAGATTTTGAACTGTGTGAATCCAGAGAATGAGAACAGTCCGGAGATTCCAGTGAAGGTGCTGAATTGTGACACAATCACCCAAGTTAAAGAGAAAATCCTGGACTCCAGCTATAAAAACGTTCCCTACTCCCAGCGACCTCGAGCAGTTGATATGGACCTGGGTACACAATATGTTGAATCTTATTCTTCGATGCTTTAAACAAGGCTTTTCACCCATTGTACCTATGCCAGTGCTAGATCCAGACCAGAACTATTTCTTACTCATTACATAACATTTTTAATATCTGTGTATGTCTACCTCAAAACCACTTTTAATAGCTACTTATTGTATGCTTAGAAAAATATATTCCTACCTTTCATTTCTACATGTCTAGCACATTCTCCAAAGCTATCCCTTTGACACCAATGTACAAAATGATGCAAATAATATTTCCTTTTTTTTATTGCAATGTGTACTGGGATTGATTAAATAATGAACACCAAAACTACAATGCTCATCATTGTCACAAAGAACTTCCTATTACAGTGATGTGGCTTCCCCTTTGCAGTAACCATTTAAATCTGGCAAATTTAAGTGACCTCCAGATGGTCTGCAGCAGTGATGTCAAAATGTAAGTTAAGCAGCCAGTCACAATGAAGTATTCTTACTGACAGCAGACTTGGAAATTAAAAGAGTTAAATTGCTTTATTTTCTAAATTTCTGTTATCTGACAACAAAATAAGTTACTATGATTGGATTAAGACACAAGATAAAATAAAAATTAAACTTTACAAGAACATTTTAGAAATTATGTAGGACTTTAGTCATAATGGAGAAAATCTGCATGTTCTAAGTACATAAACACCTTTAGAACCAAATGGCCTGTTATGTTGTAGATTCTGTATAATTAGAACTCCTAGTGCTTTTTCTACTTATAGTTATGCGGCTTACCCTTTTCTAATATTCTGTAACACCTGTTTGGAAATAATCAATGTTCGTTCTTCTATTTTCTAAAGAACCTCACTCATCATTTCAACGAAAGGTATCTAGGACTGTTGGGTTATCAACTTTAGAGTCCTTTTGTTCCTTTCAGTAACATATGCTTTATTTAAAAATATTTCTTTCATTAGTTCATCCATATCCTGATTCAGCATCCTTCGAATCCTGCATTGCTTCCCTCACACTATTAGTTTACAGATTAAATGTTTGCCTGTGCTGTCTGTGTTTTTCTTTAAAAACAATCAGAGTGACATTGTTGTTCCTTGTGATTATCATTTATTTTGCTTATAACTTTTCCATTTTCTTTCTAAGCCACACACACATTCCTGCTCATTGTTTTCTCTTCCATCACATTGTTGGCCCTGTTCATAGTCTCCTCTTTGGTGTGCTTTCTTTTCATTGGCCAATTCTCCTTTGCCCAGCAATCTCCTTCCTGACTGAAGCAACACTGTGCTAATGAAGCCTCTCGATGACTCTTCAGAATACTTTCACCCTTATCCTGTTTCGTCTTGGCTTAGTGGTACTGATCTCACCAAAGGGGATTTGGCTTCAAGCCCACCTTGAGTACTTGAGCACACAATTCTCACTGGCACTTCTCTTTGGAGAGGGTGTGATAGTGCTGATGGATGTTTTGCCTTTCAAATGAAGCATTCAGTGGTGGATCTGTCTGCCTTTACAGATTGACATAAAAGATCCCATAGCACTGTTTTGAAGACTAGGGACATTCTTCTGGCATTTCAATATTCATTCCTCAATCACATCCATTTAAATAGATTTAATTCGCCATCCTTTACATTATTGCCTGTGGGACCAAGGCTGTGTCAGCATAACTGGCATACCAACGTTTTGAAAGTGATTGGGTGTAAAGTCTGTTATAATGCCTTGATAGCATTCAAGGCCCAAATGCAACGGTTTATTCTGTGTCTTGCACTTAAATAATTCCCATTCCTGGTCTGCTTGTGATTTTCTATCCTAATAATTAGGATGGTATCTTTTGCAAATGTTGTTGCTTTCCAATCCAACAACTTTATTTTGACCATAATTTCTTTACTTCTCCATTCAGAATTTGAATCTAATTATATTACAATCAGTGACCCCTAAATGTTCTTCTATACTCAGATTGCTTACTAGCCCAAGATAATAGATCAGAATTTTGTTAAAGATTTTTCTTTTCAACTGAAAATCACTATCCCTGTAGTTTCTAGACTTTTCTGTGCCTGTAGCAGTAGATGGGCACCAATGAAGAATGTTATAAATTGAGATTTTATCATCTGTTGCTTCATATATGTTCCACTATAGCCATTTCAGTTGAAAACAAAAATATTTTTGGATTGTATTTTATTTAAATTAGAATTTAAAGAAAGAATGGTCTTGTATTTTTGCAGTAGAGAATATGATGGGAAAGTTCTAACCTTCAGTCTATCTCTGCAGAGTGGCGTCAGGGACGAATGGCTCGAGTTGTTCTCCAAGATGAAGACATCACCACCAAGATTGAAAATGACTGGAAACGCTTGAACACCTTAGCACACTATCAGGTAACCATGATGTGGAGGTGCAGAGTGGACAAAGTTAAAAATCACACAACACCAGGTTATAGTCCAACAGGTTTATTTGGAAGGACTAGCTTTCGGAACACTGCTCCTTCTTCAGGTAGCTAGTGGGGCAGGATCATAATACCCAGAATTTATAGCAAAAGATCAGGTAATGGACACAGCAATCACAACACCAAATCAAACTGTATCAGTGGAAACCCAAGAAGCAACTTCTGAACTCAAACCTCCCCTCATCCTTACCAAAATTTAAAGGAAGCAAAATATATTCTGCACAATAGACTGATTCAACTTAAGCTTTTAAAATTTTGTGGCCCAGCTTCCAAAATTCTTCAATACAGGAGATTTCTTGCTTTGAAACATCCATAGAAGATGGCTACAGAAAAATGTCTGCATACTTCAATAGGCTTAGCTCTAAAGTGCTCACGTCTTACTCTGGTGAGTACTGGCTACTCTGCATTGAGAGGTTGCAGGTGACTATTGGCCAGCACTATCTTAACAATCACTGCTACTATGACACCACTTCTTTGGGCAGCATCACAACCTCATCGCACTCGATGTTAGGTCCAAGCTTTTTTCTTTCCTTCAGCCATATCTTCTCCCTACTTTCCCCTCCCCATAACTGCCTGTACTGCATTTTCTTCCTGACCTGATTGCCTTTCCCACACCCCTCCTTTCCAATCAGCCCCTTCATCTATGAACAGAATATCAATGGTGCCTTTACGGAGGCCCAGTTTTCAAGGCTGCATAGCAAGGGAGTCACTTACTACTTTGAGCAACTCACTGTCTTGATGGAAACAAAATAAATACCATTGCAATCAATCAATAAATAAAACAAATATTAATTGCCTTAGCTCATAGAGTCATACAGAACAGAAACAGACCCTTCGGTCCAAACAGTCCATGCCGAAAATAATCCCAAGTTAAACTAGTCCCACTTGCCTGCTCCTGGCCCATATCCCTCCAAACCTTTCCTATTCATGTATTTATGTAAGTCTTTTTTAAATGTTGTAAATGTGCCTGCATCTATCACTTCCTCACGAAGTTCATTCCACACGTGAAGCACCCTTTGTATAAATAAAATTTCTCCCTCATATCTTTTAAAAATCTCTCTCCTCTCACCTTAAAAAAAAGTCGCTTTGTCTTGAAATCCCCCATCCGAGGGAAAAGACATCTACCATTCAGCCATCTATACCTGTCATGACTACATGGTAGTCAACTTGGCCAAACATGTGCCTAGTGCGTGCACACACAGAGAAGGTATTATCACCTAGAAATGTTTGATCGTGTGGGGAGCATAGGGAATAGCTTCTGAGATTGAATAGCAGGAAGTGTACTTTATAATGAGCCATTACTTTGTTTCAAGAACCAAAGTTTACCAAATTATTAGAAAGTTTTAGGTGATTTTAACCTCAGAAATTTGGGTTCTTGAAGCAATTTTGTGTAAAACTGTGAAAAGTTGAAAAGCATTGTCCACTGTTCTATGTTTTGCATATAGGGCTTTGTAGACCATCGTGTGCAATAATTGTTGAATTCTTTCCTAGCATAACATTGTAAATCTTTTTAAAAGGTATAGAGTAATAAGCACTTGAAATTTAGTGCGAAAGAGAATCGGTACTGTAAAGGTTAAAATTAAACAAGAGTTGATGCGTTGTCAGTCATTATATGCTTTGAATAGTGACAGATAATGAAGAGAAGATTTGAAGCAAATTCAAATTAGTGAAAAGCTGACGGAGACTGACAGAAAATTAAACCCTTTGCCTTTGACAGCAGCAGCCCCAAATCATGTCAGTGAATAGAATGGGATTAGCATTTTCTATTTCCTCAGAGATCAGGATTAATAAAGAAATAATAGATGTGCTGGCTTCTTTGTACACATTATTCATTATAATAGTCAATCAGAGTATTTCACATGGAACATTTTGCATTTATTATGTCAAAGCTAATAGTTTATTCTGCTAAAAAATAAAATTGGTGAGGGAATTTCTTTTTCAATGAAGTGACAGAAATAAATATTAAATTATTAGGCTGTATGGCAGAGAAGTATACATCTAAAGTAAATTACGTATTATTGGACTTCAAAATTAAGATTTGGTAAGCAGCTCACCATTATACCTGAAAGTTCAGTTATCCTGAAGAGTTTTTATACAGGATTATAGCTTCGACCATATCTTTTACCCTCATTCTTTTAAAGTAGATCTTGTGGTTTCTCGATACTGTGGAATCTGGGAAAGAGTTAACTACTGAAAAAAAGCATTATCAGCTTGTATTTGGAAAATTGTTTCAAGTAGCTTTACAAATTTATAAAATAAATTGTATGAGCAGTGCACTATATTTATAGAATCTGAGTTGTTACCGCACAAAAGCAGGCCATTCAGCCCATCGTGCCTGCACTGGCCCTTCAAATTAGCACCATTACCTAGAGCCAATCTCTTGTTTTTTCTCCCATACCCATGCGCACTATTTCTATACAAACAACCATTTAATCTGCCTCCTGGTGTATTCCATACCTTTTCTACTCATTGAGTGAAAAGAGTTTTTCACAGCACTCTTGATTCTTTGACACATCACTCCAAACCTGTGTCCAGTTGTTACTTTCATGAGTATGAACAGCTTCTCCCTATCTACCCTGTTCATGATTTTGAAAACCTTTATCAAATCTCAACTCAGCTGCCTTCTTTCCAGGGAGAACAGTCCCAGTCTCTTAATTCTATCCTCACCCCTGAAGTTTCTCATTCCTGGAACCTTTCTTTTATAAACAGCTTCTGCATTTTCTCCAATGCATTGGCATCTTTCCTTTAATGTAGCCACCTAGAATAATGCTCCAGCTGAGGGTTAACAAGTGTCTTATAAGACTTCAACATCACCTCCTTGTTCTTGTACTCTATGCTCCTGTTAATAAAGCTGAAGAAATTGTGTGCTTTATTAACTGTTGTCTTCACCTGTCCTGCCACTTTCAATGATCTGTGTTCACATACACTCATACCTACGTACCTGCACCCCTTTCAGGATTGGACCCTCTATATTGTCTTTAAATGTTCTTTCTACCAAAATGCATCCATTCAAGATTTTTTGCCACCTATCTGCCCACTCCACAAACTTATAAGTGTCCTTTTGGCGTTCGATATTGTCTTCACAGTTTACAATTCTTCCACATTTCATGTTGTCTCTAAACTATGAAATTGTGCCCTGTACGCCAAGGTACTGTTCATTGATATGTATTAGGAAAAGCAAGTGTTTCAATACAAACCCCTGGGAAACTTTAAAACAAACTCCTTTCAAGCCTAAAAAAAAAATCCATTGACTATTTTTCTCTCTTTTCTATCACTCAGCCAATTTTGAATCTGATTTGCCAAGTCAATCCAGTGTACCAATGTTAACAAAGCTTTGAAAGTAAAAATCATCCTGATTAAATGCCTTACCTTTTTCTCCCAATTTCAATTTATGACTGCACCTATTTCCAAATTACTTTTTATTTTTTGCTGCTGTCCTGACCTCCCACTTTTGTTTCATGCTTTACCAAGATGGATGTGGTCTCACCATCTAGTAATCCATGAAATATTCACACCGAACAGGCCCGTGGCCAATTCTCACTCTTTACTCTTCCTCCCTTCCCTTTCGGTAAGTGTTTGGGTTACTACTTATATGCTCCCATAATGGTCCAGGAAGCACAGTGTGATCCCAGGTCTTCTGTCCGAGGTCCCTGTCTGGTCTTGCCTTAAATGCTGTTGCCTGTCCTGGCTGGAAGTGACTGATCCATGAAGAAATGCACTTCAAATATTTATAGGAACCTCGATTATCCGAAAGAGATGGGCGGGCACTATTTCGTTTGGATAATTGATTATTTGGTTAATTGATTTCCTCTGGGGCTTGGAGCTTCCTGTGAAGTTCTCTCCCCGTTCAGGAGATGAGGCCGCAACACTCTGCATGCGAGACCCTGCCCCTGCCTGCCCCTCAACCCCATCCAACCCTGCCCGCCCCCAACACAGTCCTACCCTGTCTCCAACTCCGTCCACCCGCTCCCAACCCTGTCAAACCCCGCCCCACTCTCTGCCCACAACTCCGCCACCACCATCCATCCCCACCCACCATCCAACCCCCATCCACTCCCCCTCGGCCGACAACCCCCCCCCGCTCCCTGACCCCACCAGGGCAGCCGGACTGTACACCAACAGTAAGACTGCTGCTGCCTTTGTGGGTAAGTCTCCAAATAGCACGCACATCCACACAACATTTTGACAAGTTCCACCTTCGCCCTGTAGAGGACAATCCTGGAGAGATTATCTGGGAAAGGGAGATTTAGGATTCACCCCAATGTAGAACTCCAGGGAATTGTGGGGGGAGAGCGAGAGGATGGGAGATCAGTCATTTAGAGACAATGCCTGGACTGTCTAGGATTGTTCTTGGCAGCATTTCAGTTCGTTTTTAATCATTGTACATGTAAACAAAAGACATGATCAGGATTGAAACAGCTCTTTGGCATAATGTTTCTCTCGGGACCTCGAGATAGGATAATCCAATATTCAGATAATTGATATTCAGATAATCAAAGTTCCTATGTAATACCTGACAAAATCTGCTAGTGTTTGCAGGTTATGTGCCCATGGCATTACAGCCAATCCAATCTTGATCACTAACATTGCAAATTCAATTTCCTATTGGGTGATTTTCTTTCTAATTATTCAACAGAGATCCTAAGCCCAGTTGAAGTACTCAGTGCTACTATCTCAGTCACAACTGAGTTCAGTTAACTACAGGCAGGGCTAGTTCATTGGACTAAAAAGAATGCACGGACGTCTTTTGTCCCACCTCAGGGTAAATTCATATCCCACTTTAATTCCTACTGCATGCATCACAAAAGAAAATGCAATTTCTCCAGAAAATTAAAACCAAAAGAACTGCAAATGCTGGAAATCAGTAACAAGACCAGAAATTGCTGGAAAAGCTCAGCAGGTCTGGCAGCATCTGTGGAGAGAAATCACAGATAACACTTTGGGTCCAGTGACCCTTCCTCAGAATTGGTCCATAATTTGCCCATAAAATCATTGGCCTAATCCATGTTTGCACAAGTTTTTGAATAAATGCACATAAAGTATGCTTTTGCTGAGGGTGATGTTCAGGACTGCAAGCCAATCTTATAATGCTGCTAATTTGCACTAATACAGTCTACAAGTCAAATCGATTTATTAGGTGTCAAATCAATCCTTGAATTTTAGTCAACATGTTCCTCACTACCATTTCATTGGCAGCTGCTACTAAGAGGTTTTTGGGAAAAATTTTGAAACAAATGAAAAGAGGGATTTGCAAAGGTTTTCTAAAATGGTTGTTCTGTTGTAATAAGTTAAAGTTTTGGTGTTCTGCCCTCTGAGAATTGGAGGAATGCAGCACCTCAAGTGATTCTGCTTGTGATGTTCCACTCAGCTTAGTGAAATTGTCCTACTGTACAAAATGAGCCAACTGCACATTCTCTGTATCTGCGTACCATTTTCATTGAGACCAGGATCTGATGCATGAGATTCCTGTTTGGTGCAGTGCAGATTGTTGTATAAGTTTTCTGACTGGAGTAGTGTTTCTGTTATGACAAACAATAACCTTGCTCTTCCCTAGGGAGTGAAGCCAGGCAGCTGCCAATCTAGAAAAAACTTCTATTAATGGCAGTAATTAGTCTGTAATTGATCTTAACATGCATTCATTTTAAGCCACCTCCCTATAGGGAATACCTCAACGGTGACCTTAAATGGGCATAGAAGGTTAATACTGGACATTGTGGTTGTTCTCCAGATCACAAATTATAGATCAGTTAGTACTTAGAAAAGTAGCTATCCCAAGATTCTGTCACTATTACCCTTTTCACTCTAGCATAACCACCTCAAAAACATGTCGGACTTTATAATGCCTGCTGACATATTCCCTACCCTGCGCTCAACAGAATTATTTGCTGCTTCCACATTAACATCTCCCACTTTCCTCAGTGCATCTAGGTCTGTTCTTTTATTTTGCTTTGAACTTTGTCTGACATTGCATTCTTCATTACCTCAAACCTCTTTCTCCCAATCTTCCTCACCAGCCTGAAATCATCACTAGAAGGTTGCACTTGTAAATATCAATGCTTTGAGGATAACTTATGGCTCCATAGAATGTGCTGCAATGGTTTCTCATCTCACACCCATGTTCTAACCTCAGGAGTTCACCAGTGCTCTGTCCTTGGCCTTCGTATGATGATAATCTTTTATCCTGCTCTTTGGCAACATCATCTAAATTAATGATTTCAGTTTCTACATGAGGACATTTTGTGATGTTAATTTCATCACCTTGAAGTTGAGTTCAAACTTCACTTGTGGTAGTTTAAGAATCTTTGATTGAATTTTTTTAAAAATCCTTAAAGTGGCTATGAAGCCAGGGTACTTTTATAGCATACCCAGTTGGTTTTTTCATGTCCCTTACAGAAGTCAAGTTGCTGTCTGCCCAGTTTGACCTATAAATGACTCCAACCTGGGGGATGAGTTTGTCAAACAACCTGACAAGCCACTTGATTACATCAAAACTGAAATAGGAAACGCTTGCTGTCACCTTCTATGTCAATATATATGAACCTTAACAGAACAGCCACATACTGAGAAGAAATTAACAATGAAAACTAAATGTTTGTTAAACTCTTGTTTACCTGAGGGTTACCTCAGAATACAACACGATCTGGACCAGATGGGCCAATGGGCTGAGAAGTGGCAGATCGAGTTTAATCGGATAAATGCGAGGTGCTGCATTTTGGGAAAGCAAATCTTAGCAGGACTTATATACTTAATGGTAAGGTCCTAGGGAGTGTTACTGAACAAAGAGACCTTGGAGTGCAGGTTCATAGCTCCTTGAAAGTAGAGTCGCAGGTAGATAGGATAGTGAAGAAGGCGTTTGGTATGCTTTCCTTGATTGGTCAGAGTATTGAGTACAGGAGTTGGGAGGTCATGTTGCGGCTGTACAGGACATTGGTTAGGCCACTGTTGAAATATTGTGGTCTCCTTCCTATCGGAAAGATGTTGTGAAACTTGAAAGGGTTCAGAAAAGATTGACAAGGATGTTGCCAGGGTTGGAGGATCTGAGCTACAGGGAGAGGCTGAACAGGCTGGGGCTGTTTTCCCTGGAGCGTTGGAGGCTGAGGGGTGACCTTATAGAGGTTTACAAAATTATGCGGGGCATAGATAGGATAAATAGACAAAGTCTTTTCCCTGGGGTCAAGGAGTCCAGAACTAGAGGGCATAGGTTTAGGGTGAGAGGGGAAAGATATCAAAGAGACCTAAGGGGCAATTTTTTCACGCAGAGGGTGGTATGTGTATGGAATGAGCTGCCAGAGGATGTGGAGGAGACTGGTACAATTGCAACATTTTAGAGGCATTTGGGTGGGTATATGAATAGGAAGGGTTTGGAGGGATATGGGCCAGGTGCTGGCGGGTGGGACTAGATTGGGTTGGGATATCTGGTTGGCATGATGGGTTGGACTGAAGGGTTTGTTTCCATGCTGTACATCTCTATGATTCTATGACTATATTTGAAGCATTCTTACTTTTTAAAAAAAATTCCAATGTGCAGTACGATTTAAAGTTTTACTAGGACAAATTAAACATTAACTTGATCTATTCGACTTCCAATGTAACATGTACATTAAAAATCAAAGTCATTACTCGATTGTGTTTCAACCATTTCTGAGTTGTGTCAGTGGGAAATGCATGTATTACAACAGTGACAAATATTGATGAGTGAGATCTTTTACTTGTGTTGCTCTGAATGCTTTTTTTTGACATGCATAAAATTGGTTGCCATTTTGACTTGCTAATTATTGCCAAGTCTTTTTCACTATTTGTGCATTTGCACAGCAGGAAGGAATGTTCCTTTAATGAGCTGATGGATATTTCAATGAGATGTTTTTCCATTTTCACACAGCTCCCTGCCAGCCAGCTCCAGTCGCCACATAGTCTTCATTCTATTATCTACAAGACTCAATAAACATGAAATCATGCCTATTTTTAAAGAGTCATCCCTTATCTTGAAAAATAATTTTGCTAACTTTAGTTTCCACAAGAACAAATTCTAACACTTATTTATGTTGAAATATAGTTTTTACATGCAAGTGCCTGTTGTTCTGACTAAAATTATGTTGACCTCTTTGAGGCTTGCTTGCCTGCCTAAACAAAACTGGTTGTCCAAATGTATTTTCTTTGAAGCATTATTCGTGTATGTTGAGAAGATCCTAATTAGTTTATACCTGATGTCTAATTTTCACAAGTGGAGTTTAATGATATGTGGGCATCTGTTTCCCTTTGAATTATATTACTTGATTTTATTCTCTATTTTAAACTAGATTTCCTATTTACTATTTCCATTCTACAAACTTACATTGGATAGAACATAAAACAAATTGTTGGCAAATGTCTGCTCAATATTTAGAACAATGTGAAAATGCCTCCCATTCACCCTTAAGCTGTGGCAGTGCAAAAAAATACTATTTCCTACACTGTATACTGATGGCCAGGATGTGAGGTCAACTTGCTTGAATTGGATTTTGATTTTATCTAAATGTCCAGCTTTTAGTTGGCAAACTGGTAAGATTATTGCCTATCAATCTGGATATATTCATGACCTGAATCATAGAATTGAAAATACAGCATTTTAATCTGCTCTCCCAGTTCAATCCTGGCTCAATTATATTTGCTCTCAAGTGCAAATGAAACACAGAACGTTTTGTGGAAACAAAGCGAAAAAGAATCCCAGTGTGTTTATATGTAAAGGTGAGGGCAACGTGACATTTAGAAAAAGGTGGCTCTTTTACTTGATACAGCGAGGCTGCATTTTATGATTTTGAGTGTCACTTGAATGCTTTTTAGCATATTCAATTAGGCTGATGGCTGCACTGTTGTTTGATTTGGGCCACTAAGGTCTAAATGCTGAGAGTTGGGGGAAAATAGTTTGTAATGTATTTTTGGAAAGGTGATCAAAAGTTATTTCTGAATGTCGTGACAGCTAGTTATGGATTGAAACTGCTGCAGCATTAAACAGGCATGGAGATCCGACACTTGACTGTCGTGAAGGAAAACTTTGTGGAACTAAGATGATTCTGTTTGATTTTTCAGTTAAGTGCAGTATTTAAATCCTTTGCAGGTGTCCGATCGCTCAGTTGTTGCTCTGGTCCCCAAACAAACTTCTTCTTACAATGTTCCAACCACAACCAGTATGTGTCGGACATCCATTAGCCGCTATGGTAAGTTAAGATCCAAGCCAGTGTCTAAGAATCTTGTATCAGAAATTAAATTCACCACATGATATTTGTGAATTTATGGCGGTGCTTGCATGAACTATAATTGGCACTAGTTACAGATCCAAACGGATGACTGCTTGTACTGAAACCCATTATAGCCACTTTTCCAGCACACTCCATCACTAGCAGTGACTAATTGCAACAGATCCTGTTGTTTACTGTGGCCACGCAAAGCTTTTATTGGTATTTCTTGAGTGTGTGTCTCTGTGGACACTACTTCAGTCAAATATGAACAAGAATCTCCATGTTGAACGTGCAAACATATTTCTGAGCAATCAAGATAATTTCCCACTCATGAGATTTGCTATACAAAGAAAATAATGGATTTGCAATGAGACTTCTTTATTATCCATTGAATTTAAACCTTTTGTACATCCTTAATACCCAGATATGCAAATTTGAGTGACAGAAAATCAGCACCTTGTTCCAGCATTTCCTTTACAAAAATTAAGATAAATCTTGATAACCTGGAAATATGAACAACGATGACTTATTTTCCCCCAGGGCTAGAGGACGTACTTTCAGTTCCAACTGAGAAAAGTAATGTGTTAACACTACAGAATCATGTAATGTAGAGAACAGTAAGTGAGGACATATCCATGTGATGGTTACCTCTACAGCTAACAAAAGACTTTAATCATTGCGTATGTTTAGAATACTAGAGAACAGTACCCCGTGCATTCTGTGCTCCAATACCAAATTGTTTCATTTTCGGAAGCTCAGGTTGAGGTTTCAAGGCACAAAATGTTTATTGGAACATACACAATAAGAGCAGAAGTAGCCCTTTGAACCTGCTCTGCCATTCAACCAGATCATAGCTGCTCTGATCTTATTCTTTCGGTTTGATTGGTTTGTAACATCACACTGTCATACAACATTGTAGGCTGTACCATCTATTTTTCATTTTTAAAGTTCATTGCTCTGTCATTCTAGTTTTGCAATGGCTAATTTGATTTGAATTGAATAATGTTTGTCTTTTCCCACATTCTAGATTCTACCTTACGGTACACTGGAAGTCCTGACAGTCTACGCTCTCGGGCTCCCATGATTACCCCAGATTTAGAGAGTGGTGTTAAAGTGTGGCATCTAGTAAAGAACCATGACCATGGAGACCAGAAGGAGGGTGACCGTGGCAGCAAGATGGTATCTGAAATCTACCTGACAAGGCTGCTAGCAACAAAGGTTAGATAGATTAACAACCTTGTCTGTATGAGAACTCGGGAAGGTGTGGCGAAGGAAGTTGGGGTGGTTGTATGTTGGGGAGAAGTTCAACATGATGCATCACACACACTGGGATAAAGTAAACAAGCTTAAGACATTTCTGTTTAAAATTGTATTCCCCTTTAACAAGCACATCTGGCAAAAGTAGTAAAAGTATTTTTGGTTTCACTGACAAACTGCATATCTTCATTTAGTCTGATACCGCCTTTATGTATTTACTATTCAGTTAGATTTTTGTTTCTATGCCTATGCAATCATCTCAAAGTTTGTCCTTGTCCAGAAACACACAGTTACTGCAGACACGATGTCAAGTTGAAGATAGAAGAATATTTCAGATCAACTTTAAGGTCTTTTTGCTTTTACATAAACTAGTATGCAATATGCGTACTTTTTGAGAGATGCACTCATTATGGCGGCACTCCTCCATAAATGGTCCACAGTTGACAGCTATTTCTTCAGCTGTCTGGAGTTTGTTCCTAAAATACTTGTGCTTTCTGCCTCTCTTCATTTAAGATGTTGATTTAAAAACTGCACTGTGACCAAACATTTGACCACCTTATTCTGTTATCTCCTTAAGTGATTCATTGTTAAATCATATTTGTTGATATTCTTATGCGATGCCTGAGAAGGCTTTACTCCACTAAAGGTGGTGTATGATTGGATTTTTTTTAAAAATTCAGTCATGGGAAATTGGGCATCCCTAGCTAGACCAGCATTTATTACTCATCCCTGGAGTTACATGTGGCCCAGACACGGATGGTAGATTTCTTTCCCTAATGCACATTAGTGAACCATTCGAGTAGCTTTATTTTTAATTCCAGATTTCTTTTTATTGAACTCAAATTTCACCATCTGCCATAATGGATTCAAACCTAGAACATTAACCTGAGGGGTCTGGATTGCTCATCCAGTGGCATTACCACTACGTCACTGTCTCTTTATGTGCTAATATACAAGATTGTGTTAGGTGAATGGCATGACAATGAAATGCGTACTTATTCCTCTTTTGTTCTTTACAGGGCACTCTGCAGAAGTTTGTAGATGACCTGTTTGAGACATTGTTCAGCACAGTACACCGTGGCAGTGCCTTGCCACTTGCCATTAAATACATGTTTGATTTCTTGGATGAGCAGGCTGACCGACATGTCATCCATGACACAGATGTTAGGCACACATGGAAGAGTAACTGGTAAGTGATGCATTTGGCTGTTTCAACCAATCGTAAAATTACTCACTGGGACCAGTAATGAAGACCCTATACTGCAGCAGCATGTTTCAAGTTGAACGAGCTGAGTTTATCCAGTTAAGGAAGCTTTCCAGAAATTTGAAGACATTTTGCAAGATGCACTAGGGAGAAGGGTGATGTAACGGGATCAAGAATCATGGTGTCAGGAGCCAGCTTTCTATGCATCAGTCTTTATCGTAATGTGGAATGGAGAGGGCTACAATAGCAATGGTGCACTTTGAACTTCTGAGGCCTGTGCTTCAACGATGTCAGGGACCTTTGACCTGCAAATGTTATGATTGAGCATGCACTAACTGATATGGTGCTCAGTGAACATCTCCTAATTTCAACATAATTTTCATTAAATAACACAATTACATTTATGGATCTAATGAGTTTGTGCGGGGGCCAACTTTAAGCTTGCAGATTGTGTTGGCCCTTACTGCACCTAGAGTTGACTTCAGCTTCTGCATTACAGTTTGTACAAAATCACAACATGACCCCTGTAAGTTTTCAGACATTTAAAAGTTTGCATAGATTTATTTTTTTCTTCACATTTCCTTTAGCAGGAGGAGAGCATGTCAGCCATTTTGACGCAAAAATGGAACCGAAAACTTATTAGTAGCATGAGCATGTGGCACTGATTAAAATGTATTCCATATGAATTGCAGAATTTTAGCAGAGGGTGCACATTCGGATTAGCCAACAACTTCAACAATCAGTCTCTGGTAACAACATTGTACAGTTTTTTCCAAGATTATTGTAATGGTTCTACCTGAAATAATTGTAGACAATTGAAAGAAGGTTCATGGACGTTATTGTGGTGCCTGTTGTCACGTATCCAGCTGCCAGAAGTTAAAGCTAACATTTTCAATATGGTCAAACCTTAGGGTCATTCAGCAATTTAGCTTGCAAGTAGTTTGAGCCAAGAACAGGTCATATCTCCAAAGGCATAACCAATAAAATGAAAAACTAACTTCTAAAAGACCAACTGAAATAGGCAAAACTCAGCTAATGTGAATAAGGATTCTCTTGCGATGAAGAATCCGAGCTTATAAACTTTGTCATCAGTAGAGGATGCCTAGTTAACATGCTTGTCTCAGTCCTACTGCAAAAGCCAATTATTTTATGTTTTCTTCATCAAAGGTTCTGATGAGCTTTATGTTTATACGTGGTTTCTCATCTTCAACCTTTCTTAATGGTCATTTCATTAAAATTCTGCTTTTTGTGCTTGATTCTGTTCATGCATCAGCATTACATTCAATGCCTCAAATGTAAAGTTCGTGTATTTGTATTCAATTTCCTCATGGCCTTGAGGCACCCTATTTCTACAAATGCTTACACTCGTTGTAGCCTCCTTAGATATGCGGAAGTTCCTATTAGATTGGAAGATAGCAAATGTAATTCCTTTATTCAGGAAGGGCACAAGATGCCAAGCAGGGAACTACAGTCCTGTCAGCTTAACATCTATCCCAGGGCAAATCTGAGATTCTAATACTAAAAAAGTCATGGCATGGCACTTAAACAAGTTAAAAATAATTAAGGAGGGTCAACATCGTTTTGTCAAAGGGAAATCATGTTTAACCAATCTGTTGAAATTATTTGAGAATGGACCACATTGTGGATAACTAGGAATGAATAGATGTACTGTGCTTAGATTTCTGGAAGTCTTTTGATAAAGTGCTAGATGAAAGGTTATTGTGGAAAATAAACACTCATTGTGCAGAAGGAGGAATATTGTCATGTGTGGAAGATTGGTTACCTAACAGGAATCAGGAGGTAGGCCTAAATGGGTCTTTTGTCTTAGGTTGGTAATATATAATCAGTGGTGTGGCACAGAGATCAGTGCTAGGACCTCAACTGTTTGCAAGTTTTGTAAATGACTTGGATGAAAGCACAGAAGGTATGGTTACTAAATTTGCTGATGACAAAAAATAGGGAGGAAAGTAAGTTGTGAAGAAGATATAGAGGTTACAATAAAATACTGATAGGTCGAGAGCAGGCAAAAATCTGACAAATGTATTAGACTGTGGGAAATTGTGCAATTATCCATTTTGATGGGAAGAATTTTTAAAAAGCAGAACATTTAAATGGTGAGGGACTTCAGAGCTGAGTAAATTTTACTTCTACTCCTTGCAGTATTCTACGAATTCTACATTTATCCAGTTCATACAGGATTGATGGACAGAAGAAATGGGAGCAGGAGGAGGCCATCTGGCCCCTCGAGCCTGTTCCACCATTCAATAAGGTCGTGGTTGATCTTATCATGGACTCAACTCCACTTGTCCACTTGCCTGCCATAATCCTTAATTCCTTTACTGATCAGAAATCTATTTTTGCTTTAAAAACGTTCAATCAGGTAGCCTTAACTGCTTCAATGGGTAGGGAATTCCACAGATTCACAGCCCTTTGGGTGAAGAAGTTCCTTCTGAACTCAGTCCTAAATCTGCTCCCTGTTATTTTAAGGCTATGCCCCCAGTTCCAGTTTCACCCACCAGTGGAACAACCTCCTACTTTATATCTTATCTATTCCCTTCATAATTTTATATGTTCCTATAAGTTTCCCTACGTATTCTTTTAAATTCCAATGAATATTGTCCCCATCTACTCAATCTCTCCTCATAAGCCAGCCCTCTCAACCTCCGAATCAACCTAGTGAACTTCCTCTGCACTAGGAAGTAAGGAGACCAGAAGAGTACACAGTACTCCAGGTGTGGCCTCACCAGTACCCTATACAGCTGTAGCATAACCTCCCTGTTTTTAAACTCCATCTCTCCAGCAATGAAGGAGAGTATTCAGTTTGCCTTCTTAATTACTGCTGCACCTGCACACCAACATTTTGTGATTCATGCATAAGGACACCCAGGTTCCTCTGCACAGCAGCATGCTGCAATTTTTAACAATTTAAACAATAGTCCATTTTGTTGTTAATCATACCAAAATGGATGACCTAATATTTACCAACATTTGTACTCCATCTGCCATACTCTTACTTGCTCACTTAACCTATCTACCACTCATCTTAGTGTCATCTGCAAACTTTGATACACTGCACTTGGTCCCAACTCCAAATTATCTGTGTAAATTGTAAATAATTGCAGTAGTAACACTGATCCCAAAGATACACCGCTGGCTACTGATCAACCAGAAAAGCACCCATTTTATTCCCATGACCATGTCTTCTGTGTTCAACTCCACACCTCGCTGCCTTTCCAACACCTCTTCACTGTCCTTTAAAACAAATTTAAAAACAGTTTAGTCATTTGTACTAATATCTATTAAGTTTTGGCTCGGTATTGATTTTCAACTGGTAATACAACTGTGAGATGCCCTGGAGATTTGTCACAACTAAAGTAGACCAAAATCGGGTAGACAGGAAGAAACCTCTCTCCATCAAAGGGAAAGCAATGATCAGGGGCATAGATTTGAGGAAAGGGGCACAAAGTTTAGAGAAGACATGACGAGAAACCTTTTTTTCTGCCCAAAAGTTGGTGAGAAGATTGGATCTCATGGAGGTTAGCACTGCTGCCTCACAGCGCCAGAGATCCGGGTTCAATTCCCGCCTCAGGTGACTAACTGTGTGGAGTTTGCACGTTCTCCCCGTGTCTGCGTGGGTTTCCTCCGGGTGCTCCGGTTTCCTCCCACAGTCCAAAGATGTGCAGGTCAGGTGAATTGGCCATGCTAAATTGCCCGTAGTGTTAGGTAAGGGGTAAATGTAGGGGTATGGGTGGGTTGCGCTTCGGCGGGGCGGTGTGGACTTGTTGGGCCGAAGGGCCTGTTTCCACACTGTAAGTAATCTAATCTAATCTAATCTAATCTAATCTAATAACTAGTCATTTGGATACTGGCTCAAAGATAGAAGACAGAGGGTGGTGGTGGAAGCCTGTGACCAGTGGTGTGTCACAAGGATTGGTGCTGCGTCTAGTACTTTTCATCACTTATAAAAATGATTTGAATGTGAACATAGGAGGTATAGTTAGTTTGCAGATGACACCAAATTTGGAGGTGTAGCAGACAGCGAAGAAGGTTACCCCAGATTACAACAGGATCTTGATCAGATGGGCCAATGGGCTGAGGAGAGGCAGGTGGAGTTTAATTTAGATAAATGTGAGGTGCTGCATTTTGGAAAAGTATATCAGAGCAGGACTTATGCAGTTAATGGTAAGATCCTGGGGTGTTACTGAACCAAAAGACCTTGGAGTGCAGGTTCATAGTTCCTTGAAAGCAGAGTTGCAGGGAGATAGGATAGTGAAGAAGGTGTTTGGTATGCTTTCTTTAATTGGACAGAGCATTGAGTAAAGGAGTTGCGAGGTCATGTTGCAGTTATCCAGGACACTGGTTTGGCCACATTTGGAATATTGCATGCAATGCTTGTCTCCTTCCTATTAGAAGGATGGTGTGAAACCTGGAAGGGTTCAGAAAAGATTCACAAGGATGTTGCTAGGGTTGGAGGATTTGAGCTACAGGGAGAGGTTGAATAGGCTGGGGTTGTTTTCCCTGGAGCATCGCAGGCTGACCTTACACTGAGGTTTATAAAATCATGAGGGGCATGAATAGGATAAATAGACAAGGTCTTTTCCTGGGGTGGAGGAGTCCAGAACTGGAGAGCATAGGTTTAGAGTAAGAGGGGAAAGATATAAAAGAGCCCTAAGGGGCAACATTTTCTCACAGAGGGTGATGCGTGTATGAAATCAGCTGTCAGAAGAAGTGGTGGAGGCTGGTACAATTACAACATTTAAAAGGCATCTGATGGGTATATGAATAGGAAGGGTTTGGAAGGATATGTGCCAAGTGCTGGAAAATGGGACTAGATTAGGTTGGGATATCTGGTTGGCATGGGTGAGTTGACCAAAGGGTCTGTTTCCATGCTGTACATCTCTATGACTCTCTGACTCTAGAATCTGGGACTCACGACCTGGAACGGTGGTTGAGGCAGAAACCCTCAACATTTAAGCAGTATTTGGATGTGAACTTGGAATGCCAATGCATTCAGGGCTACAGGCCAAGTGCTCGCAAATGGGATTGGAATCGTTAGGTGATTGATTTTGACCAGACGTGGGTGTGGATGGAATTGATCGAAAGGCTTTTTTCTGTGCTGTAGATTTCTGACTCTAAAGTGAACTGCAAATGTTATTTATTATTTTAAATGAATGGAAGCAATAAAATTATTATTAGTTTACATATAGACACATACAATTCACACTCATTCCCAAGTTGAGCAGGATTTTGTTTAATTCACTCATGGGATGTGGGTAACACTGACTGCACCAGCATTTATTGCTCATCCCTTGTTGTCTTTGAGAAGGTAATAATGAGCTGCGTTCTTGAAATGGTGCAGTCCACATGCTGCAGGTAGACCCATTAGGGAGGGAAATCCAGGATATTGACCTAGTGACAGGAAAAGAAGAGCGGTATATTTCCAAGTCAGGATGGCGAGTGTCTTGGAGGGGACCTTGCTGGTGGTGGTGTTCCCATGTCTCTACTGCCCTTGTCCTTCTGGTTAGAAATGGCTGTGTGTTTGGAAGGTGCTGTCTGAGGATCTTCGGTGAATTTCTACAGTGCATCTTGTAGATACTGTTGCTGCTGAGTGTCAGTGGTGGGGGGTGTGGATGCTTGTGGATGCGGTGCCAATCAAATGGGCTGCTTTATCCTGGATGATGTTAAGCTTCTAGAGTGTTACTGAAGTTGTACCCATTCAGGCAAGCGGGAGTATTCCATTATACTCCTGAGTGTCCCATGTGGATGATGGACAGATTTAAGACCTTCTGCAGGGTAATTAAGAATGCACAACAAACACTGGCCCATCAGCATGCCTACAGTACCTGAATTTTTAAAAATGCATATATGCACATATGTCTGTATAACTATAGCCTGTATCAGCAATGAAGTGGTACAGATTAAGGATATTTCCTCCTCCTCCCCTCCTAATCACAATAGCAGTGTTGTGACATTTCAGTTCTCATTTGGATTTATAGACAAGAAGATTTACAGAAATGGAACAGCTTAGATTTTAGTTTCATCTATCATGACGTTCAAAAGGACTCATTATTTTTAACTGAGTGTGCAATATTGACCTCAGCTATTTTCATTGTCATTGAAGCTGAAAATGTTTGTGCGACAGATGAGGAGGCAGAAGCATATGTAAGTCAAAAGCTTAAAATGTCGCAGGTCCTTCTTTTTAAAGTACATTTCATAATGAATTCAGTTTTAAAATGGGTGTATTTTCAGGTGTAATTTTGTAATCATGTTGGAGTAAAATGTGGAAATTAATAATTTGATTGTAGATCTATGTTAATAGGGGTCATGTACTTGGGAATTCTAAGTGTATTCTCAGCACTTCCCATAGCAACACTGCAGCGTTAATTTTGTTCTAAACCATATCACTCACTTTATGCAAGTTGAGTTTGAGCCACGTAGTGATTTTATGCTTGGATTGGCCAAGCTATCATCTGTTTCCAATTCTTTAGGTTTTAAATAAATTGTGTAAAACCTATGCATTAAAATCCAGTGTCAGTTTTTTAATTGTGTGCAAAACATTGAACTTCCTCCTTTGTCTTCAAGCTAACCAAGACAGAATCAGAATGACAAATCTCACTGTTTGTCCATTAACAGTATTTATTGATTTATGTATTTTTGTCTTAAAGTTTCAGGAAGGCTTGAGGGATAAAGATTTTAAAAAGTGTACAGCAAATAATGTTTCCAAATAAAACAACAGAATGTATGTATACTGTAGTTTTAACACATTAAAACATGTAAGGAGGGTGGAATAGGGGGCCGTCAAATTGAACAGTGAAATAGTTAAAGTTAGAGATAGCAAATGAATAATCATTGGACTGAATCATTGACAAGAAAGGCACCATATTCCCACGGGGAAAATAGGCATTCTTTGAGATGAGTGTAGATTGAGGGTCAAGCTTTCAGCTTGAGCTAATTTGGGTTATGTAACACAATGTTACAAATGGTCATGTTCGGCTTAAGACGGTGGTCATGGGAAGGTGGGGTATAATCATTGGCTGGGGATGAAAGGTGGGAATTGAATGCAATGATTTTGATCTTCCAAGTATCTGTTTGGAGTAACTTCTATCTTATCTAAGACAGGCTGAAAGGCAAATAATCTAAAACCACAGTGTGTATGTATTACATGTATCCAACCAATGGACTCTTGTGGTGCTGTGGTAGTGTTCCTCCCTCTGAACCATGAGGCCTGGGTTCAAATCCCACCTGTTCCAGAGGTGTGTGATAACATCTCAAAACAGGTTGATTAGGAAAAGTATGTAGACAGGGAATGATGTGCTGGTGGTGCAGTGGTAGTATCCCTACCCCTGGGTTCATGTCCCACCTGCTCCAGAGCCACATACTAATATCTCTGAGATAGGTTGATTAGGAAAGTAGGTTATTGATAAAATAAAAGCAAATCCCGAGGGCTCTGTAGCTCCATCATGGTGTCCCTACCCCCAGTGCAGGAGGCCCATGTTCAAGTCCTACCTGCTCCTCAGGGGCTAATAAGGTTGATTGAAAAACATAGATTTTGTTTTAAGATTAGATTCCCTATAGTGTGGAAACAGGCCCTTCGCACCAACCACTCCACAACGACCCTCCGAAGAGTAACCCACCCAGACCCATTTCCCTCTGACAAATGCGCCTAACACTAGCAATTTAGCATGGCCAATTCACCTGACCCGCATATCCTTGGACTATGGGAGGAAACCGGAGCACCTGGAGGAAACCCACGCAGACACTGGGAGAACGTGCTAACTCCACACAGACAGTCGCCCGAGGCTGGAATCGAAACTGGCACCCTGGTGCTGTGAGACAGCAGTGCTAACCACTAAGCCACTGTGCCGCCTTGTGGCAAAGGGAGTCGAACCCTCGACTCTACGGAGGTTGCAAACCGAATCCCATCGGCTTAGACCACTCAACCCAAACGCAGAAGCCTTAAATTTTAAATTTTTTAAAATGGAGATGACATAATGGGCCATCTTCTGGTGTGGTGGTAGTATCTCTACCCCTGGATTGAGACACCTAGGTTCATGTTCCACCCTACCCCAGAGCTGTGTAATAACATCTTTGTACAGGTTGATTAAAAATAGATTTTCAAAAATAGAGAGAGCATTTAGGGGTTTCATGGTGCAATGGTAGCATCCCTACTGTCGGACTGAGAGACCCAGGTTCAAGTTCCACCTGCTCCAGACCGATTTGAACAAAAGGTTAATAAAAACAAAATTCAGAGGAGGCACGAATGGGTTCTTGTGGTGTTGTGGTAGCATTCCTCCCGCTGAACCAGAAGACCTGGGTTCGAGTCTCACCGGTTTCAGAGATATAACACATCTGAACAGCTTGATTGAAAATATCTAGAGAGGGCAAGAGGGCGGTAGACACAGGAACTGGATGAATAGGTGAATACAGGGCTTGGATAGTGGGATGACCTCTGGGGAGGTTTGCCTTTGAGGGCAAGAAGAAATAGGAAATGTGAAGAGGCAGCTGAATGAATGTTCTCAATCTTTGTGATGAAAATGTTTATGAGCTCCTTACAATATTAGCAGGAGGTGAGGCTAGAGGAGTTGGGGACGAGAGGTTCAGTGAATATTAGCAGTGGAGAAATTATCATTGGAATTAAAAGGAAAATATAAAGGTCTACTTAGTCCTATAAATGATTGTTGCTATTGTATAGGTTGAGATAAATCTTCCTTGATTTGGTGAACTTGACAGCTAGGTAGAGTCGAAGAGTGATTCACACCTGCTTTAAATGCTAATGAGCATTGAGCGTCTTTCTTCTGGAGATAAGAGTGTAATCGTGAGAATTATGACACAACAAGGACATCAAGGTGATCAGGAATGTTCTTTCCTGTGAGCTGTCCTCCAGAAGTAGCACTTCTGTCTGAAGACAGGTGTGCCTAGAGATTGTGGAGGCACTTGAAATAAGTGAATAATATATTGGTGCTCATTCTGCTTATTTGATTACATGGCTAACTAAACTTGTCAGTGTGGCTGGGGATGTGAACCCAGGTGCTCCTTCTCAAGTGGAGCCTGTGATATGATTCATCCAGCTGAATCATGGAAAGAGGTCATGGGAAGGCAAAGACTGGACAAGAAAGTAATTTATTTTAGGAGAAAGAGGGATCTGTTTTTGAAGGAAAAACGAATGGAACAGAGTTTTTATTCCTGCTTTCCACTGTGATGAGCCAAATATTTTTTGTCTCTTGACAAGCGGTGGTTTTAATTTTATTTTGTAACATATTACAGGGTTTATTTTAAACAATCAAGGATAAAGGATCTTTGAAAAATGTAATGTTTTTAGCACTGTAATCAAACTCTGATAAGATCACATTTGTTAACATAAAAAATTGCTTTCAAAGATAAATTTTCAATCACAATTGATTGCCATTCTATCATGCAATGGAGGATAAGAATTGATAAGGTTACTTATTGCTTTAATTAAGTCCCATCCTTTCCCAACAGTCTGATCTTATCAGTCTTTTGCTGCATTAAGACATTAAGTGATCTGCAATTGACTTCATCTCAATCAGTCAGCATGCACTCTATAGAATACCAGCAGCAAAAATAAATTACGCATTGCCTCTGTCTGTGGAATTCTCTCATCTAATCATCACCTCTGACTCTACCCTTTGTATGAAGAGGCTCCCAAGCAAGGGTTTCTGTTATTTGTTAAGTCAAGCACCTGGAAGTTGGATAATGGGGAAGGATCTTGACTTTGTCTTAGCACTTGCTAAACTCTCTTGAACTTTGTTTGCATTCTTCACCATCAGCTGGAACAATTCAATTTCAGAGTCCATGTTACACTTGCAACAACAACTTGTATTTATATAGCACCTTACAGTACAGTAACATAAAAGGAGGAGAGATTCCATCAATGAAGTTTATGGAGTTGAAGAAAGGAGAAAATAAGTGAAGTAGATTTTGTTTTTAAGTGACATGTTGGGAAAGTTAGGATAGATGTTTGAAAGCTTGGCCAAAATTATTGGCTTTGAGAGAGTTTGTAAAGGCAGAAGGAGCTATAGAAATGCAGCAACTTTTAAGGAATTTGTCAGAGAGTTCCAGAAGGTAGGACTGAAAAGAGTAAAGACTGAGGAAGTGATGTAAGACAGAAGAAGATGAGACAAGGACATTGAAAACAAGATATAAGATTAAGTGTGCATAGAACAGGGAACCATTGTGGGACTCGGGATTTGGAGCAATGGGTGAGGAGAAATTAGAAAAGTTGGGAGGGACTTATATTCCAATTAACCTGCCAAATGAGTGGTTAGCAATGTTAAAGTATAGACATTGTTGTCACTGCTTAAGTTCTTTGGTTATGTTGCCTTCTCCCTAAACACACTCAACAATAAGTCAGTTTTCAGAACCAGGCGAATTAAGGCTGTAAATATCTTGGAGTTATATATATTGATTCAAACTTATTTTGTTACTTCTCAGAGACAAAAGGAAATGTTAAACAGATTTACATGCCATTCTCCCTTCATGGCCCAGCGAGTTAATTCACTTCTTCCCAGATTCAAATCTCAATCTGCTCAGGAGGCAATAAGTTGATCCTGGCATTTATGTGTTTAATAAAGAACATTCAGCCAGGATTGCCACTCCTGTCTGTCAGAGAGAGAGAGAGAGAGAGATTCATCATGTGCCTTACATCCACTCCCCATTCCTTGACATGATGATTTACCAGCAATCATTATTAGAACGTGTGTCTGAATACTTGCTAACACGAGACATCGGCACTTCAGCTACTTGGGAATCCATGCCTTTTTGGGGAGAGTATAACCAATTGCCACGTAGGATTAGTAGCATGAGAGGCAAAACAAATTTCCCAGCCAATAACTTGGATTTTCTAAGTATTCTGTAGCTCCAGAGCAAACTCAAAACAGTTGTGACATCAACTGTTTTATTTTGAGGAAAGAGACACCTCACTTCAGTAACTGTTGGAGCAGCCCAGTGAAGTGGGATACTGCCTGATAGTTAAAGGAAAAAAATGAACATGTCTCTTTAAAATTCAATTAAAATTCTCATGAAACTAACATTTTTTCATTTAAAAAGGGGAGCACTTTAGTAAAAAAAAATTCCTGCAACCTCAAAATCTTTAATCCTAAGAGCAATTTTTTTTTTCAAATTCTGTGCCTAATATGGCTTTCATTAAATTCCTACCAGTTACATGATGTCACATTAAAAAAACTGTTATTGTGATAATAATTAGATTATGAATATTATCTTCTATTATAACATCCATTTTCTGATTACATTGCCTTTCTTCACCATTCTGTGATTGGCTGAGTGACTCGACAATCCATAACAATTTAAAGCAAAGCGATTAGTCCTAATCTTGATCTTGTTTCCTGTTGATGCATGTGTGACAATAAAATTTATAAGAGCTGTTGTTTTAATGACTTACTTCCTAGTTTTTTCAATGCAATGTTATTGAAGCATCAATCCAATTGTTTGTTGAGTGTATGGTTCCAGTTGTAACGTGAATGGCTCCAATTTTTTTTGGAAGCACAGTGTTCCTGCAGTTTGTTTCCAACACTGGTCAACATGATCAGCTTGCTGGAAAAACTCAAGCAGAGTTAACATTTTGGGTCCAGTGGCCTTTCTTCAGAAGCCTTCTTCCAGTTCTTGGTTTCTGTTTGATTTGATCAGTTTCTTTCTGGGTTTTTGGCATTGTTTACATGGTAACAACCATGTGAGGACCCATACGATGCAATTTCAACAATTTCAATAACCAGTTCAATCCCAAGATGGAATTTTGAGGAGTTTGGAATTGGGAACGAGATGAGGCAATTACAGTAATGATCCCAGCCATACACAAGTTGTACCTGGCTATACAGAAACATTCTTTGAGGTAGTGCTTGGGGGAATGTGAGGAGCTGGAGAGAGATGTTCCTTCCTCTGGTTGCTATGTGTTTGGACAATGGTGTGAGATCAACAGAAGAAGCAAAGCTTTACACTAGTTGATGCAGCGCATGTAATGCTCCACTCACCTAGCCAGTGAGATGTGTGGGTGCTGCATCAAACTGTCTCAAGGTACTTCCAGTTGGCCAATCCTGTATATTAGAAAGGCAACTTGCCTCTCTCAAGCAGGTATATATCAGCCTAATGGCTCAAGTCAAATCTAGAAGTTGGCAGGCTAAAGCCGGTTTCCAAAGCACCATGGGCAATTTTAGTCCATTGGCTTTGCAAAACCGACAGCTGGTTTCGTTCACAAGCAGGAAATTGCTGGAGAAACTCAGCAGGTCTAGCAGCGTCTGTGGAGAGAAAGAGAAGCATTCACTCTACTTTCACTCCACGAATACGTCCAGCAAGTTGTTTTTCTTTGATTTCCAGCATTCACGATTTTATTTTTTGTTTAGTTTTCATTGATGTTTGTGACTGCTCTCCTAGCCATCATGCCCCTGTCCTCTAGAGGCTCATCCCCTAAATCCCTACATTGTTTCATTCTAGCTTCTTTATTCTCTCATGAAATATGGGTGTCACTGGCTGGCCACAACTTGTTGCCTGTCCCTAGTTGCCCTTGAGAAGGTGGTGGTGAGCTGCTACCTTGAACCATGGCAGTCCATGTGTTGTTGGTTTTCCCACAATGCCCTGAGGGAGGGAATTCCAAGATTTTGACCCAGTGAAATAAAAGGAACAGCAATACATTTCCAAGTCAGGATAATGAGTGGCTTGGAGGAGAGCTTGCAGGTGGTGGTTTATTTACAGATCCTTTTTTGCTGAATGCATGTTACCATGAGCAGCTTAGAGATATTATTTTGTAGAATCTAAACTTGGAATTCAATAAACACAGAACTGAATTAGTTCAAATTTGAAGTCTGTCACTGGCAAACTGCCCCCACCACCCTCCTTTGTCCCCAGTTGTACTTTAGCCTCTGTCACTGCCAGAGTATTATGGAGACAATTGGATCATGTGCTGGCCCCAGAGAGATTGTCTCCCCAGATTCCTCCCACCAAGCTTTTAGATAGTTTCACCTTTTGCTGCTTATACTTAATTCCTTCATGTTCCTCCTCCTCTAATCTGTTGCTGTACCAGAGTTCAATTATGCACTCAGCTTTGCGTCAAGCTGTACTTAGCTTTAACTCCTTGTATGCAACGCTACAGGGGATCATCCAGCATTATATGTGCTTACATGATCAAAATTCAACTACTCTGTATAGATGTTGTCAGATATTACATTGCTACATTTCTATATTGTGGTTTCCTTGTGATTACAGTACCTTCAAATCCTAATATTCCTCTGTTTTGCAGTTTACCATTACGATTTTGGGTGAACGTGATTAAGAATCCACAATTCGTGTTTGACATTCACAAGAGCAGTATTACAGACGCGTGTCTATCTGTTGTGGCACAGACCTTCATGGACTCTTGTTCAACATCTGAACATCGACTCGGCAAGGACTCTCCATCGAACAAATTGCTATATGCCAAGGATATTCCCAACTATAAGAGCTGGGTTGAAAGGTTAGTGTATACTGGCATCAACGCTGGGTCAGTATTTATCAGACTTCATTCATGTCTAAAGAACATGGCAGGAGTTATAACTGATAACATAGGGATTGAGTGCTGCTTAATGGAAAATGTTTGTTAGCTGGTGCCATTAACAGATTGAAACTGACATACTGCAGTGAGAAATGGAGCTTTGCCATTAAACCCTGTTGTTGCAAGCTTTTCACCAGAGCAAAGTGAATTTTACTAACCTCGATTGAAGTTCCATTATATTTATTAGAACAGTTTCAGAACTTGCTGTGATGAACCCACTAATGCAATTTTTTTTAAAACAAAGTGCTTTGTCAGTCCCTGGGAGTTTGTCGTAACCAGGTTTAACTGTTTAAATTAAGTTGACTTCTGGATCAGTATGTAATGCAAAGCTATCATTTTATATATCACATGGTGCTATAATGTCCTGAGATTCAGTGTTTTCTCTCAAGGCATTTGCACACTAGTGTTCTGCCATTTAAGTTCATGGGAATTCAGACATTTTCGCTGTGAATATTCCGTTCAACAAAATTATGAAAATTCAATATCAATTCTTTTAACAAATTCACAGCATCATGTTTCTGATTCAATCCCACTTTATAGAATTCAGTCCCTAGGCAACAATGGAAAAGCAAAATGCTATGGTTACTGGAAGTCTGCAATGACGAGTGAAAATGCTAAATAATCAGCAGGTCTCTTCGCATCTATGGAGAAAGTGACAAAGTTAATATTTCGGGTTAATCATGACTCATCTTTTTCCAACATTTTCTGTCTTTTATTGGTGCCTATATGTATACTGTTCTCAACATAAAATGAGGTTAACATTATTTAGATTCTCATTGCTTGTTTGTTTGTGAAGGACTAATAACTTTCCAGAGAAGGTTAAAAATCAAGCAACACCAGGTTACAGTTGAACAGGTTGGGCAATCACCTGATGAAGGAGCAGCACTCTTAAAGCTAGTGCTTCCAAATAAGCCTGTTGGACTATAACCTGGCATTGAGTGATTTTTAACGTTCTCCAATCCAGCACCAGCACCTCCAAATCATGGCGACCATTTCGAGAGAAGAGCAATTTATTTTTTATTTCACTGTAGTCCACATTAATCAGATACAAGTACTACAGACTTGCCACTTATGAAGACTTGGGCTTGTCATTGTTGGTTTTAACCAAAATTTTCACCAGTTTAAATTGCATTTCTTTGTTTCTAAATGGAGATGACTTACACGGGAATGTTGCAAAGCACTTCCTGACTGTGTGTGGGAAAACGTATGTAGGTGGGCTTTTGGCTTCAAGAGAAAAAAAATTGCTGCTTCATTTGTCTTGGTTCGTTATAAATGTGTCTCACCCACTCATCAAACACATTAACATTAACTTCAAAAGCTTTGGGTTGCCTGTGATCAATTAATCCACATTTCAAAATTCATAAGGGACATGAAAGATTCAGAAATGGGGATTAATTAATGAATGAATGTAGCCCCGTATTCCCCATTCAAATAACTGGAAGGCAGAGCTCTGAAAGCTGCTGACAGTGTGATTTCACTTGGTGGAGCGAGGGCATTCCAGATGTCTGGGGGCACTTTTCATTGTTGTCATTAATCACAGTTGTATTCTGCGGCTGCACAATTTTTTTCCCATTTGTATGCAAATGTGGCCAAGGGCAGTGTCTGCTTGGATTCTCTTTCCCTATTCGTCAGTGCACATGCCATAAAATATAATTATTCTGAGGTTTACGTCAATGGTCTGTTTGTCCACAATTGATTCTTTGACTCTGTGCTGTCAACAGACCAAGTACTATCTTTGTGTGACCATTTCTGAATATAAAAGTTTCCTAGTGCAGCAATAGATCTGACTCTGGGTAGAAACTCAATGTTTCACAGTCTGTGTAGATTCTTCAAACTTTTTTTTTAAACACTGCACCTTACTAGTTTTTTGTTAGTGAAAAAATTCTATGCTCAGATTCACGTGGCTGAATTTAGCTGCAGAATCCCATTGGTATGTGATTTGTAGATATTGACCAATATGTCTGTGCCAAAGTGAGGTTGATTTTCATACAATTCCTTTCGTTCATTTATCTGTAGCATTTCCATATGGTGAATAAATAACTAATCGAGTGTTACTGCTTATATTATTGTGAACAGGCTGCCAGTGAAACACATTTTTCTTTTTAAAGGTATTACGCTGATATTGCCAAAATGTCTGCAATTAGTGATCAAGACATGAATGCTTACCTGGCAGAACAATCCCGTTTGCATGTCAATGAGTTTAACATGCTGAGTGCATTGAATGAAATCTACTCTTACGTTACCAAATACAGTGAAGAGGTTAGTGTTTAAAATTCTCTGACTAGTATCCTGGCTTGAGAAAGTATGCCCTAGTGTAAGTTTAATAGTTTGCCAATCATCAGTGTACATTGATACAATCAATGGTGTCTTCAACTCTAGCATGCACCTCCCACCCACTGCCTCTCCACCCCCCACAACACAACACAACCTTCGCACCCAAATCTTATTCCGTTGAATTTTGAAAATGCCTGCACACTTTGTCATATAAAGATCTATGAATTTTAAAATACATTTGACATTATTTTTACTTGTACAGGATTGTTTGTTCTTGATTATAATTGAAGTCTGATTTTACACCATGGGAATGTTAATATAATCTGCCTTTTCTCAATTTAAAAGACCATATTTTAATATTTCAGCTTATTTCTATTACATTTTCATTTTCTGAATTCATCACAAAGTCATTTTTACTTACAGTCGTAAAACACCTTGGGACCTGGGGGACTGGCCCTGTTATTATCCCCCTGACTGCTGTACCATAGCAGCTAGATTAAACCTTGGGAGTCTTTACTTACCAGACTGTTTATGCTTCGAGAACATAATCGAAAACTTAATAATTCAAGGATTATTCTTTTTGTGTTCTGCTAATTTGAATGCAACCATCTTCTTGACGGGAGGAGAAATTAGAGTATCTGGCTTCTGAATCATTTCTGAAGTAGTTCTCATGGGGCTTCTATTGGGCCTTTAACTATGCATTGGTGAAGAAACCAACAGAAAGATAAAATCATTATTTCTGTGCACAAGTAAATGATGGTCCTTGTGGTACTTCATTAGCAGTGTTAATGAACATTATTTAATATTCTATCCACTGACTCAAACTATAATTTCACCACACAAACAGGTAGTAATATAGAAAAATCTCATTATTACAAATTATCACAGATCTCAACATTTTATGCTCGTTATCTGGAGTGTTGGTATTGCATTAGCTATTCTTTAGTAGCATATTAAGCTTTTGAGTATCATTTGCACCAGAACAAAGCAAAATTATATTTTACTTCATCTGGTGTCTGCTGCAGATAAAGACTAGCAATACGTGCTTTGTAATCTGATGGATAATATCATTAGGAATGTTCAGACCATCTTTCTCTCAGGGCATATATTATTATGGGTGAATTTTGACTTGCATATGAAGGTGGTATACCAATTAAAGCTCTGGGAACACACACTCCCTCACATGCAATTGTCACATGTGCTTGTAAACGTCCAACTTAGATAAAGTCATTGTGAAAGACACATGTTGCACATAGTTTGCAATATTCTTTGTACGGATGCAAAGTGTGAGTGTGTTGTTAATAATTTGCCAAAATTGGAATGCTCAGGCCACAAGTAAACTAAAAGTAGGGTTTTATTTCAAAGTTGAAAACAAGTTGAGAATGACTTATTTGATCTGGAGAATTATCTTTAGGCTTTAAAGTAATTTAGTTTCAATAGCACAATGGATATGAGTGAGAGTTTAGAAAGGCAATTCCAATTATCTGAGCACTCCCATGAAGAAAATTGGCTTAATATACCCATCACTGTTCCTGATTGGCTTACTAAGTACAAGACTCTGTTTCTACTCCCAGAAGACTATGGCAACTGTTGAGTTACCTATGAATATCACAACAGGGGTTGGCTACTGGTTTAAAAACAAATCTGGTTCACCAATATCTTTTAAGGAAGGAAATCTGCCAACCTTATGTGCTCTGTTGTCCTTATTTGTAACTCCAGACCCATAGCAATGTGGTTGAATCTTAACTGCCCTTTTGGGAAATATATGCTGGCCGAGCCCACATCCCATGAATTAATTTTTAAAAAGCCCCTCAACCCTGTCCTGCCATTCATTGATGTCACAGTTGATATTTAACCTAACTCCAAATACCCACTTCTGCATGATAGTTGTTAATAAATTTAGCATTCAAAGGTCTATTAATCCCAGTTTTGAAATCACAATTGAGTTGACATAAATTACCATTTGCAGAAGAGAGCTCCTAACTTCAACCTTCCTTTTCCTAATGTCATTCTTGCAAAATCTGTCTCTAATTTTAGGCCATGCTGTCTGGTCCTCAGCTCCCAAATAGCAAAAACAAATTTTCTCTACCTACACTGGGTTGGTTTTGAGGTTTGGGAGTCATAGTTTATCCAGAAAAGGTCAAGTAATTTTAGAATAGTTTGTTAAATAGACCACTAAAAGCAACATTTTGAATGTGATGCATCAACAAAAGAGACAGGGAATGGCTGCAACCAGTGAAACGTGGGAGTGGTTTTGGTTGCAGTCTCTTATCTGCTTTGCTTGCAGCATTATCTTCCTCTTAATCCATCCTTTTAAACTGACTAGCGAAGGGGTTGGGAAGCCCCTTCCTGGCTGCTTCTACAAACAAGGACTGTAGTTTGCAAGTATTACTTTGCAAAACACGTGCCTGTCTGAAGTGATTGCTTTCTCTTGCGAGCCCGTCTATTAACGCTCAGACAATTGGTTTATATATGTTCCTGAGATCCAGGTCTTATCAGAAGCAAAAATGAAAAGAACTACAGATGCTGGAAATCAGAAACAAAAGCAAAAATTGCTGAAAAAGCTCAGCAGGTCTGGCAGCATCTGTGGAGAGAAATCAGAGTTAATGTTTCGGGTTCAGAAGGGTCACTGGGATCAAAACGTTAACTCTGATTTCTTTCCACAGGTGCTGCCAGACCTGCTCAGCTTTTCCAGCAATTTCTGCTTTTGTTTCTTATCAGAATTGTTTGTGCCAGAGACACAACCTTGGCAGCGATAACAACCTTGTCCTACATTTTAAAGGCTGCAAACTGTGTTGGAAACTTTCCTTTTCAGTAGTTAATAAATTTCTTTGTTATAAGGTTATTGTACTGCAACGTTTTACACCTATTTGTTAAATGTGAAGTGTTGGAAACTTCAATTGGATAATCCATTAATTTAATAATTTCCAGGAAGCACAACTCTGATAAAGTAAACCTAACTCCTCCAAAGTCTATATATTTTTCTTAATGCTCAGTGGCTAGAACTGCTTACAGGGCTCCAGGTGTGCTCTAGCTAGGGTTTTGTATCATTGAAGCATGATTTCCACCCCCTTGTTCTCTAATTCTCTAAATTCAGCATTCTATCGACCCTTTTGATTTTATTCTGTACCTGTTCATGATCCCTGTTCTGATAAAGATGACTTTTCATGTCAGAGATTCTGAGATGAACTCATTTTAAATGAGGGTTTTCAGAAATGGACTTGACTCATTTCTCATATTTCCATTCTCTGCCTTCACCCTTCTCAACAACTAGCTTCCTTTGTGTTCTCACTTCTAGTTTCACGTTCACCCGACTAAATACTATTTTTTTCTCACATGTACAATCTGATTGTCACTGTCAAGAACATTTTATACTTCCCATCACCTAGTTCTTTCCATACTGCAATAGAGAATGACACCAGTTTCTCCCTCAGTTGGTAGTTCTTGGCCAGGTCCTCAACTGTTCCTTTCATGAAAGACATTACTTTGGGAGACTTGAATAGAATCTGTGGAGAGGATACAGAAGAAAACCAGCAACATGGGTATTTAAATTTCATGGAGAAACCAAAGTACCAGGCAATTTTAAGAGGAGATCTGCTGGAGGTATTCAAATATTGAGAGATGTTGATGTAACTGGAGGAGGAAGTTTATTTCCAGCATCAGGATGGCAGTATGTACAGGTTATAAACTTAACAAAAGAACGGATGAAAAGATATATGTTTTACCAACCAGCTGTTCAGACATCAAATGTTCCGTCTGAAATATCAGTAGAAACAAAATCCCTGAGAGTTTAGAAGTGGGCAAGCATTTAAGGGTATTGTGGTGGAAGGAAGCAGGGTGATGGGACTAAGTGAAAAGTTCAGAACAGATTGTCAGCGCACAGATCTGATAAGCCATATATTAAAACAAAGAACTGTGGATGCTGGATGTCTGAAACAAAGAAAAAGGTAAATTGATGGAGAAGTTCAGCAGGTCTCGCAGCATCTGTGAGAAGAAAACAGTTGGCACGCTGAGTCCAGTGACCCTTGAGCTGAACATGTTCATAAAAATACTTTTCCTGGTTATGTTGGGATTCAGGGAGTTGTAGGATGAATATGATGGGGCACTCATTCAGCCTCAGTTGGAACAAATTGAACAGGCTATTTGAGTGTTGTAGCTTGTGTATTTCTGTAAACCCAAATAACAGTATTATAAATTGAGAAATGTTGAAGCAGAGAACCTTTTTATATATCCACCCTTGAGAAATGAAAAATAGAGTTCCTGAAGTGGCTCTGAACTTCCATTGCTTTGCATTTCTCAATTCACCTGGTTCATTGTTCCACCATGCATTAATCTCAAGCAACAACATTGGATCGCATTGTTGGTCTATCAGTGAATCGAAGTGCTGTTTCTCATGTACCTCTCAGAGTACATTATTGGTCCCAGAGAACAAGCCCAAATTCTTGGAGAGACGAGCAGTACTACTTCAGGGTAGGCATTCCTGGAAGAGAGGTGACAGTGGGTTAAACACTGGATAAAAGCAAATTACTGCAGATTTTGACAAAGGGTCAAACAGCTTTGACAAAAGGTCAGTTAGACTCAAAACGTCAGCTCCTTTCTCTCCTTACAGGTGCTGCCAGACCTGCTGAGATTTTCCAGCATTTTTTCTTTTGGTTTCAGATTCCAGCATTCACAGTAATTTGCTTTTAAGCCTAAATTCTCCTTGTGTTCAACCATAACCACTCACCTTTTAAAGAAACATAGCCTCATGTGTTATTAGCAATGCTGAGCTGTCTTTTTTTGTTGTTTTATTGTACTGCTAATGTGATATCTTTTGCAAAAAATGCTGTTATGATTATGTTGCCATCTCACTTTTCTCTACCCTTTATTAGATAACTGCTGCCTTGGAACAAGATGAGCAAGCACGGAGACAGCGTCTGGCGTATAAAGTTGAGCAACTGATTGTCGCCATGTCGCTAGAGAGTTGAGAGTGAAATTGTCAAGAACTCGTGGCTGAATAGTGAACTCAATGGAGAAAGTCATAAGATAGGGAGAGTAAAGCGTGGATCTTGTGGTTAATTGCAATGTCCAAAGTTGCACAATATCAAGTGGCCAGCATGGCAATTTATTTTTGAAATGTTTTGGATACCTCTCCATTTTGTTTATCTCTGGTATGGCTGCGTTCAGAATACTACCTTTAGATGACTTGCAACCTGGGTGCGATGACCTTGAGTACAATAGTTTATGTTTACAAAGAACAAACTTTGGGAGCTACAGCTATATTTGTGGTGTGTTTACTGACAGTTTGAACAGGAGCTGATGCAAATGAACAATGCAGGCAGGTTTATGTGGCCATGAGCAAGAAAGGACACGCAAGATCAGTACCATGCTATGGAATTCTACCTTACCCGCTTGTAAGAAGTAAATTTCGATCACAGCAGCAACATGCACAATTGGATAACCAAAAGCTCATCCAGCAAAATGAAACTGGTTAGAGGCAGCAGTTGTTTCCAGTGCAAATTAGAAAGGAAGAACAGCAGACTTCACACATCAAGATGTATCTCTTGGAATCCAGAATCTTGCCTTTCTGAAATTAGTGCCATCCCTGCCTCATAATGTATTAAGGACATTAATGAACTTGACAATACTGATACAAATCATAAATGCACATATGGGTGACAAGCAGTCACCCCAAAGGTTTGTCAATTTTTTTTTAATTTTAAAATGTGTATTTCTGTTTTTGTTTTAAGAAACAAGGTTTCATCAGTGCTGCTATTTAGCCAAACTCTTCCATATTGTAACAACAGTCAGTAATAGTCAATGTGAGGTTCATACAGGGCTTTCTTCTTTATTCTAACTTGCTGAATGTAATACCGTGGCTCAGTAGGAAACTCAAAGAAATTGTACTGGAAGATCTGTCATCTTCACACGTTCCATCATCCTGTAAATCACAATCATGTCATTGAGTGATCCCTACCACAGTGCGTAATTTCACCTTTACAAGGCATTACATGTTTAATGGGTTTTCTACCAAACTGTGGTGTGAAATAAAGGAAAGGAAATTGGAGAAATTTCTCATCCTAGCTGGAGATTTGCTTTTTTTTTTCATTCTTTTCATCAAATCAAATCACCACGAGGGAGTTAACAAAGCAAAATTATTGTTCAAACTCCAGCTCAAGAGGCAACATCCCTCACCAGACATCAGTTACTTGTAAAAACCTATGTCAGTAAAATCTGAATTAGGTGGTGCTGCTAAATAAATAGGTGAAAATGAAACAGCTGTCAATCCATGTGAGCAGTGTGGTTATCTTCAGTGAGAGCATCATAGATTTATCAAGATATGGCAAATGGCTTGATAATTTCAAGTCTGTTTGAAAGTCAGCAATGTTGTTTGCTGAATATCAATATTGTTGCCATCCATGTACATACGTTGGTGGATTTGTAGCAGTAATGGTGACATTTGGAAGCTGCCACTTCAAGTAATTATGCTTTAGTTTTTAAGGTTTTGATTCTCCTCGGATGACTGGCGAGATCATGTAGGCCATCAAATACTATCAGTGTACCCATTAGTTAATTTTTGCTGTCTTCTGTCCTCCTACCTTGGTCACTTATTATCCTTATCTCACTTTATCTTTGGAAAAATGGACAGAAATGTCCTAGGCTTCTCCAACATGCTCATAGTGAGTACCACTTATTGGTCAGCCCAGCAGAAGATGCCAGTTAGGAAACAAAATGAGGAAGAACTGGCTTCCAGCTCACCTGAGATGCTTTGCTTCCCATTTATATTTGAAAGTGTAAAGTGAACACTCGCCTGCCAAATGTTCTAGCACAAACTATGTTATTTCGAGGGACGACCTAGATGGTGTGAAGCAAGCCTCCTGTGTGCTTTGCTACCAAAGATTTTATTTCAAATATTTTTAATTACAAATCTGTGCAAAATGGGTACAGTCACTTGATATCAAATGTCTACAGCAATTGTTTAAAAGTTCTTTCCAAAACAGTTTTCTTTTTCCATTTTGCGTTGAAGAAACCAAAGGTTTTAAAAGTGCATGTCCTAGTGCCACAAAGTGTATAAACGTTGTAAATATTAATCTTACCTCGGTGTGGGATGAAAAACCCAGAGCTTTTTATTGCTGTTGTGCATGGTCCTCTAGTAATACAAAGATGTGGATAGTGTTATTTGCACTTTTGTGAGAAGATGTCTATGGTGTTTTGACATGGTTCAATCTGATGTTTCTAATGCGTGGAGCAGTAACAAAACAATATGATCATCAATATCGAGGATAGATGGCACTTAATGTCTAACAATTTCATTTGAAAAATTGTACTCTTCATTTGTTCCTATCTCTGCTATTCATCATAACCCAATGTAATGCAGCACTTTGGAGGGAATATGCATCGTAAGTTAGGCTGAGAAGCTTTATAAGTCATGTCACGTTAAAAGGACACCCTCCTGTTATTCCTCTCTGTCATTCAGAATTTCACTGTGCGGTTTCGTGTTGTAAGGATGAGATACTCCCTTGAAGAATAAAGGATACTGTACCTTCATGGAATCTCTGCGCAATGGCAGAGTCCAGAGGGGGTCGTGACCAGTGCAGCTGTGAATGGAAGGGCAAAGGAGCTGACCTTTCGCGGCCTATGTGGGATCTTCTGAGTTTTTGTGCAGTCACAAGGCTTATATGGAACACTTCTCATGATCTCCCTCAATCTTCTCACATCCACTTTGAACAACTTCATACATGAGAACTTGGTCAAAACTGCATACATTTTGCCCATTTCACTTGTAACATTCCTGTTGTTGCTTTTTTAATTCTGAAACAAACAGCAGCTTGCTATCCGAAGCTTCATCGGGATTCTGTTGTGGTGTGCCGACTCACCCAAATCTGGATCTCATCCACCCCTGCAAACACCCAAGTCCTTCACACTTAGCTTCAATCCTGTTTTTTTTTTATTCTTTGACAGGATAAGACAAAAAGTAAAATGAAACTTACTGATAGAGATTCAACTGGATATCAATGGTGAGATGAAAACCCTGAAACCAATTCATGAATGCAGCTAAAATCAGGCTGCAAACTCTTGCACAATATTACACAGATTAGCAGGTGAAATAAATCAGGGTACATCGGACAAAGGTTACCACCTATGTTTGAAGGGGAATAATAATTAGAAATTATGTTTTAGAAGTGTGACCAGAAACAAACAAACATGCCGCTCCTAAATGTAAAAACAGGAATTTTTTTCTTTTGTAGTTTGTGAATATGTTGCTACTTAAATGTAGTAGAATATATATCGTCCCACAGCTGCAGAACTGGTGACTCTTCCTATTAAGTTGTGCAATTTAACTTCTTTCATGAAGAATTTTTCTCCCATCACTAGTTCTGTTCTAAAGGTGCTTCTAACGTCTGGTTTGTCGATATTTGGGTGCTGGTAGTCCTCTTAATTCTCAATACAATGGCAAATCTTCATAATGAGTGGTTTACTATGGCTTTTGGATCGCCTGTTGATTACGGGGTCACCCTACTCATAACTAATGTTCAACTTCTATTCCCTTTCCAACAATAATCATCAGACAGTGACCAAGAGTGGACCCCAAATCCATGGAAACTGGCATAATAATATACAAATGTCCTGAAGGCGTTTAGCTAATTTGGGACTGACCAGGGGTTAAATAGAGGATCTTATTTGTGTGTTTAGTTCAATAGAGCACCAGTTAGAGCATTTACCAAGTAAGGCATTGACAAAACCATTGCTGAAATCTGTAACAAAGAAAAATATACGGTTGTATCCAATAGAATGCAATAGATTGATTGGATTAAAGAAATGTTTAGACTCAGATATGCATGAAACAGGACAGCTGTATCGTTGCTTGGTTAGAAATTTGGAGCTGATAACAAGCTGTGAATGTCAAGACCTTGTCACAAATTGGATCGTATTGCATTAGCATGTTGAGTAGGTGCACTCAACTGTACATTGGTTTCTGGTTAAATTCTGGTTTAATCACAGCCCTCATTTAAGCAGTAATGGAGAAGCCGGGATACAGTAGCTTGCAATTAAAAACAATCAGTCAAGCTGCTTCTCAGCCACCACATACTGAGCAAGCATGCATTCATTATTACCATTCAATCCATTTCTTAACTGCAGTTATACTTGAATCCTTCATCACAAATTGGTGATTGACATTTCTTTTAAGTATCCAGCAGGATCTTTACAATAACATTTGTAATTCTTTAGGATGCTTTGTGCAGAAAGTTTGCTCAAGAATTCAGATTCCAAGTTTGCTGATTCAATGTGTCAGAAATTGATGTGAAATTGACATTTGGATCATTTGAAAAAGGATGGTGTAATGTTAACTGAAGTACAAGCAGAAGTATCTCAGCTACCTTACAGCTATTCACAAATGATTGGATAACAGAATACAGAAAATATTGGAACATTTTTCACAAGTATCAGAAAGAAAAACCTAAAACAAATTTAGGCAGGATAATTCCAAACAATTCTTTTCATAAGATTATCAAGGTAAAAAAGACAGTATAGTGATGTTCTCTTTGAGTGATTAAATGCTGGGTTACACGTGAAAATTTGGTGCAACACAAACTGATCTTGTGTAACTTTTTTTCTTTTTCTTAATATTAGTAGAACTAAGGCAACTTCAGAAGAGCTTTATTACCCCATACAGTGGCAAAAGATAAGCATAGTGCTATGTAAGCCTGAACCCATAGAATTTCACTGTTTCATTGATGGTTTTGTCTTTTCAGTGTTCTGTAGCATCAGTAGCTTCAGTGTATCACTCCATTTTAATCTCTGACCTCCAAATCTGACTCTCTGCCTCTCTCGCAGTGAACCTCTGGGATACTTCCAGTGAATCGGAGCAAAAAGGATAGAGTTCCTACAATGTCAGTTCAAACAAAAAAGAAAACTGAGAAAAATGCAGTCAACAATTTAAAATTAGTTCTGTTTGTTATATTGTGTACTTATTGTAAATATGAATCACTGCTATTTTGCAAGCCCGAATCACTTTGTACTGTTGTTGTAGATAAATAAAGGTAACTTGATAAAACATTACCAAATATATGATTTCATTATTTATAGAGTCATAGAGATGTACAGCATGGAAATAGACCCTTCGGTCCATGCCGACCAGATATTCCAACCCGATCTAGTCCCACCTGCCAACACCTGGCCCATATCCCTCCAAACCCTTCCTATTTATATACCCATCCAAATGCCTCTTAAATGTTGCAATTCTACCAGCCTCCACCACTTCCTCTGGCAGCTCATTCCATACCTGTACCACCCTCTGTGTGAAAAAGTTGCCCCTTAGGTATCTTTTATATCTTTCCCCTCTCACCCTAAACCTATGCCCTCTAGTTCTGGACTCCCCGACCCCAGGGAAAAGACTTTGCCTATTTACCCTATCCATGCCCCTCATAATTTTGTAAACCTCTATAAGGTCACCCCTCAGTCTCTGACACTCCTGGGAAAACAGCCCCAGCCTGTTCAGCCTCTCCCTATAGCTCAAATCCTCCAACCCTGGCAACATCCTTGTAAATCTTTTCTGAACACTTTCAAGTTTCACAACATTTAGATTCAAAGTATCAGCTTCATGCTTTAGCTAATGTGATAGTTGAGGGTGCACTTCCACTCTGACAACTGTGAAGGCCACTGGAAAATAACCTAATCCTGCAGTTTTGTGGCTCAGATTATGGAAGTTGCATTGTTATACTATGTGATACAAAGTTTTTGATTTATTAAATTATTACCATTTTTAGTAAAAGCAAGTTTTAGAATTATGAAACAACCAGCCCTCTTCAAGGTTCTGTTTTAACAATGTCCAGATTCATTTCAGAGATGTGGCATCTTGGGAGACGAGTAATAGTCACAATAACATGGTTTATGCTATTACAATACATTCAATTCCTTGGAAATGGCAACAACAGGAAGAGCTAAGTGACGACTGCATCGATCAAATAAACTGACACAGTTCAGAAATCATTAATCGTCGTATTTCTCAAATGTGAATTTTACGTAATTAGGTAATTACATCATGGTACCATTCAGCTTCAATAAATGGTGCTTTCTCAAAACTGAAGTACAATTTCTCAGTATATCCAAATATCTTTCACACTTTACCAAGGTCACTTCCATCTATTTATATTTTGCACTTAGTTTCACTTGATCAGTATGTTTTTAAGAGATGCAATGGGCCACCTGTTTATTGCTAAATGAAATTAACTGGCCAACTTTGTTAGGAGGCCGTGGAAATGAGGAGGCTGAATGATCTCAAATTATTCACATGATATTTTGAATATTTGAATCAAAACAAAATAACGATTTTTTTTGTCACTTTATTGCACTCAAACTATTTATTTGGTCTGGCTGCCTTTTGGTTTTTTTAAAAAAAAGCAGCCTCAGCAATGTTTTCAGCTCTTTCCAAATAAATCGGGAGGCAGCTGGTATAAAATCTCATACCAGCTGGGTTCAAATCTCATTACAGTGTTCGAGCAAGAAGATCCGAAGAACTGAGGAACTGCTGCACTGTCCATGTGCCATCTTTCATAGAACATAGAACAGTACAGCACAGGGCAGGCCCTTCAGCCCATGATGATGTGCTGAGCATTTATCTTAATCTAAGATCAACCTATACTACACACGCCTCAATTTAATGCAGTCTGTGTGCTTGTCCAGCAGTCACTTAAATGTCCCTAATATCTCTGAGGGCAAAAGTGAGGATTGCAGATGCTGGAGATTAGAGTCAAGATTAGAGTGGTGCTTGAAAAGCACAGCAGGTCAGGCAGCATGATGAAGCTCCTGTCTGAAACATCGATTTTCCTGCTCCTTGGATGCTGCCTGACCTGCTGTGCTTTACCAACACCACCCTAATATCTCTGACTCTACCAGCACCACTGGCAGTGCATTCCACACACCCACATACTCTGCATAAGGAACCTATCTCTGACATCTCCCCTAAATCTTCCTCCAATCACCTTAAAATTATAACCCCATGTGGCAAACCATTCGTGCCCTGGGGTACAGTTTCTGGCTATCTACTCTATCTGTGCCCCTCATTATCTCATACACCTCTATCAAGTCATCTCTCTTCCTTCTTCTCCTCAGTGTGAAAAGCCCTAGCTCACTCAACCTCCCTTCATAAGACAAGCCCTCCAATCCAGACAGCATCCTGGTAAATCTCCTCTGCATCCTCTCTAAAGTATTTACATCCTTCCTATTATGAGGCAGCCAGAACTGGACTCAATATTCCAAGTGTGGTCTAACCGGGCTTTTATAGGGCTGCAGCAAAACCTCGTGGCTCTTAAACTCAATCCCCCAGTTAATGAAAACCAAAACCCTGTTTGCCTTCTTCACCCTATCCACTTGGGTGGCAACATTGAGTGATCTATGTATATGGACCCCAAGATCCTGCTGTTCCTTCCCACTACCAAGAATCCTATCTTTAACCATGTATTCAGCATTCAAATTCGACCTTCCAAAGTGAATCACTTCTCATTTGTCCACATTGAACTCCATCTGCCACTTCTCAGCCCAGCTTGCAACCTGTCGATGATATGTAGCCTGCAACAGTCCTTGACATTATCTACAACACCACCAACCTTTGTGTCATCAGCAGACTTACTAAACCACCCTTCCACTTCTTCACCTAGTCATTTATAAAAACTGCAAAGAGTAGAGGCCCAAGAACAGACCCCTGAGGGACACCACTGGTCACCGAACTCCAGGTAGAATACTTTCCATCTATTACCACTCGCTGTCTTCTTTCAGCCAGCCAATTCTGTATCGAGACAGCCAAATTTCCTTGTATGCCATGCCATCTAACTTTCTGAATGAGCCTACTGTGGGGAACCTTATCAAATGCCTCACTGAAATCCATATGCACCACATCCACTGCTCGACCTTTGTCAACTTGTCTCCTCACATCTTCAAAGAACTCAGTAAGGCTTATGAGGCATGACCTGCCCCTCAAAGCCATGCTATATTTGAACAAACTATGTTTTTTCCAAATAGTCATAAATCCTATCTCAGAATCCTTTCCAGTACCTTGTTTACTACAGATATAAGACTGGTCTGTAATTCTCAGGGATTTCTCTATTCCCTAATCAGCTGGTACTACTCCCCTGGAGAGTGAGGATGGAAAGATCATTGCCAGAGGCACAAAAATCTCATTCCTCACTTCCTGTAGTAACCTTGAATATATCTGGTCCGGCGCTGGGGACTTATCTATCTTGATGCTTCCCAGAATTTCCAGCAAATCCACTTCCTGAATAGCAATCTGTTCAAGCCTATTAACCTGGTCTATGGTGTTCTCACTATCAACAAGGTCCCTGTCTTGAGTGAATACTGAAACAAAAAAACTCATTTAGGGCCTCCCCTACCTCTTCAGACTCCAGGCACAAGGTCCCTCCACTATCCATGATCGCTCCTACCCTCTCTCTGATCATTCTCTTATTCCTCATGTACATATAGAACGCCTTTGGGTTTTCCCTAATCCTTCCTGCCAAGGCTTTTTCATGCCCTCTCCTAGCTCTCCTCAGTCCATTTTTGGAGTTCTTTCCTAACTACCCTGTAATCTGCTAAAACTGTGCCAGATGCTTGCTTCCTCAACCTCAAGTGAGCTTCCTTCTTCTGCTCTTGTCATCCAAGGCTCCTTTACCTTACCATTCCTTGCCTGTCTGAGTGGGACAAAGGCGTCCAACACTCGCACAAGTGCTCCTTAAACAGCCTCCACAATTCTGTTGCGCCTTTCCCGTAAAACAATTGTTCCCAATTTATACTTTGCAGCTCCTGTCTAATAGCAGTATAATTTCCCTTCCCCCAATTAAATACCTTTCTCTACTATCTGTTCCTATCCCTCTCCATGGCCATGGTATAGGCTCATTCCTGATGAAGGGCTTTTGCCTGAAATGTCGATTTTTCTGTTCGTCAGATGTTGCCTGACCTGCTGTGCTTTTCCAGCACCATTCTAACCTTGACTCTGATCTCCAGCATCTGCAGTCCTCACTTTTGCCTATGGTATAGTTGAGGCAGTTGTGGTCACTATCACCAAAATATCTCCCACCGAGAGATCTGACACCTGGCCTGGCTCAATACCAAGCACCAAATCCAATATGGCCTCCCACCCCCACCCCATCCCATTCCCCCCGCCCAAGTCAGCTTATCTACATATTGAGTCAGGAATCCCCCCGGACACACCTTACAAAATCGGCTCCATCCAGACTACCTGCTCTAAGAAGGTTCCAAGCAATATTGATGAAGTCACCCATAACAACAAATTTGTTACATGTGTACCTTTCCAAGATCTGCTGTCCAATCTGTTCTTCTATCTCTCTACTGCTATTGGGGATCTATAGAAAACACCCAATAAAGTGAGTGGTCTTGTCCTATTATTGACCTCGACCCATACTGACTCAATAGACAAGCCCTCCTCAACAACCTCAATCACAGACATCCCAGACATTGGCACCTGGGAGGCAACATACCTTCTGGGAGTCCTGTTAGCAACCACAGAATCTCCTATCCGTTCCTCTAATTATTGACTCTCCTACCACTAATGCTTTTCTGTTCTTCCTTCTCTTCTGAGCCACAGAATCAGGCTCAGTGCCAGAGACCTGGCCACTATGGCTTTCCCCTGGTAGGTGGCACCCCTTCACTCCCCAACAGTATCCAAAAGGGTATACTTTTTATTGAGGGGAACAGCCACGGGATCCCTGCACTTTCTGCCGGTTCCCTTTCTGTCCTCTGACTGGAACCCATCTGCCTTTTTCCTGTACCTGAAGTGTGACTACCTACCTCTAACTCCTCTCACTTACCTCCTCAGCCTCCCAAATGATCTGAAGTTTATCCAGTTCTAGCTCCAGTTCCCTGATTCGGTTTCTGAGGAACTGAAGTTGGATACGCTTCCCACAGATGAAGTCAGTGGGGACACTAGTGGTGACCATTACTCCATTCCCCAACCCCCCCCGGCACACAGACATTCTACAGGAGGAGCATGCAACTGCCCAACATCCATTCCCAATGTTCTGAATTCCCAAAGAGACTATTGAAAAGAAAACTAATAACCTTACCGCGTCAGCGCACAGAACCTTTTTCTCTCGGTTAGAGGAGGAGGATGATTGGGAGACATTGCCTAAGTAGTGTTCCGGATAAAGCAACCGCCCAATATGTTACCTCACTTACTCAGCAGTCCTGTGTCTACTTTTGCTGAGTGTGTTCACGAGGTAAGTTACTAAATAATTAATTTATCTTCCCAGCAGCCCCTGGTCCTCACTCTCACTGCTCCCCCTGCTGCAGCAAACATGGAGCAGATGACTTAACAAACCAAGGCCTCATCTGTCCTTTCAGGAGGGTGAAGATGATTATAGTTCCTGCTTCTAAAGTGCATTTGAGATAACAGGTGGCCATTGAAAATGCATACTTTTCTGGGATCCACATTAATATTTATCCCTTGATTAACCTCACTGCAACCGATCCTCTAGTAATTATCACATTGCTATTTATAAGAGTTTGTAGTGTGCAAATCAGCTACTGTGACTTTTGCATTTCAACAGTGACTAAAAAAAGTTTCCCTGGCTAGAATGTAGTTTGGGACATCTGGTGGTTACGAAAAGCACTATTTCAAAACAAGTCTTTCTTTTATCATCCCTGAAAGTGAAGAAATGAAGCTTTGAATTATAAATAGAAATAGAATGGAGTTGTGAAGTAAGAAAAATAGTGTCATTGTTGTAAAATCCCACTGTTTCACTAACATCCTGTTTGCAAAGAAATCTGCCATCCTTACCTGGTCTGGCCTACATGTGACACCAGACCCACAGCAATGTGGTTAGCTCTTAAATGCCCTCTGGTAATTAGGGATGGGCAACATAGGTTGGGTTAGATAGCCATGCCTAGATCTCATGAATGAATAAAACAAAAATCTTTTGCAAGCTCAGTTCAGGTAAGACATAACTAGGAAAAGCACTTTTAATGAATTCTAATGTGAACACATAATAAAGATTTCTTGTACAAAAACAAAAGAAAGGATGTACTGATATTGAAGGCAGTTCAAAAGTAATTCACTAGGCCACATCCTAAGATGAAGAGAGTGACTTATCAAGAATGGCTGAACAGGTTGGCATCTTATTCATGGGAGTTTAGAAGATTGAGGGGTGATCTTTTTGAAACATAAAAGATTCTGAGGGTCTTGACAGGGCAGATGTTGAGATGATGTTACAAGTGCGGAAATCTTAAACCAACAGAAAAGTTTACAGAATAAGGTGACACTTTAAAACTGAGAGCCAAAGGAATTTCTTCTTTTCGAGAGTAGTGAACGTCTGGAATCCTCAACCCCAGAGAATTGTGGCAAATAGATCATTGAAAATATTTAAAGAGGAGATAGGTAGATTTTTGAAATATCATTGAGCAGAGAGTTATAAGGACTCAACATGAAAGAGGAGTTGAGGCCTTGGGCAGATCAACCATGATCATCTTGAATGGCAGGGCAAGCTTGTGTGGTCGAATAGCCTAATTCTGTTCCTATTTCTTGTGTTCTAACAGCATTATAAGTACACTGACACCAAATGGACTTTCAAGAAAGCAGGAAATTTAGGCTGAGCAAAAAATGCCAGTCCAGCCAGTGAAGCCCACATCCCCTAAATTAAAAAAAACACTTAGTCAAAGTAAGATATAAACTTTTACAGAAATGATCGGAGAACACCTTTTATTGTATAACTTTAAAAAAATTCCAAGACAGATTTTGCTGCAACAGAATTTAACATAAATTGCTGTTAGTGAGAATTGACCTTGAATATTTAGATTTTTCTACTTTTTTGCATCGTTGTTTGCTGAAAATGTGATTGAGAGGAGGAGGATTTTGAATCTGTGAGTACAGGGCAAGCAATTGCATATCTCCATAGCTAACCATTTGAAGACCTCAACACTTTGCAGTGCAAAGACTTCTGTCAAAGTATTTACTTGAACAATGGTTAAGAAATGACAGTTCCAAAGAAAATATAAATCAATCACCTTCCTTTTATTTTATTGGAGAGTTAGGTTGTGAAATTGTCGTCTTCTGATCTGCAACTCCTTCGAACAAAAGTGACCTTCCTTTTTATTCTTTTCAATATCCTTTCATATTGGATCATTTATCCTGATTTGTCATTCAGATGTAGATTTTTCCTCTGTGGTTGGTATCCTGAGGGTTTTCTGTGACCTAAAGTTAGTAATTAACTTGTAAATATTTCTGTAGCCATTGTGATTAATTTAAAACCAGTCCTCAAAACTGCTTTAAGGTTTTTGTACACCACTAATGGCCATTTTTGTTTATCTTCAATTGTTTTGTGGCTCATCAAGGTGCATATGGATCTTCACTATTCGAGTACTGTCCTTTCTTTGTGTTTTAATATAGCTCTAGCATTTTTGGCATTTTATGTTCTGGCAAGTTCCATTTCATTTTAGATCTGGCATATCGAATCTCTCTCTTCACCACAGTTTAGTACAGTTCAAATTAATCGAGGGGTCCTCTTTCTTTGAAAGATCATTGTTCTGGCAAGAATGTTTAGCATGAGTGTTTGGTTGTTGACCTTTTTGCGATAGCTTGTCAACCATGGAGCACTCACCTTTCCAGAGTAGGTTCGAAGAGAAACCTGTAGATTAATAATAAAGATAACAAATCCTGGGGATCACAGCGGTCAGGCAGCATCCATGGAGAGAGAGCAAGCTAACGTTCTGAGTCTAGATGACTCTTCAGCTCTGATGCAGAGTCATTTAGACTTGGAATGTTAGCTTCCTCTCTCTCCCTGGAAGCTTCCTGATCCACTGTGATCTCCTGCAATTGTTGATTTCAGTACAGATTCCAGCATCTGCATTAATTTGCTCATATATAGAGTTATAAGATGATCTATACATTCGGTAAATACCTTTGTGTTCTTGCACACTGAGTTGGTCTCAGGAGAGTTGTTGAAAAACTGTTTTGTCATCTGCGCAGTTTGGCTTTTAAAGGCCTCAATATTGATACCTCGTCACTGCAAATTTTTCTTGGTAGTTTTCTGTGTAGTAAAGCCTTAAGTCTATACTCATCCAAGACTGGTATGTTGACCAATTTTTACATCTTTATTGATTAACTTTTGTTTTAAACTAAAGCCATAGATATGTTAATTAAGAGACATTAAATTTAAATTCTTCATATGGGTAGGGTGTCTAATTAGTCACCTTGGTAACTAAAACAGTATTTTTTACTTCGTATTGTGACCTATGACGTTATGGGACAGTTGTCATTTAGTGAATCCTCGGGGTTGTGGGTTTGTGATAGCTCCAACAAAAGCATTTTCTCCCCATTGCCCACAACTGGCACTATATTCATTTACTGTCTGTTGACAAATCGTGTTTTGAAAGATTGGGAGTTGAGTTTTTGACTCTAGTAACGACGGCACTCTTTAGTAGATCTACTTTTATGCTGTATTGTGAAACCTCCTGAAAATATTTCATAGTTTAGGTGCTCACTTAAAACAGAGATGAGGAGTCACGTTTTATTCTCGGAGGGCTGAGAGTCTTTGGAATTCCCCTCTTCAAAAGGCAGAGGGTGCTGAGCCTTGAAATAAATCTAAAGGAAGAGGCAGAGAGATTCTTGATTACTAAGGGGATGAAAGATTATTGCTGACATGCAGGAATGTAGAGTTGTGGTTAAAATCAGATCAGCCATGATCTTATCTAATGGCAGAGCAGGCTCAAAGGACCAAATGACCTGCCCTTGTTCCATAGTAGACGGGCAGGAGGCTGGAAGAACACAGCAAGGCAGACAGGATCAGGATGCTGGAAAAACACAGCAAGCCAGGCAGCATCAGGAGGCTGGGAGAACACAGCAAGCCAGGCAGCTTCAGGAGGCTGGGAGAACACAGCAAGCCAGGTAGCAGCAGGAGGGTGGGAGAACACAGCAAGCCAGGCAGCATCAGGAGGTTGGAGGAACACAGCAAGCCAGGCAGCATCAGGAGGTTGGAGGAACACAGCAAGCCAGGCAGCATCAGGAGGGTGGGGGAACACAGCAAGCCAGGCAGCATCAGGAGGTTGGAGGAACACAGCAAGCCAGGTAGCAGCAGGAGGGTGGGAGAACACAGCAAGCCAGGCAGCACCAGGATGCTGGAAAAACACAGCAAGCCAGGCAGCATCAGGAGGGTGGGGGAACACAGCAAACCAGGCAGCATCAGGAGCGTGGGAGAACACAGCAAGCCAGGTAGCATCAGGAAGTGAATAAGTCACTGTTTTGGGTGTATCCTTCTTCAGGACCTGGACTTCCTCCTCTCCATCTTACGTCCTGAAGAAGGGTTACACCGACTTCTCCACCTCCTGATGCTGCCTGGTTACCTGTGCTCTTCTAGCATCCTGCCTGTCTACTTTGGATTCCAGCATCTGTAGGGTTTTTGGCTCTGCTCTAGTTCCTTGTTTGTATTTCTGTGTTGTGAATATTCTCCTCAAATTTGAATAGAGCTGCTATCATGGTTTTCTTAGCTGATGAGTAACTCTAATTAACCTCCTTTTTCCTTGAATAGAATTGCAATTTATATTTATAATCTTGATAGTTAATGGCCCATAGCGTGTCTGCCTGTCACAGCACTGTAAATCAGTCCTGGGGAAAGTTCAATGACCTCATTAGAATAACCAAGGTCAGAGGATACATTAAAACCTTGTACTATGATAATGCACTTTGTTTGGCATTTCCCACATTACCCCTTCTCCTCATTGTGCTGATTGTCATCTATAATGTAAGTGCAAGTGGTGCCACAATACCCTTCTCAACCTTTTAACCTATCTGCAAGTATATCTTCATTTAGAATGTAACATGAATGCCACATGTCCTGCATAATTTTGTTTCATTTGCCTGCTAATTCCCTGTTAAGCAACATTTACCTTCAGATGAGTTTTATTCTTGATGGTGCCAAGGAGAGGCCCTCTTTCTAAGCACTCCTTCAAGTGGAAAATGGCTCAAATACCAGAGAGTGTTGCATATAATAGTATTATTGTTCATCTCAAAGATGAAAGCCCTCTAACTCCTGGGAAAACGTACCAGTAAGTAAGAAGGAAGGAAATAATTGCAGGTCAGTTTCTCATGTTGTCTCATTTTGTTCAGTGTGCGTAGAACCTGCCACCAAAGGCTTTGTGACGTAGAGGAAGGTTAAACAAAGCCTAAACAAAGCATCTGATTGGTGAGTTTTTCCAATCTTTAAAGTAAATATAAGGTCTCCAGACTTTTCCTTTCTCTTTTTTTCCTCAAATATTGCCTGTTAATTGTAAGATTGATACAAATGTAAAAAAGAAAAGTGGAATAAAGTATAAAGAGGGGAGAATCCTTAAAGTGCAAAAATCAAGGATTCTAGATTAATTAATTAGGTGGAAGATGATAGATTAGATTCTCTATGGTATGGAAACAGGCCCTTCAGCCCAACAAGTCCACACTGACCCTCCGAAGAGCAACCCACCCAGACCCATTTCCCCCTGACTAATGCACTTCACACTATGGAAAATTTAGCATGGCCAATTCACCTAACCCGCACATCTTTGGACTGTGGGAGGAAACAGTGGGCGGCACAGTGGCACAGTGGTTAGCACTGCTGCCTCACAGCGCCAGAGACCCGGGTTCATTTCCCACCTCAGGCGACTGACTGTGTGGAGTTTGCACGTTCTCCCCGTGTCTGCGTGGGTTTCCTCCGGGTGCTCCAGTTTCCTCCCACAGTCCAAAGATGTGCAGGTCAGGTGAATTGACCATGCTAAATTGCCCGTAGTGTTAGGTAAGGGGTAGATGTAGATGTAGGGGTATGGGTGGGTTACGCTTCGGCGGGGCGGTGTGGACTTGTTGGGCCGAAGGGCCTGTTTCCACACTGTAAGTAATCTAATCTAAAAACCGGAGCACCTGGAGGAAACCCACGCAGACACGGGGAGAACGTGCAAACTCCACACAGACAGTCACCCGAGGCTGGAATTGAACCTGGGACCCTGGTGCTGTGAGGCAGCAGTGCAACCACTGAGCTACCATGATGGCTGGCAGGATGTGTGATGAGTTATCACTGCAGATGGATCCAATCTGTATCAAATGTTTGCAGCGCAAGCAAATTTAGGTCTGAGCTGCGAACCTGGAGTCGGAGCTGCAGACATTGTACTACATCAGGGAGGGAAAGTTACCTGTACACGTTGTTCCAGCAGGCGGTCACATATCTCAGCTTAGGCAACTCAAATTTGCTCTGTGATTGGAGGCAGGAAGGTGTGATTGCAGGTGAGGTAAGTATGGGAAACCAAGGAATAGCTTTCAAGGAGCCTTGGTCCCGGGAATTGTCGAACAGTAAAAAGGTTCTTGCAAGCTGTGTGGATGAGAGTGCGGTCTGTAGGGAAGATGAGCTAACAGACCATGGCCGTATGGTCCAGAGAAACAATCAAGTGGTGAATGCTATTTACATGATGATACTGTGTGACAGGAAGGGACAGAGTGTACAAATATGAATAAGCAAAAAATATGGTTGAAGGTGGAAAAATGATAAGCAGGCAAAATTAATGGCTCATCACTTAAAAACATGTAGTACTTGGAACAAAATCAATAGTTTCTTCCCCCAAGCCATCAGGCTCCCTAATACTATTAGATCACACTCTATTCCAACTGCAATACTTTGCACGACTTTTCAAATTGTTGCGAAAACAATAGTTTATTAATGACCATTCATTATTACACTGTAGTTTGACCCCACTGTGCCTATTGTCTTGACTTGTCAGGAATTACTGTGCTGTCTTGCGTGTTTTGTACTTTTCTTATGCACTTTATGATGCCCTGTGTATGACTGTACTCTCGTGTAGTTTGTGCCATCTCTGTTGCACCTTGGTCCTGAAGGACCGCTGTCTCAGTTTTACTGTATCAGTTGTATACAGTGGAAATGACAAATAAAGCTACTCTTGACTTTAAATTAAATAAGTAAATAGAGATCGATGGATATGAGCTTATAGCCACAATGGAGATATGGTACAAGGAGCTCAAAGTTGGAAACTGAATAGTCAGAGGTATGTGACTTTCCAAAAGAGCAGTCAAGAAGGAAGGGATAGTGGAGTTAAATCTGTGAAAAAAATCTTTGACAAGGTTAAATCTGTGAAAAAAAAATTCATGGAGTGTATTCCGGAGAGTTTCCTCGAAGAATGTTAAAGAGAGCATTAAGTTGAAAGAGAAAGTATGTAAGGAAACCAAAGTCAGTGATAGGCATGAGGACTGGGATAAATTCTGAATTCAACAAAGGCAGACTGAAAAGATAATAAAGATAATAAAAATAAACACAAATTAGAAAGGAATATAAAAACTGACAAAACAGCTTCTTTAAATATATAAGGAAGAGAGAGGTCAAAGTGGACATAGGCCCCTTAGAAAGTGAATCAGGGGAATCGGATTGGGGAACAAAGAAATGGCACAGATGTCAAACAGATATTTCGCATCAGTCTTTATGGTGGAAGATATATCAAACATAACATTAATACTAAAGAATATGGGAAAGGATTTAAGTAGCATCAAAAAAAAAAGTAAACTTATGGAGCTAAAGGCAGATAATTCCCCTAGCCCTGATGGCTTGTACCCTAGGATCCTAAACGTGGTAGCTACAGAGATAATGAATGCATCAGTAGAAATTTTCCAAATATCGTTGGATTCTGGAGAGGTACCAGAGGATTGGAAAACTGAGAATGTGACACCCTTATTTAAGAGGGTTTACAGCAAAAGGCAGGTAATCCTATGCTGATTAGCCTAATATCCATTGTTGGAAAAGTATTTGAATGAATTATTAAGGAAATAATAGCAGAATATTGAGAAAAATCATGCAGGCTCAACATGGCTTTGTGAAAGGAAAGTCATGCCTGACTAATTTATTATAGTCTTTCAAGAAAGTGTCAACCAGGGTGGATAGAGGAGAGCCAATAAATATTTTGTATTTGGACATCCAGAAGGCATTTAACAAAAGACTTACTTCACAAAAGATTAATCATAAGATAAGAGATGATGGTGTTAGGAGTAGTATATTGGCATGGATAGAAAATTGACTAATGGGCAGGAAACAGTGAATGGGGTAAGGGTTCTTTTTTCAGGTTATCAACCGTGACTAGTAGGGTTCATAGAGTCATAGAGATGTACAACAGGGAAACAGACCATTCATTCCAACTCGTCCATGCTGACCAGATATCCCAACCCAATCTAGTCCCACCTGCCAGCACCCGGTCCATGTCCTTCCAAACCCTTCCTATTCATATACCCATCCAGATGCCTTCTAAATGTTGTAATTGTACCAGCCTCCACCACTTTGCCTGGCAGCTCATTCCATACGGTAACCACCCTCTGCATGAAAAAGTTGTCCCTTAGGTCTCTTTTATATTTTCCCCTCTCACCCTAAACCTATGCTCTCTAGTTCTGGACTCTTCCGCGCCAGGGAAAAGACTTTGCCTATTTATCCTATCCATGCCCCTCATGATTTTATAGATCTCTATAAGGTCACTCCTCAGCCTCTGAAGCTCCAGGGAAAACAGCCCCAGCCTATTCAACCCCTTCGAATAGCTCAAATCCTTCAACTCTGGCTACATCCTTGTAAATTTGCAGACAGCAGAAAAATAATGGAAAGGCAAGTTATGAGAGGGATACAAACAGTTTGCAGAGAAATATTGTTTGGTCAATTTGGCAAAACGTTGGTAAATGTAGCTTAATGTAAGAAAATGTAAATTTCATTCTTGAAGGGAGAACAAAAGATCAGCATGTTTCTAATAGGAGAAAATGTGCAGAAAGCTTCAACACAAAGGGACTTGGGGAGGGTATTTGTGCATGAAACACAGAAAGCTAGCATACAGGTGCAGCGGGTAATTAGGAAGACTAATGGAATGTTGACCATTATTTCAAGGGAGTTGGAGTACAAGAGTAGGGAAGTCATACTGCAACTGTATAGGGCATTTTGAAACCCCACTTAAGGAAAAATATCATTTCTTTAGAGTGAGTTCAGAGAAGGTTCACAAGAATGATCCCTGGTATGAAGGGTTGTCCTAAAAGCAAAAACTAAACAGGTTGGGTCTCTAGTAACTGGAGTTTACAAGAATGAGAGGTGATCTTATTGAAAGATATAGGATTTGTCAGAGGCTTTACAGGCTACTGCTAAGGGGATGTTTCCCCTCAGGAGAAAAATCTAGAACAAGAGGGCATAGTATCAGTCTAAAAGGGTACCAATTTTAGACTGAGATGAGGAAAACTTTCTTTTGTCAGAGAGTTGAGAGTCTTTGGAACTCCTGGCCACAGAGAGCAATGGGGGCAGAGTCCTTATCTATATTTAAATTTGAGTTTGATAGGTTTTGATCAGTACAGGAATAAAGGGTCATAGAGAAAGTGTAGAAACCTGGATGTGAGGAATGTCAGATGGGCATTGAGCTTATTGAATGCCAGAGTAGGCTCGAAAGGCTGAATGGCCTACTCCTGTTCCTATTTCTCATGGTTATATCCTTCACAGTAAAAGGCATTCATCGTATTCCAAAAATATTACCTCAAAAGGTAAAAGTAGTGGAGGAAATAAATGACTATCACTAGAGAAAATGTGTTACAAAACTAATGGGACTAAAGGCCTTATCCCCCGCTGACCTGGTGGGATGTATCCTAGCGTATGAAAGGAAGTAGCTACAATGGTAATGGATGTACTGGTCATAATCTCTCAAGAATCTTTTGATTCTGGAAATGCCCCAGATGATTCGAAAGCTGTCAATGTAATTCCTTTATTCAAAAATGTAGGGAGACAACAAAAGGTAACTATAGGCCAGTTAGCTTCACATCTGTCATTTGGAAAATGTTACAGCCTATTATAAAGAATTTAATAACAGAGCACTAGAAATACAGCAAACAATGTATTAACTGGCATCTATGGGATCAGAAGTGTGCTAGTTGATCAAATATTCAAATCATCAGGAGATCCATATAATCTATGGAAAACACACACTAGGTAATAGAGATGGAATGCAGGGGGTATACATATTACTGTTATGCTTTATTTACTGGATAGATTACCTTAATAATAATGCAACTTTGTCTTAAATAAAACATACCAGCAGCAAGCTGTCTCACTTGCACCTTCAACTGTTTACTCAGGCACCATGGTAGATCATGGTGTTTGTGGAGGAATTGACTTGAAATTGAATCAAATGTTGATACTTCATGTGGCCATTCAATTGAACAACAAGTATATTTACACTGAGGTAAATAAATTTAAAACTATAATAATTAGACAGAATAATGCAGGAAACTTGGTGGAATTATTAGTATATAACTATTGCTTGTTTCTTAAGAGTGCCAGATGTTAAGATGTTAATTAAAACAAAGTTTGCTGTACATGGTACAATCAAGCATAATCGATATGCTTATTGAAAGAGAAGTCATGCCTAACATTTTTTTTAGAATTAATTGAAGAAGTAACAAACAGGAAAGACAAAGGAGAATCAGTAGATGTAATATATTTGAATTTCCAAGAAGTGTTTCCAAAAGGTAGTGCAGAGAAGGGCAACCAGATTGATCCCAGGCATGGAGGGATTTCTTATGAAGAGAGGTTGAGTAGCTTGGGCCTGTACTGTTTGGAGTTCAGATGAATGACAGGTGACTTTATTGAAACAAGATTCTTAGGGGACTTGACAGGGTAGATGTGGAGAGATTGTTTCCTGTGTTTCCCCCTCATGTTCGAGTGGGCATATTCTCTTTAAGGGGTTGCACATTTAAGACTGAGATGATGAGGAATGTCTTCTCTAAGATGTTAATATGTGTGTAGAATTCTTTACTACGGAGAGATGTAGAGGTTACATCACAAAGTATAGTCAAGGTTGCTATAGATTAATAATTGGTAAGGGAATAGGGAATCAAGTATAATTGTGCGAAGGCAGAAAAATGAAATTGAGGAATACCAAATTCACCATGATCTTACTGAATGATGGAATACACTCGATGGACTGAATGGCCTAGCTCCGCTGTTATGGTCTAACATTTAAAGTTGTGCCTCTTGTTGAATAAACTACAGCTGTTTTACAACTTATCTAGTTCTGTTCACCTCTTTCTATGTATTTCTAAGCTTAGCACTACATTAAGCAAAAGAACAGCAAAAGGAATCTTCCTCCAATGTTTGACAGCTGCTTCCCTGACACCAGTCCAGTGACTCTTACCAGTAGTAGAGATTTTACTGAGGCTGAGATGAGAAGTGTGGTCAAAGCTTGGTATGCTCTTCTGCAAACCAGCAGTGAGATTAATAGATGCTTGTCAACCAAAGGCTTGTGGAAATGGGGAAATGACTGGTGTATGAAATAGGGTTGCAGATCAGGCATCTCACAGAGTGGTGAAAGATCTCAGGGGCGTTCATGATCATTTCCTCTTCCTGTGTCCCTGTGTCTGATAATTTGGGTCTCAGGTATTTATGTTTTAAAAGAAGAGTGTCTGCAGTGTATGAAATATACATATGTCAGAATATTTGACTTAGAAATAGAGAAATGTAGGAATACAGAAGATAGGAACATGTCAGTCCCTCAACTCACTTTCCCATTCAATATGATAATGGCTGATCATCAAGTTCAATACCTTAATCCTGCCATTCCCTTCCCCCCATATTCCTTTATCCCTTTAGCCTCAAGAGCTACATCTACTCTCTTCTTGAAAACACAAACTGCTTTGGCCTCAACCATTTTCAGTGGTAATGAATTCCATTGGCTCACCACTCTCTAGGTAAAGACATTTCTCCTCATCTCAGTCCTAAAAGGTTTATCCATTATCCTTAAACTATCCTTGGTTCGGGACCCCATCCACCCACCCGCCATTGGTCACATCCATCCTGCATCTAACTTGTCTAGCCCTGTTGAAATTTTATAGGTTTAGGTTGTGAGAAAATTTGCAGCTCAGTTTGAGATTCAGATTGTAAATTTTCTCACTGAGTTGGTAGGTTTGTTCTCAGACATTTCATCACCATGCACCAGTGAGCTTCTGGTGAAGTGCTGGTGTTCTGTCCCACTTTCTATTTATGTGTCTTGGTCTGTTAAGGTGGGTGATATCATTTCTGGTTCTTTTTCGCAGAGGTTGGTAAATGGGGTCCAAATCGATGTGTTTATTGGCAGAATTCTGGTTTGAATGCCAGGCCTCTGGGAATTCCTGTGTGTGTCTCTGTTTAGCCTGTCCTAGGATGGATATGTTGTCCCAATCAAAGTGGTGTCCTTCTTTGTCTGTGTGTAAGGATACTAGTGATAGCTGGTCTTGTCTTTCAGTAGCTAGTTGGTATTCATGTATCCTGGTGGCTAGTTTTCTGCCTGTCTGTCTGATGTTGTGTTTGTTGCAATCCTTGCACAGTATTTTGTAAATGTCTTTTATTTGCTGAGTGTTGGTACAGGGGTCCTTTAAGTTCATCAGTAGCTATTTCATTATATTGGTAGGTTTGTGGGCTACCATGATGCCATGGGGTCGGATTAGTCTGGTAATCATCTTTGAGATGCCTTTGATGCATGATAGTGTGGCTAGAATCTCTGGGTGTGTTGTGTCTTCTGGTTTGGAATTGTTATTTAAGTATCAGTGGAGTGTGTTTATCGGGTACCCGTTGTTCTTAAATACGCTGTATAGGTTTATATGAGATCCTCTCTCATTCTTCCAAAGTCTAGTGATTACAGTCTGAACCAACTCAATTTCTCCTCATACATCAGTCCTGCCATCCCAGGAATTAATTTGGTAAGCCTTTGCTGAACTTCCTCAGATAAGGAGGCCAAAACTGCACACAATATTCTAACTGTGAACTCACCAATGCCCTGTTTAACTGCAGCAAGACGTCCCTGCTCCTGCACTTGAATTCTCTTGCTATGAAGGCCGACATACAGTTTGTCTTCTTTACTGCCTGCTACACCTGCACCCTTACTTTCAGTGATTGATACATGAGGACACCCAGGTCTCATTGAATATTCCTCTCTCAACTTACATCCATTCAAGTCTAGAGTCTAGAAATGTACAGCACGGAAACAGACCCTTGGTCCAACTCGTCCATGCCGACCAGATATCTTACCCTATTCTAGTCCCATTTGCTGGCACTTGGCCCATATCCCTCTAAACCCTTCCAATTCATATATCCATCCAAAGCCTTTTAAATGTTTTAATCATACCAGCCTCCACCACTTCCTCTCGCAGCTCATTCCATATGTGTACCATAATCTGCTTTCCTATTTTTGTGACCCCAAAGTGGATAACCTCACATTGATCCATGCTCACTCAACCAACCTGTTCCAATCATAGCACAACATTTGTCCCAGCTTTGTGGCAGCCAGTGGCCTACACAGAGCAGTCCAGAACCCACAATTACAACCTATGTTCAACAACGCCAAAACCTCACAGCGTAGGATGATGAGACATTCTTCCATCAGGGGGCCCTCTCCAGGCTCCCTGAATGAATACCCTATTAATGGTCATGAGATTGCTTTATGAACACCTCCACCCACCCCCAACACAAGCTGCCATGTGATTGGCCAATAATGTGGGCAGAGCAAATTGGAAAAGCAGATTATGATTGGTGGCCAGGATAGTAATCTCCTGGATTTAACCAATAGACAGTGCAGTCTCACTGAGAGACTTTTCTGTATGCAAAGGCTGCTGTTTGTGGCTGCATGCACCCATCTCAAACTCTAGTCCAACCAAATCCCCAGATTGAGTGCAGTGAAATCCAATTGAAGAGAAATGGTCCCAGAGCCAAAATGCCTGAGTAACATGGGGTTGTGGTAACTGAATTAATGAATAACTCGTTCCTTGCTCCTATATTCCTATAGGGAGGGGGGAGTGTGCTGTTTCTAAAGTGTTTAGGAAAATTATGCAAAATGCCTTCTCAGTTCAGATCTGAGCTGTCATGAAAAATTCAATTCAAACCTTCATAAGGTGACTGCACACTGTCACATTGCCTGCAGGTGATACCATTCCTATGTGGATAAATAGAGCAGAAAGGCACATCTTATGGATGGCGTGCTTGCTGTTTTCAAGGTGCTGAGGGACAAAATCTAGGACACTGCAGCAGCAGCAGTCTTTAGTGAGCTTGGGGACAAACTGCAGACAGCTCTAACCCAGGGTTTCTGAGATCTGGTGATCATGCGCTGTACTGTGCTTTCACAGGACATCAGTCAAAATGGCTGCAGATTCAATCCGTGCCATTAGGAAAACAGAAGTGGCCATCATGCCAACGATGATGCTTTGGCCCAGTCTGGACTCTGTGCCACTTCAAGCTTCTGAAAGCAGTGTGGTCCATGTGTAAGCTTCACTGCACCTTCCAGCAAATCTGCCAGATACTTAGCTTCCAAATCACAAGAAGGTGATTTCGCAACAAAATTCCAAAGTCATGCATAGTTACCCTCACATTTGCCCACCCAGAAGCAATTTGTCATACAGAAAATATGGTGTGTTGTCTGCTACAAAAATTAATCTCATAGTGGAGCAACACCTCAGACGTACTATAAACAGTCAGTGTTTATACAATAGGCCCTAATTACTTCCCTGAACCCTTGCAGAGTATTTCATTTTCTGACTGTACATCAGTGTCAACAGCCACACAGGGGACTATTCACCTACGCTGGGAGATGCCCAGCCAGTCAAGTTAATTTCTGAATTCCAGTAATTATAAGACAAACCTGATGAAGGTGCTCCTGCTGCTATCATTGAGGGGCTAACATATTCACTCCCCTGTTCACTTACTGATTGATCACACATATTCTGGACTTTGCTTGCCTAACAGTGCTCCTCGTCGTAATAAAAGCAAGCGCGTTGCAGTACCAAGGGATAGTTTGTGAATATTTGTTGATTTGCAAATCGTATTTGAGAGTGTACAGCAAGATGTCTGCAGATCAATATGAACATCAAATTATTGGCCAGACATCCCAAACATTTCTTTGATCATCCTCTGTATCTTTGTATATTTCTCTCATTGTAGCTGCTTCAGCTTGGATTCTGGAGATGAGTCAATAATGACTATAAATAGCCAGTGTTGAGAACAGGTGCTCACATTGCTCTCCATCCTTCCAAGCTTTGCTTGTATCTAAAAAATTCTTAGGAGACATGATTATCTCAGAATGAGTGAATTGTGCAAATGTGTAGATCCTTGAGCATTCAGGTGCACGATTTTCATTTGATTTGCAGCATTTAAAAATTCACAGGAAAGAATTCTCTGTTCACATATTTCACAATCTGCTCACAGATTCACAAGCAATATAGGTCCTGTCAATTGCATCTTGTGCCTGGGGAAGATAATGATTAAACAAAAATGAAACTTACCATTGCCTTTCCTGGCAGCTCCTATATGGGGAATTGTGTGGAAGTGTTATGTTGTGGAAAAATAGTCTGTCACATCCTCTGGATTATTCGAGCCAGACAATATCGTCTGAAACTGTAAAGTCTCTGTGAGATAACAGTTCAGTGCTGTCAGTGCTTAAACTCTCTGGGGGACAGCAGTCCTAATAGACGGGTGTGTCAGCAACTCTTATTTTGTGTGGTTATATTAATCACTAATGGCTACCCTCCTTGGCCTGACTTTCTTCACGTGCAACTACATTTAAGAGTCGGGGGTAACTGACCCCACAGCAATATTTTCACCCCGTGGCAACTCCCTTCTGATAGATATGACTGAAGTACACATTGACTCTGATTAAATTGCAGTTTGTTTCGGCATTACTTCCAGCAACACTCAACACAGACATCATATTTAGGAGAGAAAGAATACTTTATTTTGGAATCCCTCCTCTGTACCTTCAGTTATCAGCAGTGGAAGAGTCAGCAGCATTCTTAGCTCTGAATCCAAAGGTGATGGGTACAAAATCCACTTGAGATCCTCACTCACTGTGCGTCTCTGCTGCAGGAGGCCTGAAATTTCCATCCAGGTGAAGCCCATTTCACCTGAAAAGCAGAGATTTTCTCAAGACAACACATCTATTTTGCAGTATTAACAGTATTTCTGTTTAAAAATTGATACAGTGTTGCCCCATTCCATCAGGAAATAATAATAAATCTATAAGTTCCTTAATTGTTAAAAAAAATTGTTGTTTGCATGTGAACTAATAGCGCTGGTGATGATGGAGTGTCTGCTTGAACTGGTCCAATCCACCTGGTGTAGGTGCACCCACACTCCTGTCAGGGTGGGCATTCAACACTCTTGACTGAACAACAATCTAGATCTAAGTAAAGATGGCAGATGGATTGGAGAGGATCTTGTGAATGGTGGGGTTAGTGCTCCCAAGTACCTGTTACCTTGTGACTTCAACCACTTAAACTGTTTGGAAGGTTCAGTTAAAGGAGGATTGACCAGTACTGCAGTGCATACAGACACATGAATAAGAAGCAGTAATGGGCCGTTCTGCCCATTGAATCTACTCCATTATTAAAGAAGATCCTGGCTAATTTTTTTGTGTTTCAAAATCCCAATAGCTTTTGCTATCCTTGCCCAACTATTATCTATCTACTTCCACCTTAAAAATATTCAAATTATTCACCTCTACCACCTTCTGAGGCAGACACTTTCAAAGTCTCTCAACTATTATGGAAAATAAAGAACATGAAAGCAGGGGAAGGGTTAAAACATGAAGACCACCAAAGGTCACAATGGCGAGATGAGATAACACAAGTAATAAAGCAAGTTTCTCTGTTAAATGATTGGGACCGTACATATTTGGGACATGACATTAAAATAACTAATTAATACTTAGTAGAGTCAGCTTGAGACAGGAGACTACTGTAATAGATGGAATAGCTAAATATCTATCATGATAGGTTAGTCTGCATTGGAAGATCACTGTAGCAGAAGTGATAATAAATATTTAATCATGACATTAGGAAAATATCAAGTAGGGTCTGGAATGAAAGACCATTGCAGCAGAGTTCGCAATAAATATCCAACCATGACATTAGAATAACATTAAGATTAGATTAGATTACTTACAGTGTGGAAACAGGCCCTTCAGCCCAACAAGTCCACATCGCACCCACCGAAGCACAACCCACCCATACCCCTACATCTACATCTTACCTAACACTACGGGCAATTTAGCATGGCCAACTCACCTGACCTGCACATCTTTGGAGTGTGGGAGGAAACCAGAGCACACCCATGCAGACACGGGGAGAACGTGCAAACTCCACACAGAGAGTCACCTGAGGCGGGAACTGAACCCGGATCTCTGGCGCTGTGAGGCAGCAGTGCTAACCACCGTGCCGCCCATTAAGATGAATGTACAACTAAAGAGATAATGGGAATTTACATCACTGATTTATTGTGTAGCTAGAGTGAGGTACTTTGATTAATATAGTTGGACATGCTAATAAGCTAACAGAAACATGATAAAAAAGATATAAAACTCCACGGACCCTGAGGTTCGTGGGCATTCAAGAATCTGCTTTCTCAGTGTCACGGTTTTTTGTTTGCAGATAAAAGACCTACTTCTTGAAGAACTCTCTGCATCTACTGGTGATTCTCTATATTTTCACCACAACACTATCTGAGAAAAAAAAAATCCCTACATCTCTATCCTAAGAGCATGATTTCAAATTTTTAAACAGTGCCCACAAGTTCTGGACTCGCGTGCAAAAAGAAATGACCTATCCATGTCCACCTTGTCAAAATTGTTCAGGCACTAATAGGCTTCAATCAAGTCACCCCATTACTTCAAAACTCCAATGGAAACAAACTCAGTCTATCCAACCCTTCCTCATAAAACAATGTGTTCACTCAGGTATCAATGCAGTCAACATCCTCTGAACCAATGAAAACAGGTCATTCTGCTATAACATGCATTTCATTAAGCAAATATTTATAACATGATTGATTAATTGGAAACATGTTTCTAAAGCATAAAGTTTTAAGACCTATGTTGGCAGTAACATGATTCCATCGCTGACAGTTTAAGCATTGTTTCTAAAGCACAATTTTTCTGTAATGCGGGATTGCACATGACTGAACTGACTGTAGTTGCTTATAAATGTAGTCCAGAACTAGACACAGCACTTAAGATGTGATCTCACCAATGCCTTGTATAACTGAAACACAATATTCTTACTTTTCTATTCAACTCATATTGCAATAAAGAAAAGCTTTCCATTAGACTTTTCAATTCATTACTGTATCTGAATAATAACTTTTTGTGAATCATGCACTTGGAAACTTAAATCTTTCCAGAACCTTGGAAAGGTTGTTTGAATAGTACATTTAAATATTTAAATAATGGATTGTATTTTTAGTCTTCCTATCAAAGCGAGTACCTTCACACTTGTGCTTTATTAACCAGATTTTTTTCCCTCTCACTCAAGCTATCTATATCCACCTGCAATTTCTTTGTCTTCTTGACAACATACTTTCCAGTCTATCTTTTGTTTTATCTGCAAATTTAGCTAATGTGCCTTAATTCCCCTCATCCAATTCATTGGTATAAATTATAAAAGGCTGGAGTCCTAGATCCTGTGAGAATTCACTCAGCTCAACCTGCAGATCTCTAAAAGACCCTTTTATGCATATCTTTTGTTATCTACCAATCAGTCAACCTTCGATCTATGCTAATATGTTACACCTGACACCAGGAGCTCATTTTTTGCACAATATCTTTTTATGTGACAGCTTGTCGAATGCCTTCTGGAAATTGAAGTGCAGTATATCGATAGTCTCCCCTTCATTCACTTTTCCCAATTATCTTGAGTTTGAGTAACTTGTTCAATGATCAATTGTGACATTTCTCTCATCATTGAACAAAGTGACCTACAGCTTCCTGTTTCCTACACCTTTCTCTGCCTGAATGTGGGAGTTATATTTGCTATTTTCATTCTGAAGTAATTCCTTTTAAGAATCTGGTGAGTTTTAGAATGTAACACTACCTTATTAGCTACCTCTTTTAATGTCTTAGGATGAAGTCCACAAGACCAGGTACTTGTTAGCCCATCAGTTTGCCCAATCCTGCTTCTCTGATGATTGTGAGTTCACCTGGTTTCTCTTCCCCCATCTTCACTTCCTGACTTACAGCTATTTCAGAAATGTATTTTATACCCTTTTTGTAGAGAAACCAGAAGCAAATTATTTGTTCACATTATCTGCCATTTTCTTATTATTTATCATTAACTCTCTATTCTTAATCTATAGAAAAAGACACACTTTATTTAGTCTTCCTATTGCTACCCACTTTTATATTTCTAGATAACCTCCACTTACACTTAAACTTCTTTTCTTTATTAATTTTTATGTCTTTCTGTGCCATTCATTATATTGTGTCCAATCATCAGACTTCCCACCCAACTTTACATTTTTTATGTTTTTATTTTGTGATTAATGCTTTCATCAATTTCTTTAATTAAACACGTTTACTGATCCTCCCTTAGAATTTTCCTTTCTAGTAGAAATACATTTATGCTGAGTATTCTGAAATATCCCTTGAAATGACTGCCATTGCTTCCCTATTGATTTGCATTCACTTCAGCAAACTCCAGTTTCATGCCCACAAATTTTCCATTGTTTAGTTTTAAAATGCTAGACTTAGACTCACTCTCCTGCTGAAACTGGATTTGAAACTTAATCACTGGAATGTAAGAACTAAGAGCAGGCAATTCAACCCCTTGAGGCAGCTTTAACATTCAATATGATTATGGCTTAGCTCACCCCAGCGTCAGCTCTAGCTTTCTGCCTACCCTCCATTACCCTTCAACTCTTTATCAATTAAACATCTGTCTATCTCCTCCTTAAATTTACTCCATGTTCCAGCATCCACCACACTCTAGGGTAATGAATTCCACAGATTCATAATAATTTGAGAAAAGTATTTCCTCCTCGCCTCTCTTTTAAATCTGCTATCCTTTATCCTAAAACTATGACCTCTCATTCTAGATTGCGAAGCATGAGGAAACATCTTTTCTATATCTACTTTATCAATGCCCTTTATTATCTTATATATCTCAAATATCTCTTCTCCTCTAAACTCCTGAAGCCCTAAACTGTTTAATCTCTGTTCATAAAACAAACCTCACAACTCTGGAATTAATTGAGTGAGTCACCTTAGAACTACCTCTCATTCAATTACATCCCTCCTCAAGGTAGGGGACAAAACTTGTGTACAATGCACCAGGTGTGATCTCACTAATGCCCTGTACAATTGCAGCACTTGCCCCTTCTTTAGCAATAATTGCCAAAATTCCATTTGCCTTCCTTATTATCTGCTGCACCCACACCGTAGTCTTCTGTGATCCATGCTTGAGGACACTTGGGCCCTTTGCTCCAAAGTAGCCCTATATTTTCCCACCCATTCACTTTCAAAATGTTTGCCAACTTTCCTTTTAGCTGCAGTTGCCTATGATGTCACAGTTGCTTCACTCATGTCTACCTCCACAGATTTGAAGAGGAACCTGATTTCTTTAGGGAGCTGATCAATCTTTTCAACAGTACTTCACTTGAACATCTGTTGTTTTGAACCATCAAGTCAGACTCAAAATTTATTTTCAGAGGCTTATTTCAAACTGTTATTCTGAACTAAGCATGTCCATTGTTTTTGAAGCAACAGATCTGAACATCTTATTTCATTCAAATCTATCAATTTTTTTTCTGTTCATAGAACCAATATCAGTTCAACAATAGTGTGAGGAATTTGTATCTCATGTTCCAGTTGCAAGTTTGATTCTAATTGAACATTGATTTTCCAACTTCAAATTCAATTTCTTTCCTATTTTCTCTATCTAAAGGTACGTCCTGTTGCTGTTCATCAGAGCCGCTGGGGATTTTCTACACTTCAAAGCTTACATCAAACATTTTGGGAAGTATTGATACTTCCTGACTTTTGACAGCTCTTCATTGGAGAACTTGTAGAAGGAGATTGAGTAAAAAAACAATCATTTTGCATTCTTCTAAAAGTACGCAGACTGCCTGTGTACTCTTAGTCTTCTCTTCATTAGGCAAAGTTGCCATTTCTAAAGGGCATTATGAGAGATCTAGACATGATGCTATTGTGAAGATAGTGAAAGGATGCTCTGTTTAATTGCACATAGTCTGCCTGCATTTCCTTGTTCTGCACATTAGGCAAAGTGCTGGAACACAGCAAACAAGATTGAGATCCAATGTTATAGATAAATCTAATATAGTACACTGAACATTTGCTTTATTTTCTTCCAACTCGAATATTAATGTCCTTTTATTTAATGACATGGTCATACATTCCACATTCCTTCATTAGGGATTTGGATTCAGTACTTTAATCCTTTGCTTCAGCCAAAACAATGATTTCTTTATCACAGTTAGAATTTTCCTCCAAATTGGCTAACACCTCCCCGCATCCACCAAAATTTCCTTTCAGAGTTCATTCGTGATTTTATTAATTACAACCTTCCTTGGACAAATTAGTCATTGTCCTCCTTATATAATTGTAGAGGATACACTGGTATCCTGCTTTCATTTTAGGTAGTGGTCTGACACAATGTATCAAAATTCAACTGAATGTTTTATTAAAAGCTGATTTGGGAATTAAAGGCACTTGTTTGATGTTGAGGTTTTCCTACTACCTGATATGTAGGACACAAGTTGGTATATTCTTTTGCCAAGCTGGTGTGGACATATTTTACAGTACATTCTTATGAAGTCTTGGTGAGGTAAAATGCTCCTTTATCACTGTTTTTCATATTCCTACATGTCTTGCTACAAAATACTGATATCTCCCAACCATATATGAGCTGCTCCACTATGTAATTAACAACTGTCAATTCCTCATCCTTATGTCTGTGAAGGTGACTCTACCTCCAGGTCAGAATTTCATTTTTAGTGTAATAGCATTCAGGAACTCTTATAACATCAGCTTCAGTGTTGGTTGCTGTGCTAACATGCTTAACTGTTGATCTGCTTTCTAAGCCTTAATTAATGGAGACTTGTGAAAACACTTCCTTTAAATTATTCACACACCTTTAAATAAAGTTTTGGTTACTCTTAACATCTGCTTGTAGTATTATTTTGACCTCTGGTGATTGACTTTGTTTAACCATTGCTCTGGTCACCATATATAATGAAAAAATACTTGGGGAAACTGTTCTTGTAACTGTTCCACATCTTTAACCTCTCTTAGAATTTCTATAATTTTGCGCAAAGTTATCATATTTTCTCCAAGCAAATAATTTCCTAGGAGTACGTCAAGTCCATCCAGAGGTAATTTCTTAACTCCTACTACCACGAGACCAGACAATAAGTCACACTCCAAAGCACTTTTTACATAAGTGGATGTATTTTCCACTTATTCTACTTGTTAACATCTTGACTTCCATTTCACTCTCTTGGGGAAAACTATGCTTCTCCAGCCAAAAGAAATGCTGAGAAAATCATGTAACCTTCATATAGTTATGGATGTATCAATTGAAAAAAAAAGCAGTTATCTTCCAATTTGACAAAAAGCTTCTGTATCTGTCATCTACATTGCTCATTTCTCCTGCACTCACTTCGGTCGCATAGTTAAAGTTAAAGCCACAATTTGATCCTTGGTATTTTTCTTTTGAGTTCCCTTTTTTGACTCACTCTTGCGGACTCCAATATGCCCCATGGGCTTCCCTCGCAACTTCTAACATTGTGAATGAAGATTTCCCACTGGAATGAGGCAGCAGAACACAAGACTGTCAGTGGTGAATTGATGTAAATCTTGCCTAAGTCAAGCATTTGATGAGTGCAAATATCTCAGAGTTGTACAACTGAAATAGTCTACAGGAGATGAAGAGTGGTGAGGCATGAGGAATTTAAATATAAGGTTGATGCAAACTTGTGGCATTACTGGGCCAGCAGTCAATATAGGTCAGCAAGCAAAGGGATGATAATGGGATTAATTGTGACTTAGGATACAGGTAGCACAGCATTTGGATGAGCTTAAGTTTACACAGGGTGAAAGATGGAAAACACTCCATTGCAGCACAGGAATTGTCAAGTCTGGAGGTAAAAAAGACATGGATGAGTTTTCAGCCTCTCATCAGCAACTCCTCAATGAGAATTAGGGAAAAGCAACAAACACTGGCTTTGACAGTGATGATCACATCCCATAAAAGGAAGTCTGAGCTGAGACAAGGAGGGAGATGCATGGTTACAGAGGTGGAAATCAACAGTCATTATGCTGAAATGATTATCGAGTCTGAAGCCCAGCCCAAGGTCAAATAGGAGGCTAATTCTAGTTCAGCCTCAGTGTTGATACAGTCTGAAATCTATGTGCATGGTTTTACTTTTACTTAGTTCAAATGGAAATTTCTTTTACTCAGTTCAACAATAGTATAGCAAGATATTAAACAAAATCAATAATCCTGTGAAAAGTCTGATTAGCATACTTTTCAACAATACAAAACTTGAAACAGCATATTGCAATAACATTTCTACACGAGTAGCAAAAAAGGAAATTTGTGAAACAGACTTTAAGTGTTTGTGTATGATGATATTTTGCCATTTGATTGTCAACCAGGCTTAAGTGTTCACAAATTAATGAATGACAGACCATTTTTAGATCTGAGCCAGTGATGTGAATATCAAATATTAAATGGTTACTTTTGGTGTCACCATAGGTTTTCAGTTATGTCACTTTCTGTAGTCCTTTATTTTTGCATGTATCTGTCTCTGTGTGAATGAGCTCAATGTGTTTCCTTGGATAACGTATATTTCTGATATCAACTGCCAAGCCAATTCACTGGGGACTTAACGATTGTGGTTTCCCAATGACAAATTCAAGTATCTTCAAATAATTAAGTAGGATCTAATTAATTGTTATCTTTAGGTTAATAATGCTTAATGATTTATTTTGTTTTGTGTTTCTGGACATTTTTGTCTAATAGGCAGTTCTGAACTGAGGATTTTACAAAATGTAGAGCTCGTGCTGATGTTGTCGGATTTTGGACAGATTTATCATTGTATTACAATGTGCCAAAGAAACTTCAATTTTACTCAACCCTGATAGAAGTATTAAAGTGAATAACTTCATAAAATAGGTCTTGAAGTTGCATTATCAGTTATTTTGGGTAGATAAAATTTCATATACCAGGGCTTTATTGCTAGTTCTGTACATCTACATACACTTATTTCAAAAATATAATTTTTTTCAATTTGTCCTAAGACATATTTGGCTCAGTATCTTCTTTCTATTCTATGCCCATAACTTGTAATTTCTATGTCCTCAGGTTTGAAATCAAATGATAATTTACATGCCTCAAATTATGTTCAATGGTTGACATCAAGTACGATTTCCTGAATTTATGTTTTGGGCCACAGCAGGTTTGACTGGAGTGATGGTCCTGTGAAAAAACACAGAGTAGGCTCATCAGTAATAATGCAGTCCAGACATTACTTTCACTTATATGAAAAAAAACCCATAATGTACTGATCTCCACAGTGCTTTGACTTACGAGCCTTGCATGGATATGAAGACTGCTGTAATTTAACTTCATATGTGAGGCATCTACAATATACTCAATTATAGAATGCCACATTATAGGAAGAAACCCCATGTGATTTCAGGATAATGGAGTGTGTTCTGATAATTGGAATTCCACTCCTCCAAAATGATTTCTAATCTTAAAGTAAAGCTTTCAAGAAATTGTAATTATTATGCTCTTTAAACTTAAATGGCAATTTTCCTTGGAGTCCTGAAAGCAAGACTCAACAGGGAATTCAGGAGATTGTTATTTATCCAGTGGTTGTGATTATTGAGCCCAATAGTGTACAAGAATTCAAGGGAATGATGGATAAGCACATGAGAGAGCAAGGACGAGTGAATATACAGTGAGAGGAGACCTATGGTGTACAAACCCTGATATGGGCTTGTTGGAAAAATGGATAAAACATTGAATGGAATTGAATTGAATTAGATTTATGGCTGAATGAGTGCAGTGATAAGTTTGTAGTGTCACTGCTTTGGCACCATCATAGGTACAGATACTTAAATATATGTTCAACAGGTTTATTTGGAAGTACTAGCTTTCAGGCCGCTGCTCCTTCATCACATAGCTGTGGAACAGGATCATAAGATATAGAATTTGTCGCAAAAGATCTCAGTGTCATGCAACTGAAATGATATATTGAACAAACCGAGATTGCTGCCCCACAGCTACATGATGAAGGAGCAGCGCTCTGAAAGCTAGTACTTCCAAATAAACCTCTTGATTTTTAACTTTGTCCACCCCAGTCCACATCATAAATATGTGTTACAGACTTGAAAGAATAATAAATAAAATTTCAGCATAATAATAACGGACATATATTTTTAGGGAAGTACTCGGATTTTAGTCCTTTTACCATACTGAACCTCCAGACTGCCTAGGCCAAGGCTCTAGACCACACTGAGCTTCAAACCCCAAGGACTCGCTTCCAGTCCACAAGGGCCCTGCCTCCAGTCTGGGGTCCACTTCCTCCATTCCACTCATTGATGAAGTATTGTTTAGATTTCTAGATTTTGTTCTGCTTGACAGAGAGCATGGTTTCCCCACATGTTGTGGTTTGTTGCAGATGTGGACAGCTTAACTCTTTTGTCTAACTAGTCGAAATCTCGAGAGTTTGATCGTGTAAAACTTTTAGCGCTTTGCAGCAAACTATGCAGGCTGTATCAGTGTTGCTTTTAGTGCAAAAAATATTCCATAACTCTTCCCCTGTCTGTCTCAGACTGATTCTCCGTCTATGTGTTATCACTAAAGTGGGTGGTGCTAATTATACTGATCCAGATAGTAACTGCTTCAAACCCATATGCAATACCACACTGGCTTTGCAGATGAATGTACTACATTGTGGAGGACTGAGTCATCCAGAGAGATCCTGGATTCAGTCTTTAATCTCTGTGATTTAATAGATCCCTGTGCTGAACATCCACCACTTCCAGTAAAATCTCACTTAGGTGATATATCAAAAATTTGCTGCCACTACAGAACTGTAGGCTAGCATGAGTAGCTGATTTCAAGGAGAACAAAAAAGAAAATTGGAATAGTATATATTGAACATGTTGAACAGGTGATGCTCCAGTATCCTCTGTTTACAGTGTGTTCAGCTTCTCAATGTTTCTTGAAGAAAACTTTTGACACAAAAGTGAGAATCAGGCTATCGTGGAGTTTAATTTGAATCACTATTGTGTTTTTTTTGTCAAGTTGTTTGTTGTCTTCATGTGCTCTTCAGTTATGATGAGTGCACAATAAGAAGTTAGCATTGATTTCACATAAGAAGGAATGTAGTAGTGCAGCCTTCAATGAAGATTAATTATGTTCTGGAGGCATCTTATTAAAACCTAAATATAGAATGTAGAACATAGAACATTACAGCACAGTACAGGCCCTTCGGCCCTCTATGTTGCACTGAACTGTGAAACCAATCTGAAGCCCATCTAACCTACACTATTCCATGATCATCAATATGTTTATCCAATGGCCATTTAAATGGTCTTAAAGTTGGCAAGTCTACTACTGTTTCAGGCTGGGCATTCCAAGCCCCTATTAATCTCTGAGTAAAGAAGCTACCTCTGCCATCCATTCTATATCTATCACACCTCAATTTAAAGCTATGTTCCCTCATGCTAGCCATCATCTCCGAGGAAAAAGGCTCTCCCTGTCCATCATATCTAATCCTCCGATCGTCTTATATGTTGCAATTAAGTCACCTCTCAACTTTCTTCTCTCTAATGAAAACAGCCTCAAGCCCCTCAGCCTTTCCTCATAAAACTTTCCCACCATACCAGGCAACAACCTGGTAAACCTCCTCTGCACCTTTTCCAATGATTCCACATCCTTCCTATAAAGCAGCGACCAGAACTGTATGCAATACTCCAAGTGCGGCCACACCAGACTTTTGTACAGCTGCAACATGCTCTCATGACTCCGAAACGCAATCCATCTACCAATAAAAGCTAGCACACAATACACCTTCTTAACAACCCCATCAACCTGGGTGGCAACTTTCAGGGATCTTTGCACATGGACGCCAAGATCTCTCTGCGCATCTACCAAGAAACGTAGCATTAGCCCAGTACTCTGTATTTCTGTTACTTCTGCCAAAGTGAATCACTTCACATTTTTCTGTATTAAACTCCATTTGCCACCTCTCAGTCCAGTTCTGCAGCTTATCTATGTCTCTCTATAATCTGCAACATCCTTCCACGCTGTCCACAACTCACCGACTTTAGTGTCATCCACAAATTTACTAACCCGTCCTTCGACACCCTCATCTAGGTCATTTATAAAAATGACAAACAGCAGTGGCCCCAAAACAGATCCTTGTAGTACATCACTAGTAACTGAACTCCAGGATGAACATTTCCCAACAACCACCACTCTCTGACTTCTTACAACTAGCCAATCTTTTATCCAAACAGCTAAATCATCCTCACTCCCCTGCCCCATATTTTCTGCAATACTCTACTGTGGGGAACCTTATCAAGCACTTTACTGAAATCCATATACACCACATCAACTGCTTTACCCCATCTACCTGTTTGGTCATCGTCTCAAAGAACTCAATAACGTTTGTGAGGCATGACCTACCCTTCACAAAACCATGTTGACTATCCCTAATCAACTTATTATTTTTTAAATGATTATAAATCTTATCTCTCATAATCCTTTCCAACACTTTATCCACAACCACATAAGGCTCACTGGTCTATAATTACCAGGGTTGACTCTACCACCGCACCCCCCCACCTTCTTGAACAAGGGGACAGCAATTGCTATCCTTCTGGCACTATTCCTGTAGACAATGACGAGATAAAGATCAAAACCAAAGGCTCTGCAATCTCCTCTCTAGCTTCCCAGAGAATCCTAGCATAAATCCCATCCGGATTAGTGGTGCTGGAAGAGCACAGCAGTTCAGGCAGCATTCGAGGAGCAGTAAAATCGATGTTTCGGGCAAAAGCCTATCATCAGGAATACAGGCATAAAGCCTGAAGGGTGGAGAGATAAGCGAGAGAAGGGTGGGGGTGGGGAGAAAGTAGCATAGAGTACAATAGGTGAGTGGGGGAGGGGATGAAGGTGATAGGTCGGTGGGGGGAGGGTGGAATGGATAGGTGGAAAAGAAGATAGGCAGGTAGGACAAGTTATGGGGACAGTGCTGAGTTGGAAGTTTGGAACTGGGGTGAGATTGGGGAAGGGGAAATGAGGAAACTGTTGAAGTCCACATTGATGCCCTGGGATTGAAGTGTTCCGAGGCGGAAGATGAGGCGTTCTTCAGGAAGTTCCAAACTTCCAGCTCAGCACTGTACCCATGATTGTCCTACCTGCCTATCTTCTTTTCCACCTATCCACTCCACCCTCCCCCCCCAACCTATCACTTTCATCTCCTCCCCCACTCACCTATTGTACTCTGTGCTACTTTCTCCCCACCCCCATCCTCCTCTCACTTATCCTGCCACCTTCAGGCTCTCTGCCTGTATTCCTGATGAAGGGCTTTTGCCCGAAACATTGATTTTATTGCTCCTCGGATGTTGCCTGAACTGCTGTGCTTTTCCAGCACCACTAATCCAGAATCTAGTTTCCAGCATCTGCAGTCATTGTTTTTACCTAAATCCCATCCAGCCCAGGGGACTTATCTATTTTCACACTCTCCAGAATTTCTAACACCTCCTCCTTATGAACCTCAATCCCATTTAGTCTAATAGCCTGTACCTCAGTATTCTCCTTGACAACTTTGTCTTTTCTCTGTGTGAATATTGATGAAAAGTATTAATTTAGCACCTCTCCTACCTCCTTGGACCCCAAGCACAACTTCCCACTACTGTCCTTGACTGGCCCTAATCTTACCCTAGTCATTTCTTTTATTCCTGACATACCTATGGAACGTTTTAGGGTTTTCCTTGATCTGACCTGCCAAAGACTTCTCTTGTCCCCTCTTCACTCTTCTTAGCTCTCTCTTTAGGTCTTTCTTGGTTAATTTGTAACTTTCAAGTGCCCTAACTGAGTCTTCAGGTCTCATCTTTACATAAACATCCTTCTTCCTCTTCATAAGAGATTCAACTTCATCAGTAAACCATGGCTCCCTCGTTTGACCACATCTTCCTGTCTGACAGATACATACTTATCAAGGACATGCAGTAGTTGTTCCTTGAACAAGCTCCACATTTTAATTATGCCCATCCCCTGTAGTTTCCTTCCCCATCCTGTGCATCCTTAATCTTGCCTAATCGTATCATAATTGCCTTTCCCTCAGCTATAACTCTTGGCCTGCAGTATATACCTATCAGTTTCCATCGCTAAAGCAAACGTAACCGAATTGTGATTACTATCATCAAAGTGCTCACGTACTTCAAAATCTAATACTTAGCCTGGTTCATTACCCAATAACAAAACCAACGTGACATTGCCTCTTGTTGGCCTATGTACATAATGTTCAGGAAATCTTTCTGAATACATTGAACAAAAACTGACCCATCTAAAGTACTGAAACTATAGTGTTTCCAGTCAATATTTAGAAATCTAAAGTCCTCCATAACATTTACCCTGTTATTTTCACTCCTATTCAGAATTATTGTTGCAATCCTTACCTCAACATCTCTGAAACATTTCAGAGGCCAATAGAAAACTCCCAACAGGGTGACCTCTCCTTTCCTGTTTCTAACCTCAGCCCATACTACCTCAGTAAACGAATCCTCATCAAACGTTCTTTCTGCCATTATAATACGTCCTTGACTAACAATGCCACACCCCACCCCCCCCCCCCCCCCCCCACCCCCCTTTTGCCGCCTTCCCTGTTCTTACAGAAGCATCTAAACCCTGGAACCCGTAACATCCATTCCTGTCCCTGCTCTATCCATGTCTTCGAAATGGTCACAATATTGAAGTCCCAGGTACCAACCCATACTGCAAGTTCACCCATCCTATCCAGATGCTCCTGGCATTGAAGTAGACACACTTCAAATCACATTCCTGCCTGCCGGTACATTCTTCCGCCCTTGAAACCTTATTTATGATCTCACTGCTCTCAACCTCCTGTACACTGGAGCTACAATTCAGGTTCCCATCCCTCTGCTGAATTAGTTTAAATCTTTCCAAAGAGCATTATAGTTTTGTTATATATCAGTAAGTATTACAATGAATTAATATGAATTTGTAAGTATCGAACATTTTGAAATGCAATACTAGATTAGAAATGCTCTCACATAAGGTGTGTAATAGACAAGAAATAAACATATATATTTGCAATGTTCTGTGATATTGTACAGGTTTAGATTTGAAAATTGAATTTTATATTCACCGTCCTAATTTAATATCATGCCTATCATATTTTTTTCTGACCATTTAAATGTAAATTCAATCCTTTAGGAACAAAAGCAGCATTTTATTGCAACTTACAAAATTATCATCGGACTAAGTTTGCAGATGACACCAAAATTAGAGGTGTAGTGGATACGAAGAAGATTACCTCAGATTACAACAGGATTTTGATCTGATGGGCCAATGGGCTGAGAAGTGGCAGATGGAGTTTAATTTAGATAAATGCAATGTGCTGCATTTGGGAAAGCAAATCTTAGCAGGACTTATACACTTAATGGTGAGATCCTAGGGAGTGTTGCTAAACAAAGAGACCTTGGAGTGCAAGTTCATAGCTCCTTGAAAGTGGAGTCACAGGTAAATAGGATAATGAAGGAGGTGTTTGGTGTGCTTTCCTTTATTAGTCAGAGTATTAAGTACAGGAATTGGGAGGTCATGTTGCGGCTGTACAGGATATTGGTTAGGCCACTGTTGGAATATTGCGTGCAATTCTGGTCTCCTTTCTATCGGAAGAATGTTGTGAAACTTGAAAGGGTTCAGAAAAGATTTACAAGGATGTTGCCAGGGTTGGAGAATTTGAGCTATAGGGAGAGGTTGAAAGGCTGGGGCTGTTTTCCCTGGAGCGTCAGAGGCTGAGGGGTGACCTTATAGAGGTTTATAAAATCATGAGGGGCATGGATAGAATAAATAGACAAAGTCTTTTTCCTGGGGTAGGGAAGTCCAGAACTAGAGGGCATAGGTTTAGGGTGAGAGGGGAAAGATATAAAACAGACGTAAGGGGCAAATTTTTCATGCAGATCCTGGTATGTGTATGGAATGAGCTGCCAGAGGATGTGATGGAGGCTGGTACAATTGCACCATTTAAAAGGAACCTGGATGGGAATATGAATAAGAATGGTTTGGATCAACATGGGACGGGTGCTGGCAGGTGGGACTAGATTGGGTTGGGATATCTGGTCTGCATGGATGAGTTGGACCGAAGGGTCTGTTTCCATGCTGTACATCTCTATGACTCTGAGGAAATATCAGAATTCTTGGGGAGGTATAGTTTCATTCTATTCCTTTTTAAACAAGGCTGTGATGTTAATCCTGCTTAATTTATTCAGCATAGGTAATTTATTTGTATATAATTTGATTTAGAAGCCTGGAACAGTTCTATGATAGAGTGGTAAGAGACTGAGTGAAAATCACCAATGAGAACAGTCTCATCAAACCATCTGTAAGAGATCACAAATGAGTGCTCCATAATGAATTTCCTGCCTTCCCAGGTTTACCTCCTCTTTATGAGGAAAGGGTTAAGCTTTTTGGAACTGCTCAGCTTTGTAGGGAGGTACCCAGCCTTGTAGCTTGCTGCGAGGTGGTGGGAGGGTAGTCACCAGCAATAAGGTGGGGAGCGCAGTGGTCAGCAGCAAGGGGGGAAGGGCAGTGACCAGTAGTGAGGGGATTGGGGGCAGTGGTCAGCAGTGAGATGGGAGGACAGAGCCAGCTGGGGGGTGAAGGTAGTGAGTAATGGTTGGTGGGGGGGTCAGTAGGAAAGTGGAGGTACAATGCCAGTAGTGAGGTGGAGCGGTTAGTCAGCAGTGAGGTGAAGCTGATGGGTGTGGAGGTATCAGCAGTCAGCAGCAAGGCCAGGTGGATAGAAGAAAGGGGATGTGGGTGGCAGTGACAGCAGGGTATATAGGATGGAGGAGTGACAGTTCCCAGCAATGAGATGGTTAGAGGGTGGTGGGTACCAGAAGGTTCTGAATCATGTAATGTCATCACTGGCATCTATGGTGCATGCTGGTGACAACCATCTTGGCATTGACAAGTCATGCTTGATAATTCTAAATGTATAACATTTTTCTACAAGACTGCCAAAGGTAATCGTTCACCATCAGTTCAAAGGTCTTTCCCAGATTTTGGTACCTCTTGCTTTTCATTCTTTGGCTCCCTTAAGAATCAATCACTCGTAGTCAGTTGCACACTTTGGGATAACTCATCATGTAAATTCCTTTCTTTCAAGTGTTAATTCACACCAAACATTGTAAAATATGTTGTTCCTCTCTCCTGTGGTAATATAAGGAGCTGACAGAGCAAATGTACAGCTTCAGCTCCTTGCATCGCTTTGCATTGTTTACACATGCAGCCTCCTTAGTGATTCATTAGTGAGTTCTGAGAGGGAGCACAGAACATGTGTGAAGATGGTAAGTGCAAATGGAATCAGAGAAACCACAATCTGGCCAGAGGGTCAGCTCGAGAACTCCCAGAGCTGCTGAGCCTGGAAATTTCACTGCTCTGCAAATGCAATTAAAGAAGTTCAACATCAGCCATAGATGGAAAACACAGTTAAAAAAAAAATCAGTAATACGTTGAAATGAATATACTGGTCATTCTGAAATACACAAGGCAAATCAGGTCGCTATGAATTCTTTGCAATTTTTATTGGCTTTTCATTCTGTGGGCCAAGCAGTCTGTGTGTTAGATTCAAAGAATCACAGTTAATTCAGCTCAATATATCTGTGTTAGATAAGAGCAAACTAGCCTAATCTTTTTATAAAATCCCTCATAAGAGGTTAGTGAGCAAAGTTAACACATATGGGATAGAGGGGTTAGGAATGGGCATGGATCAAGAATTAGTTGACAGACAGGGAACAGACAGTGCGAATAAATGCGCCATTTTCTGGGTGACAGGCACTAACTAGTCAGTTGCTGCAAGGATCAGCGCTTGGGGCCCAGCTATTCACCATATAAATGAGTGAGCTGGATGATGGAACAAGTGCAATGTTTCCGAGTTTGCTGATGTCAGAAAGCTAGATGAGATTGTGAGTGGGAAGAGGATGCAAGGAGGCTTCAGAGTGTGGTCGTTCCCCAAATAATAAGTATACGGCTTTGGAAACTGTTGGGGGGGAACAGCCTTGCGGGTGTAAGCTGCAGTGAAGGGGTCTGTGGCGTGAGTTCTGGCTCTGAGACTCAGAAGGGAAAGGGGGAGAGGAGGAGAGCGCTAGTTATAGGAGACTCTCTAGTTAGAGGCACGGACAGGCGGTTCTGTGGACATGGGCGAGACTCTCAGATGGTTTGTTGCCTCCCGGGTGCCAGATTCCGAGACGTCTCGGACCGTGTCTTCAGAATCCTTAAGGGGGAGGGTGTGCAGCCAGAAGTCGTGGTACACATTGGCACCAACGACATAGGTAGGAAGAGGGGTGGGGAGTTCATTCAAGAGCTCAGGGAGTTAGGCTGGAAGCTAAAAGCTAGGACAGACAGAGTCATCATCTCTGGGTTGTTGCCGGTGCCACGTGACAGTGAGGCAAGGAATAGGGAGAGAGTGCAGTTGAACACGTGGCTGCAAGGATGGTGTAGGAGGGAGGGCTTCAGTTATTTGGACAATTGGACTGCATTCTGGGGAAGGTGGGACCTGTACAAACAGGACGGGTTGCACCTGAACCAGAAGGGCACCAATATCCTGGGGGGTAGGTTTGCTAGCACTCTTCGGGGGGGCTTAAACTAATTTGGCAGGGGGATGGGATCCAGACTTGTAGTCCAGCAAGTAAGCTAGCTGTGTGTCAGGATGTCCAAGACTGTAGGGAGGCTGTGGAGAAGGTAGCACTGACAGGGAATACTTGCGGACACAGAGATGGGCTTAAGTGTGTATACTTCAATGCAAGGAGTATCAGAAATAAGGTGGGTGAACTTAAGACGTGGATCGGTACCTGGGACTACGATGTTGTGGCCATCACGGAAACGTGGATAGATGAGGGACAGAAATGGCTGTTGGAGGTTCCTGGTTACAGATGTTTCAGTAAGATTAGGGAGGGTGGTAAAAAAGGAGGGGGGGTAGCACTGCTAATTAGAAATGGTAAAACAGCTGCAGAAAGGAAGTTTGAGGGGGATCTGCCTCTGGAGGTAGTATGGGCTGAAGTCAGAAATAGGAAAGGTGCAGTCACCTTGTTGGGTGTTTACTATAGGCCCCCCAATAGCATCAGAGATGTGGAGAAACAGATTGGGAAACAGATTTTGGAAAGGTGCAGAAGCCACAGGGTCGTAGTCATGGGCGACTTCAACTTCCCAAATATTGATTGGAAGCTCTTTAGATCAAGTAGATTGGATGGGGCGGTGTTTGTGCAGTGTGTCCAGGAAGCTTTTCTAACTCAGTATGTAGATTGTCCAACCAGAGGGGAGGCCATATTGGATTTGGTACTCGGTAATGAACCGGGACAAGTGATGGGCTTGTTAGTGGGTGAACATTTTGGTGATGGTGACCACAATTCTGTGACTTTCACCTTGGTTATGGAGAGAGATAGGTGCGCACAACAAGGTAGATTTTACAATTGGGGGAAGGGAAATTACGATGCTGTAAGACAGGATTTGAGGAGCATAAGTTGGGAGCATAGGCTGCCAGGGAAGGATGTGGTGGAAATGTGGAACTTTTTCAAGGAGCAGATACGATGTGTCCTTGATATTTATGTACCTATCAGGCAGGAAAGAAATGGTCATGTGAGGGAGCCTTGGTTGACGAGGGAGGTTGAATGTCTAGTAAAGAGGAACAAGGAGGCTTACATAAGGTTGAGGAAACAGGGTTCAGACAGAGCAGTGTAGGGATACAGGATAGCCAGAAGGGACCAGAAGAAAGGGATTAGGAGAGCTAAGAGAGGGCATGAAAAATCCTTGGCGGATAGGATCAAGGATAACCCCAAGGCATTTTATGCGTATGTGAGAAACCTGAGAATGACGAGAAAGAGGGTAGGTCCAATCAAGGACAGTAGTGGGAGATTGTGTATTGAGTTGGAAGAGATAGGAGAGGTCTTGAACAAGTACTTCTCTTCAGTATTTACGAACGAGAGGGACCGTATTGTTGAAGAGGAGAGTGTGAAACGGACTGGTAAGCTAGAAGAGATACTTGTTAGGAAGGAAGATGTGTTGGACATTTTGAACAACTTGAGGATAGACAAGTCCCCCGAGCCTGACGGGATATATCCTAGGATTATGTGGGAAGCAAGAGAGGAAATTGCAGTACCGTTGGCAATGATCTTCTCGTCTTCACTGTCAACGGGGGTGGGACCAGGGGACTGGAGAGTAGCGAATGTTGTGCCCCTGTTCAAAAAAGGGAATAGGGATAACCCCGGGAATTACAGGCCAGTTAGTCTTACTTCTGTGGTAGGCAAAGTAATGGAAAGGGTACTGAGGGATAGGATTTATGAGTATCTGGAAAGACACTGCTTGTTGAGGCACAGCCAGCACGGATTTGTGAAGGGTAGGTCTTGCCTTACAAGTCTTATTGAATTCTTCGAGGAGGTGACCAAGCATGTGGATGAGGGTAGAGCAGTGGATGTAGTGTACATGGATTTTAGTAAGGCATTTGATAAGGTTCCCCATGGTAGGCTTATGCGGAAAATCAGGAGGCATGGGATCGAGGGAAATTTGGCCAATTGGATAGAAAACTGGCTAACCGGTCGAAGTCAGAGAGTGGTGGTAGATGGTAAATGTTCAGCCTGGAGCCCAGTTACAAGTGGAGTTCCGCAGGGATCAGTTCTGGGTCCTCTGCTGTTTGTAATTTTTATTAATGACTTGGATGAGGGAGTCGAAGGGTGGGTCAGTAAATTTGCAGATGATACAAAGATAGGTGGAGTTGTGGACAGTGAGGAGGGCATTTGTCGTTTGCAAAGGGACTTAGATATGATGCAGAGCTGGGCTGAGGAGTGGCAGATGGAGTTCAACCCTGCCAAGTGTGAGGTTGTCCATTTTGGAAGAACAAATAAGAATGCGGAATACAGGGTTAATGGTTGGGTTCTTAGTCAGGTGGAGGAACAGAGGGATCTTGGGGTCTATGTACCAGAGAGTGGTGGGGGCATGGAATGCGCTGCCCGTGGGAGTGGTAGAGTCAGAATCATTGGCGACCTTTAAGCAGCATTTGGATAGGTACATGGATGGGTGCTTAATCTAGGATAGAAGTTCGGCACAACATTGTGGGACGAAGGGCCTGTTCTGTGCTGTATTGTTCTATGTTCTATGTTCTATGTTCTATGTTCTATATACAAGTTGAGTGAGTGGGCAAACAAGGCGAAGATGCAGTACGTGGGAAGTTATACATTCATGTGTGAAGAAATGATAGGCAGAGTATTATTGAAATAATGATATATTGGGAAATGTGGATACAAAAAGGGATCTGAATGTTCTGGTACATGAAAGCAGACAGGTAGATGCAGCAGCAATTATGCAGGGAAATGTTATATTGGTTTTCATTACAAGACAATTTGAGTTGAAAGGTGTAAAGAGACTTGGTGAGACCACCCATGGTGTGTTGGGTACTGATTTGGTCTCCCTACCTAATAATGGATAGAGGGAGGAAACAGAGATTCTTCCAACTTAAATCTGAGATGGCAGGACTGCCTTATGAGGAGAGATTGGTTCAGCTGGGCCTCTATTCACTAGAGTTTAGAAAGATGAGAAGGGAACTGATTGAAATGTTTACAATTCCAACAGGGCTGGACAGACTGGATGCAGAACATTTCCCCTGGTTAGGACATTTAGATCTAAGGGGCACAGATAATGGATAGAACACTTATGTCTGAGATGAGGAAAACTATCTTTGCTCAGAGGGTAGTGAGCCTGTGGAATTCTCTACCACCGAAGGCTATGAAAGTGATCATTGAATATATTCAAGAAAGAGATCGTTTATTTAGATTTTAAAGGCATCAAAAGGTATATGGAGAAAGTAGGAAAAAGACATTGACAGAGAACATCAGCTCGATCATACTGAAAGGTGGAGAAGGCTTGAAGAATTGAATAGCCTACTCCTATTTGAGGTTTCTATATTTTTCTACCTAACTCAACTGCCTTGTTTTGGCCCAGAGCTGCATATAGGTTTTGGAATTTTAATTGCTTTTTAAATTCTTCAGTGGCCTCTGCCCTTTCCAGCAGAGTTCCAGATCCTTATCATCTTACAGGTGCAATATTTTCACCTCAAATTCCCTATAAACCTACTAATTACTGAAAATCTATGAGCACCCTTACCACCACCTCCCCACATCATGCTCAGCCCACCTAGTTGTTGACCTCTCTCCTAAGTGAAACCATTCCTTCCTATTAGGACACAGGGTAAACACTCCTGCATAATTTAAAATCAGCAACACAGAAAAAATTTATCCCATGCAGTAATCTGTTAAAGTTCATTAGGCCAAGACCTAGTTAAAGTAAAAGGTAACAACTTTATTTCTTCAAGAATAACAGAGAATAATTAACTAAAACTTTTTATAACTCTTTCCTCTAACCTATCTATTACCTTCCCTTCTATAAAACTAGTCTGATAAAACTCCCGAATACAATTTACAAAACAAAGCTTCTTATCTCAAAACCATGCAGCTTTTGGTTCTTCTCTGTATTTTTGGTCTTCTTTTCTTCTTCTTGAGGATTCTGCTTCACAGGTTACTGATCAATAAAGGTACTTTTAAGAGAGCTATTTTTCAGGCAGTCTTTTTACATGCTAGTGGCTTGGCATTTCTCCTCTCAACTGCTGAATTTTCCCCTGTCTTATACCCCCAAAGCATTGAATTGAGATATTGGCTTTTAAGATTGTCAATATACTATATTCAAACTGGATTGGAGTTTGGTATTTTTCAGGGTATAATTTAAACTGATTGGCCTAATTTGAATCTGTTTTGTCATTTCCAGGCAACCAGCTAATCAGGTTTTTTGAACAAATGTTACATTATATATTCTTTTTCAGAACACTTGGTTCTGTCAGGTACTTCTGTTGCTTTCAATTCTCTAAAAGGTACAGTACACCCACACCTTCATAACACTTCTGATCCACCCTATCTAAACACTCATTATTTTATACACTTCAGTTAAATCTGTCTCAACCTCCTCTGTTTAAAAGAAAACAATCCATTTCTTCTCCAAGCTAAAATTCTCCATTATTGTCAACATTCCTATCAACCTCTTCTGTACTTTCTCTGGTGTTATCATACTTCCATTAAAGTGCTGATCATAATTGTAAACAGTTGCTTATTGTGGTTAAGCTACCAAAATGTCTATCTTGGCTTCCTTTGCCATTTTATTTACCTGACCTGCTATCCTCAGTGGTCTGTAGCTATTCATTCCAAAATCCATTTATTCCTCTACACCTCTTAATATCCTCCTGTTTTGAGTATATTCCTTTTGTAGTAATTGTAATGTGCTCAGCCCAGTGGACCTCATAGAATACGAGTTCCCTGATTGGAGTTGTTAACCTGGTCCAATCAAGGAGCCCTGGCTGGCAGATATATACAGAGTTTTTGCTCACTCTGAGAGCTGGCTCTGAAGAAGCCAAACCAGTGTCAAGTCCTATGCACATGTAAGTAAAGGGTGACTTGGTGACGGGATACTGGTCTCTGTGGAGTTATTTCACCTTTGACCTATTTGCCATCACCAAATGCATTACGCAACACTTCACTGGATTGACCATTTTACTGCACATATGATCTGTCTATTGGTATATTATCTGCATGTTAAAGCTTTTATCTTTAAAGTAAATTCCACAGCCAATTTGTAGTGGCATTCTATAACATTGCGTCACTATCCAAATGATCTGACAGCATGACCACTCAAGGGACCTCTGCAGGATATTCCCATGGCATGGAATGTCCTCCTTTCAACAACGGCTTCATAAACGAAGGTACGGGGCTGCTGATATTCACCATGTTAACGAAGCAGATAACACAGGACTTCAAAATTGTACAACTTTGCAGAGATCAGTTTCTGCACAAGATTCTGCTTGCTCTATGAGTTCCCACAGGGAAGGAATGAACTTAGAAGGAACAAACAGTTAGCATACAGTTAGCATACACATACTAGATAATTTCACAATAGGGAAGCACATCACTGAATCAATCCACACTGCTGTCTCTAAGAAATTAATATAAATGAATATAAATTGGGATTTGCCCTATTGTAATGTGCCCATGTTCTTGGTATGAGGTTGATTAAAGTATTTCTGCTATTCACACTTCTGTCACATGATTGAAGCTCTTGAAGACATTGCTTTATCTGACAAAGATATATATTGATGATCTTGAGACTCTTGCTGAGCGATTGGTTCCTTGTTCAGTACAGACTTTTATCTCATGCTCACATTGTAGATTTTTGCTGATTGCTATCTTGTCCTTGCACTGTGCCATGGCTACTTTGCAAGGCAACATACTGTAAAATGCAATGGCTAATAATTATATTAATGAGTCCGGAATTTGGGTTATTGCTTTACCTAAGCATTGAAACAATCAGTAATTTTATATGCACTTGCTGGAAAAGGAAGTGAATATGTTGAAACTCAGGAGATATTAGCTGAAGTGTGAATTTGAGTAGGGAGCCAGACATATAAATTCAAACAGTGTTCTTCAGCTGTATGTGTGTTAGCTTATAGCATTGTTTAGGGCCTGGCTATTTTAGGGACTGTATATGGGATACCTTGGTATATTGCTCTCATGATATGAAATTGAAACTTTCAGAGATTAGGAAGTGGGGTTGTCTATTCTATTGCTCTTCCTTGAGTATAAAACACCTAACATTGTAATTTTACTTGTGAAACTGTGGACAGAACTCCACTCACTGAGCTTGGCCTTTAGATTAAGTGCTGCCCTTGCCAACTTTATGTAGTGGAGCTGTGGCAAGTACAGTAAAAAAAATGACATTGGTTAATATAGTGTACATTAAGCTTTCGACCTTCCTGACCCATATTGCTCAGTAGTACTAGGGCAGGGTAGTTATCCATGATTAAACCATCAAAACAGCAATGAACAATTATCTCAGATTCTACGTGACATACACATCTATATTGCTTTCATTTTTCAAGTTAACTGGAGCTATATTTTAAGGTTCAATATTTTACTTCTGAAGATTCCAATCCTTTTTATATTCAATTCAGTCCTTGAGTGCCTTAAAATATCTTCTCTTTTGCCAACAGTGAATTTCAAACTTGGATGGTATTGGAGTGATAAGGACTGTTCTTTGATGTGAGTGATTTATTTATCTAAATACGAGTATAATTATGCACCTTTTTAAGATGCATTGTACAATCAGAAATCAGTATCAAAGTGATGCTCATTACAAATAAGTGATTGATAGCTTTATTGATTCTTTTTCAATAACATTTAAAAGGAAGAGTTAAATATTTGTACACTTATCATCACAAAACATTTTAATCAGAGAAAAACTGACTAAGGATCTACTTCCTATTGAATTTTCCTTCAAATTTCTAATAGAAGGTAAGAACAAACAAAAAGCACTGACATTTTTGTTCAAAGTATTTTACATATATATTGCATTTTATACTGAGGCTGCAAACCAAATACATGCATTTTTCATGCTTTAGTTCAGTGATACGTAAATTGGTTGGTCAACTAAATGGTAGTTCCTCTTTAAAATGTTTTCTCTGTATAATGGTTTCTTTTTTTATTTTAGAAAACAGATGCCAAATCATTATGAATCCAGGATGACCCAAGAACTTACTTATTAATAATAACATTCATTCCATAAAATAGCAGCATGTTTTATGTCTGTACTGATAGATTGAAACGATACTTCAGAAGTGCTATAAAGGATCTGGAGTCTTTGTTGTAACAGAGTTAATGGTGTATGATCAGAAAATGGTGTCTTTGATGGAAATGGTCCGGCTACAATTGTTTGACCAAGGAAAGGTAATCTTGCAGAACTGGACAATGGAGGAGTCACATTTGATTAGGGGCATTGTTCTTAACCATGTCAAAGGCTGAAGAGGCAAGGATAATGAAGATGGAAAACATGCCACAATCATAGTCACAAAGAATGTCATTTGTGACTTTGATTGGGCCTGTTCCAATATTGTTGTTTTGAAATAGGTCAAACTGGAGAGATACAAAAAGGAAGGAGTGAGAAAAACTCTTTATCTTAAAATTCAAGTCCATCATTTTTTTTTGACATTTAATTCACTCAGTGAAATTTTAGATCCTATTTTTCTGCCTCTTTGTTTAACTCTTCCCTACAATCTCTACTTCAACTTATGAACCTGTAACTGCAAAAGATCACAAGCTTCTGTAATTGAAATCAACTGGTTTAGTTTGAGAGGTAGCTAATCAAAAGACCTTGACATAAGCGGAAGTAAAATCTGTTGATTAGAAACTGATGGAAACCTGTTTTGTGTTATTGTGGAAGGATTGATAATGTATTATTATTTTGGAAGTTTGACTTTTAATATAGATGTGGGTGATTTTTTTGACATTAATGCCGTGAATCCAATAGAAAAGTCTGGAATAACAAGCTAGCCTTATGTCAACCATTCATCAGTCATTGTAAAAAAAACTTATTCATTAATGTCCTTCAGGGAACAAATCTGCTATCTTTACCTGGTTGGCCTTCATGTGAGTGCCATGTCTATGTCATTAACTCTTATCTGTCCAATAATAAAAAAACATTTTTTTAAGAGGGCAGAAAGTAATTTGGAGCAGTGAGTTCAACTGTTCTTTCAAAGAAAGCATTTTGTTTAAGTTAAATGATTAGCTAAACTAGATACTTACTAAGCTGAACTTTTATGTGAAACAGAAAGACAGACTAAGAGTCGTAGTCCGTTTCAGTTGAGAGCAACAACTTCATACCTCAAAAGAACAATATAGTTTGCAGCTGTCCAGACTTTTAGAGATAGACAGAATACGTAAAACTATTTTACCTGTTTAAGTAGGGTAACAGAAGGTTTTTCTCATATTTCACTGAGTAAATGTAAATGAAATATCTAGTTTCTGGACATCTCTGGGAGAGGCAATAGCAAAGGGAATCAAATCTGGTGAATGAATAGAAAGTCACTGAAAGCCTAACAGTTAATTTGTAAATTCAAGAGTTAAGATTGGGGGCACACCCATTTGGGGTTGAGTATATGTAAAAAAATGTTGCTGGGAAAAGTATGGAATTCTCCTTTTGGATGTTTATGTTGGGATCTCTCTAAGTTGTCTTTATGCACTTTGTTTTGTCTTCTCACTGATAATTTCATGTTCTTTTGTTAAAAAGAACATTGGCAAGAGCATGTAAATATGTTCAGGGATTGGCCACAAAAATTAAACTTAGGCCTGTCAAGCAAAGTTTTACTCTCAGATCTGACTTGTTCAGCATTTCTAGCAACTTGGTTCAAACAGGATTGGTAATATGTCTAAAATCTCCCTTAAAACCTTGCAATTACAACAGCTTAATTTTAACTTAGATTTCAAAATGCCTGCTGATTAATGTAATGAGAAATTTGCGTAAATGTGTCTTTCAAAACTTCTGCGTCAAATCTATTTTAGGGTTCTTATCCTAAGTGTTAATACAATCAATAAAGAGAACAATGTATGAATTATTTCTGATTCCTAATAATTCAAATTATGAATCATAGTGAAAATGTAAGCTTTAATTTCTTTTGTGAGAAAACTTTATAAGATCATCCAATGATGCATGAAGGTCTCAGAAGGATCATTGCACTGATTTGGATATCAGATATGTTTGTATGACTTCTATAGAAGACTTTGGTGAGAAAAAAAACAAATCAGATTGAGATAGTGGACAATGAAATATCACTGTCACCTATTGTGCTTCTTGGTGGATACCTATTCATAATTGCAGTTTCTTACATGATGACATTCTGATCCTATTTGGGCCACAGGAGACTGGAAGTATGCCAAGGAGCAGAAAAATAAGTCAGCCTGCCCTGCTTTCACTTTCCTGTATATAGTTAAAAATCAATATTGGCAAATCTCAAAGTGTAGATTTCGTTCAGAAAGCTAAAGAGGAGATTGAAAGAAAAGAAAATACATTCTCATAAGGATTAACATATAAGCACAGAGTTCTAGATTTTTGGAGAGTAGAATTCAGTTCAAAGGAAAAGAATCTGAGATTGAGTTTAGAAACAATGTATCATGTTAAAGATGTATCAGAGAACAGACGACAGCAGCAATAGTCGCAGCTAGTCCCACTGATATGCTACAAGGTTCCCGATTTTCTCAGAAACTTATCCAATTAAGGCAAAATCACAGTGGTAAAGAACCACTTGAAGATTTATTGCAGTACTTGACTATTCAAGATACAAAACTTGCCTAATCATTTTATACATAGATTCTGAGTTGTCAAAGTGGATGCAGCATGATCATTGTCTATATGAACAACCAAGAAGATCACAGCCAGACTTCAGGGGAAAATGTTTCATCAATATGATTATAGACTAATTTCAAGGTTTGACCTGTTATTCATGTTTCAGCTGTCACAACCGCATCTTGCTTTATTGGCATTGGACCTAATGTAGCACCAACTATTCCCATTATATAGAGAATATGGAGTTCTTTTATTTTGTCCAAAAATTTTCATTCATATTATCAAGAGAGCTGGAATTATTTTTCTACTTGGTTCCAGAATTGCCTTTGTTATTGCTTTGAAACTATGTCATTTATCATTTTTTTCCCCTGGAATTAACCATAATTTCTAAACTTAAATATAATTTTGTTGTTAAATCAGGTATTTGGCAAAGTGTAAAAAAAAGTGTGTTACTGGTTGTCAGCAATAAAACTAGTACCTGCTAGATTGATATATATTCCAATACATACGATCTCCGAAAGATCCAGAAACTATGCATCTAAGTCAACTTTCTGACAAGGTAATAGCATAAAAGATTGTTTGCACCTATCCATAATTTCAGACTCTAATTGTTGTTAAGATGATTTTCAAGAGATGTGTGGACATCTTCTAGAAAGAGCTGAAAGTCACTTTGCATAAAAAGATAAAGGTTTAGAAGCAACTCTGCCTTCATATGAATTCAGATCAAAGTACAGTTAACAGTATAGTGATAAACAATATATTTACAATGCATTTTAAGGTGCCATTGTGATATGATCTAAAGGTTTACATGTGTGCTATTGAAACATTTCATTTACCTTGACTAACTTTGCACAGTTCTGTTGTGAGATAAATTCCATGTTCAATGACTTCACAACTGAGTATCATCTATTTAGCAAATGCAAAATCTTAATCACTGGGTGAGTTAATGCACAGTTTATCAGCATAAGCAGCAGCGAGTTCTTCACATGTAATGGAGAAAAATAAAGAAGGCTTGTCTTTTTTATGAGATAGAGGCTATCAGACACACACAGAAAGTATTTACATTTATGTATTGCTTTATCACTTCATCGAAATGTCTCAAAGCACTTCATGCAATGAATTATCTTTGGCGTGTGATGGTTTTTACATAGATAAGTGGCATTAGACAAATATATTATATATATAGACTCTCTCATCACCAAAGCAACCTGCCTCACACTTTAGCTGTTTTTGTGCTGGTTTTATGCCCGACCAATGCTGTTATCATAAAGGCTCTTAGTTTAGTGATGCTTCATTTGTGTGGTTGGAGGTAGGCACATTGACACGGCAAGATTGAGGAACCTTTACTCTGCACCTAATTGCATCTTCAAGTATTTACAGTATTGTTGAAAGCACAGAAAAGAAGGATAAAGCTTTTTTTACACAATATGTTGGTAATATTGTGCATATCGGCAAAGTGATAAGTAGAAATTACAATGGAAATCAAATCATCCAAACATGACCATTTTGAACCAATATTATGACAAAATTTCTTGTTCTTGGGCTAATGAAAAGAAGTGTATTAAATATATGTTTGTTTTTCAACTGACAGCATTAACAAAATGTGAGAAATGAATGATAACATGGCTGGGTGTGAATTCTGACAACTATCTCTATTTGTGAACATGGCAATCGCTATTATTCATAGGTTGTCAAGTTGGAGGTATTTATAGCTCACTGGTTAAAGAATAGCCTCTGCAATGTGAAGAATCTAACATTCAGTCCAAACTAGATGGCCCTATTGAAAAAGATGCATCACAATTACTTCAAATATACACTCTGTTTTCATTAACATTGAACTTTATTTTGTACTTTAAACCAATATTGCTGTCTGCACATTGAGATACTAGCCTGGAGTGTCTCTGACAGTGGGTATCTGCACATACATTGACCCTGAAGCTGTTTGGTCCTTAACACTAATTCAGGCTCCTCAACTTCAACTCCTTCAACTCATCTCTTCCTCTTCTAAATTCAAACAGGTACATGTTTACCTGGTCCAACGTTTCCTTATAAGAAATCTTATCTATTCAAGTAATAAGTGCCGTAAACCTTCTTTGAACTGCTTTGAACCTATTTACATCCTTCCTCAAATAAGGCCCCAGATGCTGTCTCATCCATGTCCCTGTGAACTGAAGCAAACCTCTCTACTTGCATTAAAAGAACATCGGATGCTGTAAATCAGAAATAAAAACAGAAATTGCTGGAAAAGATCAGCAGGTCTGGCAGCATCTGTGGAGAGAAATCAGAATTAATGTTTTGGGTTGAATGACCCTTCCTCAGCTGTCAGCCCCGCTTTTCCAGCAATATCTGTTCTTTTTCCCTCTACTTCCATACTCAACTCCACTCACAATAAATCATAACATTTTATTAGCATTCCTCATAACTTGCAGTTACCTGCATTTAACCCTTTTGTGATTCATGCACTAGGAAACCAGATCCCTCTGAATATCAGAGCTCTGCAATCTCTCGCCATTTAGTTAACATGTTTTTCTTTATTGTCCCACCAAAATGGACAATTTCACATCTTCACAGTATACTCCATTTGCCCGACCTTTGCCCACTCACTCAACCTATCAATGTATTTTTGCATCCACTTTAAATTCACTTCACAACTTACTTTCATACCCATCTTTGTGTCAGCCTGAAATTTGGTAAACATACTTCTGTCCCGCATCTAAGTTATTTCTGTAAATTGTAAACAGTTAACCTCCCAGCACCAATTCCTGTGGCACACAACTCGTTATAATCCTGCCAACTTGAAAAGGAATTATTTATGCCTCCTCTCTGCTCCTTGTCAGCCAGCCAATTTTCTATCCCTGCCTATATTCCAACACCATGTGCTTTTATTTTCAGCAATAACTTATTTCAAATGCCATCTGAAAATCTAAATTCAATACATCCAGCTGTTCCCCTTTATTCAAAGTACATGTTACTTCCTCCAAGAGCTATGATAAGCTGGATAAACATGACTTCTTTTTGACAGTAAGGCATGACTGTGTGTGATTCACTTGAAGTTATCTATGTCCTCTGCTTTAACTTCTTCAGTAATAGCTTCATTCAGAGGGCTCCCCAAGCTGTGGGTTTTGCCCCCCTGTGGAATTACCAGCCAAACCTTCAGTGTTACAGACTCAGATGCAGTAACAGTTGCCCTGGACCTCTGACCAAGTGCACCTTTAAATGTCACCTTTAAGCATCTTTAAACATCACTGCTTTTTTAAATAGTGGGTGTAGTCTAACTGCCAAATCATGTGGACTTCACTTCAGACCTAACCTAAACCTAAACAAGGTGGGTGCTTCTTATTTTAAAACACTGCGCATTAAGCAGCATTCCCCCTCTTCTACTCTTACACATGATCATTCTGCCCCCAAAAGGAGATAATATTTGGAAATCTATTTACATGTACTGGAGCTCCATTTTCAATTATATGAGATGAAGTGAGCCAGGAGATCTCAATTGCCAATTTTTCTAGATTTTTCCTTTTGGATGCCCATTCTCACTCTCACAGGCATCTTTTTGTCACTCATATGTTTTTATATTTCTGGCAAGCTTTCTCTCATACTTTAATTTTCCTCTCTTTCTTAATTTTTAAGCCATTCTTTGCTGTTTATAAAATCTAAATCATTTTTCTGATATACCTCCTGTCGTTTCCCCAATTCTTTGCTTTTTCTTTAAGTTTAATACTATTTTAACCTTTCTAATTAACCATTCTTGGTGGGTCCCATCCCTTGGAATTTATGCCAGTATTTATTCTCCATCCTTATGTTACCCTTGAGAAGGTGGTGGTGAGCTGCCTTTTCAAGCCACTGCAATCCATGTACTATAGTTAGACTCATGAGGAGGAACTTCCAGGATGTTGACCCAGCGACAGTGAAGGAACAGTGATGTATTTTCAGGTCAGAATAGTGCGTAGCTTGGAGGGGAACTCACAGCTGGAGGTGTTACCATGTATATGCTGCCCTGATCCTTCTAGATGAAAGTGAGCATGAGTTTGGAAAGTATTGTCTAAGGAGTTTTGGTGAATTTCTGCATTGTTTCTTGTAAATGGTACACATTGCTGCTACTGAGCATCAGGGGGCAAGGAATTGGATGGCAATGAATGTGGTGCCAATCAAACAGGGTCCTATGTTTTGGATGGTCTCATCAGTTGTTGTTGGAGCTGCTGTCAACCTGGCAAGTTGGAGTATGCTATCACATTTCTAACTTCTGCTTTTTACATGTGGACAGGCTTTGGGAGTTGGGAGGTGAGTTATTTGCTGTAGGATTCCTAGCCTCTGACCTGCTCTTGTAACCACAATATTTATGTGGCTAGTACAGTTCAGTTTCTGGTCAATGGAAATGCCATCTCCACTTCTGGCTTTGTGATGGAGGGAATATCATTGATGAAGCAGTTCAAGATGGTTTGGCGTCAGTGTAATTCTTGCAGAAATGTTCTCAAGTTGAGATGTCTGACCTCCAATAACCACAACCATTTTCATTTATGCTAGGTATGACTTTGATGTTTGGCGAGCTCCCCCCCACTCCCCAGCGATTCTCATTGACTCCAGTTTCACTGGATCACACTCAGTCAAATGCGTCCTTAATGTCGAGGGCATTCACTCTCACCTCATCTCTGGAATTCAGCTCTTTTATCTCTGTTTGAATCAAGGCTGTAATTAAGTCAGCAACTGAGTGGCCTTCATTGAACCCAATTAAACCTATGTCATTGTATAACATCAGGTTTAGTAGAGTCTACTCTCTGATCAGCACCAGAACATGCAGTTCTTAGAAACTATTCTGAAAATATTCAATGATGTCCTTATCCCTGTACCTTTGCCCAAATGCCTTTTCCAGTATACATGTAGATTATTACTGTACCTTTCTGACAAGCTCTCATTATCTTTTCTCCCTTAATGCTCCATCTGACCAAATGGAAGCCTGTACACCACTCTCGCAAATGACTTTTTTGTTTTATTCTTCTTCATTTCTACTCAAACTGTTCCCACATCCTAGTTTCCTGAACTTTCATTATCCCTCCCTATTGTGCTAACTAACAGAGCCACTGTCCATCTTTTCCTAGCTTCCAATCCTTGCACAACATTCAATAACCATCAATATTTGGGTACCAATTCACATTATCCTGAAGCCATGTAAAAGCTACCAGATTGTACTTATTTATTTCCGTTTATGCTATCACTTTATCTATTCTGTTTCATGCATTCAGATGCAGACTCTTTCATCTTATCTTTTCATTCACTTTGTAACCTCTAGTTTTCATTGATTTACTTGTGGATTTGTACTTTCAGTCCCTCCTGCCACAGTCTGGTTATCATTCCCTGCATTAATTATTTTCCCTTTTGCCTTGTCTCTAATCATTGATTTATCACATCTTTCCAAATCTGATCCCTTGCCTCACCATATAGTTTAAAATGCCTTCTACTTCACGAGTTATGTGACTCACCAGCCCGAGCCCCGACCCAGGTGGGGGTCCTCAATTCATTACAGTTTTTGATGGGATTCCGTAAACTGTTAAATGGGCAAGGAGGGGTGAACTGGCCTCCTGCTTTATCCCCGCACTCTCTTGGTTGGTTACAACTAGGTGAATTTAAAAATGATCCTTTTCCATATTTAAACCATTTTTCCAGACCCAAATGAATTTACATTTTAAAAGGAGTCAATTTAACATACTTAGTGGAATTAATAAACAAGTATGAGTTTATTAATTATTATACACAAGAAGAAATTCTAACACAATGCACAAATGCAGCTTAGAAATAAGAGATAAGTACAACATTTAAAAGTTGAAGAAATAATCATAACTGAATTGTCAGTTAACAGTTGAATAGATTATTTTCAAGATTCTTGGAATGGAAGTTCTGATTTCTTATTTAAATGTTTTGCACTTGGAGTGAGAGAGTCTTCCTTTACCTGCAACACAGTGGTGACTGAGGGATAGATGTTCATCTGTGACCATCGCAGAATGCTAATACTCAAACCCATGACAGTACTCATCAATTCCGCTGGTTTACTCTAATAGAGTTGAAACTAGCTTATAAACCTCTTTTCTAATATTCCCAGAGTGAAACAAATGTGTCAGCAAGAAATAGCTTTTGTAACCTCTGTTAAACCTCCTCCTGGTTGAAGTTTCCTTGACAATTTACATTTATGACATTCTATGGACTTTACATAAGACTTTGCCGTACATTTATTGACTTTAAGTCTTCAGTCTTTCTGTACCATGTCACCTTTTAAGACAGCACGTTTTGGATGTGAAAATGAAAAAATATTGCAATAAATATTTCAGTTTTTGATTCATTAGATTACCTACAGTGTGGAAACAGGCCATTTGGCTCAATGAGTCCACACTGACCCTCTGAAGAGTTCCCCACCCAGAGCCATTCACAATATTTATCTCTGATGACTGCACATCTTGAGATTGTGGGAGGAAACCCACACAGACACAGGGAGAATGTTCAACTCCACACAGATAGTCACCAAAGGTGGGAATTGAACCCAGGTCCCTGGTGCTGTGAGGTAACAGTGTTAACCACTGAGCCATCATGCCACCCAAACAGCTGGAGACCATCCCAAGGCACAAATCTCCCATTCCAGTCTTTGACTCCTATGTGGCTCAAATAATAATCTAGAGATTATGACCTTTAAGGCTACTGCTCCTTTATTTGGTGCCTAACGTCTCATACTGACGATGTAAATCTCTTTCTTTCAAGCCTATGTTGTTGGTACCAACTGGAATTATAATGATTGGATCCACCGCTTCCCGCTTTAAATTCATCTCCATCCCTGAACAGATGCACCAAACTCTGGCACTGAGCAAGCAACACAATTGTCTGGACTCACTTTCTTTGCTGCAAAGAATATGCTGTCCACTACTATCAGCACCTTGGAATTTGTTTGCTCCATCTTAAATAGCTTCCTGCGTCCCAGTCCTACATCCAGTTGACTCATCCACCATGTGACCCCATTCTCAAACAAACATTCAAAAGCAATTTCTATCTATAGAGCTTTGTTCCTCAAAAGTGTGATGGACTGTAGGAAATTAAAGGTTGTTACAAAAACTTAATCCAGTCAGGACAGATGGAAGACTACAAAAGCACAACTTGTGTATTTGATTGAGATGATCAACAGCAATAATATTATTTGGTCCACATAAATTGAAATGATCAGGCATGATTGCAAAATCAACTGAACGAGCTATCTTTTTTTCACTGTCCTTATGTTCCTCAGGAAAGTGCATCCATAACCTAATTTAGTTTATATCTTTCTATATACTGTAATGTCATTGATGGCTTGATTATGATTGAGGCCTTCAGCAATCTGGTGAACGAAAAGCAATTACACAACTATTTTGATTAATTCATGTAGCTACCTTGTTGAATTCTTTTGACAATCCTTCTAGCAAACCCTTTTGTATTTTAACCTGAAATTAATCATGTTTGCTCCCAGGATTTTAAGCTTTTATGAAAAGTTTTCAACTGGAGGCTTTTGCATTCATTTTTTTCGATCTAGGGAATATTTGGATAATTTAAGCATACTCAGAATGTTTTAAGCCTTGGGCTTTATAGTAATCCAAAGAACTGTTTTACATGTTAACAAAGACACCTTGAGCAACCATTGCTTTGACACAACCCAGTTTAATTTCACTGGCAACACTGAAATGTCTGAAATTCTTAAATTGGCAAGTACCAGAGTGTCGAAAATGCCAGTTTAATGTGCCCGGAATCTGGGAAGGATTCCTTCTGCATTAGAAATAGTATTGTACTTGGGAGAGTTGTATTAGTGTCATCACAAGCAGCCTAATAGGTGTGAACAGGGTCATGTAACAAAGGATCTGCAATTTATTGAACACAGTAACAACCCTGAGGTTCTCTTGTTGGATTACATGTGGACACTACATGGAGTGATTTGAACAGTCATTTTTTTTCTCTTTCTCTCTCTGCTTCCTTCAGATTCTCCCTGCCCCCACAACTAGTAAAAGTGTGCAGACAAGTCACAGGGTAATGCATTGTGTTGTCAAGTGGTCAGGAATGGGATGCAAAATTATTTTGCATACCCAGATGCACAGTGTTGCCAAGTTAGCAGCATCCCACTGTTTCACAGTTCCTGCTGCTCCATGATTCAAATAATTACAAGGGCTTTTTTTTCACAAATGTGTGGCACCCTCAAGGAGACAATATTTAAAAGCTGTCAGATCTCCAGTGTATGCTTGCCTCAAGCAGAACCCAGGTGGGTGGTTGTGGGGGGGTGTCTACATATGGTGCTCATCACTGGGGCCTGTGTCTTCAGGGGATTAGCATTCGCCCCATCCCTCCCAATTACCCTGGGCTCAGACAGCATGACCCCTACTGTGGCTAATCAGAGCAAGTCATCCAGCTACATGACAGAGACTGAATTAGTGAAGATTTACATCTGCAATCAAAATTCCCAGAAGGAAAGAAACTAATGTAACCAGAACGGTTTCCAGCAACGTATGCAAGACCAATTGAGAATCATTGATCCCAATTACCAACAGTCAACTTGCTCTCAGTTGGAGACAGCTAGCACCAGGAACAGGCCAGTTGAAGATTACTGGTTGGAACTGACTGACGCTAATTGCTGGGCAAAATTTCTCACATGGAGCATGAGAGGAAGATTACAATGAGACATTACGCTGAAATCCCTTTGATTTTAATTTAATTGCTATCTCAGTGTGATTTAAGCTTTAAATGATATTGGTACCATTTCATGAAATGGGAAGTATATGGGATGGTCCCTCAATGAATTGGGCCTGCTCATAAGGCTTGAAGTCCTATATCATTTTGAAAATCTTGAGGAAACAGAAGTAGACACTTAGCTAGGTTTCAGACTCTTACTGGCGAAGAAGAAAACAAACTCAAAACATGACTGAGCACTTCAAATCATAAATGCTTACATTAATCATGGGTGGTATGGTGGCTCAATGGTTAGCACTACTGTCTCACAGCACCAGGGGCCCAGGCTTCATTCCAGCCTTGGGTTACTGTGTGGAATTTGCACGTTCTCCTTTTGTCTGCATTGGTTTCTGCTGGGTGCTGCAGTTTTCTCCAATAGTCCAAAGATGTGCAGGTTGGGTGGATTGGCCATAGAGTCCAGTGATGTGCAATTTAAGTGGATTAGACATGGAAAATATGGAGTTGCAGGGATTGGGTGGGCCTGGGTGGGATTGGTTGATGGGCGAAGTGGCTCTTTCTGCTCTGTATGGATTCCAGTGATACATGAATCAGCACATAATCATACAAGTAAGTATTTTCTTCACCAAAATCCACACATAACCCAATTCATTACAGGAAACCATGTTTCTTGTTGAGATCTTGTGTTTCCTTTGGAGGTACAGTCTTTTTCACTACCTTTTTGTCACATTCTCTGATATTTAGACCCCATGTGCAGCAATGCCAAATGAAACGTGTTGGTATGTAGAAAGATGAAAATAATTTAGCAGGACTCCACTGAATTTTTCCAACGAAGCAAAATCCTATTCCAGTAAAATTACAGACCAAAATCAATTGAGCATCAGAAAATCAGCAATTCAGAAGTAAGTCTGTCTCCGAAATTAACTAAATAAAACCTAAAGAACAGCGGATGCTGAAAATCTGAAACAAAAAGAAATGCAGCAGGTCTGGCAGCATCTATGGAGAGAAGGCAGAGTTAATATTAAGCATCTGAGTATGAGTAAAATATGTTTATAACAAAACTTAATATGCTTTTCTAATGTACAATGTAAAGACAGTCCCTAATAGCAGTTTCTGTCCAAACAATGAACTTACTGAGAAAGAATAGAAAAGAAACCTCCTCCCTGACCTCACCAAACTCCCCCTTCAACACCTTTTATTTCTTGCAGTAAGCCTTTCTTTAAAGCAACTCTTCCCTGTCTTACCAAATTCCCACTTGGATTCCCAAATTCCAAAATGTATGCATTCAGTCCCTATCTCTGTGTCACAGGTGAAATCTCCTTCATGCTGAATATGTGCCCTTATTTACTGTATGCTTAAAAAAAACCCCTTCATTATACAGAGCTGCGATGAGTTACTTCCTAGCTTCACTTGCTGCTACTGTAATCAGCACCCTATTCGGACAAGATGTTTCAGGTGATTAAGAGACAACTGCCACAACTAGGCAACTGTTTTAACCGACTTAAAAGCTATTAGTTCCAGATCAGGTTCTGAATTTTACTATATATTTAAACTTGAAGCTTCAAAAGTTAAATTCCCCACCAAATTTCCAGATATACTTACTCAGTTTTTGACTCTGTCTCAGCCAGGTGCAGTCATGCTTGAACTGACCATACATCTTTCAAAAGGAGCACCGTTTCTTTTTAAAACACAGGCATGTCCTATGACACATCTCTGGCTCAGCTGAAACTTGAACGTGGCCATTTCTGATACAGAGATATGGACACTACCACTTCATTCTAAAGCCCCTGTAATGATATCAATATTAAATTCAATTTCCAGCATCTGTCCTTTTGAGATTTAAACCCAGAATGTCACCAGAGCATCTCCTAGGTCTCTGGATTACTCATCCAATGACAATGCTGCACTCCATCAGCCCCCCCAGCAGTTCTTTGCTTCTATTTGAGGCGTTCAAGTGTTCCTGTTTTTTGCATTTGTGATAGAAATAATTTAGCTGTGACTTCATTAGTCATGGAAGGCGTGTTTAGCATTAAGACTTTTTTTGTGTATGTCAGCTATACAGAAGTGTATGTCAGCTATTTTGAAAAATCTTTTATTGTTAGCTTATGCCTGTTGACTTGCGCCAATTCAAATGCTTTCCTTCTGTGCTGTGGTTTTAAGTTGAATGGAGGGCTGATCATTAGGACATTGATGAATCCTTTCATTTCTGCTTCTACGTATATCCAGTTTTCACATATGTGAACAAACATGCAGAAGATATTGTTACAGCAAGACTCCATCACCTCATAAATGAACAAATGAGAATGAAAAAATCAGCCTGAAAATCTTTAAAAATTTACTAGAGCCTTTGAAAATTATTTTGATGCATATTAATTTTCAAAGCAGTGGAGGGGTTTGCGTAATATGAGCAATCAAGTTAGAGAGAATTATGGAGAAGTGAATACAATTGTCTGGTAAAACTGTGGTTGTAAAGCATATCAATATGAAACTTATACTTTTGATGGTCTTTGTTAATAGAAGCATAAAGTACAAAAGTAAAGAAGTTTTACTGAACTTATATGAAACATTTCATTTAAACATAGAAAAAGGAGTAGGCCATTCAGCCCTTTGAGCCTGCTGCCATTCAAAATAATTGGCCTGATCATCCAACTCCATAGCCTGTTCCTACTTTTCTCCCATATCCTTTAATCCTCACTGTGGCTATGGCTTCCAGTTTGGGACGCCAAAAGGATGTGGAGGCTTGGACCTCATAAGCAACTTAGTAGTAGGGATGAAGGATTGCAGAGAAGCTGGAATTGTTCTTCTCAGCGAAAAGCAGTATCAGATTTGATTGAGGTATATAAATATAGGTTATATAGAATAAATAGAAAACAAAATAAACAGAAACTGTTTCTAAATGGCTGAGAATCACGAATCAATAATCAGATGGCCCAGATTTAATATCATAAATTTATTGGCAAATGAACCAAAGGTGACATAAGGAAAAAAGTGGGTATACAAAGCGTGATTAGGATTTGCCCTTTCTAATATCTAAGGTGGATGCAGATTCAAATTAGTGTTGAAAAAGAAATTGAATAAATACTTTGGGAAGAAAAAAGGGGAATGAAGAGATAATGGGGTGGGAGGTACTAGACTACAAGAACTGGCACAATCTCAGTGGTCTGCATTCCCACCTTCAGTGGTGCACTATACTATTCTCTATTTCCAAAGAGCAGCTGTCAAGGGTTAAAAGGAAGAGCAGCACAAGAGGCCTGGAAATAGGAGGAATACTAGAGAGCATGATTCCTCTCCTTGGGACCTGCCCAAAGAACAGCTTTTCAAAACTTCTTAATGTATTTGTGTATACAAATGTGAACAGAAACAATTATGTTCTTTTTGTGTTAGGATAAAAATCTAAGCATTAATCTGACCAAATCATATGGTTAGATCACAGCATGTTACATACCAACAAAACAAACAGAAATGGAAATAAACCATTTTGGGTGTGCAGAGAAATTAGATTAGATTAGATTAGATTACTTACAGTGTGGAAACAGGCCCTTCGGCCCAACAAGTCCACACCGCCCCGCCGAAGCGTAACCCACCCATACCCCTACATCTATATCTACCCCTTACCTAACACTACGGGCAATTTAGCATGGCCAATTCACCTGACCTGCACATCTTTTGGAGTGTGGGAGGAAACCGGAGCACCCGGAGGAAACCCACGCAGACACGGGGAGAACGTGCAAACTCCACACAGTCAGTCGCCTGAGGCGGGAATTGAACCCAGGTCTCTGGCGCTGTGAGGCAGCAGTGCTAACCACTGTGCCATCGTGCCGCCCACTGTGCCATCGTGCTGCCCACACTGTTGGTAGTTTGACCTGCAATGACACAAAGCTCCCATGGCTTTTGTCTTGATCTCACAAGTAACTCTGAGTGAGTGAATTGAGCTGCCCTCTGGAAGGTGCTGTTTTATTTTCAACTTTAAGCCCACACTGCCACCTATATATTGAGCTATCAGTTTTGAATATCTCTGAATTGTGGGCATCCACCACTTGGTATACACTGTCCCTGAGACTGATTGTTCCTTGTCACTACATGAAGATCTTCAACTCCCAAAGTACTATAATACTCCTTTATTCAGAAGTATACTTGGCAGGTCATCAAATATTGCTCTCTCTCTCTTCCAATGTTCATTCTAGACTGGTGTCTCCTCTCTTACTAATGCCAACATGTTACAGCATTATCTACATGACTCATGTAAACCACAGCTGCTGCAGTGATATGGATGCTCAGCTAAGTTCACAAACGTCATTTGCCTCCTACATGACAATATGCAAATAACAGAACTTTCACCATAGACCTGTCAAATAGACATCAAAATGTGCTGCAGTCACTGCATCTAAATTTTCACTTGTATTATTAACCTGTTATCTGTCATACACACTGTTTTTAAGCTTCATCTTACTCTCTATCTCTTCATCATCCAGCAAACTCCTGCTTTTTTTGTCCTACCTGTCCCCTTATAGGAAATTATGTCAATGTGTGTGAGCTATCATCTGAGTCTGTTGTTTCATTACAGTTTTGTCCATCAACTTTTGACTCAGATTTATCTGCATCAGATCCATTCACACCTCACAGATGTTGGCCCTCCTCCAACTCGGTACTGCTATTCTAGATGCCTCCTTGATCTTTTCCTAAATAGCATATGGATCATGATAGCAAGATAGCTTTCCCATAAATGTTCTCCATTTAACACTTGATCAATGAAATGTACCAAATTCTCTGAACGAGAGCCAGACTCGCATCAGAAACACACTGATCATGAAAACTACATTGACAATACTTCAAAAGATCACTTATCTCTCTTATATAATTATAGAGATGTACAGCATGGAAACAGACCCTTCAGTCCAACCTGTCCATGCTGACCAGATATCCCAAGTATGACAATTAAACTCCCTTATAATCACAACTCTATTCACTATCCACCTGTCAGGAATTTCCTGGTGATTTTCTTCCAGTATATCTTTTCTCCATGAGTCGATGCACTATGGTACTAGAGGTACTCTACTGTTTCTGAACTTTAACCTGATAAATTCGCTGATGGATTCCTCCAGGATATCCTCTCTTTCCAATACTTTAATCTTCTCCTTTAAGAATACTGCCACCCTGCCTCTGTTCTTTCCTTTCCTAAACTCTTCATATTCAAGAATATTTAGTACTTATAGCTGCCTCTTTTTCAGCTGGCACTCCATTATTGTCATATTATAGTTCCATGCGGCTAAATCTGTTTGTAGGTCACCAGATTTATTAAACACTTTTTGCATGTTTCCATCTGTGCAATGTGAATCTAATTTTGACTTTCTTGCCTTCTGACCAAACCTACTCCTGATTCTAGTGTTACTTCAACCAGTTCTGAAGAAGGGTTACAGGACTCAAAATGTTAAGTCTGTTGTTTTCTCCATAGATGTAGCCAAACATGTTGAGTTTCTTGAACAATTTCTGATTTTTTTGTGAGTGGCAGATCTCCAGCACCCGCAGTTCTTTGCTTTATTTCACAGTTAAACGAGGTCTCATCCTACACAGAGAATGCTAAATATGGAACACTAAGAGAACACAGTTTTAAAGGGTCCCCAATTTCCAATAATGGTGCAGTGCTCTAGGATCTGTTTGCAATCCCCAGTGGAGCCATCACTCTCAGCAGTACTGGTTGGAGAGGAAAATACGCTTCGAAGTCTCCTGCACAACTTGTCAGATCCTTGTTGACTGTTGGCAGTCACCCATTCCCTGCCTCTATAACCGCTTAAGCTTCCAGATGACCTCCCCTGGAAATGTGTTATCCATATGGAGCTCAGCCTTGCAGATGGACTGCAATGATGCCAGCTAAAACTCCAACTAGAAAACCCAGGTCAGAGAAGTGGGACTGTTGTAACTTTGATGAGCTACTTTTATTTTTATTTTGTTCAAGTTTTGCTTTTGATGTTCACTTTAATCATTCAAAATCTGTCAATGCCTAGCGTCATCTAAGACAGACAATGATTCAGAAAATAATTCTTTAAATACATTTGCAAGCATCACACTGAAATGTTTACTGCCTGCTGCCCATTTACTGGGGCCAAGCCAAGACTTGTGAAATGGAACGGATGCAGCTTGAAGCAATAGATCAAAGGGTAGGAGAGATCACAGAAAGAAGAGAACAAAGATTTTGTGAAATCCACAGACCTTCAAGTGATAGAAAAGTGTCACGACGGCAGGGGAGTTGGAATGGCATAGGAAGAGTAAAGCCAATGGCTCAATGTTCCAAAAACAAGTTCTGGTGCTTCTAAGGCAGTCAAATGCAAACTGCAAGCAGGTTAAGGTGTGAGAAGCCTTGGATCCACCCGATTCTGCCTTGCAGTGTTGCATTTTTTGACCAGGCTTTTTTTTTTCTTTTAAAAGTCATACGGTTAAGTGCATCATCTGTTGTAAAATTGAGCCATAAAACAAGTGTTCAATCTTTGGTGTATTTGACATCCCAGCCAACAATTGGCGACATGAAGCTTAGAAAGTGAGAGATCCAGCATGTCTCCTCTTCCTGATCACTTTCCAGTGACCCATGCCATAACAATCCAAGCATGTGGACATCGTTGGAGGAGAATGTTTTCCTATAAATAGTGACATTAGTGGGTCATAAATCAGGAGGGCTGCCACGGTCTGAAGAATCGCATTCCCACCGGAGTGGGAAAAGGAGGCAAGAAGCAACTGCAATAAAATAATATTACAGGAACTATAATAATAGTCTCAGCTGACAGGAAGAGAACATTTCAATAAAACATAATACCCTCTTTATCATGAGTTAGATTACTCCAATATGTACTACAAAGAAATTATTTTCTGCATGTTACTTATTAGAACAAACTCATAAAACTGAACTGAAGCTGTTGTGTCAGGTACAGACCGTGCAAAGACACAGTGCATCGATAGATTTCATGACCCTTGATGTATTAAACCATAAATATTTAACAGCTTATTAATAGAGTGCTATGAATATTTATATTTGTTCCATTATTCTGACGTGAACAGTACTCTCTCTCTGTCCACTAATGCAAAAAGATGAGAATGAACGTAACAAATTAATGACTGGAAAGTAGAATGTTTTATGTGTATGATTTACCAGCATTTAGTAGGTTGAAAGGACACGAAACCAGGTGTGCATATGAATGAACAATGTGACAACTCAAACAATCCATATAAGCTGGTTATACAAACCTTCAAGAGGTGATGTGTGTATTGTGGGGCATGGGGTGAGGGCAAGGGGTGGGGTTCATAATTGAAGAAGGTGGGTCCTGCACTTCAAAAGTACTTTATTAGCATCAAAGTGACTTGAGTTGTCTGCTGGTTCTGAGAAGCACTATATAAATGTAAGTTTTTATTTTTTCTGCATGAAAACTAGATCAATTTCTCTGTATGAATTACCTTTGCAAAGCGATGGAAGCTGGCTTTCTCCATCAGGACTTAGCACAGTTTTGGCAGAAAATAATCTTGAATCCATGAAATTGTTAAAACATTGATTAAACCATCTTCATTTTTAAAAAAATTATATACATTCATGTTTTCAGGCAATGGTATTAAAATATTCATTTTGAGCTTTATATTTCCTTAATTTCACTGACCGTGTCAGGGAATTTGCTCCACTTACTGATTGAAATGCATGTTTTAATTGTTTTCATCTTCAAGGTATGATGTCTAGGCATAGATATTCTAAGATGTAAAGGTGCCAGTGTTGGTCTGGGGTGGACAAAGTTAACAATCACACAACACCAGGTTATAATCCATTAGGTTTATTTGGAAGTATCAACTTTCAGAGTGCTGCTCCTTCATCAGGTAGCTGTGGAGCAGGATAATAAGACACAGAATTTATAACTTTTGCTATTAATTCTTTTGCTATAAATTCTGTGTCTTATGATCCTGCTCCATAGCTACCTGATGAAGGAGCAATGCTCTAAAAGCTACCAATTAAACCTGTTGAACTATAACTTTGTGTTGTGCGATTTTTAACTTAGATATTTTAACTTGGATTTTTAATTTAAAGCTCTCCTGAATAGCCCTTTGTATACTTTATGAACTTGAATTCATCCAAATTCTGCTACCTGTACCCTACCTCCCACCAAGTCCTGTCGACCTGTCCAACCTGTGCTCACTGACCTACATTCACTTTAAATTTGGTAAAACCTCAGATTTAAAATTCTCTACTTTGTTTTCAACTCTCTCCATGGTCTTGTCCCTCAATATCTCAGTAGTCTTTTCCAACCCCACAACCTCCATGATCTCCGATTACTCTTCAGTTCTGGCTTTTTAAGAATCCGTAATTTTGTTTGCCCGGGCAATGGCCTTGGCCCTTTACTCTCCAATTTTTTCTTTAATCCTCTCGGCCAACATACTTCATATGTCTTGGAGGTATAGGGTGGTGATGTTTTCTAGTAATAAATGTCGCAACTACTTAAATAAAAGCAAAATTCTGCTGAAGCTGGAAATCTGAAACAAAGAACAGATAATGCTGGAGAAACTCAGCAGGTCTGTCAGCATTTGTGGAGAGAGACAATTAAATAATGGTTTGTGCCTAATATAACTCTTCTTCCAAACTGAAAGTAGTTGGAAAATGGTGTTTTTTATATTTTTGGCAGAGCCAAAAGAAGGGAACAGATGGTATGGAGTGCAAAGGACGAAGGGATTGCAAATTGGTTCAACTTATCCATGTCAACCAGATATCCCAACCTAATCTAGTCCCATTTGCCAGCACTTGGCCCACTTGGGAGTCAAGACAGAAAAATGGGGTTAAGAGCACAATCTGATCAGACATGACCGTTTTAAATGGTGGAGCAATCTCAAATGGCACAATCTATTCCTAAGAGCTAGGTTCCTATGACTTTCTACATTTTTCATGTACAGCTCCGACTGTTGCCTGAACACAGTAAGTTTTAATGTGTTGCGTCTAAGGATCTGTGTGATAATCAGTTGTTGTACTAACTAATCAGCAGGCCTTTAATGCATTAGATCTTTCATTCATTTACGTGTTTCTACTTTGAATAAATTATCTGTCTTTTCAACATATAAAGAGTTCATTTTAAAAGCTTTTCCAGAAGTTCCCTGTTTGGATAATGTTCCTTTCAGGCCAATGGAAATATATAACTGGTTGCCTGAATTCAAATCCTGGAGAAAAAAATAAATAAACTGAGAGAAAAATACCTGATGCTCATGAAATCAGACTGGAGCCCCTCTTAACATGGACAATATTAACTGCCTTTATGTGATGAGACTCATGCAAACATGGGTATTCTGTAAGTGCTGCTCTCTAGTGTTATGGAAAAGTGTAGTTATAAATAACAATAATTGCTTAAAATTTATTAAAGGCACCAACACTTTTGAGTTTTCATATCTTATAGAACTTAAAAAATTCAATAATGAAATACAGGGAATTCAATCAATAAGCAAAATGTTAAGGAGATTTACTGTACTTTGAATTTTCTCACTCATTCATGGCCTAATCAATGTTTAAAAAAAATGTTCATGCTCACTGACAGAGCAGTGAACCTGCACAGTTACTGCCTTTGCTGTTTGAATTCATGAACAGCTGGACATCAGAGTGTATCTGGAAAAATTAACAAATAGTGAAATTCACAACTGATCTTGGAGGAACCTGTTTGGGAGAGGTCACAGCACAGAAACAGATAAATGGATATTTTAAACATAGCCTTACAGTAGGTCTGCAGTTGTGAGTAAAGTGGGTTCATTCTTGGTTATATGTTTTATTGAGATATGGCTCTTTATTAAACTTAAAATATAAGCCATAAGTATTAATTTAACCTGGAGCAATGTTTTGTCGAGGAATAAGACGGTGCTATTTTCTGGGTCTGCAGATTGAAAGAAGCAAAAATGGCCTTTAATAGAGTGATATGCTCTTCTTGTCAGATGTGGGAGTTTAGAGAGAGTTTATGGGTTATTGAGGATCATATCTGCAATAAATGCCATTGGTTGTGAATCCTATCAGATCGAATGAATCGGTTGGAGAGACAGTTAGAGGCAATGAGGAATTTCCAAGAGCAAGGGGATGTGGTAGATGAGAGTTATAGGAAGGGAGAAAAGTCACAGATACAGTCACATAGATAAGTTAACTCCAGGGAAGGTAAGAGAGGTAGGCAGGTAGTGCAGGAGTCTTCTGTGGCTATCTGCATTTCAAACAAGTATGCTGTTTTGGAAAATGTAGGGAGTGATGGATTCCCAGGGGAACGTAGCACGAACAGCCAAGTTTCTGTTATTGAGATTGGCACTAATACAATGAGGGGTACGCTGAATTCCAAGAGATCAATTATGTTAGGGGACTCTCTAGTCTGAGGCACAGACAGACATTTCTGTGACCAGCAGTGAAAAATCAGCTTCCCTGTTGCAAAGATCAAGGATGTCTCAGAGAGGGTGCAAAATGTTCTCAAGGGGGAGAGGGGCCAGCAGGAGGTCATTATACACATTGGAACTAACGACATAGGAAGGGAAAAGGTTGAGATTCCAAAGGGAGATTACAGAGAGTTAGGCAGGAATTTAAAAAGGAGGTCCTTGAGTAGTAATATCTGGATTACTCTTGGTGCTATGAGCAAGTGAGGGCAGGAATAGGACGATAGAGCAGATGAATGCACAGCTGAGGAGCTGGTGTATGGAAGAAGGATTCACATTTTTAGATCATTGGGGTGGAAGTTACCTGTAAAAGGAGGAAGGATTGCACTTAAATTGGAAGGGGACTAATATACTGGCAGGGAGATTTGCTAGAGCTGCTCGGGAGGATTTAAACTAGTAAGGTGGGGGGGTGGGACCCAGGGAGATAGTGAGAAAGATATCAATCTAAGACTGGTATAGTTGGGAACAAAAGCTAGTCAAACAGTCAGGGCAAGCAGGGACAAAGCAGAGAACGAGGTAGGACTGATCAATTAAATTGCATTTATTTCAATGCAAGGGGCCTAACAGGGAAAGCAATGAACTCAGGGCACAGTTAGGAACATGGTACTGGGATATTATTGCAATTACAGAAACATGGCTCAGGGATGGACAGGAATGGCAGCTTAATGTCCCAGGATACAAATGCTACAGGAAGGATAGAAAGGGAGGCAAGAGAGAAAGGGAAGTGGCGTTTTTGATAAAGGGTAGCATTACAGCTATACTGAGAGAGGATATTCCCAGAAATATATCCAGAGAAGTTATTTGGGTGGAACTGAGACATAAGAAAGGGATGATCACCTTATTGGCATTGTATTATAGACCCCCTAATAGTCAGAGGGAAATCGAGAAACAAACTTGTCAGGAGATCTCAGCTATCTGTAAGAATAATAGGGTGCTTATGGTAGGGGATTTTAACTTTTCGAACATAGACTGGAACTGCCGTAGTGTTAAGGGTTCAGATGGAGAGGAATTTCGTAAGTGCGTACAAGACAATTTTCTGATTCAGTATGTGGATGTACCTATGAGAGAAGGTGCAAAACTTGACGTACTCTTGGGAAATAAGGCAGGGCAGGTGACTGAGGTGTCAGTGGGGGAGCACTTTGGGGCCAGCGACCATAATTCTATTAGTTTTAAAATAGTGATGAAAAAGGATAGACCAGACCTAAAAGTCGAACTTATAAATTGGAGAAAGGCCAATTTTGACGGTATTAGGCAAAAACTTTCAAAAGCTGATTGGGTGCAGATGTTTGCAGGCAAAAGGACGGCTGGAAAATGGGAAGCCTTCAGAAATGAGATAACGAGAATCCAGAGAAAGTATATTCCTGTTAGAGTGAAAGGAAAGGCTGATAGGTATAGGGAATGCTGGACGACTAAAGAAATTAAGGGTTTGGTTAAGAAAAAGAAGGAAGCATATGTCAGATATAGACAGGATAGATCAAGTGAAGCCTTAGAAGAGTATAAAGTCAGTAGGAGTATAATTCAGAGAGAAATCAGGAGGGCAAAAAGGGGACAAGGGATAGCTTTGGCAAATAAAGTTAAGGAGGGCCCAAAGAGTTTTTTACAAATACATTTAAGGACAAAAGGGTAATGAGGGCGATAATAGGGCCCCTCAAAGAACAGCAAGGCGGCCTTTGTGTGGAGCCGCGGGAGATGGGGGAGATACTAAATGAGTATTTTGCATCAGTATTTACTGTGGAAAAGGACATGGAAGATGTAGAATGTAGGGAAACAAATGATGACATCTTGAAAAATGTCCAAATTACAGAGGAGGAAGTGCTGGATGTCTTGAAATGCATGAAAGTGGATAAATCTCCAGCATGTTACCAGGTGTACCCTGGGACTCTGTGGGAACTTAAGGAAGTGATTGCTGGGCCTTTTAGATTAGATTAGATTCCCTACAGTGTGGAAACAGGCCCTTCAGCCCAGCAAGTCCAACCCACCCTCCGAAGAGTAACCCACCCAGATCCACTTCCCATATTCACCCCTCACTATGGGCAATTTAGCATGACCAATTCACCTAACCTGCACATCTTTGGATTGTGGGACAAAACTGGAGCACCTGGAGGAAACCCATGCAGACACAGGGAGAATGTGCAAACTCCACACAGACAGTCACCCAAGGCAGGAATCAAACCTGGGTCCCTGGCACTGTGAGGCAGCAGTGCTAACCACTGAACCCCATGAGATATTTGTATCATAGTCACAGGTGAGGCGCTGGAAGACTGGTGGCTGGTAACGCGGTACCACGTTTTAAGACAGGAGGTAAGGACAAGCCAGGGAACTGTAGACCAGTGAGCCTGGTGTCAGTGGTGGGCAAGTTGTTGGAGGGAATCCTGAGGGACAGGATGTACATTTATTTGGAAAGGCAAGGACTGATTAAAGATAGTCAACATGGCTTTGTATGTGGGAAATCACGTCTTATGAACTTGATTGAGGTTTTTGAAGAAGTAACAAAAAGGATTGATGAAGGCAGAGTGGTTATTGTGATCTGTATGGACTACAGTAAGGCATTCAACAAGGTTCCCCATGGGAAGCTGGTTAGCAAGGTTAGATCTCATGGAATACAGGGGGAACTAGCCATTTGGATACAGAACTGGCTTGAAGGTAGAAGACAGAGGGTGGTGGTGGAGGGTTGTTTTTCAGACTGAAGGCCTGTGACCAGTGGAGTGCCATAAGAATCAGTGCTGGGTCCACTACTTTTCATCATTTATATGAATGATTTGGATGTGAGCATAAGAGGTATAGTTAGTAAGTTTGCAGATGACACCAAAATTAGAGGTGTAGTGGACAACGAAAAAGATTACCTCAGATTACAATGGGATCTTGATCAGATGGGCCAATGGGCTGAGAAGTGGCAGACTTCTCATTAAATAAATGTGATGTGTTGCATTTTGGGAAAGCAAATCTTTGCAGGACTTATACACTTAATGGTAAGGTCCTAGGGAGTGTTACTGAACAAAGAGACCTTGGAGTGCAGATTCATAACTCCTTGAAAGTGGAGTCGCAGGTAGATAGGATAGTGAAAAAGGCATTTGATATGCTTTCCTTTATTGGTCAGAGTATTGAGTACAGGAGTTGGGGGTCATGTTGCAGCTGTACAGGACATTGGTTAGGCCACTGTTGGAATATTGCATGCAATTTTGGTCTCCTTCCTATCAGAAGGATGTTGTGAAACTTGACAAGATTTACAAGGATGTTGCCAGGTTTGGAGGATTTGAGCTATAGGGAGAGGCTGAACAGGCTGGGGCTTTTTCCCTGGAGTGTCAGAGGCTGAGGTGTGACCTTACTGAGGTTTATTAAATCATGATGGGCATGGATAGGGTAAATAGACAAAGTCTTTTCCCTGGGGTGGGGAGTCCAGAACTAGAGGGCATAGGTTTAGCGTGAGAGGGGAAAGATATAAAAGAGACCTAAAGGGCAACCTTTTCATGCAGAGGGTGGTAGGTGTATGGAATGAGCTGCCAGAGGAAGTGGTGGAGGCTGGTACAATTGCAACATTTAAGAGGCATCTGGATGGGTATGTGAATAGGAAGGGTTTGGAGGGATATGGGCCAGGTGCTGGCAGGTGGGACTAAATTGGGTTGGGATATTTGGTTGGCGTGGACAGGTTGGACTGAGGGGTCTGTTTCCGTGCTGTACATCTCTATGACTCTGTGACTTTATGACTCCACATTTATCTGGATTCTGTTTAGAGCTTTCTGGGACACAAAGAAAAATAAATCTCATTCCAAAACAATTGTGAGTTAGGAGCTGATGTAATCCTCATGTTTGGTCTTCCAGTCATTGAGATCAAATGATAAAATGCCATGTAGCTATTCTGGCCTGTGTCTCTTAGCACCTGTAGTTAACAAAAATCTGTTAATTTCAGATTTAAATTTAGCAATTGACTTCGCTTCAGTTGCTGTTTGAGACTGATAACTCCAAATTTTGACCAACCTTTCCCATGTAAATGAGTTTTCTCACTTCAATCTTCAAAGATCTTGTTTCAATGTTTAGGTTAATTCTAGACACAGCAGACTAAGGGTGGAGAGATGGAAAGGTGCCTGTGAGAGCAGGGAGAGGAAAACTTGTATGGATTAAAATGTCTTTGGAGGCATTGATTGGAATATCTGTGGAAGAGGAAAGAGACCTGAGATGTGTTCAGGGAGGAGGTAGTGCCTGTATGGAAGGAGTAGGGTTGTCAGTGACATGGGGGATTCTTATGAGGTTGGGGATGGGATGTTTGTGATGGGGAGAAATGCCAACGTGGGGGTAGAATGCCTTTGGGTGGGGCAGAAAGAGAGACCTGCGAAAATGACAAGGTTGGAAGGGGACAGAGGAAGAAGTGCCTAATCCACAGGGTTTTTAAGTTTAAACTACTTACTTCTCATTAGGTTTATAAAGACAAGATTCAGACCTACAAGATCAGGCAGTTAGTATCAATCCCTCCGAAGCCCTAATTAACATTCCATGGGCTGAATCTTACCAGAATACCTGCTAGTAATCAAAACTGTGATTTAAAGCAATCTTATATCTGTTGGTATTTGATCGGAGCACCACAGCAACAATAGCGATAGGTTTAGAGTTGCAACTCCAAAGTTTTGGCTGTCACACCCCCTAGGAATCACAGTCCAGTTTGGGAAGCCCTGATCTACACCATAAATCAACTTAATTTGTTTTGTTTTGTTGATGCTTTAGACTTGTGGCCTAAGGCCATTAAAAAAGTCTACCACCGCTCTCTAGCAAGTTGCTCATTGATAGAGCAAGATGTATACAAAACCTGATGAAGGGAAGTAATACACACTCATAAAATTGGAAGAAGTGTGAGTGAATATCAAATCCCACACATTCATTTAATAGAAATCTAAAAGTGATCAGGAGTGGAAACTTCTCAGGCACCAAACGATGAGAAAGTTGGGAAAAACATGTCAGATCGACGGTGAGGAACTTTTGGATTTTGTGAGCAAAAAGTTCCATATTTCAATCAAATATTGAATGTCAAGATGAGGTTCTCACTAGTGAATGGTGAGAAGCCAAGCTGCATGTGAAAGTTTGCAATTCCAAAGTTTTGGCTTCCATGTTCATGACAGGGTGCACTAATGGGCTTTAAAGATGGCTCCAGTGCCAGGAATCCCAAGATGTTCTGGAAGTGGCCAGTCATTCTGCCTGTGGTGAGTGGGAGAGGGAGAATATAAATAGAGGAATGCTATATTGGCACAGTTAATAGGTAATGAAGTGAGTTTGGGAAGATAGCATGAGAAAATTTGCTCAGACACATGAAGAAGAATATTATAAGGAAACTCACCAAAATCAACATTACTAATTTCTGGTAAGATTCAACTCATGGAGTGTTAATTAGGGCCTAAGAGGGATTGTTACACATGCTGTTGTGATACCTGATTGAATTGCCCATGTCTCTGAGTAAGTAATGGACTTGACATCATAGATACAGGCATCAGTGAATTCATATCTAATTTATTACAATTCTTAGGAAGTCTCAAGCAATGTGAATAAAGATGATCCTGTACATGTAATATGCTTAGATTTCTAAAAGGCATCAATGGTTACTACACAGAATAAGAGTTTTTAGTAAGGGGGTAACATATTAAGATAGATAAAGGATTGGTTCACCAACAGGAAATAGCATGGAGATATGGTTGATTGTTGGGTTAGCAAGTTAATGTGCTACAAGATTCAGTACTGGGGCCTCAATTACTTACAATCTTTATGAATGAAATGAATGAAGGGACAGGATGTATGGTTCATAAATTAAATGATGTGACAAAAATAGCTGAGAAAGCAAGTTGTGTGTAGGACACACAGTCTGCAAAGGAATGAGCAGAAAATTAGCAGATTGGATGGAATGTGGGAAAATGTGAACTTTTCCACTTTAGCACTGACAATAGAAAAGTAGTATATTAGTTAAGAGTCGAGAGATTGCAGAACTCTTCAGTACAAAGGGATTTGGTTGTTCTGGAACATGAATCCACAACGTGTTAGTATGCAGTTTGAACAATTGATGAAGAAAGCAAATGGGATGTTGTTGTTGATTGCAAGGGGTAAGGAATGTGCAACTGGTTAAGTTTTGGTGCAATCGCACAGGGTATTGGTGAGACCACATCTGGAGTACAACATAAAGCTTTGGTCTTTTGCCTTTAGAAAGAAATTAATTACATTTAAAACAGTTCAAAGAAGGTTCCTGTGATGAAGGAGTTCTCTTATGAGGAAAGATTGCTCAGGTTGGGCATATATCCTTTGGAATTTAAAGGATGGAGAGATGGTGCAATTGAAACAAATAAGATTCTGAGAGGATTTGACAGGGTGAGAGGATACAAATATACAGAGGAACAAGGAACAAGAATAGGCCACTCAGTCCTTCGAGCCTGCTCCGTCATTCAATAAGGTCATGGCAGACCTGATTTTAACCTCAACTCTAAATTCCTGCACATCACCAACAATCTTCCATCCCCCTTTCCCCATTTGAGAGAAGCTGAAAAAAGGATACACTGCTTAAAAGTTTTTTTTTTAAATCCTGAAGATCAATGTAAGATTATGCCAATGATTCAAAATTCACTTGAGGTATATTGAAAACACTTGATTGGTCAGGAAAGCCATCACTAGATGGTGGCTTCATAGTATGGTAAGCATTTGGATTGATTTTGTTTTTGCTTGGGAAGGTGAGGGTGCTTGAAAGCTCTTGAAGAGACTTTAAGTATAAATAATGAGTCATTTTTAATTTTTTGTTATGGACCTGTGTAGCCCAAAATATTTCAGATTGAGGCTGAAGGAGATGTTTTGTATGAACAAACGTATTGCTATATTTTGCCATGTAGCAAAAATAAAAATTTGCATTTCAGAAAAGAATCTGAAATCTATATATTTGGATTTGTCCATCTTTTATGGTGACAATCCAAACTGGATACATTTTGTAAAAGCTCGGTTTGCAACTCATTCTATCAATGGAAAATGTTATTCTAGGTATAGGCCTCAGTAAGATTCGTCTTTGTAATGGGAAAGGGAATTTCACATACTTAAGTGTTTTTGCATAACGTTAGAGATGTTTCAACAGCACATTAAAATGGTTTTGAGATAGAATTAAAATGGTCTGTATTTGAACTTTATCTTTGTTACCTTTTGTATGTTTGTAGCCCAGTTAATATTGTTGGATTGGATCCAGGCTGGAAAGCTGTGCCTTTATGTCAATAATTATTACATCTATACCATCAGCTATCTTTTGAGGTAACTGATGGCCTGTCACTGATATGAGAGCTGTCTCCCTGTTCCTTACACATATATCATCAGTAAATCAGAAAGAAAAATAGAAAATGTTGGCAGCACAAAGCATGTCAATCAACATTTGGGTGTAAAAGGCAAGTTTTCATTCAGAATCAGGTGCTGATGTACTTGCTTTGCATTCCAAGCATTTTTCTTATTATTTATCAGGGTTTCGTTTTCGTGTTTTTTTTCAGGTGATGAACAAGTTTACAGAATGCATGGAGGTATGTCAAAAGAGCTACCATGAAAACTAAGCTTTCCTTTCAAAATGGTGTCAGTTAACATGTTTGGTACACATGGGAATTGAGAAAATGGAGCAAAAAGAGAAGGACTTGTGCCTTTCAGGGCATTAGAACATCCCGATGCTAAACAAAAAAGATATTTCAAGCATTGTCACCATTGCCATGTAAGGATTGTGGTAGTGAGTTTGCATAGAACAAAGTCCCACAAGTAACACTGTGATAATAACCAATCTGCTTTTTAATATTGTGTTCGTTGAGGGATAACTATTAACCAGGGTACATTGGATAACTCCCGTGCACCTTGTCCTTGTTGGGCTTCTAACAAAGTTCGTGTGGCCAATCCTGTTGACTCCCATAACTCTCCCAACATAGACTTATGGTGATTGGCAAAATATCCAGAAGATCACTGTTGAGATCAAATCAACATGACTGTTTGTGTGCAACATGTGGGTGGTTTCTGCATAATTATGTCATTACATAGCTCGAACCAACCATTTCCAGTAACCAGGAACTCAGAATTTCCACTGATCTCAAGAACCAATTAGTCTTCACTTTTATTTATTTGGTGTGACCCCTCTGCTGCCGTCTTCCTCTCCCTGGCGTTCTGTCCTTGCTTTTCCTAGTTGGGAGGAAAGAAAAGCTGTGTAAACAAGTGTAATGATGCACCTTCTGATGCATAGAAGTTTTTTAAGGATGCTCAATGGAGAGACATGGCATTGCGTAAGGATAAGAGTGAGCAGGAGTAGCAGGTGAATAGTAGACGATGTGAGGAACTTCATAGAAAAAGGAAGGAAGGATGAACTTGCTGGCTAAGCAGGCATGAGTTGTGTTGTGTTGGACTCAACTCATTAAAGCTGGATGAGGCAGTTGTGTAATCCACATAACAGAAAGTAAGAAAATGTACCATCGTTCCCACCACCATCCTGACTCAGTTAAATCACTGAGAACATTCTGCACTGATTCCAGGTATGGAGCACCACACTAAGCTCCTGTGCTTCATTTAAACATGTCCTCTCAGCCTCAGCTGCAGGCTTATTTCTTCTGCCCAAGGGAATGTTGTGTCTCTTTGATTTTTCAGAGAAGCTCACAGCTCATCCAGGGAAGTGTCACTGAAAAGAGGCACATCCTTTGAGTAAACCGTTACCCAAGATACAATGCCAGTTTTCCATTACTGATGGATCCCAGCTTTCACCTCCCAGTGCATCATCAATTTAACTCTCACCTCTCATTCTACAATATGTCATCAGACTATGCATTTAAGTTTGACTTTCACCCTGGCATTGCTCCAGCCTGTCTTGCACTGAGCATGTCAATTCTTTAACCAAAAATAGCAGTCATCATTTTTAGCTTTGAAGAAAAATGGCAACAGAGTTGTTTTCCAATCACTATCATTGCATGTATTTTAATAGGTTAGTGTCTTTAAATAATGTAGGTAATGGTGTATGTGCTGTAGCTATTGGCTGGGGCCAAGTGCTGCCAACAATCCTTTCTTAATATTTTGAATCAACCTATTTAGATATCTTGTGAGACATTTCCAGTGCAGGTAGGAGTTGAAGCTAGAACTTTTGGCTCTGAAGTGGGACATTTCAGCCATGTCACTAGGGCCCAGGCACTTCTTTCCACTATTTCTTTTAAACACAAGACCTTAATCAGGTTCGACAGTCCTTACAATGAGACCAATGGCCTGTTTTATTAGAAGTGGTAGAAGATGATCTACTGGTGTGTCTTAATGAGAAGCGATCTTAGTTTCAACAAGATGTAGTTCATTCTTTTTAAATTTCTATCAATTCTTTCAATCATCTTCAACACTCCAGTTAGCTCATCCTTGAACATTCTAATAGGTAGTGTCTGGTCAAACCTCAGCTGCTGTGTATTGGATTTATTTTAATCGTCGTATCCAGAGATGTTATTATACACCTCTGGAGCAAGTGGAACCTTCTGGCCTAGAGGTAGGGGCACTACTCCTGCACAAGAGCCCTGACATATAGTTAATTGGATGATAGCAATAATCACAAGTTATATAGACTTGGATGTTATGTCTAACTAGCCAAACAGGATACACTGATAACACATCTAACTCTAATGGGATCTAGAGCAAAACTGTCTTACCCCTTCTAGACTATAATACGTTATACGTTTGGGTGAGACTTAATGCAGTTTCCACCATTAACTGTTTCAGAATCATTATCCCATCCAACACACCAGTAATGAGTTAACTTCTCAACAAATAGTGGTGTGAAAATATGCAGCCATCACCTTTTCTTTACAACACAAACAAATGAAATTTGTTTAGATTATCAGGAATTTCTCAATATGAAAGTGAGCAGAGAGTGGGAGAATGGGAGTATGGAAACAATATCATATCTAAACAAATAAAAGGAAACTGTTAATAATTCTATTAAAACTTGAAAATGCGAGGCTTCAAAAGTTGCTGAAATTTTGCATTTGAAGCCTCAGTGAATCACTTCATCTCCCTTTTATGAGCATCTGCTGCTGTCAACTGGGACATGCATCATGATGCGATTGTATGTCTGCAAGAGATGGGGTGGAACAAAAACAAAAAACATAATGAATTCATTCCCTTTTTCTCCTGCAATTAGCAAAATACCTTTGCAAAGAAGAACCCTCTGTTTCTAATTAATCAGCTCGTGAGTGCTGATTAAAGAACAGAACCCGTATAATTATATTTACCAAGGAGTATGACTGTGGTCAGATGTGACAGAGTCAGCTACTCTCCAGTGATGCAATTAATATTTCACACCTGCCAAGCAAAGTGGTGACAGGGACGAGAGCTTTGAGTAATTCACAGGAGAGTGTGAACCATGCACAACAGACAGACCATTCCTTATTAACATTTTCCACACCGACCTTCAGTTTGATGCTTCTTTGAATTGATATTGTTCATTAAAAGTTCTGTGAGGGAGTTGCATGTTGTGAGACCAGAAGGTGACTTAGTAGCAAATGAACTGCTTTCATAACTGAATTTAAATTCTTTGTTTACTATTATAAATGGTTTATGTTCGACAGACGTATCTCCTGCAATGAAAACAAAAGTGTTCGAGTCTGGCAGCATTTGGAGGGAGAAGCAGAGAGAATATTTCAAGGCCTGTATTGCACACTGTTAGTCTCTCCTCAGATGTTGGCAGACACACAGTGTCTCCAACATTGTTCTTACTGCAAGAAGTCATCCACAATACTTTGCTTTTATATTTCCTATTGCACTGGTTTCAATCTCTCTCCAATTCTCTCTCTTTTTCTGAAATTGCTAACCTGTAGCAAAGAACAGTTTTAAGAGTTGCCAACTAATTTTTGTTTCATGCATTCTTTTAATACAAAAGCAATGGCTGAGGTTGTCAACAAGAATTCGACCATGATGAACATTGGAGCTGACTCTGATCCAGTCCACAGCTAATGCATGCAGGAGCATAGTTTCAAGGAGCAATTCAATAAAAACACAGGATTGACAAGATGGAAGATCTATCTCCTGCTCATTTGAACAATCTTAAATCAGCAGCTGGTGTGCTAAGACAAAACCAGCAAATCTGCATAAATTAAGAGGAGACTTTGAGAGAGGCTGTAAGAACATACATGGGAGAGGCAATGCTTCATGGTATTGTTGCTGCATTGTTAACCAGAGACGTGGGTAACGACCTGGGGATCCATGTTAAATCTACCAAGGCTGATGGTGGAATTTGAATTCAAAAACATTTTGAAATTAAGAGTGACCATGGACATTGTCAGTTGTTGATTGTTGTAAAATCTGGTTTGCTAATGTCCTTTAGGGAGGGGAAACTGTCTTCCTTACCTGGTCTGGCCTATATGTGACTCCAACTGAAAATGTGTTGCTGGAAAAGCGCAGCAGGTCAGGCAGCATCCAAGGGGCAGGAGAATCGACGATTCGGACATGAGCCCTTCTTCAGGAAGGTGATTCCTGAAGAAGGGCTCATGCCCGAAACGTCGGTTCTCCTGCTCCTTGGATGCTGCCTGACCTGCTGCGCTTTTCCAGCAACACATTTTCAGCTCTGATCTCCAGCATCTGAAGTCCTCACTTTCTCCTATATGTGACTCCAGACTCATAGCAATGTTGTTGATCCTTAACTGACCTCTGAGCAATTAGGGATGGCAATAGATGCAGGGTCCAGATTAGAGTGGTGCTGGAAAAGCACAGCAGGTCAGGCGGCATCCGAAGAGTAGGGAAATCGACGTTTCGGGCAAAAGCCCTTCATCGGGACTGAAGGCAGAGAGCCTCCAGGGTGGAGAGATAAATGGGAAGGGGGGTGGGGCTGGGGAGAAGGTAGCAGAAAGTAAAATAGATGGATGGGGGTAGAGATGAAGATGATAGGTCAGAGAGGAGGATGGAGTGGATAGGTGGGGAGATTGGCAGGTAGGACAGGTCATGAGGTCGGTGCTGAGCTAGAATGCTGGAACTGGGGTAAGGTGGGGAGAGGGGAAATGAGGAAACTGGTGAAGTCCACATTGATGCTATGGGGTTGAAGTGTTCCGAGACAGAAGATGAGGCATTCTTCCTCCAGGCGTCGGGTCGTGAGGGAGCAGTGTTGGAGGAGGCCCAGGACCTGCATGTCCTTGGCAAAGTGGGAAGGGGAGTTGAAGTGTTTGGCCACGGGGCGGTGGGGATGATTGTTGCGGGTGTCCCAGAGATGTTCCCTGAAGCACTCTGCAAGGAGGCGTCCAGTCTCCCCAATGTAGAGGAGTCCACATCAGGAGCAAGGAATACGATAAATGACATTGGCGGATGTGCAGGTAAATCTTTGATGGATGTGAAAGGCTCCTTTGGGACCTTGGATGGAGGTGGGGGAGGAGGTGTGGGCACAGGTTTTAGCAATTCCTGCGGTGGCAGAGGAAGGTGCCAGGACAGGAGGGTGGGTTGTTGGGGGGTATGGACCTGACCAGGTAGTCACGGAGTGAATGGTCTTTGCGGAAAGCGGAAAAGGGTGGGGAGGGAAATATATCCCTGGTGGTGGGGTCCATTTGGAGATGGCGGAAATGTCAGCAGATGATGCGGTTTATGTGAAGGTTGGTAGAATGGAAGGTGAGGACCAGGGGGGGTCTGTCCTTGTTACAGTTGGAGGGGTGGGGTTTCAGGGCAGAGGTGCGGGATGTGGATGAAGTGCATTGGAGGGCATCTTCAACCACGTGGGAAGGGACATTGCGGTCTCTAAAGAAGGAGGCCATCTGGTGTGTTCTGTGGTGGAACTGGTCCTCCTGGGAGCAGATACCGAGGAGGCGGAGGAATTGGGAATACGGATTGGCATTTTTGCAGAAGTTAGGGTGGGAAGAGCTATCATCCAGGTAGCTGTGGGAGTCGGTGTGTTTGTAAAAAATGTCAGTGTCAAGTCGGTCATCATTGATGGAGATGGAGAGGTCTAGGAATGGGAGGGAGGTGTCAGAGATGGTCCAGGTGAATTTAAGGTCAGGGTGGAATGTGTTGGTGAAGTTGATGAACTGCTCAACCTCCTCATGGGAGCATGAAGTGGCGCCTAGTCAGTGATGTCCTCATCCTGTGAATGAATTGAAAAAAAACTTCCATTTATATAACGTCACTAATATCAAGAATCATTCCAACATTATTGTGCAGAAAAGGAACAGATGAAAAGACTGCAGATGAAGTATACGAAAGGCAAGTCATCAGTCGTTTAGGGAGAATATTCCAAGTGGCTAACTATGGTAACAAAGGGTTTTTTTGAGGACAAGATATGAGGAGCCAGGAGAGCGTGGATGGTTGGATATGGTGTTAAGGGTCTGGAATGTTGGTAAAGCCACATCTCGAGTACTCTGTGCAATTCTGGAATCCACACTATAGGAGGGGTGTGATTCCACTGGAGAGTGGCTAGGACATTTACCAGGACGTTGCCGTGGTTGGAGAGTTTCAATTATGAGCAGATATTGGAGAGGAGTTGTTTACCTTAGTAGATAGGCAGGAGCTTCTCATCTTGACAGAATGATCAATGTCCAGTGGACATCGATTTAAGTCAAGGGCAGAAAGTTTAGAGTAAATAGGAAGCAAAACGTTATCACCCAGAGGCAAGTGGAAATCAGGAATTTTCATCCTTTTAGGGTGGTACAGATAGAAACCCTCATAACATTTAAGAAGTATTTGGATATGCAGTTGCGATGTCAAGCTAACAAAACATTGGGCCAAGTTTTGGACAAGGGATTAAAATGGTTAGGTGGTTGCTTTTGACTGGCATGGATATGATGGGCCAAATAGCCTTTTCCTGTGTTGGAGACCTTTATGGTTCTAGGGGTGACTTGCTGATGAGAGCTATGCTGCCTCTGCTGCAAAATCAGCACCTGGCATGGAGAATTCAGGAGATTATGGGTCTGTGCATTGGGGCAGAGGTCCAATCACTTTAGAGTCTGTAATCATTGCTGGAGAAGTCAGAGGGAGAGATATTTGGGAATCTGGGTTCTGCTAGGGAGGTCAGAGAAGAGCGGCTCTGTGAGCAGTTTTTGAGAAAACATGGAGTGAGGTTTAACCCACCCTGGGAGGTAGGATGTAAGGTAGGTGGGGGGGGGGGGGGGGAGAGGGCGGGGTCCATTTAGTTTTGTGAGAAAGTTGAGAGGTGGCAATCTCATTACCTTCCCAACTCTGTCCACCCTGCACCCCCACCTTAATTAAACCTGAGAAATGAAGGTTTAATTTCGGTCTTCCTACCCAGAGGTCCTTACATAGCCATTGAATGGTGATTTAATCCCACCATTGTTGGGATTAAGCAGCGGCAGGGCATGTGCTACGTAGGCACCTCCAAGAACACTCTGGCAAGCATGGCTGCAGCCTGGTGAGGTGGATGTCTAGCAGAGAGACCACCCGAAGCATATCCTGGGTGAAAATACCCAGCTGCATGAAAAGCTACCACCCCTGTCCTCACCACATGTAGGCCTCCTGGCTGGGCCCACTGAGCTTACCTTTACTTACCCTCACTATAGGTGACAATCCTGGGTCTCAAGAAGTATAAGCAACAGCCGCTTCTCCTCAGTGTCAAGACTGTAGAACCCACTGGGCTCTGGCTAATAGCTCTGAAGTTGATGCATAACACTGTTCTGAACAGCTAAGTGCCTAACTGACATAAAATAGGCCAAGAGATAGAATGGTCAACACAATGTTGCTGCTAGCTCTCCACCTGGTGCATGGGTCCACCATATTAAAACTCTGACCAGGGTTATTTTCGGTAGAAAGTACTGCCTCTTATGGTGGTGTCCCAGATTGGTAGTTCTGGGTCACTATCTACATCGTGGGATCTCGGCTTACATGTGAAAATGACACACTAGCTGAACAGGCAGAGTAGTTGGTCACTCAACAATATGCACATTTCCAAACTGAAGCAGCGTTAATGAGGTGTTAATGGATTCCATGTTGAGAGTGTTACCTCCTTGGTAACCATGATTTGATCGAGCTAAAATGAGCAACATTGAATTGGTTTTGAATGGTTGTTTCCAGTGGTCCCAGAAGAAACTCACAAAATCAGCCCTTATATGCAACAAATTCATAGAACTATTTATAAATAATTTGTCTATGATACAATTATGCTAGTGTAGAAAAAATATATGTTCCCCATGTTTGATTGTTAAAAGCACTTAATCTGCAAATGTGATATGGAAGCTATAAAATCCCAAAGTATGAGCAATTATAGATTACTTTGACTTCCTATTTGCATGAGCATTTATCAGGAAGATAAATCTAGTTTTAAAAATGTTCTTGATTCCAATCTCATTGATTCTGTTATATTTAAAAGCAGTAATAATTCAGAGAATATTGTATCATAGGAATAAGAATGCCAATTCGACTCTTGAGCCAGTTCCATCATTTAGATTGTAGTTTACCAATTATCTGAATACATATATCTACCTTTGGCCCATATCAACAATGTATATTTAGTTTTCTTTTGTTCTTTTTTATTGTAAGTTTTCCCAAGAACTTTGCAAGCATGTCATAAAGCAGAATTAGATACCGAGCTACATATGATCAGATGGTCAAAAGCAGGTAAGTTTGAAGATCTTAAAGAAAGAAAGACAGACAAATAAAGGGTCAGAGACATTTGGGAGAGAATTTCAGAGTTAGGGTCTAGGCAGCTCAAGGCACTATCATCAATCATGGAGTGATTAAAATCAGGAATACTCAAGAGACCACAATTAGATGAACAAAGAACTCTGAGGGTATGGTCCATTGAAGAGTTGTGCTCATAAAAATTTCAGTTTCAATTCATAATTGATTTAGAATCTATTACTGTTTGAGGAAGAGAGTTCCAAAATGTACCACTGTACGTGCGAAATATTTCCTAATTTCATTCCTGAAAGATCTGATACTAATTATTTGACTATGGCTTGAAGTCTTAGACTCAATCAATTAACAAAGTCGTTTCTATCAATTCACCCTCCCAGTTCCCCTTAAATTAATCAAATAAGGTGGAGAAATTTTCAACCTCAGGAGTGTTGGGAACAAAGACGAGTAGAAAGATGCCATGCAGCAAGCTAAGACGTAAGTGTTTCATCCAGACTGTTAGTCAATGAGAAACCACAATGATGGTTCTGCAGTAATGGAACTGCTAGAAATCAAACTTACCTTTAAAGAAAAGTAAAATCTTAGAGTCACTTAAACTCATGATAGACAAGAGCATTGAGAGCAATACAGTGACTTATTTTAGTCAGTTATCATTTGAAATACTTGTCCTCATTGAAAGGTTAATCTTGATGGAGTTGTGAAAGAAGTTTAGATTGAGAACAACTTGGTACAAATAGCAATTCACCTCTTTACTATCCAGCCATCTAAAATGCGAGATACTAGCTAAGTATTAAATAATTAGAATGCTCCATCAAATTGGTTGTCTTGTTCAGCACGAGGCTGACAGACTCCAGTTCAAGTAGAATTACATATGAAATAGAATTATAGAATCCCTCCACTGTGGAGGCAGACCATTGGGCCCATTGACCCTCTATCCCACCCAGACTCACCCCACTATCCTATTCTTATAACCATACATTTCCCCTGGCTAATCCAACTAGCCTGCACATTGTTGGACACTATGGCAATTTGGCATGGCTAATCCACCTAACCTGCACATCTTTGGACTGTGGGAGGAAATCAGAGATGCTGGTGGAAACCCATGCCAACACAGGGTGAATGTGCAAACTCCGCACAGACAGTCGCGGGGCAGTAAAATCGAACCTGGGTTCCTGGTGCTGTAAGGCAATAGTGGTAACCACTGAGTCACCATGCCGCCCCTTGTCTGGCTGCTGTTCAACTGAAAAATAAATTTATTTCTTAATTTCAAGTATAAACTGATTTACAAAGCTGAAAATGTAACGTTTTGGAGAGCAATTATTGCAGCATTTCTCGAGTTGGAGAAACAAGTAGATAAATTTGGACGTTTGACTATTTCTATTTGTGTCAGGTCCTCCTGATGTATTTTTATTGAATATGTGTATTTTGCTTCTTTCTACTTTTGGGCAAGTTTTTTACATGGACATCTCTCTGAAGTCAAGCTTACATAAGGATCCATAATTGCATAACAGGTGTTTTTCTAGATGTTAACATTAGTTATAAGGGATGTTGTGGGCAGTTATTGGATAATTACTTGTGCACATTACATCATCAGGCCCAGCAACAACATTTTTGTTTAAGTTTTCTTTGACATTGTCAGTTTTGGTTTAGTTGCAATAACATGAAAGTGCCTCTTTAATGGTTTGTTTGTTTCCTTGCAAGTCAAGTCTTCAAAAGGGTATAAACTGTTGCTGGCAAGGCCACATTTGACGTACTGCGAGCAGTTTTGGTCGCCTTATCCAAGGAAGGATGTTATTTCCTTGGAGGCCGTTCAGAGGAGGTTCAGAAGGATGATCCCTTGAATGGAGGGATTGTCTTATGAAAAAAGATTAAACAGGTTGGAGCTGTACTCACTGGAGATTAGAAGAATGAAAGTTGATCTCATTGAAGCATATAGTTTCCTTAAGGGGCTTGACAGAATAAATGCTGAGAGGATGTTTCCCTCAAAAAGAGTCTAGAACAACAGGGCATTATCTTAGAATAAAGGGATACTAAGTTAAAACTGAGATGACGATGACTGCCTTCATTCAGAGGATTGTGAGTCCTTAGAACTCCGGTCTGCTTTTATTCCTGATGAAGGGCTTTTGCCCGAAACGTCGATTTTGCTGCTCCTCGGATGCTGCCTGAACAGCTGTGCTCTTCCAGCACCACTAATCCAAAATATGGTTTCCAGCATCTGGAGTCATTGTTTTTACATAGAAAGCTGATGGGCAGAGTCTTTGTGTATATTGAAGTCTGAGATAGATGGATTCTTGGTCAGCAGGGAAAACTGTGGAAAGTGAACATGAGAAATATCACATCACTCATGATGGATTGAAAGACAGGCTTGAGGATGACCAATCACACTGGTTGTAAAATTAGGAGCTATGCAACTATAATGTTTCACTTGGCAGATAATTCTGATTCTGTGTAAATATTGACTTTTAGTCTCCTTTCTCTCCAACTGGTGTCAGAGGTTTAACAACGGTCAGTAATGAATACTAACTGTAATGGGTATAATCAAGTTAATTAATAAGTGAAAATAAGTTATACACAAGGTCTCTGGTGATAACATAATGTAATTACAATTCCATCAGTACATAAACCAGTTTTAAGTCAATCAAAAGCTCCAACATAAGGGAAATTGCATTGGTCTCATATTCTCTGTGTGAAGTTTTGTAAAATGAATCTAAGAGTCACTGCCCTTCATGCCTACTTCACAAAACATGACTGGATAGAGAAAGGCTGTTTGGTCTTTTGTGCTAGTTCCATACCATGCTCTTTTTTCTGTTAACCTTGCAAATTTGCTCTTTTCAAGAACATATCCTTTTGAGAACTCCTATGGAATTTAATTCCACTATCTTTTGATGTACCATGTTCAAGGTCGGCGCTGTGCATGTAAACTTTCAGCGCGTTTTCCTTCTGGTTGTTTTATTAATGACTTTAAGTTTATGACATCTAGTTACTGACCCACTGGACAGACAAATTTCTCCCCATTTGTCAATGTCAGCTATGGCTTAGTTGGTGATAGTGTCATCTCTGGTTTGCAAGATTGAATATTCAAGTCCATTTGCAGTTCAGAACAAAGATCAAAGCTAACACTCCAGTGGTGTTCAGTCGTTGTTGATACATTCTGCATGGGATATTAAAAGGAAGCCTTTTCTGTAATCTCAAGTAAATGTAACTAACTCCCATGGCACTATTTTGAAGAACATTAAGAGAATTATTCTTTGTGTACTGGCTAAATTTAACCCTAACCAACATCACAACAACTTGGTTATCTTGTTGTCATTTCCATATTACTGCTTAGGAATTTACAGTGTACAGATTAATGCTGCATTTCCTGTTTGGAACAATAACTGCACTTCAGAAGTACTTCACTGACTGAGTAGCATTTTCAGATCTAGAGTTGTCATAAAAATGTAAGTATTTTCTTGTTCTATCAAAACTCTGTCATTCTGAACATGTCTCAGAACTGAATACTACTCTTAACCTTCACAGCTCTAAAGAGAACAACTCAATGTTCCCCAATAACTCCACATAGCATTTTTAACCTGGTATCAGAGTTGATGCTTTAACATGGACTAGCAATCCTATCAATTGATTTAATACCCAGTAAAGTTGTGTCTATTTGTGGCAAAGGGGAACAAAATCAAGACAGCCCACAGGATGGAATAAACTTCTTAGAATCCCTACAGTGTGGAAACAGGCCCTTCAGCCCAACAAGTCCATATCAACCCTCCAAAGAGTATCCCACCCAAACCCATTCCCCAATACTCTACATTTACCCCTGACTAATGCACCTAACCTACACATCCCTGAACACTATGAGCAATTTAGCATGGCCAATTCACCTAACCTGCACATCTTTGGACTGTGGGAGGAAAGTAGAGCACTCAAAGAAAATCCACACAGATAGAGGGTGAATGTGCAAACTCCACACAGACAGTCACCCGAGGCTGGAATCAAACCCGGGTGCCTGGCAATGTGAGACAGCAGTGCTAACCACTGAACCATTTTGCTGCCGCATAGTAACAGCAGCTCTCTCTCAACAATTTCCTTCAAGCTCAGATTCTATTTCTTTCACAAGTTGAAATACATCACAGAGATAAAAAAAAGAGATACTTAAAGTTCAATAATATCCAGTCTGGAAAATGCCAGATGCAGTTCAAAAGATACTGTTTTCAGAAGAACAACTAATTTATATTGTCTGCAACACAGCACAACTTCAAGAACACTAAATGACAGTTGGAATGTATAATTCTTTTCACTCATGGACTTTAACTGATACAGTCTCCACTTCCTCTACCCTACAAATTGCCCTATTTTGCAGGCTATTGTGTGTATCTAGGATGCAGGACAGTTTTTACCTTTTTAGTAATTATTATGCTTTACTTAAATGTGTTTATAATAAAACTAACCCATTATTTGTGCTATCCCAAGAATTTGACCTGCTTATTACTTCGTATAGTTTTACATATGGTTAAAACTCTATTCAATTAGTAAAAAAACATTCATTTTCTATTTTAACCAACCTTGGGAGTAAAGAGAGGAACTTATTCACCCTACTAAAGCTGGCATTATACCATCTTTTGTAGTCAACCCCATTATTTACAAAGTCAATTGTTGTTAATCACTTTAACAACCTGCCCCAACAACTTCTAAAATTTATGAGTATAAATCATCAGGTCTCTTTGTTCTTGCAACCCTCTCCCTAAAACCTGCATCACTTAGATTATACTGCCACTCATGTTGTTCTTCCTAAGTGCATTGCTTTAACCTTATCGGTGTTAAATTCTTTCTGCCAGGAATTTGTTCATTACACCAGTTTAACTATCTTCTCTTGAAGTCTGTAGCTACCCTCCTCACTTTAAATTATTTTGCTAAGTTTTGTATCATCGTCAAACTTTTGAAACTATGAGTCTTTGTATCCACTTCCAGCTCATTTATACTTAAAATAAAAAAAAGTGGCACAAAAGGCAAGCAAAAATCCTCACCTCATCTTACTTTAATGTTGCAGTCAAAATGGCTGCATGTCATCTAACTCCTGCTATTAATGGTCTCCCAAACTGTCTGGAATGTCTCGACAAACTCAGCATCAAGTCTTTTATGAATAGACAGTTCTTGGCAGCAACAAACGTGGAAAGTTGACATCAAGTTCCAGAGTGTATTATTGTATCTTTTCAAGATCAAACATCAGTCAGAAAATAATAGTAATGCTGGGCTTCAGGAGGGGAGGTGGTCGTTTGATCTAGGTCTCAGATGCCTATCTGTCAACCAGAGATAAAATCCAGTGAAGCTCATTTAACATAAATCTTAATGGCCTCCAGCTATTTATGCCCATAGCTTTAAAGCATACTGAGTGGTTACAATAGACCAACTTGTTAATGCAGCAGTATATTTGGCAAGCAAGTATTGATAGATGAGTTGGAGAGACAGGCCGCCTACTTGCAGAACGTTTCAGAGAACACCTCTGGGACATCCGGACCAACCAACTCAACTACCCTGTGGCTCAACACTTCAACTCCCCCTCCCACTCCACCAAGGACATGCAGGTCCTTGTACTCCTCCATCGCCAGACCGTAGCAACACAACGGCTGGAGGAAGAGCGCCTCATCTTCCGCCTAGGAACCCTCCAACCACAAGGGATGAACTCAGATTTCTCCAGTTTCCTCATTTCCTCTCCCCCCACCTTGTCCTCAAACTCAGCACCATCTTCCTAACCTGCAATCTTCTTCCTGACCTCTCCGCCCCCACCCCCACTCCGGCCCATCATGCTCACCTTAACCTCCTTCCACCTATCGCATTTCCAAAGCCCCTCCCCCAAGTCCCTCCTCCCTACCTTTTATCTTAGCCTGCTTGGCACACTTTCCTCAATCCTGAAGAAGGGCTTATGCCCGAAACGTCGATTCTCCTGCTCCTTAGATGATGCCTGACCTGCTGCGCTTTTCCAGCAACACATTTTCAGCTCTGATCTCCAGCATCTGCAGTCCTCACTTTCTCCTTGATACATGAGTTGCCTGACATTATGCTGCTGGGAAAGAGCATTGCAACTATCAGCACCTGTCAGAAATCTGGGCCTGTGTTGTTTGTGGTACAATGATAGTGTCCTTACCCCTAGACCAGGAGGCCTGGGTTCAAGTCACACCTGCTCCTGAAGTGTATAATAACATCAGTGAACAGAATAGTTTATGATTTTCTAACTATTTAAGTTTTAAAAAAATTAAATACGGGATCACTCAAGTTTCCTATGTGCATTCACTGTGGCTTCAGATTTTAGGCTGGCAATATATAACCAATTGTAGATATTGAACTCATTTTAACGGTGTAAAAATATGAATATAACTCCAAAATTAGGTCTTGACATAACAGGAAGACACACCAAAGTATCCATTATCTCATACCATTTGTGCTTAAAAATGCGTTGCTGGAAAAGCGCAGCAGGTCAGGCAGTATCAAAGGATAATTGATGTTTCGGGCATAAGCCCTTCTTCAGGAATGAGGAGGATGTGCCAAGCAGGCTAAGATAAAAGATAGGGAGGAAAGACGTAGGGGAGGGGCGTTGGGAATACAATAGGTGGAAGGAGGTTAAGGTGAGGGTGATAGGCCGGAGAGGGGGTGGGGGCGGAGAGGTCAGGAAGAAAATTGCAGGTCAAGAAGGCAGTGCTGGGTCTGAGGGTTGGAACTGAGAAAAGGTGGGGGGAGGGGAAATGAGGAAGCTGGATAAATCTGCATTCATCCCTTGTGGTTGGAGGGTTCCTAGGCGGAAGATGAGGCGCTCTTCCTCCAGGCGTCGTGTTTCTATGTTCTGGCGATGGAGGAGGCAAGGACCTGCATGTTCTTGGCGGAGTGGGAGGGGGAGTTAAAGTGTTCAGCCACGGGGCAGTTGGGTTGGTTGGTGCAGGTGTCCCAGAGGTGATCTCTGAAATGTTCCGCAAGTAGGCAGCCTGTCTCCCCAATGTATAGGAGGCCACATCAGGTGCAGCGGATGCAGTAAATGATGTGTGTGGAGGTGCAGGTGAATTTCTGACAATATGGAAGGATCCCTTGGGGGTATTCCCAACGCCCCTCCCCTAAGTCCCTCCTCCCTATCTTTTATCTTAGCCTGCTCGGCACACCCTCCTCATTCCTGAAGAAGGGCTTATGCCCAAAACGTCGATTCTCCTGCTCCTTTGATGCTGCCTGACCTGCTGCGCTTTTCCAGCAACACACTTTTAAGCTCTGATCTCCAGCATCACTTTCTCCTCATACCATTTGTGTTCAGCATTACAAGAGAATTTAATGTATACATGATATTAAACCAGATATGGATAGAATTCAGCAAGTGTAACAGGCCAAATGGACATTTCATCCTCAAATTTAAATAAAACATTTTGTAAAGTGAACACACCTGGATGGGTATGTGAATAGGAAAGGTTTAGAGGGATATGGGCCAAGTACTGGCAAATGAGACTAGATTAATTTACGATATCTGGTTGGCATGGACGAGTTGGACCAAAAAGTCTGCTTCCATGATGTACATCTCTACGACACTACAACCTCTCCAACATATCAAAACAAATCAAAATTTACAGTCAGGATTTGTGTTCTGTTAAATTATAATTCTGACAAAAAAATGTAAATACTTTGGATGTAGGTTTGCTCGCTGAGTTGAAAGGTTCATTTCCAGACATTTCATTACCTTACTAGGTAACATCTTCAGTGGACCTCATGTGAAGTACTGCTGAAAATTCCTGCTTTCTATTTATATATTTGGGTTTCTTTGGGTTGGTGATGTCATTTCCTGTGGTGATGTCACTTCCAGTTTCTTTTCTCAGGAGGTGGTAGATGGGGTCTAACTCGATGTGTTTGTTGATAGAGTTCCAGTTGGAAGTGACAATATTTCAGTTGAATAAAGGGAAATATGGAGCTATGAGGGAGCAACTGGCCAAAGTTCAATGGTGCAATACCTTAACAGGGAAGACCGTGGAGGAACAATGGCGGATATTTCTGTGTATAATGCAGAAGTTGCAGGATCAGTTCATTCCTAAAAGGAAGAAAGATCCCAGGAGGAGACATGGGCGGCTGTGGCTGATGAGGGCAGTAAAGAAACATATAAAGTTAAAAGAGAAAAAGTATAACTTAGCGAAGATAAGTGGGAAAACTGAGGACTGGGAAGCTTTTAAAGAACAACAGAGGATTACGAAGAAGGAAATACGCAGAGAAAAAATGAGGTATGAAGGTAAACTGGCCAAGAATATAAAGGAGGATAGTAAAAGCTTTTTTAGGTATGTCCAAGGCAAAAAAATGGTTAGGACAAAAATTGGGCCCTTGAAGACAGAAACAGGGGAATATATTACTGGGAACAAAGAAATGGCAGAGGAATTAAATGGGTACTTCAGATCTGTGTTCACTGGGGAAGACACAAGCAATCTCCCTGAGGTAACAGTGGCTGAAGGACCTGAACTTAAGGGAATTTATATTTGCCAGGATTTGGTGTTGGAGAGACTGTTAGATCTGAAGGTTGATAAGTCTCCGGGACCTGATGGCCTGCATCCCAGGTTACTGAAGGAGGTGGCTCGGGAAATCGTGGATGCGCTGGTGATTATTTTCCAGAGCTCGATAGAATCGGGGTCGGTTCCTGAGGATTGGAGGGCGGCTAATGTTGTGCCACTTTTTAAGAAGGGTGGGCGGGAGAAAGCAGGAAATTATAGACCAGTTAGTCTGACCTCAGTGGTGGGAAAGATGCTGGAGTCTATTATAAAGGATGAAATTACGGCACATCTGGATAATAGTAACAGGATAGGACAGAGTCATCATGGATTTATGAAGGGGAAATCATGCTTGACTAATCTTCTTGAATTTTTTGAGGATGTAACTCGGAAGATGGACGAGGGAGATCCAGTGGATGTAGTGTACCTGGACTTTCAGAAAGCTTTTGATAAAGTCCCACACAAGAGGCTAGTGAGTAAAATTAGGGCGCACGGTATTGGGGGCAAAGTACTAGATTGGATAGAGAATTGGTTGGCTAATAGGAAACAAAGGGTAGTGATTAATGGCTCCATTTCGGAATGGCAGGCAGTGACCAGTGGGGTACCGCAGGGATCCGTGCTGGGACCGCAGCTTTTTACAAATGATATAGAAGATAGTATCAGCAATAACATTAGCAAATTTGCTGATGATACAAAGCTGGGTGGTAGGGTGAAATGTGATGAGGATGTTAGGAGATTACAGGGTGACCTGGACAAGTTAGGTGAGTGGGCAGATGCATGGCAGATGCAGTTTAATGTGGATAAATGTCTGGTTATCCACTTTGGTGGCAAGAACAGGAAGGCAGATTACTACCTCAATGGTATCAAATTAGGTAAAGGGGCTGTTCAGAGAGATCTGGGTGTTCTTGTCCACCAGTCAATGAAGGCAAGCATGCAGGTACAGCAGGTCGTGAAGAAGGCTAATAGCATGCTGGCCTTCATAACAAGAGGAATTGAGTATAGAAGCAAAGAGGTGCTTCTGCAGCTGTACAGGGCCCTGGTGAGACCACACCTGGAGTATTGTGTACAGTTCTGGTCTCCAAATTTGAGGAAAGACATTCTGGCTATTGAGGGAGTGCAGCGTAGGTTCATGAGGTCAATTCCTGGAATGGCAGGATTGCCTTACATGGAAAGACTGAAGCGACTGGGCTTGTATACCCTTGAGTTTAGAAGACTGAGAGGGGATCTGATTGAAACGTATAGGATTATGAAAGGATTGGACACTCTGGCAGGAGGAAACATATTTCCGCTGATGGGGGAGTGCCGAACCAGAGGACACAACTTAAAAATACGGGGTAGACCATTTAGGACAGAGATGAGGAGAAACTACTTCACCCAGAGAGTGGTGGCTGTGTGGAATGCTCTGCCCCAGAGGGCAGTGGAGGCCCAGTCTCTGGATTCATTTAAGAAAGAATTGGATAGAGCTCTTAAAGATAGTGGAGTCAAGGGTTATGGAGATAAGGCTGGAACAGGATACTGATTGGGAATGATCAGCCATGATCATATTGAATGGCGGTGCAGGCTCGAAGGGCTGAATGGCCTACTCCTGCATCTATTGTCTATTGTCTATTGTCTATTGCCATGCTTCTCGGAATTCTCGTGCGTGTCTGAGTTACAAATCTTCTCAAAACTTGTTAAAACGTAAATACTACCACCTTCAGGCAAGTGTCTGTGTAGAGTTTTCACATTCTCCTCATGTCTGTATGGGTTTCCTCTAGGTGCTCTGGTTTCCTCCCACACTCCAAAGATGTGCAGGTCAAATGGATTGGCAATGCTAAATTGGCCATTCTGTCCAGGGAAGTGGGCTAAGTGGATTAGTCATGGGAATGCAGGGTTATAGAGATGTGATGGAGAGGGGTGGATTTGGGTGGATATTCTTCAGAGTATCAGTGCAGACTCAATGGTTGAATGGCCTGCTTCCACATTGTAGGGATTCTCTGATTCCAAGGTCATTTCTGCACCTTTAGTCTTTGATGAATAATACAGTATAACCATAGTGTAAAGCAAGTGGAAATGTATCTGTTGATGATCTTCTTAAAAAGCAAACTTTGAGTTAAATGTCACTTTACAAGGATCTATTTAGTCCCAATGAGGGATTGCTATTTGCAGGTGCGTTGACCGAGTTGCGTTGTCAGCTACTCTCGCACATCCCTACAGAAATTAGTGATACCCACTTGAATATGCTCCTATTTTTTCTATTCTTCAGAGGTCAAGGCAATCATATGATTATAAACTACAGTTAAAACTCCCAGGGTGGAAGCATGAAAAAAAAGTCCTCACAGAATTAACTGCTGAATTGATAGTAGCTACAGCAATCTGGCCAGGGGTTTGATCTGTTGAAGCTGTGAAAGACATGTTTGTATTCCAGTAGTTAAGTTGGAGGTCATTTACTAAGAAAATATCATGTAATTGATCAGGTAAATTATCACAATTACTCAGCTTCCTGTGGTAGCTTATCCACTTTATAGAGTTCCTGTTCTGAGCCCTAGGCTTCTGTAATGAGGCGCTCTATCAGCTGGATAGCTGTCCAAATGCACAAGAAATTGAGCAAGCTGTTGCACTTTCCCCAGCTCTGGAGCTGAATGATTAAGGAGTGCTGTATATCTAAATTGGATATACTACTGAACGAAAATAGTTTAAAACTCAGGAAGTTTTACACTTGCCAAGGGCAGTGTCAGGGCAAAATAAAAGCCTGTCAGAAGCAGAAGAAAAATCCTGGAGCTGAACTTGACCCCAGTGCTGAAGCAAACCTACAAAGCATCTGGTTAGTTGCCAGCTTAACTGCTGATGGGTTTTGATGTGCACGATAGGATAAGGTGAAGAGTTTTAATTCAGAAGAATAATTTGTCAAGGTTCAATTTGAAAAGTAACACCATCACTAAAGAAATAAGGACCATAAAAAGGACACTTGAATTTGCAGCATTAATTTATTTGCAGCTCAAAGCCTATCCAAAGAGGGAAGCTTCGGTCTTTAGATGCTGCAATAGGCAATAATCTGTTTAATACAATTTACATTTGCTGTATGAGACATTTTATCATTGACTTTTCTGAGTGATTGCAAACTCATAAGATGATTTAAATATGTCTGATTGATGCTCTAATAATTAGTAATCTATCACAGACTATTGCAACATATTTCAGTGCAAAACACAGCACACTCCACATAAACTTCTTCCTTCTCTCTTCATCTAACTCTACCAACATACCCTTTTCTTTTTACCCTCATGTGCTTATCTCGCCTCCTCTTAGATGCACCAATGCTATTTTCCTCAATATCTCATGTGATGGTTATTACGAGCTCATAGGGCAACAATTTTGCTTTTATTGAGTCTTTATTTAACTGACATTGCGATTCAGCGAATGCTCATGGTAGACATCACATAACAATGGCAAGTCAGGAGGTATATTCGAAAGGTCGTGCGATTCTTCCTCAAACATCCATCTTTCAGATAAGAACAGAAAAAAATTGTATGCATTAGTTTTTACACTCAGAGTTACCCAAATTATCCATTAAATATACAACTGTACTCAGTTGTACATATGGTAGTACATATTCTCAGCAACCTCTACACATACATTACATAAATTGTCTTTAAATTATGCCATTCAATAGGATCATGGCTGATCTGTGATTCCTCACCTATGCTCTGCAATCCTTCATTTAATACCTTCAAAATAAAGTGGTAATTGACCTGCCACATCATTCCTGAAGGTTTTAGATCTCATGGTAGTTGCCACTCTCTCCAGGAGCCCTTTAGATATTGATGCTCACTTTTTGCTAGTGTTCTCTTACAGGGAAATGTAGCAGGCAATTAGTAAATTAATGTCAATGAAATAAATGAGGGGAAAATTTGTCTCTGTCAGTCTTGTTGCTTAAGGGATAAGTGTTGGCCAGACAGCAAGCAAACTCCCTAATCTTCTTCAGTACTGCCATGGGCACAATAGGAAGTGAAGGAACTTCCAAATGACAGCATCTTCACCAATTTAGCATTTCCACAAATACAGCACACATTTGTCAGCCTAGATTATGTTCTCAAATATTTCGAATGGAAGTTGTAAACCACAGCTGAACGTAAAAAGCGAGGTGCTGTCACTGTTAAAAAAAGACTTCCCTTACAAATGCAATCCAATCATCTTTGAACCATATCATAAAAATTTTATGGTTGGCTGCATTTCTAGAACACCTCACATTAGCAGACACTTACAAGTTATCAACTACCTATTAAGTCGTCCCAAAAAGCATTGACATTTCAAACAGAATATCCTTGATTGTTGCGTGGACTCCATTGTAGAAGTACAGTGAACAGCTTTTACATGTCTGCCTCTTATAGTGCCATCTTAGGTACAAGTACCTAGGTACAAAGTGTGGATACAAAAGATGAATAAAACGTAGTTGCATTACTTTATAGTGATTAAAATCTAAGTTAGAAACAAGACATTCATTAGAGAATTGACTTTCCAGCCAGATAAAACCATTTCAAATAAGCATTACATTGTATAGCAGCTCAACGCAGGGCTGCTGCACATGATCTGACTGGCTGGGCCAGACCCCATCCAATAGCTGTCCCCACTCCGATTCAAGCCTCCGGTCCGCTCCATACTGGCACTCAGTTGCTCCAAAGTAAGTTCCAGGACTGCCTCTCCCAGGTCAGTCTCTGCCCAGGACTCAGGGACTCGGTCCCCCCACATTACTCTGTGACTCCCTCCCCTCCCTCTACTCCTGAACCCACACCTCTCACGCTGGTCCGGGATTCGATCCCCTCACACTACTCCAGGATTCGATAGCCTCACACTGATCTGAGGCTCACTGCCCACACACTGCTCTGGTACTCACTGCCCACACACTGCTCTGGGACTCACTGCCCAGGCACTGTTCTATGGCTCACTGCCCACGCACTGCTCTGGGGCTCAGTGCCCATGCACTGCTCTGGGGCTCACTGCCCACACACTGCTCTGTGGCTCAGTGCCCATGCACTGCTCTGGGGTTCAGTGCCCATACACTGCTCTTTGGCTCACTGCCCACACACTGCTCTGTGGCTCAGTGCCCGTGCACTGCTCTGGGGCTCAGTGCCCATACACTGCTCTGTGGCTCACTGACCATACACTGCTCCGGGGTTCACTGCCCACACACTGCTCCGGGGCTCACTGCCCACACACTGCTCCGGGGCTCACTGCCCACACACTGCTCTGTGGCTCAGTGCCCACACACTGCTCTGGGTTTCACTGCCCACACACTGCTCTGGGGTTCTCTGCCCACACACTGCTCCGGGGCTCACTGCCCACCCACTGCTCTCTGGCTCACTGCCCACGCACTGGTGTGTGGCTTACTGCCCACACACTGCTCCAGGGCTCACTGCCCACACATTGCTCTGTGGCTCAGTGTACACACTCTGCTCTGGGGCTCACTGCCCATGCACTGCTCTATGGTTCAGTGCCCACACACTGCTCTGGGGCTCACGGCCCATGCACTGCTATGGGACTCACTGCCCACACCCTGCTCTATGGCTCAGTGCCCACAGATTGCTCTATGACTCACTGCCGACAGACTGCTCTATGACTCACTGCCCACACGCTGCTCTGGGGCTCACTGTCCACACACTGCTCTGGGGCTCACTGCCCACACACTGCTCTGGGGCTCACTGTCCACGTACTGATCTGGGGCTCACTTCGCACGCACTGCTCTGGGGCTCACTGCCCATGCACTGCTCTGGGGCTCACTGGCCACACACTGCTCCAGGGCTCACTGCCCACGTATTGCTCTGGCATTTACTGCCCACACAGTGCTCTGGGGCTCTCGGCACACACCCTGCTCTGGGGCTCACTGCCCACAAGCTGATCTGCGCTCACTGCGCAGACACTGTCCTGGGGCTTACTGCTCACGCACAAATCTACGGCTCACTGTCCACACAGTGGTCTGGGGCTCACTGCCCACGCACTGCTCTGTGGATCACTGCCCACACACTGCTCCGGGGCTCACTGCCCACATACTGCTCTGTGGATCACTGCCCACACACTGCTCGGGGGCTCCCTGCCATCGCACTGCTCTATGGCTCAGTGCCCACACACTGCTCTGGGGCTCACTGCCCATACTGCTCTGAGGCTCTCTGCCCACGCACTGCTCTGGGGCTCACTGCCCATACTGCTCTGAGGCTCTCTGCCCACGCACTGCTCTGGGACTAACTGCCCACACACTGTCCTGGGGCTCACTTCTCACACACTGCTCTGGGGATCACTGCCCACACACTGCTCTGGGGCTCACTGTCCACACACTGCTCTGGGGCTCACTGCCCACATACTGCTCTGGGGCTCACTGCCCACACACTGCTCTGGGGCTCACTGCCCATGCACTGCTCTGGGGCTCACTTCTCACACACTGCTCCGGGGATCACTGTCCACGTACTGCTGTAGGGCTCACTACCCACACACATTCCCCCGGGCGCACTGCCCACACACTGCTCTGGGGCTCAATGCCCACACACTGCTCTGGGGCTCACTGTCCACGCACTGCTCTGAGGGTCATTTCGCATGCACTGCTCTGGGGCTCACTGCCGACGCACAGCTCTGGGGCTCACTGCCCACACACTGCTCTAGGGCTCACTTCCCACACCTTGCTCTGCGGCTCTGCCCACGCACTGCTCTGGGACTCACTGCCCACACACTACTCTGGGGCTTACTTCTCGCACACTGCTCTGGGGCCCACTGCCCACGTGCTGCTCTTGGGATCACTGCCCACGTGCTGCTCTGGGGATCACTGCCCACAAGCTGATCTGGGGCTCACTGACCACACACTGGCACTCAGTTGCTCCAAAGTAAGTTCCAGGACTGCCTCTCCCAGGTCAGTCTCTGCCCAGGACTCAGGGACTCGGTCCCCCCACATTACTCTGTGACTCCCTCCCCTCCCTCTACTCCTGAACCCACACCTCTCACGCTGGTCCGGGATTCGATCCCCTCATGCTGGTCCAGGACTCGATCCCGTCACACTGCTCCAGGATTCGATAGCCTCACACTGATCTGAGGCTCACAGCCCACACACTGCTCTGGTACTCACTGCCCACACACTGCTCTGGGACTCACTGCCCAGGCACTGTTCTATGGCTCACTGCCCACGCACTGCTCTGGGGCTCAGTGCCCACGCACTGCTATGGGGCTCCCTGCCCATACAATGGTCTGTGGCTCACTGCCCACACACTGCTCTGGGGCTCACTGCACACACAATGCTCTGGGGTTCACTGCCCACGCACTGCTCGTGGCTCACTGCCCACACACTGCTCTGGGGATCACTGTCCATGCACTGCTCTGGGGCTCACTGCCCACAAGATGATCTGGGGCTCACTGACCACACACTGCTGTGGGGCTCACTGCCCAGACAGTGTCCTGGGGTTCACTACCCACGCACAGCTCTGTGGCTTACTGCCCACGCACTGCTCTGCGGCTCATTGCCCATGCACTGCTCTGGGGCTCACTGCCCACACACTGCACCGGTGCTCACTACCCACACACTGGTCTGGGGCTCACTGTGCACACACTGCTCTGTCGCTCACTGCCCATGCACTGCTCTGGGGCTCACTGGCCACACACTGCTCCAGGGCTCACTGCCCACGTATTGCTCTGGCATTCACTGCCCACACAGTGCTCTGGGGCTCTCGGCAAACACCCTGCTCTGGGGCTCACTGCCCACAAGCTGATCTGCGCTCACTGACCACACACTGCTGTGGGGCTCACTGCGCAGACACTGTCCTGGGGCTTACTGCTCACGCACAAATCTACGGCTCACTGTCCACACACTGGTCTGGGGCTCACTGCCCACGCACTGCTCTGTGGATCACTGCCCACACACTGCTCTGGGGTTCACTGCCCACACACTGCTCTGGGGCTCACTGCCCACACACTCCTCTGGGGTTCACTACCCACACACTGCTCTGAGGCTCTCTGCCCTGGGACTCACTGCCCACACACTGCTCTGGGGCTCACTGCCCACACACTGCTCTGGGGCTCACTTCTCACCCACTGCTCCGGGGATCACTGTCCACGTACTGCTGTAGGGCTCACTACCCACACACATTCCCCCGGGCGCACTGCCCACACACTGCTCTGGGGCTCACTGTCCACGTACTGCTCCGTGGCTCACTGCCCAAACACTGCTCTGGGGTTCACTGCCCACACATTGTCCAGGGGCTCACTGCCCACACACTGCGCAATGGCTCACTGTCCAAACACTGCCCTGGAGCTCACTGCCCTCACACTGCTCCGGGGCTCACTGCACACATACTGCTCTGGGGCTCACTGCCCACACACTCCTCTGGGGTTCACTACCCACACACTGCTCTGGGGATCACTGCCCACACACTGCTCCAGGGCTCACTGCCCACACATTGCTCTATGGTTCAGTGCACACACTCTGCTCTGGGGCTCACTGCCCATGCACTGCTCTGGGGCTCACTGCACACCACTGCTATGGGACTCACTGCCCACACCCTGCTCTATGGCTCAGTGCCCACAGATTGCTCTATGACTCACTTCCGACAGACTGCTCTATGACTCACTGCCCACACACTGCTCTGGGGCTCACTGTCCACATACTGCTCTGGAACTCACTGCCCACACACTGCTCTGGGGCTCACTGCCCACACACTGCTCTGGGGCTCACTGCCCACACACTGCTCTGGGGCTCACTTCACACGCACTGCTCTGGGGCTCACTGCCCATGAACTGCTCTGGGGCTCAGTGCCCACACACTGCTCTGGGGCTCACTGCCCACGCACTGCTCTGGGACTGACTGCCCACACACTACACTGGCGCTCACTGCCCACACGGTGGTCTGTAGCTCACTGCCTACGCACTACTCTGGGACTGACTGCCCACACACTGCTCTGGAGATCACTGCCCACACACTGCTCTGGGACTCACTGCCCACAGACTGCTCTGGGGCTCATGCCCACACACTGCTCTGGGTCTCACTGTCCACGTACTGCTCTGGGGCTCACTTCACACGCACTGCTCTGGGGCTCACTGCCCGTGAACTGCTCTGGGGCTCGCTGCCCACATAATGGTCTGTGGCTCACTGCCCACTCACAGCACTGGGACTGACTGCCCACACACTGCTATGGGGCTCCCTGCCCATACAATGGTCTGTGGCTCACTGCCCACACACTGCTCTGGGGCTCACTGCACACACAATGCTCTGGGGATCACTGCCCATGCACTGCTCGTGGCTCACTGCCCACACACTGCTCTGGGGATCACTGTCCATGCACTGCTCTGGGGCTCACTGCCCACAAGATGATCTGGGGCTCACTGACCACACACTGCTGTGGGGCTCACTGCCCAGACAGTGTCCTGGGGTTCACTACCCACGCACAGCTCTGTGGCTTACTGCCCACGCACTGCTCTGGGGCTCATTGCCCATGCACTGCTCTGGGGCTCACTGCCCACACACTGCACCGGTGCTCACTACCCACACACTGGTCTGGGGCTCACTGTGCACACACTGCTCTGTCGCTCACTGCCCATGCACTGCTCTGGGGCTCACTGGCCACGCACTGCTCCAGGGCTCACTGCCCACGTATTGCTCTGGCATTCACTGCCCACACAGTGCTCTGGGGCTCTCGGCAAACACCCTGCTCTGGGGCTCACTGCCCACAAGCTGATCTGCGCTCACTGACCACACACTGCTGTGGGGCTCACTGCGCAGACACTGTCCTGGGGCTTACTGCTCACGCACAAATCTACGGCTCACTGTCCACACACTGGTCTGGGGCTCACTGCCCACGCACTGCTCTGTGGATCACTGCCCACACACTGCTCGGGGGCTCCCTGCCATCGCACTGCTCTATGGCTCAGTGCCCACACACTGCTCTGGGGCTCACTGCCCACACACTGCTCTGAGGCTCTCTGCCCACGCACTGCTCTGGGACTCACTGCCCACACACTGTTTTGGGGCTCACTTCTCACGCACTGCTCTGGGGCTCACTGCCCATGCACTGCTCTGGGGCTCACTGCCTATGCACTGCTCTGGGGCTCACTGCCCACACACTGCTCTGGGGCTCACTTCTCACACACTGCTCCGGGGATCACTGTCCACGTACTGCTGTAGGGCTCACTACCCACACTCATTCCCCCGGGCGCACTGCCCACACACTGCTCTGGGGCTCACTGTCCACGTACTGCTCCGTGGCTCACTGCCCAAACACTGCTCTGGGGTTCACTGCCCACACATTATCCAGGGGCTCACTGTCCAAACACTGCTCTGGAGCTCACTGCCCTCACACTGCTCCGTGGCTCACTGCCCTCACACTGCTCCGTGGCTCACTGCGCACATACTGCTCTGGGGCTCACTGCCCATACACTGCTCTGGGGCTCACTGCCCATGCACTACTCTGGGGCTCACTGCCTACAAACTGCTCTGGGGCTCACTGCCCACACACTGTCCTGGGGCTCACTGCCCACGCACCGCTCTATGGCTCACTGCCCTCACACTGCTCTATGGCTCACTGCCGACACACTGCTCTGGGGCTCACTGCCCACAAACTGCTCTGGGGCTCATTGCCCACACACTGCTCTGGGGCTCACTGTCCAGACACTGCTCTGGGGCTCACTGACCACACACCGTCTGGCGCTCACTGCCCACACACTGCTCCGTGGCTCCCTGCCCAAACACTGCTCTCGGGTTCACTGCCCACACATTGTCCAGGCGCTCACTGCCCACACACTGCGCAATGGCTCACTGTCCAAACACTGCTCTGGGGCTCACTGCCCTCACACTGCTCCGGGGCTCACTGCACACATACTGCTCTGGGGCTGATCTGCAGCTCACTGACCACACACTGCTCTGGGGCTCACTTCACACGCACTGCTCTGGGGCTCACTGCCCATGAACTGCTCTGGGGCTCAGTGCCCACACACTGCTCTGGGGCTCACTGCCCACGCACTGCTCTGGGACTGACTGCCCACACACTACACTGGCGCTCACTGCCCACACGGTGGTCTGTAGCTCACTGCCTACGCACTACTCTGGGACTGACTGCCCACACACTGCTCCGGAGATCACTGCCCACACACTGCTCTGGGACTCACTGCCCACAGACTGCTCTGGGGCTCATGCCCACACACTGCTCTGGGTCTCACTGTCCACGTACTGCTCTGGGGCTCACTTCACACGCACTGCTCTGGGGCTCACTGCCCGTGAACTGCTCTGGGGCTCGCTGCCCACATAATGGTCTGTGGCTCACTGCCCACTCACAGCACTGGGACTGACTGCCCACACACTGCTCTGTGGCTCACTGCCCACACACTGATCTGGGGCTCACTGCCCACACACTGCTCTGTGGCACACTGCCCACACACTGCTCTGTGGCTCATTGCCCACACACTGATCTGGGGCTTACTGCCCACACACTGCTCTGGGGCTCACTGCCCACACACTGTCCAGGGGCTCACTGCCCACATACTGCTCTGGGGCTCACTGCCCACACACTGCTCTGGGTCTCACTGCACAAACACTGCTCTGGGGCTCACTGCCCAAACACTGCTCTGGGACTCACTGCCCTCACACTGCTCTATGGCTCATTGCCCACACACTACTCTGGGGCTCACTGCGTACAAACTGCTCCGGGGCTCACTGCACACATACTGCTCTGGGGCTCACAGCCCATACACTGCTCTGGGGCTCACTTCACACGCACTGCTCTGGGACTCACTGCCCACGCACTGCTCTGGCGCTCACTGGCCATGCACTGCACTGGGGCTCACTACCCACTCACAGCTCTGGGGCTCACTGCCCACACACTGCTCTATGGCTCACTGCCGACACACTGCTGTGGGGCTCACTGCCCACAAACTGCTCTGGGGCTCATTGCCCACACACTGCTCTGGGGCTCACTGTCCAGACACTGCTCTGGGGCTCACTGTCCATGTACTGCTCTGGGGCTCACTGCCCATGCACTGCTCTGGGGCTCACTGCCCACACACTGCTCAGGACCTCACTGCCCACACCTTGCTCTGCGGCTCTCTGCCCACGCACTGCTCTGGGACTCACTGTCCACACACTGCTCCGGGGCTCACTACCCACAAACAGCTCTGGGGTCACTGCCCACGCACTGTTCTGGAGCTCAATGCCCACACACTGCTCTATGGCTCACTGCCCACACACTGCTCTGGGGCTCACTGCCCACACACTGGTCTGGGGCTCACTGCCCACACACTGTCCTGGGGCTCACTGCCCACACACTGTCCTGGGGCTCACTGCCCACGCACTGCTCTGGGGCTCACTGTCCAGACACTGCTCTGGGGCTCACTGACCACACACCGTTCTGGCACTCATTGCCCACACACAGCTCCGGGGCTCACTGCTCACATACTGCTCTGAGGCTCACTGCCCACAAACTGCTCTGGGGTTCACTGTCCACGTACTGCTCTTGGGCTCACTGCCCAGAAACCGCTCTGGGGCTCACTGCCCACGCACTGCTCTGGGGCTCACTGACGACTCACTGCTCCGGGTTCACTGTCGATAAACTGCTCTGGCACTCACTTCCCACATACTGCTCTGGGATCCACTGCCCACACACAGTCCAGGGGCTCACTGCCCACACACTGCTCTATAGCTCACTGTCTACACACTGTTCTGGGTGTCACACTCACACACTGCTCTGGGGCTCACTGCCCACACACTGCTCTGGGGCTCACTGTCCACACACTGCTCTGGGGCTCACTGCCCACACGCTGCTCCAGGGCTCACCGCCCGCACACTGCTCAGGGGCTCACTGCCCACATACTGCTCTGGGGCTCACTGTCCATGTCCTGCTCTGGGGCTCACTGCATACGCACTGCTCTGGGGCTCACTGACCACACACTGCTCCGGGTTCACTGTCCACAAACTGCTCTGGCACTCACTGCCCACACACTGCCCTGGGGCTCTCAGCCCACACATTGCTCTGGGGCTCACTGCCCATACACTGCTCCAGTGCTCACTGCCCACACACTCCTCTGGGGCTCTCAGCACCTACCCTGCTCTGGGGCTCACTGTCCACAAGCTGATCTGCAGCTCACTGACCACACACTGCTGTGGGGCTCACTGCCCACACACTGTCCTGGGGTTCACTGCCCACGCACAGCTCTATGACTCACTGCCCACACACTGTCCTGGGGTTCACTGCCCACGCACAGCTCTATGGCTCACTGCCCACAAACTGCTCTGGGACTCACTGCCCACAAACTGCTCTGGGGATCACTGTCCACACACTGGTCTAGGGCTCACTGCCCACACACTGCTCCGGGTTCACTGTCCACACACTGCTCTGGCACTCACTGCCCACACCTTGCTCTGCGGCTCTCTGCCCACGCACTGCTCTGGGACTCACTGCCCACACACTGCTCTGGGTCTCACTGCCCGCACACTGCTCTGGGGCTCACTGCCCATACACTGCTCTGGGGCTCACTGTCCACGTACTGCTCTGGGGCTCACTGACCACACACTGCTCTGGGGCTCACTGACCACACACTGCTCTGTGGCTTACTGTCCACGTACTGCTCTGGGGCTCACTGCCCACAAACTGCTCTGGGGCTCACTGCCCACGCACTGCTCTGGGGCTCACTGACCACACACTCTTCCAGGTTCACTGTCCACAAACTGCTCTGGCACTCACTGCCCACACACTGCTCTGGGGCTCTCAGCCCACACACTGCTCTGGGGCTCACTGCCCAAACACTGCTCCAGTGCTCACTGCCCACACACTGCTCCAGTGCTCACTACCCACACACTGCTCCAGGGCTAACTGCCCACAAACTGCTCTGGAGCTCACTGTCCATGTACTGCCTTGGGGCTCACTGCACACGCACTTCTCTGGGGCTCACTGCCCACACACTGCTCTATGGCTCACTGTCCACACATTGTTCTGAGTGTCACTGCCCACACGCTGTCCTGGGGCTCACTGCCCACACACTGCTCTAGGGCTCACTGACCACACACTGCTCCGGGGCTCACTGCCCACACCTTGCTCTGTGGCTCTCTGCCCATGCACTGCTCTGGGACTCATTGCCCACACACTACTCTGGGGCTCACTGCCCACACTGCTCTGGCACTCACTGCCCACACACTGCTCTGGGACTCACTGCCCTCACACTGGTCTATGGCTCAGTGCCCACACACTACTCTGGGGCTCATTGCCGACTAAGTGCTCTGGTCTCACTGCCCACACACTGTCCTGGGGCTCACTGCGCATGCACTGCTCTGTGGATCACTACCCACACACTGCTCAGGCACTCACTGCCCACACACTGCTCTGGGGCTCACTGCCCAAACACTGTTCCGTGTCTTACTGCCCACATACTGCTCTGGGGATCACTGCCCACACACTGCTCTGGGGTTCACTGCTCACACTCTGCCCTGGTGCTCACTGCCCATGCACTGGTCTGGGGCTCACTGCCCATACACTGCTCAGTCGCTCAGTGCCCACGCACAGCTCCGGGGCTCACTGCCCACACATTGCTCTGGGGCTCACTGCCCACAAACCGCTCTGGGGCTCACTGCCCACGCACTGCTCTGGGGCTCACTGACCACACACTGCTCCGGGTTCACTGTTCACAAACTGCTCTGGCACTCACTGCCCACACGCTGTTCTGGGGCTGTCGGCACCTACCCTGCTCTGGGGCGCACTGCCCACAAGCTGATCTGTGGCTCACTGACCACACACTGCTGTGGGGCTAACTGCCCAGACACTGTCCTGGGGCTCACTGCCCACGTACAGCTCTATGGCTCACTGCCCACACAGTGGTCTGGGGCTCACTGCCCACACACTGCTCTGTGGATCACTGCCCACACACTGCTCTGGCACTCACTGCCCACACACTGCTCTGGGGCTCACTGCCCATATAGTGCTCTGGGGATCACTGCCCATGCACTGCTCTGGGACTCACTGTCCACACACTGCTCTGGGGCTCACTGTACATGTACTGCCTTGGGGCTCACTGACCATGTCCTGCTCTGGGGCTCACTGCGTACGTCTTCTCTGGGGCTCACTGCCCACACACTGTCCTGGGGCTCACTGCCCACACACTGATCTGTGGCTCACTGTCAACACACTGCTCTGGAGCTCACTGACCACACACTGCTCTGGGGCTCACTGTCCACACACTGGTCTGGGGCTCACTGCCCACACACTGATCTGTGGCTCACTGTCAACACACTGCTCTGGGGCTCACTGACCACACACTGCTCTGGGGCTCACTGTCCACACACTGATCTGGGGCTCACTGTCCAGACACTGCTCTGGGGCTCACTGCCCACACACTGCTCTGGGTCTCACTGCCCACACACTGCTCTGGGGCTCACTGCCCACACACTGCTCTGGGGCTCACTGTCCATGTACTGCTCTGGGGATCACTCACTGCCCAGAAACTGCTCTGGGGCTCACTGCGCACACACTGCTCTGGGGCTCACTGCCCACACACTGCTCTGGGGCTCACTGCCCACACACTGCTCCGGACCTCACTGCCCACACCTTGCTCTGCGGCTCTCTGCCCACGCACTGCTCTGGGACTCACTGTCCACACACTGCTCCGGGGCTCACTACCCACAACAGCTCTGGGGTCACTGCCCACGCACTGTTCTGGAGCTCACTGCCCACACACTGCTCTATGGCTCACTGCCCACACACTGCTCTATGGCTCACTGCCCACACACTGCTCCGGTGCTCACTGCTCACATACTGCTCTGAGGCTCACTGCCCACACACTGCTCTGGGGTTCACTGTCCACGTTCTGCTCTGGGGCTCACTGCCCACGCACTGCTCTGGGGCTCACTGACGACACACTGCTCCGGGTTCACTGTCCATAAACTGCTCTGGCACTCACTTCCCACATACTGCTCTGGGACCCACTGCCCACACACAGTCCAGGGGCTGTGGGGCTCACTGACCACACACTGCTCTGGGGCTCACTGACCACAAACTGCTCTGGCACTCACTGCCCACACACTGCCCTGGGGCTCTCAGCCCACACACTGCTCTGGGGTTCACTGCCCACACACTGCTCCAGTGCTCACTGCCCACACACTCCTCTGGGGCTCTCGGCACCTACCCTGCTCTGGGGCTCACTGCCCACAAGCTGATCTGCAGCTCACTGACCACACACTGCTGTGGAGCTCACTGCCCACACACTGTCCTGGGGCTCACTGCCCACGCACAGCTCTATGTCTCACTGCCCACACAATGCTCTGTGGCTCAGTGCCCACACACTGCTCTGGGGCTCACTGACCACACACTGCTCTGGGGCTCACTGTCCACACACTGGTCTAGGGCTCACTGCCCACACACTGCTCCGGGTTCACTGTCCACACACCGCTCTGGGGCTCACTGCCCACACCTTGCTCTGCGGCTCTCTGCCCACGCACTGCTCTGGGACTCACTGCCCACACACTGCTCTGGGGCTCACTGCCCACAAACTGCTCTGGGGCTCACTGACCACACACTGCTCTGGGGCTTACTGTCCACGTACTGCTCTGGGGCTCACTGCCCACAAACTGCTCTCGGACTCACTGCCCACGCACTCTTCCGGGTTCACTGTCCACAAACTGCTCTGGCACTCATTGCCCACACACTGCTCTGGGGCTCACTGCCTACATACTGCTCCGGGGCTCAATTCCCACACACTGCTCTGGTGCTCAGTGTCCACACACTGCTCTGGGGCTCACTGCCCACACACTGCTCTGGGACTCACTGCGCACTCAAAGCTCTGTCGCCCAATGCCCACGCACTGCTCTGGGGTTCACTGCTCTGGGACTCACTGCCCACGCACTGCTCCGGGTCTCACTGCCCACACGTTGCTCTGGGGCTCACTGCCCACACAATGGTTTGTGGCTCACTGCCCACCCACAGCTCAGGGACTCACTGCCCATACAATGGTCTGGGGCTCACTGCCCACACACTGCTCTGGAGCTCACTGCCCACATATTGCTCTGGGGCTCACTGCGCCCACAATGGTCTGTGGCCCACTGCCCATGCACAGCTCAGGGACTCACTGTCCACGCACTGTTCTGGGACTCACTGCCCACACACTGCTCTGGGGCTCACTGCCCACACACTGCTCTGGGGCTCACTGCCCACACACTGTTCTGGGACTCACTGCCCACACACTGCTCTGGGGCTCACTGCCCACACACTACTCTGGGACTCACTGCCCACCCACTGCTCTGGGGCTCACTGCCCACACACTGTTCTATGGCTCACTGTCCACGCACTTCTCTGGGACTCACTGTCCACACACTGGTCTGGGGCTCACTGTCCACACACTGGTCTGGGGCTCACTGTCCACACACTGGTCTGGGGCTCACGGCCCACACACTGCTCAAGGAGTCACTGCTCACACACCGCTCTGGCACTCACTGCCCACACACTGCTCTGGGGTTCCCTGCCCACACTCTGCTCTGGGACTCACTGCCCGTGCACTTCTCTGGGCCTCACTGCCCACACACTGCTCTGGGGCTCACTGCCCATGCACAGTGGTCTGGGGCTCCCTGCCAATGCACTGCTCTGGGACTCACTGCCCACGCACCGCTCTGTGGCTCACTGTCCACACACTGGTCTGGGGCTCACTGCCCACATACTGCTCTGGGACTCAGTGCCCACACAGTGGTCTGGGGCTCCCTGCCAATGCACTGCTCTGGGAATCACTGCCCACACACTGATCTGGGGCTCACTAGTCACATTCTGCTCTGTTACTCATTGCCCACACACTGCTCTGTCGCTCACTGCCCACACACTGCTCTGGGGCTCACTGCCCGTGCTCTGCTCTGTCGCTCACTGCCCACACGCTGCTCTGTCACTCACTGCCCACACACTACTCTGGCACTCACTGCCCACACACTACTCTGTCGCTCACTGCCCACACGCTGCTCTGTCACTCACTGCCCACCCACTGCTCTGGGGCTCACTGCCCACACACTGTTCTATGGCTCACTGTCCACGCACTTCTCTGGGACTCACTGTCCACACACTGGTCTGGGGCTCACTGTCCACACACTGGTCTGGGGCTCACTGTCCACACACTGGTCTGGGGCTCACGGCCCACACACTGCTCAAGGAGTCACTGCTCACACACCGCTCTGGCACTCACTGCCCACACACTGCTCTGGGGTTCCCTGCCCACACTCTGCTCTGGGACTCACTGCCCGTGCACTTCTCTGGGCCTCACTGCCCACACACTGCTCTGGGGCTCACTGCCCATGCACAGTGGTCTGGGGCTCCCTGCCAATGCACTGCTCTGGGACTCACTGCCCACGCACCGCTCTGTGGCTCACTGCCCACACACTGCTCTGGGGTTCCCTGCCCACACTCTGCTCTGGGACTCACTGCCCACACAGTGGTCTGGGGCTCCCTGCCAATGCACTGCTCTGGGAATCACTGCCCACACACTGATCTGGGGCTCACTAGTCACATTCTGCTCTGTTACTCATTGCCCACACACTGCTCTGTCGCTCACTGCCCACACACTGCTCTGGGGCTCACTGCCCGTGCTCTGCTCTGTCGCTCACTGCCCACACGCTGCTCTGTCACTCACTGCCCACACACTACTCTGGCACTCACTGCCCACACACTACTCTGGCACTCACTGCCCACACACTGGTCTGGTACTCACTGCCCACACGCTGGTCTGGGGCTCACTGACCACACACTGCTCTCTCGCTCACTGCCCATGCACTGCTCTGTCACTCACTGCCCACACAATGCTCTGGGGCTCACTGCCCATGCACTGCTCTGGGGCTCATTGCCCACACAGTGGTCTGGGGCTCACTGTCCACACACTGGTCTGGGGCTCACTGCCCACACACTGGTCTGGGGCTCACTGCCCACACACTGCTCTCGGACTCACTGCCCACACACTGCTCTGAGGCTCACTGCCCACACACTGCTCTGGGGCTCACTGTCTACACACTGGTCTGGGGCTCACTGCCCACACACTGGTCTGGGGCTCACTGCCCACACACTGCTCTGAGGCTCACTGACCACACAGTACTCTGATTAAATGAAAAATAAAAATGGTGAGAAAGGTAGATAAAGAAACAAGAACAGGTAGAGCTGAGGAACTCTGGAGAAACTTCATGGTACCCTCATTTTTAGAAAATGGAGTTCTCCCACAGCATGACTAAATGAAAGCAAAGTGTTATGTCGGACAAAGCAACACCTTCAGCAGCAAGATGACCCAAAGCACTCTCTTCTCTTGATGTGTCCCATTAGCAATCCATAATGGCTGGCACACAGAACCAATGAATCAAACTAAAGAGGAACTTGGCTTGCAGACCCTCTATGATTTGCCCTTGGACCTCACTGGAATAAGTAAGATGAGTTTCTAATGTCCTAATTCCCAGTAAGTCAAATATTTCAGCCTATACTCTGCATTATCTCAGCCTATACACTGCAGGAGAGAAGTCTTTTCAAAAGGCCATCATGACAGGGTGAGGCAGAGTCCTAAGCTTAACAATTTTCTCTTGATTCATTGATTAACATCCCTCATCATAAAGACAAGAAGTGTCTTAATTGATATTCATCAATGATTACACAATGTTTAATTCCTTCAAGTCTGCTCATATAATGAACCAATCCACGTTCAGGTACTTTTAGAAGACCTTTTAAAATTGGGCTGATACGTGACATGTAACATTTACATCACACAACTGTCACCAACTTAACCGAACCAGCTGCATAAATTCAATGCCTATTAGGGCAGACCAGGATCTGGGAGTTGTGTATTGAGTAATTCTCACCCTGACTTCCCAAAGCCTTGCCACAGTTTATGAATGACAGGACCTTCCAATGAAGTCCATCAGGACCAGGGGACTTGCCAACCTACCGTTTCAACAATTTACTATTTCACTTCCACGATGCCTGTAATCCCTCCCTTCCATTTTCTGATTTAACAGCTATTTCGGAGATGACACTTACATCCTGTATTGTGAAGACTGCTGCAATATACCTGTTCAATTCATCTGCCATCTCATTATTTTTATTTATGATTTCACTAGTCTCACATTGTACAGGACTAATGCCCACTTTGTTCACCCTTTTCTTTCTAATATACACATTTAGAAATTCTTATTATCTGTTTTTATATTTCTGTTAGTTTTCTTTCTCTTGTGCTCCACTGTTTCCCTCATCTGTTTTAGTAGTAAAGTTTTGCTTTTTTAAATATCTCTTTCAGTCTTTTAACCTATCACCCTTCATTTGCTTTATCTTGAAGGATTCATGGGGTCTGGTAAACCTTCCTCTGCAGTGCTTGATTGAGAATATATTTCCAATGTCATTAATAAAATTTGTACCATTATTCTATCACATTTGGCTGCAATGTTTGTACCCACTATCATCAAAAATCATGAGCCAATCCTGAAACAAATTCATTGGCATTCAGATAATGCAGTTAATGTTGAAGGCCATCAATTAAACACATCTGTGATCTTCACTGATATAGCTACAAAACAAAAACAGGTACAGAGCACCTGTTACCTTCATTCATTAGGATGTCAATAAAATTGACCTTGGCTATCAATAAAATTGACAGTGAGACTGCTCATAATCCTAAAGGTGACTTTGCATGCTTTGTGCTGTGACTCATGTTGTTGAAGAAGTAAAGGGGGGAGCAAAAGCTTTCCAAGCAAAATACTTTTCTCGTCGATGAAGAGAAATGTTTCATGTTAGTCCAATGCCACACATCCATTCAGACTTTCTGCACTGTGTCAGGAGTCACTGGAACCTGCAAAGCTGTCATCAGTGATTAGCAGAGTCATCTACTACCTTTAATGCAGTCCTGCCTGAGCACACAGCAATATTCCCCAAGGAATTAATTTCTTCAGTGGTTCGACATCTAGGCAGGAAAAGGAAGCTGATCTCCATTCTGTTAAACTGGCTATTGGCTTACTCAACCCATTGCTGACATCGAATGAGAGCAAATGAGTGACTCCATCCGATGTGAAATGTCAGGTCTCTGCAGGTATGCTGTCTGAAGCTGAAGCTAAATAATTTCTCTTTGCAGCTTTTTAAAAGAAAAAGCATTGTTAAAATTGACCTTTGGGAAGAAAAGGAGATGCCTTGTTTGAAAGCACTTTGCTCCATAAAGTTACTCTGCCTTAAATATAGCCATCCATGCACATAAATTAGAGGCGTTGACATTAAGTTACCACAAACAGAAATGTTATTTAGATTTTCCAAACAATTTGGATCACAGCTTCTTTGAATTTTGTAAGAATGCCTTTAATTCAATCTATTTGGAAAACCTTTCATTTATAATGTAATTGTTACATAGACATTATAATCACAAAAGAAAAACACTGCTGGAAATATGAAATACATGAAGAAACTGCCAAAAATAATCTACATGTCAGGAGCCATCTATAGACAGGGAAATAAGACTAACTTGCATCAAATTACCTTTGGTCAGAACATCAAGAAGCCCATCGGGGTGCAGGCAGATGTGTTTTGAGTCTGGGTCAGGGTGGGTGTTTGGTCTGGGTCAGGATGGGGGTTAGTCTGGATGTTGGGTCTGGGTCAGGGTGGATTTTGAGGAGAAAGTGAGGACTGCAGATGCTGGAGTACCAGAGTTGAAAAATGTGGTGCTGGAAAAACACAGCAGGATTCCTGAAGAAGGGCTTATGCCCGAAACGTCGATTCTCCTGCTCCTCGGATGCTGCCTGGCCTGCTTTGTTTTTCCAGGGTGGATTTTGAGTCTGGGTCTGGGTCAGGGTGGGAGTTGGGTCTTGATCAGGATCGGTTTTGAGTCTTGGTCAAGGTGGCTTTTGAGTCTTAGTCAGGGTGGGTATTGAGTCTCGATCAGAGTGGGTGTTGGGTCTGGATCAGGGTGGGTTTTGAGTTTTGTTCAGGGTAGATTTTGAGTCTGGGCCAGGGTGGGTGTTGGGTCTGGCTCAGGGTAGGTTTTGAGTCTGGGTCAGGGTGAGTGTTGAGAATGGGTCAGGGTGGGTGCTGGGTCTGGGTTAGGATGTGGTTGAGTCTGGATCAAGGTGGGTGTTGGGTCTGGGTCAGGGTGAATGTTGAGTCTGGATCAGGGTGGGTTTTGGGTCTGGGTTAGGATGTGGTTGAGTCTGGAACAAGGTGGGTGTTGGGTCTGGGTCAGGGTGAGTTTTGAGTCTGGATCAGGGTGGATTTTGGGTCTGGATTAGGATGGGGTTGAGTCCGGAACAAGGTGGGTGTTGAGTCTGGATCAGGGTGGGTGTTGGGTCTGAGTCAGGGTGATTGTTGGGTCTGGGTCAGAGTGGGTTTTGAATTGGGTCAGGGTGAGTTTTAAGTCTGGGTCAGGTTGGGTGTTGAGTCTCGATCAGGGTAGTTGTTGGGTCTGGATCAGGATGGATTTTGAGTTTTGGTCAGGATGGGTGTTGGGTCTGGGTCACGGTGGATATTGGGTCTGGCATCCTCAGTGGGAAGCATGACAAGCAAAGAGTGAAGGGGATGGAGGTAATTGAATGCAGAGTGGAGGGAAAAGAGGAGTATTTCCAGTGACAGGGAAGGGGGGGCAACGTTTTACAGGACTTCTGGTGCAGAGGAATTGGAATCTTCAGTTTCTCAGGCAGTTCCCTCAGAATCTGTTACAATGAAGATTCTACTGAAATAACAATTATCAGATATTAGGAAAGTCCAAGCCAATATTTTGTCAGTATATATAATTACAGCTTTCGGGTACAATAGCCAGGTAAGGAGGGGTGAATTTAAACCTTTAGTTGGCTGCAACAATTGATAAACATGATTTTCTAACATGACACTATCGCTCTATCTAATAAAAGTGGAGTTACCCAAAGCCTACTCTAAGGAGCCAATTACATGGTTTTCTTGAGTGAAAGAAGGGGCCATTTTATTATCGCTAACCCCAAGTAAAGTATAAAGAGAAAACAGTAAGCACAGATACACATGCAAATTTAAATTGGGGTAGTGTCCAACACAAAGGACAATGAAAATTATAAGTATAAAGTGCTTGGGGTGCACTTTTGACTTTCAGTTTTGACCTTAGATTATGGTTGTTTAACTGATGTCTTGAATTATCAGCAGTTCTGTATATTTCACTTGTGTTGTGACTTCTAGGTGTTGGTTGTTTTTTTTATCAGTTCTATCACTTGACATTTTTTTTCGACCTTGAGAAGCCAAGAGAGCACTTTCTCCAGCTGGTCCCAATACTGCAGTCAAAAATCCATCTCCCTGCCTTATCAAGAAATATAGACTGATTTGTGCGTTTTGGTGTCTGAGTTCAATATTTCCATTCTTGAAAATGGCAGGTGATGTCTTTCGTATTCAAAACTTATAATGTCAGCATCTCAAAGTTAAATACAAAATCTTCTGAACATCCTTCTACCCTTTACAGCATAAAATTCTAGCATCTTGTATACAGTACTGCATTGTGAATGGTGGATGTCACTCATTAGAAAGATTATAGGTTCTATACAGATATAGTTCCCTCCCACTAATCCTCCTTTGTCTTGGACTGGTCTAGTGACTAAAAGGAACACATACACCACTGTGGGATATTTACAGAAAATATTAGTACATCCAATTGGCACAACACTATAATATTTTGGATGATTGATGTATTTCTGAATCAAACCAATAATGAATTGGGTTTACTTATGTAAACACAACTGTAAAGGGGTTAACATTCATGCTGGGCAGAGGTGTGTACTGCAGATGCTGGAGATTAGAGTGGTGTTGGAAAGACACAGAAGGTCAGGCAGCATCTGAGCAGCAGGAAGGGCTTTTGCCAGAAACGTCGATTTTCCTGCTCCTCAGATGCTGCCTGACCTGCTGTGCCTTTCCAGCACCACTCTAATCTTAACGTTCATGCTACTGACTTCAGCATTCTGTTGATGTCACATAGTCTAGAGTGAAGATAAAGTGTTGTATTCTAACTTCAATAGAGAACCGATGTGTCTCTACCAGCTCCCTAAAATCTTAGTAATTATGTATGATCAAATATATTTGTTTTTATTGCTATCAAGAACAGATGTAAATCAAAATAGGTAATAGCAGTTTCTTTCTACCATCACAAGATGAGCAGGTTTCAGTATCTTTCAGTAAAATGTCAATTATAGTTCATGTACTTTCATTTATTCCACATTGGCTTCATAAAGCATGGCTAAACTGTGTGCTTAGTTGTTTGCAGTAGATACTTTAAATCAGTATATTGTCTTCTTTTGAAAACCACTTCTATCCAGATATTCAAATCAGACAATGCAATTTGAAAATTCATAGTCCATATTTTACTATATCATGAGAATTAATTGCGATATCAAAAACCTAGATTGACAGCCTTGCATGATTTGGTGAAAAAAAAATCAACAAAAGTGGGTTTCTGGCCCTTATGAAAAGAGACCAGTTTGGTTGGGATTGTTTTCCTTAAAGCAGAGAAGGCTGAGGGGAGATCTCATTGAAGTGCACAAAGTTATAAGGGGCACAGGTTCAAACACTTCCCCTTAGTAGAGGAGTCAATAACCAGGGGGCCTAGTTTTAAGGTAAAGAGCAGGATGTTTAGAGGGGATTTGAGGATTTTTTTTTCACCCAGAGGATGATGGTAATCTGGAATTCACTCCCTAAAATGGAGGCAGGATGCCTCAAGACCTTTAAGAATAATTTGGATGAGCACTTGAAATGCAATAGTATGCAAGGTTACAGGCCAAGTGCTGGTAAATATGGCTAAACCGAATGGATTCTTTATGACTGGCATGGACATGACGGGTTGAAGGGCCTTTATCCATGCTTTTAGATTCCAATGTTCTATCTAGGAGAAAGTGAAGACTGCAAATGCTCCATGAATCTATCGGCATACTCAGAGTTAACTGCCAACACCAATCACAACACCGCAAGCAGCATATCCAAGTGGAATTATGCCAGCTGTGAAACTGTATACCACAAAAGTATTAGTACATCCAATTGGCACAACACTTTAACATTTTTGATAACTGATGTATTTCTGAATCAAGTGAATAATGAATTGGGTTTACTTATGTAAACACAACTGTAAAAGGGTTAACGTTCACGCTACTGACTTCAGCGTTCTGTTGATCTTACATAGTCAAGAGTGAAGAAAAGGTGTTGTATTCTAACTTTAATAGAAAGTTTAATGTCTCTGTTCCAGCTCCCTAAAATCTTAGTAATTATGTAAGATCAAATGCATTTGTTTTTATTGCTATTATGCAATAAACCTTGTTGTTATTCAAGAAACAGTGCCTTTTCTGTAAACACACCAGAGACTCCTTTTAGTCACTATACCAGTCCAAGACAAAGGAGGATTAGTGGGAGGGAACTATATCCCTATAGAACCTATAATCTTTCTAATGAGTGACATCCACCATTCACAATGCAGTATTGTATACAAGATGCTAGAATTTTGTGCTGTAAAGGGTGGAAGGATGTTCAGAAGATTTTGTTTTTAAATTTGAGATGCTGACGTTATTCTTTCTTTCCCAATTTGGCCAAAATGAATGACTCCAGTACTGCTGAGACCTGCAGATGTGCTTTGTTACTGATCATTTCATGTGGAGGAGTACTCAAAGTAGACAAACTACAGCATGTGGCAGGAACAGCGAGCTTTCATTTATCAGGTGCGAATTGGTTTTTAAAATTTTTTTTGGTGTGAAAAAACTTCTTGGAACTGTAAAAGCAGTGTTGGTACACTTCAGAAATACACTGGAGCTTTTTCTACCTAATCAGTGACTGAGAAAGTGTTCTTTTCCTTGTCTGCCTGCAATCACTGCCAGAATTCGTCCTCTTTCCCCAAGTGCTCATTTCCAGTATAAAAAGGAACAGAAATCATAGCCCCCACTGCCAAACCAGCTGACTGAGCACAATCCGGGAACTGAATCTGGAAATGTAATGCTTAAATATAATAAATTTGAATATAATAATAAAGAACAAAAATAACTATTCTGTTTGAAAACAGCAAAGCTTAGAAATTTACACATATGCATTTTCCATCTGCCAAAATGGCTCACTAATTCCCCAATATAATGCATAGTCATTACCAGCCATATTGTAATAGATAGAAACAGTCTATGGGGCCAAGGTCTGAAACAGTTGTCAGCACATTATATGAATATAGGAACACGTTAATGTCTCCTCTGCAGTATTAGTTTTCCCTGAGGCACCAGGCACCAGCTGCATTCAGCAAAACCTATCCATTACAGGTGGTCCATAAAGTAACTGCCTGCTAGGCCACAAACAGCAACATAACTTTTTAAAGATATGTTTGCTAGAATATGAAGGCAAGGAAAGCAGGAATACTTGTCCTGAGCTGATAGATAAAGTGAATAGGTCATTGCTTGTTTTTTTTTCCCTTGATTGCAACTGTTTTTTGTCTAGCACTGTTCACAGAGATGCTCATCAGCCTTGACCAGCAGACATTTTGGACAGAATATCAACAACTATATGAATGTGGTCTGCAAAATGGAATTCAGGGAGGGAATCTGCAATTAGATGCGACTGGTTTAAATAAACATCAGTGACACAGTTTCAATCAATAAGTGGGCATCAGCTCGGCTGCTTAATCCTTAGTCCCATTTACAGTCAAGTTGGATTACTTGAAAATGTTGGAGGGGCTGGGGCATTTGCATAGAATTGGAAGAGGCAGGTAATTATGGTGAAACAAACATTGGGCATGTAGCATGGATGTTTCCTCTCCATGGCAGAATATTGACCCCTCTTGTGGTGTAGTAGTAGTAGTGTCCTTCTTCCTGGAACGGGAGGCCCAAGTTCAAGTCCGATCTGCTCCAGAGGTATGTAATAATATTTCTGAATAGGTTGGTTAGAAAAATAGGCTGAGTTAGAAAAAAGTCACCTAGCCAATAGGTGCAAAGCTCTCTCACACTGAGTGTTTACCTGATAGTGTAGGTCAGGCCTATTCCTCAGTTCTATACTGTGATGATGACCATAGCCATCTCCCACTTTATCTGGAGGTAAAAATGAGCCATGAATTTCTAAATATGAATAATGGGGAAAATAAGTAGCTTCTTCCTGATAGCTGCCTTGCTGTCTAGCTGCAATAAACTGTATACAGACGCTCAGAAGCAAGTGTCACCACATGATGAGGTTCTACCTGTCACTGGTGTTACTAAGGATGGGTCTGACCACCTTACCTTGGAATGCTCGTACTGGGACTGCGCAGCAGTGCCTGTATCTTGTGGTGAGGTTTATGCAGAAAACTCCCTTTGACCACAAGCTCATCAGGTGGTAGTGAAAATGCAATGTCTTCTAGACCCTGTGGAAGGAGGAGAAGGGTGATACTATCAGGTGATCTCATGAACAAGCTGTCATTTGGCACAATACTTCATCACCGGAACTTTCAAACAAGCACCAAGACATAGTTTGGTAGAGGGTGAGAAATGCCCATTCTGTCAGATCCATCCAACATGCCTGATGATCTGATAAAGGTGATCAAAATCAGGGGGAATTTGGATAGACTAGATGAGGAGAAACTGTTTCCAGTGACAGAAGGCAACTCTGACTTAAGGTGTTAGCAATTTAAGAAACAATGATGTGAGAGAAAGCTTCTTTAAGGCAGGGAGTGGTTAGAATCTGTTTGACAGTATGGTACAGCCAGATTCAATTAAAACCTTAAAAAGAGATTTGGATCATGAAATGAACAGAAAACTCTGCAGGACTATGGGGAAAGGGCAGTAGACTGAGATTTGGTAATTCTCATTATATAATGACTAATTTTTAATTAAATGATACAAGTTTGCTTATTTTCAAAACTGCTTGTTCAGCCAATCACCCATTAATATATCTGTTCTCTTCACACACACAGGTTGAAAATCCTTAATCCCTTTCTTTTGTCGTTGTTATGACAGAGCTTAGATTTTGCTGATCCAGAGGAGGATTACTGACAACAGCACGATCAGCAGGGACTACACAGGTGGCAACACTGATTGGCAGAGACTCCGTTGATGGAAATAGCAGCAGCTTAACTGATGAGGGTTAAAAGATAGAATGCAGTGAGAGTAACAAGGTGAAAATAATGGTCTAACTTGATGGGCATTCAGATCAGTCCAGAAAATTAAGTTTTAGCCCAATACCTGAAAATATTTTCTCAGCACATGTCATGCATTGGATTAGGAACAAAAATTACAGTCAGAGTTTGCTTTATTTTGTTCTTGTTCTCCACAGCAGGCATGTTGGTACTTCTGATTATCTGCTCCTTTCAGCCAGTATGAAGGAAATTAAGTCCCGATTAAAGCGACTCACGCTGCTTAAAAATTGAACAGATAAGATGAAATCTTATAGGGGTCTGATTGAAGTGGGCTATGGCCACAAATGGAACAGAATCATATGAGAAGTCCAATGAGACCTACCTCAACATTGGGAAGAACTCGCTGCATGTTTTAACTATGTTTTGAGTGTCTCACTGGGCAGCAGCGAGTTACCTATTAAAGGGATTATTGTTTGTTAAAGAACTCATTAACTGCAAATCTTCCCTCAGTAATAGGCAGTTTCCTATTGAGATTCTCGTTGTGGAAGTCAGACTGGGCTCCTGCCATCTTTGGCTCTCCACTTGGTCCAAAGGACCCCTGATGTTAGACACCAGGAACCAACATCGCAGGGTGCCCTCCATGGCACTGGCTACACAACCCATGTTCACAGGCATCATACCAGATATTTGGAGCAATGTGGTAAGATGGTAATGGAGTAGGGCTTGTCAGCTCATCTGTTCCATTTGCTAGTCTTTACATTTTGTTTCTTTTTTCTCTCTTTCCTTGTCTTTTTCTTCCTCTTTTAATTATCTCTTGTTGAAGAGCTCTTTTGTGGCGATGGCGTTGGCAATTACCAGTGCGGACTCATGATGATGGCGTCAACGTTTGGGTTCCTGGCGGCACCTGTATCCAGTGCAGATCCTCAGGGAGGCAGCGGCGAGTTTTGGTGCAGTATGAAACCCAGCAACATCGGCAGCAGCTGCATTGGCGAGGTGAACTCATGATGGTGGCGGAGTTGAGATTGGGCTGATGCAGTACCAGGTGGCCTAGGGGCATCTGTATTCGCGAGGTCCAGCCAGGACTCAGTGTAGCAAGGGCATCAGTGGAGGCGAGATTACGTCCAAAGGTGGTAACTTCCACTCCAGCGGCAAAGGGGATTCGTGCCTGGCCACCAGGCCCATGGCCCATGGTGGAGCACTTAATAAGCTTGTGTGGTAAAATTGAACACTTTTTCTTTTTTTATTATTTTTCTGCCTTCATATTCTTTGTTTTGGTTTATTTTTCTATGGTTTTAGATGACACTGGAGATTGGGAACATTATACAACATTTTTCACTGTATTTTGTAACAAAATACACATGATAATAAACAAATCAAATCAAATCAAATCATTACATTGGCATTGGACTTGTGCCACCCTTTGAGACCCCTCATGACACATTTCCAATCCACTTACAGGGGGCCTCTACACTTCAGTGCTGCACCTCAGGCTGTACTGTTAACTCTAATTGTAATACTGCTGCAAGGACACTTTGTTCTCGAGGGCCCAGCTCAAGGACTGGGCAAAGCTTTTCGCTTGTCCTGTTAGCATTCACTCACTTTGAACCTATCTGATGCTGACAGCATCCCTGGCTTGTCTTGCCCTGCCTTTTTTGCACCTTGGCCCTCAGCCAGAGCTGCCAGACACACAGTAAAGCTGTCTTGCCATTGCAGACACAGAGCCAGGAAGCTTGTCAGCAATCCTCAATCATGTCAAGGGCAATAGCCTTTGAGCAGGAGATCCTGGCACAGAAAGTTAAGGACAGCCTCTATACCAGTTCAGATATTTATATATGGTGAGATAGCCACTTGCATTGGTCAGAGTCAAGATGCTCACCACGTTAGGGGTGAGGAGCTGAATGTCAGGCAGCCCATCACCCATCTTGATTCTTTCTCCCCGATTGTTAGGCTGATTTGCTTTTGGAATGAGAGAGAAGCAGATATCAAGGGAGATGAAAAGCTGAAAGTTGTGGTGTCCCATGTGAATGAGTAGACATGCAGAGGGCATTGCAGGCTTAGAGGTGTCAGGGTTAGGGTGGAAGAGAGTGAATGTAGGAAGATGGAGTAGGCAATAGTGAGAGTGGGAGAGCATGAGCCTTGGCGGGAAGTGGGTGCTCTGTCTGACATCGAGTGAGTGTGAGGCATCAGAAAGAAGATGGCTCTTACGCTGGTGGAGTAGGGAAAGTCATTGACCCATTTCCTGCATTATGGTGCAATCCTCCAAATGGCTGAGACTGCACTGAGCTGGGTGAAAACCTTGGACTAGACTGGCATTATCTGGTGTTGTGGCCTCCTCTGCTGGTTGTGAGGAAACAGGGAACGCTGTCTCTGCACCAACCAATCCAGCTGTGCCTCTAGGATTCTTGTCTTTTATTCCTGATGAAGGGCTTTTGCCCAAAATGTCGATTTCAAAGCTCCTTGGATGCTGCCTGAACTGCTGTGTTCTTCCAGCACCACTAATCCAGATTCTTGTCTTTTATGATCAGGGAAAAGGTCAGGAATCCTTCAAAGGCAGCCTCAGACTAACAGTGCTTGCCCAGTTGCACAATTACTTCTTAAAGGTAGTGCTGGTGCGAGGAAAGCCGATCCATTTCAGAAATATCCTGCCAATGGCAACTTGAACCAGGTATTGCAAGTGGTAGAATGGGGCTAGAATTGGGCAAGAGTGGAGCCATAGTGGTGTGGCAATTGGTGAGGGGTTAGTTTTGATAAGATGTGGTGAGGAATCTCTCTAGGCCTCAGGGAGGAATAGCTGAAAGAACTGATACTTAGCCAAAAAAAATGTAACATTCATGCCATAGCTATTGCAACAACTTTATTCCTCACGAAGTCCAGGAGAAGAAAAATTCTAACATCCTTTTCTGCTGTTGGCTAGCAATTCAGAAAAGGTTTACTTGAATGATATCTGAAATAAGAAGATTGGCTTATCTTGTACAGATTGGGTTGTTTCCACTGGCATTTGGAAGAGTGAAGGGTGACTTAATTGAAGTGTATAAGATCCTGAACTGTATTGACAAGATGGGTGTGGAAAGGAGCTTTCTCTTGTGGGTCAGTCTAATTAGGGAACATGCTTTTTAAAATTAGGGCTCTGTCTTTTAGGACAGAAATGTTTTTCCCTCAGAGGGTTGTGTATCTTTGGAATTTTCACAAGTTGGTGGATCTGGGATCATTGAATATTTTTAAAGCAGAGTTAGAAAGATTGTTGTTAAGCAAAGGTTATCAGGATAGATGGGAATATGGGAATTGAAAAAATTATTGAATGACTGAGCAACCTCTGGAATGGGGAAGTGGGAATGGTGTGGGAGAAAGACAGAAGGCAAAATTTATATGAAATTTTTTGCATTGAACAGGAATCCTCCAGTACAAGGGAAATTAAGACCAAATTAAAGCCACCAATGCCATTTAATAATTGAAGACATAGACTTTGCAAGAACTTTATATTTCTCAAATTCCAGGAATTAAAAAGAAAATCCTAAATTTTTTTTTTGCTCCTGGCTAGCAAAGCCCACGAGAAGAAAGAAAAATGTGTTTTTCAACTGAACAAAAACTTAGCACAGTTATGTGTGTGGTCATTCGTTCATTCATTCCCACGGCAATGTCCTGACCAATAAGCGTCAATGTGTCTAGTTTCAACTTAAACAAAGGTTGTTACTTAACTGTTTCCTGATGTGTTGCTCATACCAAACTGAGTCAACAAGCCAAATACTCAGCAGCTCTTCTCATACCGTATAAATTGTTGTTCCCTTTGAGATCTAGCATTTCTATAACTGTCCTGATAAAGGCAATTTAGCAGCATGACTGTTTCTTTAGCAATACCCAGGTATTGTATGATCAGCTGACTAAAATCAAATCTTCGGATTATCACAGAAAGAGCCAACTTTGGTCTTTGCAAGAGAGTGTTGGTATCCAGTGAACTGACAGTCAGTTTCTTCCATTCCTAGCCCACATTCTGTTCTCTTTTGTCTACCTCAGGCTCAAAACTACTCAGTAAGTTGCTGCTTCACTTCTCCAAATACATCAACAGCTGCTTAATGCACAGTTAACAACTTAGCAAGTTTAAAAGGATAAATCAGAGCAGCTCAGCCTGAGGTGCCTTTCAAGCTGGGCTGCCCATGGCAAAAAGATGCACAGGTGCCTTGAACCAGCCTCAATGACTTATTAACCTTTTATTCATTGACCTAAAGAATTGACCCTTCAAAGTTATAGGGACTGTGCACTTCTCAGACTGAGAACTGAGCATCAAATTTTTCATCAGTGCTCAGAGAAACAAAAGACTTTTGTGAACAAATGGTTATTTTGCTGCAGGGGTGAGTAGGCTAGTTTTGATTCAAATATTTCACACAGCTCATTGTGAAAAAAAAATGAAGTCCTTCAATTCTCGACTCAGATCCAAATCAGAGCGTAACTTGGCTCAGCTATTAGACTTGTGTCTAGCGAGATTGGGAGATGCTGGCAGATTAAATATACATTGTCAGCATTTCCTTTTTAAAAAAAACTTGGACTTGCTGCAGGCAAACTAGTCCATGGTGGCTGAACTCGCAAGTTCAAAGTCAAGATCAGTGCTGACCAAATTATAAATCAGATAACTAGAATTTGTGCAGCTTTGATTAATTTGCTAAATTTGACCCAACGCAAACACTTCTGGGTAGCTTTTTTATTTATAAAGTCTCACCACATGCACTTGGAAAGACATGTTGTCCCTTGTGATTCAATCATGCTATTTTTGCTTTCCCAATTCCCTGTTTCCCTCTGTCAAAGTGGGAGGCAGGCAAATGCTTGACATCTGGGCTGTCACCACAGCAACAAAATAAATATGGAAAAAAAAATTCTAATTTGTTTCAATTAGTTTAGAAAAGCATTGGTTGGTCATCTCTAGGAATATCCAATGATGGAATGCAGCGGATGCAAGAAGTATCTGTGCCTACTTTGTTGAACATATTTTTAACGCAAGTTCTTCATGTTTGTCATTGGGAAAGTTCCTGCCACAGGGTGACATTTGTCTCTAAATGCAGTGACGCAATGTTTTTAATACTTCGATTTTGCTACTACTAATTTTCTACTAATATTGTTTTAGTTGCTCACTGGCTGCCGCAAGTAATGCCCACAAATGAATTAAATTTCTAATAACGGCTGCAGTTATTCAAAGGGCTGCAGCATTCAGTTACAGCTATTTTGTAATCAACATGTTCAGAGACTTTATTACATACCTCTGGAGAAGTTGGGATGTGAACCAGTGCCTCCTAGCTCAGAGGTAGGAACACTACCAAGAGCTTTTAAAACAGGATGACCATCTGCTTTAGGAACTCCATTTATTCAATTCCTTTGACTTCAATGCAAAGGGAGATAAGGTTGAGTGTTTAATTGAAAGCGGTTATAGATATTTTCAAACCAACTTGTTCAGAGATTTTATTCCACACCTCTGGGACTTAGCTCAGAAGTAAGGGCACTATCATGCACAACAAGACCATCTGCAGCACCCATTTACAGATTTGCAGAGCTGAACTTCTAATATGGGATCAGGAACATGATACCCAAATCATTTCCAGGACCTAGCCCCAGACCATTTCAGTCACTCCAACCAATTTTCATATCCATTGGCCATAACTGGGCCAGAGATGAGTACAGTGGTGCTGATAATTTCCTGGACCTGGAGACTATACCTGAACAGCGATTTTCATAAGTAATTGACAGTTATTACTGGGCTTAGCATTGTCTTCATAGAATCTTTGAATCCCTACAGTCTGGAAGCAGGCTAGTCAGCCTATTGAGTTCACTCCCACTCTCCAAAGAGCATCCCGTCCAGATTCATCCACCCTACCCTACTCCTGTAACCCTGCATTTCCCATGGTTAATACACTTAGCCTGTACATCCCTACACACTATGGGCAATTCGGCATGGCCAGTCTATCTAAACTGTACATCTTTGGACTACAGCAGATAGGAGAGCAGAGGGCCAGGAGCCTCACATATCCAAACATCCATCTTACCATAAGATTAGTCTATTCTACTAAAGCAGAGACAACTTAGTGCCACAATGTGAACACCTCAGTTAGCCATCCTTTTATTTTCCAGATTTGAGGCAGAAATCACAGTTCACACCAGCTCCCTTATATGCTGTCGAATGTGCCCCAGAGCGTTTGCTCTACCCATTCTTTCCTTTGAAAAGTTTGATTCTGGTCCTCCTTTAGCAAGATCTTCAACGAGTTTAATAACAATTTAATGGGTGCGTTGTTCGCTAAGCACCCTCTGCCCTCTCATTTAAAATTGCAAAGTGTGAAGTAGAATTTGGAAGATGCATCTTTCAAAGGCTGAATTTGATTGAAAGGCAAACCAGTATTGATAGTTGATCAGCAATATTATGGATAGAAAGGACTGTCATTGTATTGTACTTTGTGAAATTCTGAAGGGCCTCATTGCCATTAGTTTACCCTTAATGTAGCGTCACTTTTGCTATGGAATTGAGCACGGCTGTTGTGTTGCAGATTGCAGTTGCATAAACAGAAATAAGATGAATGATCAGTTAATCTATTGTGGCATCAACTTTTTCACTACCTAAACAGGCAGTGTAGTGTTTAATGGTTCAGTTGTTCTATGTTCAATTATATTAGCTTGGGAACTGATCTATGCTTATTATGCTTGATTGGTTAAGTCTGGGTGATGGCTTAGAGCTAAAAGAAACAGAGAGGGGAGATTCAAGATGGCGGTGACCCAGCAAGTCTGAGTCTGTAGTGCTCTGCCTAAGATTCAGGCAAAGTGGGTCACCCACTTCATTTCACCCTTTAAATCATTTAAGATAGCTTTTGCCCAGTGTAGTTAGTCATTTTCTTTCAAAGTTAGATAGTTTGGTGTTCTTTCTAAAATGACTAAGTGCAAAAACTCCCGCAGCTCGCAACAGGCAGGGACCCCTCCCCCACCCCCTCCCACAGCAGCAGGGAAGTCCAAGGCCACCTCGGGGGGCACTTACCTGCGGAGGTGAGCCTGCTTGCCAGGATCAACAAACTTCAAGAGAAGATCGATGCTTTTATTGAGGAATCCTGGTCCAGGTGGGAGTCAATCTCGGTCATGCTGCAGAAGCATGACCGAGAGATTGAAAAACTCGAACAACACGTCGGAGGGGCAGAGCAACAGGCCACGGCCCTGGAGATGACTGCCAAATCATCCATAGGTCAGGTCCAGGCTCTCGAGCAGCGAATCCAGACCCTGGAGGAGCGCATCAACGACCTCAATAATCGGGGCCATTGGAAAAATATTCGGTTGCTGAGCCTTCCCGAATGGGAAGAGAAAGGCCGGCTTGTGGATTTCTTGGAGCGATGGCTCCCACAATTATTGAAGATGGAATTGGGACTGGCCGGATGCAGGTGTAGCGGGCCCACCGGGTTGCTATACGCAGGCCCGGGTCGGACCAGCGCCCCTGCCAAGTTCTAATCCAACTCCAATGCTACAAAGAAAAACAAATGCTCCTGGAAGCCTCCAGAGTGCTGGGGAAAGATCCCCAGGCCATCATGTACAAGGGCTCCAGAATAATGTTATTCCAGAACTTCTTTCCAGTCGTGGTCTGCAACAGGAGGGCATTCGATGAGGCAAAGAAGTGTCTGAGAGACCTAAATATCCAATACTCCATGCGTTACCTGGCAACACTGCACTTCAGCCATGGAGGATCCGTTTACAACTTTGTGTCGCCAGAAAAAGCAAAAGAATTCTTGGACTCTCTTAAATAGACTGCGGGACTTGAATCATATGGATAACGACTTTATTTTGCCACCCCTTTGTTTACCCCCCTTTTCTTTTCCTTTTTTTCATCCTTCCTCTACTCATCTTTCCCTGGGGTGGGGTGGGGGGGGAGTGGGGGCAGCTTGTTCCTTATTCTTCTTTTGGTTTCCTTTTTATAGTTCGCGTGGCGTACTCAGTTTGTGGGTGAGGGGGGTTTGTTTTATCTTGTACTTTTCTAAAGAGCGGGATTGTCCTCTTTTCTCATTTTACTTAGGTGCCTGATACTCATCGGGATTGTAATTTTGTAATTTTATATATTCCTATTTTGTACTGTGTTTGCTAAATGCACCCAGGTGTTGGTGTTGGGGGTTGAGGAGGGGGTGTGGTGGGTTACTCACTTCTAACTCTGGTTTTATAAAATACTTGAATTTGTATACTCCATTCTATAATGCCTGGGCCGAGGGCAGGGACCTAGCTAGGAGAGGTTATGGTGGGGTTATCGATAGGTAGTTATACCCCCTGGGAGCAAGGGGGTAAGTCTCCTTCCAAATATGTTTTGCGCTGTTTTTTTTAACTTAGGAATAGCTTTTAATTGTGTTGGCTTAAATGTTGTAAAGAATTTTTGTATTTGTGAATTTCCTACGGTTTTTATTCAAGATTTTCTGAGTGGGGTTCTTCCTCCTGAGGGGTCTCGGGCCTGCCTGAATGATCATGGCTAGCCATTTGCTTAGGTGGTGCACCTGGACTGTCAAGGAGAGTAATTCACCAATCAAATGGAAAAAGATATTATCAAGTATCAAAAATGAAAGGGTCAGCATAGCTCTCTTACAGGAGACACATCTATTTGACAAAGAACATTTAAAGCTACAACAGGATGGCTTTGATCAGGCTTTTTTCTCATCTTTCAGTTCAAAAAATAGGGGAGTAGCCATTCTTATTTGGAAGAATCTTCCTTTCCAAATGTTAAGCCAGATAAATGATAAGTCTGGACGGTATAAATTGATCAAAGCCCTAATACATGGAGAGGAATATGGAATTTTGAATCTTTATTGCCCCCCCAGTGCATCCCTTTAAATTTGTAACAGAAGTGTTCTCTAAGTTGATGGCTTTTGGGGCCCACCATACAATTATAGGAGGAGATTTTAACTGCATTACGGACCCAGAGACAGATAGGATACCTAAGAGCACTACGGGTATATCTCTGAGATCTAGACAACTGGCAGACCTGAATAAGGAACTAGGGCTGATAGATATTTGGAGGTGCCTTCACCCCCAGGGTAGAGACTTTACTTTCTACTCTAATCCACACAAGTGCCATACCAGAATTGATAATTTTTTTGCCCCCTTGACCCTTTTGAATTCCATACTGTCTTGTAAAAATAGGTAAATATTTCTGATCATGCTGCAGTTTACATGGAAGTCAAGATTAGGGATGATGGGATAGGCCCCTGACATTGGCTTATGGATCCCTTCTTATTGAAGGATAGTAAATTTATAAAGTGTTTTTCGCAGGAATTCAAAACCTTCTGGGAAATTAATTCAGGTACGGCCAGTAACCCGTCGATGATGTGAGAGACCACTAAGGCATATGCGTGAGGCTTGGTCATCTCATATTCCGTGACCCAGAAAAGACAAAAGGGGGAGCAAAAGCGCCTGCTCAAGGCTCGCTTGAAGGCAGCTGAGAAAGCGCATCTGACAGGACTTCCATTACTAACCTACAAAGGATCGCAGCCCTTAGGGCAGCCTTGAATACTGCACTTACCCAAACAGCAAAGCTGTTATTTGAGATTATTTGAATATGGTGACAAACCTGGCAGAAACCTAGCATATCTTGCTAGGAAGAAAAAGGCTCCTCAAGTCATTACGTCCATTAGAGAAAGTGCTGGTATCCTGACTTGTGATCATAAAAAGATCAAAACAGCCTTTAGAAAATTCTATTTTGAACTGTATAAATCACAGGACTGTGAGGATAGAACTGAGAAGTTGGAATCCATCTTTAAAGATTTGGCCTTTCCGGGCTTAACCTTGGAGCAGGTGTCAATCTTGAATGCCCCCCTGACAACCCAGGAAGTACTTGACGTGGTTAGGCAGCTTCAGAGTGGCAAAGCGCCTGGACCAGACAGATTCCAGGTTTAGTTCTATAAAGAATTTACAGGGGAACTGGCTGGGCCACTCATAAATATATATAATTATTCACATAGTCAGGGCTGCCTCCCACCTTTGTTGAGAGAAGCAAACATCTCCCTTATTCTTAAAAAAGGAAAGGCCCCAGATGATTGCTCATCATATAGACCCATATCTTTACTAAATGTGGATTTCAAAATTCTTTCTAAAATGTTAGCATTAAGATTGGAGAGGGTCTTACCATACATCAAAAAAGAGGACCAGACAGGGTTTATAAAGGGCTGCTGGTCAACTAATAATATTAGAAAGGTCTTAAATATGACACAAGCCTGTCAAAAGGGAACAATACTGGGTTTAGCTGTCTCCTTAGATACAGAGAAGGCATTTGATCAGGTAGAATGACCATATCTTTTTATACACTGGAAAGGTTCGGTGTCGGAGAGGTATTTACTAAATGGGTTTCAGTATTATATAATGATCCCAAAGCAGCAGTGATCACCAATGGCCTAAATTCGATAGCTTTAGTGTTGACAGAGGTTGTCAACAGGGATGTCCTCTTTCATCATTATTATTCACGCTAGTGATTGAACCACTGGTGGAAGCTATATGAACTGACCGTAACATAACAGCTCCAAGGGTTGGAAATTAACTCTATATGTAGATGATGTCCTCCTCTTCTTAAGTGATCCTTTGATATCCGTGCCCCATCTAATCCAAGTGATCAATTTATTTGGGATGTTCTCAGGCTATAAAATCAATTTTGTGAAATCTGAAGCCATGCTGTTGGGAGGTCTTGTCAGTGTATCTAATTTACCGATGGATCTTGCTTTCCTTTTCGGTGGTCACTAAAAGGTTTTCTGTACTTAGGTATTTTTATCACCCCAGTATTTGGTCAGCTGTATAAAGCTAATTTTGTGCATTAGAGAAAACAAGACAGGACCTTCAACGCTTGGGAGATCTCCCAATATCTTGGTTAGACAGAGTAGCCTTAGTTAAGATGAATATTCTACCTCATCTTCTATATCCTATGAGAATGTTCCCCCGATGCTGCCGAGACAGGCGTTGTCTAAGCTCTACGACTGGCTCAGCTCCTTTATTTGGAATCATAAACGGCCCCTTAACAAATTAGAAAAGCTGCAGCTCCCACAAGCAAGGGGAGGACGAGATTTTTCAGATTTTAGGAGGTATCAATTGAGCTCCTTATTATCTTATGTAGCTGATTGGGTCTCTAGTGACCCACAATTAATCTGGTTAGATAATGAGACCTCCCAAGCAAAATGTTCCCTCATCAATCTTTTATTTACGGACAAGATGAGAGCTATTATGGACTACTGTAAAAACCCTGTTGTATTAAATACAATTAAAGCCTGGAGGATAATGTGACGTGTAGGTAACCTGCAAAAATCCTTCCCTTATACTCCTTTAGTAGGAGCACCAGGATTTCAGCCAGGGGTGACTGATGCTACATTTAAAACTTGGAAGTCCAGAAGTATCTCCTGCTTTGGAGGCCTGTTTGATGGGTAGGTTATGATGTCCTTTGAGCAGTTGCACAAGAAGTTTAGACTGCCTAACAGGGACCTTTTTCGGTATTTCCAAATATGAGACTATATACAAAAGAAGACCACACTGATAATTAATCCCTACAAATCGGATAGGGAAAGGAGAGTGCTATCACCGATGGGGTCCCCCTCGGTTAGTAATCTTTATCACTCATTATATAATAAAGTATCCAAGGACATGGAACAATTATTTAAAACCTGGAATTAGGGTTGGAAGTCTAATTAGAAATGTGGGAGGACATCTGGGAAAATGCCAGAAAGATCTCTATCTGTAATAGAACTCAGGCTATTCAATTAAATATACTTCACAGGGCTCATATGTCACCTGAATGACTCGCAAAATTCAAGGCAGGAGCATCCCCAATGTGTCCTAAATGTAAAATAGAAACTGGCACTCTCACGCATTGTCTATGGACATGCCATAAGATCCATAGGTATTGGGACAGAGTAGCGAATGCCTTGACAGAGATCTTGGGTACGGAGATTAGATTGGATCCAGTGTCCCTGCCTTTGGGCTGTTCAGATTTTCCCTCCCTGGATGTGTACAAGAGGAAATTATTTACCATTCTTTTGTTTTGTGCAAGGAAAGATATTTTAGTGAATTTGATAGCTGAAGGCCCTCTAGGACTTTTGAATTGGCACAGGTTAGTCATGGAATACATTCCTCTTGACTTCCTCACAAATATGGTACACCAAAAAACGGAATTATTCTATAAAACATGGCAGCCCTTTTTGAACTACATCAACACAGATATTTCGGCCAAATTGTCCAGGGCTTTTGTCTAGCTGTGGTAATGGTTCTGGCTGGTTCGGGGACTCCTGGGAGGAGGAATCCCGTATAAATACGGATTTTATTATGACTTGAGGTTAATCTATTTTGAGCATGTATCTAGTTATTTAATTATTTTGTAATGTTTGATATTCTACTTTATGTTTTGGTTGTTTGTAGGATAGATTAGTAGTTAGTTGGGTTTTTCTTTCTCTCTTATAGCTTATTTTTTAATTTATTTAATTAATTTTATATTGATGTTTATACTTGTTTGTATTACTTTTGTAACTTTGTAAAAAATCTTTAAAATTTATTTTTTCAATCGATTAAAAAAGAAACAGAGAGGTTGTTAGAACAAGTTAAACTGGGTTGGGTATGGTGCAGACATTTTGTGATTGCAGAGGTATTTTAAAGCACTATAAATAAAACTATTTGCATATTTAAAAGGCACTGGCATTGCTCTGAGGTAAATCAGATATGTAGAGCATACAGTAAACCAGTGAAGGACAAAGGAAGGTGGATAGATAGACAGACTGAAAGACAATCTATGGGTCCCATATGGCAGATTGCACACATACATTCATTCTGTGCCACAAGTGTGCTAGATGCTATGTTAGAATTGCCTATTCAGTTAATAGCCAAATGCACACCTGAAGTATTTACATGTCTAAAATAAGTTCTAACAGTAGTTATAGGCCCCATCTTCTGTATTTAATCTACACCAACATACCCAATTAATCAGGTGGCATAGAAACGGCAGGTTTAAAGTTCCTCCTCTGGCCAAATTCAGGCCATTTGCTGTTTGTTTCAGTTGGGCTTCTGGCTAATATCTGAGCCATTTCATGGCTGTTTTCCTCACCCTACTATGGAATTCCGACTTCTGGGACAATTTTGTCTCTGCAGCTGAAATGCTGGAGGCAGTGGGCACAGTTAATTCTTCTACTGGGGAATCACTTGGAAGAATCATATGTTAGAAGTTGCCTTTATTACACCATGACTAAGGTGAGATTCCATGGGAAAAGCATAACTGAAAAGAAAGATAGACACAACGTTGTGGAAATAAATTGGACGCACTCTATTTGAGAAGAGAAAAAAAAGGGAAAGCCAATGCTGGTCGATGATATTAACTGACAGACAGTAGAGGACAGTATTTCAGATGGTATTTGGCCTGATGCTTTGAGTGTTATACAAAACAAGGATTCTTTAAAGTTGCTGTGCAGCTTCTTTCCCACTATTATTAATGTAATGTATATGGTTAATTTCCACTGTTATGATATTCTTGAGTTCTGATATTGATTGTATCATTATCATCGCTGAAGATAATAATCTAAGTCTGCTACACATCATATTCATTGTTCTATTTTATCTACAAATACACTTGGCATTCTCTTAAGATGGCAGGCCATCTCTGTTGCCTGGAAACCAGGTGTTGATGCCACGTTGCTAGTAATGGAGTCAAAACCAATTTGTGTTAATCTAAGATGTTGCATTTTGTGCATACCATGGCAGCTACTTGCCATTATTAATGAGCCCATTTCTTTTGAAAAATTGGTCAATCCATGCATTCATTAGATAGAATATGTTACCTAAATCCTGCAGATGTTCTCTATGGTCACCTGGAAATCACAAGGAGTATAAAGTTTAATGTATTGTTGGACTTGATTTCCAAGACCAAGTCTATGGTGCAGCTGGCTACAACTGTGGGCCCCTGCTGTACATATCAGAGGATGCCACCCTCACAATCATTTTTGGACAATTGTATCTTTGATTAACATTCAAAGGAAGGGTTTCTGGACACGATTTCTCTCCACAGATGCTGTCTTATCTGCTGAGCTTTCCCAAAATTTGTATTTTTGCACCTTTGATTGGCATTTGGGTGGCATTATAGTAAGTATACACTATTCATTTGGGTTCATTTCATTTCCCTGACTTACTTTACTGGCTTTCTTAGTCCTCTTAATTGAAATCCTATTACAAAGGGAGTACTCACAGAAATCCCAAAAGATCCCAGTGTTAAACTAATGTGTAGGCTTTAATGGAATCCTTCTTGACAGGTGATAAGTTTGCTGCCACTTAACCCTTATTTTAAATGGGTTAACTTGGTGCTAGATAAAACAAAACAACTCCCGGTTATGATCTTTCTTAATTGCGTGAATTTGTACTGATAATGAATCTCGTGCATTCTGTGTGAGTATGTGTCAGCACTGAACAACCAGGTTGGGGAAATAATGTGGGTCACAAAGCAAGATCAATGCTATGTCATAGCAATGCTAGAAGTAAGAGTTTGTGATAGGTAAGAAGTTCTCCATCCTATTATAACTGTGTAAGAATTAAGCATTGCATTGGGAATTTGTTAACTGATCCTATCAAAGCTCACTTATAATCTATTAATATTAAAATCACTGTTAATACTCATTGTAAGCAGTACATTTACACAAATTAGGATCAGAGGCTGTGAACCCATGCTCACAATCTGGTTAGAATTTACCAACGGTGTATTTAACCATACAACAGAATGTGGTCTTGAATTGTTTCATTTTGACAAATAGATTAGTCTTAAAATTTAACGCTGAAGGACAGAGTGTTGCATGCTTTGAAGCTGAGTCTGAACACTCAGTCTGAATTGACCTCAATGGACTTTTATTTATAGATTTAATGGCAATCTATCCATCATTACACAACATTAATGGTTCTGTGTTTGATGGAGTGCAACGACTCATTTGATTGTTCCCGCTGGGGAGTTAGTGTCCAACTTATACGCCCATGAGAAACTCATTTTCCTAGGTTTGCTTTGAGGAGCTTCCATTTCAACATTTGGAACCTAATGAAATGCATGTGATTCGTTAATTTCTCATCAATCAAATCCAAGCACAGACCTGTTGCCACTGAAATGTGTCTGTCAAAAACGTGAAACTTTGGCTGAGTTAAGGGGGAAGGCTACTGACATTTTGCTCTTTGCTGTCAGTGGCTGAGCTTTGGCAGGTACAGGAACCAGATCCAAATACACTCTTTATTCTAGCTCTCAGTGCTTGGAAGAGATCCTGTGAACTAATAGAAAATGGGAATCTCACCACTTCTACAGCAATGGCAAGGAAATTGTCACTTTAATATCAGACAGTGCTTCCTCCCACGTAACATTTAAATTGATATCTTGTATGAATGTACTGAAGAGATTTAGAGCAGTGTTATCACCTGGCTTTACAGGGGTGTTTTATAAATCTGTGTTCGGTTCCTCCAGAAAGGACTAATGATAGATTACTCCTTAAATTCTGACATAATTGCCAGTGGAAATGGGAGAGCAGGCAAAGTATGGTAAATTTAAGGGGACTTGTGTAGTTGAACTACATGAGCAAGTGATAGGTTAGGGCGAGTGAATGAAAATCAATCTCTTTCTGGATTGTGGAGATAAAATGTAATTACAGTCTTCTCTGTAATAAAGTTATGGAAGACAAAACAATGATCTGGACTTCCTTTAGCAGTTGTGGCTTCCATTTATGATTGCAGTCTGGGTTTTCTTTTGAGATGATTAGTGCCAATAATAAAGTAATACATTTTAATATTTTATTTTTAAAAGCAAAATTCATGCAATTTTATTAATTTTACCGCTCACACTGTTTGCTCAGGGTGGTGAGACAGCCTTGGAGACAGTTATCTCTACGGTTACCACCAATGTTGTTCTGCGTTCTATGCTTCTAAAGAGAGGAACAGATACTGTGAGCTTCTCCTTTTATTTCCACCACCCCTACTCTCTCCACAGACTTGGATCTGTAGCTGCATAGTGCTCCATCAAAGCTGACAGCTAGGATAGGCAAGAGTAGATATCAGTCAGGTGTAGGTTTCAAATTTATGACTCTAAAGCTGTTCTATATTTCCTCTACTGTTTCTGCCATTTTTTAAAACTCTGGTAATTCAGTCAGACAAATATGCTGAACATGACATGGCGACAGCAAACTAGAAAAATCTCAGATTTAATCTGTGAGAAACAAAGTTTGGGGCCAGGTAAAAGAATACACATATATGAAAATCAAAGTGAAGATAGGAAAAGGTTTGAATGGAGTTGTTGTGGAGAAAATCTCCTTATTTGTTGAGGGACTGAAAGCCAAAGATATAGATTTAAGGAATCCAGAATCAATGACGCCATGAGGAAAATCTTTCTCAAGTAGCATGTGGTTATCTGAAATGGACTGCCTGAGTGTGTCATCGAGGCAAATCTAATTGAGGGATTCAAGAGGGAATTGGATTGTTATCAGAAAAAGAAGACTGTGCATGGAAACCAGGTGGAGGCATCAGATAAATTGCTCCATTATAGAGCCAACATAGACTGAATGGGCTAAAGGCCTCCATCTGTGCTGGAACCATTCTAGAATTGTGGCTTCCATCGCAATGCTTCTGCCTTGAACCTGATCCATGCATAGACTCGCAACAAACAAGGATCCTTTGGAGGAAGTATTGAAGGACTATACAAAGTCATGTAACAACATGTATCAGGAGAGGGGAAACAATTTTACATTCTTCATTTAGACAGTGGAAGTAAAGTGTGTGTTTATCTCTGTTTTTCTGTATCCTTGATGTATATTCATTCTTCAGAGAAAATCTGTTTCCGAGCTTGTGTGAATGTATTTCTGAGTCTGCAACCAGCTTGTGGTAACATGTCTGGCAATCTTCCCTTTCTGGCTCATTACAGGAAACTGCTTAGATTCTCTTCTGTGTTTCCTGCTCATAAACAGCAGAGGTGATGGAGCAGAGTGGGGTTAGGCGAAGGCTTTTTTGGCAGTAGGGATCTGTCTACAAGAGATCTCAGGTATAAATCTCTAGTGTCCATGCCAACACAATGCCTCGCTGTGCCTCCACAGCAGTTATTCTTAGCTTTCATGTGATCGAAAATGAGCCATGCGAAGTATCCCACAACCAAGACAAACCGTTCCAGCTAATTGTACATATGCTACACACGGGACCAATCTCAAAACAGATCCTACAGCTTGTAACTTTGTAACAATTCTGGATAAATATAGCAAAGAACAAGGTTTTTATCCCCTTATCAATGTTGTTATGTTTGACAAGAACATATTTTTTTCAATTGCAGAAACTATTTCCTTATATAAGGGCTGAAAGGGCTGTGAAAACATAAGATTGTCATTTTTTTGACTGAATGGGATTTTTAATGCATCGCTATAAAGTTTTTGCAGGTTAAAAAAATTGACAAGACCTTTTTTTTTAATTTGGAGTGACCTTTTCTGCCTGTATTCCTCCAAGTTGTGTGTTTTGGTCAAACACTTATGATTAGGAATTATGCAGAAAGTGATTCTTACTGATAGGTGACAGGAAATGAATATATTTTGAAAAGTGAAGAGAATTCAATGCCTGTCAGATACAGATCTTTCAACATTAAGAGATTGCATTGTATTCAAATGTTGGCTTATTGAATTTATTAATAGTTTAGTTTCTGTATAATTTATTTTTAATGGTTGTAAAATGATATCTTCTCAGCAAATACAATATTTTTTTCTGTACTATTTGATGGCAGGATTGCTGAATAAAGCTTAAAGCAAGAGGCCAAGTTATTTCTTTCAGAACTATCTTTCTTCCAATTGAGAATACTTTTAGAATGTGGGTCTTGTACATCCCCTAAAGTGACCCTTCTTTGTGCTGCATTGACCTATGTCCTAGTTGGTTTGATAATGACTTGACTTGAGATTTGCTCATGTTGTATTTGCTGCCAAATCACAAAGGACCTGACATTTTTCTGGTCAATAAATGTAATGAAAAAGTGGATGTAAATAAATAGTGGTGCAAAGTTGAGATGAAGAGCCCGGGGAAGGACCTTTCCAGTTTATTGCCTCTTTGAACATTACTAAAGCCTGCAAATAAGAATTATTAAGGCAAAGCCCTAGCTAAGAGACCAGTTTAACTCATTAATTACCAATCATGAATAAAAAGATCCTATGCAAAGTTACTTGGCTATGGGGGGTTATCAAAAGAAAATCCAGCTCAGATCGCACATTAATGATCTTAAAGAATAGGACAGTGTTGAAGTATTATCTAGGCAGTGACAGAAGCAAGTAGTGCAGAGGGGGATACTGCCTGAGAGTTACTATACGAGGCATTTAAGACTAATATTAGGCATTATGTAACTTGGGGATGGCGAATAATGTATGGAGGAAGACATGTTGTGTATGTAGATTGACAAACTAGAAATTTGTTTTCCTATACTGTCCAAATATGTTGCTCGTTGTAGGCTTTGGGGAAAGAGCAGGACCATAGGACAAATTGGGGATCTCCTTCAAGAAGCTAGCACAGCTGTATGATTCTATGATATAATTACACCGTGTCACTAAAACATATTGGTAGAGGAGAGAGCAGCCCAGGAGCAGAGAAGATAGAGAAGGTGCACATCACCCTAAAAATCAGTCCACTGTGCAGCCAGGCACCTTGGTATGATGGACGACTGCAGTTAGTATATTTATTCTGTGCCATTGTTTCATGAGAGTCATAAATTTTTCTTTGCAATGTGTGCATGCACCCTGTTAATAACCCATCTGTTCGTCAAATGTATTACTTCTGATTCAGAAGTTTAAAAAAAATCATTATTTTGTGCCGTGATTGATATGTGTTCATTTGTTCACCTGTTACAATTCACACTTCAATGCCATGTGTTCCTGCAACTTTGTCAGCATTTTATTAATAACTTTCTACAGCAAGCTTTTTTTTTTACTTTGAATGAAACATCAGCTGCAAAATGAATGGAATGTTCTAATTGCACAATTAATTTATGAATACTGGTTGTTAGAATTAAGATTCTGCAAGATCTGGGAGAGAAAATTGCCAATGTGTGAAGCTTGTTGCAAGATTATGACAAGATTCAACAGTAAGTTGCAGTTTATTTGGCAGTCAGTAATACCATTCATTTATTTTACTACTGCTTTCACAATTTGAGGAGAGTTGGATTGAGGAGGGTTCCCTGGTGAAGATGGATGGAACCTGTAGGCAAAGGTAAGAACTGACCAATTAAACCATTTTGCAAAGATTCTGCTGATCCCCATTGAAGTTACAAGATAATTGAAAAGCCTTAATGCTTTTTTTCTCTCACGTTCCTTTAATCTCTGTGGACTATGCAATATTCCTTAGTTTAGTATAGAATGAATAATCTAGTTGCATATCACCTGCCCCTTTGGTCAATGCCATTTGGGAAGCAACTAGTGATGGCAGCTTTTATAAAGGCCCAGAATGTCCCTTCCTTGATTTTACTTTTGTTGACAGGTAACTGTCTGTTGACCTGTGACTCCTCCTAGTGGCACAAGTGAGATGAGCAACTTTAGGTTGCATAGGTATGTATTGTAGTTGCACACAGATTAGAATACACTTGTGAACTGGAACTTCACTAGATAACTTTTCTGGCCTTCAAAAAAATCACAATTAACTTCAAGTTGTCCAATTTAGTGGAAGTAACTTTATATTAAATGGAAAATGCAAGCAAACAACTGCAGCTGCTGGAGATCTAACATAAAAGCAGAAAGTGTTGGAAAAGTTTACGACTTTCTGTTTTTATATTAAATGGAAAATATTGGCAAAAGACTGTAATCATTGCAATAAATCTTCAGTCTTTTGCAGAAAACAAGTTCAGTCAAGAGCAAAGCACAACGTCAAAATTAATTTGCAGATTTTAGTTCAACTTCTCAATTTCCTCTCCTACTCAAAGTTTGGGAGAAGATTTGTAGCTCGGGTGCTTGTTGTTGTGGTTCTATTTGCCGAGCTTGGAATTTGTGTTGCAAACATTTCGTCCCCTGTCTAGGTGACATCCTCAGTGCTTGGGAGCCTCCTGTGAAGCGCTTCTGTGATGTTTCCTCCGGCATTTATAGTGGTTTGTCTCTGCCGCTTTCGGTTGTCAGTTCCAGCTGTCCGCTGCAGCGGCCGGTACATTGGGTCCAGGTCGATGTGTTTGTTGATAGAATCTGTGGATGAGTGCCATGCCTCTAGGAATTCTCTAGCTGTTCTCTGTTTGGCTTGTCCTATAATAGTAGTGTTGTCCCAATACCGGCCACTGCAGCGGACAGCTGGAACCGCTTGGGAGGCTCCCAAGCACTGAGGATGTCACCTAGACAGGGGACGAAACGTTTCCTCTCCTACTTTTCCACAATTTTCACAATCCTGAAGATTGAAATACAAACAGAAAGAACTGGAAACATGTAACAGGTCCAGCAGGATCTGCGGAGAGAATTTTAATTTTTTTAGGTCAAAAACATTTTGTAAGAACTGGGAAAAGGTAGAAATATAATAGATTTAAATAGATGAAATATGAGAGTGGGGAGAAAAACTGTGAGGGTAGGTCTGGGATGATGGGAGACTTTAAATGGCAGCAGTGTTAACAGGAGTAGGCAAAGGGGAGATGTAAAAGGGCAGGTCTGAATAATATAATAATGAACAGCTGCCTTTATAAAGCAAAACCAAGCAGAAAACTAGACTCAGACCAGAATATGGAAAGTAAAGGTAATATAAAAGGGAGTAGAAATTACAGTCTGAAATTGTTGAACTCAATGTTGAGTCCAGACATCTGTAAAGTGCCTAATTGAAAGAAGAGGCACTGTTCCCTGAGAAACACTGGAATTACTGGAAAAACTCCACAGGTCTGGCAGCAGCTGTGAAGATAACATTCCTGATGAAGGGCTGATGCCCGAAAAGTTGATTCTCCTGCCCCTCAAAGCTGCCTAACCTGCTGTGCTTTTCTAGCGCCGCACTCTTCGACCCAGTATCTGTGGAGAGAAATCAGCGTTAATGTTTCGTGTTCAGTGACCCTTGTTGTTCCCTGAGATTCAACGGCGAGCAGAAACCAGACGTCATCCTGAGAACAACGGTGGAGAATTGAAATCACAGGCCACCATATGCTTGGAATTTGAACCTCGGGTGAGCAGTGAATTCAGTCTGCAAGAAATTCGTAATGTGCGGTTTCGCCTGGAAGGAGTGTTTAGGTACTTGGATGGTGAGAGAGGAGGTAAAAGGTCAGGTGTTTCATCTTCTGTGCTGGGAAAGTCATGTTTTGGTAATGGCCTCACATTAGACATGACAGGGAGTTTGATTGGGTGGATAATGAGGACAAGGGAAAACTTATCATGGCTTTGGGAGAGCAGAGAAGGGGTGAGAGCAGAATTGTGGGAAACGGGATGGTCAGGCTTGAGGGGCCTCTTGACTGTAATTGGGGGGAAGTTTTAGTTGAGGAAGAAGGAAGATATTTAGAAAGTGCCTTTGTGGGAACTTGTGTTGTTCTTTTTAAACACTGTAACAAGTTTTGCTCTCAACCGCCAAAGTGACAGGAAAGAGCAGGTCGTTCTAAGGAGTGTCTAAAAAAGATTGAATTTAAGAGGTGGGACTTAAATCTTCAGCACTTGCCAGGCACATAGTGAAAGAGGATGGAAATACATTAAGTCAGATTTTCTTTTCTCCAGGGCCTTTCTTCCACATTGGAATATCTCTACAGCTTACCCAGGTGGTGCAAATGGAGTCTGTAGTTGGACTGGGTATGGGTTAATGTCAGGGCTTTGTTGTATCCAGGGCTGTCAGTCATTTCAAGATGCCAACTTTTGTTTTATAATTCCTCTATGAAGTATCTTTGGATTTCTTATTTTGATAAAGGGAGGAAAATTCCAAATTGTTGTAGACAGAGAGTTAGCACAGGAATGCATGGGGGCGGGGGGCAACCAGACAACCTGTCTGCAGTGGGTAAGTGAATGCAATAGGCAGCACAGTGGCTCAGTGCTTAGCACTGCTGCCTCACAGCGCCAAGGACCCGGGTTTGATTCCCACCTCGGGTGACGTTCCGTGTGGAGTTTGCACATTCTCCCCAGGTTTGCGTGGGTTCCCTCCCATAATCCAAAGCTGTGCAGGGAAGGTGAATTAGCCATGCTAAATTGCCCATAGTGTTAGATGGCTTAGTTAGGAGTAAATATAGGGTAGGGGACTAGGTCTGGGTGGGTTACTGTTCAGAGGGTTGGTGTGGACATGTTGGGCTGAAGGGCCTGTTCCCATACTGTCGGGAATCTAATCAAGTCAGCAAAAAAGCTTGCTACTGGCAAGAATCCCCCCCACCACAGCCAGAACACACTAATGGGAGAGTGCATATCTGTGTGTGTTGCTCTGTGTGGCTGGATGTGTGTTTGCATGCGTGTCTGTGCATGGTGTGTCTGCATGTATGTATTTGTGTATGGTATGTCTGTCTGTGTGTGCCTGTGCATACATGTGTGTTGTGTGTCTGTACGTTGTGCGTCTGTATATTGTGTGCGTGATGTATCTGTCTATGTGTGGTGTGTATGTTTGTTTATATGTTTGCGTATGTACCTGTCCGCATGTGGTGTGTCCGTGCCTGTGAATCTCTGTGTCAGTTGTATGTGTGTGTGTCTGAGTGTGAGGTGATGGAGAGGTGGAGTGTTGCTGAAGTGTTGGTCTTCAGGAGGAATTCCCACCCTCTGGAGCTGTCAGCCAGTCTGACTGACTAGTATCTCCTGTCAGTGCTACAAGTTCAGCCCTGGCTTCAAAAAAGACAACATGAATCATGGCCTAAGAAATGTTTGGAGTATTGGGTGAGGAAAGTTTGGAATGCTTAGGGAGGGAGGTGTGAGGAGTCCCTTGTGGGAGTACTGTTGGGCAAAGTATACCCTGACGATGGTATACCTTCTTCCTCCCTGCCATTTCATAGATTTACGCCCACAGATATCAGTAGCATTTTGGCATGAGAAGTGTATTATGAGGGTCAATTGAGCTTTTAACAAACTTAATTGACCCTCAACTATTTATTCACCATATGGTAGGAAGATTGCCAATTCAGAGCCCATCCACTCTTTGTATTCAGGGTGTCTGTTTGTGCTTAGATGGGAAGGGTTACCCTATATTTCATGCCCACTGCCAAAAATATGCCCAGCAGGGCACTTAATATCCATAGAGTCATACAGTTGTACAGCATGGAAACAGACCCTTCGGTCCAACCCGTCCATGCCGACCAGATATCCTAACCCAATCTAGTCCCATCTGCCACCACATCCTCTGGCAGCTCATTCCATACACGTACCACCCTCTGCGTGAAAAACATGCCCCTTAGGTCTCTTTTATATCTTTCCCCTCTCATCCTAAACCTATGCCCTCTCCAGTGCATGATTTTTTTCTTCAATAGCCTGAATCACTCAAGTCGATCACAAAAGCTTACGTAGCCCCTGGGGGAAGGTGTCACTACACTGTACACGAGCACAAACTGCAAGTCCATTGCAATTGACACTGCCACCATCTTTCTCACACAGAAATTCCAGGAGTCTTTTGCAAGTTGAATGTCAGGGATGGAACCTTGCTGCAGTATGGCAGCTGTGGCATTTGGTTTTAGCCTTCTTTCTGCCTCCTTCAACTGAAAACTGTAACTAGTAGGAAGCCATTCATAGCACAAGGAGGATAACGGGACCTCTGGGACCTCAATGAATAGTGGCACCAACTAATCCTTAATCAAGGATTGAGAAATAAATGGGGATGATGCTAATTGAAGTTGTACCCTTACTCTGGGTCTAATTATTGAACGATGGGAGCTATTGTCAGAGCATGTGAAACTGCAGGGCTCCAAGTAAGATGCCTTCACTTACCATCCTCTTCATATAATTATGTCCGATAAAGCCAGCAGGGAGAATAAATTCATTGTATAGATACAGAAAAGCAAACAAAGTAAGGAAAGAAAGATTGAATTAAAAGATATCGAAAGAAGAGGCAAGAAAATTTAAAGTATGAAATTCTTAAAATCTCATAAGAATAATTTACCAGCCAAATTAATCAGGCCCCACAGTTTAAATTGTTCACTATTGGGCAGGAAAGATTGACGGTTGTTGTCTTATGTTATTAAAATACACTTTATTGCTCTTTGCAATGAGTTCAGTTGAAAATTAATGTGAAAATTCAGCAACTTTTCAGAAAAACAGGGCAAGTAAAGGTGGGATGCCATTTATGGGAAGTAAATCTTGGAACAGCATAAATTGACCAGCAAGATCTAGAGATTCCCAACTCATGGCTTATCCCATCCCTACTGGTCGAGTCTGATGGCTAGCACATTAATAATGACTTGTATCGTAAACATGCTGTTAATTCTCTGGCAAGGAAATACTTAGTTGCCATAATAACAATGTAACCACAGACAGTTACAGTGTGGTGAACTTGACCTGGACAATCACAAAGGCCAACCTCCCACCTATAGAATTCATTGACCTGGCCCACTGTCAAGGAAAGGCTGCCAACATTCTCAAAGATCCATCCCACCCTGGCAATGTTTTTCTACAACCTTTACCATCAGGGAGAAGGTACAAAAGCCTGAAAACATGTACCAGCTGGTTTCGAAACAGTTTCCACCCTACTGTTGGTAGAATACTGAATGGACTCACAAACTTTTAACATTCACCTATACCTGTGTTTTTATTTTTGCTGCTGTTTACCTATTATTTACTTATCAATGCTACTTAACTCTGTGATCTCTCTGTATTACTCGCAACACAAAACTTTGCACTGTGCCTCGGTACACGTGACAATAAATTCAATTCAATTCAATTCAATATATTGGAAAATGCTAAAATGCATCAATTTTCAACATAGCAATGGTAAAAGCAGTAAATTAAGATGAAATACTTTACTTTCTTCATCACATTAACATTGGACCCATTCCAATGTAATTCCAATTCCATCTTATTTAGCGTCTCCTTGAAGAATAGGAAGATCTCCAGAATAAATTCCTGACACCTTCAGTCTAAGTAATGTCTCTTCCCATCATTCATTGTTGAGCAGAAAAAGGGAGAGAATTTCTGCGGGATAAGGAGGTGACAAATACTCTGTTTAATGGAACAGACAACCAAACAAGTAAATACTGTTAGTGAGAGAGAGAATGAGTTGAGGTTAATGAAATATGGAGTGATTTGAAGAGACAGTTTCTGCAGATCACTGGTATTTTTAAAGACAATAGTTATTTCACTTATTACATTCCAGAATACTCAATGTTAGAAATATTTCTTGTAAACACCATGAATAGCAAAGGCAGTTCTATTTGGAAACCAGTAAAAATGAAGAATTTCAGCATTAAAACTGCAGCTGGCTGGGGTTAGTGCTCCTGATGTAATAATGATGGGGCTATACAGGAAAGCAGGCTATAAATCATTTATATGCACTGGCCCCATGTTCAGTGTACAAATAAATCGAGAGAAAAAATCTCCACTGCTGAGATTAGGAACAAATATTGAGTCCTCTAAATATTTTAAAAATTGTAAATCATTTGCTATGATGGATCTCAATTGGTACATTCCATTTTCCTTCTGTCCTGTGTCAGTGAATGTTCTCTTCAGGCATTAACTATTTAAATTCCACAGTTAGCATTGAAGTATTGAGTGATGGATTTATAAGATTTTAGGGTAAGTCTCTGTACCTAATGTGTAGTGAAACTATAATTGCATTTATAAAGAGAGATTTTGTTTCATATCACACACAAGGCTTCATGTGGCACATGTTTTTTTTACCATGGTTGATGTGTTCCCACCAGTTGTACACTGACCCTAGACTTCTGAAATGAATTAAATGTTAAGAAAGTGCCACTCAGTTATGCCCCACCAAGGGCTAACTTGGAAATACCTATCCTGGAGCTTTAAGTAATGAGCTGCAAAGCAGCAGATTCAATTAAACATAACACTATTGGTCAATGATAAAGTCATAGAGACATAGAGTCATATGGCATGGGAACAGATCCATTGTTTCAACTCATCCACACTAACTAGATGTCCCGATATGACGTAGATCCATTTGCCAGAATTTAGCATGGATCCCTCTAAATCCTTCCTATCCATATACCCACAAAGGAGGACGGTTGTGATTGTTAGAGGTCAGTCATCTCAGTTCCAGGACAGCTCTGCAGCAGTTTCTCAGGGTAGTGTCCAAGGCCCAATCAGTTGCTTCATGAATGGCCTTCCCTTCATTATCAGGTCAGAGAGTAAGGATGTTCATCAATGATTGCACAACGTACAGCACCATTTGCGACTTCTCAGATACTGAAGTAGTTCATATCAAGATGTGACAGGATCTGGACAAAATCCAACCTTGATTCACAAATGGCAAGTAGCATTCATGCCACACAAATGTCAAGCAATGACCATCTCCAGTAAGACCTATCTAATCACTACCCCTTGACATTCAATGGTGTTACCATCACTGTCTCTGCAACTGTCAGCATCCTGGGAGTTACTGTTGACCATGAATACAACTGGACTCACAATATAAATACAGTGGCCATAAGAACATGTCAGAAGCTGGGAATACTGCAGTAAGTAACTGGCCTCCTAAGTCCTCAAAGCCTGACCATCATCAGGAGTGCGATGGACTACTCCCCACTTGACTGCATGGGTGAAGCTCCAACAACACTCAAGAAACTTGACACTATCCAGGACAAAGCGACCCACTTGATTGGCAGTGCATCCACAAATATCTACTTTCTCCACCAATGATACTCAGGAGCAGGAGTGTGTACTATCTACAAGATGCACTGCAGAAATTCACCAAAGATCCTCAGACAGCACTTTGCAAACCCACAAACATTTCCATCTAGAAGGACACAAGCAGCCAATATATGGGAATATCACCACCTGCAAGTTGCCCTCCAAGTCATTTATCATCCTGACTTGGAAATATATTGCCATTCCTTCACTAGTGCTGGGTCAGAATCCTGGAATTCCCTCCCTAATGGCATTGTGGGTCAACGCACAGCAGTGGACTACAGTTATTCAATAAGGCAGCTCACCACCACCTTCTCAATGGCAACTAGGAATGGGCAATAAATGGTGACCAATCAGCGATATCCACATCCCATGAGTGATTGAATAAAAATAAAGCTAAAGACATCTGTAATCTATTTCTGAAATACAGAGGCTCAATGGATCAGGACTTCTCTAACTGATATAGCCACAGAATGTGATGGGTTATTTCATTCCCCTCATTCCTGACAGCCAGATTAATAATTGGTTATTGGAAGCTGCGGGAAAGGGTTTCATTAATCACACTAATGCCATCAGGACTATTATGCCAATTGGTGGCCATTTTTGAGTTGGTGGCCAGTAAAAAGGGACATAATAATTTAGGTGTAGGTCCTTGTGCTGCTATTAAATATATCAAAATTACTAGTACCTATTGCTAGTTCCCCTGATCCTTGCACAGGTCTCCAGAAATTACTGTCCCAGGCTGTACGTATTGTAACTGCACTGCTCCAGAGTGCAGGCACAATCTGAAGACCCACTGCATTGACCTTGTTAAACATCATACAACATCAGATTATAGTCCAACAGATTTATTTGGAAGTACTAGCTTTTGGAGCACTGCTCAGGAGTTCCTCCACATCGTGCAATGACCTTGCTCGGCCAGTTCAAAGCCAAAAAATCTTTTATTTCCGCACAGTGACTGGTAACTTCACAAATTCCTGGTAACTTCACAAATTATTTCAAAAATATGCTTTATTCATAAAAAAAATCTCTTTTTATGTGTACATCAACATAAAGACAGTTCAGTTCTGCATAGTTATATATCAAGCAAACAAACAAAACATTGAATTTTGACTGTCCCAAAAAAACCCAAAGACCTCTTTTGCACTATACTAATATTTACATATTCTTGAGACACTAGGGGGCATCTGATAACTGAATGGATCCCATTTGACTTCAGCAGAAAGACCTCAGACAGTGAATTTTCCCCAATGTGCCTTGGTAGTAGCTGTCCCAAGCTTTAGTGCATTCCTCAGCACATTGTCCTGTCACTCTAGACAACACTTAGATGAAAAGCAGTATTAGGATTGAAGGTATATTCTACACCCATTTTATTAAGCACAAGAGTCATGGTAAGATACAATCAGCACACAGAATGTTTGTACAGTAAAAGTTTTGAGCTGATATTATTCCAAATTTATCAATTAGGTTAAAAAAAGGGAAGGTGCTGAACATGACAGTGGGAGATGGTTGGTAGTTGTGAGAGTATGCAAATAAGACTGTTAACGTAATTAGTACATCTGCAAGATAAGTGAATCTGTGAAAAGTGATGAGTACATTTCTCTCAAAGCTAACAAAGAGTTTTTTTCTGGAGTTCTATCTGTTGTTCTTGACGGTGATCTTTGTGAATGTCCCACGACTCCAAGTTGATAGTTTGATGTAAAATGAAATGATAATTTTCAATGTGAAGAGTTGATCCAGATGTTTTCACTGGACAGTGTTGTGGGATATACACAGATTAATCTAGACACTTCAAACCTTGTTTTCAAGATGGATAGAATTGAAAAGCAGCATAATTTTTGCCAGACCATGCTTGAAGAATTATGAACAGATTATAAAGTGAAGGTGTAGGAAATGTTTTTGCCAGAATGACAGCTGGAAGGTTGTACCTATTAGGAAAGATTGAAAAGGCTGGGACTCTTATTTTTCTCTCTTGGAAAGTGAAGACTAAGTGGTGACCTGATGGATTATGAAGAAAGTTAGTAGGCTAACTGTAAACACAGAAGATGCTTCTACTTGTTGGCAAAACCTAGAGACCATAAGTATAAGATAATTGATAAATCCAAATTATGATAAATTATTTAGCCAGAGAATGATAAACATGTGAAATTGACTTCTACATGGAGTTACTGATCGGAATGACATCAATAAATTTAAGGGCTTATAGATAAGCAGATAAGGGAGAAGGAATACAAGGCTATGCTGGTGGATGAGGGGTGAGAAGAGGCAAGGGAGGGAGGACGCCATTTGTGAATGGTGACTGTGACGTGTAAGTGTGAGTGGGAAATAGGATGAGGGCGATTGAGAGTTCCTGCTTAGGTTGATATGTAAGATGCCTGGGGAGAGTGAGCTGATTAGAATTTCAAGTATGTTGTTCTAGGAGTCAGAACAGGGCTCAGCCCCTGAAAATATTTTTCTACTGATCCATCGTGCTCTCCTGGATCTTTTTAGTGCATTGTCTCCAGGGTAAAAGGATCACACATCAATTGCTGGATTTATCATCCTGTAGTATGGCAGGTTGTCCTGTTCTTGCCATTATTGGGAAGGCTCTCAATCCAGATATAAGTGAGAGACACAGGGAAGGCAACCACTGCAGTTTCCTCTTCAATCTGTGGTTGCTTCAGCCTCAAACAGCCAATTGTTGGACACACATTGGTAACCCTTGTAATAGTCCCTTAAATTAGAAATCCTTCCTGTGGTTGAATGGCATGCATTCCTTGCCACCCCTCTGTCATCCTTTTAGGCTGGTGGAATGGTTGGCGGGAGAATGTTAATGTCATTGCTGTAGGTAAGTGCATCAGCAGAGACCACCCAGTAGGTTCCCAACCTTGAACTTGTCCAGCAGGCTTTACATGAAGAAGATTCTGCCCATGATATCAGTGTTCTGCTGGAATGGTGGATCACAAAGGCATGTAAAGAGCCTTTGCTACAGATACAACTTTAGTCTTCTGCGAATCATCAACTTGCTTTTCTCTGTCAAATGTAGATGACAAAGAAAAATGAAGAGACCAGAGCAATTGCCTAGGAAGTGAGTTCTACTTGCTCAGCACAGTGCTGATGAGACAAAAGGAAGACTTGTGTTTATATAAGCATCTTTCATAGTCTCAGGACAACCCAAAGTCGTCTACAACCAATTACGTACTTTTGAACTGTTTTAACAATGGTTTATTATTTATTATTATTATAAGATGAATTATTTAGAGATTATTATATAAACAGGTGCTAAGATGCAATCTCTAACCCCTGATCTTCAGAATCCTTGCCACTCTATAAAATTACAACACTTGGTTTTGGTTGCTTTTAAAGAATCTTAAGCAAGTGATGTTTCTGCACCGTAGGTTAAACATTCAAGTAAATCTGATTGTCCAAATGTCCCAACGTTTGAATTGATGCCCTGAGATGAAAGATAATTTACAATTTGCAGACAGAGTCAACTCAGACCGAACATGTTCTGGAGTTCAGCCACTTACAGCATGTGGCTAACTTCATCACGCATTCTCTGACAAATAGAGTGTCATCAGCTCCTGCTCCTGCAGTGATTGCACACCTATATGCTCCTGCCTGTAAACTTTAAAGTGGATTGTGGGTCACTGGCTGCAGAGTACTTCTGCTTGACCTCCACAAAAATCCTTCTGTTGGATTTTCATTGATTCTTCCCAAAAAGCGAGTCTTATAAGGACGTTTCACATCAGAAATCTCTTATATCACCATGGCAACAGAAACTAAGAAAAGGCACCACTAGAGCAAGAGCTACAGGTTCTTCAAAGACCCTGAAAATAACAACAAAAGCCAGAAGTGAAACATTTCAACAATTTAGCAGCTCTGCTACTAGGTTTAATGAATACTGTACGAAATCAGAATAAAGGTTTCAAAGGGTATTTTTCCTGTAGTCCTATTTCATTTTTCTATTCTATGTATGCATGTATTCTTAACCCCCCTCTTCTTCCTCTTCCTCACATATCCTCAGCATCAAGCACTGACATGAGGCAGACTCTTCAAAACTCCTGACCAACCTGTGCAATGGCAGGTCAGTTGGGAAAATTTGGAAAATCAGAAAAATCAGATTCTCGATGTTGAGAAAAACAAAGTTATAAATCACACAACATCAGGTTATAATCCAACAAGTTTATTTGGAGGTAGAAGCTTTTGGAGCATTGCTCCTTTGTCAGGTAGTTCTGAAAGCCTGTACCTCGAAATAAACCTGTTGGACTAGAATCTGGTGTTGGGTGATTTTTAACTTTGTTCACCCCAGTCCAATACTGGCCCCTCCACATTGAGTAAAAATAAGTCAGATTTTCCATTGAAGATAGTAACAGTAAGACAAGAATCTCACTAATGATCAGTGAGGGGCCAGTCTGCATGTCTCATCACCTCATTCTTACCTAATCTCACCTCAACTATGTGCATTTTAGGATTTTACCAGGTTGTGGAGAGAAACTGGATCGTGACAATTTCCAACATGAAAGTCAGAGCAGGTATCTGGTGCCTTTGACTTGCATCTTGATCCTTCAGGCCTCCCTCTTGGCCAACATCTCAGTGCACCTTACTTGGGCAGTGACCACCTTTGTCCAAGGAGATTGGCATTGGGCACACCCAAGGCACATCCCTGATTCATTTATTATTTGCAGTTCAGCACTTTGGAGCTCACTGACACATTACCTTGCAGAGCTGATGCCAGGCCACTTTGTACATAGGGACTGGCACCAATTTCGTATATCAGAGCAAGTAGCATCGTAGAGCTCTTAGCATGTTCCCTTAGTGTTCTCTCACATCACATCAACTTGGATTCTCAAAGCATTGCTTGTTTTGCCTTGTTGCACATTGTTTCATTATTCAGATCTTATAGGCTCACAGTATGTCCATCCTGCCTTGCCTATTATTGAAGACACAAATCCAGGCTGATTGTTATGGTTTCCAGCAGTGCTCAGTCAAGAGAGTGCATTTGTTGTTCAGTTATGCTAATGTCACTTGCACAGCAGCTTCTCTGGCAAATACACAAATGTGCTTTGACCAAATTCAAAGTAGTCCTTCATGAAGTCAAGGAGGATTGTCGTCAGTTAAGGGCAGCATCCAATCTCAGTCCAGGCACATGGCCACACTCAATGGGGGTCAGTATCACTCAGTCCAGGGAGTGGGCCAAGGGCAGTCCTAAAGGTCCAGTGCAACCAGTCCAGAAATTAGTGCTCAGTTAAGGAGCTCCACAGACATCAGACAGGGGTCTATTAACTCACCAATTGAGGCTGTTATTTCAGTCAAGGGATGAGCCACAGTCACTGCTGGGGTCTGCCCACTTAAAGTCAGAGAAGATCATTAGTGTGTCACTGCTATGATAGGCAAGTTGGGAAAGTGAATGTAGGAATTGGAGGCAACATGCTGGACTGCAGAGGGGGCAATAATTGTGAAGAGTGCAATTCAATATATAGACAACAGATCATTGGAAGGAATATGTTACTGTGGGAGTAGGATCATTGAAGGTCTGCACAATGCTGGCTTTGATGGGGAATAGTGCAAAACAATGGTTGGTGTAGCTAAACTGGAGACTATGCTCAGGGATAAAGTGAGGTGATAATAACTTAAATGAAAGTGTTGGGTGGGAGCATGTGGAATTTCAGAACTGATAGGGTCAGCAGAGATTGCAATGAGGAAAGCAATATTAAGGTTGAGGCTTCATCTAGATTAAGAGGCTGAGCCTGTGGCTCACTCTGTGAGGCCTGTGAGCTGCACCAAAGCGTGAAGCTGATTGTCTTTCACCTTGTACATATTTGACAATATCATCTTATAAGTGATGCTACCTTTTTTGAGGATATGGGGAGACAGTAATATTTTAATATTCCAAATGGATTTACCATCTCCTGTGGTATTTACACAACATGACCCTGTTGGAGTCCTCCATGTCCCACCGTCTTGGCGATTATGGTAAATTGTTATTTACAATGTGAATGTTGAGTGCTCATATTACTAAGGACCTGTTTGTTTTTAATATTCCTCCATTGGAGCCATGACCAATGGATCCAGCTACCTTCAGAGTTAATAATCACTGTGACATTGCACAATGAAGATTCAGAGAAATTGAGGACAAATAATTGTGGCAGCAAGCCCAGACCAGCAGCAACCTACAACAGCTGCCGAAGAGCCTCCTTATCAAATGGCCCCTATAGAGTCCCCTCAAGATGTGCAGGAGAGCCAGAGTCTTTTGTCTTTAATGCCATTTCCTCCAGGTAAGTGAGGCACAGACTGAGGATGTTCCGGGAAGCTGTCAGAGAAGAAAGTCATCTGCTGGAGCAGGACTTGGAAGCTTAAGGGCTGGCTGGCCATCAAGGTAGTGGCTACGCTAAATACTTATGCAACTGATTGTTTCCACAGATCCACTAGAGGCCTATTTGGCTTCACTTGCTCCTCAACCCATATAATTTGTGCAAGGTCACACTGCTTCATCTTATTTTTCTTTCATGAGTTGAGTGCTGCATCCTGGGCAGTAGGCCTTACCATTATTTCCTGGTTTCCCCAGGTACAGGGTGCTACAGACTATATATACATCACGTTGAGATATTTGGAGAAATCTATATTTTAACATTGTCCAACTGTAGCTCCTTGTCTTCACTCCTAGCCCCTACTCCCATGAATACCATGCTCAATATTTCTACGAGTACCAGGAGGGATCGTAAAATATGATGGTCACTTACAAAACCAATTTTAAAAAATTCTTTAATTAAGGAGTGATACATGGAACTTGCTACAAAAGGGAATAATTGAAGCAAATAACACACATATTGTTGTAGAGAAATTGTATGTGTATATGAAGGAGACATGGATAGATGGATATGTTCATGGGGTGAGATAGAAAAAATTGAAAGGGTCTTGAATGAATTACGTTATATCCAAAGATGCTTTTGAAATTTAGCTTACAAGATAAAGGTAAAATGCTGAGAGGGAGATTAACCTTTGACTATTGTGCAAAATGAGAGAGTATAAATGTGGCAATAAGGCAGGAGATAAAATAGGTGTCAGATTAACTATCACCCATTTTCATACTGGATGAGATTTATCCGGCAATTGCCAAAGACATTGCAATCTTTAGAAACTTTAATAGATAGTGCATAAGATAAAGGCACAAACATGGTCAATATCAAAAACAAGAAGATATGCAAGACCAGGAAAGGTTAGAAAAGATATGAAATCATTACTTGTACTTTGATCAAATAGGCCAAGCCAGATTTAAAAAAAACTTTCAAATGTAATTTTCCTTTTAATATCAACAAGCCTTATTGTTAGATCACAGAGGCTTTTCTCCTGGGCCTCGTATTGAAATCTTCAAATAACTTTCAATTCTCTCCTGTTTGCATTTCTTTCAAACCTACTTTAAGCCCTCAGAACTTAATGTGATACATTCAGAGACAATTGTAACAAACAGAAAGAGCTGAAAAAAATCCCTTGTGAATGCTGAATGAAAAAGCAGTTCAGTAAATCTCCAGATATACTTGGTATGAGTGACACCTATCGACCAAAAGGAAAAATGCATTTTCGTCAAAATAACAGTGTTCCAGCCTTATTCTGCATTCTAATGTTGGATGAATTGAAGATACTTTTGAATTTAAGATTAAAATTTGTCCGATTCATGTGATCAGGACTTTACCTTTTGATAATAACAGCTGCTTATCAGTCACATCAGACAGTAAAAAATAAAATAAAGCCAAAATCTTCTAACGTCTTTAGTTGCTTGAATAGATTGAGTTCTGAAGAGATCTGTGATTTTAAAAATTGATTTGTACGACAATAATTAAGATAATTTTATATCTTGCATTCAACAATGTGCTTCCTTGAACATCTAAAGTGATTTGCCTGTTAAGAAAAGAAAACAATTTTGCTCTTTATTTAGTCATTTGTAATGCACTGGAAATGACATCCATGTTTGAAAGATTCATTTCCAACAATACCAATATGAAATATTCATTTGTGTGATTTCCTTAAGCTTTTTCTAATTAGATCTTTGTAGGTGACAACAGCACAAATTCAAATTCAGAATGATCTGGAGTACATCTACCAAAAGTCATGGGACAAGCCAGCAGGGCAGATGAAAGGGGAAAAAATATCATGCAACATAATGAGAAAAAACACAGGGAAGGCATTATTGAATTGCAATCCAAAAGTGCTCCATTGGACTAAAGGTATTCAGTATACTCTCGGGAAAGTTTAACTTTCTGTCAAAGTGAATTGTTCCTCTGGCACTTTATTCCATTTTAGGTTTAGTTTATTAAGTGGACATGCACACACTATAATGGGCCCTGGTTTTTTCTTTGGTTTTGAAGTAGACTGTAGTCTTGTGTAACTGAACTATCAGGTACCCCCCTTACTGACAGGCATGTCAATACAACTTTTTTTCTTCTGGACCCATTTTGAATTTCTTTAGCACCACAGACTTATACAATTATGCTGCACCTAAAGGCACCATTCAATCTCCCTCATCAGCACCAATCCATTAACTGGAGCAATCCGGAATTATTCCCATTGTCTTGTTCTTTCCCCAAAGCACTGGATCTTTCTCATCCTCACCTGCTTTCAGTATTTGGGAAAATTCCAACAGTAACAACAAAGTTCATTTATATCTTGTGGTAATGAATCAAAATTTGACACTGAGTTACATAAGGAAGTAATGTCAAAAAGCTTGATCAAAATGATAGGTTTTTAGAAATACCTTAAAAGAGATGGAGAGGAGAAGAGAGAATTCCAGAGTTTAGGACCAAAAGCTAAAACAATAGCCCCTATGGTGGACTATATATTAGATTACAGATTACATTACAGTGTGGAAACAGGCCCTTCGGCCCAACAAGTCCACACCGCCCCGCCGAAGCGCAACCCACCCATTCCCCTACATCTACCCCTACCTAACACTACGGGCAACTTAGCATGGCCAATTCACCTGACCTGCACATTTTTGGATTGTGGGAGGAACCAGGAGCACCCGGAGGAAACCCACGCAGACACGGGGAGAACGTGCAAACTCCACACAGTCAGTCGCCTGAGGCGGGAAATGAACCCGGGTCTCTGGCGCTGTGAGGCAGCAGTGCTAACCACTGTGCCATCGTGCCGCCCATATGAGATGCAACGTTGTCCACTCCCAGTGAAAAAAATATGTTTCAACAAATAAGCCCATTAAGACATTTCCTCATTATCTTAACTATAATTTAAATTAGCATAATTCCACATGTCAAATTTCTTCATGCATTTAAAAATCCCTATTAGGTTTCTTAGCCACTCAGAGTGAATAATCATAGTTTTCCAGTCTGTCATTGTAACTATAGTTTTCCAGCCCTGGCATAATTTACACTGAGATAATCAGAGTATCTCTTGTAAAATAAGGGAAAATGGGTATGTTTCACCCTCCACCCATTAGTGTCAAATCATCACATAATATGCAACAAGGATCAAGGGTGAGAGCCTGAGAATTGCAGAATAATTGGATATAATGAGGAATGGAAGCAAACAAAAGATGGTTTGGAATTCACTCGTACACAGGCAACAGAATGATATGTCTGTGTTTTTTGTTTGATAGTTGGCTTTCAGTTCCTTCTGGAATTTAATAAGAGGTTCGAAGCAGGAGCTCAGACTGATGAATTCACAAGTTCAGCTGCAGGAAAGGAGCCACAGGCAGTGCATTGTTGCAGCAATATCACAAAAACACACAGAATATGAAAGGCACACTTGGACAACAGCAAGACTCATCATTAAAACGCAGTAAGAAGAACTAAAAAATTGAAAAGCTATGTAAGTGAATATTGAGTTTTTATGTGAAAGTAAGAGCATAGTGCATTTAAAGTGCTCCTTTCAGTCTCAATTTTGACGAAAATTACATATAAAATAAGTATCCTGGTTCAGGTAAAAAGAAGAGCAAGATTTTCAAGCCTCACTTGGTGAAATTGGCAAAGGCAACCCACAGTCCAAAAATGTGCAGGTTAGGTGAATTGGCTACGCTAAATTACCCGTAGTGTTAGATGTAGGGGAAGGGGTATGGGTGGGTGCGCTTCGGCGGGTCGGTGTGGACTTGTTGGGCCGAAGGGCCTGTTTCCACACTGTAAGTAATCTAATCTAATCTAATCTAATTTCAGGGAGGCATGTGTGGGGTCCAGTAGAGCTGTCTGTCTTCACTAAGGAAGCAGCCAATTTTCCCGACACAACAGATCTTCCATTCACTTCCATCATACTCAATCCCTCCATTTGTCTCATTGCTGCCCAAGTGAATGGTATTTTCCAGATGAATTTGTGGTATTTGACACCTCGGTCAATGCATATTACTGAGTCAGATTTGTTTAAGCTTACTACCACAAATCCTCCTTGTATTTGTTTAGCCTTGGGCCTATCTTGTGATTTGTGATGGAGGAAGTGCCACCTTAGAATATTCAGAGAACAAATGAGTTTATTGCATGATAGAAATAAGTATAGCTACATCTGGTTAGGCTTTGAAAACTGAATTAGAATCCCTCAAACCACAAATTGTAATGACTGTAGAATGAGTGGATCCAATGTAACATGAGTACCAATCGCTTCAAAACCACACATGGGAAGTGCACATGAGACAGGTAGAAAAGCTATTGGTTGGCTCAGTAATAAATTTAGGCAAACCTGAATTGGTGAAATCAGAGTAACTCACAAATGACACATTGTAGGACAGAGGCAAGTGTTGCCAAGGACAGTAAAAGCGAAACCTGTAATCGGATGTTTTTTTTCCCTAAAACCAAGTGAGAAATCATGACAGTTTTAGGAAAGCCTGTGTTTTATTGGACCTTTATGTGTAATTTCAGCATGATAGTTGTAGTTTTAACAAAGTTGTTAAAGAAACAAGCAAAGTGGTGTGGTTAGTAGAATACAGGCAGCCGAAGGCAATCCTAATAAATGAGGCAGTGTTGGCCACCCCTGATTTTTGAAATGGTGATTGATGCTAGTGACTTGGGCTAGGTGCAGGATGCTGCAGGGTGATGAGCGGGAACACAGAAGCCAGTGAGGCACATCTCCAATGAAACTAAACCAGTATCAGGAGAAGTATTCCACCATAGAAATAGAGGCTTCTAAACAGACTGAAGTCTATGGCAGAGACAGTACTAAGGAAACATTAACTTACATTGAAATCATAATCTACTGGCCTTAAAATTCAAAATGCATAACTATTCAGATGGAGTATTTCAACCAATTAAGGTAAAGATTATTCACATCGCTTAAAATGGAATAATGGAATTGCAGCTGTATCCCATGCATAAAATGTTGGAATAATTTAAAGGTTTACAGAATGTAAAGCTTTTATAATGGAAGAGGAAGGACAAATGGATATAAGTTCTGTGTGTCATTGTTTGTGTATCATACATTTTATGATGAAACCCATTTTTGAAATGGTGTTCCATCTGTAATGGGCAGAGGCATGTAAAAACATATATTACTATTTTTCTATACTTTTGATTGTGGACTGAAATTGGAAAAGGACTGTTCTAAAATCCAGGGGTGAGATTAGATTCCCTACAGTGTGGAAACAGGCCCTTCGGTCCAACAAGTCCATACTGACCCTTTGAAGAGCAACCTACCCAGACCCATTCCCCTACATTCACCCCTGGCTAATGTACCTAACACTACAGGCAACTTAGCATGGCCATTTCACCCGATCTGCACATCTTTGGACTGTGGGAGGAAACCGGGGCACCCGGAGGAAACCCATGCAGACATGGGGAGAATGTGCAAACTCCACACAGACAGTTGCCCAAGGCAGGAAATGAACCCAGGTCCCTGATGCTGTGAGGCAGCAGTGCTAACCACTGAGCCACCATGCCACCCCACCAAACAAACAGGTCTTACCATTTTTTGGCTAAGTGTCAGTAGTTTTGAGTTTTGAGGAGTGAATCTCACTGTCTGGCTGATACTAGATTTTATCAAACTCATCTGAGAATCCATTAGTCATCCAGATAATCTTTTTAAAAACAAAACAAAAAGATCTTGGATTTTGAACAAGTGCAAACACAAAACAAACAGCAAAGATCTGTTTTTATTATTCTTGTAATTTATTTCCTCTCCTTTATTCATACATGTAGATCAAATGCAACAAAGATACAAGAAAATTGCAGCAACTGAGTGGCTGTAGGACAGATCTTTTTACCAGATATGAACATTGTAGAACCATGAACAGTCTATTCAGTGTTTGCAGGAGTAATATTAGAGCTGTATCAGAAGTAACACTACTTAAAAAGACTAAGCTAAACAATTAACTTAACTGCCAGATGCTAACAAAAATGTGGCCATGAGTTTGTAAAGCAATAGAAACGAATGGTGTAACTCATGTAAGATGTATGTTCACTTACAACAAAAGTCAGCCAGTCTCCTGTCAAAACTCCTTTGTTTTAACCACAAAGTCTGGGAAAAGGATAAATGTTTTCAAATGCCATTTGCTGGTTTGACATTCTAACAATTTGGCCTTTTTTTTTCTTTTCTAAATTGTTTCTAGAATATGAATGATTCTGGCAAAGCAGCTCACAGGAAACATGCAGTATCAATTGTTCAACTTCTTTCATCTGATTTTTAATACCTAGAATATTTCCTGAACCGAAATAGCTTTAAAAAAGGAATAGTGCTAAATTACAAGGGCATCAGTGATCATCTGATCAAATAGAGTGAGGCATATGAAATTAGCAATAAACAAGACTCAGTCTTAATTGAAATGAACTGAAAATGAGCAAAGCCACTGGTGAACCATTCTGACTTGCACGTCAGGAATTGTCACCATCGAGCAGGTGGGAGAATGGAACACTGACTATAAGTGAGGTGAGATTATTTACGTTAATGCACATGAAGTCAGTGTCTAACCACTTGAGCAAGATTCTCATCTTGCCATTCAACACTTGTCTATTGAATAAGAATTTTTGTTTTCAACGTTAGGAATATCCTTTAATCAATTTTTCCAGATTTCTTTCCAATGCCCACATTTTTTCAGTGGCTGGAAAGAATCTCTTCAATGGATGTGTAGCAGCAGTCATTAATGGACTCTCTTCCTCTTTGTTTTTTTATCAGCCTCCCAGGTACCCAGTGAAAACCAAATTAGAAAAACATCCATTCATTGAGAACTCAAAGATGGATAAACAGTATATCGGCCTTCATTGGAGGAGGGTTTGAGTTCAGAAATAAGGATAGGTGGGCCCATAGCTAGAGAACTGTGTGTAGTTTTGGTTGCCCTACTGAAGAAAAGATAGACTTCCTGTGGAGGGAATGCAGGAGACATTCACTAGACTTATACTGAAGCTCCACAATCTCACACAGTTACCATGAAAGACTCTCCTTCTAAACCTCTCCTCTAGCCTGAGGCATGATGACCCTCAGGTTAAGTCACCAGTTATTGCCCTCTCTAATGAGAAAGCAGCTCTATGGTTCTCTAGGACAGTGGTAACTTTACCATTAGGGGATGGCAGGATTGTCATATGAGGAGAGATCGATTCAGTTAGGCCTGTATTCAGTCAAGTTTAGAACAATGAGAGGGAATCTGATTGAAGCATAAATGTTATGACACAGATAAACCCTTCTGCTAATTTGAAACAGCAACACAGAAAAGATTCATTATGTGCTGCAATCTGTTAAAGTTTGAGAGGCTAAGAATTATCCCAGAGGTAAATATTTAAAGTAAGAATTAACAACTTTATTCTTTAAGCCCAACAGAGAATATTAAAACTAACAACTATTTACAACTCCTTTCTCTAAAACCTAACTTTTACCTCCCACTCTAAATACTAGTCCAAAAAAGAAATCCCAATTAGGATTTAGAAAAAAAAGTCATATTTCAAGACCAGTCAGCTTTGCCAAGTTTCCTCTGTAAATTCTCCTCTGTAGATTCTCTCCAGGTCAGTTTTGATGTTGTGTGGCACAGACTCCCCACAGGCAGGTAATTCTCAGAGAACTCTTGAGTTAGCACCATACATAGAGTCATAGAGATGTACAGCATGAAAACAGACCCTTCGGTCCAACCCGTCCATGCTGACCAGATATCCCAACCCAATCTAGTCCCATCTGCCAGTGCCCGGCCCATATCCCTCCAAACCCTTCCTATTCATATACCCATCCAAATGCCTCTTAAATGTTGCAATTCTACCAGCCTTCACCACATCCTCTGGCAGCTCATTCCATACACGTACTACGGAACGTGTATAGAGAACACCGAATGGAGAATTCAGCACAAAGGTATACAGGAAAGCCACACACACAGACCAAGTTCTGAACTATGAAAGCAACCACCCCAACACACAAATGAAGTTGCATCAAGACACTATTCAAAAGGGCCACAACACACTGCAGTACACCAGAACTGCAAAAAAAGGAAGAAGAACACCTATACAATGTTTTCACCAAAAACGGATACCCGTGCAATTTCATCAATAGATGCCTAAGGGAAACGCAATGGAACGAGGACATGCCACAACCCAAAGGACTAGCCACATTACCATACATCAGGAGCATTTCCGAACTGACAGCCAGACTACTGCGACCACTAGGACTCATAACAGCACACAAACCAACAGCCACTCTCAGACAACAACTCACCAGAACGAAGGACCCGATACCCAGCATGAGCAAAACTAATGTAGTGTACAAAATCCCATGCAAGGACTGCACAAAACACTACATCGGACAAACAGGAAGACAGCTAACGATCCGCATCCATGAACACCAACTAGCCACGAAACGACACGACCAGCTATCCTTAGTAGCCACACACGCAGATGACAAGCAACATGAATTTGACTGGGACAACACTACTATTATAGGGCAAGCCAAACAGAGAACAGCCAGTGAATTCCTAGAGGCATGGCACTCATCCACAGATTCTATCAACAAACACATCGATCTGGACCCAATATACCGGCCACTGCCGCGGACAGCTGGAACTGACAACCGGAATCGGCAGAGACAAACCACTATAAATGCCAGAGGAAACAGCACAGAAGCGCTTCACAGGAGGCTCCCAAGCACTGAGGATGTCACCTAGACAGGGGACGAAATATTTGCAACACAAATTCCCAGTTCGGCGAACAGAACCACAACAACAAGCATCCGAGCTACAAATCTTCTCCCAAACTTTGAATGGCTTCTTTCTCTTTCTCTATTTCTTAACCACAATATCGTGACATACATATGACTGTAACCTAAGTTCATATTAACTTCTTCCCACATAAATATGACATTGAATATATATTAATCTTATCTTTACTTTATCAGTTAAATCCGCAAAAATGCATCTGCGATTATTCTTATGACTCTCAACATGTATAATATGTAAATTAAAAGTCTGTAACATAAGCCTCCAATGAAATAGTCTCATATTCTTGTTTTGAAAGCATTCCAAAAACGTAAGCGGATTGTGGCACGGTGGCACAGTGGTTAGCACTGCTGCCTCGCAGCGCCGGAGACCCGGGTTCAATTCCCGCCTCAGGCGACTGACTGTGTGGAGTTTGCACGTTCTCCCCGTGTCTGCGTGGGTTTCCTCCGGGTGCTCCGGTTTCCTCCCACACTCCAAAGATGTGCAGGTCAGGTGAATTGGCCATGCTAAATTGTCCGTAGTGTTAGGTAAGGGGTAGATGTAGATGTAGGGGTATGGGTGGGTTACGCTTCGGCGGGGCGGTGTGGACTTGTTGGGCCGAAGGGCCTGTTTCCACACTGTAAGTAATCTAATCTAATCTGATCCGTGTACACAACCGTTTCTGACACATTGCTTGTGGCATACACATAAAATGTTGTAAGACCAGTACCAAACTCAATAGTTCTTTTTCAACCATGGAATATTTCCTCTGGTGAATATTGAGTTTCTTCAAAAAGTAACCAACTGGTAGTTCAATCCCATCATCGTCTTCCTGTCACAGTACAGCTCCAACTCCAATGACACTAGCATCGATGGTGGTCTTAAAAGGTTTTGAAAGGTTAAAACTGGTGTGTAATTAATATTACTTTCAAATGGTCGTATGCCTCAAAGCATTGTTCTATCCACCAAAACTTTGTGTTCTTCTTCAGCCACTCGGTTAATGGTGCCATGACACTGCTGAAGTTTGGAACAAACTTCCGTTAGAATCCGTTGAGTCCTATGAATCGAAATATCTCTTTCTTCGATGTTGGTCGTGGAAATTCCTTGATGGTCTTTGTCTTTGCATTCCGTGGGATCAACCTTCCATGACCAATGTTATGTCTCAAGAATGTCACCTCTGCTTTAGTGAATTCAGTTTTGTTTAAGTTTATCACCAGTTTTGCTTCTTGTAGTTGTTCAAAGAGCTCTGCCAACTGTACCATGTGATCTCTCCAGGACTTACTAAAGATCACTACATCTTCCAAATAGACTGCACAGTTTGTTATCCCAACAATTCTGTTTGGAATGCTGTGGGTGCGTTCTTCATTCCATAGGGCATCACTTTAAACCGATATAGCCCATTTGGGGTTACAAATGCAGAAATGTCTTTCACCATCTCTGACAAAGGTACCTGCCAGTAACCACGCAGTAAGTCCAACTTGGTGATGTAACGGCTTGTCTGATTTTCTCAATACAGTCCTCCAATCTAGGAATTGGATAGGAGTCCAATTTTGTAATGGCGTTGACCTTCTGATAATCCATGCAGCATAGTTGAGTCCAGTCTGATTTGGAAACTAACACGATCGGCGAATCCCACTCACTCTGGCTTGGTTTGATGATGTCCTCATCGAGCATGGCCTCCACCTCCATCTAGGTCTGTCTGGCTTTGAAGGGATTAAGCCGATAGGGGTGTTGTTTTATTTGGAGCAATATTCCCTATGTCTACGTCTACGTCATGTACAATAGCGTTCTTCCTCCCCATCTGATACTTACATATGTCCTCACATTGCAGTAACAAACCTTTCACCTGCACTCTATGCTCCCTGAGACAGATAGTTTAATAACCTATCCCTCTCCTCAAGGGCTTCTTCATTTTTAATCTATTTTGAGGCACAGCAAGATGCACACCATCCGGATTTTATTCCTCACTCTGTAGAGCAGTAACTAACACCTGTCTCTCCAGTTCGTTCTCTCTAGTATAATAAGGTTTCAACATGTTCACATGGCGTACTGTACACCTTTTCTTTCCTATTTAGCATCTTTACTAGATAGATCAACTGACTCAATTATTTCTCAATTTGATAGGGACCATTAAACCTGGCTTTGAAGGGATCTCCTATCACTGATAACAGTACTAACATGTCATCCCCTCGGGAAAACATTCGAGCTCAGAGCTTTTATCTGCCACCTGCTTCATTCTACACTGTGTTCTCTTTAGGTGCTGTTTAGCTAAGTCACCTACTCAATTTAATCTCTCCCTCACCTCCAATACATTATCGAAGTGTGAGACTTCCATCTTTGGTCCTGTCAATTTTTCTTTAATTAATTTCAAAGGGCCTCTCACTTCATGCCTGAATATTAACTCAAAGATTCGTTTAGGGCATCTCCATTGGCAAACAATACGAATGGGATACCTTTATCCCAATCATTTGGGTAATCCCAACAGTATGCTCTCAACATGGTAACATGGTCCTCAAGGTCTGATGCCACCTTTCTAAAGCTCCCTGGGATTCAGGATGATACACATTGGATTTAAAGTGCTGTATACCTAAGCTATCCATAACCTCCTTAAACAGCCTAGCAATAAAATTTGACCCCTGGTCCGACTGAATCTCTCTGGGTAGTCCATACTGTGTGAAGAAAGCTATTAACTCTTTTTGTCTTGATACTCCGTATTGGAATTGCCTCCTGAAATCTGGTAGACACATCCATTGTGGTTTACAAGTATTGGTTCCCACTTTTAATTCTCACAAGGGGACCTACACAATCAATTATAACCCGCGTGAAAGGTTCTTCAAAAGCGGGACTTGGCAACAAAGGTGCTGGTTTTATTACTACCCATGGCTTACTTACCGTTTGACATGTATGACACATATGTCAAAAGTTAACCACATCCTTGTGGATTCCAGGCCAATAAAAATGTTTTTATACCTTCGTCTGACTCTTTCATACCTCGAGGTGACCTCCTCCAGGTAGTTCATGTGCTACCCGTAACACTTCCTGTCTGTATGCTACTGGCAACACAATCTGGTGACTTTGGCCCATTTCTCCTCTGCACCAACCTGCTTTGGTCTCCATTTCTGTCTTAGGATTCTATCTTTCAGACAATAGCGCTCAGGAATATCTTCTGCCTCCTTTTCAATGTATGCATCCACATGTATATCTTTTATTATCTTGTCTTTCTGTTGCAAGTCTCTTAGTCTTTCAGGACTAAACACTTCTGTCTGACCCTCTACCTGCTCAGGTTTTTTCCTGCACCATTATGTCAAACAGGGTATCTGCTAATTGAACCTCAACTCCTTCATCTTTGTCTTTAGTTTTTGCTTTGTGCTGTGACTTACGATAATGGGATCTGGGTACTACGCAGTCTGGGAAAATACCAGGATATTTCTGTTTTAATTTCTCAGTTTCTTTGTCTTCCATGGGCTTCTCCACAACAAGGGGTGTCACTCTCACCTCGGATCCTGCCAAATCATTCCCAAGATCAAACTGAATTCCTGGAACTGACTCTCTGTCAATCACTCCCACTATAACTTCACCAGTCTTGAGTTGGCACTCCAACCTGATCTTACATAGGGGAACACTAAATTTGTCTCCATGTATCCCACAAATTACTACACTCTCGGGTAACAGATCAGAAAGAGTGCACTTTCGCTCATATCTTAATATCAGCAAGTTGTTAGATCCTGTATCTCTCAAAATTATAACTTCTTGCCCTTCTCCCCCTGTTCTTTCTGAGGAAGCTTACAGATGTGAATTCTTTGTACAGATCATGTACTAACTCAATATCCATGCCCCACCTAGGCTGTGCACTCTCCTGCAGCTCCTCGGCTTTTCTTGTAGTTTCCTGTACTACCTTCACTAATGTCACCTGCTTAGCTTCTTTTACCACATCTTTTCCCACAGTGCCTTTCATTAATGACCAATACTGTACCTTTACATGTCCCACTTTACCACAGTGGAAACACCCAATGCCTTTCACCTCCTTTCTAGCCTCTTGGGCTTCTTTTATAACCTGTGGTAAACTCTTATCAGTGCTCTCTACACTTTGTTTCATCGTGTAGGATCTCCCCTTCTGCCAACTTCTATCCCTCACAGGACACAATTCTGGCCGGAAGCTTGTCTTATGCACCAACATGCATTCACCTGCTAACTCCGCTGCCCTTTTCACTTCCTGAACTTCCTGTTCCTCCTTATCATCTCTGGAAATGAGTTTCTAAACTCCTCCAGCAGGATAATCTCTCTTAGAGCCTCATAGGTCCTGTCTATCTTTAATGCATGCACCAATCTATCAAAATGACTATGTTTAATTCTTTCGAACGCAACGTAAGTCTGACCTGGTTCCTTTATTATGTTTCTGAACTGCTGTCTATATGTTTCTGGTACCAGTTCATAAGCATTTAAAATAGCCTGTTTGACCTCTTCATAATCTCTTGACCCCTCATCTGACAGCATGGCAAATACCTCACTAGCTCTGCCTACCAGTTTAGTCTGAGCTAGCATTACCCATAAATCCTCGGACCACTCCATCTGCCTTTTTTTTCAAATTTTCAAATGAAATAAAGAAGGCTTCATCATCTTTCTCATCAAAATGTGGCAGAGATTTGACATATATATCACTACCTTCTCTTTTAATCTCTATCCTGTTAACTTGACTTTGCTGACTAATTTACAACTTCTCAAGTTCAAATTCTCTCTCTCTTCTCTCAATTTCTCTCTCACATTCTTCTCTCTCTTTTTGCTCAGCTAAGAACCTTCTCTCTCTCCTTCCCCCCTCTCTTCATTTATCTTCTAACTCCATTTTCCGCAATTGTAATTTAAGCTTTTCTCCCTCTCCTGCACTTGTCTGTTTCTCTGACACACGTAAGTGTTTGAGTAAGTCCCTTACAATTTCAGCTTTACTTTTGTCCTTGGTTAAACCCAAATCTAACCTATTGGCTAATTCCTAAAGACTGGCCTTTTGCTTTCCTTCTAAAGTTCCTTGGCAAATTTGAACATCATCTTCAAATCCTTGAACTTCTTCAGCAATTTTAAGAACTATTTCTCTCACTTCTAATTTAACCAACCACAAGTCACTGAAATTAAACAAATTGTCTCACCTACGTTTTATTTAAAGATCTCGGACACTAACCTGCAAGTGTTTAAATCTACTGGGCTTTTTCATACCCAAATCTATTCAAATCAGTCCAAATCTCAGACTGGATCTGTCTAAACCTGCTCAAATCCCAGATGAGCCCCCAAACTGTTATGACACGGGATAAACCCCCTGCTAATTTAAACCGACCACACAGAAAAGATTCACCTTGTGCTGTTATCTGTTAAAATTCGAGAGGCAAAGAACTATCCCAGAGGTAAACATTTAAAGTAAAAATTAATAACTGCATTCTCTAAGTCCAACAGAGAATATTAAAACTCGCAACTCCTCACCGAACGAGTTAGGGAACTGGAACTGGAGCTGGATGAGCTGAGGATTATTCGAGAGGCTGAGAGGGTGATCGATAGAAGCTACAGGGACATAGTTACGCCGGAGAACAGAGGTAGCTGGGTAACAGTTAGAGGTGGGAAGGGGAAGAAGCAGGCAGTGCAGGGTTCCCCTGTGGTCGTTCCCCTAAAAAATAAGTATACAGCTTTGGAAACTGTTGGGGGGGACAGCCTTGCAGGTGTAAGCTGCAGTGAAGGGGTCTGTGGCTCTGAGATTCAGAAGGGAAAGGGGGAGAAGAGGAGAGCGCTAGTTATAGGGGACTCTCTAGTTAGAGGGACGGACAGGCGGTTCTGTGGACATGGGCGAGACTCTCGGATGGTTTGTTGCCTCCCGGGTGCTAGGGTCCGAGACATCTCGGACCGTGTCTTCAAAATCCTTAAGGGGGAGGGTGTGCAGCCAGAAGTCGTGGTACACATTGGCACCAACGACATAGGTAGGAAGAGGGGTGGGGAGGTCATTCAAGAGCTCAAGCAGTTAGGCTGGAAGCTAAAAGCTAGGACAGACAGAGTCGTCATCTCTGGGTTGTTGCCGGTGCCACGTGACAGAGAGGCAAAGAATAGGGAGAGAGTGCAGTTGAACACGTGGCTGCAAGGATGGTGTAGGAGGGAGGGCTTCAGATATTTGGACAATTGGACTGCATTCTGGGGAAGGTGGGACCTGTATAAACAGGACGGGTTGCACCTGAACCAGAAGGGCACCAATATCCTGGGGGGTAGGTTTGCTAGCACTCTTCGGGGGGGTTTAAACTAATTTGGCAGGGGGATGGGATCCGGACTTGTAGTCCAGCAAGTAAGCTAGCTGTGTGTCAGGATGTCCAAGACTGTAGGGAGGCTGTGGAGAAGGTAGCACTGACAGGGACTACTTGCGGACACAGAGATGGGCTCAAGTGCGTATACTTCAATGCAAGGAGTATCAGAAATAAGGTGGGTGAACTTAAGGCGTGGATCGGTACCTGGGACTACGATGTTGTGGCCATCACGGAAACATGGATAGATGAGGGACAGGAATGGCTGTTGGAGGTTCCTGGTTACAGATGTTTCAGTAAGATTAGGGAGGGTGGTAAAAAAGGAGGGGGGGTGGCATTGCTAATTAGAAATGGTATAACGGCTGCAGAAAGGAAGTTTGAGGGGGATCTGCCTCTGGAGGTAGTATGGGCTGAAGTCAGAAATAGGAAAGGTGCAGTCACCTTGTTGGGTGTTTATTATAGGCCCCCCAATAGCAGCAGAGATGTGGAGAAACAGATTGGGAAACAGATTTTGGAAAGGTGCAGAAGCCACAGGGTCGTAGTCATGGGCGACTTCAACTTCCCAAATATTGATTGGAAGCTCTTTAGATCAAGTAGATTGGATGGGGCGGTGTTTGTGCAGTGTGTCCAGGAAGCTTTTCTAACGCAGTATGTAGATTGTCCAACCAGAGGGGAGGCCATATTGGATTTGGTACTCGGTAATGAACCGGGACAAGTGGTGGGCTTGTTAGTGGGTGAACATTTTGGTGATGGTGACCACAATTCTGTGACTTTCACCTTGGTTATGGAGAGATAGGTGCGCACAACAAGGAAGTTTTTACAATTGGGGGAAGGGAAATTACGATGCTGTAAGACAGGATTTGAGGAGCATACGTTGGGAGCATAGGCTGTCAGGGAAGGATGTGGTGGAAATGTGGAACTTTTTCAAGGAGCAGATACGACATGTCCTTGATATGTATGTACCGATCAGGCAGGAAAGAAATGGTCGTGTGAGGGAGCCTTGGTTGACGAGGGAGGTTGAATGTCTAGTAAAGAGGAACAAGGAGGCTTACATAAGGTTGAGGAAACAAGGTTCAGACAGAGCAGTGGAGGGATACAGGATAGCCAGAAGGGACCTGAAGAAAGGGATTAGGAGAGCTAAGAGAGGGCATGAAAAATCCCTGGTGGATAGGATCAAGGATAACCCCAAGGCATTCTATGCGTATGTGAGAAACCTGAGAATGACGAGAACGAGGGTAGGTCCGATCAAGGACAGTGGTGGGAGACTGTGTATTGAGTCAGAAGAGATAGGAGAGGTCTTGAACAAGTACTTCTCTTCAGTATTTACGAACGAGAGGGACCGTATTGTTGAAGAGGAGAGTGTGAAACGGACTGATAAGCTAGAAGAGATACCTGTTAGGAAGGAAGATGTGTTGGACATTGAGGATAGACAAGTCCCCCGGGCCTGATGTGATATATCCTAGGATTATGTGGGAAGCAAGAGAGGAAATTGCAGTACCGTTGGCAATGATCTTCTCGTCTTCACTGGCAACGGGGGTGGTACCAGGGGACTGGAGAGTAGCGAATGTTGTGCCCCTGTTCAAAAAAGGGAATAGGGATAACCCCGGGAATTACAGGCCAGTTAGTCTTACTTCTGTGGTAGGCAAAGTAATGGAAAGAGTACTGAGGGATAGGATTTACGAGTATCTGGAAAGACACTGCTTGATTAGGGACAGCCAGCACGGATTTGTGAAGGGTAGGTCTTGCCTTACAAGTCTTATTGAATTCTTCGAGGAGGTGACCAAGCATGTGGATGAGGGTAGAGCAGTGGATGTAGTGTACATGGATTTTAGTAAGGCATTTGATAAGGTTCCCCATGGTAGGCTTATGCGGAAAGTCAGGAGGCATGGGATAGAGGGAAATTTGGCCAATTGGATAGAAAACTGGCTAACCGGTCGAAGTCAGAGAGTGGTGGTAGATGGTAAATATTCAGCATGGAGTCCAGTTACAAGTGGAGTTCCGCAGGGATCAGTTCTGGGTCCTCTGCTGTTTGTAATTTTTATTAATGACTTAGATGAGGGAGTCGAAGGGTGGGTCAGTAAATTTGCAGATGATACAAAGATAGGTGGAGTTGTGGACAGTGAGGAGGGCTGTTGTCGGCTGCAGAGGGACTTAGATATGATGCAGAGCTGGGCTGAGGAGTGGCAGATGGAGTTCAACCCTGCCAAGTGTGAGGTTGTCCATTTTGGAAGAACAAATAAGAATGCGGAATACAGGGTTAATGGTAGGGTTCTTGGTCAGGTGGAGGAACAGAGGGATCTTGGGGTCTATGTACATAGATCTTTGAAGGTTGCCACTCAGGTGGATAGAGTTTGTAAGAAGGCCTATGGAGTATTATCGTTCATTAGCAGAGGGATTGAATTCAAGAGTCGTGAAGTGATGTTGCAGCTGTACAGGACTTTGGTTAGGCCACATTTGGAGTACTGTGTGCAGTTCTGGTCGCCTCACTTTAGGAAAGATGTGGAAGCTTTGGAGAGGGTGCAGAGAAGATTTACCAGGATGTTGCCTGGAATGGAGAGTAGGTCGTACAAGGATAGGTTGAGAGTTCTCGGCCTTTTCTCGTTGGAACAGCGAAGGATGAGGGGTGACTTGATAGAGGTTTATAAGATGATCAGAGGAATAGATAGAGTAGACAGTCAGAAACTTTTTCCCCGGGTACAACAGAGTGTTACAAGGGGACATAAATTTAAGGTGAAGGGTGGAAGGTATAGGGGAGATGTCAGGGGTGGGTTCTTTACCCAGAGAGTGGTGGGGGCATGGAATGCGCTGCCCGTGGGAGTGGTAGAGTCAGATTCATTGGCGACCTTTAAGCGGCATTTGGATAGGTACATGGATGGGTGCTTAATCTAGGATAGAAGTTCGGCACAACATCGTGGGCCGAAGGGCCTGTTCTGTGCTGTATTGTTCTATGTTCTATGTTCTATGTTCTATTTACAACTCCTTCTCTTAAACCTATCTTTTGCCTCCCACTCTAAAATACTATTCCGATAAAAAATCCCAATTAAGATTTCCAAAAAAAAATTTCACCTTTCAAAACCACTCAGCTTTGTTGAGTTTCCTGTGTAGATGTTCCTCTGCAGATTCTCTCCAGGTTAGTTTTGATGTTCTGCAGTACAGAGTTCTAACAGACAGGTACATCTCAGAGAGCTCTTGATTGAGCAGCCTACATTGTTGGTCTTTTGGCAGTTGTCTCTCAACTGTTCAAAGCTGTCCGGTTTTATACTCTGAAACATCAGGTTGTTTCATTGGTTTTAATATTATCAAAATACTAACTTCAAACTTGATTGGTGTTTGGTATCTTGGGGCATAATTTAAACTGATTGGTCGAATTTGAATTTGTATTTTTGTCTCATGGCAACCCAGCTACTGTATTTGTGTCAACTGTGTGTCACATTGTTACCTTGTTCAGAACACTTTGTGCTGCATCAGGCAGTTTTGCGAGCTTTTCAACTCCCTTAAAGAGACAGTACCATGACACCTTTATAATATATAACAGAGCTGAACAACTTCAGTAAGGTGTTCAACAAGACTCTGCATGGTAGACTGGTTAGCAATGTTAGATTACATGGAACACAGCAAGAGCTAGCCATTTGGATTCAGAACTAGCTCAAAGGTAGGAGACAAAGGGTAGTGGTAGAGGGTTGCTTTTCAGACTGGAGAATTGTGGCCAGCAGTGTTCCACATGGATTGATGCTGGGCCCACTGCTTTCTGTCATTTATGTAAATTATTTGAATGTGAACATAGAAGGTACAGTCAGCAAGTTTGCAAATGACACCAAAATTGGAGGTGTAGTGGAGAGCCAAGAAGATTACCTCAGAATACAACATGACCTTGATCAGATGGGCCAATAGGCTGATGAGTAGCAGATGGAGTTTAATTTAGATAAATGTGAGGTGCTGCATTTTGGAAAGGAAAATCAGGGCAGGACCTATGTACCTAATGGTAATGGTAACACCTGGGGAGTGTTGCTGAACAAAGAGACCTTGAGTGCAGGTTCACAGTTCCTTGAATGTATAGTGAAAGTTAGACAGGATAGTGAAGAAAGCTTTTGGTATGCTTGCCTTTATTTGTCAGCACATTCACTATAGGAGTTGGGATGTCATGTTGCGGCTGTACAGGGTACTGCTGAGGCCATGTTTGGAATACTGCATCCAATTCACGTCTCCCTGCCATCAGAAGGATGTTGTGAAGCTTGAAATATTTAAGAAAAGATTTACAAGGGTGTTGCCAGGGTTGGAGGGTTTGAACTATGGGGAGAAGATGAATAGGCTGGGGTTACTTTCCCTAGGGCATCAGAGGCGGAGGGGTCACCTTATAGAAGTTTATAAAATCAAGAGGGGCATAAATAGGGTGAATAGCCAAGGTCTGTTCCCCAGGGTAGCAGAGTCCAAAACTAGAGGGCATAGGTTTAAGGTGAGAGGGGAAAGGTTTAAAAGGGTTAAGGGATCTGTATGGAATAAGTTGCCAGAGGAAGTGTTGGAGGCTGGTACAATTACAACATTTAAAAGGCATCTGGAAAGGTATAGGAATAGGAAGGGTTTAGAGGGAAATGGATCAACTGCTGGCAAATGGGACTAGATTAATTCAGGAAATCTGGTTGGCATGAACGAGTTGGACCAAAACATCTGTTTCCAAGCTGTACATCTCTCTGATTCTATGATTGTATAAATTAGATATATGGTGGATGCATTCCCTGGCTGGGCAGTCTAGAACTGGGGACACAGTCTCAGGAAATGGGATAAACCATTTAGGACTGAGATGAGGAAAGGTTTCTTCACTCGAAGGGTAGTGAACATGTGCAATTCTCTACTACAGCATGCTTGTGGAGGGCAAAACACTGAATATTTTCAAGAAAGAGGTCATCTTTAAATCTTAAAGGCATCTAGTAGTCCAGGAGAAAATGGGAGAATAATATTAAGAGGATGAGCCAGGATTATGTTGACTAGTAGAGCAGGTTTGAGGGGCTGAATAAACTATTACTGCTCCTACTTTCTAAGTTTCTATACCTACAAATCTCCCTACTGCAGAGCATACAAGTCATCAATTAAATCCATTATCTCACCCTTAACGTAACACCACAAGAATGTTAAATACTGCTTATTCTTGATCTTCCCTTTATACTTTCCCCTTTTTAACATTTATATCTGTGTTTCTGAGTATGTTTAATGTTATGATTTGTTGTTTTTTGCAGGTTAGTAAAGAGTAAAATTTCTTTTACATTCACTCAAGAAAACATTGTAATGTCTCCTTTGCTTTTGAACTTGTGAATTGTGGTTTAATAGAAGTGTGTCAAAACTGGGCGCTAGAAAAATTCAGCAAAAGGGAAGCTGACCTGGTCATAACAATTTTTAGTCACCTTTTCCATGAAAGTGATTTAGTGAGGGCTTTCTTCACTGTTGCAGACCTTGAGACATGAGATTTCTTTACTAGTGTTTAGCAAATTCCAAGGTTGGAATTTCAATTTTATGAAGAAGGTACCATTTATGTGGATGGTTATACTTTGCATATCCACCAGGGGGTGCTGGTGTACCAGTAAATGTTACTGAAGTTCCAGCCAAATATTTTTTCACATTTTAGCCATTAGACATGATTGGAATTCAGTCTTTGACACTATGGTAATTGATGGTCGTGCCCTAATCTCAAAAGATGACAGATCCTTCAATAAAATCTGTATCCCATTATACGGTGCACCTCCAGCCTCCCACATGCAAGAACTTGTGAAATCTAGAGGAAGTTTGGTCTAATCAAATCTCTTTGAGAATCAAATATAAAATACTGTTGCAATCACGGAAAATGAATGTGCATCCGATAGACACCTCCACAGATCAGAGTTCAAATGCCTCTAAGTAAAGTATCTGAATTCATACTAAATCCAGATGAATAGTAATAGTAATAGTAATTTATTGTTGCATGTATTTATGAAAAGACAGTAAAATATAGAAGTCGCCAAAAGGTGGCGCTATTTTAATTGCATAAATTATAAACACCAATAAATCAATAAATGTTAGGCCAAAGTTTATTTTTTGTCCTATCCATGGCTTCTTGATTTCCTACATGGCTACAGGACACCGCCACACCTCACAGCTGCCAAACCATTCCCTGAAGCCACAGCACCAAGGAGGAATCACACTGAAGCAAACCCCCGCTGCCTCGGACTGGGCCCAGAACCTTGCCTCTGCCAAAGCAACCTCATCGCCACCGATACTCCGCCACCAACAACAGCCAGGAGACTGTCCCCACTCTTGAAGACTGGGACCCATTCCAATTTCCAAGAACCAATTGACCATCCAAATTAACTCGCAAGGACTGGGGGTGGGGGGGGGGGGGGGGGTCAATCATTCCTTCGCCATTGCAGATGCTGCTAAAACATCAGAGGAAAGGAACAGACCCCAAACAGACCCCATGCTGGAACAGATGGCTCAAGCCTCCACCACCATGGCCACAAGGAATGGACCAGACCCGCCAGTGGCTTACTCTCATGAGGATAACTCACATGAAATATCAAATTAAGCAGAAAATGACATTTTATCATGTATGAGAAGATAGCCTTTGTTGGTAAGCAAAAGGACATTGAAAGATAAAGATATTTCTCTGCAAAATGCACTGGTTAGATGATGACTGACAATAAACTGCCAGTTTTGTTTAAGTTTTGAACTAGAAAGATTTACTTTAATTGGTCAAGCAATGTCCTGTGAAATGAACCAGAGAATAGCTGTCACCCATTTCGTTGATTTGAAACTGTCACAGTATGCACACATTCTTTCTGCCGGCAAAGTACGGGATCTAGTCACAGAGTCATATGGCACGCAAAGAGACCCTTTGGTCAACTTGTCCGAATACTGCACACAGTTCTGGCTGCCCTTCTATCGAAAGGATATTGTGAAACTTCAGAGGGTGCAAAAAAAACTTACAAAGATGTTGTTAGGATTGGAGGATTTGGACTATATGGAGAGGCTGATTAAGCTGGGACTCTTTTTCCCTGGAGCGTCAGAGGCTGAGGAGCGACCTTACAGAGGTTTATAAAATCATGTGGGGCATGGATAGAGTGAAGAACCAAGGTCTTTTTCCTAGGGTGGGTGAATCCAAAATGAGAGGACATAGGTTTAAGTTGAGAGCAGGAAGACCTGAGGAGGATCTTTTTCATGCAGAGGATGGTGCGTGTATTGAATGAGCTGCCAGAGGAAGTGGTGGAGACTGGTACAATTACAACATTTAAAAGTCATAATTTGAAAGCTCCACTGTTGGACTAGGGTGTACAAAGTTAGAAATCACACAACATCATGGTATAGTCCAACAGGTTTATTTGGAAGCACTAGCTTTCGGAGCGCTGCTCCTTCATCAGGTGACTGTGGAGAGTAAGATTGTAAGACGCAGAATTTATAGAAAAAGCTTCCAGGGTGATGTAACTAAAATTATATATTGCAAAAGACCCGAATTGTTTGTGAAGTCTCTCATCTTTTAGAATGACCACGTTGGTATCAGTTCTTACATATGTAAATCGCAAAAAACAGATTTACAGAATCTTACATGGATTCATGCAGGTTTTGAGCAAAGTAAAATGTAATTCTGCTTTTTTTTGCTTTGTTTTGTAAATCTGTTTCTTAGATTAGAATCAGTCTGACCATTGTGGCACAGACAGTCTCACAGGGAGCTAACACCTTCAATACCTTATCTGGGCCTATATGACACCAACTGTTAAAGTGCACTTGTGGATGTAACTTTTAAAAAATGTTTTGCAATTTACAACTGAATTGCATCCAGAAAAAAACACCTGGCATTTACCTTGAAAATAGGACAGGTTAGGATCTAGGGGCTATTTCCTTGACATGTTTTGAGGAGTCCATGGTCCACGGATGAAAATCTTTGGAGAACGTTGCCTCAGGGCAACCAAGGGCATATTTCAAAATCCCAAGCTCATTTCAGGTGTGATCAATGTCAGCTGACATTGCAACCTTTGCCAATTTCAGAAATGGCATTAGTCCAATTCAAAATGAGCTTGCACTTCCTGCCAGCTAGATTGGTGATTCAGGGGGCCATGTATTCATGACAGTTATAGGTTATCAAGTTGATCCCAAAGTGTTCCCTATGTGGAAACTGGCTGTACAGTCCTCTGATCAGAAATAAAGGATTTTCTTCTAAGGTGCAAATTATTCAAAATGAAGATTGACGGTTATTTTAATTTTGTGTCAGCTGAACAATGAAATTTGTAGTTTTAGTGTCGCAGATTAGTATTTTAATTTAAAATATCAGGTGCAATTAGAGATACCAAGGAGAAGATGCTATTTTTATGTTTAATATTAGAACGTTTGTTTTGAGCCTGGCTGATTTAATGACATGGTGATTCATGGTAAATTAAGTCAGGATACACTTGCTGCAGCTAAATATGGTCAGTGAACAATACAGAATCGAGAATCATAAATTTAAATCAACATATGATTTATGGTGCTTTGAATGGGTGCACATCAGTCAGAAAGCTGTCAAGTCAATGAGATATTCACATATCTTGCGCCATTTTCATCTAATTTCCGTCAGGGCATGAAGTTTCTATATATATTACCAGTTTAGTTCTGTCCTTAACAAGTTCTGTCCATGTTGGCCTGCACAGAACTGGATTGCATTACACTGCTGGACCAGGGCATCAGGGATATGTTGTATAGTCCCAGACGAAATGAATAAGTCATCAAACACAAGTGTTAGTTTCCGTGGAAAGAAGACAGATTAAATAATGGTTCCTTATATGGACAGCATATTTCAGACAATCTCCAGCAGGATTAAGTCAACAAATGATACTCCTCACTGAATTAGTGGAAACAGAAGTGGTGCTGTTAGTGATAGGAGTATCAGTACACTCATTTTTCTTTCATTGTTTTGCCAATCTTTTGCACTGAGTAACAGGTTGAAGTGAGTAACCTACATTCTGTTAGGATGTTATTTAATGAGGGTAAGCAAGGATAAATTCTGAGTGACATGAGCATTAAACACACATCTGATGTCAGTAATTGATGGCATTATGCCAGCTAATTACTAACTTGGAAGCCATCTCTTTTTTCCTATTGTCCTGGCGGCTCGATGATGGCTCATTCAAAAACAAAGGATCTTTACTAAAGAAAAGATAACATCAAGCTGCAGACGGAAATATGAAGTCCAAGAGGTTGATCAAAGAGGTGGATTTTAATGAGCGCCTTGAAAGACAGAAGTGAGATAGAAGGATGGAAGGGTTTGGGGCAAATTCTAGAACTAGGGGCTTTAGTAGATAATGATATGGCCACCAACAGTAGAGTGATTAAATAGGGAATGCTCCAGAAACCAGAACTGGAGGAGTGCAGATATCTTGAATGGTCATGGGCTGGAAGAGAATCAGAGATAAGGAGGAGCAATTGGAGATCAAGGACGATAATTTTAACATTGAGAATGCTTAATTGAGGTCTAATCAAGGTCAGTAAGCACCAAGGGTGATTGGTGACCTGAGTTTAGGTCAGGAGAGAACTGAATTTTGAATGAGTTTTCAATTTTTTGGAAGGTGGAAGTGAAGCAGCCGGATGAATTAGATACAATGAAGGGGTTGAGACATCCTGCTGGGTTTTATCAGCATACATATAAAAGGTAATATTGTACTTCCAGATGGTGTAGGAGTGTACAACATACAGGAGGGAACTAAGATTGGGACACCAGAGGTAATGGTGCCAGAATAGGAAAAGAGGTTATTGCACAAGATGCTCTGTCTCCAATTAGATGGATGAAAATAGAACCAGGTGAGTGCAGCCCCATCCAGCTGGATGTCAATGGAGAGGCATTGAAGTGGATACTATGGTCACCCGCATCACAGGCTGCACACAGGTCAAGAAGAACGAGGAGGGAAAGTTTACCTTTGTTAATATCACATATAATATCATTTGTGCTGAAGAGATGTTTGGCTAATTTTAAAGTGGCAGAAACCTGATTGGAGTGATTTAAACATGAAGTTCTGGAAAGGTTAAGAAGTAGATTTGGAATGTGATCAAATGCTTGAGAACCTTAGAGAGAAAGGAAACAGTGAATTTTGCTGGGGTGGAGGAGTTCAAGGAGTTTTGTTTAAAACTGGAATAACGATGGCAGGAAAAGGAAGGAGACCTAATTACCAAAATGTTAAAATGTCTAGTTCTGACACTATAGAACCTTTATTTCTGTGATCAATCTTCTCCAACATGTGACATTATAGTGCATCTTTTTTGTGGGCAAATTGTTCAATCAAACCTAGGCAAGTGAATAAAATCAGAAGATAAAAATAAAAATCAGACTTAAAAGAAAATGTGGAAGAAATATGAGGAAGCTTGTAGTAGGAGCAAAACTTTAAATTAATGGGTACGTTTTTATCCAACACACCAGCTGAAAACTTGACTGCATTCACAAGTGATGCTGCAAATGTGTTGCTGGAAAAGCACAGCAGGTCAGGAATCCTGAAGAAGGGCTCATGCCCGAAACGTCGATTCTCCTGTTTCTTGGATGCTGCCTGACCTGCTGCGCTTTTCCAGCAACACATTTTTCAGCTCTGATCGCCAGCATCTGTAGTCCTCACTTCCTTCACAAATGATGCCTCAAGCATAAAGTCATCAGCAAGAAATAATAGAAAATATTATAAATATTAATCAGTTCTAGCAGAATTCGGGGAGAAAGTAACAGAAATAGCATGCTGGACATTGTTAAAAATCACACAACGCCAAGTCATAGTCCAACAGGTTTATATGGAAGCACTAGCTTTTGGAGCACTGCTCCTTCATCAGGTGGTTTTGAAGTATAAGACCATAAGACACAGAATTTATAGCAAAGAATTATAGTGTCATATAGTGATATATTGAACAAACCTGGATTGTTAAGTCTTCCATCTTTTAGAAAGCAGGTTTCAGTTCATTAATATGTAAATCCTAGAATTTCTTTAAAGTCACCTTCTCAAGATAAATTAAGGTTTTATAACAAAAAGTGACATCTCAGCTCAGATATGCAATAAAGGTGTGAAGTCAGAGTCCGTCTGTATTTCAACCTTGGGTCAGACTGGTTCTATTTCCAAAGTAGAATTTACAAAGTATTATATGTATTGACTGCCTGCAGAATGTGCATTTTTAGATCAAAATAGAATGTACCTGCAAATATAATTCTGCGAATACAAATTCACCCCATAGACTTGTATGTGTGTGTGCAAGCATGAGAGGCAGGGAGAACACCTGTGTGCATGTATGTGTGTGTGTACATGTGTGTGTGCATGTGAGTATGAGTGCACTTGACAGAGTGTGTGTTTGCATGTGTGAAAGCTTGGTAAAGTGTGTGTGGGGGTGTGATGGAATATGCGTCTGTGAGAGGGTATGTGCGTGGGTGTGAGTGTGGGGCTGTATGTGTCCGTGTGTATGAGAGAGGGTCTGCGTGAGTGTGTAGGCATGTAAGAGTGTGAGTGTGTGTGTGAGAGAGTGTGTGTGTATATGCAGTGGGGTCACCGTAGTGCGACATAAACCCAAGATCCTGGTTGAAGCCATCCCCATGGGTACCGAACTAGGCTATCAGCCTCTGCTCGGCCACTTTGCATTGTCGCCTATCCCAATGTCCGCCTTGGAGGATGGTCCTATTCCAAAATCCACATTGGAGGACTCACCCACACACATACCCTCTCACAGGCTTATACTCCATCACACCCACATACACACTTTACCAAGCTTTTACACATGCCAACACACACTCTTTCATGAGCACTCACACTCATATGCACAGACACACACATGCACATGCTCATTCTCTCTCTCTGTCTCTCATGCTTGCACACACACAGATAAGTCTATGGGATGAATTTATATTTGCAGATACATTCTATTTTGCTCAAAAAATGCACAATCTGTCGACAGTCAATGCAGGCAGTCAATACATGTAATATTTTGTAAATTCCACTTTGGAAACAGAACCAGTCAGACTCAAGATTGAGATACAGATAGACTCTGACCTCGCACCTTTAATGCATTGTCTGAGCCGAGATGTCACCTTTTGTCATAAAACCTTAAGTTATCTTGAGAAGGTGACTTAAAAGAAGTTCTGGGATTTACATATTAGTGAACCAAAACTTGCATTCTAAAAGATGAATGACTTAGCAATCCAGATCTGTTCAATATAATCACCGTATGACATAGTAATCATTTGCTATAAATTCTGTGTCTTACAATATTATACACCACAACCACCTGATGAAGGAGCAGTGCTCCAAAAGCTAGCACTTCTAAATAAACCTGGTGGACTATAACCTGGTGTTGTGTGATTTTTAACTTTATCCACCCCAATCCAACACTGGCATCTCCACATCATGCTGGATATTGCCTCTGGTCTGAGAAATGGAGATCAGAAAATTTCTGGGTATTGAAATCATCCCACTGGGAAGCAGTCACTCTTTATTCACCAGGGTGGCTGATTAATTGCATTAAACAGTCCATCCAATTATAAATGGTGAACAGGATCTCAAAAGCTTCTGACAGTGTTTGGACTTTGGATGGTGAAGAGAGAGGAGGTAAAGGGACATGGGTATTATCTGAAAAGTTACTACGGAAATGGGATGGAGTGTTGGGGGTGGTTGAGGAGTTGATGAGAGTGTGATGGAAGGACTGGTCCCTTTGGGATACTGAAAGAGGAGGGGAAGATACATTTAGGGGTGATATTATGCTTGATCTGACAAGAATACCAATCGAATATGGAGGTTCTTTGGATGGAAGGGATGTTTCATATGTGCAGTTAAACTGAGTCTGCGCTCATTATGTCGTTGGTTTGCTGTCACTATTCTCTTTAAGTGTCAGAATTTACAGGGTCAACTTACATGTGGCAGAAGAGGTTCTTGTATTGAATAAGAAGTAGTTTATTGCAGCTTAGTAACAAGTTCAACATTAGGTTGATATAGTAATCATTGTTACAGAGATTTTGAGGAGGATCTGAATGTTAGGTCTCAGTTTTTCATGATGCTAAGATATTCTACCACAAGTGCACATGACTTCATCATAGTGAACCATACTGATGGCAATTGTTTCAAAGCAATATACAATATCTCTTCACAAGACTGATTCTCATTGTTAATGTTATACATTTATCTGCATAATCACATTTACACCACCTAATTTATTCCCAAGTAACAGAGTTTTCCCCATTCCCCCAGAACACATTCTCTATAGACTTGCAAGCCTGATAATTTACTAGTTGGAAGATCATTTTCTTTCATTCCGTGCCTGAAAATCTGAGATCTGAAGATCTCTTTAAACAGACCCTTTCTCCGGCTTAAATAGATAATTACTCCATTGCAATATTTTAAGTTGTTGGACATTGGTCATCCCTTTTCAATGGTGGCTTCCATGGCATTGTATACACCTCATCTTCAACCAGATTTTGATTTTTCAATCTACTATGGATCTGTGCTGAACTGTGTAGAGTCTTTACTTCAAAATGTTGATTGCTTTGTTCTCATTAAATCTGAGAGATTGCAATATTGTGAAGCCAACATGTTCAGCATGCTATTTGAGTATTGCTTCTTGCTTGACATGATCTTTGATGTGGTTACTAAGAATTTTTCTTGGGAAGGTAAGGGAGTCAATTATTCTGCTTCAACTTCTAACAGTATCTAACAGCAGATATTAATCTGTCCTAACTAGTTGTTCACCAAGCTCTGGTCCACTCTGAAACACATCTGTTATGGATTCATCAAGTCACTCAAGTGGGGTGTATTGCTTGCTGATGTCCACTAGTGGCATCTGATGGTGTTTGCATCCTTGATCAATATGTAGAACTCAACAATGTTTGATTGAGGTAGATTACTGCTCTAAATCTTCCTTTGTATTTGTTCAGTTTTAGGCCTATCTTGTGATTAGTGGTGGAGGATATGCTACCTTAGAGTATTTCGACACCAAAAGGTTTATTGCATTATAGCAATGAGCACAACTATATATGGTCCAGCATAGTTACTAAGACATTAGGGAATTAATATGGATATATCTACTCTCTCAGAAAGCAGGTGAAGAATTACTTTCCTTAAACCACAGATTATGTGAAGGATCAGTAGAATGGATGGAGCGACTGTGACATGAACATTAACCCCTTCAGAACCATTACATTTACACTGTTTCTCCTCAAGCTATTTTTCTCATAATTAACCCATTATACAATCATTTCCATACCTTGTTAAGGTACCAGACCAAACCACCAATTTTATGTTAGGATCCTGGATAAGACAACTAAATCATGATATCACCTGGCCAGAAAAGTTTTTAAAGGAGACAATAGTTGAGATCCAAAGGCCTTACTAAATATACCAAAGAATTAATCCACAAGATTCCATGATTTTGAACATGCAACAAAGACTTTACTATACAAGTTAGAACAGTAATAGAATTTACAATAAGTGCACAGCATATTTGTAACATTTAGAACTATGTGGTAAAATGTATCGTATACAGCGATTGAATAGTTCACATCAAATAGTCAATGTAATCAATACAGATTGCATGGATTTTTCAGTACCTCCCTTCTCCCCTGTGATTTCATTCAAACAATGAGTTATCCAGTCTCACTAGACATCAAAGTGAATTATAATTCTTCACCTTTGCTGATCCAGCCCTAATGTTTCCTCTCAAAAGCCAATCCATTGTGGACAATCTCAATGATTGCTTCCATTGTTGTCACTCATTTTCCGGTCCTGAATCCACATTCCCTTTGACTCCAAAAACTGCACTTGAGCATTTATTCACAGGCACTAACAGCTAGCTTCACCAATAAAGATCTGGAATTAAGAGTCTAATGATGACTATGAAACCCTTATTGATTGTCAGGAAAATCCATTTGGTTGACTTATGTTCTACAGGGAAGGAAACTGCTGTTCCTACCCTGGACTGGCCCACATGTGACTCCAGACACAAATAAATGTGGTTGATACTTAACCACCCTTTAGACAATTATGGATGGGTAACCATCTGGGGAAGGATTTATTGAATTTAAATTTCACTATCTGCCATGGCAGGATTTGAACCCAGGTCCCCAGAACATTCCAATGTTTTCTGGATTAACAGTCTAGCGATAATAGCACAAGGCCATCACCTCCAATGTGGGAGTCATTTAGCTCATAGTAAAAATGAATTGATAATCTATCCCCAGAAATGGAGACTGAGAAGAAGAGGAAAAGAATGGAAGAGCCAGAAATAGGTCACATGAAAAAAAGCAAGGAAATTAGAAGCAAACTTGATGAAATTTTACAATTCAGGCAAGAGTGGGAAACAGCCCTAAAATGATCAGTGACTCCGATAAGGGTAAAGGGAGTTAGGATTCATAATTGTATTTGTATTTGTATTTGGATTGGACCTACTATTTGGAGGAAGTGAATTGAATTAAAAGAGAAGTTGTTCAATGTAAGAACATTTTCACACTATGGATCTCTCAATGGAAACTAAGGTGCACAGAACTTGGTCTATGTACAGTCTCCCGACAGTTGATGTTTGAAGAAATTGTTTATTTGTTCAACATCCTTTAAAAATCTGTTATCCACAACTGAGTCTTTTCCAATGGAAGTTTTGTTGACCACCTGACAAACTTGTAATCATTTGTTAGTCTGTGAGCAGCAGGTTGATCTTATCTGGGTCAGTATTCAGCTCTTGCATGTGCAGTTCCACAAATTATTTGCTTAAACCTCAGATTTACTTTGAAGCTGATTAAGCTCATACATTGTTGATTGTACTAGAATTTCTGTTTAGTACATGAAATCCTTCCATGTATCTTTCCCTGGATGGTTATGAACAATGGTACGACAAATCCCTCTAAAGAAACTGGATTGGTTTTGATGTTAAAGTTTGTTTTTAGGTTAGCGTATTATTTGATAAGGTGGTTCTCATCCACCATGATTTCTAACTAAATATCTTTCTGGTTGAATTTAATCAAACCCACAATGGAGTCTCATGAATGTTAATATTTTCTTGTAATTAGTTCTCTATTTATCAGAATTAGATTTCTTTGAAACTGGGTATTAATACCAGTGAATAAATGAACACTAAATACATCAAACACACTGCCAACCAAAAGTGTGATTATTAAACAACAAGAATATTCAATTTTCAGATCTTTCAAAGTTTAAAAAATAAATCCAGCAATATTTCAGGAATCGTTCTTAAGTGGCAAGCAATGAGTCTGAGATGTTGTGGGATGTCTTTTGTACCTTAATCCCTTTAGTTTTCTCAAATCAGAATGGTCTAGGATCTTTCTTTTTTTATGCCATGAAGTCTGCATATCCTAATGTGCTCATTTCCCAGGCACTGACTCCAACAAAACAGGATAAATATTAATTACTTTTATAAAATGAGCTGGGTGCAAAGTAACTGATAAGAAACAGATAATGATTTTGTGCCACATTATTGCCATAAGTGTTATTAACTAGGGCAGACCACTCAAAACATTCTTAAGCAGGCAGCCCAGACCATAACTTTGCAATTGGTTTTGGTAAGTGCACAGTGAAAATTACCCAGAGTAAGTGAGCGAGCTTGACTACAGGTTAAAAACAGACAAAAATTTATTCACAAAATTACACAATGAAACACAAAGAACAGAATAAAGAATCCCTACAGAGCTCAGTCTATCCAAACTAGACTTAGGTATGCTGTTCCGAATATACACAACAGTCCCAATAAGAAAAATCCCTTTAAAACCCAGTATAAAGGTTTGCTGTTGTGGTTCTGTTCGCCGAGCTGGGAATTTGTCTTGCAAACGTTTCGTCCCCTGTCTAGGTGACATCCTCAGTGCTTGGGAGCCTCCTGTGAAGTGCTTCTGTGCTGTTTCCTCCGGCATTTATAGTGGCCTGTCTCTGGAACTGACAACCAGAAGCGGCAGAGACAGTCCACTATAAATGCCGGAGGAAACAGCACAGAAGCGCTTCACAGGAGGCTCCCAAGCACTGAGGATGTCACCTAGACAGGGGACGAAACGTTTGCAAGACAAATTCCCAGCTCGGCGAACAGAACCACAACAACGAGCACCCGAGCTACAAATCTTCTCCCAAACTTTGAATAAAGGTTTGCTCGCTAAGCTGGAAGGTTCGTTTTCATGAAAAGGAACATTTCAGCTCAGTGAGCAAACGTACATCCAGAACCTCAACCTGAGCTACAAATCTTCTCAAAACTCGCTAACCCAGTATAAATGGAACACAGTCTTACAAGTTGAGGTTGAAGGGCAGAAAGAGAGAGAGAGTTTCCACACAGTTCACTGTTGAATGCCTGACCAGTTCAAGACTGAACTAAATTGCTCAGCTCGAAATCTGACTACTCCTCTTTCATTGCACTGGTCGTTTAGAGTCATAGAGTCATAGAGATGTACAGTACGTAAACAAACCCTTGGTCCAAGTCGTCCATGCAGAACAGATATCCCAAACCAATCTAGTCCCACCTGCCAGCACCAGGTCCATATCCCACCAAACCCTTCCCATTCATGTACCCATCCAGATGTATTTTAAATGTTGCAATTGTACCAGCTCCACCACTTCCTCTGGCAGCACCACCCTCTGCATGAAAAAGTTGCCCCTTCAGTTTCTTTTATATCATTCCCCTCTCACCCTAAACTGATGCCCTCCAATTTAGGACCAACCCCACCCCCCCACTCCCCCACCCCCTGGAAAAAAGAGCTTGTCTATATACCCTATCCATGCCCCTCATGATTTTATAAACCTCTATAAGGAAACCTCTCAGCCTCCGACACTTCAGGGAAAACAGCCCTAGCCTATTCAACCTCTTCCTATAGCTCAAATCCTCTAACATGCTTGTAAATCTTTTCTGAATCCTGTCAAGTTTCACAACATCCTTCTGATATGAAGGAGACCAGAATTGCATGCAATATTCCAAAAGTAGCCTAACCACTGTTCTGTACAGCACAACATGACCTCCCAACGCCTGTACTCAATAAAGCAAAGCATACCAAATGCCTTCTTCACTATCCTATCTACCTGTGACTCTACTTTCAAGGAGCTATGAATCTGCACTCCAAGGTCTCTTTGTTCAACAACACTTCCTAGGATCTTACCATTAAGTGTATCAGTCTTGCCAAGGTTTGCTTTCTCAAAATGTAGAACCTCGCATCTATCTAAATTAAACTCCATCTGCCACTTCTTAGCCCATTGGCCCATCTGATCAAGATCCCATTGTAATCTGAGGTAACCCTCTTCGCTATCCACTACATCTCCAATTTTGGTGTCATCTGCAAACTTACTAACTGTACCTCTTATGCTCACATCCAAATCATTTATGTAAATGATGAAAAGTAATGAAACCAGCACCGATCCTTGTGGCACTCCACTGGTTATGGGCCTCCATTCTGAAAAAACAACCCTCCACCACCACCCTCTGTCTTCTACCTTCAAGACAATTCTGTATCCAAATGGCTAGTTCTTCCTGTATTCCATGAGATCTAACCTTGCTAACCAATCTCCCATGGGGAACCTTGTCAAATGCCTTACTGAAGTCCATATAGATCACATCTACCACATCAATCCTCTTTGTTACTTCTTCAAAAAACTCAATCAAGTTCGTGAGACATAATTTCCTCCCACAAAGCCATGTTGACTATCCCTAATCAGTCCTTGCCTTTCCAAATACATGTATATCCTGTCCCTCAGGATTCCCTCCAACAACTTGCCCACCACCGATGTCAGGCTCACCGGTCTATAGCTCCCTGGCTTGTTCTTACCACCTTTCTTAAACAGTGGCACCACATTAGCCAACCTTCAGCCTTCCGGCACCTCACCTGTGACTATTGATAACACAAATATCTCAGCAAGGGGCCCAGCAATCACTTCCCTAGCTTCCCACAGAGTTCCAGGGTACACCTGATCAGGTCCTGGGGATTTATCCACTTTTATGCATTTCAAGACATTCAACACTTCCTCCTCTGTAATATGGACCATCTATTTCCCAACATTCTAATTCTGCCTTGTCCTTTTCCACAGTAAACACAGATGCAAAATACTTGTTTATTATCTCCCCCATCTCCTGCGGCTCCATAAAAAGGCCGCCTTGCTGATATTTGAGGTGCCTTATTCTCTCCCTAGATACCCTTTTGTCCTTAATGTATTTGTAAAAACCCTTTGGATTCTCCTTAACTCGATTTGCCAAAGCTATCTCATTTCCCCTTTTTGCCTTCCTGATTTCCCTCTTAAGTACAGTCCTAGTGCCTTTATATTCTTCTAAGGATTCACTCGATCTATCCTGTCTATACCTGATATATGCTTCCTTCTTTTTCTTAAGCAAACCCTCAATTTATTTAGTCATCCAGCATTCCCTATACCTACCAGCCTTTCCTTTCACCCTGACAGTAATATACTGTCGCTGCACTCTGGTTATCTCATTTCTGAAGGCTTCCCATTTTCCAGCCGTTCCTTTACCTGCGAACATTTGCCCCCTATCTGCTTTTGAAAGCTCTTGTCTAATACTGTCAAAATGAGCCTTTCTCCAATTTAGAATTTCAACTTTTAGATCTGGTCTATCCTTTTCCATCACTATTTTAAAACTAATAGAATTATGGTTGCTGGCCCCAAAGTGCTTCCCCACTGACACCTCAGTCACCTGCCCTGCCTTATTTCCCAAGAGTAGGTCAAGTTTAGCACCTTCTCTAGTAGATACATCCACATATTGAATAAGAAAATTTTCTTGTACAGACTTAACAAATTCCTCTCCATCTAAACCCTTGACACTATGGCAGTCCCAGTCTATGTTTGGAAAGTTAAAATTGCCTCCCACAATCACACTATTATTCTTACAGACAACTGAGATCTCCTTACAAATTTGTTTCTCAATTTCCCTCAGACTATTAAGGCATCTATAATACAATCACAATAAGGTAATAATCCCTTTCTTATTTCTCAGTTCCACTCAAATACTTTCTCTGGATGTATTTCTGGGAATATCCTCCCTTAATACAGCTTCAATGCTATCCCTTATCAAAAACGCCACTCCCCCTCCTCTTTTGCCTCCCTTTCTGTACCATTTGTATCCTGGAACATTAAGCTGCCAGTCCTGTCCATCCCTGAGTCACGTTTCAGTAATTGCTATGATATCCCAGTCCCATGTTCCTAACCATGCCCTGAGTTCATCTGCCTTTCCTGTTAGGCCTCTTGCATTGAAATAAATGCAGTTTAATTTATCAGTCGTACTTTGTTCTCTGCTTTGTCCCTGCCTGCCCTGACTGTTTAACTTGCTTCGCTTCTTAACTATACCAGTCTCAGATTGATCTCTTTCCTCAATATACCCCTGGGTCCTGCCCCCTCCCCGCCCACACCCACCAACCACCCCCCCCCCCCCCCCGCCCCCCCCCCCGCCCATGCATTCATCTGTTCTATCCTCCTATTCCTGCCCTCACTAGCTCATAGCACTGGGAGTAAGCCAGATGTTACTACTTTCAGGGACTTGCTTTTTAAATTCCTGCCTAGCTCTCTATAATCTCCCTTCAGAATCTCCATCTTTTCCATTCTTATGTCATTGGTTCCAATGTGTGAAATGACCTCCTGCTGGGCCCTCTGGCCCTTGAGAATGTCCTGCACCCTCTCTGAGACATCCTTGATCCTGGCATCAGGGAAGCAACACACCATTCTGATTTTTCACTGCTGGCCACAGAAACGTCTGTCTGTACCTCAGACTAGAGAGTCCCCCAACACAATCGGTCTCTTGAAACCTGACATTGCATTAGAGCCAGTCTCAATACCAGAAACTTGGCTCTTCATGCTACATTCTCCTGAGAATCCATCGCCCCCTACATTTTCCAAACAGCATACTTGTTTGAAATGGGGATATCCACAGAAGACTTCTGCACTACCTGCCTACTTCTCTTACCTTTCCAAGAGTTAACCCATCTATGTGACTGTATCTGAGGCTTTTCTCCCTGCCTATAACTGCCATCCATCACACCCCATTGCTCTTGTAAATTCCTCATTGCCTCTAACTGTCTCTCCAACCAATCCATTCGATCTGATAGGATTCTCAACCAACAGATTATTACAGATATAATCCTCAGTAACACATAAACTCTCCATAAACTCCCACATCAGACAAGAAAAGTGTATCACTCGACTAAGGACCATTTTTGCTTCTTCCAATCTGCAGACCCAGAAAATATCACCGTCTTATTCCTCTTATTACTTATTATTCCATCTTATTACTGCGCCAGGCTAACTTAATACTTGTGGCCTATATTTTTAAGTGTAATCAAGAGACATATCTGAATAAAACATATAATCAATAAAGAACCCACTCTATTCACTATTGTAGACTTACAGCATGGCCCCAAGGCCACACTTAAAACTATTCACTTATCTGTTTCTGTGCTGTGATCTCTCCCAAACTGGTTCCTCTCAGATCAGTTGTGAATTTCACTGTTTGTTCATTTTCCCACTCTGATGTCAAGCGATACATGAATTCAAACAGTAAAGGCAATAACTGCGCAGGTTCACTATTGTGTCAGTTAGCAGTGCAGTTTGCTTTTTCTCTGGAATATAGTCTAGACCCTAATATTTTCTTATTTTAAATGTAGGTATAAGGCATTACATTGCAGATCCATTCAATTGGTCAAACTACTCACCTTTAAGCAAATTACATCGTTCCTGGACCTGCATTATTTTTACACCACAGTAAAAATACAAACAAAATAAAAAAAGAAAAGAATTGGCTTAAGTGTAACAATTGAAATGCTTCACTACTGCTAATTAACTGTTCTAATATAGTAACATCCCATAGACACACCCTTGGCAAAGCCAAACTCAGCAGAAAGCCAAGTTAATTACTATTGTGGTATTCCTTCAGTACTATATAGAACAAATTAACAACACTGAGAGGTTTAAACAGTCAGCATAATTTGGAAATTGGTTCCATTTGTAAATTACTATCATTTCCATTTTAAACCTGAATAAATAAATTAAAGTCACCATCCTCTCAGAGGGATGCCCTGTTGAGAGAGAGAGAGAACTGGTGGTGACATAGCCTTAGAGTCTACCACATCTCAACTGATGGAGAATACTTGAGAATACTGGACCTTTATATTTGTATGGAAATTCAACCCACCCTGTAAGTGCCACTCTGCATCAGAAACCAGCTGCCCAGATATCTGAGCTAACCGATCCCCTAAATCTGAGTATTCAGGTCTCATAAACCCAGAAAGTTTCAATCACCTTTTGTTCGAGATAAAGTCAATTGTTTTGCTTTGAACCCTGGAACTTGTGTGAAAATTTTGGAGACAAATGGAAATAATTCTTATAATCTTTGAAAGAAAGAAATGGTTATTTTTAAATACCTAGGAATGAAAAAAGAATTGAGATTTCCCATGAATCATTTAGATTAACAAACTAAAATCACACAATGTTTTGAAATTTAAGAAAATTAAGTGTTATGTAAAAAATATTTGATAACGGTTAGGCTTTCAACCCTTTCTGGCTTTGAGTTATCAAGTTCAGTTCAAAGACTTTCACTTAAAGTACTTACTTATTACTATTAAGAGCGACACCATTTTAAAAGAGATGAATTATCCAATTAACCAGTGGATATAAATGGATGGACAAGTTTTTACTTCTTTAACTTTTACTGCAACAAATAAACTAAAATCAACATTAATGAATCAATCATTAACCTGCAACTAATACAATCTAAAGACAATGTGCTTTCACACGAAACAACTAAAACAATTGAGATACATCCTGCAACATTTTTAACAGTGCATTGCACTTTTGGCAAATACGTCACATTACTGGAACAGTTCCCAGTGTTTCTCAGCTCTTCAACAGACTCACTTCTTCCAGCCATGGAATTTACAGTGCTCTTTGAAAATCATTCCACTCTGCTTGGTTATTCTCGGTCCAATTTTCATCAGCAAGGTCCACCTCACTGATTCCCTGTTTCTTACATTTTCAAGAGCTTCATCTGTTCTATCTTTTTCATTCAAACAGATAGTAAACTCTCACCTGTGAGGTTGGAAACACAAAACAGTCCTTCCTTGTTTGTCTACAGCTGTACTTTCATTGGTCTCTGCTTGTAAAGCGCAGCTACCCATTTTCTGCAAAAACAGTGTGTAAATGTGTTTTGTTTTCAACATAACCGTCTTACAAACCTCTGCTTTTCTGAAATTTCTGTTAGTTCATTCAGTTATGGCCTGATTTAATAATTTCACTTTGTGGCTTTGAGCTTTAAATTTTCTAATCATGTGATGCTCCATTTGTTCAGTCAGATACAAAAGATTTGGTATAAATCATGTAACTAAAAAATATTTAACTGATTGAATTTTCTCTTTTGTTATATCCAGCATGTCACAAAAAGTCTTAACTGGATCTCAGTTTTTAAAATAAAACAGGCTAAAATAAAACAAAGAACTGTGGATGCTGAAGATCTGAAACAACAACTGAAATTGCTGGAGAAACTCATCAGGTCTGGCAGCATCCGAGAGACAAATAATTTAGTACATGGATTCTAAAAAAGAGCCAGGAACATTAAGCACAATATCTTTTAATGTACATCAAAAGCTGGTTATATTTGAAAGGTAAAGCCATAACTATGGTAGATTTGTATCTTTTATATCCAGTCTATTGCCCAGTGGCTCTGACATCCATCACTATGAAGTGCCTGGAGAGGATAGTAATGGCACCTATTAACTGCAGCCTCCCAGATTGCCTTGATCTACAATTCACCCACAATCACAATAGGTCAATGGCAGACAATATCTCCCTGGCCCTACATTTATCCCTGGAATATCTGGATAACAAGGACACTTACATCAGATTTATATTTGTTGACTGTAGCTCTGCCTCCAACACCATAATTCCAGAAAAACTCATCTCCAAACTTTGAGACCTATGAGTCTGCTCCCCACTCTGCAACTGGATCCTGAACTTCCTGCCTCTCAGACCACAATCAGGAAGGATCTCCTCCACAATAATCCTCAACACCAGCCTCCCGCAAAGCTGCGTATTCAGCACCATACCATATTTCTTAGACAGAGGAACCTCAATTATCCAAACGAGATGGGCCCGGCAGAATTTCGTTCGAATTGATTATTGGATTAATTGATTTAATGCTTCTCCTCTGGGGCTGGGAGTTTTCTGAAGTTTCCTTTCTTATTGCTCTGCCTGCCTTGCTCCCTTTCTCTGGCTCAGGGTGTGTTTCTGAGCACACATTTGAGTGAAAGGGACCTGCAGCACTGCTGAAGCCTCTCCCCGCCACTGCTTCACTTCAGTGGGATTGACAGAGTGAACACTTGCTAGTTCTGCTCCCCATTCAGGAGACTATCTAGCAGCACACTTCACCACACCATCCCCACCCTGCCCTGCCCGAATCCCACTCTGCGCAACCTGTCCCGCGCAACCTGCCCCGTGCAATCTGCAACCACCCCCACCCCCACAATGGAGATGGCAGCTGGACTGGACATCAACAGCAACACTGCCACTGTCTTTGGGGGGGGTGAGTCTCAAGATAGCACATACACACACACAACTTTTTGACAAGTTCCAACTATGCCCTGTACGGGACAATGTTGGAGAGATTATCTAGGGAAGGGGGGTTGAGGGTGCCCCACCCCATGTAGAACTCCAGGGAAAGTGTGAGGAGAGAGAGAGGGCAGGAGGTCAGTCATTTGGAGATGGTGCCTGGGCTCCCATCGATGTCCAGAAGTGTTCTCGGCAGCATTTCAGTAAGCTGAGTTCATTTTTCATCATTATAAACAAAAGATGCTATCAGTGTTGGTAACACCTCTTTGATGTCATATTTCTATCGGGACCTTGAGATCTTCAGATAATCTGAAATTCGGATGATTGATATTTGGATAATTGAGGTTCATCTGTACATTTATGTCCGTGTGGCCAAATTCAGCTCCAACTCCTTATTATCAGCTTATTAGAATTGGTGTAAAGACAGCAATTTCTCCCACAATGTCATCAAATATGGGAGCTGATTATTGACTACAGGAAGCAGAGTGGAGGACACACCTCTGTCTATATCTATGGTGCTGAGGTGGAAGTGGTTGAGAGCTTCAAGTTCCTAGGAGTTAATATTGCCAACAATCTATACTGGGCATCCATGTAGATGCCACAGTCAAGAAAGTACACCAACACCACTGCTTCCTCAGAAGGCTGAAGATATTCAGCATTTCCATAATGACTCCACAATGTTTGTGGATGCACCAGAGAAAACATCCTATTTGGATGCATCACAATGGTATGGTAATAGCTCTACCCAGACTGCAAGAACTTACAGAGAGCATTGTGAACATAGCCTTCCTTCTATTGACTCCATCTACACTTCCTGCTGCCTCACAAAAGCAACCAAATTTACCAAAGAGCCCTCCCTGTCTGATTGTGCTATCTTCCACCCTCTTCTGCTGGGCAGGCGATACAAAAGTGTGAAGGCAAGTACTAAAAGATTAAAGAACAGCTTCTTCCCCACTGTTAGCAGACTTACAAATGAACCTCTCATATATTAGAATTGATCTTTCTCTGCACTTTCTCTGTAGCTGTGACACACTATTCTGCATTCTATTCTATTATCCTGATACGCCAAGGTAAGGTATGATTTGTCTGGTTAGCATGCAAAAACAATACTTTTCACTGTATCACAGTACACATGACAATAATAAATCAAATTCAAACAGCCTGGTACTGAAGTACATTAGTGTAGTTATAATTTGTCATCATATTCTTTGGGTTAAAATGATCAAAGGGTATGGGATGAGAGCAGGAACAGTGTTCTGAGGTGGATGATCAGTCATGTCATACTGAGTGGCTGTGCAGGCTCAAAGAGCCAAATGGACAACTGCTGCTCTTATTTTCTCTGTTTCAATGAGTAGTTTTCATATCATTGTCACCTAATCATATCTTCTTTTATTTATTGATTGCAAAATCCATTTCTATTATATCACTAATGTTTCACTTTTATTTTTGAAAAAGTAAGGAACCAATATTGATGATTCAAGAATACAAAGTGATTCAATATTCTTAATTCAAGTTAAAGAAAGAACAATAATAGCAGTAAACTGAAATAGGAAAAGAACAGTCAAAGTAGGTGTTTCACCAGGGATACAAACAATCAAAATAAGACCATTCAGATTCATGTTTTTGATTACTGACTGTTTGTAGGAATTTGCATATTTGTTAATGGCTAAATACGATTGTGGTGTTCATTTGGAATCTTAAAGAATAGCACTTGTACTAGGCATGTTTTGGAAGCAGACCATGTTATTCACTAGAGCAACAGCTGCAAAAACTGAAGGGTGGTGTTATCATTTCAGGGAGTTGTAATTGTATTTCAATCCACTGGAGTACCCCGTTCTGAGAGCTGCCATATTGTCTGTCATGCCAATTTCCACTGCAGATGTTGAATCCAGTGGGGGTTTAAGTTCATGCCCTTGTGTCTCCTTTTAACTCAAAGAATGCCATATCATGTTCAACCACAAGGAACTTATCTGCTGTTTATTTTGGAAATTTTTTAACAGACCACCAGGCAGACTGTGCCTGATATTTTATGTTCATTCAAGCCAGGAGTCATATAAATCACAGGCTTATCTGAAGTGTAATTAGATAAGATGTTGCTTTGCAATCATTTTCTTGCAGCTTAGCCCCATTATAACAGCAGTCTAGATCAAAAATATGCTTAAGGCATTTTCTGGAAAAGTAATGGAACAGATTGGAATTTTTAAATTTCATTTTAAGGTGTACATTTCCCTGGTTCCACTCCCAACACAGAACTTACTTTGCCCTGCATTGATAATCTACCTGGGTCAATTTGAAACATGATACATAAAGTTGGTAAAGCCTACAGTTTTTGGAATCAGAAATCATGTAGGAGCTTGACAATTGAGGTGCTCACAGTAAGGGAACATGAGGAGACAATGAGATCGACTATCAGAGATTTGGCGATTGACCAGTCAATGGTGACCTTCACGTTGGAGACCATGTTCCTATAACCATTTGTTTTAATTTTACTAACCAACCTTCTTTGGGGCCCTTATAAAAAGCCTTCTGAAAATTCAAATATACTGTATCCGTCAATTATGTTAGTAACATCCTCCAAAAGGTCCAACAAATTTTTCAAACATGATCTACCATTCACAAATCCATGCTGACTATGCCCAACCAGACCTTCTTCAAACATGTGTCTGAGGCCTGAACCAAGCAATGCTCTATCACTGTTGTCTTTTGATTCTTCTTTCTTCCCCTCTCCTGTACAACCTAGCCCCCAGTGGTGTTGTGGATTTGTCTCTGGCTTGTAGTCCTCTTAGGAACCATTGCCTTTGCTAGTTTCCAAATGGAATACAGATTGGCAAGCATATAGACTCGTGAATATTCAGGTAGTGGTAAGTACCTCTCACTATGGTCAGTGGGAGAATCGAGCCAACATCAGATGGGTATTGTGAGGGTGGTAGTTACTGAGACAAGTTTGGGTCTACAATGTGAGAAAACCTACGAGATCTTGCAGATAGAACTCACTGTGAAAATCAATGAAAATGGCACTTTGCCAAAGCATGGTCAGATTCTTAATTGATAATAAATAAGATTCTGACAAAAGGTCTCCAGACTTGAAACATTAACTCTGCTTCTCTCTCCTCTAATAGCTCCAAACCTGCTCAATTTCTCCAACAATTTCTGTTTTTGTTTTTGATAATAAGAAACTGCTATATTGAAATCATGGATCAACGTATTTTCACCGTCATCCTATTCTTGTTCTTTCTCCACGGCCTATAGAGTTAAAGTTCTTGAATAATTGCTGCTCGAAACCTCTATCTTCAGTGGTTTCAATCTCACCACAGCCTTAGCCTCAGTATTCATCCTTCCCCTAATGGCCAACACAGTCTCTATCATGGGATGTGTTGTCTCCTCTGGTTAGCTTCTGGTATCTCTGGTTGTGTACCACTTCGCCCTGCAAGAAGGAAGTGTGTCAGTGGTGTTGGTTGTCAGTGGGTGGTTTTGTTGTCTTAGTTGTAAAGAGATATGGGTGGAGGTTTTCAACTGTGCTAAGAATCCCAGGTTAAGGTGAAGCCATGCATTTTAATGACAAGATCTGGTTGATTGTGATTGTTGGTAAGTTAGTGGCAGTAGGGCAATGAATTGAATAAAGTGTGGGGCTCATGTTGCATTTGTTAGGACATTATATTTGAAGATGTATTCACTGGCCTTTACCGCTTGTGTGAGATCATTGACTTTTTTTCCCTGCACTGTGTTTATGTTCTTGGAGTTCTTCTGTGATTGAATTGTGCAGATATCTCTTTCCACAATCTTTGAGTAAGTGCCTACATGGCTTTTGAATAGAATGGCTTTTGAACAGCTACGTGAATAGAAGACATCTGTCCTTCATTCTACATTTTCAACCGAGACCTTCACGGGGCGGTGACTTGTTGGGCCGAAGGGCCTGTTTCCACACTGTAAGTAATCTAATCTAATCCAAAAACCTGAGAGATTGCTCTCTTCCATTGTCAGTCATTGTACATTCTTGCACAGAACTCTATGGTCACTTATCTCAGCATCTCCAAAAGCCATAATTCACTTCACCTTTAAGAGTTGCAGGTTAGCCTTAAGTTTGACAGACCAGCTTTGCATAGTTCTGGAACTGGGCTTCCTGCAATCAATGAACAATATGAGTAGCAATGGCTGCATTCAGAATTCCTGGTGATGCACAGACAAGATAAGGATGGTACCCTGTCTGCATTTAATTAACTGGTGCACATTCACCATATGCTGTGATTGCTCTGCCCATTTCTGGGCATTATCTGGATGGATTGGACCTGTGTTGGAAATAGAGTTCAAACAAGCCATCTTAGTGATCAATCAGATATGGGTTTAAAGCGCACTTTAACATCAAACAGATACCAAGGCTGTGAATTAACTGAGGAAGTATCAATGACAAAGGGGCGTATTGTAGCAAGAATATGCATCACTGCATTTGTTGAGTATCCTAAAGAAAAGCGATCTGTTTTGAAATGTAACAAATGGCCAAATTCTAAATTCTAAACTAATTCTAAATTCTAAGACTAATTCTAAATTCTAAAACTAAGACCCAGTATTGGAATGTTTACACTTATGCTAAATATGGCCAATGGATCCTGTACAATAAGGTAATAAATCTCCTCTGTTAAATCAGTTATTATATTGCAGAGATTAAATGCCTACTATGAAAATGAACACAAAATCAATAGTCCTTTTAACATTATAACACAAGAATAAATGCGCCTCATTGAACAGAAAGTTGGAAATTACCAGTAACTCGATAGGATTTTTTATTTTGTTCTTTATAGAGCATTTATGATAATCTCAAACTCAAAGGCAATTAGGAATGGGCAATAAATTCTGCTCTGACCAGTGATGCTCACATCCCGTGTGAAAAAAGAGGAAATTCTATCCATGTTAAATTTGTGCATTCTTGATTAATTTAGATTCTAGAATTACAACATTTTCTTGCTATTAATCCTGTTCTTCACAATCAATTCAAACCCTGTGTTGAAGAGATGTGCAATTTGTTAAGGTGCCATGGACACTTCTGTAGTGATTGTAACAAGGTCAGCCAGGACACCTCTCAGAATATGAATCCCCTGACTGGAGCTGTTAGCCTGGTTCAATCAGAGAGCCCTGCATGACATAAAAGAACAGGAGTGTCAGAACTTCTGTTCAGTCTGAGAGGTGGCTCTGAGGAAGCCACACCAGTGTCAAGGAATCTCCACATGTAAATAAAGTGTGACTTGGTGATGGGATACTTACTATGGAGTTATTTCAATGGTGATGACAGAAAAACATGCTTCTAAAGAAATTCACTCGCAATAGTTGCCTTTGAGTCAGGGTAAGCATTTCTGCCATCATGTCCATAATTTGGGAACCCTTGTCTCATTTGATCCTGCCATCGATGACTAGGCCCAATACTTGGAAAGAATGCATTATTTTTTTCCAGGCAAATGACATTGGAGTAGATGGAAAGCAACAAGTACTTCTCCTGACAGCTTGTGCACCTGCGGTTTTTTTGGTTATTAGGAGCCTGACTTTCCTTGAGGTACCAGATACTGAGACCTTTCAAGAGTTAACGGACTTAGTTAGCGATGACTCCAAGCAGCCTCTAATTATGAGATACTGTTGGTGTTTCTTAGCAAATTGAGAACCGGGGAATCTGTATTGGGATCTTTGACTAGATTAAGATTACCGATAGAGGTATGTGACTTTAGTTTAACCCTTAATGTGATGCTGAGAGATTGTTTGGTATGTAGGATTAATGATGTAACCTTGCAAAAGCACCCACTAGCTGAAGCCCAAATGAACTTCAAACAGGCTTTATGGTTGGAAAATGTGACAAGTGGAGTATAAGAGTTGCAGGATATTCTTGATGGAAGTGGACACCTTCAGCAGTCTGACTGAGTGTGGCGAACACACTCGAATGAAAGCAATTACATAACCTCACCCAAGACATATCTTGAATGGAGGGACTCTAATTCAGCCCATAAAAAAACCCCAAAACAAAGCCAAGCCTCAGCCGAACTAACCAATGTAGCTGCTGCCAGAATACAGACTCAGAACAAAAGAATCTACAGCAAAAGACCTAAATAGGATAAGAGAGTTTCTTGACCAGTATCCAAGAAAGTGCATACCCTACATTTGGTTTGGAACAGTTTGATTGCTTAGCAACATCCAAATCAGAACCAATCAAAATAATTGTCTGGTTAAATGGTCACAGATAACGGGCCATCATTTACCAGCAGGGAATTCAAGTATTTTGTAAAAGTTGAATGGTATTCAATATCTAAGGACAGTTCCATACCATCCTTCATCCAATGGTCTGGCAGAAAGAGCAGTCCAGACTTTGAAAACAGGTGTAAGGAAGTGGCCTTCAGCTTCACTAGACAGTAAACTGTCCCAGTTCAAATTCGTTTATTGAAATACCCCTCATGCAATATAGGGATGGCTCCAGCAGAGTTGCTAATGGGGAGAAGACGCCACATGAGGTTAAATATGATCTTCCCAGACCGGGGGAGGAGGGTGAAAAGGCATCAGGAATGCCAATGCCGGACACAATTCTCCACTCAGTAAGAGAAAGTCAGTTTACTTCAGGGGATGAAGTTTGGTGTAGGCTCTACATGGGTAAAAGGCATGGTCGATGTGAGGTCCGGTCTAGTGACATACAAAGTTCGGGTCAGTGCAACTGTCTTGAGCAAGCACATGGGCCACGTGAAAGCTGCAAACTCACACACAGTATGGGAGCAAAACATGCCCAGCTCCTCAACAGCCTTTCAGACTGTTCCAGAACCTGTGCAGTCTCCCTCACTATCAAGCTATGAAGATACCTTGAACTATGAGATGAACATGGCATAAGTTATCCCCTTGATGCCTTTGCTGCCTGACAAAGAGATTGGACTTCTTCTGAGAAGCTCCAGGCAGCAGGGTTGAGCTAATGTGCAGTACACACCGTCCATATCGAAAGCTGAGATGGAGGAGTCTGACCCAATGCGAAAATGCCCCAGGTGAAGCTATATAATAAAACTGCCATATGTCCTCAGACTTGGAGGGGGAGGGAGTGTAGTGATTGTAATGAGGTCAGGCAAGTGGACCTCATAGAGTATGAGTTCTCTGATTGAGCTGTTAATCTGATCCAATCAGAGATCCCCAGCTGGCAGATTAGAACAAAAGTATCCTACCGCAGTTAGATGGTAGTGTGGGGGTTAAATTTTTTAAAAAAAGACAAAAAAAGAAAAAAAGAACAAAAGGATTCTGTTCACTTTGAGAGCTGGCTCTCCACATGTAAATAAAACTTGACTTGGTGATGGGATACTGCCTTCTGTTGAGTTATTTCAACTACCATTCTATCATTAAGTACCAATATAAGAGATGTCTTTGGAATATTGCTCATTACAATTTATGCCCTGACTCATGCTAGCAAGTGAATTGATTGATGCCTGTACTGTTTAACTATGTTGACGTGGTGATGTTTATCAACTCATGATCTCCCTCTGTGAGTTAAACAATGCCTGAGGTACATCATCACATGAAGTTTAGGTGTTTATAAGAGAACCTGCCTGATTTTACATTCATTAAAATGATTGCCGCATGGGTAGGAATGAAAAATCTCCTGCAATGAATATTGGAAATGTGTTTAACATTCACTATTTTGTTGTATCACCTTCAAGCATATGCTGAATTTGGGAAAGTTTCCACAACTGGACGTCATTACTAATTGGAGTATTTATCGAATATTTAATAATCAAGATTCCCTCTTAAAAATGGTCTTGAATAAGATCCTTTTACTTAGCAAAGATGCAGAAGGAAGAAATATCCACCTCTGATGACCTACTTTATAATTTACAGATGTTGGCATCACTTTTCCTTTGTTTTGATTAATGTAGCAACCCCTAGCAACTCCTCCCAGGGATAAATTCCGTCTTAAAATCTGCATCTTTCCCAACAAGTGAATATTGATCTTAGAGGAGTAGCATTCTGCTTGAAAACATGGGTGAGTCATTGGGTGTGTCTGAAATAATTAAACACTGTCTAAGCATTTGGAACTACAATCTTCAAACAGCCAGATTGTGCAAGATTTATTAACTCACCTCACAAAAGTGTCAAGTGACATCATTTCCCTCCAACATCTGGTGTAAGTGAGCAGTTTTGAAAAACATTTCTCCCTGTACAGCCAATAATATGTTTGTAGAAGTGCCACATTCACAGTGGTTGAGATGGAATGAAATGGCTGGGACATTTTAGAAACTCTTGCTGGCTCCAACATATGATTGGAATTTAAAAACAAAAGACATAGACATACAAACAGGCCAGAAGGCTTATTGAGCCCACTCGCTTTCATTAAGTAAGATAATAACACAATAATGTCTGTATCAGCTCAACTTTCCTCTAAATCTCCTGATTCCCTGAACGCCCAGCATTTTATGGAACATTTAATTTTCATTGAAAATTCTCCTTATCTGCTACATTGGGAGTGACAAATATCTTTCATTCTTTGTAATTGTTCAGAAATCGGTGCTCTGTTTCTTGAATGTACAAAGGCTTTTTTCACGATTTAGTTTGTGTAGAAAGTCGTTTTCAGGTTAGGTCTGCTTCAGTCAGTTGTAATATAAAAGCACCCACTTGTTCAAACAGTATGTCATTGCACCAACTTCAGAAGAACCCTTTCCTTACTGCCATGTTAATCTTTCCACCTCTCAAACCAGCAATCTTTGCAGTTTGGTAAGTACAATGTATTTGATGGGAACACATTCAACTGAATTCCCCAGAGAGCCAGAACACAATGCTGTCTTGGTTAGAGAACAAATTAAGTATATTAATTATCGTCATATTACCTTATAACAACTACAAGCAATGAAATACTGTTAAGGATATTAGTTATAAAAAAACAGGGCCTAATAATTCCAATTTGTTAAATATCTTGTACCTCAAAGTTTGGGAGAAGATTTGTAGCTCGGGTGCTCGTTGTTGTGGTTCTGTTCACCGAGCTGGGAATTTGTGTTGCAAACATTTCGTCCCCTGTCTAGGTGACATCCTCAGTGCTTGGGAGCCTCCTGTGAAGCGCTTCTGTGAAGTTTCCTCCGGCATTTATAGTGGCTTGTCTCTGCCGCTTCCGGTTGTCAGTTCCACTGTCCACTGCAGTGGCCGGTACATTGGGTCCAGGTCGATGTGTTTGTTGATAGAATCTGTGGATGAGTGCCATGTTTCTAGGAATTCTCTGGCTGTTCTCTGTTTGGCTTGCCCTATAATAGTAGTGTTGTCCCAGCCAGAGAAACAATAGCCAACCTGCTGGACATACAGAACAGACAACAGGATGTTGAACCTAACAACAAAGACGGCATACTTAAACTACTGGACCTGTGCATCACAACACACTTCATATTCAACAACCAGATATACAAACAAATCAACGGAACACCCATGGGCTCACCGATCTCTAGACTCATAGCAGAAGCAGTAATGCAAAGGTTAGAACAGTCTTACTACAAATTCAACCCAAACTCTGGGTCAGATATGTGGATGACACCTTTGTAATCATCAAAAACACAGAAATAGAGAACACACACCGGATCATCAATGCCACACTCACCGGAATCCGATTCACGAGAGAGGAAGAAAAGGATAACCAACTCCCATTCCTAGACGTGATGGTACAGAGAACACCGAACGGAGAATTCAGCACAAAGGTATACAGGAAAGCCACACACACAAACCAAGTCCTGAACTATGAATGCAACCACCCCAACACACACAAACAAAGTTGCATCAAGACACTATTCAAAAGGGCCACAACACACTGCAGTACACCAGAACTGCAAAAAGAGAAAGAAGAACACCTATACAATGTATTCGCCAAAAACGGATACCCGCGCAATTTCATCAACAGATGCCTAAGGGAAAGACAATGGAACGAGGACATGCCGCAACCCAAAGGACTAGCCACACTACCATACATCAGGAGCATTTCCGAACTGACAGCCAGACTACTGCGAGCACGAGGACTCATAACAGCACACAAACCAACAGCCACTCTCAGACAACAACTCACCAGAACGAAGGACCCGATACCCAGCATGAGCAAAACCAATGTAGTGTACAAAATCCCATGCAAGGACTGCACAAAACACTACATCGGACAAACTGGAAGACAGCTAACGATCCGCATCCATGAACACCAACTAGCCACAAAACGACACGACCAGCTATCCTTAGTAGCCACACACGCAGATGACAAGCAACATGAATTCGACTGGGATAACACTACTATTATAGGGCAAGCCAAACAGAGAACAGTCAGGGAATTCCTAGAGGCATGGCACTCATCCACAGATTCTATCAACAAACACATCGACCTGGACCCAATATACCAGCCACTGCAGCGGACGGCTGGAACTGACAACCGGAAGCGGCAGAGACAGGCCATTATAAATGCCGGAGGAAACTTTACAGAAGCGCTTCACAGGAAGCTCCCAAGCACTGAGGATGTCACCTAGACAGGGGACGAAACGTTTGTAACACAAATTCCCAGCTCAGCGAACAGAACCACAACAATATCAGAGAAGATACAAAACTTGATCTACTGTTGGGAAACAAGACATGACAGAGGTGCAACTAGGGGAGCACTTTGGGGTGAGCGACAATAATTTTATTAGTTTTAAAATAGTGATGGAAAAGGATAGACCAGACCTAAAAGTTGAAGTTTTAATTTGGAGGAAGACCAATTTTGATTGTATTAGGCAAGAACATTCAAAAGTTGATTGGGGCAGACGTTTGCAGGTAAAGGGATGGCTGGAAAATGGAAGCCTTCAAAAATGAGATAACGTGAGTCCAGAGGCAGTATATTCTTGTAAGGGCGAAAGGCAAAGCTAGCAGGTGTAGGGAATGCTGGATGACTAGAGAACTTGAGGCTTTGGTTAAGAAAAAGAAGGAAGCATATGTCAGGTATAGACAGCAGAGATCGAGTGAGTCCTTAGAAGAGTAAAAAAGCAGTAGGAGTATACTTAAGAGGGAAATCAGGAGGGCAAAAAGGGGACATGAGATAGCTTTGGCAAATAGGGTTAAGGAGGATCCAAAGGGTTTTTCAAATACATTAAGGACCAAAGGGTAACTAGGGAGAAAATACAGCCCCTCAAAGATCAGCAAAGCAGCCTTTGTGCGGAGCCACAGGAGATGAGGGAGCTCCTAAACGAGTATTTTGCATCAGTATTTACTGTGGAGGAGGACATGGAAGATACAGAATGTAGGGAAATAGATGGTGACATCTTGAAAAATGTCCATATTACAGAGGAAGAAGTGCTGGATGTCTTGAAATGCATAAAAGTGGATAAATCCTCAGGTCTACCCTGGAACTCTGTGGGAAGCTAGGGAAGTGATTGCTGGGCCCTTTGCTGAGATATTTGAATCATCAATAGTCACAGGTGAGGTGCCGGAAGACTGGAAGTTGGCTAATGTGGTGCCACTGTTTAAGAAGGGTGGTAAGGACAAGCCAGGGAACTATAGACCAGTGAACCTGACATCGGTATTGGGCAAGTTGTTGGAGGGAATCCTGAGGGACAGGATTTACATGTATTTGAAAGGAAAGGACTGATTAGGAGTAGTTAACATGGCTTTGTGCATGGGAAATCATATCTCACAAACTTGATTGAACTTTTTAAAGAAATAACAAAGAAGACTGATGAGGGCAGAGTGGTGGACATGATCTATACCGACTTCAGTAAGGCATTTGACATGGTTCCTCATGGTAGAATGATTAGAAAGGTTAGGTCTCTTGGAATACAGGGAGAACTAGCCTGGATACAGAACTGGCTTGAAAGTAGAAGGCAGAGGGTGGTGGTGGGTTGCTTTTCAGACTGGATGCCTGTAACCAGTAGTGTGCCACAAGGATTCATGCTGCGTCCACTGTTTTTTATCATTTATATAAATGACTTGGATTAAACATAGGAGGTATAATCAGTAAATTTGAAGATGACACCAAAATTGGAAGTGTAGTGGACATCGATAAGTGTTACCTCAGAGTACAATGGGATCTTGATCAGATGGGCCAATGGGCTGGGGAGTGGCAGATGGAGTTTAATCTAAATAAATGTGAAGTGCTGCATTTAGAAAAGGCAAATCAGGGCAAGACCTAGACTTTTGATAATAAGGCCCCGGGGAGTGTTGCTGGACAAAGAGACCTTGGAGTGCAGGTTCATTGTTCCTTGAAAATGGAGTTGCAGTGAGATGGGATAGTGAAGAAGGCATTTGATATGCTTGCCTTTATTGGTCAGAGCATCAAGTAGAAGAGTTGGGAGTCATGTTGTGGCTGTACAGGACATTGGTTGGGTAACTTTTGGAATATTGTGGGCAATTCTGGTCTTCTTTCTATCAGAAGGATGTTGTGAAACTTGAAGGGGCTCAGAAAAGATTTACAAGAATATTGCCAGAGTTGGAGGATTTGAGCTATAGGGCTAGGCTGAATAGGCTGGGGCTGTTTTCCCTGGAGACTCAGAGGCTGTGGTGTGATCTTTTAGAGGTTTATAAAATCATGAGGGGCATGAATAGGAAAATAAATAAGGTATTTTCCCTGGAATAGAGTCCAGAACTAGAGGGCATAGCTATAGGTTGAGAGGGGAAACGTTTAAAAGGGACCTAAGGGGCAACTTTTTCACACAGTGTGTGTATGGAATGAGCTGTGGTGGAGGGTGGTACAATTATAACATTTAAAAACTATTTGAGTGGTAATATAAATAGGAAGGGTTTAGAGGGATATAAACCAAGTGCTGGCAAATGGGACTCGATTAGGTTGGAATATCTGGTCAACATGGACAAGTTGGACTGAAGGGTCTGTTTCAATGCTGTACATCTCTATGACTCTAATGTTGAGCCATTGTCCACAGTGGGCATGATGCCAAGGATGCTTCAACTGGGGGAAGATTGTGCTTCAGCCAATGCAGCTCTTCCACTGGACACAAGAACAAAACAAAATCCTCTTTGTCACCTCAGGAAAAGAAAACAGCTTTACGTTCATCTGCCTGCCAGCTGGGGGAGATCAGGGCTGCTGGAGTTGTCAGATGAAGATCATTAGAAAAGACAAATTGCCTGGTTAATAGGAAGTTTAACGTTATTGGCTTCACTTACTCTGGATGATGAACCAGATTCATTGTGCATTCCTGTGAAAAAGCTTAACCCTCTCAATTAAGACTGGACACAAACATGAGCCTTTGATTGTGAAGGATATTTTGCTACCATATGACGCCTGTATTAAACAGCAGGCTTCTACCCACACAAAAAAGTTGTATGAAGGGCAGATATCAAATGATTCTAGGAAAAGAAGAATAGTTCTTCCAATATCCTGCCCAATATTTACCCCTCCAACAACATAACATTTTTTTTTAATCAAGTGTTTGCCACATCCTGAGGATACGAAAGGTTATTTAGAAATGCAAGTTCTCCTTTTGTGATAATCGCTTCAGTGTGCTGGCTAATGTTGGGAGTCTCTTTGGACTGTGCAAATGCTGTAACTCTCCGACTCTAGAGCACGTTAATTCAATCCTCGTTGCTATGCTGCAGGGTTCAATCCATATGGCATTATTCTGCTTCAGTCTGAGATCATGTCCGCAGAAGGAACCTCTTTATGTGAATGAGAAACAGCTGCTTTAAACATGATGCAATGTTGTTCATATTTAGGAGAGCTAAACATTCACCAAGTCAATTTTCATATCATGCATTTGTGCTGTTCTACTGTAAATACGTTTCATCTCCTTGCCAATCAGTTAGGGAAAGAATGAAAGCCATTTTATTTTTTTCTCACCTCACCAGTCTTTTCTCTCCTACTTCTGTGACTTAACATTGCATTCCACCTACATTGCTCTCTCTCTGTCTCTGTCTCTGTCTCTCTCTCTCTCTGTTTTGCACTATCTTCACCCCCCCCCCACCCACCATTAGCAGCTGAATTTAGTATGGTGTCTACTTGTTATTTCTGAATTTGGGACAACACATTCAGAACAAATTTGGAAGTAAATCAGCTGCAGAATTGCCATTTGTAATAGTTATTGTGGAAATTATTGTAATGCGTGAGTGCAGTGGCCTGGTTCTAATGACATTCGACTAAGAACCTATGGAAAACGAAGAAGCAAATTCAGTAAAATGCCATCGTAGCTAGAAACGGAACCTAAAAGATCATCCAGAAAACTTATTTGAAAAGGGTTTTAGGCTCACTGCCTTTGCAAATCAGCACCCTGATACCTATTTCAGTCCCTTTTTCATTATTGGGAGTGGTCTTTTGAGAGACTGTTGTATGGTGGATCCTCACCATTAGACATCATGTTATATGATCTAGTAGCCTCTCTTGTCACCATAAAGTAGATTTTGTTCACCAGCCCCCCATTAGATTGGGATCAACAAGGCTTGCTTTGTCCAATGTCATGGAAGCAAACCACTAGTTTAACTAACTATGACTGACCAACCAGTAATCTAGGAGGCTTATGCTTAAACAAGATATAGTTTGCTCCATAAAAACTGAAAGAACTGTGTAAATCAAGGGGGGAAAAAGTGATTGGTAGAAAAGCTCAGCAGGTCTGGCAGCAGCTTTGGAGAGAAATCAGAGTTAACATTTCTGGTCCAGATCTGAGGAAGGGTCACTCGATCCAAACGTTAACTCTGATTTCCCTCCACAGGTGCTGCCAGACTTGCTGAGCTTTTCCCCCAATCTCTATTTTTGTTTGTAGTTTACTCTACAATAGCAATCAGGTACAAGTTACATTGGTATAATAATGAGGGTTCTTGTAACACATTGCTAGTGTCCCTACCTCTGTACCAGATAGTCCAGATTCAAGTCCCAGCTGTTCCAGAGATATGTCAGGACATGCCTGAACACGATGATTAAAAAATACCTACAATTATTTGATTGGATTGGTTACGAACACTATGAGAAGACATAAAGGTATGTCTCCTTTGAGATCTAGAGTTGTTCTTCTTAACTCTTTATGACATTATCATATTGGATAAGTTCAATGCACTCCTCGGAATTAATCTTTTCAGAACAAAGCACCTTATCTAACACATGCCCCCAGCTGTTTTGTTTCAATGTCAACAATTATACATTCATGTCTCCAATTAGATAATCAGTTCTATCCCATTTCTCCTCAGTATCTGACTTCACAAATTCAGGTAATCTAGAAGCTTCATAATACTTCTAGATCTCATTCTGTTTGGACTTTGAAGATTGCAAGCAATTTGGGTAAAGGACATTTAATGTTGATTCCTTTCTTGACTTTGTGATGTCTGTAAGCTAGTCTCCTGTGGTGATTGACCCTTCTTCGGATTCTCTGTTGTACTTTCTGATTTTGTTCCCAACATCGTGTGAATGGATTTCCCCAATATCAGATCTTTGTATTGTAATAAATCTTACAAAGACTTATTAGCAATTCCAACAGGAATTCTGGGATAGATGTTACATTCTTTTGGCTAATTTTGACGTTGTGTCAGGTTGTTATGAAGAGATTGTTCTGCAAGGCCTAATGAGTTCTCTCATTATCGTAGGCCACATGAATTGCCTACGATGCCCCCCTGCTGTCTCTCATGTATGATTTCTGCTCCATCTTATCACATCCTGTTCCCACAAAAATTTTACACAGTGGATATCTGACAAAAGACTAACATCCCTTGCACATGCACCCTCTTTAAAATGCTGCAGTTTACCCAAATGAGCATTGGCATTCCAAAGCTGCCCTGCTTGGTTATGAACAGCATTCAAACATGGCAAAGAAGGAGACAGATGGCATCACTTTTCTCCAACAAGGACGTGGAGGTCGCAGTCAACGGAGTGATTGAGAGGCTCTGTGGAGGACCAGCAGAGAAGGCTGTGGGACCAGATTCTGATCTAACATCACAGGCTGGGTCAGTGTTGTCTTCAAAGTCCAAACAGAATGAGATCTAGAAGTATTATGAAGCTTCTAGATTACCTGAATTTGTGAAGTCAGATACTGAGGAGAAATGGGATAGAACTGATTATCTAATTGGAGACATGAATGTATAATTGTTGACATTGAAACAAAACAGCTGGGGGCATGTGTTAGATAAGGTGCTTTGTTCTGAAAAGATTAATTCTGAGGAGTGCATTGAACTAAGGAATGGCCTGCAGTGCTGCAGGTTCAATGACTTCTCTGTTCGGCCAAGGTAAATTCAACACTTTCCTATTTGCATCCTCACGCTCTGTTTCTTGCATACACTTCCCACTAAGGCTCATGTCCCACCCAGTCTCACTAATACCTGCACTATCGTCCAACAGCTGCTCTCCCCCTTCAACTTCTCACACCACTAGCCTGCCAACTCTCTGTACTGCCTCTTCAGTCCTTTTTCCCCACATATGCCAATACTAAGAAATGTGCCACACACTGATATGTCACTCATTTCCCCCAGCCCCTTTTTCTCATCGTAGGAAAAGACAGCCCATAACAGGGCTGAGAAAGCCCAAACCAATGCTCGCCACTTCCCCTCTGACTGTGATGATCTTTCCCAGACATTTGCCAACTGCATCGTACTGTGTGGGTGCCATTTATTTCCTTATGAAGCTATGACTGTGTTTTTCTCGCAGTGATAATGACTGAGTAATATTTTGCTAATGTCCCCTTACAATGCTATTTGTTTTCTGTGTCCTTTCATGAGATTATCTAGTTAAACCATTTGTTATATCTCAGTGGGTCATTGGTGTTTACACTATTTGTCCTTCAATCCTCCTGACATGTGGGATGGCGAGTTCTCTCCACTATCTCCACCCATTTGTCTAAAGGACATTAGTTAGTTGGACTTATAATTTCCATATACCTACATGTATAATGGCAATTGCTTAAAAAGCCTTTGATATTGTTGGGATCAGACTCTCCCTTCTACTCTTTATGAAATAACAAGTTTTCTCTTTCCCACGAGATTCTGTGAGCCACTTCATTATCTTATCTGGTTGTCATGAGTGCAAAGATTCTGACTGTGGAAACTGCTGCCTCAAATAACAATTCTCTTCAGCCATACACAACTCCAACAATTTGCTGTTTGTTCAATTTAATTTCCTTTGTATGTTTCCTATAACATTGGCTCACCTATGAATGACCTCTATTGACTCCCTTCTGGGTTCCATTATTTGTTTTCCGTTAAAAGTGTCAATGTTATGATTGTTTGAACAGAAGTTCCTTTACTGCCATTTAATTTACTGCCTCCTCTTTGTTTAGGTCACATTAGTTCACCTGCATGCAATTTTTGAAGAATTTTGAAGAGTAAACTACAATTCTGCGTAGAAACACACTCATGAATAAAGTCCAAATTCCATCCAGATCACATGCTACCATGTTACCTAATACAATGGTAATGAAGATATTTGCTGATCATAACAATCAGTCTCTGTCTTTTAGTCTACACAAATGTAAACACAAGGATAAGAAAAACAGAGTTGCTGAGTTTTAGGAACCATAGACCTAACACTGTATCTTTCTCTCTCTCTCTCAAAACTTCAACATATAACACATGTCAGGTCTCAAATTAGTCCTATAGGATCACAGAAATATAGAAACGCTAGAGCACAGAAAAAGGTAATTTAGCTCATTGTGACTGCACTGGTTTGAAAAATGAATAGTGCACTCAGTACTATTCTTCTACATTTTCTATGAAATGCTGCACATTACTCCTTTTCAAATAACCATAGAACATAGAACAATACAGCGCTCTAATATCCTTTCGAATACCTCAATCAAACCTGCGTGCAACACGTACTCAACAAGTGCAATCTAAACCTTAACCACTCACTGTGTGAGAAAGCTATACTGATTACTTTAAACCTGTGGAGTTTTGTTTTTGATCCTTTCATGAGTAAAAATATTTTCCTCCTATTTACTGTGCAATACTTAAATCAGATCTCCCAAACTTCTCTTCTCCAAGGAGAACAGTCATTGCTTTTCCAATCAATCTTCAAAACTAAAATTCCTCATCTCTGGAACTATTCTCAGAAATCAATTCTGTACTCTGTACAGTGCCTTCATATTCATCTGCAAGTGCAGCACCCAGAGCTGAATACAATACTCAAGCTGAGGCCGAGTTCGTGTCTTATCCAAATTCCACATAATTTCCTCTCAGTCCTAACTTGACAACTTTAAGGACATACTGTGTTTCAAATATCAATATTTTATTCTGAAGTACTATTCTCTGAAAGAAGTTGCCTCAGTTATTTCATGTGTGCACGAGGACATTCTATTTTGCACATTCCAAGAAAGATTACAGTTTCTATTATATAATTTTAGACTTTATTCGCTCCTAGAGTGTTTTATTTATCTTAATTTTACCAGCCCCCAGAAGCAGAGAAGAGGAGACACAGCTAAAGAAAGGTCCAACATCCAACTGTGACAAAACTAAAACACTTTTACTCTGTGTGGGATGATTCCCAGTCCTTTCTACCTACTTTGGGGCAAAAAAGGTTTAAGAACAACAGTTTAACTTATAAACGTAGACCAATATTTTTGCGATCTTGATCCGATTCTCTTCATACGTCAATATCAACAAGATCTATGTCTGCCTCAGTTGTACTGTTTCTTTTATAATTTCCACATGAACTTTAATTATTTTTATTGTGGCTTACTACATATTGTAATGTCCTTTCCGTACTACTCTGATGTTTTATTTATATAATAGACAGAATAGGCACACAGATACCTTGTGGTAAGCCACATATATGCAGTGATCTGGAAAATATCATGAGGAAAGCTCCAGAACATGATTTAGGAAAGGAAAAGTATTCAAGCTGTGGACAATGTTATGTTATGTCTCACAGCTAGTATGGAATCGACTTCTAAGGAATGTATGTCATAATGTCATTACCAAATCACAGTGAGTGGCCTGATGGTATAAAGGTCTCTGTCTCCATATATCTGGGTTCTTTTGCATTATGACACACTGGGGAATGTGTGTTACAATGTACATCTGATTTGTTTAGCTTTAGTCCAGACATCAAAGTACCTGTGCTGTAATGTAAATAGTTACCAGGAACAGTAATAAAAGTCAATTGAATCCTTCACTATTGCATTATCACTTCATCAGGTACAAACACCCTGTTAACATTTAAAAACTTATCAATATGCATTTGGGAAATCACGAGAGTGGAACAATTTGTGATGACATTTATGAAGAAATGACTTCCAGATGTGTCATATCCTGATGGAAGTGTGGTGTTAAGCAGCACCTATGTACAAAAGACCTAATTTGCAGACACTCAGAGCCTTATTGAAGATTGTGCAGTCCTGGATCCCAAAACATTTTGAAGACTAACTGTAGCAAGTGAATGTGGATACTTATTTGCAAATTAAAGAGTCATGAGGTATACTTAACGTCTTCCAACTATTAGCTCAAGCACAACAAAGATATATGTATTGCTGATACAAGAAAAAAAATTAAGATACAGCAATTAAGTCTTCTTATTGGTTTAAACCTAAATTTGGCAGCTCAAGAGTACTGTCAGTTGAACTACTATGGCATATAACTACTAGAGCCCTCCTATTCTATAAAATAAATGTTTTTTTCTAACTTAAAGTAGCTTATTGAACTCTAACGGAGAACTCAGTTAGTTCTGTTGTTTTCTTTCTCAAACTTGGTATCAAACCTTGTGTGATCAGACTTTGTCTTCATGCCTTAAAGGTGCAAACTCCCTCTCGTGCTGAAATTTGCTACTACCAGCCTGTAACTCAGAAAGGCACAACCACAAAGTTATCAACAATTATTAAAGAAGTCCAGTAGTGAAAAGCAAAGTAAAATATAAACTAAGGATGGAAACATGAAAGGAAACTGTACTTCAAAAAAGGTAAGCCACAAATCTTCAACTAGAAATGGAAGGAAACCATTTGGCAAAAGAATGGGCAGTAATTGACTTCTTCACAGGATTATTGCTATTTAAGCAACATGTGCACCTTTATTTTGCAGAATAAATGATAAAGGAAACAGAGATGAGATCTCTGAAAGTCTTACTTGCTACTGGCATGTGAGGGTTTATAGAAAAATACACCTGCTCTTATTGAATATAATAAAAAAGATCCAGAGAAGATTTGAAGAATACTTGAATACCAGCTCAAGGAATTAATCAACTTTCAAATAAATAGACTCCACACAGGTAATACAGAAATAAACCCAATGAAGCTATTGACAAACTTGTTGCCAGATGCTGCAGCAAAAGGTATGTGTGTCATTTCTTTGAAGAAGAACTCGAGGAGAAGAGAGTCGAATTTTATTCACCTTTACTCACATTTAATCTTTCACAAAAAGTCTTATGGGCCAGAAAAAGAGCCACACTATTGGCATTGTGTTGGAAGATGGGCACTAGCATGGAGTTATAGTGACAGAGTCAAAGAGTGTGGTGCTGGAAAAACACAGCCGGTCAGGCAGCAGGAGAGTCGACGTTTTGAACACAAGCTCGTCAGACCAATGTTAATTACCCGCTTTAAATGCAGACAAAACTGTTACTATGATCAATAAGGTGCAGCAAACATCACCATCTATGATTTGTTGCACTTACCCAAAAGTTGTCCAATTTGTCTTCACATCTGCAAAGAACATGACAGAAAGTCTAATTTCAAAATCCAAGCTAGACCCAAAACAACCAGATAACTAACAAGGTGGTATAACACAACACTGGCAGCATGGAAAGTTGCATGGATGTGCACAGACACAAATATATAAATAAAGTACATAGCTAATAAAATGACTAGAAAACTGCACAAGATTACCAAGATTTTCATTTTGACAACTTCATACATCAGTTTAACAGTATAAGGCAATCAGAAGCTCTTATGACCATTAACATCGTACGTCACCAAATGACAGACTGACACACCCTAAAAGCCAATACCAACATGTTGACACTACACATCCTAAGAATATATATCCAGCAAATGGCACTCCATGGTATAACTTACAAAAGACCATTTCACAGCGTATAACGGATCATGTCTTCTCTTCAGTGGCACAATAACACTGTAGTGGCTATTTACAAGTTCAACTTGGATTCCCAAAATCTTGGACTTTACAGAAAGAAGATGGGGGTTATAGTAGGGGAAAGAAAAATAGAATATATCTTGAATATGAAAGAATTAATGTCACATGAACATGTTTTGGCAAGCACAGGAAATGGGCAAACTCAGAACAAAAGGCTTGGCAAGCAGCCAACAACAGGGAGCGAGCAGACTCTGACCAAAAAAAAGGATAATTGTATCAAACTTGTTGTACAAATTTGGATGTAGCCTCTTGTGTAATTGATAGATCATGTGAACACTGTAATCTATTCTACTTTTGTGCTATAAAATACACTGTGACCGTTGCTTTGGGAGAAGAGAAACTTCACTTTGCCTTGTGACTTCCCTGTGCATGCTTGAATAAAGGAGACTGGTGAAAGATACCTAGTGCATCTGGACTGGGTTATTCCTCCCACTGCATAAGAAACAAATAGGAAATAAGTAAATGTTTTCATTGAGCTTTTCTAGGATAAGGTACAGAAAAAATGGTGTTGCATCTGAAGCAGGAGTCGGTGAGGAAGGCAAACTATGATTAGATTTGGATTTTTCTCTGAATGAGAGCTAGCAGTAGACAAGCTTTCTGACTTGGAGAAATTAAGGGGTTTATCGTCTATATGAGTAGAATACTTGCTTTGAAGTGAGATATTAAAATGAAATGAGGGACAATCGTATCGAAAAAACAAGGCAAGCTATAGAGGAGTCCCCCCCATATCCGTAGGGATATGTTCCAAGACCTTTCGCAGATGCCTAAAACTACAGATAGTATCAAACCCTATCATTTAAATGGGAAATTTATCTCCCCAGCAGGCCCCTGGAATTATTTCTGGAATGTTCTATGTAATATTTTCAGGCAGCAGTAAACAGCGGATAACTGAAACCGCAGAAACGGAATCCGTGGATACAGCGGCTCCACTGTATTGAGATAAACATTGAAATCTCTATGAATATTGAGCCATTCAGTGACTACAGTTAGAAAGAAATTAAAATATCCTGGTAGAAACCTCCAGGTTAGCTTGTGAGACAATGAAGAGCAAATACTTTTAAAATTAATGTTAGCCTGCTCAGTGGTAAAGCCAGAACCTACTTTTTCACACAACTCACAAAAGGGAAAGACAAAATTCCCCCAAAAAGGCTGTGATCAACTGAAGTTTTCAAAGTGAGATTAATAGGTTTTTTAAGGGTTACAGAACCAAGTAGGCAGCGTCAAGTGACTGATATGAATGATTTAATTGAAAGGTGAAACAAGTTCAAGGGTTGTACGGCCAACATTTTAAAAAATATTTCAATACCACCAATCTCCACCTTTCATGCTTAGATGTTTGCAGAAATCCTGTTTTTTTTTTAATTCATACATGTGATGTTGGTGACACTAACTAAGTCAACATTTATTGTCCCTCCATAATTGCTCAGAGTGGGTGGAATCGCATGTAGGTCAGACTGTTAAGGACTGTACATTTTCTTCACTGAAGGACCTGAGTGAACCAGACAGGTTTTTATCACAATCAACTGCAAGTATATAATCACCATTAGGCCAATTTTATTGGATTAAAATTTCACAATTTGTTCTGACGGAATTCAAATCTATGTCAAAGCATTAGTCTGGGCCTCTGCATTACCAGCCCAGTAACAATACCACGAGGCCACTGCCTGTCCTTGTGTCTCATGCACTAAAAGACAAAACATAAAATCCTCCATTTATTCATTGGATAACCGTAGCCATTGTCTTCAGCCCCTTGTCATTTTACCACAAAATCCTGAACTGATTTTTGAACAATATTGTCTTCATCATTAACTTCATCTTTTTCCATCTAATGTCTTCATCTATCTTGTTGACACAACTTCTCGATCAGCTGAAATGGTATTCCTGCTTTTTCACCTTCAGACCTAATCATTCCAATGTTTTTTTGGAGGATCTCCTTCCAGTAGCATAAACTAGATTCACTTAAAACTAATACTTATATGAACATACGTTTGCTCACTAAGCTGGAAGGTTTGTTTTCAGACATTTTGTCACTCTGCTAGGTAACATCATCACTGAGCCTCTGGTGAAGCACTGGTTGTATAGTTGTATGTGTTTAGGTTTCCTTTGGTTGGTGATGTCATTTCTTATGGTGATGTCTTTCCTGTTCTTTTTCTTAAGATGTGGTAAATGGGATTCAAGTCAATGTGTTTGTTGATAGATTTCCGGTTGGAATACCATGCTTCTAAGAATGATCATGCATGTCTCTGTTTGGCTTTGCAATACTAGTATCTTTACATCCAGGTGAGGAAGTACACCACTTTAACTGGGACAACATATCCATCCTCGGACAAGCCAACCAAAGATACGCATGAGAATTCCCAGAAGCGTGGTGTTCCAACCGGAACTCTATCAACAAACACATTGACTTGGATCCCTTTTAGCAGTGCCTGAGAAAAAGAACAGGACATGATATCACCACAGGAAATGGCGTCACCGCAGGAAATGATGTCACCAACCACAAGAAACCTAAACACATAAATAAAAAGCGGGTCATACAACCAGTGTTTCACTGGAGGCTCGGTGACAATATTACCTAGTATGGTAATGAAACATCTGAAAATGAACCTTCCAGCTCAGCGAGCAAACTTACATCCAGAACCCCAACCTGAGCTACAAATCTTCTTAAGACTTGCTAATACTTATACACATTGATAAAAATTAGTTATAGTTATCAGGCAGATTGTTTTTATCTGTAATGTGTTCAACAAACACAACATGCAATGTCTGGTTCTACTTATTTCCTTATTATAAAATATGAGTATTCTCTTCAAGTGAAACACTTTGGCAGTTACATCCAGAAAAATGGGCACAGCAGTTTGAAGTAAATGGGAACATAACGTTTTTGTATTGCACCCAGTGAATTTGAAGCATTTACTTAGTCAATTGTACAATTTGGAATGGAAAAGGATTGTAACTCACAGATCAGTTTGCAAAACTCAAATGTGAAAATCATCACCATTGTTACTGGAGCAGTGACTGACAAAGGGAATTGGTCACACCCTGGAAATAAAAATTGTGCTGAATTTTAAACAGGCAGATAATTCATTCTTCTAGTTTACTGGCAAAGTATTAAACTTGAAAATTTCCCAATAATCCTGTAAACCACACATTGGTTAAACTAATGAACTTGTTTAAAATTTGATCTGGAGTGAAAATTTTATTTTATCTTCATTCCCAGCTTGTTCATTAGATGTAAGATTCAAAAATCAGTCTTTTCAATTGTTTCATAAGAGTTGTTTATGAAAGATGCTCCAACCTTCCACATAGAACCACCTTTTCAAATCCCAGCTCAAAATGACTAATTTCCTATGGTTTTGCTCATCATAACATGTCCCATCTGTCTGAAACATAACTCCCTTATGATCTTATTTTCAAAAGCAGCTTGCAGCTGGAAACGTACGAGATCTGACTTTCAAAACAAAAAGACAGTTATGTACAAGTTAAACGCTGCTTTGGCTGGGGCCAAACAACCAGCCAGGCTCAGATCAGCTCATATTTCTTGGAGAGTATGAAAAGAGGCCCTTCGGTCCAAGTAGTCCACGCCAACCATGTTCCCAAATGAAACTAGTTCCACCAGCCTGTGTTTGGCCCATATCCATCCAAATCTTTCCTATTCATGAACTTATCGAAATGTCTTTTAAACATTGTAACTATACCTGCATCCGTCACTTCCTCTGGAAGTTCATTCCACACACAAATCACTCTCAGTGTAAAAAGATTGTGCCCTATGTCTTTTCTAAATCTTTATCTCCTCACCTTAAAAATGTGCCCCGTTTTGATCTCCCCCATCCTTGGGAAAAAGACTTTTGTCATTCACCTTAGGATAAGTCCTGCCCTTTGTCATTCACCCCTCAGGATTTGATAAAAAATCTATAAGTTCACCCCTCAACCTCCTATGCGCCAATGAAAAATGTCTCAGCGTCTTCAGCCTATTTTTATAACTCAAATCCTCCGTCCCAGCTACATCCTGGTAAATATTTTCTGAACCCTCTCCAGTTTAGTAATATTCTTCCTGTTACAGGTAGACCTGAATGGCACATTGTACTCCAGAAGAGGCGTCACCAACATCATTTACAACCCCAACATGACTTCCCAATTCCTATCCAGGGTCAAAACGCGTGATGGTGGAAAAGCACAGACAGTCAGGCAGCATCTGAGGAACATGAGAGTTGGCATTTTGAGCATGAGCTCTTCATCAGGAATCCTTCCCAATTCCTATACTCAAAAGTCTGAGCAATGAAGTGAAGTATGTTAAATACCTTCTTAACCACCCTTTCTACCTGTGATGCAAATTTCACTGAATTATGTACATAAACCTCAAGGTGTCTCTATTATAAAACACTATCCTGGGTTCTACCATTGATTGTATAAGTCCTGCCCTTGTTTATTTTACCAAACTACAATACCTCGCATTTATCCAATTTAAACACCATCTGCCACTCCTCAGCTGATTGAAGAAGAAATCTTTGTAATCTTAGATAACGTTCCTGTTGACTTAAACTTATTCCCAGTTGGTATTTATTGTGTTGTGACAACCACCTTACCACTCTTAATAAATGAGTTCTCAGCTGGGACATGGGGTGCAGGTAATTTTGAATCAAATGAACAGGACACTCAGCAGAGCATTACCTCAGCCACATTCTGTTAACTCAATGTTATCGCAATTATGCAACTTTTCCTTGAAGTGTTCTCTGTCCACTTGGTGCTCTATACTTACTAAACAGAAAAAAGTACTTTGGCTTCGGAGTCTTATCTTACTCTGGAGGTTTCTGGCCAATTCAAGTCCAATAAACTGATGTGACAACTCAGCTCACATTTTGACACATGTGACAATTCCACCACGGAAGTTAAGACAATCCACAACATCCTAACACATTCAATAACATTCTAAATAAAATAATTCACAACATTACTGAAAAAGCTCAAAGCACTCAATTTCCCAATATTGATGGATACTGTTAAAAGCACAAGTCTGTGGATGAAAATCATTGTTAAAAATTAATTGTTCTTTGTCCACAGCAATATGTTGTATATCAAATTTCATTGAAATCTACCCATTAGTTTATGAGGTAAAGACAAAATGCTGCTGGAATCTGAAATTAAAACTGTAAGAGCTTGAGAATTTCAGCAGATCTGGCAAATTTTTCAGCGTTCCAAAGAACAGCGACATCATTTTTACTTCAACAGGAGGCAATGACCTAGTGGTATTATTACTACACTATTAATCTAGAAAAAAGTGAGGACTGCAGATGCTAGAGATCAGAGTCAAGAAGTGTGGTGCTGGAAAAGCACAGCTGGTCAGGCAGCATCCGAGGAGCAGGAGAATCAACATTTCAGGAATGAAGGGCTTCCTGATGAGGGGCTTATGCCTGAAACACCAATTCTCCTGCTCTTCAGATGCTGCCTGGCTTGCTGTGTTTTTCCAGTGCTACATTTTAAAACTATCAAGCTAGAAAGTCAGCTAGTTTTCTGGGGACTGGGGCTCAAATCCCGCAATGGCAGATGGTAGAATTTGAATTCTATAAACACTCTCAAATTACGTGTCTAATGATGACCATGAAATCATTTGTTGGAAAAACCCGTTTGGTTCACGTCTGTCCTTTAGGAAAGGAAATCTGCCATCCTTACCTGGTCTGGCCTAATGTGATTCCAGATCTATAGCAATATGGTTGACTCTTAACTGCACTCTGGGCCATTAGGGATGGGCTATAAATGCTGGCCTGGCATAATAACCTGAATTTTTAAAAAAACTTCTTGTCAGGATGCTGCCAGACTTACTGATTTTTTTCTAGCACTTTCAGTTTCTGAGATGTATCGGATGCAAACAGGGCAAGAAATTTACATTGGCTCACCTTCAGTGACAGAGCACACTAAAACAAATATTGATGACTGATACTTTGGAAGCTCTGAAAAGTAAAGGTATTCTACATTTTACATTGTACCCTCTACAGCAGTAATGAAATTGTAATTATGTTGCAATGCTTTTCTTTAGCAATTTCATTTGATTTAGGATTACCACATCAAAGCAACATTTTGTTTATTCATTCATGTAATGTAAGCATCGCTGACAAGGCCAGAATTTATTACCTAACTTAATTGGTCTTAATTGAACTGTCTTCTTGAACCACTGCAGTGTGTGTAATGTAAGTAAACCTGCAATACTGTTAAGGAGGGAGCTCCAGTCACAATGAAGCAACAATTATATGTTTTCAAATTTGAATGATATGTGGCTTAGAGTGGAATTTGCAGGTAATCTTTCTCTCAAGAGTCTGTTGCCCTCATTCTTTGATGAGGTAAGGATTAACTGTTAAACTGGCTTGAGAAGTCATCGCAGTAGATGGGGTGTCAATCAACTGGTTTCTGTTCCTTGGATGTTGTTGGGCTGCTTGCTTCTTAAATCTATGTCTTTGATCAAAATTTCCGCCAGCTGCTGTAATATCTCTTCATGTGATTTACTGTCAAATTTTCTTTGGTAATGCTGAGCTGAAGCATGTTGGGAGATGTTTTGCTAAATTAAAGGTGTTATATAAATGTCGGTTGTTGTGCTGAGATCATCTGCACTAGGATATCCATAAAGGCCTCAATGCCCTTGAACCTTCAAGCAACATTTAATGGTGCTGCACTCACATTATAGTCTCAAAATTGTCAATGAGCGACAGTCATTCTGACCAAGATGCATTGCCTGTCTAGGAAGTAATTCTGTATTTGCATCAAGGGTATTACACCTGAAATAGGTGTTAAATTCTTTGAAGATGCTATTAGCTGTCTAATGCTTGTTTGAGTTCGCCTTTCCAAATTTAGTTTGTATCTGACCTTAGCACGTACTGCGCATTCTCCTGAAACTATTCAACACACTTGGCAGCTAAACCAGTACTCCTAAAAGGAACCACAGGAGGGTGCCTCCTATTTTTACTCAAATTACGATGGAATCAGGAAGAGGAGGAGAACTGTTGCTTCCAGCCCACATTAAACTTATGGGCTGCTGCTGGCTGGGCTGTCATGTTTGTGTGCTGCTTTCCATAGAATTACCACTCTCCGACTGACTTGGTAGCATAGGATCCATTTACTTGAAAATCTCAAGCAGGTTTATTTAACAGACAAACAGGTAAAGTTACAGATGCACCTTACCTTGAGGAGTACGTATTTGTCATACAACTACATTTTTTTCTAGGTTGGGACAGATCCCATAACCTGACTGAATAGAACCAGAAAGGCTGATCAGCTCTCCATTCACTTGGTGCTTCTTGCTGTTGAAATCAAGTCTGTCACAATGTGCTGCCACCATTAGTAAGTGGAGATTTTGGTTATTTTTGGACATCACCACCATATCATTGGCAACACACTCACATCAAGGAATACTTCTTGAAACTGTGTCTATGTGTTGCCAGAAAATACATGAAGGTAGACTTTTCCAAAATGGCTTTCTGAAAACATTGATTTCTTAAGAACGCTTTGCCAAGTGAACTAACAAGTACTCATGCTTGGCACCCAACTTGGAAAATAATTTAGCTCCTGTGAATTTGGGATTCAATTTCTCTAATGTTGGAACTTAGTGCGGGCATCTCTTTAGAGAATTATTTAGATGTTTTGAGTTCGAATATTCCTTAATTGTGCTACATTTCTTTAACATGGACACAATAGAACTGCACTAGACTGTGGATGAGGATATTCTTATTACATTCCATATAATTCAGATCATTCTTAAATGTCTTTTGTATCTGAACACTGTGTTATCTGGGATGATCAAATAATGGAACTGCATCTATTCTGAGGTGCGTTACACCATTATTTTTGAAGTATCCGATGGTGTTGAATTTGTCTGGGTTTTTCTTTGCAAGGGGTTGACTGACTCAATTTGAGTGACATGGTTTCTTGGATTGAACACCACAACCAAAATGATATAGTCTGAGTGCTGCCCTATACATTAGCTCATATAACAGATACAGCAAGGACTACAGTCCTATTGAGATATATATTCTGAAGTTTATTAACAACATTAACTATTTTCATTGTTATAACTCTGCAGACTGCACATAGTCTGAATTCAATGATTACAGATGTCACTGTACATTACAAGCACACAATTGACTGATTACATGTTTGAACACACTACACTGACTACATTGCATTGAGAGCCTGATTGAAAATGAGATGGATCCCTTTATTTTGGGACATTACAAGTTGTTACATCACATAATGGTAGACTGTCTGTTTGGCGTGGGATCTATGCAATAACACACAGCAAATATTCAAGATTTGCGTAAGATTTGTAGCTCGAGTGACAGTTGTCGTAGTTGTAGGTATGTTCACCAAGCTGGGAAGTTGATTTGCTGTCCCTAGTAGCTACACACACCGAGGACAAGGACCACAAATTCAACTGGGACAACACAATGAACATAGGACGTACTAAGCAGAGGACAGCCAGAGAATTTCTAGAAGCATGGCACTCATCCACGTACTCCATCAGTAAACCCATAAACCTGGACCCGATAGACCGGCCACTACAACGAACAACTGGAACCAGCAACCAAAAGCAGCAGGAGCAGAACAAAATAAACTCCAGAAGACACAGTTAAACAGTGCTTCACACAAGGCTCAGAAGCACTGAAGATGTCACCCAGACAGGGGATGAGACGTCTGCGAATCAACTTCCCAGCTCAGCAAATATACCCACAACTATGACACAGCAAATATTCTTGGCTTCTTCTGCTGTTATTCATATCTTGATGATTTTATGAATGGTCACAGTGTTGATTCCATTCATGCTGGTGGTCTGTTGTTGCTGGTCCTTACATTGTTCATCAGGTAACATGCTTGTAGATGCCATGCAGAATTGCCATATCTGCATTTCATTGTCGATGTATCAAAGGGTGATTCTATCTTATGGCAGATGATGCTGAAACATTCCATTAATACTAAAGAATATGGAGGAGGACTTAAACACCATCACTAGAGAAGTAATATTCATGGGGCTAAAGTCTGACATGTCCACTGGCCCTCCTGGCTTGTACCCTAGGAGCATGAAAGAGGTAGGTACTGAAATAGTGAATGCATTGGTTGTAAATTTTCAAAGATCTTTGGATTCTGGAAAATTACTAGAAAGTTGGAAAACTGGCAATGAGACATTCCTATTCGAAATGGGATGGAGGCAAAAAGCAGGTAACAATAGGTCAATTGTCTAACATCTACTGATGGACAAGTATTGTAATCAATTATTAGTTAACAACAGAACATTGAGAAAATCATAATCTAATCAAGTAGCATCAGCATGGCTTCATGAAAGGGAAATTGTGTCTATAATTAGGGTTTTGAGGAAATCTCAACCAGAGTAGATAACTGGGGAATGAGAAGATCAGTTATATTTGCAGAAAACATTCAACAGGGTGTCTCACAAAGTTGTGAGATAAAAACCCAAAGTATTTGAGGTAGTATATTAACATGGATAGAGAATTGTCTAATAGACAGGAAACAATGAATGGGAATAAGGGATTCCTTTTCAGGTTGGTGATCCATGACAAGTGGGGTTTGACAGGGGGATCAATACTAGAATTGTAGCTATTTACAATATGTATCACCAATTTTGAGAAAGAGAATTAAGGCACTGGAACCAAATTTGCAGACAACGCAAAAATAGGAAAGATAGTTTACAAGAGGAATATGAACAGTTTACAGAAAGATTTTGATAGGTTAAATAAGTGGGCTAAAAGTTAGCAAATGAACATAATCTGGGAAAATGTGAAGTTGTTCATTTTGTAATGGAGATCAAAAGAACAGAGTATTATTTAAGTGGAGCAAAGCTGAAACACAAAGGGACATGAGAGTATTTATGCATGAAACACAGAAAGCTCGCACACAGATGCAGCAGGTAATCAGGAAGGCTAATGGAATGTTGACCCTTATTTCAAGGGGTTTGGAGTATAAGAGTAGGGAAGTCTTACTGCAACCGTACAAGGTGCTGGTAAGACTGTGTCGAGAGTATTGTTAGAAATGTTGATCCCCTTACTTAATAAAGGTATCATTTCATTGGAAGCAGTACATATAAGCCTCACTAGGATATCTCTGGCATGTAAGGATTTTCTAATGAGCAAGATTGGTCTAATGAGCAAGGGTAGGTCTCTTTGGAATTTAGAAGAATGAGAGTTGATCTTATTGAAACATATAAGATTATTGAGGGGCTTAAGAGCGTAACTGCTGAGAGGATGTTTCCCATCATGTGCAGGAATGGCAAGTTTCTTCAACAATTTTGAAACTTCTACAGCCCAATTCAGAATTGACTTGCTGCCCGTCGATTCTCCTGCTCCTTTGATGCTGCCTGGCCTGCTGCGCTTTTCCAGCAACACATTTTTAAGCTCTTGCTGCCCACATGGACCAGCTAGCTCACAAATCAATGATGTGCTGTTCAGGCAGCACAATTTGCATAGTAACTGTTTTTCTTCTGCGGTGCCGGTGTGAGTATAACAATTGTCCTTCTTTGAACCTTGTTTGAGGCTTGTTCTTGTGGTTTTTAAGTTTGCATTGCTGCCTTCAGTTGTTTTTTTTTAACACAGAATTACCAGTTTAATAGTGGTTTGCTAAGTAGGGTAGGTTGGATTTACTTTAAAATCTCAAACACACTTACTTAACAGAAAAATAGTTAATGTTACAGAGATATTTATGGCAATATAGTTTAGCATGTTGCCCTCAAATTGCTCATGTGGTATGTTGTCATGCTGGTCTTTGGTTTATGAGCATACTCAGCTCTTAAAGCAGTACAGCAGTAAAACTGCATGCTCCTCCAGCCAGTTGCTTAACAGTCTCCCCAGCACACCCCGGACTCTTCCTGTGGAATCTGGTACCAACCAGTTTTGGTGCCTGTTGCACCTCCAAATGGCACTTGCAACTTGTCAATGAATAAAAATAAGCTTGGGGACCCATTCACCTGAGATCTAGTAAGTAGTTTCATTATAGACCTGATTCCGGCAGGATCCGGTTTCCAAGCCAAAGTATAGATACTAGATGAGACCACAGATGGATTTCACAGCGATTCCAAATCTCTCCCACCCACTATCCCCATCCCCATTGTCAACTTGAAGCTTCCATCAAGGTTCACATTTTAAAAAACAAGCCTGTTTAAGGCAGGAGCTGCAGAATTCCTCCCTATAGAAAGATTGTCCAATGAGATTGCGCACCAGCAATGAAGAAAAATTAAAATCCACTGAATTAATTCCCTTATCCTATCAGAAAATTAAAAAGTTGACAGGTCTGCACACTGCATATCATTGATATAGCTTAGAAACACTAGTGTAACCAGAATATGCTGCATGCTGAAATACAACTGCCAGATATAATTAAGTCTTGCTGCACAAACACTGAGGTCAACAACTTTAAGAGGTCTGAACTTTGGTCTTGTAATTTATGGCACCCTCGGGATCCCTTGGTTAAATCAACATCTTATGTGAGTTCTTTAACTGTCATTTCTTGTATGAGATGGACCCAATATTTAACCAGTGAATTGAAGGTTTCCAATGCACACGAGGGGCAACAAGTGCATAAGTAAATTCTGTCTGTATGCATTTATGGTTTTGAGATATTTCATGCACAGAGGAAGCTCCTCCCCATTTTCTTTATGCCAACTAAATATTTCTGTTTCAATATATTATTTTTAGTGTGATTCTGGAAGTTAGTGGCATTTTACAAGATTGTCGATTATTAATGCCAGTTGCTTTAAAGAGGAATAAAATGTTTGTAAAGCAGGAAGTAGAGTTATAGTAATCCACTATGAAGGATTGGGGGGGAGGGTAGGTGCCACTGTACATAGCCAAACGCTAAACTGGTCATAAAAAGGAAATTGTCTAAATAAGACACAAAACAAGATTAGTTTAAGGTCTGATAAAAGGAGGCAAAAATCAGCAGATGTGACTGAAATGTGGTGCCAAGTGAAAAACAGGAGACAGCATCTTGCCAGGGGGTGACTGTAGATTTAATAATGTGCTATTAATGATGTGGGTGGCCAAGAATGGGCACAGAGGCTACCATTCAAATAGGACAAGCAGTTGGACCTGATAACACTGAAATTCTGTAGTGAGTATGATGCAAGAGTTAATGGAATTAGTTAAATTACAATCTAATTGAAAGGAAATGTGGTACAGATAGGCGATCTAAATAACTCAACAACAGATTAAAATCACATGTTTGGGACAACTATTTTGATGTTAATCATAATTAGCCTGCAATTGCAAATCATAATTTAAATTTCATTTGGGACAACATATGTTAAAGCCATAAAGAGGGGTGCCTAAGCAGTGATGGTATGAGTTATGAGAATTTCTTTTAACCCTTAAATTACAGCATTCAGTTCAAGATTCTTCTACAAATTATACCATACCTGGATGTAATTATTTCTGATCAGTCAGCCTTTACTCCAGATAGATAGCTTTTTGGTAGAAACTAAGACTCGTCCTGAAATTAATTCTGGATTGCTGGTTGTTGCTGAAAGGAAGGATAAATATAATCTGGACTTCAAGATTCAGTCCAGAAAGTTTAGCTTCTATGAAGCTGAATGCAAAGTTACTTGCCATAATGTCAGTGAGCAATAAACCAACACCTATGAGCACCTTATTAGAGGGGAGGTATTGGCCTAATGGTATAATCACCAGAGACAAATTAGACAAGCAGGAGGCTGGAAGAGCTTAGCAAGCCAGGCAGCATCAGGAGGTGGAGACATCTGATGTTTCGGGTGTAATCCTTCTTCAGGAATGGGGTGGGGTAGGGAAAGTGCAGATAAAGAGGGAGAAGGAAGGATTATGGGTTAGGACAGGGGCAGGGTGGTGATAAGTTAATGCAGGTGGTAAGTCGAGAGGAGGAATGATTCTGGTTGGTCGCTGGAAGGAGGGGTCGGTCAGAGGGATAGAAGGGAGGAGACAGGGCTGGAAAGGGAGTTGGTCGATGGTTGGGAAGGTTATTTGAAACTGGAGGACTCAACGTTGAGTCCTCCAGCAGTAGGTTTCCCAGGCAAGTGTTGTTCCTCCAATTTGCAGTCTGATTCACTGTGGCAATGGAGCAGATCGAGGGTGGACATATCTAGCAATCTGGAGACCTAAGTAATGTTCTGGAGACCTGGGTTCAAACCCCACCAGAAAAGATGGTGGAATTTGATTTCAATAATAACCCGTAATTAAATACAAACTGATGACCATGAAACCACTGTTGATTGGTGGGAAAGCACATCTGGTTCTCTAATATCCTTAAGGGAATGAAATCTGTCATCGTTACCTGGTCTGGTCTACATGTGATTCCAGAACCACAGCAATATGGTTGACTCTTAACTACTTTCTGGGCAATTCGGGATGGGCAATATATGCTGCACTGGCCTATGATGCCCACATGCCATGAATGGATGAAAAACAAAAGTTCCAAGACCATTCTTGGCTCAGTGGAGCGATAGTGGTGTATTGGAAATATTGCTGTGTAATGGATCATATTTGTATGGTAGCTGGTGGGATTTAAATTCAATTAATATCTCATAAAATATATGTCCAATATCAGTGATATTAGTGGTTCACTAATGCCATTCAGGGGAAGGAGATCCTTTCCTATCTTCCATGTGGCTATCAATCCCTGGCAATGTAATTGACTATTAACTGCTCCCTGAAGTGGTCTCACAGGGAACACCATGGTACTGGGCCTTGCCACCCACATCAGTAAGGTGTCCTTCTTCTGGAGGAACACCCAGCAATGCTGTGAGGCTCATGATAAATGTGAAAGTAGAATCATTTTGCAATCTGTAATTGTTATGTAGAATGTGATCATTTAGGCTGGAGCATGGAATTGGCTGATCTTGACTGAAGTTTCACTTTCCTCTGAAGTACAGCTCCCCAATTTTATTTGGTTTTGCATTGCTGTCCAGCTCATGGTTTCGTATTCCTTATTCTTTAGTCCTTAGTGTGACACCACTGTTATTTGTAATATGTACAAATGATTTGAATGAAAATGTAGGTAGCCTGATTAGTAAGTTTTCAAATGACACAAAAATTGGTGGCATCGTGGGTAGAGAGGCATATTGTCAAAGGAAATAGATCAGTTGGAAAATTGGGCGGAGAAATGGTGGAGAATGTTTAAACTGACAAGTGTGAGGTGATGCATTTTGGGAGATCAAATGCACAGTAAATGACAGGATCTTTACGAGTACTGAAATACAGAGGGATTTTGGGGTACAAGTCTGTAGCTCTGTGAAAGTGGCAACATAAATGGTTGAGGTGCTAAGTAAGCTGGCATCCACCTAACAATGTGGAAACTTACCCAGATTTGTCCTATACACAAAAAACAGTACAAATCCAACCTGGCCTCTTACTGCCCCATCAGTGTACGCTCAATCGTCAGTAAAGTGATGAAAGACTTCACCAGTAGTGCTATCAAGCAGCATCTGATCAACAATATCCTGCTCCATGATGCCCAGTTTGGGTTACTCAACTCCTGACCTCATTACAACCTTGCATCAAACATGTACAATGCAACTGAAATCCAGAGGTGAAGTGAAATGACCAAATGTGGCATCTAGGGGTCCTAGCAAACCTGGAATCAATAGGTATCAGGGCAAACATTCCACTAGTTGGAGTCATACCTGGCACATGGGAAGATGGCTGTGGTTGTTGGAGGTTGGTCATCTCAGCTCCAGGACAAGTTTGCAGGGTCTACCTAGGCTCAAGCATAAGTAGATGCTTCATCAGTGACCTCCTCCATCATAATGTCTAAAGTGGGGATGTTTGCCAGTGGTTCAGCACCATACATGACTCATCAGATACTGAAGCAGTCAAATGCAACAAGATCTGACAATATCCAAACTTGGGTTGACAAGTGGCAAGTAGCATTTACGTTATACAAAGGCCAGGTAATGACCGTCTCCAATAAGAGATAATCTGATCCCCTTGGCATTCAGTGGTGTTATTATCACCGAGTATCCCCACTATCAACATCTGACGGTTACCATTGACCAGAAACTCAACAGTATTCACCATATAAAAACATTGACAACAAGAATAGGTCAGAAGCTAAGAATACTGCAGCGAGTAACTCACATTCTGACTCCCCAAAGCCTATAAACCATCTACAAGCCAGGAGTGCAATGGAATATTCCTCACTTGCCTGGATAGGAGCAGCTCCAGCAACACTCAAGAAGCTTGACACCATCCAGAACAAACCAACCCACTTGATTGGCATTACATCCACAAGCATCCCCTCCCTTCTCCACTGACACTCCATAACAGCAGTATATACTATCTATAAGACACACTGCAGAAATTCAACAGAGATCCTTAGAGTACATAGGACATAGGACAGTACAGCACAGTATAGACCCTTCGGCCCTCAACGTTGTGCCAGCCTCTTATCCTACTCCAAGATCAGACTAACCTACATACTCTTTATTCCATGTGCCTATCCAAGAGACACTTTAATGTCCCTAATGTATCTGACTTTACTACCACTGCTGGCAGTGCATTCCATACACCACCACTCTGTGTAAAGAACCTACCTCTGACACCTCCCCTAAACCTTCCTCCAATTGCCTTAAAATTACACCCCCTCATGATAAATATTTCTGCCATGGGAAAATGTCTCTGGCTATCCACTCTATCTATGCCTTTCAAATTTTGTAGACCTCAATCAAGTCACCTCTCATCCTACTTTGCTCCAATGAGAAAAGCCTTTCTTCATAAGACATGCCCTTCAGTCCAGGCAGCATCCTGGTAAATCTCCTCCGTATCTTCTCTAAAGTTTCCACATCTTTCCTATAATGAGGCAACCAAAACTGGACACAATATTCCAAATGTGTTCTAACAAGGGTTCTGTAGAGCTGCAGGATAACCTCACGGCTCTTAAACTCAATCCCCCTGCTAATGAAAGGCAGCACATCATATGCCTTCTTAACAACCCTATCAACTTGGGTGGCAACCTTGAGGGATCCATTGACCCCAGGATCATTCTGTTCCTCCACACTGTCAAGAGTCCTGCCTTTAACCCCATATCCTGCATTCAAATTCGACTGTCCAAAGTGAATGACTTCACACTTTTCCAGGTTGAACTCCATCTGTCACTTGTCAGCCCAATTCTGCTTACTGTCAATGTCCTGTTGCAACCTACAACAGCCCTTCACACTATCCATAACTCCACCAACTTTCATGTCATTGGCAAACTTACTAACCCACCTTATCACTTCCTTGTCCAAGCCGTTTATAAAAATCACAAAGAGCAGAGATCCCAGACCAATCCCTGCAGATCATCACTGGTCACCGAACACTAGGCTAAATAGTTTCCATTTACCACCACCCTCTATCTTCTATGGGCTATGCAATTCTGTATCCAGACGGACAGGTTTCCCTATATCCCTTGCTTCATTTCATTCCTAATGAGCCTCCCATGGGCAACCTTATCAAACACCTTGCTAAAATCCATCTACATCCACATCCACTGTGTTTTTTTTAGATTAGATTAGATTATTTACAGTGTAGAATCAGGCCCTTTGGCCCAACAAGTCCACACTGACCCACCGAAGTGCAACCCACCCAAACCCATTCCCCTACATTTACCCCTTCACCTAACACTATGGGCAATTTAGCATGGCTAATTCACTTAACCTGCACATCTTTGGACTGTGGGAGGAAACCGGAGCACCCGGAGGAAACCCACGCAGACACGGGGAGAATGTGTAAACTCCACACAGTCAGTCACCTGAGGTGTTTTGTCTCATCCTCAAAGAATTCAATAAGGTTTACGAGGCAATACCTGTGGAGAAAGTGAGGACTGCAGATGCTGAAGATCAGAGTCGAGAGTGTGGTGCTGGAAAAGCACAGCGGGTCAGGCAGCATCTGAGGAGCAGCAGAGTCGACATTTCAGGCATAAGCCCTTCATCAGGGATGAGGCTTGTGGCCCAGGGTCTGAGAGATAAATGGGAGGGTGTGGGGGAGCTGAGAATGTGATATGACCTGCCGCTCACAAAGCCATGCTGACTATCTCTAATCAAACTATGGTTTTCCAAGTAATCATAAATCCTTTCTCTCAGAATCCTCTCCAATACTTTGCCCACCTCTGATGTAAGACTGACTGGTCTGTAATTTCCAGGGTTAGACAGCCTGCTGTGGCTATAACAATGCTGGTTGCCAGTGCATCACACGATGCACCTCAGTGTCTTGCAAGCCTGCCAGGTTATCAGGGAGGCATGATGATCATGATGCTTCAGCAGGTACCATTTCCAGTCAAACACCAGACTGAGACACTGCTGCTGTACAAGATGAGCTGCAGCAGAATAGAGCTAGTCATCAGAGGGAGGGATAGGACTAAGAGGTTCAGTGACTTCTTAGAAAGTGACCGATAATTGAATTGAATTGAATTGAATTTATTGTCACGTGTACCAAGGCACATTGAAAAGCTTTGTCCTGTGAGCAATACAGGCAGATCACAGAGTTAAGTAGCATTGATAAGTAAATAATAGGTAAACAGCAGCAAAAACCAAAACACAGGTATAGGCGAATGCTAAGAGTTTGTGAGTCCATTTAGTATTTCAAAAACAGTAGGGTAGAAACTGTTTCAAAACCGGCTGGTGTGTGTGTTCAGGCTTCTGTACCTTCTCCCCAATGGTTGAGGTTGTAGAAAAGCATTGTCAGGGTGGGATGGATCTTTGAGATTGCTGGCAGCCTTTTCTTGATAGCCGGCCAGGTAGATGGATTCTATAGGTGGAGGTTAGCCTTTGTGATTGTCTGGGCCAAGTTCACCACTCTCTGTAACCGTCTCCGATCTTGAATGGTACAGTTGCCATACCAGGTAGTGATACATCCAGACAGAATGCTCTCGATGGCGCACCTATAAAAGTTGGTAAGGGTATTCGCCATCATGCCAAATTTCCTCAGCTGTCTGAGCAAGAAGAGATGTTGTTGGGCCTTTGTAACCAGTGCGTCCACATGAAGAGTCCAGGAAAGCTTGTAATTGATGACCACTCCCAGGAACTTGACACTCTCCATGCATTCCACCTCTGTGCTGTTAATGCGTAGGGGGGCATGAGTAACATCATTGGTTTTGCTGGTATTGAGAGCTAGGTTGTTCTCAGTACAGCATTTTTCCAGGTCTTCCACCTCCCGTCAGTCATCTACTTCGTCGCCATCTGAGATTCGATCGACTATGGTGGTGTCATCAGTGAACTTGTAAATGGCATTAGTCTGGTATTTGGCGACACAGTCATGGGTTATGCTGCTCCATACGATTGGGGCAGCATCATGACAGGTATGTAGTTGCCACAACAGGAATTACCAGACAGCCTGTTCCCAAACCTCTGTGCAGAAACTATGGCAAACCTGACATCAGAGTACTGATGGTAGACCCATGTTTGAGAGCAATATTCCCACACTGAAATTGTCAGTCAGATTGTGGTGCCAGAAACAAGTAGAGATAATGATGATTTTTTTAAAAATGAAGAAAAGAACCACAACTTCAGAGAAGGCAAGGTTAATTCCATTCTATCAAATCCTGTGAGACCTGCCATCAAACCTATTTCTTTAACCTGTACTGAGGCACCAATTTCTTGCTGCAATGTCAATAATTATTAAGGCTACTAAGTTTAGGTTGTGCACTGGAATCAATCTCTCTAGACATGTCTCTGCTGGTAAAATATAGCTCAGCTGTGCTGAAATCCAACCCTTCTTCAGATGTGATTTACCTGTTTTTCACACTACCGCCTAAAAGCGGTTCTGGTTTTTTTTTTACTTACCTGATATTTATTAAAAGTTACGCATAAGTGTTTGATTTTACAAATAAATGGATTCCCATCAGCAAAGTAGACCATTTGCCGAGAATTTCCAACAAAGTACATATTTATAGAAAGGGACAAGTTTTAACAAGTGGGAACCAAACCTTTATACAAAGTTGTTTTGACTTCAGATGTGATTTATTCAGGTGTAAAACTTTAATTTAACTGTCAGTTCAAGAACAGTTTTATCATACAGGTTCCAGTCCTTTGTAACAAAGACTTGTTCATTCTGACAAAACTGAAAGGCACTGTCATTATTACCCTTTTGAAAATCATACACTGAAAGAGAAAAAAAAATTCTTTGTTTCTTCAATTGATTTTTTTTACCCAATTAACATAACTTGAGCAACTGCCTTGACATTTAAATAATTTATATCATTTACACAATGAACACTGATGACATTACCAGAGGAACGAAGGAGTAGCACGTGAATTAATATGCACTGTTGAAGCAGAAATATGTGCAAGTCACTGTCTGCATCTTTACCCGTGTTAAATCAGCTCTCAAACTGCCAGATTCAGTAATGAGAAAGGCAGAAATAAATGAAGTGTGTGGAGAAACACACGTTTGTTTGATAGACTCATCAAATAGATTTCCTATCTGTTAGAAAGAAAGACTTGTACTTAGATAATGTCTTCCATAATCAAAGGACAACCCAGAGTGCATTATAATCAAAAATGTACCTTTTGAAGGTTAGTCACTATTCTAGGATATGTGGTACCGATTTGTCAACAGTAAGCTCCCACAAACAGCAATGTGATAACATGCAGATAATCTCTTCTTGTAATTTTAATTAAGCAACAACTATTGGCCAAGTTCAAAGAAGCTTCAGTGTTCTGATCCCTGTGTCTCATGACAATGGGTTCAGCAGGTTGTGTTTTCCTTATTAGAGCTTAGAAGGCAGAGAGGTGATTTTAATGAAGCATTTTAGATTCTGAGGGAAATTCGGTTTCATTCTCCACAGATGCTGCCAGATTTGCTGAGTTTCTCCACCACGTTCTGTTTTTAGTTGAGGTTCAGAGGCGTCTTGACAGCGTAGATTCTGAGAAGATATTTCCCGTTTCAGAGGATCTGGACTTAGAAGGTGAAGTTTAAAAATGAAGGGTAGCCCATTGAAAAATGAAGATGAGGAATAATTTGTTCTCTCAGAAGGCTTTTATTCTTCAGTATTCTCTTCCAGATTAGAGTGGTACTGGAAAAGCACAGCAGTTCAGGCAGCATCCGAGGAGCAGTAAAATCGACATTTCAGGAAAAAGCCCTTCATCAGGAATACAGGCAGAGAGCCTGAAGGGTCCTGATGAAGGGCTTTTGCCCGAAACGTTGATTTTACTGCTCCTCAGATGCTGCCTGAACTGCTGTGCTTTTCCAGCACCACTCTAATCTAGACTCTGGTTTCCAGCATCTGCAGTCATTGTTTTTACCTAGTATTCTCTTCCACACAGAGCAGTGGAGATTCAGTCATTTAATGTCTTCAAGGCTGAGCTAGACAGATTTTCGATCTAAAGCAACATCAAGTGTTCACGGGATCAGGAAGAAAAATTGAGTTAAAGCCACAATCAAATCAGTCATGACTTTAGTGAATGGTGGATAATGCTTGATGGACCGAACGGCTCACTCCTGCTCTATTTCTTATAATTTCATGATCCAGGACACCAGTTATAGATGCCCAACCCTTTCACAAAATTGCTCCATGGGATATTTTATGGCCTGCTGAGAGGGCAGACCAGGCCTTACTTTAAAGTCTCATCCAAACAGGCACCATTGACAACAAACGTTCCTTCTAAGCTGCATGGTTGCATCTGGGCAGGCACGCCAGTGTTCCATCCACAGCGATTGCCACTGGCACACTAATCATGGTTTTGACTTCCGGTTCCAGAATTTGCTGCCATACACGGGCCTCAGAGATGTGTACAGCCAGGAAGAAAATTAGAGGAAATGCTGTTGACAGTCCAGTGCTTGAGAGTGAGATTTGATTTTTTGTTTAAGGCTCTGAAATGATTTCAGAAGCCCCAGTCATCTGGCTGCCAGGTGGGCATGCTACCAAATGATCCACAGCTGCTGCAAAGGAAAATATGGCCTAGAAATTTGCATCTGCTCCTATTGAGTTAAAATAGGTGTGTAAACATCAAAATACGCTTCTGGATTTTTGCTCTATATGATACACTAGAGGCAGTGGCATGGTGGCTCAGTGGTTAGCACTGCTGCCTCACAGTGCCAGGGACCTGGGTTTCATTCTTGCCTGTCTGTGTGGAGTTTGCACATTCTCCCTGTGTCTGTGTGCGTTTCCTCCAGGTGCTCCAGTTTCTTCCCACAGTCCAAAGATGAGCAGGTTAGGTGAACTGGCCATGCTAAATTGCCAATAGTGTTAGGCGCATCAGTCAGGAGTAAATATAGGGGAATGAATCTGGGTGGGTTATTCTTCAGAGGGTCAGTGGGGACTTGTTCAGCCAAAAGGCCTGTTTCCATACTGTAGGAAATCTAATCTAAACCCCTGGTCCACTGCTTACTTATGCCAAGCTAAAAGTGAGAACTTCTTGCATGTTTTCAGTGAGCAGCTGCTGCATTAAAACAAGTAAATGGATTTGACACACACAAACAATAAAATTCAAGTCACCCGCTTATACATCTGTGCAGCATTTAAGCAATTCTGAGTTTAGTTATGATTAATTAATCATTCCCTCTGGAAAACAAACTTCTGGTAATTCAGGAAATTCAAATATATGTACAAGGAACAAGAGCATGTCACACGGCCCTTTGAGCATGCTCTGACATTCGATAAGATCACGGCTGATCTGATTTTAACCTCCACTTTACATTCCTGCATATTCCTGATAATCTTTCATCCCTATGGCCATCAAGAATCTATCTAACTCTGTAGTAAAAAAATATAATTAAAGATTCTGCATCTGCTGTGGTTTAAGGAAGGGAATTCCGAAGACTCACAACCATCTGAGAGAAAAAAAACAATGCTGCCCCATCTCTGTTTTAAATGGGCGCTCCCTTATTTTCAGAAGTTGATCCCTAAGTTCAGATTCTTCCAGCAGAGGAAACATCCTTTCACCATTTACCTGGTTAAGTCCCCTCAGGATTTTATATGTTTCAATTAAGTCACCTCTGTTTGCTCTAAACACCACAGGAGCTAGGGCTTTTGCCCGAAACGTCAATTTCAAAGCTACTTGGATGCTGCCTGAACTGCTGTGCTCTTCCAGCACCACTAATCCAGAATCTGGTTTCCAGCATCTGCAGTCATTGTTTTTACCAGAGGAGCTAGGCCTAGCCTGTCTAGCTTTTCATCCTAAGGTAATTCCAGGTCTGATAAATTTTTTCTGAACTGCTTCCAAAGCATTAATATTCTCCGTTAAGTTTGGTGATCATTACTATTCACAGTCCTCCAGGTATGGTCTTACCATTGCCCTGTATAACAGGAACACAACTTCCTTACTCATGTATTCAAATCCCCTCTCAATAAGCCATAAGGTTCAATAGTTCTCCTGATTACTTGTTGTACTTACATGCTAATCTTCTGTGATTTGAGTACTAGGACACCAGATCTCTCTACATCTCAGAGTTCTGCAGCCTCTCACCATTTGAATAACATGCTTTTCATTTTTTCTACCATTTTCACACTTCCCCACATTGGACTCAATTTGCCAGATCTTTCTCTACTCACTCAGAGATAGGTAGGGGGTAAGTCTGGGTCGGGTGCCCCTCAGAGTGTCAGTGTAGACTCAATGGGCTGCTTCAAGTTGCAGGGATTCTATAACTCTGTAACTGCTGACAACATGACAAGCTTCCTGGCTTTGTGCCTGTGCTAAATGGGACAGAGGTAATATAAGCCATCTGAGGAGGCAAAGTACAAAAAACCAAGACAAGACATGGATGTTGTGATATGGATCTTGGTTAGTTTGGAATGAATGAGCACTATGATAGTGAGTGAGTTGCATACATGTCCCTATGCACTCAATGTCCTTACAGCAGCTTCACAATAATTGCTGATGCAATCTGTGATACAGTATTGAAATCTAAGACATCTAGCTGGTTTGGCATGTTGGTAAAGAAGGAATCTAAATATTAATGACATGAGTTGCAACATTAATAAGCCATTTAACTAGCAGTAATCTTCTTTAATTGGCTACTCACCAAACTTCTCATTTGACTCTGCCACAAATCCCATTTTAAGATTCTGCCCAAAATGCTCTTTAAACGAGCAGTTGAGTTTTAAAAGACTATTTGAGAGCATTTCAGTTAAGACAGCAGCTTCTAAGAAGGCTGAATTTTCAGAGCTGTAGCCTGCAAATTACAAGGTCATTGTGAGAGTTAGTCTCCCTAGAAGAAGTTATTGGAGGCAAATACCTTAGCAGAATATAAGCAGCCCCTTTCCTGACCTCTCCACAAAATATTCAGGCAACCTGAGTATTCAACTATATGTGGAACATGCCACTTGACTCAACTACTTTAAACAATGGAACCTGGCTGAGAAAGAACTCAATTAGCCATAATCTCTAAACCTTGGAAATGGAGTCAACTTGGGATGACAAGGCAGCTGGTCTGTTGATGAGAAAGGATCATGTGATGAGCCAACTTACTCACCTATTTTAGGTTTTAAGAAATTAATTTTCTTCAGACCGCGTAGAAAAAGAATGGCGTGGGAGAACTAGGTTCTCAAAGTTGGTGCGAAGATTTGTAGCTCGGGTGTTCGTTGTTGTGGTTCTGTTCGCCGAGCTAGGTTCTCTCTCTCTCACTCTCTCTCTTTCCATTCATCGTGCAAGCTTGAGTCCTGCCAGTTGTTTGACAATCCACACACCACAGGCAGCATTTTAAAAATGAATCAAGCATCTGCTGTCTTTAGAAGAAAGAAAAAATTGTCCTTCGACATCTTTAAATCATCTTGATGCAGAATCCAGAAAGATTACCAGGCCCATTCTGAAACTATCCAAAACCTCAGTCCGGCATGATTCTTATACAACTGGCCTTTACTGAACTTTAAAACTAATTAATCAATCCCCCACTTTGTAACTTAATTGTAGAGGTATGTCTGAAACCTTGAATACATGTATTTATAAGAGTTGGAACATTTTAGTTATATTTAATTAGATCAGGAGTTAAGCACGACAAAGACTATTTCATTACTTTAAAAATTTAAGTAACGATATCCATGTGTCTTTTACAGTCTGAATAAGTTAAATGCTCACTGAATGCACAAGCATATTTTTAAAAATACCTGTTGCAGTCAAAATTGGAGGGGTAAAACAGCAAAGTCATTCTATCCCTTCCATTTGGCCATAACACTGTCTCCAAGTTAAGGTAATTACTCAGGTATTATGCAAAAGTTTCTGTTGACTGGAAAGGCATCAAGAAGCATTGCACATGCACCAGCGATCACTGTGTGGACCAAGTATATAATGTGTAACAATTCCTAATATGGTATATAAATTAGTATGAAAGAGCAGCAAGCAAAGGAAAAAAAATGGCGTGTTAACTTTTAATACAAATGGATTGGAGTTCAAAATTAAGGAAGCCTTACCACAGAGTTTGGTGAGACCATTCCTGGAGACTGGGCTCTGTCGTATCCATAGTTTTAGTACTGCAGGTTCCAAATTGATATCTATCCCACACATGTAATAATGAACATAATCTTGTTGAGAACATTAATGTTAGCTGGACCCCTCACCCCACAGAAGGAGAATGGGAGGTAGGAAGGATCTATAAACTCGGGCATCAATCCAATGGTGCCTGTCCACTACTTACCTGCCTCCCACCTGCCACACTACAGTTTTATCAGCGGTAGTAGTGACTATTAAAAGAGCACTCACCCATGGACCAGTTTAGGCTGTGGCCACTTAATACCATTGATATTTTACCTACAATGGGGAGTTTAGCACCACATGTATGACTTGCCCACAGAGATCTGAGAAAGGGTAGCTACCTCCTTTTCAGACTGCTTCTGCCCATCAGAGTCACACCCCCAATGTATTTCCTACCACCCCTCTGCCTGCCCATCCCAGCCTTCTAGCTGGCCCTGATGTGGTGACACACTTACCTTTGTGCATTCTTTATTGTTTGTCATTTTCAATGGTTCCTTAGCATTAAGTGCCTGGGATGGCCTCAGTTCCAAGAGAATGCTGGCAATTTGATTGGAGTTCCAAACAGATCTTTTGCTTCTAGCCATGGGTATTGTTGTTATAATTCCTTTTTGACCACAGCATGAAAAAGTGATGGTGCAGACTTAACAGACAAACTGCTCATAGAAGGAGGAGGAGGAGTGCTCTCAGCAAGAGATCTTATCAAACCAGGATCTTCCAGGAGCAATCCCTTACCTCCAGGTAAGCCAGGAACAATGTATATGTATTGCCTCCATTGTACATGGGAGGCACACACAGAACTCTGCCACTTTTGTGCCACAAAGTGATCATGGCCCGATACATTGGGATTCATCCAGCTGAGAATCAGCAACCAATATACTGTCTCTTAGTTTTTTTTTTTATTTCAAAAATATACTTTATTCATAAATGATTTGATGGTCTGTACATTGGATCATGCCATACATATGTCCATATTTACAAACACAGATTCGACTTTATTCTTGTCCTTTACAATCCTGTGCATTTTTTCAATCTTGTATATATACATATATTTGGCTGAGGCATCAGCAGAGCCCAAAAAAACGTCTGTATGGGCCCCCTGTTCTTCTTTCGGCAGGCCGATCTTACACAGTGGTCTTTCCCCACCGCGCCTTGGCGGCAGCTGCCCCAAGCTTCAGCGCGTCCCTCAACACGTAGTCTTGGACCTTGGAATGTGCCAGTCTGCAACACTCGGTCGGGGTCAACTCCTTCAGCTGGAAGATCAACAGGTTTCGGACCGCCCAGAGAGCGTCCTTCACCGAGTTGATGATCCTCCAGGCGCAGTTAATGTTCGTCTCGGTGTGAGTCCCGGGGAACAGGCCGTAGAGCACGGAGTCCCGCGTCACGGCGCTGCTCGGGACGAACCTCGACAAGCACCACTGCATTCCTCTCCAGACTTCCTCTGCATAGGCACATTCCAGAAGGAGGTGTGTGACAGTCTCGTCCCCCCCGCAGCCACTTCGAGGGCAGCGTGCGGTGCGGCAGAGAGTCCGGGCGTGCATAAAGGATCTCACAGGCAGAGCCCTTCTCACCACCAGCCAAGCCACGTCTTGGTGCTTGTTGGAAAGTTCTGGCGATGAGGCATTCTGCCAAATGGCTTTGACAGTCTGCTCAGGGAACCGCTCAACAGGATCCGCCCTCTCCTTTTCCCGAAGGGTCTCAAGGACGCTACGTGCTGACCACTTCCTGATGGACTTGTGGTCAAAGGTGTTTTTCCTCATAAATTTCTCCACGAAGGACAGGTGATACGGAACGGTCCAACTACTCGGAGCGTTCCGCGGCAGCGAGGCCAGGCCCATCCTTCGCAACACCGGGGACAGGTAGAACCTCAGTACGTAGTGACACTTGGTGTTTGCGTACCGGGGATCCACGCACAGCTTGATGCAGCCACACACAAAGGTGGCCATCAGGGTGAGGGTGGCATTGGGCGTGTTTTTTCCCCCATTGCACCGGTCTTTGTACATTGAGTCTCTTCGGACCCGGTCCATCTTTGATCTCCAAATGAATTGGAAGATGGCCCGGGTGACTGCGGCGGCACAGGTCCTGGGGATAGGCAGCATAGCCAGTTCACCTACCTACATAGCTCAATGGGCAACTTAACTTGGTGAATCCACCTAACTTACACATCTTTGGATTGTGCGAGGAAATCGGACCACCTGGAGGAAACGCACGCAGACACGGAGAATGTGCAAACTCCACACAGACCGCCACCAGAGGCTGGAATTGAACCCTGGCACTAGAACAAGTTATTCGGAGGCCAGAGAACATTTCTGCTCCTGGACTATGCTTGATGAACTCTGCAGTCCTCAGTAGAGTACAGGGAGGGCAGAAATCTGATTCAATGTAACTTGCTGTATCCTCTACTTCCTGGTGATCATGTGAGAAACAGGAGCATGAGGAAGGAAGCAGCAACATATCTCATTTCCAGCCAAACCATGTGTAATAACCTCGTCTGTCATGGGGTCCGTTGAATATCAACCAAAATGCCCTTACTGCAAAGGCAGATTCTCAATTAATTTGTTTCTGGGATGTAAGTATTACTGGCAATTTATTTATTGCCCTTTTTACCCACTGTAATCCATGTGGTGTATGTGCACTTATAGCACTGAGATGATTTTAATGCAAGAAAATTTCTCTGTCAATGCGTATTACAGTGTACTTTCAATTATAATGTTAAAGTGAACACCATCATAAAACAACTAACTTTACCAAAGAAAACTGAGACTTCGCAGAATAGTCAATTAATCACAGTGCTTTCCCACCACTGTTTTGCCCAGCCTATTGTGCTTTTTAAAGTTCATTCACCGGATCTGGTGCACTGGCCAAACCAGCAGTTATTATCCATCCCTAATTGCCCATTTGGAAGTTAAGTGTCAACCACGTTGTTGTGGGTCTGGAGTCACATGTAGGCCAGACCAGGTATGGACTGCAGTTTCCTTCCCTCAAGGACATTAGTGAACCCGATGGGTTTTTCTACCAATTGTTTCATGGTCACTATTAGATTCCTAATTCCAGGTTTTACTGAATTCAAACTCCACTATCTGCCATGGCAGGATTCAAACCCAGGCCTCCAGAACATCACGTGGGTCTTTGGATTAATAGTTTATCAATAATAGCACTAGGCATCACTTCCCCTAACACTGTGCAATCCCACAGCTATGATTGTGAATGAGGAATTGACAGGGAATCATAATTCGATTTAAGGGAAGGCATTGCACACCTTCAGGGCCAATGAGAAGGAAGTCAGTAAGATTTGAGAGCAAAGCCATAAGCCAATCTCATTCAGATTTTGGACACAAAAATTTGATCTAATAATTTTCTTCCTTAATGCTTCCAAAAATGTTCCTGAGATTATAGAGAATGGTCAGTTAAAATGTGGACAGAACCACATGTGGAGACTGTCAAATGCACTCAGAATAGACTGCTGTGAATTGTTTAAAGAAAAATCTCAAATAACTTGCAAAACATTTGAGATGTTTTTTCATTCCAATACCTTTGTAAATATTATTAAATGAGTAGAAAGAATAATTATTTTGCTAATCTTTAATCTTTCAAATATTCCTCTGTACATTCATAACAGTTCATTTATATATGCTGTGAATTTTTTGAAAATATCATTTTAAAAATATTGCAATTAATGCTCTAGAAAAAGCAAAGAACAAATGTAATATTATCACAGAATATTTACTATATTTAATATTTACTCTTTACTATAAGGCTAAGAATTAGCCTATTCCTCTAAAGAAGTCAGATATAAAATGAAGAGACAAAAGCATTCCAGGAGAGTAATATTGATCATATTACTCGTCCAATGATTCTAAAATCTAGACAAATAATCCAGAGCTGTGAGTTCAAATACTACTTCGGCAGTTTGTGAATTTGAATTCAATTAATGTAACGTTATGAAGGGTAGGTGTGTACTGTACTTTTAACAGAGTTGAAAAGCCTGCAAGGACTGACTGCGAGTGCTGAAGAATTTAAAATGGAACATTTGACTGTGAAACCAATAGTGCAGCTGAGATTCCATGGTACAAAACCAATTCAAATTTGGCCAATCAGTTTAAATAATGCCCCAGATACCAAACTCCAATCGAATTTGAATTTTACTGTTTGGGATGATATCAAACCAGTGAAATGATCTGATGTTTTAGAGTATAAAATTGGACGTTTTGAACAGTTAGGGGAGGAACAACAAAAAGTGCCACAAACAGACTGCTAGCCATGTAGCTTTCTGAAAGGTATCTGTCTATAAGAAATTTGTTCAGCAGAACACCAAAGTTGACCTAGAGGAATCTACAGAGAAAGTTCGACATCCGAAGACTATACCTGGGTTTGAAATTGCTTTTGCTGTACATTCAAGAGGGAATTTATCAGACCAGTATTGTAGAGTGGGAGGAAAAGGATAGGTTTAAGAGAAAGGAGTTGTAAATAGTTATTGGTTTTAGTATTCTCTGTTGGATGTAAAGAATTAAAAGGTTAATTTTTACTTTAAATGGTGACCTCTGGCATGGTTCTTTGCCTCTAGAAATGTAACAGATTAGGGCGCGAGGTGAGCTTCGGTTTTCAAATTAGCAGAGGGGTTTACTCGTGTCGTAGCAGTCATAAATCTGGAATGGTAAAGCAAACTATTGGACTGTTATTAAAAACACAATTGCATCACTAATATTTTGTGGACAAGGAAATCAGCCTGTACTATATATGATTCCAGATACACAATGGAGGTGAATTCTTAACTAGCCTCTGAAATGGCTGAGCCAACCATTCAAGCCACTGCAAAAAGTAAACTAAGAAATAAAATGGACGGACAACCCAGCATTGACTGAGGCATCAGATTTGGCCATGAAAAAGGCAGACCTTGTTCCATCAATTCTACAAATTCCTTCTCATTTGAGGACTTCTACTAAAATTGAGGGATTAGTCCCATAGGCTAGTCAAGCTATAGTTACAGAATCGCATCAGTCAACCAAGGTCCCACATTTCACAATTTTGAAAGCAGGACAGGCCCAAAGGAACAGGGTTTATTTAGAATTTGTGCCAGTGGTACATAATTGGAAGCAAATGTCTCAAAGTACCTCATTATTGAATCCAGGCCCCATGAAGTTTCATTGCATTAGATCAAACATAGACAGGGAAACTGCCTGCTGATAACCATCTCCCCTTGACCGTCATTAGGATTATGGAGATTAACATTAACAAGAAACTGAATAAGACCAACACCATAAATACTGAGGCTACAGCAGGTCAGAGGCTGACATTCTGCAGTAGGTAATTCACCTCCTGATTCTCCAAGAGTTTTCACCGCTGACAAGGCATAAGACACAAATGTGACAAAATACTCTCTGCTTTCTTGGAGGAGCATAATTTTAACTACACTCTTCAATGTTGACAACATACAATACAATGCAGATCACATCAGTAATACCCTTCACCACATTCACCCTTTCCAACATCAGTGCACATTGGCAGTGGTATGTATCAGCTATAAGATGCATTGCAGCAACTCATCAATGTTTCTTCAATAGCATCTTTCAAACCCATATACTCTAACACCATCTTGGCACATACTGTTCCTTCTGAAGGCTGGATTAAAATCTCACAGCTCCCAATGTAATAGGACTGTGGGAATACGTTCTTCATGCACACTGCAGCAGACAGGCAATGAGATTTAATAGCATTTTCTTTTTAATTATGAAATATTTTGATATTACTATTTAAAATTGATTGAGGTATCCATGAGCACAGTGATCACTTTAAATTGTCTGTGAATAAACCATTCTTCTATCGTCATAATGAACAAGCTACAGTTAGTGTATTACCTCAACACTAACATAGCAATACTGCAAACACTTTAGATAACATGACAACTCTTATTATATTCAGTTCCATTTCATTTGGAAGTGTTGGAGTATTTGGCACATTAATTGGACTGCTTCATCACTAGTGTTATTTGTAATGATAGTCTTCATGTACGGATGACATGTTTGAAATTATTTTCTGGGAAGTGGTTTCACCTTTATTCCCTGCAGCTCACGATTTTCCTGCTCTTCAGATGAATGGGAGCAGGGTGAGGATAAATTGCAGGGGCTGAAGCTTGTCATTAATGTTATGTACAACTGGGCTGATGGAGTCACCAAGTGTATTTGTTTAAATGTCTTCAGATACAATTTTGAAGTTGTGTATTTTGTGAGGTGGAGATAAAGAAACCACCAGCTAATAAGGAGCACCTCTTGTGACAAGAGTTTATAATTAAACTCAAAACCAGCATGAGACTTTGGTCAGAAGATTGTGGGTTCAACCTGCACTCCTGGGATTTACAAACAGAAACTGAGCTGAAAATTCAAGTGTAATACTGGAGAAGTGCAGAAGTTGGAGTTGCTGTCTTTTGGATAAGATCAAGGTCCTATCCATGCTCTCTGGTGGACAAAACTGATCTTTTGTTACTAAAAAATAGCAGTCCTATCCAAACCAACATTTATCCTAAAGTCAACATCACCGAAACAGAGGTTTGATCATAGAGGGTGAGGGCCTGAGCGAAATAATGAGGTTGGTGTTAGAATTGCAGGAGAATTCTGGTGAGGCTTATCCAGACATTGGGATCTTGCTGCATATTGTATGCAACCAGTGAACAGCAATGTGAGTTTTAACACTAGATAGCAGATATTTGCCAATTAAAGAGGATTACTGCTTGTTAAGCCTGCTATTAATACCACAAATCAACTTATTAATGTCCACTTTCTTTCTTTTCAATTGTGTTGAACAGGCTAGACATTGATCATTTTTCAACATGGAAGTCACAGCAAGTATCTGATAACTTCAGCTTTCTGCTTTCTCTGAACCTCCATGTTCTACACCAAGCACTCAAATCTTGGGATATGTTGCATGCACTCCATATTCATGAACATTGGCATCCAACATATGGCAGCCTTTGACAACCCTCACAACATATCTTTGATCCATTTACTGTACACTTCTCTACTTCAATCCTGCACAGGCAACTACTATTCTAATGATGCTGCAAGGACACTGCAGTCAGGGAGACACACCCAGCTCATGGATTGGACCAGGCTGCATCTCCAGACTCTTCATTCATTGTCAGATTGGTTGCTCACTCTAAGCCTACCTCAATGCTCACATCATCCCTGCCTTGCATCACCTTGCCTTGCCTTTTTGCACTTTGCCCCCTCAGCCCGAGAACCCAGGCTCATATTACTTCTATCCTGCCATATGATTCAGCACAGACACAAAACAAGGAGGCTTGTCGTGGTTGTCAACAGGTCTCAGACAAGTCAAGGTGGATAGCCTTGATAGCTCAGAAGGTTCCCAATACAGTCAGCCTCTGAATCAAGGGCAGCCTCTGAAACCTGGGCAGCCAGTCCCACTGGGCAGTCAGAGTCAGGTTGCTCTCCACCTAAGAATTGAAGAGCTGAATGTAATGCATGCTTACCGACCATCTTCAGTCTTTCTACCCAATAGGCAGGCTGTTTCCTTCCTGGTATGAAAGACAGGCAAGTATTAAGGGAGATGCAAGTGGGTGGCAAGACTGTTACTCTTGGTGCAGCTGTGGGAGGGTGTTCTGGGTTGGTGAGAAGGCATGGCAGAAGGCATGCAGGATAAATGGTTTCAGGGGTTGGATGGGTGACAGCGAATGAGGGAAGATGTTGCAGGGACTAGCGAGTTTGGTTGGACATGAGCCTCGGTGGGAGGTGGCTACTGTAGCAGAGATAGAATGAGGTTTCAGAGAGAAGATAGTGATACTTAAGCTGATGGAACAGGGAAAGTCTCTGACATTCCTAAAGTGCCAGGCATTCCTCCAGACAAGATTAGAATGGTGCTGAAAAAGCACAGCAGGTCAGGCAGAATCCAAGAAGTAGGAAAATCGACGTTTCAGGCAAAAGCCCTTCATCAGACATAGTCTGATATTGTGGCCTCCACGAATGGTCCTGGGGAAAGACAACTCCCAGCATCTACAACATCTGGCCAGCAGGACCTCCAAGTCCCTGCTCACAAGCTGGGGTGCCAATTTCTCCTTGCCTGCCTTATTCAAGGCTAAATGTCAGGAACTTGTAGGGCATTTCTGGACTGACAATGCTTGGCCAAGTGCACAATGTGTTTCTAAAGATGGTACAGGCACAAGGGACTTTCTGACAATAGACAATAGAGAATAGACAATAGGTGCAGGAGTAGGCTATTCTGCCCTTTGAGCCTGCACCACCATTCAATATGATCATGGTTGATCATCCTTAATCAGTATCCTGTTCCTGTCTTATCTCCATAACCCTTGATTCAACAATCCTTGAGAGCTCTATCCAACTCTTTCTTAAATGAATCCAGAGACTGGGCCTCCACTGCCCTCTGGGGCAGAGCATTCCACACAGCCACCACTCTCTGGGTGAAGAAGTTTCTCCTCATCTCTGTCCTAAATGGTCTACCCGGTATTTTTAAGCTGTGTCCTCTGGTTCGGCACTCACCCATCAGCGGAAACATGTTTCCTGCCTCCATAGTGTCCAATCCTTTAATAATCTTATATATCTCAATCAGATCCCCTCTCAGTCTTCTAAACTCAAGGGTATACAAGCCCAGTTGCTCCAGTCTTTCAGCGTAAGGTAGTCCTGCCATTCCAGGAATTGACCTCATGAACCTACGCTGCACTCCCTCAATAGCCAGAATGTCTTTCCTCAAATTTGGAGACCAGAACTGCACACAATGCTCCAGGTGTGGTCTCACCAGGACCCTGTAAAACTGCAGAAGAACCTCTTTGCTTCTATACTCAATCCCTCTTGTTATGAAGGCCAACATGCTATCAGCCTTGCCTGCCTTGAAGAAGTTTTCCTCCTCTCTCTAAAAGAATCTCAGGGAGTCCCTCTCCCACTGCAACTCTGCCCTGAAGCTCTTCAACCATGTCGTGACTCTATGCTTCTTTCTCCCCACCCCCACCATCCTCTAGCTTATCTCTCCACGCTTCAGGCTCACTGCCTTTATTCCTGATGAAGGGCTTTTGCCCAAAACGTCGATTTCGAAGCTACTTGGATGCTGCCTGAACTGCTGTGCTCTTCCAGCACCACTAATCCAGAATCTGGTTTCCAGCATCTGCAGTCATTGTTTTTACTGAGTTGATTTTAACCCTACTGCGAATTGTCTTGCAAGGATGCCTGCCTTGAAGAAGTTTTCCTCCTCTCTCTACAAGAATCTCAGGGAGTCCCTCTCCCACTGCAACTCCCAGGTCATTTCCTCTGCCCTGAAGCTCTTCAACCATGTCGTGACTCTATGCTACTTTCTCCCCACTCCCACCCTCCTCTAGCTTATCTCTCCACGCTTTAGGCTCACTGCCTTTATTCCTGATGAAGGGCTTTTGCCCGAAACGTCGATTTCGAAGCTACTTGGATGCTGCCTGAACTGCTGTGATCTTCCAGTACCACTAATCCAGAATCTGGTTTCCAGCATCTGCAGTCATTGTTTTTACCTTCTTCACTACCTACTGTACCTGCATGCTTACCTTCATTGACTGTTGTACAAGAACGCCAAGATCTCTTTGTATTGCCCCTTTACCTAAATTGATTCCATTTAGGTAGTAATCTGCCTTCCTGTTCTTGCCACCAAAGTGGATAACCATACATTTATCCACATTAAACTGCATCTGCCATGTATCTGACCACTCACCTAACCTGTCCGGGTCACCCTGTAATCTCCTAACATCCTCCTCACATTTCACCCTGCCACCCAGCTTAGTATCATCATTTGCTAATGTTATTACTAATACATCATGAAAAATCCTTTGTAAAAGTTTTTTTCAAATTCAGAAATTCATAAAAGTTCAAGTCATGACGTTGAACTTGATAGCTAAAATCCAAATATATGAAGACACTGTTCATAGCTGTTTCAAGAGTTCAAGGTTATAACTAACTTAGCAGAGTAAGGGTTAACAGGCACACATTTAATTGAAGCACACTTGAAGGAAATGAACCAGAATCCAAAGGAAAATGTGCTTCAGGAAGGGATGTATGACACAGAAAAAGGCTTCAAAACCTAATGTTTCTTTATTTTTCTATTGTTTCCTTCTGCTTTTGCAGCTTTCCACTTAGCAGTTACAAATATTTCCCCTTACTTACGGCACAGCAGATTTGGAGGCCCCCTTTATGTATCCCAGTTCCTGAATGCATTTGTCATTAAAAGGAGGTGGAGAGAATGGGAGGGGTCAGTCAATAATTCAGTATATAATACCCATTCTCAAAGAGACCACACCAAAGCAGACTGTGTAATACTGAGCATTGAATTTACAGTGGAATCCACAAGAATCTACAACAAGAATTTAGCTTTTAAACTAAAATGTCTATCACGTGGAATTTGATTAACATTTCAAAAGGACAGCAGTTCTCCCTAATGTTGTGTGTGTTATATTTGATTGGTAAGTAAAAGTATGGAAATAATTGTTATTCAGTTGCTCCTGAGGAAATATGTGGTATTCATTCTCAAATATGATATGGATTATACTTTTTAAAAATATATTTCTCAAGTATTTCCTTTCTTCTAAATATAAAAATTTATTTTAGAAAGGGGAGAAAGGCAAATGCTAGATTTTTGAAAATCTATAAGAAATCTTTCTTACAAGAAAGTCTATTGTATTCATAACTAAATTAAAATAAATTTGATCATTAAGAGAATTAATGTATTGAAATTGCCACTTTTACAGCAAACTTTAAGCAGTTACTGATAAGATTTCTGCCCTAAAATTTGTACACCTTTTAAACATAGTAATCTAGAATATTGATGATAATTAATACAAACTTCATGTTGAAATTATGTGAAACGTTTATATATTCCCATATTTCTGTCAATTGCTCTATCCTTTTAAAACTATTTCAAGAAACCAAAACAACACTGGCCACTTCAACTGTAATACTTTTCTAGCAGGTATTGTGACAAAGTGATAAAAATTATTTCTGAAGATATTAATAAGTTAAATTGTTACACTCAACTATATCATTGATCACAAAGCCTTGACAGTATGCAAGAATGCGTACAAAAGACAAGTAAACAAATTGCAAGATTTAGATAACTGCGAAAATCTAAAAAAAGATTATGTATGGTAAAAAGAATGTGTTGCGATAGAGGAGATGGTGGATGTGGATAAATAGCAAATACTGAGGAAGATTACTGAATGAATGGACAAATTAATGAATGAACAATTGCAAGTGTGATACGTAGGAAACTGTCCGTGGAATCTATACTTCAGTTCTCATGTGTGAATAATTAAGAATTGCTGTTTTCAACTGAGTGGAAATAAAACAAAATTCTCTTACGCCCTCAGCTCCACCCTCAACAAGAACAGCCAAACTTAGGCATATTTTAATGGGGCTTTAAACTTGAAATTATGATATTGAGACATGGGAGAATTTGGTCTGGAGGCGGTGCAAGGTGATTTTTGCTTTCACACTTGGCTTCCCTCGGGCCAAAATAATTTGCAAGCACTAATATATAAGCATAGTTTGAATTTATTATTGCCTGAGTCTTAGCTAATTATTTTTTGTTAGTCACTTAGGCTTGTGATGAGGTATTGGACTCTCTAAACCTTCCAATTGAGAAATCCAAACAAGCAGAGTTTCTGCTTTCCCAATATAAATGTACAATCTCTCCCCGCAGTGTCATATTCCAGTTGTTGAGAGTCCTGGGGAATCATTGGCAGAGCTAAATCTCAGTTGATTTAACATGATAAATTAGCAGATCATGCCAAACAAACCACTGAGAGACATTCAGCTGTCTCTACAGCAGGAACCACAGTACTGTACCAACTTCTTTGCATATTTGGAACTGAATGGGAAGCATTCCAATAATAGGTAACTAGCCCACCACACAATCTTCCAGATTTCATTAGTGAAATAAGCAGGCAGGTCATTCATAAAAAGTATTTGATTCAAAAATCGGCTCTGAAAGTTTATTTGGTCATGAACGTCCACGGCCATGAAATCTTTGATCTACTCAAAACCTAAGGAACCTCAATCAGACAGTTCATCACCATCACTGGTTGGCCCTTCCTCAACTGATGAACAATGGTTTGAGCCCTAACATAACAGGCAGCCAGTGTCAAGAGATTCTTCTGAGCAGAAGTTGGAACAGAGTAAATTTAGGGTTTCAAATGTTTGACAACCCAATCATTGTAAAGCACCCTGTTCTGGATATAAAAGTCATCTTCATAGTATCTCAATTATCTGATTATGTCATGATTCACTGGAAACAGTGAAGAGGCAGGATCCAAGTATATCTCAGTTGGAATTGAATTGAACTGCATGTTGCCAACAATATTCTGAAATACAGTCTAGCCAATTGTATTGATGCTCCAGCTGTAAGATTACATACTCTTATAACCACCAAGCCCTAAAGTTTCCTCAGGGAAGAAATGGAATATAGAAAATCAAATCCCTACAGTGTGGAAACAGGCCCTTCAGCCCAACAAGTCCACACCGACCCTCCAAAGAGTAACCCACCCAGACCCATTCCTCGACCCTATATTTACCCCTTACTAAGACACACACTCCTAAACACCATGGGCAATTTAGTATGGCCAATCCACCTGACCTGCACATCTTTGGACTACGGGAGGAAACTGGAGCACCTGGAGGAAACCCACACAGACACAGGGAGAATGTGCAAAGTCTACATAGCCTGAGTCTGGAATCGAACCCGAGTCCCTGGCACTGTGTGGCATCAGTGCTAATCACTGAGCTACCATGCCACCCAGATGTATGTCCACAAGGTGGATGTAGTGTTCAATGGTTTGATTGATCTGTATTGAATTATATTCTTCATTTCTTTGAGGAGCTCAAGGAGTAAACCAATGGACTATTATTCTCAAACCACAGCTTGTGATTGTCAGTTCTTTAAGTTGCCAAATAAAATCCATATAATTTTTGATTCAGCTCCTGATGAGTAGTGGTGTTGCTATGCTGCTCATGGCAACTTCTTGATACTTTTTCTCCAAGTAGTCATGGCTCAAATCCAAATGCAGTACAATTTCCAAAAAGGCTCAGCTTTACAGGAAACTACATTCAAGTAGTGTAAAGGTAACAACATTTTGTGATAATGGTGAGGGAATCAGAGGGGAGATGACAAGAATTTATTTTACACAATGAATGGTTATGATCTAGAATGCACTGCCTGAAATCAGATTCAATAGCAATTCTGAAAAGGAAACATTTACAGGGTGACCAGAAAAGAATAGAGAGTGGGCCTAATTAGAGAGCTCTTTGACAGAGCCAAGGCAGGAACATTGGGCCAGATTACTTCTCTTTGTGCTGAATGGCTATGTCTTTACAATTAAATGAAGCCTTCACAAACCCCTGGAAACTATTTACAAATACTTTAAGTAAATGCAACTTTGAACTCCTGTTAATGGTCAGAAGATTCATGATCAGTGTAGCAGATGCTGACTGTTGGTGGTGAAAATTTGTTTCATGACTTGTCCGGTGCTATACCATCTTCCAGTTTTACACACAGTTTGAAGAAGAATATCATTCCAATGTTTGCCAGATTAATGATGTTGCTTCAATATTATATTCATCACTGGTTGGCCCTTCCTCAACTGATGAACAATGGCTTGAACCCTAACATAACAGTCAGCCAGTGTCAAGAGATTCTATTATAAACTGCACAACATTGCTTCCTTTGCCAGTATATCTAATCACATCAGTGACTTGTGTCTGAAATTTTCATACCTATTTTCTAGTTGAAACTTTATACTATGTTAAATATTTAGGAAATATGTGTTGTCACCCATCTGAGAGCCTATCAGAAAGTCAGATTTTACAGGTATTTGAACCTGCATTAATTTATTCGTACAGTGAGTTCTGTACAAATATGGGATCATGCAGAATGTTCAGAGATTACTGCGTTCTGTTTAAGATATAGTCTTTGCGATGCATTCAATGTTGTAGCTTTGTAACAGAGAAATATGATACAGGACCCCTTTATTCTAAAATGCAATAGTTTTATTTTGTATATTTATAAAAGCACAATTGATTAATCATTTTTCATTTTATTGACATTGAAAAGGCACTTGCCTGACATATCAACTGTTAGGCAGAGGACATTTGGAATTTAGCAGCAATGTGCAACTGAAGCACTTAAGCTAAATAGAGAACTAGATGATTCAAGGAGATAAAATGCTTGTCTCCATGGGTTGGAGGTGCCAGTGTCGGACTGGGGTGGACAATGTTAAAAATCTCACAACACCAGGATATAGTCCAACAGATGTATTTGGAGGCACTAGCTTTTGAAGCACTGCTCCACAACCACCTGATGAAGAAGCAGTGCTTTGAAAGCTAGAGCTTCCAAATAAACCTGTTGGACTAAAACCTGATTTTGTGTGATTTTTAATACTGTCTCCCTGGGAGCATAGTTAGAATTCAGCTCAGATTGATGAGTCTCATCTCTCTGTAATAATAAATGCAATAAGATCAGCATGAAACGGTCCTGCACTTTCTTATGCCCATGCATGACACCACAGCATAAGAATGTTCACATTTTGTACAGCTTTAATCAATAGCTGAGCTGGCCTAATTGCAGCACTGTATGGAATTGGTTCATGCAGCCAACCTCTGTTCCCTGTGTTTTAATTGCATGAAATCAGAGCAGCATCTATAGTTTCACAATTGACCTCAGTATTGCTGAGTGAGGTGGGTGTTGATTAGGGCTGCTCTAATCAGTGGCTCATGTGTCAGCACTGCTGCCTCACAGTACCAGGGACCCAGGTTCGATTTCAATCTCAAGTGACCATGTGGAGTTTGCACATCCTCCATATATCCGTTTGAGTCTGCTCCGAGTGCTCTAATTTCCTCCCATAATTCGAAGATGTGCAGGTTAGGTGGATTGGCCACAGGAGATGCAGAGTTACAGGGACAGGGTAGGAGGGTAGGTCTGGGTGGTATGCTCAGCTGAGAGTTAGTATGGACTTGATGGACAGAATGGCCTGCTTCCACATAGTAGGGATTCTCCGATTCTTGGTCACAATGAATCATGCTGAAAATGCATACTGGTGGATATTATGGGAGAATTGGATTGACAGCAGTTGAAATGTTACACGTTGGGCCAACATCTGCTGTGCAGGTTCACATGCACTGTACTATGGCTATCTCTTTGAGGTAAGATATATCAATCAATGCCAATGAATCAATGCTAATGGGAAAGAGGTAAATGACAAGAAAATAAGTATCAAACTTTGAGCATGATTTTAGCTCTACTTCCCTGCCTGCCTTGCTGAGGTCAAGGGAGTGGGCATTTAGAACTGCCCAAAATATTTACACACACTTGAGAGCTAATTGGTTCTGAATCTCTCTCAACACCAGAACATTGACACGGACATCTGCCCAAAGTTGGCGGTGTCTTTTTAATATCCTCCCATTGACTCCCAGTGACGATATTCAGGCAAACACCATATTTAATTGACAGCTTCAACAGAAATCAGCAATATGTTTCCTGTAAGCCTAATCCTGTGTTGAGTAATTATCAAAGTTAGAAGATGTTCAAAAATCAAGTTTTCAAATTTGATCTTGTTTTCCTTTAACTATGCCAAATGTGTTGTGAGAGTGAACAATATCATCCTATGTGGGTTCAAGGGTGAAACCACAGGCTACATCTGAATAAACATCACCTAACTGCTGTAATTTCTTAGTCTTATTAATCATGGTTTAAATGACACATTTATAGGTAGAAACTCAGTTCAGCCAGATTTTAAAGTGCATCCTGCCACCTCTTCATAACTAATGATCAAAGTTATTTCGTTCAGTCAAATATAAATTGTTTGTTTCCTTAGAGAGATTTTGTTTTTTAAGAGGCCAACAGAAAATTCTGGTCGAATGCTTCTGTCCCTTTGTGTATAGATTTGACACTAAAAGAGGTTATAATGTCACAACAGCCACTGCTAAAATGCTGAATCTTCAACACAATTACCTCCTTTCCAAAGTATTGGCAGTATCTTATTGAAATGAGGCTTTCATGGCATGTTCCAGTAACAAAGCTTTTCTGTACCAATCAGCTCAAAGAATGATTGTAACTTAAAGTACGTCTCCGCAACGTAAAAGATGTGATGACTGAGAACGAAAGAGGAACGAAGGAGAAGAAGTGTGAATTAGGTTCAAAGCATGTACAGCAGGAGAAATCAAAAGAGCCAAAGAAGTGTTAGACTAAGAGAAAAAGGAAAAAAGCAACGTTAAGTTAGATAAGGAAAGGAAGTTAAGATTTTACACATATAGGTCTCTTCCAATAATTTATTTTATTAAGCATTTAGGCTGCACAGTTTAAGTTGTTCTCTTTCTGATTTAGAGAACATATTGGCATTTTCTTAGCAATTACAATGTTGTTTAAAAAGTGCTTAGACTTTTACTTACCAGGCTTGACATTGTGCAGTACTTAATATCAATTAATAATGCACAATTTTAGTAAGGTTTTAAAAATAACAGAGGAGCTAAGGGAAGCATATTGCTTCTGAGAAGTAAACAGTTTGGAAGGGCATAAATTGACTGCCAAGTTCTGAAAATTTGTAGTTCCTAACACCTTTCTTAACTTGTTAGCTGGATTGTGTAACAATAATAAAGTGGTACTATTGTTTTTCAATATGATCTGACCCATCGTCACACAAACAGATCATGATATAACTTCTGCAGTGGTTTGTTACCATCTTCTGTTATTTAATTTACTGTTAACGCTGGAAAGGAGTGTTTGTTGTTCTGATGGATTCTACAGTTTAGGGCACTGTGTATTGGTAGTATCCCTACTTTTGGCTTAGGGGGCCTGAGTTTAAGTTTTACCTGCTCCCGAGATGTTCAATAACATCTCAAAATAGTTGATTAAAAGTACATATAACTTCTTTAGAGTTGTAGAATTCTCTGATTAGTCATAAAACCAGGCAATCACAAACTAAAGGATTCGTTTTACTTACAAAATTCATACATGCAAGGTTTTCATATGAAATTGTGTAAATTACCGACTAGAAAGTGGGGTCAGAATGTTACTGTTGTAATGGCCACTGCTCCTGGTGACACAGTTGGGACCAGTGTGCTGCTGGCCACTTTATTGACCAGCTTCTCTTTCAGATGAGGACAGAAGGCTTGATTCTAAACAAAATGCCCCAAGAACCATTAAATAACTACGGAGAAAAATTGACAAAGTGGGAGCGGTCTTTTTTTGGAGTCAAGGATGGGAAGTGTCAAGAGGGCTGGAGTTAGGTATTTTGGTGTTGTAATGTCCAGCTAAGGGCACCATTGCAAACTTGCATCAAGCACCTTCTGTCACTTCCTCAGCTCTTTTCCAAAATAGTATTCATGTCCGTGTTTCATATTCTATTCCCTTTACGTGCCAACTTGAGGGATTTCACTAAATTCTAGACATTGCATGTACTTGAGTTGTTGTCACAGAGAGCTTCAAACTTTATAATATGTCACCATTTCCTAACATTGGAAGAAGGTACTTTAGAAAACCTCAGCTTCCTCATACAAACTCAAGAGGAAGATCACATTTTAAATATAGCAATTAAGCATGGAATCTCTACTGTGCAGAAAGAGGCCATTCAGCCCATTTAGTCTGCACTGAGCCTACAAACAGCATCCCACCCAGACCCAGTCCCTCACCCATCCCAGTAACCCTGTATTTACCATGGCTAACTCACCTAATCTGCACATCTTTGGATACCATGGGACAATTTAGCATGGAAAATCCACCTAATCTGCAAGTTTTTGGACTGTGGGAGGAAGCCCATACAGACACAGGGAGAATGTACCATCTCCACACAGACAGGCACCCAAAGCTGGAATCGAACCATGGTCCCTGGTCGTGTGAGGTAGCAGTGTTAACATTAGCCACTGTGCCACCCATATTTTACTTGTTTAACATGTGATAACATGAATATTTCACAAAAAATGCTTTGTAGATGCAGAATTTTTTCATAAGTTCAGTTACGTTGTAGTTCATTTTGAAGTAGGAAAAATGTTCAATAATTTGAGAGTCAGTAACTGCATTTTTATGTAATCAAAGTCCCGTAATGTGATCAACCATTTCCTAGCTGTAATCCTACAGACCATGAAGTTATTGCTGTAGATTCAGTGTACAAAAGAAGTGCATGGGAACAAATTAATATGGAATACAGATGAGAGATGGATTGCTGCACAAAAATACAACAATTACACAAACCTCTAAATTGCAGTCTTCAATTTTGGATAATTGGTTACATCTGTAATTTATAAAGCAGATGTACTATACAAACATACCAGCCTTCAACATTTTCCACAACCCACTGTTTACCTTTCCCAAATTACTTGGACGTACTTGCACACACAAAGTAAAATATTAGCTTAAAGTAAGCCACCCGGACATCATAACTTCTGAAAGCATCTTCAGTATTTCTATATGCAAAAAATAATTAGGCTTGTCATTTATAGGAGCACAGTGCCAAGTCTGAATCGTTGATTAATACGCTGTCCATATTTCAGTTGTAAGAAATATAAACAACACACTTGATATCTTTCCCAATCTTCAGATCACATCGCTAATGACTCAGTGGCTGAAGAGCATAGTTTACATCTCCATATCCATTTTCCAGCTCTGTAATGTTAATGAGGGAGTGCTTGTGGAACCTGTGGATTACCCATTTTACTGATATTATCAGAATACTTCTAATTTCAGGATTTCAAATGTACTTTGCTTCTAACTGATTGTCCCCTATTAATAAAATAAATCAATTTGGCTCTTTGCCACTTTGTCCTGACTGTGCCAAATCATCGGTCGTGGTTCAACACAGATCATTTTCACCTGACAACTGGTGTAAACAAACTTTTGATGCCAGCTTTGTAATCAGCCTTCTCGTATCTATTCTTTCTGCAACCAATCTGCTCCATCCCACTAGCCAGATTACCAAATGAACCTTCCTGCTCCCCATTCCACAGCTATGATTCCATATTCAATCCAGCCACAGTACCCGTCCTCACCTTAAACCTATCAGCATTCCTTTACATTGGGGAAACAGACTGTAGACTGGGTGACCACGTGGCAGAAAACCTACATTCTGTCCACAAAAAAAGACCCTGAGCTTCCAGTTGCCTGTCACTTCATCTTGTTCCCTGCCCAACATCTCTGCCTGAGGCTCGCTGCAGTGCTCTAGTGAAGCTCAGAACAAGCTGGAAGAACAGCCCCTCACTTTCTGCTTGGGAACTCTATAGCCTTCTGGACTCAATATCAAGCTCAACAATTTTAGAGCTTGAAGCACCTTCTACCGTGTCCTTACTCCAATCTACACACACACACACACACGCCTTGTTGTCACATGGTCTGCTATTACTCACAACCCATTGTTAGCACTAATAGTCCCCATTTGGAGCAACTCATTCTGCTAGGATGATCGTTATCCACACTTTTATTGTCCAATTGTTTCTCTCACTCCTTGGACTCTGTCTCCAACTATTGTTTATTCCTTAACCCCTTGCCCAGCCCACCACCCTACCTTCTGCGTAAATACCTTTTTCTAGCTAACATAAGTTCTGAGACCCAAAACATTAACTCTGATTTCTTTCCACAGATGCTGCCAGATCTGCTGAGCCTTTCTAGCAATTTCAGTTTTGTTTCTAACATTTTCTGACCTCTCTCATAAACACCAGATGATTTTACATGGAACCTCCCATTAACTGATTTTGGCATAATTATTTTGCCTGTAGTCAGCCAAGTCTTTCTGTCACCAAGTAATCAATCATCTTTACTTTTCACCCTCCAACTCAGGCAGAATTCTAACAGGTAAACAAACACTGTGTGGAAACCATACCTTGAAAAACCTGTGAAAACAACTGAAGTACAGTGAATGTTCATTACACAGGCTGAAATATCAAGGTATATTTCCTTCAAACCGGCTATATCTAATAACAGATGTCTGCACTTGTTAACAACAATAAGGTGCACTTATATAGCACCTTTAATGTAGCAAATTGTCCCAAGATATTTCATGCTAATATTATCCTTGAAAATTTACCACTGGCAAGTAGCCAAACTCTTGGGCAAAATTTCTGAAATCCCCTCATAACATTATGATGTTCCCTAAAACCTGAGTAGCTGAAGCACAAATTATGAAGTGAAAAATGAGTATCCCTGCCAATCAATTGCTGAATTTAGGTCTATCTAGACTAGCTCTATCTACCAAAATAAACATTATCCTCACTTTAAAATTTTTTATTGATACTTAACCCTTGTCGTCAAGTGACAATGGGCTGAAAACAGAACGTTCTCATTTGTCCCACAGCCGGAGAAATCAACAGAAAATCAGCCAAACTAAATTAAACAGCAGCCTGCAGTTATGGGTTAAGACGAACAGTGAAGACCAAGGAGAAAGTTTAAAGGGAACCAGTTACAACCATTCCAAGGGTTGTGTATTGGAGAAGTGTCAATCAGATATTCTAGCATGGTGCCTGCCTGAGTATACGCGTGTCACACCTCCCTGCATGGCAACAGTGAAGGGTTTTGCTGTAATCCCTTTGGATGATTTGAACCCAGCTCTTGACCTCATTAGCTAAAGGCCAGAAGATCCTGGAAGGCCCAGTGTAAGGGCGGATGAGATCACATACATAGATGTCACCCCCTTGGTGAGGATGTAGTGAAGATCTGGCCAAGATTCACAGAGAAGACTTATAGCAGCAAACCATTCAGCAACCCAAGGAGATCCAGGCTGACCTGTGAGACCTATCTTTGTAAAAGAGGGTCAGCTTTAAAACATAAACTGGTCAAACTGTCTAAAACACAGACAACATCTATGTATTTCTATTTCCAAAGTGAAAGACCATATAAGGCAATTGAGATATTGGATGTATTAAATTCTATCCCTCAGGGCATAGTGAGTCTACCTACAGCATGTAGTCTGCAGTAGTTTAGGAAGTCATCTCACCACTATCTTCCCATCAGCAACTAGGGACAAGCAGGCTAGCCAGTGATGCCTATGTCCCATAAGTGAATAAACAAAAGTTGCCAAAGGCATTTGATATCTGTATGCACTGAAGATTGATAATGTTGGTGCATCAAAGGATGCCAAGGGAAGTAAGAATGTAAATTATATGAGCTACAATCTTCCAATTCATCTTAGGTATGGGAGTGTGCCAGAATATTGGAGAATTTCAAATGTTACACTCTTGTCTGAATGAGAATTGAATCATTATACAATGTGAAAAAATGCAGGGCTGTAGGGAAGCAGCATGGGAATGGGAGTAAGTGAATTGTTCTTACAGAGAGCAGGCATGGATTTGAGGATTCAAATTGCCTTTCTGTGCTGTGTCTATTCTATGATTTAATGAAATATATTTATTTACAGCTTAATATTTTATCTTGCAATCAAATATGAATAATTTCAAATTGTCATTGGAAAATTCAATTAATTTATCTACTGCACTGATTTATACAATGCACCATGCATTGTAGCTTTTCGATACTTATAATGATCACCTAATCCATTTCTAATAATTTTGTAAAAGAACACAGCTATTTTAAAGGCACATATTGAATTTTGTCTCTGGAGTTCGTGTACGATACAAAGATATTTATTTATCTCAGTGCAATGAGTGAGTCGTTTGTTTATTTCTATGTTTCATTTGTCATTCTAAAAAATCACAAACACCTTGTAAGATCTGTTCAATTTTTCATAAAATGCTTCAAATAGAGTAGTGCAAAATTCTTAATTATTTGCAGTTTTCAAAAAGTATTTACCAGATACCATCAGCAATTAAAGAACATTGTCTCTTGGAAAGTAGCCTAAGGCCAGAATTATATCCACTGGGGGCCTGAATGTGTAGTGAAGTAGAAACTGGCATTTCAATGCTGATGTTTACGTTTAAATCTCATCCAAAGGAATGAAAGGTTCCTCTGCTGTTGCATCTAACAATTCCATGCGATTTGTACTTGGCCATTGTTCAACCAGTTCCTATGGGGACATGGCAGAGTTTCCATAGCCTAGAGCTTTCCTTAATGACAACACATTTGGCATTCATATTGGGAGGGCACAAGAAAGCTGGTGTAAGAAATGGAAAACGTCACTTGCTGCCGTAGTAGAACAGAGCAAAGAGACCAGTCAATTTGGAACCTACCCAGTTTACATTCCATTGCAATCAATGGACTGGTGATGATCAACTCTGCCAGGTTACTGCTACGTAGTGAAGTAACAGACCTGTTCCATTGACTAGATAAAGCTTTAAAAACAAAACCCTGAAAAGACAGCATGGGACATTGATAGATGAAAACTAAGACTTTTTCCTGAAATTATCCACCTACTTCTGCTGATAATAAGAGTCCAAGAATCTTCCTGCAGTGAAGAAAAAGTGTCATTGTGTTGTAAACTGGGACCTTGTGTTCCTCTGTACAAGTTAATTATTCATTACTTTCCTTTTTCCCATGAGCTTAATATAAATTTCATTGGTTTTCATGCTTAATTGTATTTTTTTTAATTTGTCTACCCACCTTAAAAATTAGTTAAGATGACAGGAATGTACTATATACTGTATTTCAATCTTGAAATATTTGCTTGACCAACATTTGATACTCAGTCAATGAAATGTTACTTTATTATAACAATGATTTAACATTTGAATATTAGAAGGCCGATCAACCTGAAATGATAAAATGGAAACACTGATTTTCTCTCTAGATTTTCTCCAGCTAGTTGTTTCATGCAGAACTATACAATTTATTCCAGGGACATCTGTAACTTTATTATATCTCATCAATGGATTAAGATTTGCCAAGTATTTCCTGAGTACATTTGTTAAACATATTAAACACATTACATCAGTGCAATTAGGTAAGATTTTCCAGATTGCAGCTGGAAAACATAACAATCAAACCACTCTTAAGAGGCTTCTTCAATCCCAGTTGCAACATGTTAACTCTGTTTGGAATATAATGATATATTTTTCTTAAAAGAAGCATGCATCGTTCAAACAGAATCCTGAGGCCCTCAACAGTCCCTAACTTTTGGATCAGTAGCTATGTGTTTTGTTACATTGATTACCAAAGGTTTAGGGGGTTGGTTAACTGAGTTGTCTGGACAGCTGGTGAGTGAAGCCAATAACAAGGGTTCAATTCCCACACTGGCTGACATTGCCATGACAGACTCTCCTTTGCAGCCTCTCATCTCACCAGAGGTGTGGTGACCCTCAGGTCAAACTGCCACCAGCCATCTTTCTCTAATGAGCGAGCACCCTATGGTCCAGTAGGACTATGACAACCTGCCTTTAATCAAAGAGTTATCTGAAATGAAAACTGTTGCTATTTTACTATTGCATTGACAAGCAAATTCATTTACCTATTTTAACTATTATTTACTTATAATTATTTCTTCCAAGGAGTTAGATTCCGGTCGTGAGCCATGAAAATGTTAGGGTCTTGATTTTAAAAACTGGATGAGGGAGAACATTATAAATAAGAAGAGTAGGCATTAGTTTCTCAAGCCTGCTCACCCATTCAATAAGATCACGGCTTATTTGATTGTATCCCTAACTCCACTTTCTTGCTAGTCCCTCATAACATTTGACTTCTTAAATCGATCAAAATCTGTCTAATGCTGATTGGAAATAATCAATGACCCAGCTTCCTTTACTATTAAACATGGGACAACAACATATCCCCTATGATTCCACTATCTAATAATTTTGCCCTGATGTTAAAACTTTTCTTTTTAAGCAGAGGAGCAGGTCACATATTAGGAAAACAGCAGTATCCTCTTTTTAAAGAAGTGAATTAACATCATGAAGACCCACAGGCTGTTTAATTGGTGCTTGAGTGAGGAGTAATAGTCCTCAAATGTCCAGAAGAGGTGGGAGTTGGATTGGATCAGAACAGGCAGAGAGAGGTATATTATTAGATTTTATTTTAGGTTTCCTTGTAGGCAAGATGGAGCAAGACCGATCCCAAACCTCATAAGGGAGAGTTGGCCCTTTCCTTTCCTGGGTTCCCCCATTTCCCTCTCCATTTCCCCTTACTAACTTTTCCCCAAGTCCTCCTTCCCCTTTGACTGCCAAATATCATTCCCAGAGGCCTCTGGCTGCAACTTACTCTGACCAAATGCCTGTTCTTAATTAGCATTTAGTGAACTGGGTCCAACAAAATTTAAATAAATGAGACCCAGCCATTAGGTTTGGGCCTGGCCTTGATCTCTCAATTACCTTCAAGTATACTGTCTTTTCAGGGCTGACACACTCTATACATTCCATTGAAGTCAGGGCCCTGAATTAGTTAGTAAAGATTATTCGACCGATGATTTTCACCCATGTGTAATTTATTCTGTTATGCACCATGACCCACTTTAATTCCCTCAGTTCGCACTGGGACATGTTCCAATATTTTTCATGGTAACAGCAAAAGTGCAGAAAGAAACCTGAGTTGCCTTTGAAACCAAAGTTTTGCTGTTGAGCTGGAAAGAAATATATTTATTGAGCAGGAACTTGCTGGAAAAATAATGGGGTGTTAACAATGCATGTGTTACTAATGTGAAAATCTGCTGGAAAATTCAGGGGATTAAGAGATTGTCATGAGTTGCGAATCTCCAGAATTACTGTCCAATGTACACTGCTCTGCTGTTTGCTGTGTAAAAACATCTGACCCTTAACCTCACCATTATTAAGAAATTAATAAAGTTGCACATTGGCTAACAGACTTTGCCACAGAAAGTTAAACCTGATAATTAACAGCATAAATATCTTGTAAAATATGAATATCCCCTAAAGCAATGTCAAACAACTTCTCTGGCCCAGACAGAGAATAGCTTAAAATGTTCAATTATATTCTTACACGCAGTCAATTGTTAAAGATTTCATCAATGTCACATTTTGAATTTTATGTTTTTCTTTCTTATTCTGTTTCTTCTCCCACTCCTAATCCAATTATTTGTTTTTCTTTATTTCCTTTCTGGACTTGATTTGATTCTATTTCATCATCTTTCTCCATTGTTTCTCTGATTCTTTCTTAACCTTTATATCCATTGGTTAAGGAGATACATTATTGATCTTGCCATTCATTGAACTCTCAGATGTCCTGTTTGCTCATTGACTCATTATTAGCTTACACTCTCAGTTACAACGCAAAAACAGCATCAACTGAAAGGTGAAAATAAATATAACTGAGATAGCATAAATACCCTGTTACAACAAGATTCAGCCCATTATATTGGGGAATGGCTAAGTTTAATGAAATTTGCTGGACTCCACTGCTGCTAGGTCATTTGCCACTTTCTTTTGCACAAGATCATGAAATATTGCAGAATTGCTTGTGAGAGAAAGGTAGGACAAGTCCTAGTTTCAGGACTTTGTGTCATTTACAATTTCCAAACAACTCTTTGTATTATGTTTTACTGATATAAAAATATGAAGTGTGATTGAAACATGATGGCGTTTATACAACATAGAACATAGAAAAATACAGCGCAGTACAGGCCCTTCGGCCCTCGATGTTGCACCGACCGAAGTCTACCTAACCTACACTAGTCCAATAACCTCCATATGCTTGTCCAATGCCCGCTTAAATGACCATAAAGAGGGAGAGTCCATCACTGCTACTGGCAGGGCATTCCATGAACTCACAACCCGCTGAGTAAAAAAATCTACCCCTAACATCTGTCCTATACCTACCACCCCTTAATTTAAAGCTGTATCTCCTAGTAACAGCTGACTTCATTAGCGGAAAAAGGTTCTCACTGTCAACCCTATCTAAACCCCTAATCATCTTGTACACCTCTATCAAATCTCCCCTAAACCTTCTTTTCTCCATTGAGAAAAGCCCCAAGTGCCTCAGCTTTTCCTCATACGATCTTCCTACCATGCCAGGCAACATCCTGGTAAACCTCCTCTGCACTCGTTCCAATGCCTCCACATCCTTCCTATAGTATGGCGACCAAAACTGCACACAATACTCCAGATGAGGCCGCACCAGAGTCTTATACAACTGCAACATGACCTCAGAACTCCGGAACTCAATTCCTCTACCAATAAAGCCCAGTACACCATATGCCTTCTTCACAGCACTATTTACCTGGGTGGCAACTTTCAAAGATCTGTGTACATGGACACCAAGATCCCTCTGCTTAAAGATGTTGTTGGACATCTCCTTTTAATTGCTCCAAAGGCATATGATGTTCAGGACGAGGAATAACAGTGTTCAAAAATGTAAAAATTGTATCGGTCATCAGGCACTCAGATTTACTTATAAAACCTGAGAGAATTTCTCCTGTAAAATCTGCCTAAACTATTCTCAAGCTACCTACAGCAGTATATCATTTCAATATTTTCACATCAAGAGTGCTGAAATAATTTACTATCATTTGGTGATTTGAAAGAGACATTTCATGACAAGAATATTGTCATTTGAGAATTTAGTCCAAACCAGTTAGTACAATGAATGAAATTAAACTTGTTATCAGGAACAGTGGGCATAGTCTTGTAGGATTTTTAAAGATCTGGGTTAGGTGGATTTGTGTGAGAATCCTAAGATGTCTGCTGAGGCTTATCTCAACAATAGGGGTATCTCACGTGATCTTTTATGCTTTTGACAAGTTGCAACATGATGAGTTTCTCATTAGGCAGCAGTGAGTTGCCCATTAAGAGGTAATATGGCTTGCTAAGCACCTTATTAATGGTCCAATTCACCTCATTAACATTCAGCTTATGTGCAGTAGGATGCAAGTTGGAACAGGTATCTGGCAAATGAAGCTTGCCACTTGCTCAGAAAAACCTTCATGTTGGACACTGAGCACCGATATCTCAGGGTTTAGATCAGAGTGGTGGTGGAAAAGCCCAGCAGGTCAGGCAGCATCCGAAGAGTAGGAAAATCGATGTTTTGGGCAAAAGCCTTTCATCAGGAATAGAGACAGGAAGCCTCCAGGATTATCTCTCCACTCTGGAGGCTCTTTGCCTCAATTCCTGATGGAGGACTTTTGCCCGAAACGTTGATTTTCCTGCTCCTCGAATGCTGCCTGACCTGCTGGGCTTTTCCACCACCACTCTGATCTAAACTCTGGTTTCCAGCATCTGCAGTCCTCACTTTTGCCTACCAATATCTCAGGGTACATTCCATGGCCACAGGCCACATAGACATTTGATATGTGTCAGCCTCTAAGAACCCTCACACTACATCACCGATCCTGCACTGTACACTTCTGCACTTCAGTGCTGCACCAGCAAGTATTGTTGCAATGCTGCATGAGGAACACAGTCAATTAAAACTGTAAACCCAGCTCATGGACTTAACCAGGCTGCACCTTTGGCCTTATTGCTCGCTGTCACAGTGCTCACTCAAGCTTGAGCCTACCTGGATGCTCCAGGCATCTCTGCCTTGCATTGTATGGCCTTGCCTCTTCACTTTTCCCCCTCAATCATAGCTACCAGACTTATTTGACTTCAACCTTATTCTCCCATTTTGCACAGACACAGAGACACGATGCATGTCATAGTTGTCAGTAGGCCTCAGTCAACTAAAGGAGGATAGTCTTTACTGAGGGAGTCCTGGAACAGTAAGTCAAAGGGCAGCCTCACGTATGAGTCCAGAGGCTTGGAAATGGCCAGTCAAGGCACTCAGGTGAGTCAGGATGTTCTTTACATCAAGGGCAAGGAACTAAATATAGGGCAACCCCACCAACTGTCTTGACTCTCTACCCTATTGAAGATAGATTTGCACCTGGAATGAAAAGCAAACATGAAGGGAGATGACAGCTGGTACTTTTGGTCCAAGTAGGGAGGTTTCCTATGAGTAGCAAGTGGGTAGGCTGTGCAGATGGCATACAGGATCAGTGGTGTTGGATGTTGGGGTGGGCAATAGTATGCTAGCTAAGACGATGCAGCAAAGTAATAGGGCCTGAGGCTTTGTGGGAGATGGGTAAAGCAGCAGAGACAGAGTGAGTGTAAGATAACAAAGAGACTATATAGTACTTGCACTGGCAGAGTGGAGAAGGATATTGACCTTCTGTCTACAGTTTTGTGTTTTTCCCATATGCTTGACACTGTTCTAACCCAAATTCCAGCCTTGGACTAGTCTGGCATTATCTGGTTGCATGCCATCCACTTTCCACTGCTGGGGAAAGAGGAGGTCTGACCCCTACACCATTCCATCTAGTAGTAGCTCCAGTTCCCTGCCCTCTAACCAGGTGCTGATCTCCCTCGGCCTACCATATCCAGGACAAATGTCAGGAACTGTAGAGGGCAGTTTCAGAGCTTGTATGTGGACAACCCAGATGTTTCAAGGGTCTTCCCACTGGAAGCAAGTTGAACTTTCTCATTGGGAAGATCCAAGGGGTGGAGGAGGACAGGCAGGGTGGGCTGGAAGGTCCCACCACCACTGGGTTAGAGAGGAGATCTGCGGGTAGTCTCTCCTCCATCTGGCTACCTCCTGGCACCAGCTTGCCCTCTTGTGGTGAGCTTATCCAGGTGCTTGACAGCCTTTTCAAGCTGGCATGGGTACTAGTTAATTCCAAGATATCCCGGCAGTAACAAATTGTTCGGGAATAGCATGTGGTGAGATGTGGCTGGAATCAGATGTGGGATCCAGTCGGGGCAGGTAGGTAGTTAATGCAATATGGTTGGTAAAACACAGTGAGGGCGCTGACAAGACATCAAAACAAAGAAATCCTCCAAAAGACTTGACACAATTCACACTTTGCCATAGTCTCCTCTTCAGATATCCTACTATGGTATATCCACTATCTGATCACTAGGTAAGTCCAAGACAGAGCAAAAACATAAGTGGACTGACAGTGGTGTAGCATAACTCTTATCCAGTACTACAACTGGTAGAGATGGCAAATTATATTTGGGATGATAATTTGGGAAAATACCACACGTCTAACCCATTTGACAGTAGACTAATATTCTTGGGAGATTTATATATCACTTGCTCTCAAAAGATGTTAATCCCAGATCCCATGGAATTCACTGCCTGAGAGATAAATCTCAAAATGTAGAAGCCTCCAACAAAAGTCCTACTGTAGACAATAATCGTCATTCATCACATTCCTGCTGTGAGTACCGCAGTGAGACACAGAATCTGTATGAGCAACTTATAAAAGCACTAGAGAAATTTAGTGTGCCTCCAACATTTACTCTTGCATTACATAGGACAACTGTTGAAACATTGATGTCCTTCTGAAAGCAGTTTTACAAACATTCTGCCAAAACTCCTGGAAAAATGAGCCTCAATGGCTTTAACAATATATCTGGATGACCTAAAAATGTCTCCACAATCAAGTCCTGCTTCTTGAGCTCAAAGGGCCAACTTATGGGCAAACAAAGAAAACACTTCAAAGACACTCTAAAGCTGTACTTAAAGTATAGTGAGATTAATATGAATGGCTAGGAAGAACTAAATTGTGCATCAACTTTCATCACACTTCACGATGTTGTGACTTAATGATGAAGCAAAGTGATGGCACAAAAGGAAGCAAATCCTGCATTCCTGATTGTCATGGACCAATCCAGACCCCTTCAAAACATTTCTAGAAAGTAGCCTGGACCCTAATGTTGCTACTTGTTTTAAGCAGGTGTAACACAGATATTCGAGGAAGGATGCAGCTGATCAAACCACTTAGTTTTAAACAAACAGAATTTATCTACAAGATTACCAAATGAAACACAAACAAAAGAGAACAGAATAACCTAAATTATCCAAAAACCCAACAGATTATCCCAACTTCATGATGCTGTTCTAAATATTACAACAATCCCCATATACACTCCTTGGCACAAAAGGTAAAATCAAGCATAGGACCTCACAGGAGAGATGTCAGAGAGAGAGGACAATCAGCCTGTACCTGCTTCTTTGAATCCAGCAGCATCAAAAACAGCTAGGCTAAAACCAAACCAAACCAGAGAAAAGCTGAGCTGGGAGCACTGGCCACTCTGCTTTCATTGCACAAGTATTTTTTCAACTTGAAAGCCTTTTGCTTGAGGCACTATCTGTTAGTTATAATCAAACTGGCCCTAAAACTTATCCAAACCCAAAAGAGTCTGTATCTTTTACAAACGCTCTGTAAAAAAGGACAACATAACCTTATTAAAGGAGCAGCATTGTCACAAGGTTGTAATGTCTCATGGGACAGCCTGTCACATGTGCCCTAAGATCTATAGGTTGACTCACTCACTTGAAGACCCATAGCAGAAACTTGCAATCCCAAGTAGATGTCATTCTCAAATGACATCTGCCTGGAAGTCTGTGGTGAGTGGTGTTCCACAGGGCTCTGTCCTTGGGCCTCTACTATTTGTAATTTTTATTAATGACTTGGATGAGGGGATTGAAGGATGGGTCAGCAAGTTTGCAGACGACACAAAGGTTGGAGGTGTCGTTGACAGTATAGAGGGCTGTTGTAGGCTGCAGCGGGACATTGACAGGATGCAAAGATGGGCTGAGAGTTCAACCTGGATAAATGCGAGGTGATGCATTTTGAAAGGTCGAATTTGAAAGCTGAGTACAGGATTAAGGACAGGATTCTTGGCAGTGTAGAGGAACAGAGGGATCTTGGTATGCAGATACATAGATCCCTTAAAATGGCCACCCAAGTGGACAGGGTTGTTAAGAAAGCATATGGTGTTTTGGCTTTCATTAACAGGGGAATTGAGTTTAAGAGTCGTGAGATCTTGTTGCAGCTCTATAAAACTTTGGTTAGACCGCACTTGGAACACTATGTCCAGTTCTGGTCACCCTATTATAGGAAAGATATGGATGCTTTGGAGAGGGTTCAGAGGAGGTTTATCAGGATGCTGCCTGGACTGGAAGGTTTATCTTATGAAGAGAGGTTGACTGAGCTCGGACGTTTTTCGTTGGAGAAAAGAAGGAGGAGAGAGGGCCTAATTGAGGTATACAAGATAATGAGAGGCATAGATAGAGTCGATAGCCAGAAACTATTTCCCAGGGCAGAAATTACTAACACGAGGGGTCATAGTTTTAAGCTGGTTGGAGGAAAGGATAGAGGGGATGTCAGAGGCGGGTTCTTTACACAGAGAGTTGTGAGAGCATGGAATGTGTTGCCAGCAGCAGTTGTGGAAGCAAGGTCATTGGGGACATTGAAGAGACTCCTGGACATGCATATGGTCACAGAAATTTGAGGGTGCATACATGAGGATCAGTGGTCGGCACAACATCGTGGGCTGAAGGGCCTGTTCTGTGCTGTACTGTTCAATGTTCTATGTTCTATGAAAGGACATTTAATGACTATAACAGCTCTCAAGCAATTAAATCTCCATACATGATAGAAATTTTCATCTATACATTGTATATGTTGCATTACGTGATAAAAATGAGGGTGTCTTATTAAACAGTGGTAGCATTCCCACGTCTGGGCCACAGATGTTGATTCAAAACCTTATTTCAGGGCTTTCATGGAAGATGACATGTTGATCAAACAGGTTCATTCATTTCTTCCAATATTTCTGTTATCAGTCTGTAAGAATGGGAGTATCTGCTGATTAGCTAATTGCACTGAAAAAAGCAACACCAAAATTATTGTTACAATTTGCCAACTATGATTGAGTACAAATCCAGTGGAGGTTTACGGTCAGAAATATTTTCCTAGGCTATGATGCCTGAGGAGAGAAAGAAGTGAAGTAGCTCATATATAATGCCTAATGTAATGTAGCAACTGAAAAATTATACATCAGAAATTGCAGTACACAGATTGTCTGTTGAGATGAAGTAATCTCCTGAAATATCAATAACAATTTGTCTTTTATGAGTTTCAGCTTGCACCTTTTTGCAAAACTCTCCATATTTCTTGCATCTTTTCCATTACCTTAAATATTGCAATAAGGTCACCTCTCCTCTGAAGGTTGGAAAGCCCTGTTGTTTTCTAGTATTGCTTCACAACTTGGTCCTCTAACATGAGGATTCATGGACATGTTTTGTAGTCTTCAGGCACCATGGAAAGGAAAAAGGATGGAATTTACATTTTTCTAGAAATTTGAGGTAATAGCAATAAAATTCAAGTTTGATCACAATGTAAAACTTGTAATGTTTTAGCCAGGTTTTTCTATCTGCTGTAATTAGTTTTGCCCATTTGTACTCCTATCAAAGGCTGACTTTCACTGTGGAAAAGAAAGTGAAATGCAAAGGTAGTTTCAGTTTAATTAGCAGACCAAGGGCTATGACTTAACTAATGCCAGCTTGTTAACCAATTTTTGATGTTTCTTTTTTCAACGTAGTCCAATGGAATTGTCAATGTTCAGCAGAAGACAAAGTCACACAACCAACCATCACTGAAGCAATGAACAATAATGTAACAGGTGAGGTAAACATCAGCTTCATATGTATTTTATTGCATTGAATTTGCAATGCAATTAAACCAACTCAAAAGTTCTATATCTGAGCTAAATGACTCATTAATTGTTAAAGATATAGAGAGTAATTTTGTCACCAAAAGAGCAACTGGGCAAATTTTCAACTTATTATTAGTTATATGTTATAGGAACTGCCCTTCTACTGATTTTGACACCATGGCATAGCCCAGGTGCTAGAAGTGTAGAATCACTACAGTGCAGAAAGAGGCCACTCATTACATCAAGCCTGCACTGACCCTCCGGAGGGCATGCCACCCAGACACAGCCTCCACCCTATCTCTGTAACCCCACATTTACCATGGCTTACCCACATAATCTACACATCTCTGTTGGAGGACCCAGCAGAAATCCATACAGATACAGGGAGAATGTGCAAACTCCACACAGACACTCACCCAAAGTTGGAATCAAACCCAGGTCTCTGGCAGTAAGAGGCAGCAGTTCTAACCACTGAGCCACTGTGCTACCATCACGCTGATTTGTAAATCTGCTCCAAAGTCTTCAGGTTTAATTTCTGATGCCATCGCATTCTTACTGCCTTACACAAATAAAAACAGAAATTGCTCGAGAAACTTAGTAGGTCTGCAGCATCTATGGAGAGAAAGCAGAATTAATATTTCGGGTCCAGTCACCATTCTTTAGAACTGGCAAAATTTAAATGATAGAGTCACAGAGTTATACAGTACGGAAACAGACCCTGAGGTCCAACTAATCTGCACTGACCAGATATCCTAATCTGACCTAGTCCCATTTGCCAACATTTGACCCATATCTCTCTAAACCCTTCCTATTTATATATCCATCCAGATGCCTTTTAAATGTTGTAATTGTATCAACCTCCACCACTTGCTCTGGCAGTTCATCCCATACATACACCACCCTTTGCATGAAAATATTGTCCCTCAGTTCCCTTTTAAATCTTTACTCTTTCACCTTAAACCTATTCTCTCTAGTTTTGGACTCCGCTACCCTGAGAAAGAAATTTTGTCTATTCACCTTATCCGTGCCCCTCATCATTTTATAAATTTCTATAAGGTCACTCCTCATCCTCCAAAGCTGCAGGGACATAGAAGAAGGTAATCAGGCCCTTAAATTATTGAACTCGATCTTAAGTACTGAAGACTGCAGGGTCGCAAAGCGGAAAATGAAATGTTTATTTCCTTACTTCTTGTCTGTCAATGTTGCCATCTAGTTCAGTGGTAAACCTTTCCTTGAAATGAATGAACTGCTTTAATTTTATATCTGCAGGGTGTTAAACCTCAGCATAGACTTTTTTGATGATAAATTGGAAGTGAAAGATTGGATTGTGAGTGCGTTCCTTGGTTTTTATCTCTCACCCAATGCTCAGGGTTAGCATGAAAGTAGTTAAGATGACGCCTCTCCCCACAATGCCACCTCAAAACTTCCCATGTCATTCAGTAATAGTTTCAATCTGTCTGACTTTTTCCAAAGATCACCAGCCAAGGTACTGCTCAATGTACTTGTCTCACTTTGTCCAGTCTCAACAGTTCTGATTATCAAGAATTCCAGAGATTGCCATATCCAACCCCACCCCAGACATTTTAATTGGCGCTGTTAAAATCTATTTCCTCTTTAAAGAGCTTTATTTATACTCCCAGTACTTTTTACAACCTCCAAGCAAAGTTTCAATCTATCCCCTGCCTGCATCTCCCCAAGTGTGCTTTGTTCTGTGAGATACTTTGAAAGGTGCTGAAATTGTCACTTGACTCCTCCATAAGTTTCTGTTTGTGATTCTCTTTCTAATGGCAACATGATTACATGGTCATTCTTCTAAGCTGAGGTGTTAATTAGGTATTCCCCCTTTCCTCTTTAGCAGAACATACTACTCAACTTAGTTAAAGAGACATGTTGAAGCATCTTCATCTTGAAAAGTTCAATATCCATAACAGCAGATATTCACACAAGCACACACACCTCTTTTCCCACATACAGTCTCACACACATATTCCACCACAAACACATGTACTCTGATTTTTAATTTTAAAAAAAGGGTGTTGAAAGCCACATGAGCAGAAAGCAAAGTGGAATTGAGACCATAAATTGAACAGTCATGATTTTATTGAATAGCAGATTAGACTGAAAATGCCCAATGGCCTAGTCCTAGGGCATACATTTTTGTGTATGTCTCTCTGCCATTGTCCACGCATATACACAAACATGCACATTAACTCATTCATAGAATTCGTACAGTGTGGAAGCAAACCATTCGGAGTCCACACCAACCCTCCAAAGAACATCCTTCCCAGACCCACCTCATCCCTACAAACCTGCATTTCCCAGTCAGCTGAGGCTGGAATTGAATCCAGGTCCCTGGCTACCCAATACACAGGCAAGTATTTGCACCAAGGCACCATTCATACCCTGAGAGCTCATAACTTTCAAAAATAGAAAGGTTAACTTAGAAGACAACCAGAGTAAAATACTGATACAAAACATCATTTCAAAACTGAGATTTCATACTCTCTGATGCTTAATTTTCAATCAGATTTGTGATAGTAATTGTAGTCTGTGAATACTGGAAATCCCAGAGAAGTGGTGAGTTTTAGCCTTATAATGATTCAGCCCATTTGTATGCTCACAGATGTTCCTTCAACAAATGCAAGTGCACCGAATACTTCCACTGAAAGTTCAACAGGCAGATTAATAACAAATAGTCCGGTCAATGATAATGTGACACCAGATAGACCTGATCACGCTGAAACTACTGCAAGTCATTCAACAATTCTTTCCACTACGAAAAATGGATCAGAAAAAAGAAAGCAGGTAAACAGATCAAGTTGTAAACATTCTGTGAATGTGAAAAAATCTTATGTTGTAAATAAGACTATAATAATTGTTAAAACAGTAATATTTCCCTTTTTGTCCCTGTCTAGTGTGCTACTTTAGTAAGAAAGTTGAGTAATAGAGATTACAGCACAGAAACAGACACTTCAGTCCAACTCGTCCATGCCGACCAGTTATCCCAACCCAATCTAGTCCCACCTGCCAGCACTCGGCCTATATTCTTCCAAACCCTTCTTATTCACGTACCCATCCAGATGCCTTTTCAAATGTTGCAATTGTACCAGCCTCTACCACTTCTTCTGGCAGCTCTTTCTATACACGTACTACCCTCTGCGTGAAAAACTTGCCCGTTAAGTCTCCTTTATATTTTTCCCCTGTCACACTAAACCTATGCCATCTAGTTCTGGACTCCCCCACCCCAGAGAAAAAAAACTTTGTTTATTTATCCTATCCATGCCCCACATGATTTTATAAACCTCTATAAGGTCACCCTCAACCTCCGATGCTCCAGGGAAAACAGCCCTAGCCTATTCAACATCTCTGTTTAGTTCAAATCCTCCAACTTTCACAACATCTTTTCAAATCTTTTCTGAACCCTTTCAAGTTTCACAACATCCTTCCAATAGGCAGGAGAGTAGAATTGAATGCAATATTCCAAAAGTGGCCTAACTAGTGTCCTGCACAGCAGCAACAAGACCTCCCAATGCCTGAACTCAATACTCTCACCAATAAAGGAAAGCATACCAACACCTTCTATCTACTTGCGGCTCTACTTTCAAGGAGCTATGAACCTGCATTCCAATATATAATTAAAGTAAATCTAATAATGGTGTACAAACTTTATTTTCATTTTCCATTTATAGTCTGAAGATCCATTTGCATTAAAAGAATTGCAATGTAATATCAGAATTCAGCAGAATAAGAAGTGGGAAGCTTAATGATGGAAATAGTGTTTTGAACAAATCTATATTTCTAAAAGCTTACAAATTTAAAGAGCACCTTTCCAGCTTTGCTAAACCAAGTCTTGGATCAGACATTCTGCTATGAGCTTCAGATTTCAATATGTTTGCTTCAAAAACAGGAAGCATGCTTCCCTCCTTCTGTTTCCTCACCTCCCACACACTAACAATAGATCTATGGAACATTTGCATCCACTGATGTCTTACAAGAAGTAAATTGTTAACATCCTTTCCCAACAGAAAAGCAGTGTTTCCTGTGGCATTGATGATTTGCTTTTAAAACACATTTTGAAACAAAATGAATTACCCTCATTGTGAAAGTCCAGGAGCTGGTCACCGATCCATCCAAAAGACTCTAAACATTTCCCCTTTCTGTCCCTGTCTACTGTGCTATTTTAATGAGTGCCCCTAATGTCAATAACAACTTCAGCTGTAGCACTTTTACATAATTAAGTCAGTATACCTAGTTCCACCAGCACAAGTAGCCACCCTGGTAGGTAATGGACTGTTACAGCAGAACATAACAGGCCAGTTCTTCTATGTGTAGAACAAGTTCTCTTACATTAACAGAATATTTACTGTGTGTTATCAGTTTCATCATGGTGACTGAGTGGTTGGGTTGTGTGAAGGAGAGATAGGCTTTTAATTTCTGAAGGTGTGAGCTTCAAAGAATTGGTAGACAGCTGTGCAGGCTGCTTAGAAATGCTTTCTAAACTGCTAAGAGTAGCTATACAACATTTAAGTTCATTACTGAATAACATGGGCTCATGTTGAACATGACATTGGCCATCAGAAAGAGGTCACAAATATGGATTCTAGAATAAGTCTTCACTAAGAATATATCATAAAATGTTGCTGTAGGGGAATTTAAAACCAAATATAATCAGGAGAAAATGGAATATAATTAACACATTTTGACAAAATGAAGATCATATAGAACCTTGCAGTATAACTGTAGCTCATCGAGACTGCTAGCATTTTGTTGAAATATGCTGAATTCTTCTTTGTTTTAATTGGAAAGAGGTTTCTTATTACAAGCTTGGCAGAGGGATTTGTGCCCCAGTTGGTGTTCTGCCAATTAAAACTGTAGCACAATGTTTAGCGGTCTGATGGTTTTACAGCAGAATCTTTGCACAACAAACATTGTTGCTTTAGATATAGTCCAAAGCTGATTTTAATGTATTTCAGCACTGAAGGCCAGCATGGTGGCACAGTGGTTAGCACTGCTGCCTCACAGCACCAGAGACCCCGGGTTCAATTACTACCTCAGGCAACAGTCTGTGAGGAGTTTGCACATTCTCCCCGTGTCTGTGTGGGTTTCCTCCGGGTGCTCCAGTTTCCTCCCACAGTCCAAAATAAATGAGCAGGTTAGGTGAATTGGCCATGCTAAATTGCCCTCAGTGTTAGGTGAAGGGGTAAATGTAGGGGTGGGTTGCTCTTTGGAGGGTCGGTGTGGACTAGTTGGGACGAAGGGCCTTTTTCCACAATGTAAGTAATCTAATCTAATCTATGACCAAATAATACTGATTTCCTGAGGTTTCAATCACTAATCATGCATTGTGTTCTACATAAGCATACAAAAATCCATAATCAACTTGAAAATATCAAGATGTAAGCAGAAAGTTCTATAAATATTCAGTAGGTCTGGCAGCACCTTTGGAGAGAGAAACAGAGTGAATCTTTCAAGTCCAAAGTTCCAAAGAACTGTCATATCTAATTTAACATGTTAACTCAGTCGTTCTTTCTCCACAGATGCATCAGACCTGCTAAGTTTCGCCGGCAGCTTGTTTTTATTTGTTTCCACAAAATGCAAATTCTTCCTGCATCATTTTACTTGAGTATTAAGATGCCAAGCATTAAAGAAGTATATTCAATGTGTAAATTTCATTAGAAATCCTCTTTGTATATGTATATGTTTATACTCGGAGCACTTTTATCATGATATTTTTTGTTTTACTATTTCTGTTTGGCCCATCTGCCACTTTCATATGCCTCACTTTTCTTCAGAAGACTTAACGCATCGGTTTACAAATCTCATCATTCCCTAATACCCCTCTCCACTCCTAATCAAATCCTCTTATCCCCTTCCCTATTCTGCCAAGCAGAATCACAATGCATCCATCACAAGGCCACAATCCCATTTCCAGCTCTTCCATACCAATGCCCATATCAATCCTAAACCCTAGAATCACCCTCTTGATGCTACTAATCCTAATGCCTACCTGAATCCCCTGAATTACAACAAAAGGTTTATATCTGCAAGTTTGAAACACTGTCCTTTGTATTCTTTGGCTTTCAGAAAAGGTAAAATAAACTTTAGCTAATAGCAATTAGTATTAGTCATTGATTTATAATTTGTGTATAAATGCACACACGACCATGTAACTGCATCTTGAAAGCATAATTGACAGTGTTAGAGAAAACTAAAGAAGTCAAATTATGTGTTATTGCAATCATTACAAATCAGTGGCCCTAATAATGTATCTTGTTCCAGATTTTGAAGTCACTGTGAACATCACCAGGGGAAATACGCTTGTATTACATTCAATATCGATTTTTTATCTGTGAAATTAAGTCTGTATTTTGAGTTTAACCTTTTGAACATCAAATATTATTATGGGAAGAATTTTATCACTGTCATGTCATTCCCACATTTCCATTCTCTTGCTTTTTCGCCTTTTTTCCATTCCCCATGCACAAACAAAGGAACCTTGAAGTGCAGGTTCATAGTTTCTTGCAAATAGAGTTGCAGGTAGATAAGGCAGTAAGGAAGGCATTTAGTATGCTTGCCTTTATTGGTCAGTGCATTGAGGAGTTGGGAAGTCATGTTGTGGCCGTTCAGGGCATTGGATGGCCACTTTTGGAATACTGCATTCTGGTCTCCTTGCTATGGGAAAGATGTTGTGAAATTTGAAAGGGTTCAGAAAAGCTTTACATAGATGTTGCCAGAGTTGGAGAGTTTGAGCTATAGGTAGAGGCTGAATAAGCTGGGGCTATTTTCTCTGGAGCATTGGAGGCTGAGGGATGACTTTATAGAGGTTTATTAAAATAATGAGGGGCGTGGATAGAGTAGATAATCAAGGTCTTTTTCCCAAGGTGTGGAAGTCCAAAACTAAAGGGCACAGATTTAAAGTGAGAGGGGACAATTTAAAAGAGACCTAAGGGGCAACTTTTTCACACAGAGGGTGGTGCCAGAGGAAGTGGTGGAGGCTAGTGCAATTACAACATTTAAAAGGCATCTGGATGGGTACATGAATAGGAAGAGTTGAGAGGGATATGGGACAAATGCTGGCAAATGGGACCAAATTAATTTAGGATATCTGGTCAGCATGAACAAGTTGACTGAAGGGTCCTTTTTCCATGCTGTACATCTCTATAACTCTAATTGCAATTAAAAATGAAAGTGTGCACATGGTGGGCCATGCAGTTTGTTAGTGAAATCTGTTATCAGCTAACAATGCAGCAGATACAGGTGGGATATAAAATGTTTCTTGATTTGCATCACTGCTAAAATGTTTCTTCCCAACTCTATTGCCATTAATTCTTGAGAATGGACCCCACTCTCTGTCTTCACTTGGATCTCTCATTTACACTTTTGTGCATCGGTCAAGCTCCACCCATCCACCACTAATTCACACTTGCCAGCCCACGTTCCCAGGCAAATTTCCAGAATGCTCCCTGGTCTTGGACTGGAGAGCTCAACAAGGGAAACTGCTGACCTCAGACCCAATAGCACTAAGCTGATTGGTGCAATTCACCTTTAAGCAAACATGAACCACATGCAAAGAGATTCTCAAGCACCTCTGACTTTATATCGAAGGTAGAACTTCATTAAACAAAATGGCTTATCACAATTAAGTACTCAATGCCTGAAAATGTACTCGAGGCACAAACCTGTGACAGGCCTATAGGAGGCCCAATACAGCGCAAATGCCCTGCTGCCTTTATCTGTACATCGCAATTCGCCAACAAATCAAGATTTTACATCCCATCTAAGTCAGCAGTCCATGCTTAATGTAAAGCAATGCTACATTTCCCATTTTTGTATGATCCATAAAATCCCTCTTGTATTCCTCCAGTTCTTGGTCTTTATAACTTTGAATTTCTCAGTGTTCTTCAGTCTCATCAGTGTGTTGCAAATAGATGGACATACTTACAAGTTTTCATTTATAATATTCTTCAGATTAAATGGCAATTATATATTTTAGTGGAATACAGATATTTGAAGAGCAACGTTTGACTGCATTTGATGTGATATATCTAGCTGATTTCTGATGAATATATTTTGTGTTCTCAACATTTTATGAATACAGCAAAGAATGTAAGGACTGTTGTCTTTATTCCAAAGTACAAAAGATCACTTTTATTTATTCTTGTTAAGGGAAAGCAATCTGAGTGTTAATTCAGATTGAAGGAATATTTAAGTAAGCTGAAGTGCAACTATTATGAATTGACTGTTGTTCTGCGGCCTCATACAAAGATAATTAATCCTGACCTAGATGTAAAACCTCTTGGAACACATGTCCAAAGTTTGTCATGCTTCAAGTTCTGGGTATCTGTAAAGGAAATACTCTAAATGACAAGAGTTTCCACTGTGTAAAAATATTTACGTGGGTTAAAATATTCAGATCATATCCTGTTTGCTGGGCTTCTCATTATTTTCCCTGAAATAATTCATTTTCCATTAGTAGTTTGAGGTAAGATTTGCTATTATTCCTTGCAGTTTTCCCATAGACATTTCAACATTTTTAGTCCAAAAATGAAATAAATTTCGGATTTGCATTAATTCTTGGTGCCAAAAATTTTCTCTTGGCAGTCGCATTCTCTGCATGGTTCCTGACTAACTTTTACCTGGCTATAAAAACTGTAATTACTCAAAACTTATTCCAGTGACTTATTGACAAAAGGGATATCATAGTTGGTAGTGGATGCAGTGATGACATTACTGAAATAATTTATTCCACATTTTATTCTGAAAAAAGCCTTTGCCCTGAAGGTTTGTTGGCAGCAAAACAGGTTTGGGGAGAAGTGCAATAAAAGCTTCCAATGTTGTGTGTTGGGGATATTCAAAAGTTGATCATCTACCTGTTTTGCCACATTAAGAGCATACCTTCTTGGTACTTGGTCATCAAATTCTGGGCTGGGATTTAACCCTTCTGACTGAGAGGCAGGGATGCTACCAACTGGACCACAAAACCTCTTCCCATTGTTATGATTTAAACTCAACAAAAAATGTTTTGAATAAAAGACCAAAGTTGAAATACTTTGCCTCAACAAGGAGTTAAGTTGCTCTCTGTTGCCATATTCAGCCATTGTATAAAACAATTTACATAGCTTTGCTCTGGGCATTGAGTTTAGACTGTTAGAGCATAATACTAGTAGTACCACAATCATGAGCTCAATCCCCATGCTGGATGATTTGCTGATTGCCAACAGAAACTTCATTTCTTAAGCTGTTGTGAGGCAGTGGTTATGTCTCTATCTCTGAGCCAGGAGGCCTGTTTCAAGTCATGCCTGCTCCAGTGGTGTGTCATAACATCTCTGAACAGATTCATTAAAAATGTTTTTTTTTAAATATAAATTTACTGCAATCCATTCTATGTTACCATCCAATTTCATAGAAAATTGCTTTAGTTTATCTTGTATTTTTTAAAATTGGATTCTCCTTTTTTTTGCAGAAACACTTCTTAACATTAAGTTTCCCAACCCACTCCCCAACCACATTATACAGTTTTAAAAGATCCAGTGACAGATTTTTTCACCTGTTTCTCATATCCAGGAGATGTTTCATTCTAAGTGTTTGGTTCTCTTGGAACCTGGCAGACTTTGTGTAGCTTCTCCAGAATGGATGGCAAATAATAGATGACTATCGAAAATTCTTCACTGTTCTATCCCTTATCTTGTACTCTAAAAAGGTTATGCCCTGATGGGTAGCATAGAGCTAAAATTAAATATGTTCATCCTGTCTTTGTAGAGTGGGTTTAAACTGAACAGACGAAAGAAAATTAAAACTGCCTTGAATGTCCAATAATCTTAAAATAATCAATGCAGCAAAAAGCAAAATCCTTCAATTCCTGACCAAACAAAGTGATATTCGCAGGTCTTAATGCTGGACTTTTTATTGCTTTATCTTTCTAACTTTTCCTTAGAATTTGTACTTAAGAATCTGTACCTAGGTACGTTTGTACCTAAGATTGAGCCAAATGTGGCAACTTGTAAACTTTTCACTGTAGTCATGTGAATACATGTGACAATGAAGCTAATTCTAATCCTAAATCTAAAGCAACGGTTGTGAGTAGTACTTTAAATAAACTTTCTATTAATGTAAATTTGCAAAGGAAACCATTTTTTATTCTTGTCTAACTGCTGGGACTATATGGATCTAATCTCTCCCTTGTGTGTTCATTGAAAATAGTTGGCAAGAATGTGCATTTACCACAGACATTTTGATAGGCACCTCAGAGTTTTTCTGAAGTATTTATGACTGTTACTTATTCTAATCCTGTTCCTGAGGAGCCACTCATTTATGTTGTTAGTTTTCTGCCAATAGACATGCAATATTTGTTGTATTAGGTAACAGCCTTGGCTCAATCCTAACACTTTCACCACCAAGTCAAAAAATTGTAGTTTCAAACCCCATTCTGTCAAAATTAAGCATATAATCCAGGTTGACACATCAGTGCTGTACCAAGGAAGTAATGCACTGTCAGATATGTTCAGTTTTAAATGAAATGTGACATTGACATCCTGTTTACTCTCTTAGGATGGCATAAAAATAACTTGTAACTGTTGAAAGAAAAGCAAGCTTTCCTAGAGTAATATTTAATATTTATCTATCAGCAAACATCAATAGAATAGCTTTCTGATTATGGATCTCACTGCAGCTTGTCAAAACATGTTGTTCACAAATTATTTTCAGTGTTTTCCTATGTTTATATGTTGACTACAATTCAAAAGTACTGCCACTATTTGAATGTAAGGGAACATGGCACAAGAGTCATTGAGTCATAGAGATGTACAGCTTGGAAACAGACCCTTCGGTCCAACCCATCCATGTCGACCAGATATCCCAACCCAATCTAGTCCCACCTGCCAGCACCTGGCCCACATCCCTCCAAACCCTTCCTATTCAGATACCCATCCAGATGCCTTTTAAATGTTGCAATTGTACCAGCCTCCACCATTTCCTCTGGCAGCTCATTCCATACACATACCATCCTCTGTATGAAAAAGTTACCCCTTAGGTCTCTTTTATATCTTTCCCATCTCACTGAAAACCTATGCCATCTAATTCTGGATTCCCCCACCCAAGGGAAAAGACTTTGTCTATTTATCCTATCCATACCCCTCATAATTTTGTAAACCTCTATAAGGTCACCTTTCAGCCTCCGACGCTCCAGGGAAAACAGCCCCAGCCTGTTTAGCCTCTCCCTATAACTCAAATCCTCCAATCCTGGCACATCCTTGTAAATCTTTTCTGAACCCTTTCAAGTTTCACAACATCTTTCCGATAGGAAGGAGACCAGAATTGCACGCAATAGTCCAACAGTGGCCTAACCAATGTCCTGTACAGCCGCAACAGGACCCCCCCAACTCCTGTACTCAATACTCTGACCAATAAAGGAAAGCATACCAAACGCCTTCTTCACTATCCTATCTACCTGCGACTCCACTTTCAAGGAGTTATGAACCTGCACTCCAAGGTCTCTTTGTTCAGCAACACTCCCTAAAACTGTGAAAGGTATTTTTTTTTCTTGTAGTGGATGTGAGCAATGTTGCCCACCCCTAACTGGCATGAGCAGATGGTGCTGAACTAGCTTTTGAATCATCAAAGCCTATCGGGTAATCTATTGGTTATTTAGGTTTGTTCAAATTCAACAGTTAGAGTCTGAAACATGGATTTTGTTGTGTCAAATGTAGTTTTGAATTTAACAGACCACTTCACTTTGGGTAAAATTAAGTGCCTAAAAACAACCAAAAATGCTTTTTCCATCTATTCCATCATCAGCATTCTGCCTGCATCTTTTAAGGTATTGAATAATCCATCCTTATCTCACCTGTAGAGTTGACTATTTCAAAGCATTTCTTGCCAACATCCTGCATTCTACTCTGACTTGAGCTGACCAAATATCCTGCTGCCCACGTCCTTCCTTTCACAAGTCCCATTCACCCATCATTGCGCTTGCTAAACCACAGTGAAACGTTGCCTAAGCTGGAGCCAATTTTAAATTCCTTTACTTTGTTTTTAAACACATCCATGGCCTCAACTCTTCCTTTCTCTGTAATTTCCTCTAGCCCCACAAATACCTTCAAGATACCTTTCTTCACTTAATTCTCCCATCTTGAAAAGCTCCAGTTTGTATTGTTGCACTATTGGTGGCCATGTTTTGAGCTGTCTTGGTTCAAAGCTCTGGAATTTCCTCCCAAAATATCTCAACCTTACTTATAAGATGCTCCTTAAAACCTGTCATTTAGAGCAATGCTTGGCCTTCTGCTCTAATATGGCTTGGAGTCCAATTTTGTTGCATATAGCTGTCGAGAAGCACCTTGCTAAAGGCACTACTTAAATATGCAATGTTGCTGTTGTAGCAATGTATCCACCCATTCCCACTTGCTCCACTGATGAATTGAAACTTTACTGCCCAACCGTGTGTCTTGATGGCAGGACAAAACCTGAGGTTTCTGAGGACTACAAAGGTGGCTTCTCGTGATTAGAGGTTGAACATTCCAAAGGCTGCATCAGAGCCATGATAGTGATTGCTGTTGTCAAGACACCACTCCTGAAAGGAAATTCCCCACACCCTCACCCACCCTTCCCCTTCAGAGGGTATGGATACTGTGGATTTTCCATTCCAGCTGGCAAGCATATCACCCCATGGGTGAACCATTGCAATGTCCAGTGAAATCATGAAGTAGACATCAAAAGGACAGTTACTTGGATTATATGAATCTTATCTCTGGTCGGCATGTGGCTGAGGTGCTACCGTTCCTGCCTTTGGATATATTCTTTAACAACAGGATCATACCAGGTTACCATCCGTATTCCCAATGCCATTTTACCAACTGCCTCACCTCCCAGCCTGTCTCCAGAAGGCTGGTCAAATTCAGTCTTTCTTTAATAACAGTCATAAATTTGACAGTGCTTGGATACATTTATGGCAGTAAATATCCAAGGCACTTACTGCAACATAGATATATAAAGTCTCTTAATGCCACCATTAGTACTTAGTAATTGAAAATTTTTGATAGCTCATTGCTACTCTTTGTAGAAAATTCATGCAAGTTGTATCACAAACAAATGATATTTCTTTCTTTCCAGCCTGCTGAGAAACATTCGAAAACTGGCTCCCCGAAGGTGTTGATCTCATTACTTGTCTGTGGATTGCTTCTTGCTGGAATAATTACAACTGCATACTATCGGATGAACAAACAGACTTGGAGCCCACAGAGCAAGAGACTGGTAATTGTCTAAACTACAGACCTTTACTGACATTCTGTAAAAATAAAATTGGAATCATTATAAGAGAACATATCTATTGATGTCAGGGTGTCTTGCTTTTGATAAGAGTGTATATGTGCACAGAAAAGTGTGTGTGGCATGTGTGGGCAGACAACAATTTGTGAAAAATTCATAATTTCCTAACTTGTCAGTGTACCCAGGGGAGATTCATCTGCTGAGTGTCAGCCTCACTCAAAGCTTTGTTTTATATTATGGTTTTTTAGGGCTTGTGTTGGTTGCATGTAAACCTATCAATACGAACAGAGCTATTAAACAAAATCAATTGTTAAGCGCCAGCTAGCTGCAAACTTGTTAAAATGTGAGACAAGAAATTGGTACAGAAGCAAATTTTCCCTTTAAAAGACGATCGACCAGATATCTACTAATTATGGCATCAGGCACTCCCTTCAATGAATCAACAAATTTAGCTCAAAACAATTTGAGACTTGAATTATTTATTGCACATTACATGAGCCACAAAATTGAGATTTTATAGACAGACAGAGAAGGAAATATTTGCTTTATTTGTGTTTTAATAATTGCAGATTCAATTTTAGTCTAGAAAAGTAAATCACAGATTGCTTTGCTTGGTAAATATAGAGTATGATTGGAAGGTACACGTTTTGGAAAATAGAGGTGTTTCTGAGGCAGCAGATGTGACTCCAGGTTGGTGTGTTGCCTGCCTGAGGCCAGAGTCAAGACATCTCTGAACAGCTGCAGGGCATTCTGTTGGAGGAAGGTTAAGTCAGAGGTCATGGTTCACATTGATGCCAATGATATGGGTAAAAAGAGAGATGAGGCTCTGTATTACAATCACATGCGCATGAGTATAAGAATAGGCAGATAGAGTGTATGAATGTGTGGTTGAAGAGGGGAGCATAGGAGGATTACCCAGTCTGTATTTGGGAAAGATGAGACTTGTACACTTCTGGTGGTTACAGCCGAACATTTTGTGGGGAGGGTTTACTATTGCTGTTGGTGTGGGTTTAAACTAATTTGCCAGGGGAATGGGACATGGAGTGGCAGTACAAAAGCAGGTGATACTAATTCAGGTACAGAAGAAAAACCAAGCCAACCTGGGAAGCAGAGCCAATACAGTAAGAGAATACAAGGGAGTGTGGCAAATTTCAGATGCATTCATTTTAATGCAAGGAGTCCAGTGAGTATGGCAAACAGGTTGAGGACGTTGAATAACTCATGGCATTACGAAATCATTGCTTCACGGAAATATGGTTGAGGAAGCATCAGGACTGGAAGTTCATGTTCCAGGGTGTAGATTCTTCAGGCAAGACAGGGTTAGGGTGTAAAAGAGGAAATGATGTTGCAATATTGATCAAGAAGTCAATTACTGCAATAAGAAGGATGACATCTTAGAAGGTTCTTCAAGAGTGAGGTTGTAAGGGTACACCATAAAATAAAAAAATCACATTTCTTTAAGTGTATTATAGACCCCCAAACTTTCATGGAGAGATAGCAGGATTGGTATACAGGAAATTTTCAGAGAAATGTCCTCACCTACACACCTAGTCACCTCTACAAAAAATTCAATCAAGTTGGTCAACCTTTTTCATCAAAATCATGCTAATTGTCCTTGATAAATGTCCACCTCTCCAAATGCAGATTTATTCTGTCAGAATTGCTTCCAATAGTTTCCTGGATACTGAGGAGGGAGGAAGTAGACAGGCAGGTATTACCCTTCTGTAGTTGCCAGGGAAGGGTGGCATGGGACTGTGGGGGTGAATGGAAGTGAAGGAAGAGTGGGCCAGGGGTGTCACAGAACGAACAGTCCTTGCAGAAGGCTGGCAAGGGAGGAGAGGGGAATAGGTGTCTGGTTGTATCTAAGGGCCCAAACAAACCTTCCAGATGAAGTAGCACTTTACCTGCACTTCACTCAATCTAGTCTACTGCATTCACTGCTCACAATGTGCCTCCTCTACATTGGAGAAACAAAACAAAGACTGGCTGACCGTTTCACTAATACCTATGTTCTGTCCACAATAAAGACTCTGAACTGCCACTTCAACACACTACCTTGTTCCTTGTCCAACATCTTTGTCTCAGGCTTGCTGTAGTGCTCCAGCAAGCTCAGCGCGAGCAGGAAGAATAACACCTCATCTTTTGCTTGGCAACTCTACAGGCTTCTGCACTCAATGTCAAGTTCAACACTTTTAGGGCTTGAGGCACCTTCTCCCATGTCCCTACCCTAACCCCCACACACCAGGCCTTGTTATCTCATGGTCTGCTATTACACACAGCCCATTGTTAGCCACTAATTGTCCCCATTAGGAGCTATTCATTATCTTATACTAGGCAAAGGTTTTATCCCTCCACCCTGGAGGCTTCCTGCCTCTATTCCTGATGAAGGGCTTTTGACCGAAATGTTGATTTTCCTGCTCCTCGGATGCTGCCTGACCTGCTGTGCTTTTCCAGCACCACTCTGATCTAAACCCATTACCTTACACTGATAATGATCTACTCCTTTGTCTGTCAAACTGTTTTTTTCTCTCTTTGGGCTCAATCTCCAACTATCATTTACTCCTCCCCCCCTCCCCCACCCTATCTTCAGAATAAAAAAGCAACCTTTTTCCTAGCTACCATCAGTTCTGAGAAAGGGTTACTCAACCTGAAACATTAATTCCAATTTCTCTCCACGGATGCTGCCTTGTCTAGCAATTCCTATTTATGTCCTAAGCAGGGCACTGCATTGGTCATTATCATTCCTGGATGTCAGAAAGTCAAATGAGACTGCTAAACCCATTGATTCACTTTGCTAAACAACATCATTACTAAGAATGCCATTGCTGATAGTGTTACAGCACTATTTGAAACTAATGTGGGTTAGTAACCTAGGAGAAAGTGAAGACTGCAGATGCATCGCAGGAGAATCAACGTTTCGGGCATAAACTCTTCATCAGGAATGTCAAAATGTCGCTTGTCCAGCTCATGGGATGCTGCCTGACTTGCTGTGCTTTTCCAGCACTACACTCTCTACTAGATTAGCCAAACCAAAATCATCATCATCTTTTGTTAAGTAACTTTTTTTTGACCAAACTCCATTAAGACTCCTCGACTGTTATTAACTGTTAGTCTGAAATCCATTAGGAAACCAAACGAAAAAGTGGGTGAAAGAAAACCAGAAACTGATGGAAAAGCTCAGTAGGTCTGGCGCCACCTGTGGAGAGAAATCAGAGTTACCTTTCGGGTGCAGGGACCCTTCCTCAGAACTGTTTTTGTTTCTGATTTCCAGCGTCCGCAGTTCTTTCGATTTTTATTAAGAATGTGAGAGACTCGGATTAGTCTTTAAACTAGGAGAAAGTGAGGACTGCAGATGCTGGAGATCAGAGCTGAAAAGTGTGTCGCTGGAAAAGCGCAGCCGGTCAGGCAGCATCCAGGAAACAGGAGAATCGACATTTCGGGCATAAGCCCTTCTTCAGGAATGTCCATTCTCCTGCTCCCTGGATGCTGCCTGACCGGCTGCGCTATTCCAACAACACATTTTTCAGCCTTAGTCTTTAAACTGTAAAAACTAATGAAGCAGAGGGAATCTTTGGTTAGTTTGCCCTATTCACATCCTGTCTCTATTCTAGCAATCCCAGTGTAGATATGATTTCTTTCAACATTAAATTGTGCGCACCAGTCTTAAGACTAAGGGTCGGTCGCCTGAACAGGGAGTGAGAGCCCTCTGGCGGCTTCCACTGAATTTGTAGATCACAGTCAACAACAATCAGTAAACGTTCGCTGTAAGGGTTCATTAACTGGAATGCACAGTTTTGACATTGATGCCCGTAAATTTGTGTAAAGTAAATTGGGGACCAAAAGTCCACTTTTAGAAAATTGCCAGATATTTATTTTTAAGAGGTCATTAGCCATTAAGGTCTAAAATGAAGTCGCATGATTGTCAGCGAGCGAAAGGCAACATTTCCTCCAACATTCTGCTTCCAAATTCTTGTCTTGGCGAAAGGCAAGAGCCCTTCAAAGTATAGCAGTCCACGCAAACACATTAAATTCCCTTTATAAGGTTACAGGTCACTAAAGTCCAATGGCTCAGTGTCAGCGATTTTGAGGCAGGGTGAATGTACAACCTGGGCTTGGCAGCTTTGTGCGCTGGCAACAAATTCAGCTTCTCCTTTCTCTTTTAAGGATGAGGAGCCCGATGCACAGGATCATGACAGCACAATGTTTTCTGTTGCTCCAGAGGACCAATCAGATGCGCATGAGAAGCCAAAACTGAATGGAGAGGCACAGGAGAATGGGGAGAGCCAAAAAGCTGCGGCAGGAGAGCCAACAGGGAATGGTCACCAGAGAAAAAAAACAGATGAAGCAGACACAGAACTCTAATGCACGATGGAAAGAAATGAAGGTGTCACTGTCCGATTCTCTAAATTATGACCCCATGCCAGGTACTATACATTTGGCTTACAGAACTGAAGATAAGTCTTCTAATTATAAAAGTAAATTAACAGTTGAACTCACAAAGAAAAATGCCAAGACTGTCCTTGTATTCTGTGACCTGGTTTACAATTGGCTGTCCATAAAAGTGACGTGCGAATTGACTTTTCAGTGATAGCTGGTGAATCCTGCAGTTTAAGATCAACTTGAGCCAAAGATAACATGCAATTAATGGTTTGCTGGTGGGTAATAAAAGGCAGGATATAATTAATTAGGGTAATGTGCAGGATGAATTTCTACATTGAGCACTGATTCAAAACAGTCACTAGATGTAAGTTCGTGAAATATTCTGTTTCCCCATCACCTAGATACCTGAAATTTATGAACATACAGCATTTCCAGTTGGAATAATGGCTTGTCAAATCACATTATGTGCATTCAGATACAAACATAAGTTAATCAGATATCCGTTCAATGCATTCAGTCAAATAACTGCTTCCCTGTTGTACTTGGAAGTCAAATCAATAACATTTCATTGTGGTTATCCAATGATATACTTCCCACAGATCCACACATTTTGAAAGGGCGGCCCCAAACCTCATCAATTTATTTTTCCTCCTTAACTCTTCCGATCTGATCACACAGTCCTTCGTAGTATCTGTACATAGGAAAGTTGCATTGGAGTGGTAGCCACGTTTTGTTATCTGTGAGGAGTCCGTTCCCGTAACCGCGGTAATGAGGATGAGTGTATTGAAATTGCCAAATAGACATTGTAAAGAAAAACGTTACTTCTTACAATCAATATAAGCATTAAAAAAGCATTTTATGGCTTAAAGTGTAATGTTATAGTTTCACCTTCACCCCCTCGCCCCTCAAGTACAGCATTCCCATCGTTGTCACCATTCCTGCAATAAAGTGTCGAAATTGTCTCTTGGTAGTCATAGCAAATTCACGGATTGTGTGGAAACATAAACAGTAGAGAAATGCAATTCTCTTAATTATATGGATAGGATAGGCTGAATGGCCTCCTCCCTGCTATAATGATTCAAAAGTTTTAAGTACTGTTTATTTGAAATGTTTGAGTAATGAGTCCGTTATTCATGGATGTAAGAGAAATTACATTAAGATCCAAGAAATTCTGCGAACACATAAAACCATTGGCTGCACCCTCATTCAAGTGACTCGATTCTGTAAAAAGGTTTCAAATGTCATAAAGAAAAAGATGCAAGAGATGAAAGTGAATGGAATACTGGCTGGATGACAACTGGAAATGAAATGGCTTAATGAGGAATTCACAATAGTCAACTAGGTACATTCTACATATTATTACGTGACATTTTACTGTGCACAGTGCGTTAACTAGATTTCAAATAACTTTGTCCCCAACAATCTTACATTAACTATGCCTTTTCAACAACTTCACTGCAAATATTATTTGAACATATCTGCCGTTCTGTAACATTGACAATTACAGGGAATCCGCCTGCTGTGTTTACAGTCTCACTTACACCATAAACTTTCAACTTAAATCTTCATTTATCCAAAGTGCTGGCAGCTTCAGGAAACTTGTAAAGGGTTCACCTCAGTTACTTCATTGCATTCTGCCAAAATATTTATGCATTAATGTCAGAGGATGTTTGTGCCATTTTTCTGGGTCCCCAAGTTGATGGACTCATTAACTAATTTCATTGGTTTACAGTACATTAAAGCTGCCTCCAACAGTGGGTGACCCATGCTTCTGGAAGTTGTGACACAAACTTTCCACTGTCACTAACACAAAGAAGGATTTAGAGAGACCTGTTAAATTTGTTTTTTGAGTAAAATGTTTTACCAAAAACTCATCTCATTCTGAGAGCTGACCTATAGTACCAGATCTTGTGACAATAAGTAGATTGGAACTGAATACTTTCTACATATAACTGTTCATCGTGGAGCCATAATTATGTGTTCTAATATACTGAAAAGTTAGATTCTAACCATCAATTTAGAATATTATAGATTAAGTATATAAGATAACTTAATGATCACAATATATTTTTCTTTACTATGTTAATACTACACAATGTGATCATGTAACCAATGGCATTAGTTATATTCAATCTGATCTAGGAGAAATAAATAAAACAGATGGTTAGTACCTGCATCAATTAACTATATTTTAAAATTGTGAATTTATTTTCCTGAGCAGATCTGAAGGGGAACTAAAATCCTAACATAACTGACTTCTTGTACAGGATTTTTAGTATCCCTCAAAACTGAAAAGTGGAATACAGTAAAGTGTTAGTACTTTTACACCTTGCTACTAACACCACATACTTTGGACTTTTCAGTAATATATCAATACGTGCCTCTAAAATTTGACTTTTAGACCAGATTTTGTAATTTTAACATATGAAATACCCTGTGGAAAATATTTCACTTGGTGCCTTTTTTTTAAAGCATATCACTTGCATGTTTTGATTAAAAATGGCAAAACATTGTTTAAGGAAAAATAGTGTGTAAAATCATGTTCATACGTTTTGCCTCAGCTTGCAGTTTTTTCTATGATTGCTGTGTTAAGATTACTAACATTACAGTTCACTGTGGTAAGATGTCCAAAATGTTAACATTTCTCTGATATTTATGATTTCTACTTCTAATCAAAAATAATAAAAATGGTTGAAACAATTTAAGTTTCTGGTCTCGCAAAGAACCTTTTTTTAACTATCCCAGCATATAGTAATATTTAATAAAGTCACTATGAGAAAAAAATTATCTTTAGCACTGCAACATAGGTATTTCACACCATTGTTTATTAAAATACTTAATAGATATTTTTCTGCAATGCCAGCACATTATTAATTGATGACCAGCCAAATATCTGCTTGGTTCCTATACCCTATTTACATTAGAGATGGCAAGCAGTGCGTTATGCATGAAAACACAGAACATGATGATCTTTTCCACTGCTAGCCAGTATGGATCTTCCCTGATAGTGTGGGCTGGGTCAGCAACCACTAAAATGAAAAAAAAAGTACTTGGAAACAATTGTCGGCATCAAATTGCTTCATCTGTTCAAATTACTATATGCAATATGAACAGGGTTAATTTCAGAGCACTAACAATAAGCACGTGGAATTACTAAGAGAAAGGGAATGAAATTGGGTAGCACATTGACTCAGTGGTTAGCACCACTGCTTCATAGCACCAGAGACCCGAGTTTGATTCCAGCTTCGGTTGACTGTGTGTGGAGTTTGCATATTCTCCCAATGTCTGCATGGGTTTCTGCCAGGTGCACCATTTCCTCCCAAAGTCTAAAGGAATGTTGGTTGGGTAGATAGCCATGCTAAATTGCTCCATCATGTCCAAGGACATGCAGCCTTGGTAGGTTAACCATGATGAATGTTGGGTTACAGGGATAAGATGGGATACTCTTCAGAGGGTCAGTGGGAACCTGATGAGCCAAATAACTTCTTTTTGTACTGTAGGGATTCTATGGAAGTGTTTTTAAAAAGTGTTTTAAATTAGCCATTGCTTTGGTTACTTTCTTTTCAACTCTGAAATGGCCATGAAATTCTTCTGGCTCTTAGTTAAGACTGCATATTATACATAAAAAAGGACTTGATGATTTCACTGAGGAGCAAGCCAAAAAAAAATCCAGTCAGATAGTATGTGAGTCCTCTCTCTGATGTTTATTATGTATCTTTAGTCAAACAAGTTTTCCAGTTCCAATCAACAACCATGATTCACAACGTAAAAATAGCCTTAAATGTTCCTCAAAGTGTTAATAATGATTTGGATTATACAATTTATGTATTAAAATAATTTTTAACATGACTCTTTGTCTGTTGTTATGCAGGCAAAGGGACTAAAGACTGCGTGGACTGATTCGCTGCAAGTGATTGTAAGCTCCAGAGATACTTCCACTTATGTGAATCAGTTTCTTAGCTTACAAGTTTTACAATTACAAAAAAATGCGATAGCTCAGCATATTCAGTAATTACACTTCCTTTGTTTAATTTAACAACACAGTTAACAATGCAGTCAATTTTTGTTTGCCGAATGTCTGTTAGTACTTCCAGATCCTGTGCAGGTTTTGCCAAGGATTTCCTGTGCAGGTTTACAATATTTCCTCTGGAATATCATAAATTAAAATACTTCAATGAAGTATGGAAACATTAACATTTTTGTGCTGCTCTGCCAATGTACGCACTGCATGTTTCTCAGTGCATAGGTAATTAAAGATAAGCCTTTGAAACTTGGTCTTTAACACACAAGACATTTGATGCTTTAGTTAATCTCAAATACAATGAATGTAAATGTCAAGATGTTTGCAGTTGTACTAAATGTTACTGTTTTATCTGCCTAAAGCCTTTCACCTTTTCACATTGCAATAGGAGAATCAAATGGATGGAGAAGTGGAATAAGTGAATTCATCTTTATGTTGGATTCCTTATTTAACAAAAATTTATTTAAGATTTTGTGAAACTTGAAAGGGTTCAGAAAAGATTTACAAGGATGTTGCCAGGGTTGGAGGATTTGAGCTATAAGGAGAGGTTGAATAGGCTAGAGCTGTTTTCCCTGGAACATCGGAGGCTGAGGGGTGACCTTATAGAGGTTTATAAAATCATGAGGGGCATGGATAGGATAATTAGACAAAGTCTTTTCCGTGGGGTGGGGGAATCCAGAACTAGAGGGCATAGGTTTTGGGAGAGAGAGGAAAGATATAATAGAGACCTAAGGGACAACTTTTTCACACAGAGGGTGGTACGTGTATGGACTTAGCTGCCAAAGGAAATGGTGGAAGCTAGTACAATTGCAACATTTAAAAGGCATCTGAGTGGGTATATGAATAGGAAGGGTTTGGAGGATGGGCCGGGTGCTGGCGGGTGGGACTAGATTGGGTTGGGATATCTGGTCGGCATGGACAGGTTGGACTGAAGGGTCTGTTTCCGTGCTGTACATCTCTCTGACTCTATAACTCTAATGAAAGGTGACATTAAGAACAGTGGTATTATGCTGTTAAGTTGCATCCGGTTTTAGCATGGAATAGACAATCAGTAAAACTGCAGCAGCTTGCCAGAAGATGCTAGTGCAGACAGTTGCAGATTTAGCATTGAAATGTGGACCAGATGCAATTTTCATGAAGCTGACTATGTGGGCTCCACTCACCCATTTCCATTGAAGATATGGAGAGCTTTGTCGAACACATTGCAAGTTCCAGAATAGATCAGAGACTGTGTGAATGGGTGCACAGGTTTCCAGACTTGTAAAACATGTTGTCATCATAGGAAAGACTCAGGGAAGGAAGTATCTTCCATACCCACAGGAAATATAGAGACTATCATACCCTCCTGTCTCCCTGCCCTGCCGCAACAGATCCCACTCCAATTTCCCCAAAATCTTCCTCCCTTACACAATGTCAATGACCAGACAGTTCCTTGCTCCTGTTAAGTGTTCAGTAAGATGGAGTAATGCAGAATTTTTGAAGGTGTTGTCCGAAAGAACATTTTAAAAATTAATTTAGATAGCATGTTGGTGATGTTTTATCAATGTTCCAGAACATTCCCCAATTATCTTTTCAAACCTCTACCAGAAATTGAGCAGTACCCTCTTACATGCCTCATAGAATCACTCAAAATCCTTTGCAATGATTTGCTCATTCTCAATCATCAGGTCACTCTTAGAAGGTGTCATGCCAAGTACTACCCACTAAAATCCCTCCGAAGAGTAACCCACCCAGACCCATTTCCCACTGACTAATGCAACTAGCACTTTGGGCAATTTAACTTGGCCAATTCACCTAATGCACATTTTTGGACTGTGGGAAGAAACCGGAGCACCTGGAGGAAATCCACGCAGACATGGGGAGAATGTGCAAACTCCACACAGACAGTCGCCTGAGGCTGGGATTGAACCTGGGACCCTGGTGCTGTGAGGCAGCAGTGCTAGCTACCATACCGCTGTAAAAAGCTCAGTAGGAATAGAACCTGAACCTAAACCAGGAGTCCATAAATCTAGCTCCTTAGTTTCAATTGGATATGATTAGGTATTTTGTCTAATCCATAAGATCAAGTACCATGTTTTCGTAGTAGCTCTGTCTCTCAGTAGACGAAAATTGTGTGCACTCCCAAACACTCTTCAAATGTATTGCTCTCACATAAAAACAGAAATTGCTAGTGAAACCCAACAGGTCTGGTGTCATCTATGGACAGAAAGCAGAGCTACCATTAACTCCAGAAACACTTCTTCAGAATTACTTTGTTAATTCTGCTTTGTCTCCACAGGGTATAGAGTCATGGAGTCATAGAGATGTACAGCATGGAAACAGACCTTTTGGTCCAACTGATCCATGCTGACCAGATATCCTAACCTAATGTAGTCCCGTTTGCCAGAACTTGGCCCATGTCCCTCTAAACCCTCCCTATTTATATACCCATCCAGCTGCCTTTTAAATGCTGCAATTGTACCACTACTTCCTCTGGCAGCTTATTCCATACACACATAATCCTCTGTGTGAAAAAGTTGCCCTTAGGTTCATTTATATCTTTCCCCTCTCACCCTAAATCTATGCCCTCTAGTTCTAGACACCCCCATCCCAGAAAAATACTTTCCCTAATTATCCCAACTCAAAGTTGAGTCCTCAGGACTGTAGGCTACCCAGGCGGAAGATGAGGTGTAGTTTGCTGTCTGATTCATTGTGGCAATGGAGGAGGACAAGGATGGTCATGTCAGAAGAGTAGTGAGAAGGGGAATTAAAATGGGAGGTGACTGGGAGATCAGGTCGGTTCTTATGGGCCTGGCTGTGATGCTTGGTGAAACATTCCCTTTGTTTATGTTTGGTTTCCTCAATGAAGGGAATTCCATATCGGGAGCACCAGATACTGTAAACAAGGTTGAAGGAGAGGCAGGTGAACCTCTGTCTCACCTGGAGGGTCTGTTTGGAAGGCTTGGATAGAGAAGAATTTGTTAAATGTGTACAAGAAAATTTTCTTATTCAATATGTGGATGTACCTACTAGAGAAGGAGAAAAACTTCACCTTCCCTTGGGAAATAGGGCAGGGCAAATGACTGAGGTGTCAGTGGAAAGGAACTCTGGGGCCAGTGGTCATAATTGTTTAAGTTTAAAATAGTTATGGAAAAGGATAGACCTGATTAAAAGTTAAACTCCTAAACTGGAATAAGACAAATTTTGATGGTATAAGGTAATTATTTTCAAATGTTGATTGGGAGACACTATTCGCAGAAAAGGGACAGTTGGAAAGTGGGACACCTTCTAAAATGAGATAACGAGAGTTCAGATGATATGTTCTTGTTAGTGCAAAGGACAAGGCTGATAGGTGTAGGGAATGCTGGACAACTAGAGAAATTAAAGCTGTGGTCAAGAAAAAGAAAGGCATATGTCAGGTGTAAACAGTTGGGATCAAATGAATCCTCAGAGGAGTATGATGGTCGTAGGAGTAAACTAAGGCAGGAAATCAGGAGGGTGAAAAAGAGACATGACATAGCTTTGGTAGATGGGATTAAGGAGAATCCAAAGAGATTCTACAAATACATTAAGAGCAAAAGTGTAACGAGGGAAAGAACAGGGCCCCTAAAAGATCAGCAAGGCCATTTATCTGTGAAACCACAAAAGAAGGGTGAGAACTAATTGAGTATTTTGGGCAGTATTTACCATGGAGAAGGATGTGGAAGCTAGAGAACTTGGAGAAATATATAGTGATATCTTGAAAAGATATTACAGAAGGAGGTGCTGGATGTCTTAAAATGCATAAAGGTGGATAAATCCTTGGGACCTTATCAGGTGTATCCTAGAACTTTGTGGGAAGCTAGAGAAGAGACTGCTGGGCCCTTTGCTGAGATAATCATTTCATGGATAGCCATGGATCAGCAGCTTGAAGACTGGAGGTTGACTAAGATGGTGCGATTATTTAAAAAAAGGTAGTAAGGAATGGTCAGGTAACTGTACACCAGTGAGCCTGACACCAGTGGTGGGTAAGTTCTTGGAGGGGATTTGGAGGACCAGGATTTACATGCATTTGAAAAGGCAAGGGCTGATTAGAAATAGTCAATACAGTTTTGTTCATGGGAAATCATGCATCACTAACTTGACTGAGTTTTTAGAAGTAGTAACAGAGAATTGATGAAGGCAGAGTGGTAGACATTGTCTATATGGACTTCAACAAGAGTACAACAAGGTTCCACGTGATAGAATGGTTAGCAAGGTTAGATTTTATGGAATCCGGGGGAGGCTAGCCAGCAGGATGCAAAATTGACTTGTAAGTGGGAAAAGAGTGTGGTGGTGGAAGGTTGTTACTCTTTTGCCCTTAATGTATTTATAGAATCTGTGTGGATTCTTCTAAATCCTATCTACCAAAACTATGTATACCTGGGATTTTGATGTTGTTGCCATTTCAGAGACATGGCTAGAGGAGGGACAGGAATGGACAGGAATGTTGCAGATTCTGGGATTTAGATGTTTCAGTAAGAACAGAGAAGATAGTAAAACTGGGGTCGCATTGTTAATCAAGTGTAGTATTACAGCAGCTGAGATAATGTTTGAGGACTCATCCATTGAGGTAGTTTGGGCTAATGTTAGAAACAGGAAAGGAGAGGTCACCCTGTAGGGAGTTTTCTATAGGCTTCCGAATTTTCCAGGGACGTAGAGGAAAGGATAGCAAAGGTGGTTCTTGATAAGAGCGAGAATAACAGGGTAATTGTTATGGGGGACTTTAAATTCCCCAATATTGACTGGAAATACTATAGTTCAAGTAATTTAGATGTGTCAGTTTTTGTTCAATGTGTGCAGGAGAGTTATCTGACAGAAAGTAGACAGGCCAACAAGGGGCGATGCCATTTTGGAATTGGTACTGGGGAATGAACCTGGCCAGGTGTTAGATTTGGAGGCAGGTGAGCACTTTGGTCATAGTGACCACAATGCGGTTATGCTTACAATAGCAATGGGCAGGGATAGGTGTATACTGCAGGGAAAGAGGTATAACTGGGGAAAGGCAATTATGATGCGATTAGACAAGATTTAGGATGCATAGGATGGGGAAAGAAACTGCAGGGGATGGACACACTTGAAATGTGGAGCTTATTCAAGGAACACCTACTGCGGGTCTTTGATAAGTATATACCTATCAGGGAGGGAGGTAGTTGTCGAGAGAGGGAGCCATGGTTTACTAAAGAAGTTGAAGCTCTTGTCAAGAGGAGGAAGAAGGCTTATGTGAGGATGAAACGTGAAGGCTCAGTTAGGATGCTTGAGTGTTATAAGTTAGCCAGAAAAGATCTAAAGAGAGGGCTAAGAATTGCCAGGAGGGAACATGAGAAGCTGTTGGCGATAGGATCAAGGAAAGCCTTAAGGCCTTCTATAGGTATATCAGGAATAAAAGACTGATTAGAGAAAGATTAGGGCCAATCAAAGAGAGTAGTGGGAAGTTGTGTGTGGAATCTGCGGACATAGGGGAAGCGCTTAATTAATACTTTTCATCAGTATTCACATTGGGAAAGGGCAATGTTAGTAAGAATATGGAGATACAGGCTGCTGGATTAGATAGGATTGCGGTTGACAAGGAGGAGGTTTTAGCAATTTTGGAACATCTGAAAATAGATAAGATCCCTGGGCCAGATGGGATTTATCCTCAAATTCTTTGGGAAGCCAGGGAGCAGACTGTAGAGCCTTTGGCTTTGCTCTTTATGTCATAATTGTCAACAGGAGTAGTGCCAGATAGCAAATGTTGTTCCCTTGTTTAAGAAGGGGAGTCGGGACAACCCTGGTAATTATAGGCCAGTGAGCCTTAGTTTGGTTGTGAGTAAGGCATTGGAAAAAGTTATAAGAGATAGGATTTATAATCATCTGGAAGGGACTAATTTGATTAGGGATAGTCAACACAGTTTTGTGAAGTGTAGGTCATGTCTCACTAACCTTATTGAGTTCTTCAAGAAGGTGACAAAACAGGTGGATGAAGGCAAAACATATGATGTGGTGTATATGGATTTCAGTAAGGCATTTGATAAGGTGTCACATGGTAGGTTATTGCACAAAACACAGAGTTTCAGGATTGAAGGTGATTTAGCGGTTTGGATCAGAAATTGGATAGCTGAAAGAAGACAGAGAGTGGTGGTTGATGGGAAATGTTTATTCTGGAGCTCAGTTATCAGTGGTGTGCCACAAGAATCTGTTTTGGGGTCACTGCTGTTTGTCATTTTTATAAATAATCTGGATGTGTGCACCATGGGTTAGTAAATTTGCAGATGACACTAAGGTAGGCAGAGTTGTGGATAGTGCCGAAGGATGTTATGGGTTACAGAGGGTCATAGATAAGATGCAGAGCTGGGCTGAGAAGTGGCAAATGGAGTTTAATGCGGAAAAGAGTGAGGTAGTTCACTTTGGAAGAAGTAACAGGAATGCAGAGTACTGGACTAATGGTAAAATTATTGGCAGTGTAGATGAACAGAGAGATCTCGGTGTCCAAGTGCATAAATCCCTGAAAGTTGCCATCCAGGTAGATAGAGTTGTTAAGAAGCATATGGTGTGTTGGCATTTATTGGTAGGGGGATTGAGTTTTGGAGCCACGAGGTCATGCTTCAGCTGTACAAGACACTGGTAAGGCCACATTTGGAGTATTGTGTTCAGTTCTGGTCACTGCATTATGGCAAGGATGTGGAATCTTTGAAAAGGGTTCAGAGCAGATTTACTGGGATGTTGCCTGGTATGGAGGGGAGGCCTTATGAGGAAAGTGTTGGTAAAGTTGGTAAAGTGTTGGTAACGTGTTGGTAACAGTTCATCTACTTTACCAACACCTTCCACCCCGACCTCAAATTCACCCTTGGACCATCTCAGACTCGTCCCTCCCCTTCCTAGACCTTTCCATTTCTATCTCGGGCGACCGAATCAACACGGACATTTACTATAAACCGACTGACTCCCACAGCTACCTAGACTACACCTCTTCCCACCCTACCCCCTGTAAAAAACGCCATTCCATATTCCCAATTCCTTCGTCTCCGCCGCATCTGCTCCCAGGAGGACCAGTTCCAATACCGTACAACCCAGATGGCATCCTTCTTCAAAGACTGCAATTTCCCCCCAGACGTGGTTGACGATGCCCTCCACCGCATCTCCTCCACTTCCCGCTCCTCCGCCCTTGAGCCCTGCCCCTCCAACCGCCACCAGGACAGAACCCCACTGGTCCTCACCTACCACCCCACCAACCTCCATATACAGCGTATCATCCGCCGTCATTTCCGCCACCTCCAAACAGACCCCACCACCAGGGATTAATTTCCCTCCCCTCCCCTATCAGCGTTCTGAAAAGACCACTCCCTCCGTGACTCCCCCACCAACCCAACCTCCACTCCCGGCACCTTCCCCTGCAACCGCAAGAAATGCAAAACTTGCGCCCACACCTTCCCCTTTACTTCCCTCCAAGGCCCCAAGGGATACTTCCACATCCACCACAAATTCACCTGCACCTCCACACACATCATTTACTGCATCCGCTGCACCCGATGTGGCCTCCTCTATATTGGGGAGACAGGCCGCCTACTTGCGGAACGTTTCATAGAACACCTCTGGGACACCCGGACCAACTAACCCAACCACCCCGTAGCTCAACACTTCAACTCTCCCTCCCACTCCACCAAGGACATGCAGGTCCTTAGACTCCTCCATCGCCAGACCATAGCAACACGACGGTTGGAGGAAGAGCGCCTCAACTTCCGCCTAGGAACCCTCCAACCACAAGGGATGAACTCAGATTTCTCCAGTTTCCACATTTCCCCTCCCCCAACCTTGTCTCAGTCAAATCCCTCGAACTCAGCATACCTGCAATCTTCTTCCTGACCTCTCCGCCCCCACCCCACTCCGGCTTATCACCCTCACCTTGACCCCATTCCACCTATCGCATTTCCAACGCCCCTCCCCCAAGTCCCTCCTCCCTACCTTTTATCTTAGCCTGCTGGACACACTTTCCTCATTCCTGAAGAAGGGCTTATGCCCGAAACGCGATTCTCCTGTTCCTTGGATGCTGCCTGACCTGCTGCGCTTTTCCAGCAACACATTTTCAGCTCTGATCTCCAGCATCTGCAGTCCTCACTTTCTCCCCGTGGTGAAGAAGACGTATAGAATATTTATCTTCATTGGTCAGTGCATTTGGTGTAGGATTGGGAGATCATGTTGCAGCTGTACAAGACATTAGTGAGGCCACTTTTACAATATTGTGTTCAATTCTGGTCTCCCTGCCATAGGAAAGATGTTGTGAAACTTGAAAGGGTTCAGAAAAGATTTACAAGGATGTTGCTGGGATTGGAGGGTTTCAGCTATAGGTAGAGGCTGAATAGGCTGGAGCTATTTTTCCTGGAGTGTCAGAGGCTGAGGGGTGACCTTACTGAGGCTTACAAAATCATGAGGGGCATGAATAGAATGAATAGCCAAGGTCTTTTTCAAGGGGAGGAGAGTCCAAAGCTAGGGTGCATAGGTTTAAGGTGAGAGGAGAAAGATCTAACAATAATTTGTGGGGCAACTTTTTCAACAGAGGGTGGTGCATGTATGGAATGAGCTACCAGAGGAAGTAATGGAGGCAGATACAATTATGACATTTAAAGGCATATGGATGGGTACATGAATAGGAATGGTTTCAAGGGATATGGGCCAAATGCTGACAAATGGGATTAGTTCAGTTTAGGATACCTGGTCAGCATGAACAAGTTGGACTGAAGGGTTTGTTTCTGTGCTGTACAACTCAATGACTCTATGAGGTGAGATTGTGTGGCAATAGAGTAAGTAGGTCTCATGTATTACTTAGCATTTAAAATACAATAAATGCTTTGTGAAACATTTTATGAGTACAGGAGATTTTCTGGAATTATAGTTGATGACTAATTGTATTAATATGTATGATGGGCCTTTATGATATGAAAACTGAAGTATGCCACTTTACTAGAAGTCTTGCCGTCTGCATGCAATTGCTGCTGTCCCCTCACACAATTCCACTGCATGCAATCATATAGCATTCTCTATGGAAAGTTTGCAGGTGACTAAAAGCTGTTTTGTTCAACTCAACACTTTCTTGCTGTCAATCAACACTACTGAGCACTTTGAACAAGCAACTTAAATGAATACACAGTCCCTTGACATAATTATAGACCAAAAAACATTCTGTGGTAATCTTCCATCATTCTGAGCTACCAGAACAATACAGTTATAATGAGACATTGGGTCAAAAAAAACCTGTAGTAGTATTTGGCATCCTGCAATAAATGATCCAGAACATATAGGAATATATAAAAAAAGTTAATGAAGCTTGCTAAATGATCAACTACAATATCTGCCTCGATTTTATTTGTTGTTGTATACTGCCCATTCATTTAAAAGCAAGCCTTCTAAATCTCTTTGTTGAGATTAATCTGCAATGCTCCTTTAAAAGGGTTGATATCTGCTAGGTCTGAGTGGGCACTGCTGGGTTACTGCCCAGATTGGAGAGAACATTGGACCATCATCATCCCCCGGCAGAATGCACTGGCGCAACTCAAAATTAGTTTGATCACATAGCCCACCCTTTGGTCCCCACTAATCATAAGGATAAAAGCAAGGCAACAGTACCACCATCAAGTTGCAAGTCACCTTCACATAGAGGTATATCTCTACTGAGTTTATATCTTGGAATCCCCTAACTAAAACTGGTGTGGAAATATAATTTCCAAACAGGCTGCACCAGCTCAAAGAAGATGCATAGGATTAGCTTCTCAGGATAGTTGGTGTATAAAATGTGGCCTTTCGAACACCAACCACATCCTGAAAACAAATTTTAGAAAGTTGAAAGACATAGTAGCCTCACAATGTTTCAATAATTACAGGCATCAAGCAATTTAATACTAGCTATGCTGTGTGAAAAGTACATGTTCTGTATAGTTAACATGTTTCCAACTGGAGTAACAGCTGAAGCACCAAAGTTGGCTCAATACATTCAGATGAAGGAGCAGAAAAATAAATCAACTAGAGGTCCCTTTTCTGGACATGAGCATGTGTGTTATTTGCCTCATGTACCTCTAGATGCAGGAAGCCCTTCCAGGCGTTATTCATTGATCCCTGTTGAAGTATGTAAATGAAGTTTGAATAAGTATAGACTCAGTTTCATCTTTGATGATCTTTGTGTCGAAGAATCAACTTGCTCCCAGTTAATACGTGATGATGATTCACCATTCAGGTTGTTAAGTTTCTTTCGACAAATACAGAGGGCTGGATCAATCATACAGGTAGTTCAAAGTAGGACTCGAAATGTTAGCTTGCTCTCTCTTCACAGATGATGTCTGAGCCGCTGTGATCTCCAGCGTTGTTTGTTTCCACGCAGGTAGTTCAACAATGTAGCAGGCCAAGAATTGTTAGATTGGAATCTCCCAGGATGATTACATTGATTGAAGGGAATAGGAGCAATGTAAGAACCCATCAAATACTCCAAAACTGATGTCCACCAGCCCAGTTCAATCCACTCAACAAGACTTTGTTGAGAAAGCAAAAATGTCTTTCCATCAGTTGCTAGGGAGAAATGGACGTGACACCAGAGGAAGGGAAAATTAGGTTTAGTTCTTTTTCTCTGTTCTCAATAATCAACCTGGAGGGTTAATTACTAACACTAGCTTCCATCTACTCTGCCCCATGCCATTCTACAAAGCCAGAAGAAAAGGACACAGCACAAAGGAGGTGAGATCCCAAACTCAGTCACTATAGGAGAGGGTGATGATTAGAGTGGTGCTGGAAAAGCACAGCAGGTCAGGCAGCATCTGAGGAGTAGGAAAATTGACGTTTTGGGCAGGAGCCCTTCATCAGGCAATTATTGGAAAGGACCAGAGATTCTTGAAACTTAACTCCAGGATTGAGGGATTTCATTCTTGCGGTTCATTTCCTTGATCGCTTTCATTGCACCTTCTAGGTTTAAAATGTTGATATCTTATTCCTACACCTGACTATTGTATGCTTTACATTGGTGGAGGTGAGGTTGGAATTGGCAGATAATCTTCGATCCTGAGTCAGTCAGCACTTCAACAAGGTTAAATCTAATTCCCCTTCGGTGACAATAGAATGGGAACTGCCTAAACTAGTGCAGAAACAAAAACAGATGTTGCGAGAAAAACTCAGCACATTTGGCAGCATTTGTGAAAAGAAATCAGAGTTAATGTTTTGGGTCCAGTGACCCTCAGAACTTTTGACCTTAGCCAGATGTTCTGAAGAAGGTTCACTGGATCTGAAATGTTAACTCTGGTTTCTCTTCACTGGTGCTGCCAGACTGCTGAACTTCTGTTTTTGTTTCTGATTTACAGCACTCGCAGTTCTTTTAGGTTCTTAACTAGTGCAGACTGGGCTGTTACCCCTCTGGATTGGAAATCATAGTTCGGAGAGCTGCCAGATAATCTCAATGGCTGAGCAGCACTAGAAGAGAATAGTTGTCACCACTGGGACTACAGTAGGTCCCCACAAAGCAAAGATGGACATCTCAGTTATGTCCTTAAAATGCACAGCCTAGGTTGAGTGGAGGGTGCAGTTGGATGGATGGGGTTTCAGTTTAGAGAGGCTGATTGGGGTGAGGGCATGTGCAAGGAGCACAAAAAAAGGTATAATCAAGGAAGGAGGAGGCATAGGGTATGTGAAAACCCTTTCCAGAGAAGATACCTTCCTTTCTGTAGGACAGTAGGGCAAGCTGTCTGCCTATCTTCCCACTTGCTTCATTCTCCCTCTCACAGGTTGACTATATTTAGCTGAGGCAGGCTGAGGCCTTTAGTGACTGTTAAATGTTCATGTAAAGGCCTCAGCCTGCCTGACCAATCAACCTGATACCACCCATGTAATATGGGAGACAGGGAGATGGGTGCAGTTGGACGACCCTCTATTTTCCAAGCTCTATTGGTAGGAAGACAGTAAAATTCACCACATCCTTTTATTTCAATCCTTTAGTTCCTGCAATGGGACTTCCAAGTAAGACCCAGCCAAGGGTGGGGCTTGTAGATTGCTGTGGCTCCTTCCCAGTTCTCTTCTCCAATCCTTCTCCAAGCCTCAGGAACTGATGTCCAGTTCACTTACTGACCCATGCAGGATCTGTAACTGGAGACGTTTCCTTTGACAGGTTCAGCACAGCATTCCACCCTGCTCTCCAATTAATTGGGGAACCTGGGAGTATGACATTAATGATATTTCACAGGCGGCTGAGTCAAACACTTTGCAACCTGCTAGCATCCCTCTGGCAATGTATAGGTCCAATCCTCCTCGCAAGATGTCATCCATCCAACTGCACCCTCCACTCAACCTAGGCTGTGCATTTTAAGGACATAACTGAGATGTCCATCTTTGCTTTGTGGGTACCTACTGTAGTCCCAGTGGATCTGAAAGGAAAAGGCCTGGCAAATGAGATGCAGTAGGAGAAAGAGAGGATTGCAGATGCTGGAGATCAGAGTCAAGAGTATGGTGCTAGAAAACCACAGCAGGTCAGGCAGTATCTGAGGAGCAGGAGAATCAATGTTTTGGGCATAAACCCTTCATCAGGAATGAGGCTTGTGGGCTGGGGGCTGTGTTGGGGGGAAGGTAGCTGAGAATGCGACAGGTCGATGAAGGTGTGGGTGAAGGTGATAGGTCGGAGAGGAGGGTGGAGCGGATAGATGGGAAAAGTACTGGACAAGTCAGGAGGGCGGTGCTGAGTCAAAGGCAAGGGGATCGGGATAATGTGGGGGAGGGGAAATGAGGAAACTGGTGAAATCCACATTGATCCCATGTGGTTGCAGGGTCCCAAGGTGGAAAATGAGGTGTTCTTCCTCCAGGCGTCGGGTGGTAAGAGTTTGGCGCTGGAGGAGGCCCAGGACCTGCATGTCCTTAGCAGAGTGGGAGAGGGAGTTGAAGTGTTCAGCCACAGGGTGGTGGGGTTGGTAAGCACAGGTGTCCCAGAGGTGTTCTCTGAAATGATCCACAAGTAGTCATCCTGTCTCCCCGATGTAGAAGAGAGCACATTGGGTGCAACGGATACAGTAGATGACATTGGTGGAGGAACAGGTAAATTTTTGTCAAATGTGGAAGGAATATTTGAGGCCTTAGATGGAGGTGAGGGGAGTGGTGTGGACACAGGTTTTGCACTTCTTGCGTTGGCAGTGGAAGATGCCAAGAGTGGGGTATCGGCTGGTGGTGGTGGGGGGGGTTGGATCTGACAAGTAAGTCGCGGAGGGAATGCTTTCTCTGGAATGCTAATAGGGGTGGGGAGGGAAAAATATATCTGGTGGTCGGGTCTGTTTGTATGTGGCAGATGTGGCGGAGGATGATGCAATATATGTCGAGGTTGGTGGGGTGGAAGGTGAAGACCAGAGGTTTCTGTTCTTGTTACACTGGGAGGGGTGTGGTTCAAGGTAGAGGTGCGGGAAGTGAAGGAGATGTGCTGGAGGGTATTGTTGACCATGTGGGAAGGGAAATTGCGATCTTGGAAGAAGGAGACGATCTGGGATTTTCTAAGGTGGAATTGGTCAACCTGGGAAAAGGTGCAGTGGAGACAGAGGAATTGGGAATAATGGATGGCATTTTTACAAGAGGTATAGTGGGAGGAGGTGTAGTCTAGGTAGCTGTGAGAGTCAGATGTCCGTGGTTAGTCGGTTACCAGAGATGGAAATGGAGAGGACCAGGAAGGGGAGGGAGGTGTCCGAGATGGTCCAGGTGAATTTGAAGTTGGAGTGAAAGGTGTTAGTGAAGTTGATGAACTGTTCAACCTCCATGTGGGAGCATGAGGTAGCACCAATACAGTCATCGATGTAGTGAAGGAACAGGTGGGGGTTGGTGCTGGTGTAACTGCGATAGATGGACTGTTACATATACCCAACAAAGAGGCAGACATAGCTGGGTCCCATGCAGGTGCCCTTGGCTACTGTTTTGGTTTGGAGGAAGTGGGAGGATTGGAAAGAGAAGTTGTTAAGAGTGAGGACCAGTTCAGCCAGGCAGATGAGGATGTCAGTGGAAAAGTACTGGTTTGTATGATGTGAGATGTGTACAGGAATTGGATGTCTATGGTGAAGGTAAGGTTTTGGGGGCCAGGGAAACAAAAATCTTGAAGGAGGTGAAGGGCATGGGTGGTCTCTCAAACATAAGTGGGGGTTTTCTGGACTATGGAGGACAGGGATGGTGTCAAGGTAGGCAGAGATGAGTTCAGTGGGACAGGGGGAGGCTGAGACAATGGGTTGACAACAGTTTTCTTCCCCTGGTATAGGTCTTCAGCAGGTGAAGGAACAGGATCATGATAAATGACTGGTACAGAAGCCAAGTGTGGTGAAGTTACAATTGAATCCTACACAATGCAGATGTAGTTACTTTTAATGCATTGAGCAGATGAGGCACTTTGACTAACAGTTGAGACTTTCAGCTATTGCAAGGCTCCAGCTAAATTTTGCAAGTCAAATCTCCACCTGCTGCAAGGTTATGCCCACAATTGTTTGGAACACAATCAACAATATGATTGGGCAGGAGGTTGGAGGTCCCTGAACTTTCTCACATCTTTCTTATTAAGTCAGAGGCCTGTGGGCAGTCTTCTCACTAGAAATCAGTTGAGGCCTTTAAGTGTCCACTTAAAGGTCTCATCCAATATTCACCCAGGACCAGCTGGAAGACTTCCCATCAGAAAGGCCACTGAGTAAATGGCTAGGTTTTCCAGATTGAGTTTGGGGAGGTGGTTCCAGCTCGCACACATGGTGCCCAGTCAAGGGACCAGACATCAGGAAAGGATAGCCTGCAGGAAGACTCTCCCTTCATTAATGAGACCCTCACCACGACTCCCATCAAGCCCACATACTTCTATCCAGGGATCCATTATCAACCTCCCTCTGAGCACTGCTGTATACAGATGAGCTGCAAGTTTCATGAAAAATTACAATCCAAATCTCCTGGGCGTTGTCCAACTGACGAACAAGACCTAGTAGCAATTGTTAAATTCTGGCCAATGATCTAAAGATCATTCTGAAGATCTAAATTGGAGCCATATTGTACATTCTCTCATATTTGTTCAAGAATCTGAAATGTAGCTCATGCACATTCAATAATGTAATAACTCACATTCTCTCATAAAAGAGGGAACTAATGATGGAATTCAACGTGAACAAATGCGAGGTCTTGCACTTTGGCAAAAAGAATAAAAGCACAGACTACTTTCTAAACGGTGAGAAAATTCGTAAAGTCAAAGCACAAAGGGATCTAGGAGTGCTAGTCGAGGACTCTCTAAAGGTTCAACATGCAGGTTGAGTCTGTGATTAAGAAAGCGAATGCAATGTTGTCACTTATCTCAAGAGGGTTGGAATATAAAAGCACCGTTGTGCTACTGAGACTTTATAAAGCTCTGGTTAGGCCCCATTTGGAGTACTGTGTCCATTTTTGGTCCCCACACCTCAGGAAGGACATACTGGCACTGGAACGTGTCCAGCGGAGATTCACACGGATGATCCCTGGAATGGTAGGTCTAACATATGAGGAACGGCTGAGGATCCTGGGATTGTATTCATTGGAGTTTAGAAGATTAAGGGGAGACTTAATAATACATGGCTTGGAAAGGGTGGACACTAGGAAATTGTTTCCGTTAGGTGAGGAGACTAGGACCCATGGACACAGCCTTAGAATTAGAGGGGGTAAATTTAGTACAGAAATGTGGAGACATTTCTTCAGCCTATGGAATTCATTGCTGCAGAGTGCAGTGGAGGCTGGGACGCTAAATGTCTTCAAGGCAGAGATTGATAGATTCTTGTTGTCTCGAGGAATTAAGGGCTACGGGGAGAATGCGGGTAAGTGGAGTTGAAATACCCATCAGCCATGATTGAATGGCGGAGTGGACTCGATGGGCCGAATGGCCTTACTTCCACTCCTATGTCTTATGGTCTTATAACTTAACCTGAAGGTTACTGTGCTCCAGAAAGTGGACAGGTTGAGCAGGAGAATCCTTCATAGCAATCTCAGCCAGAGGAGGAATTGAACCTATACTATTGGTATCACACTACAGTGTGAGCCAACCATTCAGTCAACTGAGCTAACCAGCTCCCCAGTAGTTTAAATAGTTTTGCACCCACTTGCAGCTGTTTTTGACAATGTGTCAGTGATGACATGTGTTAAACCCCAACAGGATAACCTAATAGTCATAATAGCCAACTATGCACGCCTTTTGGTGGGCTTCAATTTTCCTGGAACCTCTGACTACCTTAAAAATGAAGGTATAATTCAAAAAGAGAACAAGCTGGGAACAAGCAGAGGGGTGGTCAACATCTGTGGAAAGATTTGAAAAATTTTCATTCCATCTTCAGAATTGAAACCTAAGAAATGGATGGACAGTGAATACAATCAGGAAAAAGCAGAAGGACAAGAAATCTAATGAGAAATAATGTAAAGTTCACCTCAGTCAGGCAATGCTCAAAAGTTACAAAATAAACTTCAATATATAGCAAAGTGCAAGCAAATTAACAAAATGGGAATATTAGGAAGATGCAAGGCAATTGACACAATGGAAAACATGGTGCAGTAGAATTCAGGTATAAAATTAGAACTGCTTTAATAAATACTGAGAATGTTGGAGACCTGAAAATTAAAGCAGGGAATTCTTGAAACGTTCAGCTAGTTTGGCAACATCTGTGGAGACAGAAACAGAGTTACTGTTCCCAGTCAATAACCTTCTGTCAGAATTTCTTTTTGAAATGGAAATGAGGATATAGGTAAATTCAGAGGTGACTTTTAGATCTGAAGCATGCTTAGAAGGAACTGTTGGTGTCAACAGTGAACTGTATCAGAACCATCGACAGAGCCAAGGACAGAGATGAATTTCCTGATTAACAAAAAGGTCACCAGCTGGCAACAAACACTGTTTCTGTATCCACAGATGTTGCCAAACCTGCTGTGTCTAGATTGTAAGACATACATAAAATTTCCCTGTGATGGCTAAGTATATTATGCAATGAATTAAATCAAACATCTAATTATTGTACGAACAAATGAACAAGGAGCAGGAAGAGGCCATTTGCTCCTTGAACCTGTTCACCATTTCATAAGATGATCTGATTCTAACCTCAAATCCACAATACTACCAGCCCAAAATTCATTTACGATAGAAAATAGGAGCAGAAGTAGATCATTTGGCCCCTTGAGCCTGCTCCGACATTCAATAAGATTATGGCTGATCTATTTTTGTTGCGAATTCCATAATCCTATTTACCTCTGATAATGCTAGATCCATTTACCTAATATGAATCTAACAGGCTCTGCCTTAAGTAAAATAATTAATGGCCACACCTCCACCAGCTTCTGAGACAGAGTTTCAAAGACTCATAAGTGTTCTCAATCTAAGTCCTAAAAAGGGAGACTGGTTAGCAAGGTTAGGTCTCATGGAATACAGAGAGAAATAGCTATTTAGATACAGAACTGGCTCAAAGGTAGAAGACAGAGGATGGTGGTGGGGGGTTGTTTTTCAGACTGGAGGCCTGTGAATAATGGAGTGCCACAAGGATTGGTGCTGGGTTCACCACTTTTCGTCATTTATTTAAATGATTTGAGTGTGAGCTTAAGAGGTGTAATTAGTAAGTTTGCAGATGACACCAAAATTGGAGGTATGGAGGACAGTGAAGAAAGTTACCTCAGATTACAATGGGATCTTTATCAAATGGGCCAATGGGCTGAGGAGTGGCAGATAGAGTTTAATTTAGATAAATGTGAGGTGCTGCATTTTAGGAAAGCAAATCTTAGCAGGACTTATGCACTTAATGGTGTGCGAGATAAGTGGCTATCCAGCCGCATCTACGGCACTTTTTCATTTCCCTTCCCAGGAACAAAGACACGGAGGAGTCAGTCCTAAACTTTTCATTCAACTTTGCAAAGTCGGGTGCTGTTCCTAAAGGTACACACACACAAGCATAGTAATCTCCACACATTATATACATGTATATGTGGGCTGGGTTTACTACTGCTGTCTTGACCAACGAGTGCTCGGATTCCCCACTGTTTTCCTTATTTGGGTTCTGGTGCCTGCGATTCTTTTATCATTCACTTGGCCAATCAGTGTTTGAGCTTCCCATTCTTCCCTTATATGGATGATGTTGTACAACTGTGGTTAAGGGCGGCCTCTCAACTATCGAGGAAAGCTGTTACAACTGTTTCATTCATATAAACGTGGGGGAGGTCCGGCAACAGTTGAGTGTCTGCTTGTGTTTACTATGAGGTAGAAAAGACTAAAAGGCAGCTAACCGTTTAAAAATTACACTACCCCCTACAAATCCCCCGTGTCTTTTCTTACGGCCTGTAATTTTTCAACTGTAAGTTTCTTCTCCAGGGCATTTAATAACTCCCGAGCTTGTTCATCAAACTGCCCTTCTCTAATACTACCCCTGCCCAAGAGGGATTCACGTTGTTCCATCTCGAGATTTATTCGTTCAACCTGCCCATAGGGAACATCCTTCTTAGTAAGGGCGGTTTCGATCAGTCGTTGAGTTAATCCCCGGACACAGGGAATAACGCAACACCCAAGGGCAGTGAGTACCCCTGCCACCACTATACATGAGACAAGAAAGGGAACGACCACCCCCTTCCATTTACCGAACCAAGCTGCCAACCAGTCCGTGAGGCCAGAGTCGATGCCCGAGTTTTCGGCCAGTTCGTCCGCCAATGTGGTGAGTCCATCCAGGGCGCGGGTGATGGACCCATCAGGGGCTGTGTTGTTGGGGATGAAAGTGCAGCACTGAGTGCCTATCATGACACAAACACCCCCCTTCTCTGCCAACATCATGTCTAAGGCCAACCTATTTTCCCACGCCATCCTACTCGTGGCGTCCAGTTGTTCTGCTATTCCTTTCACTGCATCCCGGGTATAATTAATGAACCTCTGCTGATTGTAGTAAATATAATTAATCCAATCCACATTCTTATTGATGGTCACCCACCAGAACAGTGACGACTCAAAACCCGCCGCTATCTGGTTCCTCGCCTTGTATTCGTCAGGAACACCCCTGGGGACCCCTATGGCATCTAAATATATGTTATCATCAAAAGAGGTCTCCAAAGCTCTCTCAGTTCTTCCACTAGAACGGGGTTGCTCTTGTTTTTCGAATGCCAGGGTGAATGGGATGGCCAATTGAACGATCGCACAAGTGCCCGTCCATTTTTGGGGCAGGGTCGGTCGCAGAACCCTCCCACCACAGTACCACCAGAGGTCTGCCCTAGGTACATGAATGTGGGAGTAATTCCCGCCCCCGGTAGTTTCATTGACCAGCCGGATTGATCCGCTGCACTTGTCAAATGTCCCCATATCGTCGTCCCACTGTAGTCCCATCCGAGAGACGCAGGCCTGGTGCGTACCCGTTACCCCTGAGAATGATGGCGGGCGGGGCGCCCCCTCAGACCTGACGGGGGGAAACTTCAAACTCAAGGGTCGACAAGTGGGGTCGTTCCAGGCCTCTCGGTCCTGGTACAGCCTTATCATGCAGTCCATGGCTCGTGGGTGTTTCTCCCATCCCAGCGGGAATGGGACCACCTGAGGGTTAGGGCGGGCACTCGTGCATGTGTAGAAATCACTCTTTTTCATGCTCCTCACAGTATATTTGACCCATTCCATCCATGCATTCGCCTCCCCGTATCCCGTTTCTATTTCAAAGGTCTTTTCCAAATCCGTTGTCTCAATTATTCTAATCTTTTCCTGCTTACCAGTGGTGGATGAGCCCCCAGACTCAGCTTCAATGACCGTGATATACGTGCAGCACAGCTGCATCCCCCCCCATCCTGCCTGGCCCCCAACTCTAATACCCAGTATTGTTCTATTAAGTCTCGCCTCGTTCTTTTCCAAGTTCTTTATGGTCAGATAAAGCGGATTGCACCGATTATGCCCACAATCTCGTCCAGGGGTGATGGGATCACGGACAACTGACACCATAGCCTGGACCCCGGGGGCTGGAGGCCTACTTAGGCCTTCCCTACCATGCAATTGTAATACTAACGTCTGACCCTGGAATCCCCTTTCTCTCTCTAGATTCTGCTTAGTTTGATTCAGTTGACTTTTAGTCCTACAGGGCACCAACTCACATAGGTCTAAGCTAAGTGTCTGTGTTGATTGGTTGGCAAGCACGGAGATGGTGAACCACTGACGGTCCTCTATTTGTTTCATCCGGAGGCCAAATTGGGTAACACGCACACTATGACCCAGCCCAAGGACAATGGCATAGCAAGTTAACAATACGATTGACCGCATTTTGTCGCGACACCCGTAGCCCGAGGGCACAGTTCCTTTAGACTCGCCAAAGTCCGATTAGTTCGTTCTCAGAGTCTCTGTTCCTTAGATGCCTTTGTCAGAGAGGTTCGTTCGTCCTCCGTCGGTTGTGGCACTGGTCCCTTGACTCGAGTGTAATGTGTCCAGCCCTTTTCGGCCGTACGGACAGCCGTTTCGGTCGTCAAAAGTACCAGGAAGGGACCGTCCCAAGTTGGTTCGAGGGTACGTTGCTTCCAGCTTTTAATCAGGACCCACTGACCCGGCTTGACGGTGTGCACCGCAAACTCGAGGGGCGGCGTCTGTGCCAAAAGTCCCTGTTGGCGTAAACGAGATAGAGCAGACCCCAGAGCCACCACATATTTTTGCACAAACATATCCCGAGACTCAAATACAGGAGGTTCCCCCTTCGGCCCATGGAACGGGAGGCCAAATAACATTTCGAAAGGGGAGACGCCCAAATCCCGCCTTGGCTGGGTGCGAATTTGCAACAGGGCAAGGGGTAGGCATTTGGTCCAAGGCAGGCCGATTTCACTAGTGAGCTTGGTTAGCTGCTTTTTGATGGTCTGGTTCATTCTTTCGACCTTGCCCGAGGAGGAGGGATGCCAGGGGGTGTGCAAATCTCAGTCAATCCCCATTGCTTGCACTACATTCTGGAGGACGGTCGAGGTGAAGTGGCTCCCCTGGTCAGAGTCAATAGTGCGGGGTAGCCCAAATCGTGGGATGATTTGCTCGAGTAGAATCTTGCTAACCTGAGTTGCCGTTGCCGTGGTAGTGGGGAAAGCTTCCACCCATCCTGTCAGGTGATCTACCACTACTAATAGATACTTCAGGCGACCTATGGGGGGGAGCTCAGTGTAATCTACCTGGATATACTCAAACGGCCTATAGGCCGGACTCCTACCCCCTTGTCTTGCATGCTGCCGCAGCCCCCTTTTGTTAATCTTTCGACATGTTATACAATCTCCTGTGACCTGCTTGGCTACCGTGTACAGACCAGGGTGAGCATATCGGCACAGGAAGGCATCACACAGTGCCTGGGCGCCCCAGTGACCCCCTTGGTGTAAACGGGCAATAATGTCCCGCGTCAACGGTCGATTTAGTAGCTGGCGGCTATCGGGTAAGGTCCACTTGCCTTCCCTATCCTTTGTACCCCCCAGAGACGCGAGAAGAGTTTCTTCTTTGTCAGTAAACGTGGGCACTTCGGTAATTTCGGATATCTGTGGAATCCTTACCAGGCAGTTTATTACTTCCTTCCCCATCCCAGCCAATTTTGCCTGTTCATCTGCCAATTGATTCCCCAGGGTCTCTATTTTATCGTCTTTCTGGTGTCCTTTCACATGTACTACAGCAATCTCTTGTGGCAGCAACAAATCCTCCAAGATCATGGCTACTAGTTCCTCGTGGACCAACTCCTTTCCTCTACTATTTATCATTCCCCTTTCTTTCCAGATCTTCCCAAAGGTGTGTACTACCCCAAAGGCATACTTAGAGTCAGTGTAGATTGTCCCGGCTATTCCCTTTAAAATTCCTCAGAGCCCGGTGCAAGGCGTACAATTCGCACGTTTGTGCGGACCAGGCATTCGGTAGCCGTCCACTTTCCACTAATTCCCAACCAGTCTCACTAATGACTGCATAACCGTTGTGTCTCTTCCCATCTATCACTCGAGAGGACCCATCAATGTACCACCGCCTACCTGCATGTAAGGGGGTATCCCTCAGATCTTCCCTCACTTTACTCTGGTACTCTATTATGTCTGAACAGCAGTGTTCCAGTTCCTCCTCCCCTTCCCCTTTCCAAAGAAAGTCCGCCGGGTTCTGGCAGCCCCCGACTTCTATTCGGAGGTCTTCTCGGTCTAACAATATGGCTTCATATTTCAGAATTCTCGAGTCAGTCAGCCACCTCCCGGCCTTCTGATTCAGGATAGTTCTAACCTGGTGGGGAGTAGTGACTGTCAAGGGGGCCCCAAAAGTCAACTTCCTGCTTTCCTCTACCAGCTTTGCCGTGGCTGCCACCGCTTGGACACACTCCGGCCACCCTCGGGAGACTGGATCCAGAATTTTTGACAGGAAAGCCACGGGCTTCCTTTTACCCCCCCAGTCCTGGGTCAATACTCCAAGAGCGGTTCCCTTTCTGGAGTTCACAAAGAGGCGAAATGTCTTACTAAAATCCGGCAAGCTGAAAACAGGTGCGGCCATCAATTTTCCTTTTAGGATTTCAATTAACTTTTTCTCCTCCTCCTCCCATTTTATTCTGTTGGGTGCCTCCTCAATGAGTTTTAGGTACAAGTCTTTAGTAAGGGGGGCATAGTCGTCTACCCATAACCGACAATAGCCTAAGAGTCCCAAGAACTTCCGCAACTCCCTCTTGGTCGTTGGGAGGCCTAGTTCGATTATTGCCCGCACTCTTTCCGGACTTATTCGTTTCTGTCCCTGGCTTATCAAGTGTCCCAGGTACTTAACCTCTTTCTCGACATATTGGAGCTTCTTCTGACTCACTCTTAAACCCTTCTCAGCTAGGTAATTTAACAGGGCATTAGTCCCAAGTAGGACGTCCTCCTCCGCCGGTCCGGATAAAAGGAGATCGTCCACGTATTGTATAAGCTTAAGGGCCGGGGACAAGGTTAGTCCCTCCAATAATTGTTCCAGAATCTGCCCGAACAGAGTCGGGGACTCAGTGAATCCTTGGGGGAGTACGGTCCACCTGTACTGTTGTTTTCTGCCAGTATCAGGATCCTCCCATTCAAAAGCAAAAAGATCCCTACTGTCCTTGTCCAGGGGACACGCCCAGAAGGCATCCTTTAAGTCTATAACACTAAACCAGCCGTGGTCCGGGGGGATTCGCCCCAGAATAGTGTATGGGTTCGGTACCACAGGGTGCCGTACTTGGACAATTTTATTTACCTCCCTTAGGTCTTGGACCATTCGGTAGCTCCCATCCGACTTCCGGACCGGCAGGATGGGGGAATTGTATCGTGACATACAGGGCTCTACCAATCCATCTTTTATTAGGTCTTCCATAACTGTCTTCAGGCCCTGCCTCCCTTCCCAAGAGATGGGGTATTGGCGCACTCTGACGTCGGGGCTCTGGGGCTTTAATTTTACCTCCACAGGTCGAATTGCGAGTCCCCCCCGGTTCCCTTTGGCGACCCAAACCCTAGGGTCTATCTCTGTCAATCGGGACTCACTAAGGTATGACATGGTAACGGCTAATTCTTCCTCTCTCACTTCTGCCCCGTCTCGCTTCTCTCCCTCTCCAACTTTTCTTCGACGTTCCTCTTTCCACCCCATAACCTCCCTCCCCCATTCCGGTGGACTTACAAGCTTCCCGTACGGCTGCCACCATCATTTTTGTCTTATGTTTCTCCCTTATTACATCCCTCTGAACGTACACCTTCTGTGCTTCCCGTAATAATTCTGCAACATCCTTTTCAGCCCAATCCTCCACTTTCTGTAATTTCTTCTGAATGTCAGGCCATGACTTAGTCACAAAGTGCACCTTAAGCATGCTCTTGCCTATTTCCCCATCGGGGTCTAAACCTGAATACTTTCGCATGGACTCCCGCAAACGGTCTAAAAACTCACTCGGGGATTCATCCTTTTTCTGTCCAACTTCAAATGCTTTTGCTAAATTCCGCTGTTTGGGCACGCAGGTTTGGATTCCCCTGATTATAAGGCTTCTGAGGTCTGTCATATTGGCCCTTCCCCCCGCGTCGTTATGATCCCACCGGGGGTCCTCTAAGGGGTACTTCTGCTCTCCACGCTGAGGGCCGTCCTGATGCTCCCTATCCCAAATGGCCATTGCACTATTCCGGATCATAACAATTTCATCGTAATTAAATAGTATTCTCATCATGGCCTGCAGTTCAGCCCATGTGTATATACTGGGCCCCAGAAATTGGTCCAGTTGTATTCCCACACTGACGGGGTCGTCCAGTAGACGGGGTAGTTCATTACGGAGTTGCCGGATATCCCCAGAATTTAAAGGTTGTACTACGAACCCGGTCCGTTCGTTCCCAAACGGCACCTCTCGTAAGGGGTTCAGCTGTTCAATATTGTCACTCCTCCCAGCTCTCAATCCCTCTTCTCAACCTCTCCGCATCTCGAGTCGGACTGATTTCCTAGTGCCTGGGGTGAGTTCTGTGCCCCCTCCTGTACCCCCCCCAGCAGTCCCTTCCTCACTGGTCGTAGCCTGCTGGGACTCGGAATTATCCATCGCAGGAGGGAGGTCCGCGCTGGACGCCTGGTCGTGCGCGGGTGGTATATACGGGGGCGGGGAAGACGGTGGCAAACCGTCGGTGAGGATGTCCCAAGACTTCTGGGGCTTCCTCGGGTCTGTTTGGGGAATCAGAGGATAGAGACGCGTGGGACTCTCGCCGTCTCCCGCCAACCAGGCGGCGGCATATTTGCTCTCCTCTGGGTCAAACGGTTGTTTTCTGTTAACATATACATTTAGGATTTGACACACCCAGTCTTCATCAGACCCATACTCGGGCCAAACTACCGAGGGGGCGCGGATAGGTTCTTTGGTCCATATAAAACAACAATATTTTATCATGGTCTCTTTCTTTAAGTCCTTCGTTCTACTACTGTCCGTCCATAGACTTAACTTCTGACCTAATGGACTATCGGGGGGTATTTCTTTCCCATTTGCAGTCTTCCCTGACTTTTCCTTAGTAAATCTAGAAGTCTGATTTCCCATGGTTTATCTTCGGTCCTGGTCTTAAACGCCCAAAGCGTTTTCACAGATGACCGTCAAAACCACAATTTCCCGTGGTTTATCTTCAGTCCTGGTCTTAAACGCCCAAAGCGTTTTCACAGATGACCGTCAAAACCACGCGGCCAACAAGGAAGAACAAAAGAATCTCTTACCTTGATCCGTGCACGGAGTTGTCTGGCCTTTTTAAATGTGTGTACCCCCGTGTATAGTCACTAACCGGTCGTCCCAGCACTCGTCCGTGTGTTCCTTTTCCAGGATTCAAAATTATTTTTAAATGAGCCGGGTCACATCGTCTCTTGGCCGACGGCCAACGGACCAAGCCGATCAATGAGAAGTATAAATATATACTAGACGCATCTTTGTTGTAATCAGGCTTGATCCGTGAGCCGAAGAGACTGCCCCCCCCGGCAATAATTATTTCATCCCGGACGAGCCCCCAATTGTGCGAGATAAGTGGCTATCCAGCCCCATCTACGGCACTTTTTCATTTCCCTTCCCAGGAACAAAGACACGGAGGAGTCAGTCCAAAACTTTTCATTCAACTTTGCAAAGTCGGGTGCTGTTCCCAAAGGTACACACACACAAGCATAGTAATCTCCACACATTATATACATGTATATGTGGGCTGGGTTTACTACTGCTGTCTTGACCAACGAGTGCTCGGATTCCCCACTGTTTTCCTTATTTGGGTTCTGGTGCCTGCGATTCTTTTATCATTCACTTGGCCAATCAGTGTTTGAGCTTCCCATTCTTCCCTTATATGGATGATGTTGTACAACTGTGGTTAAGGGCGGCCTCTCAACTATCGAGGAAAGCTGTTACAACTGTTTCATTCATATAAACGTGGGGGAGGTCCGGCAACAGTTGAGTGTCTGCTTGTGTTTACTATGAGGTAGAAAAGACTAAAAGGCAGCTAACCGTTTAAAAATTACACTACCCCCTACAATGGTAAGGTCCTAGGGAGTGTTGCTGAACAAAGAGACCTTGGGGTGCAGATTCTTGAAGTTAGAGTCGCAGGTAGATAGGATAGTGAAGAAGGCATGCCTTCCTTTATTGGTCAGAGTATTGAGTACAGGGTTTGGGATGTCATATTGTGGCTGTACAGGACATTAGTTTGGCCACTTTTTAAATATTGCATGCAATTCTAGTCTCTTTCCTATCAGAATGATGTTGTGAGACTTGAAAAGGTTCAGAAAAAATTTACAAGGATGTTGCCAGGGTTGGAGGATTTGAGCTATAGGGAGAGGTTGAATAGGTTGAGGCTGTTTTCCTTGGATGATCAGAGGCTAAGGGGTGACCTTTTAGAGATTTATAAAATCATGAGATGCATGGAGAGGATAAATGAACAAAGTCTTTTCCCTTGGGTAGGGGAGTCCAGAACTAGAGAGCATAGGTTTAGGGTGACAGGAAAAAGATATAAAAGAGACCCAAGGGCACCTTTTTTATGCAGAGAGTAGTACGTGTATGGAATGAGCTGCCAGAGGAAGTAGTGGAGGCTAGTACAATTGCAACATTTAAAAGGCATTTGGATGGGTATATGAATAGGAAGGGTTTGGATGGATATGAATTAGGTGCTGGCAAATGGGACTAGATCAGGTTGGGATATCTAGTCAGCATGGACAAGTGGGACCAAAGGGTTTATTTCTGTACTGTCCATCTCTATGAGTCTATGACTCATCTAATTTTAAGGTGTCCCTAGTTCTGAATTCAAGTACAAGACAAAGCATCCTTTCCATGTTCATTTTATTAAGTCCTTTCAGGATCTTTAATACTTAAATCCAGTCATTGCTCACTCTAAATTCTAGACAAACCAAACCTTTCAAACCTATCCTCAATACAACTCACATGTTCCAGGTAAACCTCCCATGAAAAGCTTAAATGCATTTACACCTTTCCTATTCTTTCACCCCTTTGCTACCAAGGATCTATTTCTTCCTTTATAAAAAATCAAGGACTTTGCTTCCACCACCTTTTGAGGAAGAGTTCCAAACACTATGACTGAGAAAAAAAAGTTTTAAATGGTGGTGATGGTGGTGGTGTTGCGGGGTGGGGGGTGGGGGGGGAGCGGGTGCTCTTACTTTAAACAGTGACCCTTAGTTCTAGATTTTTCACATGAAATATTCTCCCCACATCCACCCAATCACAGCCAATTATATACAATTATATATTTCAATCAAGTTGCCTCTTACTTTTCTAGACTTCAGGAATACAAGCCTAGCCTGCCTGTCCAACATTTCCTCGTGAGACAACCTGTTCATTCCAGGTATTAGTCTGGTAAACTGACATTTGCTTCTGTTTTTCCCTCCTTGGTGAAGCACTCTACAATTTGTAATCAATTTCACCCATCATTTTTCCCCAATTTCATATTTTGTCCAAAACATTCTGTCATTTCTAAGCTGCCTCTGACAATTCAAACTGCTCCTTCCCAGTTAGACATTAGCTGTACGTATGATAACTTTGCCTGGGACTTCTAAACTAAATTATTTATGTAAATTGCAAATAGTGATATCCTCACACTAAGCCCAATGAGTACTTCCATTCTCTCGGCCACAAGTCTCCTCACGGTTATTATTTTGTAGTCTGTATCTGTCTCCAATACAATTATATTTGTGGCAATTCACTTCATAGTTTACATTATGCCTATTGTGCTGCAAAAATTCTTTTTTTCAACAGTAAGTCTGTCTGCTATAAAAACTGTTTATGTTGTGTTTGTATGCGATTTTTTTGTAAACACTATATCCAGTTTCCATGATAGCTGTGTACTGCCCTCTGTTGGGACAGTTCTTTTGTCAGAAAAGCTGAACCTTACCAAATTAATTTCTACAGTCCCATAAGATATGGTTAGTGGTTCTTTTTAGCTGAAGTAATAATTGCATATTTCTGTACTCATGTATATGAACATTAAGAGCAACATTATGATAATATATATGTTCTAAGAAGTAGCTGCTCAACTGACTAACCCATTGGATTAAGTTATCCATTAGAGCAATTAATTTGACAGTGTAGTATGTGGAGATGATGAACTTGGCAGTAAAAATTAATGTATATTTAGGCCTGTAAGAAGGGGAACATCTGCTATTGCTAAGGATTCAATTTTAATCCAGCACATTGCTAGCGGTCACAAAGTAGAGATCTATGCAGGAGGCATTTATATGGTGGCATGGTGGCTAAGTGCTTAGCACCACTGCCTCATTGTGTTAGGGACCTAGGTTCAATTTCACTTTTAGATGACTGACTGTGTGGAGTTTGCACATTCTCCCAAAATTTACTTGGGTGTCCTCCCACAGCTGAAGATGTCCTGGGTAAGTGGATTGGCCATGCTAAATTGCCTTTAATGGAAGTACTCATTGGGCTTAGTGTGAAGATATTACTATTTGCAATTTACATAAATAATTTAGTTTAGAAGTCCCAGGCAAAGTTATCATACGTACAGCTAATGTCTAACTGGGAAGGAGCAGTTTGAATTGTCAGAAGCAGCTTAGAAATGACAGAATGTTTTGGACAAAATATGAAATTGGGGAAAAATGATGGGTGAAATTGATTACAAATTGTAGAGTGCTTCACCAAGGAGGGAAAAACAGAAGCAAATGTCAGTTTACCAGACTAATACCTGGAATGAACAGGTTGTCTCACGAGGAAATGTTGGACAGGCAGGCTAGGCTTGTATTCCTGAAGTCTAGAAAAGTAAGAGGCAACTTGATTGAAATATATAATTGGCTGTGATTGGGTGGATGTGGGGAGAATACTTCATGTGAAAAGTCTAGAACTAAGGGTCACTGTTTAAAATAAGAGCCCCCTCCCCTCCCCATTTAAAACAGATGACTTTTTTTCTCAGTCAGAGATTTTGGAACTCTTCCTCTTGCTGGGTTAGCCATAGGAAATTCATGGCTATAGAGTCTGAGTGGGATGCTCTTCAGAGGCTCAGTATTTACTCAATGGGCCAAATGGCCTGAGTCCACACTGTAAGGATTCTCCAATTTCTCGTTGTTAATTGTGGATGGACTATGGTAAGGACAATTGTCATTTTTAGGTTTAGAAGTTTCTGAAATATTTTGCACTGTTTCTAGAATTGAAACTTGAAAATCTTGCTTTGAAGCAGTTAACTGTTATGGAATCCCTGTGGAGAAACAATGTGGAATGTAGAAATTTGAAGAATCTGTCTAGCGATTATCAAGATGAATCAGAGCAGATGGTGTAGTTGTAATATCACTGGACTAGTAATCCAAATCTACAGGATACTCAGGGGAAAACAAATGCAAAGCTTATGAATGACACATACTGATCCTACACATCTTATAGGAGAAAGTGAGGACTGCAGATGCTGGAGATCAGAGCTGAAAATGTGTTGCTGGAATCCTGAAGAAGGGCTTATGCCTGAAACATCGATTCTCCTGCTCCTTGGATGCTGCCTGACCTGCTGCACTTTTCTAGCAACACATTTTCAGCTACACACTTATATACTTCAAAATGGAGCAACATTTCCTTTGCTTCTAAATACAATAGCCTTTAAAAAAATTTTTTTTTCCCCTCTTAGGAATGTCTTGGGGGCATGGCTCCAAAGCCCAACAGATAGATGGTTAAATTTGATATCAGTTAAAAATCTAGAAGGAAGAGCTATCAGAATGGTGACCATGTAACCGCTGTGAATTATTGTAAAAGTCCATCTAGTTCACTGATGCCTTTTAGGGAATGAACTTGGCTGTCTTTACCTGATACGGTCTACATGTGACTCCAGACCCACAGCAATGCAACTGATTCAACAGCTCTGAGCAATTAGGAATGTGTACTAAATATTGGCCGAGTTAGCAACACTGACGTTCCATGAACAAATCAAAACAAAAAAAACTTACAAATCCTTTCTGGCTCAACTTTACAGGGAGAAGATTAGCTAGAATTCTTGTTTTAGCCCCTGCTCAACAGTGTAAACACATATTAGTCGAAAACAAGGCATGTGATTGTGTTAGTCCACAGGCAATAAACCATTTCTCAGCGTACAGGCTCATGTTAATTTCCATTTATTGAAGGTGGCAAGATATTGTCTCCCATTATGTTCCAGGGCAGAGGGAGGAGAAAAATAGAATCTCTGAAAAACAGAGATAAAAGAAAATAATAAACATACTTCTCTGTAGGAGACTCAATCAATTTAAATGCCCGGTGAGAAGAGAAGGCTGCTCTGCAGTGGATGGGATCTGTGTGCCTGCTGGCAGCACTGGCTGTGGGTGAGGGCATTCTCATTTGAAGTCCCCAGCCCTAACAATCACAACCTGTCTTGGAACATCCCTTGGGCAGGATTGACCACAAGGCTCACCGTGGAGATAGGATGGCAAAGACTAGATCTGTGCTTTTATGTCCATTCATGGAATGCAGGCATTTTCTGGGTAGGCCAACACTTATTGCCTTTTCCTAGTTGCCCAGAGAATATTGATATGGGCATGGAGACACATGAAAACCAGATCAGGCAAGGATAGCAGATTTCTATACCTAAAAGACATTAATGAACCAGAATTTTTTATGACAAACAGTGATTACCCAGTCATTGTTAGGCCACCCACTTATTCCAGAATTTTTGAATTCTAGTTTAATCACATGCCATGTTGGGATTTGAATCCATGTCCCCAGAATGTTAGTCTGGGACTCTGGATTGTTAGTCCAATAAAAACTACTTATTGCCATGTTACCACCTCCCGTGTTGCTTGCTGTGTAGCAATCTATTCTGCCTGCCCCTTCAGCCTGAGATCTGCATCCTTGAATGCCCCCACAGTCACCTGCTCGATAATAGCCTTTCTTAGTCTTAAAAGAGGAATCTTTCCCCCTTGTCTGGATGTTATCCTGTGCTTCAAAGAAAGATAACTGAGTTTGTCTTATTAAGCCACCCCCGCTGTCTAGATGTTATCATCCTCCATCGTTCTGCTAGGTGAACCTTCAGTATCCAGACCCTCGTCAGTCAGAAGGAGGGATCCAGGAGGATGATGTGATCAAACGACTTTGTAAAGCCCAGGGATATGGAAATGATATTCTCCCTTTTGGTTTGTTTGTACTCCTAAAATCTCTGTTGCAGATGTGTCATGCTATTACTGTCCCTATAAATCCACATCAGTACTTCAAAGATCTGCTGGAAACCAATTTGAATATCTATACTTTTCCCAGTATTCCCTGATGGGCTTCCCTGCACTGATGTTTGATCGGGAATACTGCCTGCTCACTCATGTTGGGCCCCTTGCATGCCACAACCAGCTTCAATTGTAAGATCAGACAATTGTGGTCATCTCCCAAATCTTTACAGCTTCCTACTCATCAGCGTGTAGATATCCAATCAGGAATAACGCTTCCTTCATCCATAACAAAGGAAGATGCATGGCGAGCCTCTGTCTGTATTTAGCACAAAGGTCAAACTTCCTCTGCCAATAACTAAGCTTCTAATGAACATTACCACTTTCAATCCCTCCACTATCTGCTCCATTTTGGACAAACATTTTTCAATCTTGTCTGCCAATTCTTGACACCCCCCATTTTGTATTCCTGCCAAAGACATCAAAAAACATGAGATTAGGAAACACGGAATCCCCAAAGATCATGAAGCAGGGAGTCTTTGTTCCACTGACATTAGGCCATTATAAAGTTGAAGGGAAATTAAGGATAAAAGGGAACTATTTTGTGTATGTACATGGAATGAAGCCTGTGCATTATATTTTGCTAAGGAATCCTTTGACCATGCAGTGGCTTGCAGTTGAAGAACTGAGGAGGCTGGTTGCCTTGGTGGTTGCAGGAGTATTATCATCAAGAAAATTGGATGATGGCTGTGCCAAGCATTTACTGAGATGTATCCACCAAGTAACCACAAGGTTCTGCATGTCTGTAATTTTTGTGTCTAGTTTTGAGATGGAGGAAAGAAGAATTGGAAGTGGCATAAAGTGGAGTTTGAAGAGATGCTAATGCATGAAAATTAGGTTGATGCTGTTCAGTAGCAAGATTTTGAAGTAATTATTTAAAGCTCGAAAAGAAAATCCAAAAACATTCTCCTCAAATGTCGAGAATCCAATTTTCTCATTCTCTCTAAGTTCCACCTTTCTCATTAATACTCATGCCATATCATTTGTACAGAGGTCTTGCTGTTCCTGCAGAGACTTTTTAAGTTGTGTAATTTAGTGTATATTTCCCATCTTCATGCTTCCTATCAAAATGAATTACTTCTCACTCCCTCTTAATTTCTACCTGATGTTTATCATCCACTAGTCTAAATCATCAGGCAGTCTGCTAATGTTCTCACTTTGCTACCTTTCTCAATTTCAGGTCATCTAAACTTTGAAATTATGCCTTTTCTACCCAAGTCCATGTTATTAATATGGATCATAAAGAGCATTAAGGTTCTAATACTGACACCTAGTGGACACCACTTTATACTTCCTTCCAGTCTGAAAAACACTTTTTGGCAGAATTATTTTCATCAAGTTTCAAAATGGATTTGTCTCTGAAACCTAGTCTGTTCAGAGTCAGAGAGCATAGAACAGGCCCTTTAGACCATCGAGTCTGCGCTGACCTATCTAACTAATTGCACTTTCCAGCACTTAGCCCAAATCCTTAAACGTTATGACATTTCAAGTGCTCATCCAAGTACCTTTCAAAAGGTTAAAAGATTTCCTACTGCTATTACCCCCCAAGGTTGTGGATTCCAGATTCTCACCACCCATTGGAAAAATGTTCGTCAAAGTCCCTAAGCATCTTGCCTTTCATTTTAGGATTGTGCCCCATTGTTATTGATTGTTCAACTGAGGGGAACAGCTGTTTCCTACCCAATCTATGCATTCCCCTATATCTTATACATCTCAGTAAAGTCCCCATGCAGCCTTCTTGGCTCCAAATAGAAAGCCCAAGCTTATCCAGCCTCTCAGTGGCTATAATGCTCCAACCCAGCTAACATCCTAGTAAATCTCCTCTGTAACCCCTCACAAGTGTAATCGTATCCTTTCTAAAATGTGTCACTCATTGTCCAAGGTTGTCTGGCTAAGTTGCTCAAGAAATGGACCACAGTAAGTCCTGACTGTCCAGCCACTAAAAATCAGAGGAGATAACTATAAGGATGATTTGGAGACACTGGTGTTGGACTGGGGTGTACAAAGTTAAAATTCACACAACACCAGGTTATAGTCCAACAGGTTTATTTGGAAGCACTAGCTTTCGTAGTGCTGCTCCTTCATCAAGTACTTGTGAATAAACCTGTTGGACTATAACCTGATGTTGTGTGATTTTTAACTGACTATAGGGAGCGAGTGTTGCAAGAAGAAAGCTGGAGAACTTAACTGTGGTGATTGAATGTAGCATGCTGGAAGGGAGAGGAGATTAAAGTTGTGAAGAGTAAAATCAATTCTTAATGGAGAAAGATGATAAAGCATGGAAAGGTTAGGGCTAATCTGGGATGTTCGGGATCATCAATAGTTGATGGATTGATGGATGGGATTTGGGGAAGCTTAAAGCCTATGAGATGATGGGGGAGGACTAACAAGAAGAAATTTTTAAACTTACGAGTTTATCAATAATAAGAGTCGAAGCCTAACACACTGCATGAAGAGCAGCTCCATTTTCCTGGAAGTTAAGTGAATGATACCTCTAAAGTTTGAAACTTCTCAGTAAGGTTTATCTAATTAAAGTTGGGTTATCTCCAATTAAAAATAGACCCTGCTATGTTTTACTAGCACCATGAGGGGCAGCTTTCAGATATCTTTATGATGTATGTAGATGATTATTTGTTGGGTGGAAGCAATGAATTTGAAAACATTGTCATAAATGGACTTAAGTCAGAAGTCAAAATTGGAAGTCAGGCTTTTTGGGCTTTCAAATACATTGGATTGGAAATCAGACAGAACGGACCATGTATCTCTTCGCATTAGTAATCTTATTTAGGAAATGTTAGCCCCATTGCTATTAGTCAAAGAAGGGTTTCACAACAAGGTGCAGTGACTTCTGAAACTGGGATGAAGAAATTATGATATCTGATTGGACCGCTGAGTTGGTTGGCCACCCCAAAAGAGGTCAGATGCTAGATCTGAAGCATTAGAGTTGAATACAACTATGAAAAATCTCACAGTCAAAGATATCATTCAGGTGAATAAAACATCAAAAAAATTCAAAAGAAGTTTTGTGTTTTGAAGTTTCTATTATTGGGAGAAGGCAGGAACATGAAACATATTGTTTTTAGTGATGTTTCTTATGTCAAGAGTGTGATGCTACAAAAGCACATCAGGCCACACAGCATCCGAAGAGCAGGAGAATTGACGTTTCAGGCATAAGCCCTTCATCCAGGAATGAAGGATGCCTGCCTTGAAGAATTTCTCCTCTTCCAGTGATGCTTCTTATGCAAATCTCTCTGATGGGTTCTTGGATGCAGAATGATTTATCATTCTTTCTAGTGGAAAAGGGAGGTAAATGGTGCACTTTATCGGCCAATGGTAGAGGAATTCTCACTGTCAACTTCCACGGTGATGCAAATTGCAATTGCGCAATAGCGAAGATAATGGTTGCACAAACACACTCAGAATGGATAGGGAAAGTGACTTGGCCTGTGAGGGAGGGAACTGCAGCAACCACCAATCATAGAATTTTTAAACAAAAAGAACATTGATCAAAGATATGTGGATTGTATGGCACTCAATCTACTCACTTGCTATCTGACAGCACTGTCCCTTCTCTTTACGGCACCTTCCTGGCACATCCACAGGTGGATAACTCATTGACAGCTAAACCTTTGCATACAGAAAGTTGGACAAGGGTACTAAAGGTCGCAGTATGAACCAATGCCATGTTTACACATTGCTCCCCTGAATCCAGATTATGTAGTAGGCTATTATTGCTGACCTGCATCCTTTGAGCCTGGACTGTAGTCATGAATTGATGCTGAATGGTGTGAAAATGCTTTAGCTCCTACACAGTGAGCCTAATAACCATGTATACAGTTAAAGGACAAACACTTATACATAAAGTGAGGGTCACATATAAGTAAGTCACTGACACCCACACCTTTAAAATGCTCTCAATAAGTTTTTGCCTTCTTCTCTCTCCCACAGCATCTTATTGGCCTCCCTGGTTCTGCAGCTGGAGAACAGGGAGCCAGCTTGGCAGTGGAACTCGGTGTCCCTGGTTTACTGGAGTGATCTTAGGGCACTTCTGTCTGGAGAGGACACACAGGCTGAGGGACTTCTTGCCAAAGCTAAGTTGACTCTCCTTAGCTTGAACTTCCAAGTGTCAGAGGGGTCAGGCAGAGTGGGTATTGAGGTATCATCCACATCTGCAGTGTCCCGAGTAGAAACCGCATGGGGCCTGTGTTTGGTTCCTTCTCTGGAAGAGTCCCTCCTGGCACTACCCTGTCTCCTTTTGAGAGGGGGCACCCAGAGTGGAGTCAAAAATTGCTGTACCTCTGTCACCATGTCTTCAGTCCTGAGGTGAGGTGATGGAGTGTAGGCTTGTGCATATCTTCATCACCCTCTGAGGGGCTGACCTGGCTCACCCTGGAGGTTGCCAAACTGGCAATCGAGACAGACAGATGATTGTATGACTCATTGAACTGCTGCAGCTTCTTGGCAATGGATGAATTCCTTTACACCACAGGGTTAATTCCTGACTGAGGATGGTCCCCAACAGTCCTCTGAGTGCCAGCAGCCTAAGACATTTCCTTCTTTGGCTAGCTGCAGAGCTGTAACTATGAGATGCTCAACAGATTGTGCTCTCCCACTCTCTATGCCTAATGTTTCCACTGAGGTGACTGAATTCGAACTGCAGGGATGGTATGTGCAGGAGGCATCCTTGCCAAAACTTACTCTGAGGCTTCAGTATTGTCACCCTCAGAGTTTCAGGAGGGTGCTTCATAGGCAACCAACTGTCCCACCGCAGAGGTCATGGGAGGTTGGCAGAAAATATAAGCATGAGAGAGATAGCATCACGGGTAATAGTGTGCAACGAATAAGAGTGACAGCAGTGTTAATGGGAGTGGTGGTGCAGTGCAAACTGATACTTACTTTTTATAACATGGATGTTTTTGCATCCCTGCCAGAATGGTTCCAATCTTCTCTTGTGAGGTTGTAAGGTGTGGCGATCTGAATGTTAGGCACTCCTAGCCATGTGGCCTTGCTGTGCCCTGTTATGGGCTCAGTGCTCCTGTAACACAGTAAGTCAGAGGGAATGAGTGAGATAACAATGGGTGGTGCAACTCTTGTGCATGTTGCAAAAATATGGGGAAGTGTTCCAGAGGATTGTAGAAACAGTGTAGAGGACATGCAGAGTTAGTGACTTGGGACAGTGGGTGGGGGAGGGTTGCAATGACAGCAAGTGAGGGAAGATGTAGCATACATGAGTGAGAGTGGCAGAGCATGGGCCCTGGTGGGTGATGGGGTCTAGTGGCACAGATAGAGATGTATGAGGTAATAGAGAGAAGAGTGAGGCATTCCTGGAGGAACAGAGAAGGTCATTGGCTTTCTTGTGGCACTGCTGGCTGTCCCTCTATGCCCCAGAGATGGCATTGTCCTAGTGGATGATCTGGGATCAGGCTGGCAGGGTCTGGTAGCATAGACTTATGCTGTTTCTCCAGGCAGAAGATAGGTGGACTATCCTGCCCACCAGTGCTTTCAAGTCCCTGTTGCAGAATCATGGTGCCATTCTTCCTTTGCTGCTATTTTCCGATTCTGTTCTTCAATGAACAGGGCAGCTTCAGAACGCCAATGTTCATCCGGGTGCACAGCACCAGTTTAAAGATGACGCACATGCAAGGGATTCTGAACTTTTGGCAGATAGCCACTAAGTAACGAGTTGTTCTGGAAACAGTGTAGGGTGGGGTGAAAATTAGAAGTGAAAGATGCCATGGGGAGGAGTAGGTAATTGGTAAGCTTGGTAAGAACACAAAGCGAAAACCAGCTTGGCCTCATTCCAAAATCTCTCCAAAAAGCTTGGCGCAACTTGGACTTAGCACTCAATCATTATTTTGATGGTATTGTTTTTCACAATATTCTATAATCTCCTTTGCCAATAGAAACAAATAACGTTCTTGTAAACCCCTGCTGGCCTTTAAAATTTCCTGCTTACTAAATGGTTGAGCTACTACAGGTTGCCCACACAATGCAAATTAAACTGATCCCTAGAATATGTACATGGCCAACAAGTGAGCTGCTGGGAACCACTAACAGCATGTCGCCTGATTCACTGCACTGGAGGTCCCAAGCTATGGTCAACAGTGACCTGGGTCACTTTCAGCAGACTAGCAGATTGTTTGATTCATGCTCATGAATTCTTAGCATGCTACACGGAGTTGCAATTCTCTGTTTTGTTAAATAGTTCAGAGTGTCCAACTATGCAGTTGTTAAGTGGCTATTCAGGCTTAGACGATAATCCATTTTATTCCTGCATGGATTTTACATTCTTCTTTTGTTATTTTAGTTCCCACAGAGAAGATCTGATTTAAATTTGGTTTATAAGTCAGCCTATAAAAGCAATATTTTCTTCTTAGCTTACTTCTGCTTATAGCAGCTTCATAAAATCCAGATATAACTGATGGTAGCTGAGGAGGCAGGTAATTTTAATGAGCACGTATGAAAGACCAGCTACACAGCAGCAGTAATTTATAGTCCATTGAAAAGGAAAAAGGAAAGTTGCAGCCAAAAATCACTTTTCATCTGATAAGGACAAGAGACTATGGATGACATTGATTGAAATAGAAAAGATTGCAAAGGTATTTTCAACAATCTTTCAAATTAAAAGCAGATAATTAATTAATTGCATTCTAACTTTACACCCCATAGTCTTGCCCAGTTGCAGCTGGACCCCATTCTTTTGACAGTATGTGGTGGTGTGACTGATGTAGTACAGTATTTTGATGAAGTTGAGACAATTGTCAATATGCTTCATTTATGTGAATACATACCCTTCTTGTTACTATTTTCAATTATATTTGATTTTACAGTTAACCATTAAAATATATGGGCAGGGAAACAAAATTTGTAAATGTAGCTTTTTATTTACCAACAAGTTCCTTTTACAACCCAACACCACTTTCTTAAGCATACAGTAATTAGTCCCATAATAGGCATTCAACTATTATTGCTACCATCTTTGCCAACATATTGTAGTCTCTAAATTGTCAAAGAAATTACTCTTGCTCAATTTCATAAAATTAAATATCAAGACTTATGAAATAAAGATACCTGACTGTCTTTCAACTCACATGAAGTTCTGCTGTCAATCTATCATTCTTGAGTGTTTGCAGAGAATATTTTCATAGCAAACTGAAATTCAGCCTACTAATCAGTCAATATTTTTTTCTCTATGTGTGACAGTGTTACCTGAGCAAAGAAAAGGTGAAGAGCACAAAATATGTGAGGTTACATCACATCCTATTAAAAACTGTATCTCTGGTTCTACCTACCAGATTCTAACTTGCTTTGTAACTCTAATAAAAGGTCATTGAGTGAAATGTTAACTCTCTCCACAGAAACTGCCCGAGATGTATACTTCTAGCTATTTCCAGTTTTGTTACTTTACTTTTAATTACTTTTGTAAGTTTCAAAAATATTCACTGACCTGGTGAAAATTTGTCCCATAGGAATTTTGTCCTAGTGTTTTCACTTCAAGGTCTTCTTGTCAGTTATTTTCTTTGAAAATATGAGAATTAAGAATCGTAATATCACATATTTGCATGTTCTCACCTCTGAGAGTATTATATTTCTAAAAAGCTGACACCCTGAGCATCTCCCACTTATTTTGTTTTAGAATTCCCTCCCTGAAATATTCTGCCCCAACATCCTTCAAGAACTTCTTTAAAGCTCATTGTTTTAACTGAGCTTTATATCAACCCTCCTAATATTTCCAATTTGATGTCAATGCTTTTATAATTACTGTTTTATGCAACTTGGAATAATTTTCTGAAAAGTATCAAATGAGGAATGCAAGCTGCTATTAAATAATTTGTGTATTAAAATTGCAAATTATAACTTAGAATCAATTTACAAATTATTATAGTCCTAGACTCAAAACACAACTTTAATTCAAACTTGTGTCTGTCTCATGCTACACATACTAAAATTAGATATGGTTAAAAGGTATACAACTCCCCGTATTGGACCACAGATGGGAACCAGTAACATACAAAGCAGTGGAGCTTGATGACAAAATTCACAGATTTAGAATAAAGCTGGTCATCCTAACACTATAAACTTGTTCTGCAGCAAAATCAAACTCTGATTAAATGGTCATCAATCCAACTTCCTGTCTGAATGGACTTTGCCAAGTGCAAATTGGCTGCTGTATTTCCTTACGCAGTAACAGTGATTAAACTTTGAATTTGAGTCATTTTTGGACACCCTGTGTAAATGCTAAGGTACCATAATATGAAAAATTTGCCAAAATAACCAGTTACAACAATACAGTATCAGTGTCACTGTTGCAAAATAATTATTATTGTCTATGAATTAATGATGACTTCCTACTTATACCTGCTTTACTCATGAGATCGAACAAATCAGGCATTCTGCTGAAGAATAGATAAAACAAACTCGTAGCAAATTCCTGTGTACCAAATGCAGTGCCAACATTAATATTAATTGCCTTTTGCCTCAAGAACACAAAATGCAACTTAATCCTTTCTTTATGAACATTACTTTTCCTGTTGCTGAAGCCTTCTTCATTGAAAGGACAAGCATGGATATGATTTGAACCAAAGCTTTTTATTAACATTTCCAAGTATATTTCTCCTTCTGATAGCAAGTTCTAATTATTCCAAAAATGAAACAAGTTTTCATGGTTATTAAAGTTGTGGAATATTGAGTCCTGTTGTTTCTTTTGATCTTAATTACTGTTCTCTCTGGAGGATATTGCATCACTCTTGGTGATATTTACTGGAGAAACAGCAATGGAATGCTGCAGTTCCTTTGGCAGCCACTGATGTACACATTACTGTCACAGGAGGTCCAATTAGCTTTGAATTTTCCTTTCTTAGTCGAACCTGTTCTTGCTACATTACAAACTCCAATCTGTTGACTTTTTTTCTCCATTTCACTCAAACATTGACTGGCTTCCAATGACACATAAACAGAACAATTCCAATCATTTTGCATACACCTGTCTAAAGCATTCCATCAGGTCATACTCTTTACAAAGGCAAGGATGAATAAATATGACCTCCTTTATATTTCTCCAAATACTGATGCTGGCAAAGCAAGGTGGTCCAAAGTTGAATCTCTGCATGTGGGTGAGTGACTCCTCAATGGTGGGTGAGAGTTGGCAGCTCACTCAAAACATTAAGATGAAGATGGATCAAGGTCAAATGCTTCTTGAGCTAAGTTCTCTTTGTGCATGTTCCATGTGTTCCACTCAATTTGCAACCAAAAACAGATCTGGATGATTTTACCCCTTCACAATATTCCACTTCAAAAAAGAGACTTTCAGTGGTTTTATACACAAGCAATCAAGAACATGGGCAGGAATTTCCCAACAGCTTACAGGATGCCTCTCAAGTTCATATGGTCGTGAAAAGCCCACAAGGTGTGACAAACAGTTACTCTCTGAGGTGGGTATACACAAGTCAGGGAAGGGGATGTTGCTGCACCCAAAAAGAGAAGAGCGTCCAGGACTGCAGGTGTATGTCATTATTGGCTACCTCCAGGTAGTCCCCTACAGGCATCTGCACTGTTCCCTGTCATGTGCAAAGATCTGAAAGCCAACTGGAAAATCCCATTTCATCTCTGATAATTGCCCGTATGTGACTATCTGCTAAGTGAAGGGGTTACCCACTGAGGCAGGCAGGTAACCTTGACACTTTCCCACTCCTTTATCCTGCCTCTGTTCCTTTGATGCTGCCTGACCTGCTGCGCTTTTCCAGCAACACATCTTCAGCTCTGATCTCCAGCATCTGCAATCCTCACTTTCTCCTCTGGAGAAATAGTCCAGTGGCAAAATTGAGTCCAGGAATTATCCAGATTTGTTCAGAGACAGGCTCTACCATCTTATTTTTGGGACCTATACTGTAATGCCTAGCAAGCCATTTTACTGGAAAGTAAGGTAGGTGGCCTAAAATGTCTCCTACCATTCAATTCTATGGTTACATCCCATCCTTTAAGACAATTCCCCGAAATCAAGGCAACATGAGAGTGAGAGAAATTAAGCTAGTTCCTTGCCCCTTTTTCTTGAACTTTTGCATATGTGGAAATTGATATTTCTACATGGAAAAGTCTGGAAAATCAGTTATTATCATTATCAGTTAAGCTTTTATTAGTTTTCGTCTTTCTCCTGGTTAATCTCCATTTTCATGTTCCTCCCTTACTATTCAAAACATTGATGATAATTTTTTTCCATTTTAATCTCTTTTTTCTCCACTACAAGGAAATTTAAAAATACTGCTTTTCACTAGCCATTTGGAGGATTTCTTGCAATTAACTGTAAATATATGATACGCATGATTTACACTAATTTTTCTGTTTTATATCAATACTTTCTTGCATGATTTTTCTTTGTGTAAAATAATGACGAGATGTCTGAGTAGAAACAAAACGTACCAAGCCAAAAGATGGAAGAGTTCAGTATCCAACTTGTTCTCTGTTCAGAATACTCAATGGGACCCACCCTCCTTAGTACCATAGGATTCTATTGGGCGAAAGGTTTGGAGGAGGAAGGAAGAATATAAGCATAATTCAGCTACATAATTAAAACATGGTCAGTGTTTGTTTCCTCATTCAGTTCCATCCTGTTTTATAAATTATTTGTGTTCCTTGCACCATCATCCTCCCAATGCAACTGACATTCCAGGGCATCATTTAGGTTGACCTCTGGGAAACAGACGATAATGATAAAAGTTGACCTCGTCTCTCATTTTCCCTGCCCTTCTCTGTGAAAGAATTTAATTTCAGATTAGATCACTGCATTTAATGGACAGATAAGCCTTGGACGTCACTGTGTAAACAGTCACCATGGAAATCCATTACTCAATGTCTGCAGTCCAGAGAATTGGTTACATAATCGACTGTGAAAGTTAAGCAACCGTTAATTTAAAAAATACATTGTGCTGAACCTAAAAGGTTCATACATAGGAATTTCATATAATCCACTAAAATCCACATTACGTTCTACATGTATGTCAGTTTGCAAAAGCTTGATCCCTTTATTAAACTTTACTAAATGGGTGTCACTGGTTTCCACCTTGCCATCTTTCCTATCAAGAACTCCTTCTATAATTTTTAAGGCAATCTTGCAACCTTCTTTCTCGCTGGAGGAATAAAGATCTCCAACTTGCTCAAAAACAAAACACAGCAGATGCTGGAGATTAAATTAGATTCCCTACAGTGTAGAAACAAGCCTTTCAGCCCAACCAGTCCACACCGACCCTCCGAAGAGTAACCCACCCAGACCCGTTTCCCACTGACTAATACACCTAACACTATGGGCAATTTAGCATGGCCAATTCACCTGACCTGCACAGTTTGGATTGTAGGAAGAAACTGGAGCAGCCAGAGGAAACCCACACAGACATGGGGAGTATGTGCAAAGCCCACACAGTTGCCCAAGGCTGGAACCAAACCCGGATCCCTGGTGCTGTGAGGTAGCAGTGCTAACCACTGAGTCACCATGCTGCCCTGAAATGGATGGAAGATGGAAAGGGCCTGATAGCAACTGCAACATTAAAATCCCAGCTAGCTAATTCTTTCCTGAGGGTTACATTGGACCTCTTAGTGGTACCTTCCCGGATGCCCTTGAGGATACTTCAACAAATGTCAAGACAGATCAATGCAAAATCTCAAAAAAAAAGTGGAGGGAACAATTTGATTGTTATAATAACATCATACTGGAATAATTTTGCAGTTAACCCATCCGATTTACCAGAGGCAGGTGATGAGGGGATTGAGTGGTGGGTATTGTCCTGTGGTTGGCTGCTGGGAGTGGGGGGGGAGGTGAGAAAGGATGCGCGATGGCACGGTGTATTACAGTAATTTGGGTCCCGATCCCTGGAAGTTTCCATGGCAGCTGAAGGCAGTCACGTGCCCCACCGTGTTTTTGTTTTCAAAGTGCGTCACTGCCACGAGACGGGATTGATGGACAGCTGAATGGACCAACAGAGGAGCGCTCAGGCCACGGGATTGACGTCACAAGGAAGGTGGGCGGCGCCGCTACGCTTGCAACAAATGTGAGAATGTCAATAAGGAGGCGCGGCGGGAAGAGCGGGGATACTGTCAATGTAGCAATTGTGTGCAGGTGGGTTTCCAGTTCGCAACTTCTGAATACTGTTTATTTTCTGCTTTCTTTTTAGGGAGAAGAAATGATGCGGAGACAGCAAGAGAGCGGGGCGGGGGGAGACAAGCAGTGGCAGCGCAGTAACTAGTGGTCCAACAACGTGAGTGAATGTTTACATCACGTAACGACACCCCCTCTTCCTTAAAGGGGTGGGTTAAAGTGTTGAATCCGCTGGACATTGCCTTCCCCCTATATAACGCTGCAGTCTTTTCTATCACCTCCCTGCCCCCTTCATTCTCTCTCTCCCCCCCCCCCCCCCCGTGTCGCGCAGTTTGATGCAGCATCGTGTGGTAAAATCTGCTGCGTATGGTTTTCTAACTGTGTTTTCATTTCAGTTTAAAGATGCCCCTATCCATAGGGAGAGGGCTTCTTCAGGTGCCCTTCCTAAGGTTTGTGTTTGCTGTGGCATCGAACCCTGTGCATGGGGGTGAATTCATTTTGTATTGTACTGTAAGCAAGTGCAAGTGGTTTTGCCCAGCAATTGCAATATAGCATCTCTTGAATTTGGAGTGAAAGTAAGTTACATTTGAAGGTTTAAATCTGCAGTGTTCATGATGGAAGCTTAAGGAATATGATGGGATTTGGGAGGTGTTTCAATTTGCTTGACTGAATTTCATTTGTAACTTATCTTGTTTATGTTTCTTCAGATGTTTCTCCATTTTTGGAATGGAGTATAAACTGACGTTTACTTTGTTGATTATCTCTTTTATTCTCAAGAATAATCTGGTCAAGGCCATTAGTGTAACTGTCAGCCATGAAAGCTTAGTTTCATGTAAAAATCAGTCTGCTTGCAGTTTATCACAATTCAGTTACATTATATGCTTAGGAAATGTATTATTCCTTGGGCACAACTCATGTATGCTGTTACTATTCTGATCTGTTTTTAGAGCTGTAGGACTGCAGTGTTATGTAATTCTGAAAGCGATTTATTTTTTTTGGGAGATCTGAAGACGCTGGTTTAACAGAATGTGTAGCATCGTTGGCACGGCTTAATTGTACAGGGTACTCTGCGCAATTGATATGCTGCAGGTTTCTAGATTTTCCCATTTGTCAGCTTCCAATTTGTGATCTTTTGACTGCTGTTGTTTGATGGGCAGGAGGCTATTTCCTCTACAAGAGGAGAGAATTTTTGTTTTCAGACATGCACCTCTAAACCATCAAAGAAAGCCATTGAAAACTCTGTTATAGTGACTCTACAGTACTGCTGACCCTTGATATCACTATCTGAGTGGGATGAAGTGAGGATTGCAGCTGCTGGAGATCAGAGTCGAGAGTGTCATGCTGGAAAAGCACAGCAGGTCAGGCAGCATCCGAGGAGCAGGAGAATCGGCTTTTCAGGCAAAAGCCCTACGTCAGACCTCCATCACTATCTGAGTGGGCTAAGTGTCTTAAAGGGTTTGGAAAGCAAATGTTGAGGAATTTGGAGGGAATTTGATCTGAGAATATTAGAATATACCATTACTTTTTTATGCTGTAGCTCATCTGATTTACCTTCTCGAAAAAGTGATTTTTGTTTAGGTAAATGTGTAATGTATTATGTTATGACTCCCTTTTCACTTATCAGGGAAAACCTCAAGGGACATTGCTTGATAAACATTTTCTTTTTATCCACATCAATAGGATCAAACTTCATATTTTACTCAGTTTTTATCTTGATATACCTTTTTCCTTTTTATACTTGTGTGGAAATCAAAATTTTACCCATCTGTCTGAGGATCAGTAACTGTTTAAATATCATAAGTCAGGGAAAGAGATGACTGTTACAGTTAAAATAAGGTTTCAGTCATGTAGCCATTTTCCATCCTCGGCATTTCAAAATCAATCAATTTATTTTTAGTATTCACTAGTCACAGTAATTGCAACAGCATATGGTGAATATCGTAAAAGTTTAATCTTTAACCTGTAGGTGCATTGTAAATTCTTGAGAATAATAATTCTAGCTCCAGAAAAGTAAGGTGCATTCTCATTCCAGAGAGGCACAAAGTTTGGGAGAAATTGGGTAAACCAGAATATTTGGATTTGATTGTTAACTCCTGTGTCATTCTGTTTTAGTAGGAAAAGTGGGAAATTGTTTTGGGCAGGCCTGGTTTCCTCCAGTTGTAGCCTTCCTCATGGTTGGAAACATTACAACACCACTGTGGCAGTTAAGCTTTTTTGTTCAGGTACAAACCGGATTGGTTAGATTGTCCTGGAATAGGATTAGGACCAATCCACTTTGTAGAGAGGTTAACTTGTCCTCTGGAAGTGGGTTTAAACTCAAACTTGTTGTAGCAGAGAAAAGGAAAGCATATGGAAAATGTGAAGGAGCAAACAGAGCAATTGGATGTGAGGGGATGATTTTCAAAAAAAAAAGCCAACTTGCAACAAGGTTCTCAGGAAGGGTCACTTAGCCTGAAACGTTAACACTGATTTCTCTTCATAGATGCTGCCAGACCTGCTGAACGTTTCTAGCAATTTCTGTTAGTGTTTCAGATTTACAGCATCTGCAGTTATTTCGGTATTTAGCTTGGGACTTGTGTTGATTCTAGTTCTGGAATGAAATAGAAAACCAGCGAGGGCAAGGGATAATTGAAAAATAACTTATGGATGATAAAGAGTGAATGTGAGAAAGAAATGCATGTTTGATATGAGAGAGCCTCCACATTTTTAAAATATTCCAAAGAATGGTCAGTTAATTAGAGGCAAACAAAGTTTTCTTGTGGAGACAGGGTGTGATTGAGGTGCTAAATCAATGAAGTTAATGTCACAGTAGGAAAGAGGAAAAGAGGGTATATTGGATAGAATAAGCACTGTTAGCAGTGGGGAGTCACCTGGTCTAATGGAGATGTACCCTGGGTTACTCAGAAGACTGAGCGGGAATCATTGTGGCTCTATTGCAGTCTTTCATTCTGAATGATTGCAAATATTACAGCAATGGAAGAGAGAAGTAAATCCGGTAAATACATGTCAATCAGTCTAACATTAGTGAAAGAAAACTACCAGAGACCCCAGAGGGGATATTTAATTCTCACTTGGAAAAGCAATAACTGGCAACCAGCATGAATTTCTTAAAGCCAAATTATATCTGTGAAAATTGATTGGATTCTGTCTTGAAGTTGAAGAGAGGACTACAAAGGTGGTTCAGAAGATGGGTATAAATGTGCTCTTTCAAAAGACAATAAAATCAGAACAGATCTCTTCAGAAAATAGAAACACATTGCATTACGGGGACTATAATACCATCGGTACATAATTTATAATATTAAGAGTTAGGAAACAGAGGTGAATAAATGTCTTTTTAATTTGAGAGAAGAATGCAGTAGGATCTATCCGGGTTGGTAATATGTTAGTGGCTTTTTCTTTATACATAAAAAGCTGTACTGGCTGTGGGAATTCAAGTTTGAAGCATGTGGGTGATTCAGAACTTGAAAGTGTTGCAAGTAGTGAGCTGGACAGTCATAGCTCAAGGGGACATCAGTGGACTATTGAAATGGGCAGACATGTGGCAGATGCAGTTGCAGTGAGTATGTATGAAGTGATTAGCTTTGAGAGGAACAAAAGAAGAGGTAGTATAATCTGAACGGTGTTGCTTTGAAGAGTTAGCATACAAGAACAAAAGGACCTCCTGAGTACATATTCACAAATTTTTAAAGGTGGCAGAGTGAGTTGACAACTTACCTAAAAATGTGTATGAATACTGGCGTTTTAAAATAAGGAAATTGAATACAAAATCAATGAAATTGTGCTAAACCTTTATAGACCTAAGCCTTGGTCATTGTGTGTTTTGGAGGTCAAACTACAGAGGAAGGACAACACAGGTTGGTACAGGGTACACTAGGGAAGTACCAGATGAACTGGGGATGAGGGACGTCAGTTACTTGGAAGATAGAAGAAGCTAGGACTTCCCTCCAAGTAGACAAGACTGGGGATATGTAACAGATATTCAGAACTGAGGGATTTTAGGAACAACTGGGGAGAGACTTTTTTCTGACAATTGGGTCCGGAAGCAGAGGTCATATATTTAACGCCATTCTCAGAAGACCTAGAAGCGAACAAAGCTTATTTCATCAAGTAGTTAAAATCTACTGTGCATCATATGAAAGAATGATTGAATTGGATTCCATGGAAACTTTCAAAAGGCAATTTGGGACAGTTAAAAAGCTGGTGTTTGAAGCTGCATTGGACAGTTCTGGCAGAGAGGAACAATAGTCCTATCACTTGAATAAATGACTGAGTAATTCTGTCCCCTGCTGAGTAAAGTTTCACAGCTATTGATACTTTAATGCAATGCTGTAACATGTAAGGACAGTGTGAAATAAGGACCAAGGACTTTTTATATTCTCCTCTTTCCCTGCATTTTTGCAAGGGGTTAATTCATTGAGCATTGGCTTGTACCCCACTTGAATGGGTATTCTCATCCAGTGGCTCTTCACTATTATCCAGCAGGTTGGGATTGCAATTAGCTCGTTCCATTCTTAATAAATTGGCCATAGCCAGAAAATCACATGCATTGGCTTCTTTTCCTGCAGTGTGGGTCTTAGATGTCCCTTCTACATGTTTCCTCATGTTGTTATTTCAATCATAGTATCTATTTTTGGATTTAAAAAAAAATCAACCTATTTTCTAATCAACCTGTTGAAAAGATATTATTACACCCCTCTAGAGCAGCTGGGACTTGAACCCAGGCCCCTCTGTCCAGAGGGTCTGGGACACTACCATTGTGTCACATGAGGGCCCTCTTAGGATTTATTTCTGCATGCACATTGACAAAAAAATGCTGTGTCTTTTCAGCCCCTCTTTGACCCTTCCTGGGTTCATGTCCCGCCCGCTCCAGAATCTAAACTGCCTGATTAGATCATTTCTCCCTCCATTGTCTCTAAAATGTGAGATTGCTTGCCCAACATACAATAGTGGATGAACAGAAGTTTCCTCCAATTTAAATACTGACAAAACCAACAGCATTATTTTCAGTCCTCTGTTCTTGCTGTCATCTATTTCTTGATTAGATTCTCTACAGTGTGGAAACAGGCCCTTCGGCCCAACAAGTCCACACCGACCCTCCGAAAAGTAACCCCCCCCCCCCCGACCTGTTTCCCTCTGAATGATGCACATAATACTATGGGCAATTTAGAATGGCCAATTCGCCTTACCTGCACATCTTTGGACTGTGGGAGGAAACCGGAGCACCCAGAGGGGGGCCCATGCAGACACTGGGAGAATGCACAAATTCCACGCAGACAATTGCCCAAGTATGGAATTGAACCTGGGACCCTAGTGCTGTGAGGTAGCAGTGCTAACCACTGAGCCACCGTGCCGCACACTTGTGCTATCTATCTGTTTCTGGCCCTCAAATGTTTGAGACTGAATCAAACTATTCACAATTCTGCTACCTTATTTGACTACTATCATTAAGACATAGGAGTGGAAGTAAGGCCATTTGGCCTATCAAGTCCACTCCATCATTTTATCATGGCTGATGGGCATTTCAATTCAATTTGCACTCTCCCTGGAGCCCTTAATTCCTTGCGAGATCAAGAATGTATCAATTTCTGTCTTGAAGACATTTACCGTCCCGGCCTACACTGCACTCCATGGCAATGAATTCCAGATGCCCATCACTGTCTGGCTGAAGAAATGTCTTCTCATTTCCATTCGAAATTGACCCCCTCAAATTCTAAGGCTGTGCCCACATGTCCAAGTCTCCCTGCCTAACGGAAACAAATTCCCAGCTTCCACCCTTTTTAAGCCATGCATTACCTTCTGTTTCTAATAGAGCTCCCCTGAACTTTCTAAACTCTAATGAATACAATCCCAGGATCCGCAGCCATTTATCATATGTTAAGCCTACCATTAAGATGCCTACTTCCAGCCCTGTCACATCAAGCTCTGCCCTGACTCTCCTCATCTGCTGTTGAAACTGTCTTACTTTGTTACCTCTAGGTTTGCTTATTTTAAAATGTCTTGTTGGTCTCCTATATTCTTTCTTTGAAATCATCCATCTGTTTACCATCTCTCATATGGCATTTAATCCCAATGATCCCTCCATCTCACTCATGCTTACTGATCAGCTTCTGGTTAAGGCATATCTCAACAACGACGGGAATTTTAAAATTTTTCAAAGCGTTCCATAGCCTTGCCCTTTTTATCGTATTCTCCTTCCAGCCCTATAACTTTGTATTCATCTTATTCAGATGTTTGTGTATTCTTGATTTTAATTGTTCAGTTATTGCTCACAGTGTCTTCTGCTGATAGGACATTAATCTTTGGAATTGTCTCCCGATTCACCTCATCCATTTCCCCTCTACATTATTCATATAAGGATCTCAAAAGCATTCTCTTTGATCAAACTTTTGGTCATTTGGTGATGTGAATTTTATGGTAAATGTTTTGTTTGCATCTTTGGAATGCTATGCTCTCAAGGTGCAGTATGATGGCAAATTGTTTTTCATGTTTGTCATGTGTTATTAGCAGCTGTGCCCATTAGCCAAGCTTAATCCTATTCTTGCCCACAGTTCAAGCAGTTATTCTAAAGTCACTCCATAAACATGGAGGGTGACCTGTGTGAGCTGGTAAGAATTTTCTCCTCAACATCTATCTCAAAGCCACTAGTCCTAATTTAGCATTTTACTACTTTGCTTGGCATCTGCTTCCTTGATGAGAGACTGGAAATGGAATCTACAATCTCTTGCCTTCATGACTCAGTATTATACAGAGGTAGCGCTAAGTTACAGCAAATGCTGAGATATTTATTCTTGTCTTCCAGCAGCAGGACCTGCTTCCTCAGCAAGTTCAGCATGAGAAAACTGCAGATAGGCCAACACTACAGCAACATAAGTGCAGGGTAGGTAACCATTTTAAATTTTAGTTCCAGTTCCAAAATCAATTCCTGGCAACTTTTAAGGAGATTCAAGCTGGGTCTGAATAGAAAATAAGCAAAGTGCACCATACTTAGCATCTATATTACAATAATTCAATTTGTAAAAGCTAACAGTTGAGAAGTATACAACAGGAATCTAAACTTTAACAAATCAGGATCTTTTGTTTTTTGTAAAAGTACTAACATGATTTTACTTCACTTTTGGAGCTAGTTTACAATGTTATTGTATGACAGAAGGAAGCCTTTCAGATCACTGAGTTCGTTCTGGTTCTCCAGAGCAATCTAGATAGCACACAGGGACTGGGACTATCTACATAACCTTTATCTCTTCAAGTGCTGAACAAATTTCCTTTTGAAACCATTGATTATTTCCTGTTTGACTTCCCTCATAGGCGATGAGGTATGGCTTTTGGACTTCAGAATTTTAAAGAGAACAGAATTGCATGGATACAGGATTCGGTTCAAGTACAAACTTGATGTTTCTACTAAAACAACATCCTCTGACACCCTGATTTTTTTTTAAAAAACAAACTCTCTAAAGGACACAACACTTCAATCCTTTCAAAATACAACTTCTGCTCCCACACAGAGTATGCGGTCACTGTAACTTAATGAGGGAGGGGTGGGGAGGAGCTTTGAGAAACCACAGGCTAAACCTCATGTCTTGGATTTGGTTGATATCTTGTAATCCTCCAAACAAGTGGTCTTTTCAGTGAGAACTGTAAGTCCATGAGCAAACAATGTTCCTGACCCTCATGATTGTGGACCCTTCCAGACCAGGATCGTTATGATTTTTCAACATGGCTGGTCCATCCAGCATTGATTGTATCCCTGAGTGAAACTAACCATACCTGATGCTTCCTCCTTCAGTTGCTTCAGTTTCAGTCCTTTTTTTTTTTGTGAGAGCTTCACATCAACATTTCATAGCCATTTCAAATATTTTCCTGTTGTTCAGGAGGTCTGAGACCAAATCCTCTTTTGTGTATTTAGTGCGCACTCCAGCCAAGTATGATCATTGAAACAATGCTATCCTTTTCCATGGAGAAACCAGTCCAGTCAACATGATCAGTTCACCACGGGTCTAAACATCTCTCCTGTTGTCTGGTGATGATGCAGCACTTGGCCCTCAGGTGGACAAAGATTTAATTATCCATTTCCCTACTCAATGCTAAAGGATCATAGAAGCAATAATGAGTCACTGCCTGAATTTAATCCATGTATTTTTGCTGAGGGTTTTGTTTACAGCACTATGTCCATTGGTTTTGAGATTCTTTTTAATATTTCATGAAGTCCAGTTGGAGGAATTCCAATGCAATATCAACTCGAATAGTACAGAGTCTAAGGATATCGCCTAAACCGACAACTGCATAACCATTGCTGAAACCTCTGCTATCAAAATCCTAGGGATTGTTGTTGACCAGAAATTGATTAGGACAAATACCTGCTTCCCAAAGCTTCATCAACTATCAACAAGGCACAAGTTAGGAGTGTGATGCAATACTAGGATGAGCTTTTGAGCTCACCTAGTATTGCAACGGTGCTCAAAACTCTATACTATCCAAAACAAAGCAATATGTTTCATCAGCACGACATCCACAACACTAGGGATTACTTCCTTGCTGTTCAAAATTCCCTCACGGCTTGAGGGCAAACAGTGCCTTGCTTTAATTTGAAAGAGACGACCTACAAGAGTTCGGCACTCCCTCCCTACTGCACTGCTGTTTCAACCATGATTTTCTTACTACATTTTTTTTCTTATAGAATCCCTACAGTGTGGAAATAGGCCCTTTGGCTCAACAAGTCCACACCAACCCTCTGAAGAGTATTTCCCCCCCCCCCCCCCATGTCCATTCCCATACTACTCTACATGTACCCTGACTAATGCACCTAACCTACACCTCCCTGAACATTATGCGCAATTTAGCTTGGCCAATTCGTCTAACCTGCACAACTTTGGAGTGTGGGAGGAAACCAGAGCAGACACAGGCACAGGGAGAGTGTGCAAAACTCCATACAGATAGTTGCCCAAGGCTGGAATCAAACAGAGGTCCCTGGCACTGTGAGGCAGCAGTGCTAATCATTGAGCCACTGTGCTGCCCGCTTAATTCCAGAATTTTGAACAAGATGAGGGTGAGTCTGGAGGTGGGGAGCCATGAAAATTCATACCATCTGCTGGCCTGCACCATTCTTCCTGTAGGCAGTTTTCCTGGAGATGGGATCACAGTTGTCCTGGTTACTTGCCCAGGAGCAAGTTGTGGGTATTTGAAAGCCTATTAATGTTTGTTGATGAATTCTGAGTGAAACTTTCTGGTTGTAGAGGCTTTGAGGTACATGATTTCCCGCTTTCCTGACCCTAACTATGACCATGGTCATAATGTGTGGGAGGGGTCTCCCTCCCTAATGTTCATTGGATTGCTGATCAAATTTTAAAATTAAATAGAGGACAATTCAAAATTGAAGTGTTTTCTCTTTTGTCTTTTTCTCTCTATCTGTCTCACCTGATCAACAAATTGCAAGATGTTGATTGGACAGTAAACTCCTTCTCCAGCTACCAGTTGACTCAATCAGAGCACACATTGCCAGATGACTGTTAGTCACAATATGGAACCTCCATTGGTTCTGACCCAAGAAACAAAATGTCTGTAGTGTGGGACTTGAACATACAGCTTTCTGACTTGGGATTTTCTCTAATTCTGTATTACTTTTTGAGTAATGAATCTATCAAATCAACAAACATAAATTGTTTTTAAAATAAACTCTACCAATATACTGCACTTTTAATAAAATGAAAGAATGTTACATATGACAATATAGTACATTAATTTTGCGTACTTGAATGAATGAATTGATTTAGCTTTAGTGTCACATAAGCAATGAATACAGCGAAAGTTTATATGTTGCCACTTACAGCATCATCTTTGGTACAAAGGTACCTGGGTACAGCATCTTTAATCACAAGGCCGTAGAAAATCGAGAAATAAAATGTCCAGCATTGAAGTGAAGTATAACAATGTATTGAATATTGCCTTTTGAGTGAGAGGCATGGATTTTTAGCCCTCATCAGGATCCGGAAAAGGACAAACAAGCAGGAAATTTCACATTCAACTCCATGCTAGTTCTGGGTCTCAATCCGCACCTTGACCTTTTCCCATTCGTGGGATTAAGGAGAGGGTGGCATCTGCAGGGCTATTAAAATGGCCAGATCAATCCTATTATGGCCATTTAACAGGTAAACTAGGAACTTACCTCTGCCTTCAGGCTCTGTCAGGTGTTGGGTATATAACTTGCCTGAAGACATTAACCTTTCAGTGGACCAGATGGCCTTTGATAGCACTTCCGCTGTCCTTAATTGGCTGCCCTGGAGAAAATCACAGAGTGTTTCCCACCTTATGAAGGCCTCTTATCCCCATTTGAGTTTGATGGTAGAGTTCAAAGGTCCACAGGGCACATCCTGTCCAGGGTATCTGTTCACACCAAAATGTCAGTCAATGAATGAGAAGTAGTTGTGTTTTGCAGCTAGTAGATTCACTCAACATGCTGTGTAAATGCCAGGATGATCATTCATTTCATTTTGGTGGAGAAGTAGGGGATGGTTACATACAAAGTCAATCATGGTTACAGAGGAATTTCTTAATCCTCTCCATTCTGCAACTAATATATGTAGCCCCTGTTGAATGGGATCTCCACTGCAGATGAAACACTTTTTTTTCATGCTTTCTGGAGAAAGGAAGGATGAAAGTATGTCAGCACAGACCTAGGTTGGAGATGTCGTTGGCTGAACTATAGCAGTTGTTTGTTTGCCTGATGTTTCCAGTTTGAGATTAGCACATAACATTAGGATTATGTGGGGGTGAATAAGTACTGTGGAGCATACGAGTGCCCTGTTGTGGTTATGGGACATGTTCCGTGGTGTACCAGTGCTGCTTTATCAGTTAATTCTGAAATTACTGGAAGATCTCCCACTGAGACTTGTGCATTTGTCTTTTATTCAACCTTGCCAAGGACGTGTTATTTCATGTGTTCACTCTTGGATGTTTTGCAATGGAAGTAATTGTGCAGGAACACGAAGCTAGCTTTATAGCAGTTTGACATATATATCAGCAGCCAAGCAACCAATTTTGTTTAGTGAGACCTTTTTTATTCACCCAGTTGTACAATTTTAATGTAAACCTCTTTGAAATGATTCATTAATCCACATGTATAACTTGTTATTTTGATAATTATCGCAGGCATTTTTGTGTTGTTCACGTTACCGCTAATCATGATGCCAAAATTGGTTACCTCTTCTCCTGTCCACAAACTGCCATTTTGTGACATCTAAAAATAATACCTTGTGATTTCAGCTGGTAGTTCACTTTTTGATACCCATATCTTGTAATTAGATTTATTGTGTAGCCCTTCCTGATCTGCAGAACCCACTTCTGTCTTATTGTGTAGGCTAACATTCATTGCCCACCCCTAGCTGCCATAGCAGCAACGAGTCAATCACATTGCTTTTGGCCAGCTCAGATAAAGACGGCGATGTTCCTTCTCAGCTATTTATGACCATTGAAATGGTGACATGGCCATTATTTATTTCAGATTCCATTGAGTTAAATTTTACCATCTACCATGGTAGGATTCAAACCCATGTCTCCTGAACATTAGCTGGTGGTTCTGGATTGCTAATCTAATAACCATTAACACTGTCATGTTGTGACTATTTGGAAGTTTAGGAATTAAAAATTTCCACTTATATAAGCTTTTCATGACCACTGAGCAATTCAAAGCACTTTGCAGTCAATTAACTACTTTGGCATTATTGTTTAGTATAGGAAATGTAGCAGCTAATTTACATAAAATAATTTCCCACAAAGAATGATAAGATATTGATACTGGTATTTTGTTTATGTGATTGTTTTCTGAGGAATGAGTATTGACTAAAACAGGATGATCTCCCCTGTTCTTCAAGTCATTGGATCTTTTACATTCACCCCAAACAGGCAGTGGGTACTGCAGATCAGGAAGGGCTACACAATAAAACTAATTACAAGATATGGGTATCAAAAAGTGAACATCTCTCATTGTGCTGCTACGCTTTTGCAGAAGAACTTTCAATAATAAATGTGATATTTGCAAATTAATTTGAATTTTCTAAAGTTACTCTGGATGCAATTAGTGACTGGAATTGTCCTCCTATCAGAGTAATGTGTCATTAATAGTCACAACAGTTCATTTATATTTGCATTAGTGGTAATTTTGAAAGTTGTCAGTTGGTGGTCTGTCTGATCTTTGTTGCAACATCCCCTACATTCAGATTTGGTCTAACTGAAATTGAGATTCTGTGTAAATAAGACTACAATTCCCAGTGTGCCTATGGGGCCCAGAATGATCATATGACAGAAGGTTGCCTGACGTTGGGTTGCTATGGCAACAAATCATTAAAACAATGTTAAATATTTAGGGAGGGGAATTAATGTAAAAATCTGTTAAACATTTGCATTTAAATTTAAATGTTTTCTTAAGGTACCCATATGTCAATGACAACATTTTACAAAATAAGAAATTGTGCTAAGCATGCTGGGATTTGCCCTCCGATTACAGACTTAAACTAGAAGCTTGAAAACGCACTGCAGATTTAAGCTGTATATAGTAGGAGCTTTAAATTGCTTCATAAGCAGAAGTAATTGGAAGATTTGTTCTTTTATTAGCTGAGACTTTCTTCAGTTTTCAGAGTCTTATTAACAGGGTTAATAAGTCATATTTTCCTTATGTGTATTTGTACAATGATCTAAATGTGTGGATTTGAGAGCTTTATATGAAATATCTTGAATATATTTCACTACTGCATTTATAGTTGACAAGCTGAGGTTCAGTGTGGACAGTACATGCCAACAAAATTTAACTCTTCAGTGGCATTCACTAAATAAAAGATGATTATGCATTAACTTTTGTATTCTGAGATTGAGGAAATAAAAATTATATCTTGCCTGTATATATCTTATTCATCCCTTTCAAATATTTTGTAGGTTTCAGTGAGATCACCTTTCACTCTTTGAAACTCTAGAGAATATAGGCCCAGTTTGCCCAATCTCTCTTCATGGACAATTCCTCTATCTTGGGAACAAATTTGATAACTCTTCTTTGCATTCCCTGTAGGGTAATAAGATCTTTCGTAAAGTAAGGAGATCAAAACTGCACACAATACTCCAGGTGTGGTTGAACCAACCTTCTACAGCATTGAAACTAAACTTCACAACTCCTCACGAAAGCAATTAGATTGCTCCTTTTATTAATAAACACTAACGTGTTGATTTCAAAATTTTCAGTTTACCTGGTACCTCTTCACCACAGACATGCTATATCTCTGCACGTCTATCCCCTATCAAATGGTCTGAGGGCTCTCCATTTCTTCCTTGAGAGAAGGTCTGAACCGTCCCCATTCACCACTACCACCCTCCCCTGGCTGAGCTTGACCTTACTTTGACCAACTTATCCTTTAACTCTTCCCACTTCAACCACATAAAAGTTGTGGTCATGGATACCTGTATGGGCCCCAGCTTTGCCTGGCTGTTTGTTGGATATGTGAAACATTCCTTGTTCCACTCCTACTCTGGTCCTTCCCCAGGGCTTTCTGTGTTACATGGATGACGTCATATTGCTTCCCTCTCTTGTCTAGTATTGGAAAAATGTATCAATTTGTCATCCAATTTCCATTCTGCTATCGCTTTTACCTGGCCTATCTCTAACTCCTCTCTTCCCTTCCTCAACATTTTCTGTTTTTTAGGAATAGGCTGGCCCCTTTTATATCCATTAAAAACTAACTGACTTCCTCTGTTACCTTGACTCTCAACCTGCCTCCAGTAAGAACTTCATCACATTTTCCCAGTTTCTTGCATTTGTTCTGATGATTTGAGGGGGTCCTCTGAAAGATTTAGTTGTTCTTCTTCAACCGAGGACTCCCTGCTGTTGTAGTTGACAAGGCTCTCCAATCATATCTCACACTTCTGTCTTTCCCTTTCTGTTTCTCCATCTATTCCTACTTTGCTTTTTTTTTAAAATGAGTAAAAACTGTTAACAGTAACTTGTGGAGAGAAAGTGAAGTAGCAGATTTCAGGTCAATAAATAAGCTTTGCTAAATTGTGAATAATAGGAGTGTAAACGTTTTAAAAATTCTGTCGGAGGAGGAGTAGAATGAAATGTTACATTAGCACTAGCAAAGTGTAAAGGGAAATCCTTGCTTGACACTCGCTTTACACAGATGCAAGTTGCCCTCTGCTTAGTTCATGTCTTCCAGCATTCTTCCTCATTCTTGTAGATAAGAGCACTCCATTTTGTATGCCTTCGGAGTTGGGAATGGAAAAGGAGATGTTGTCTGGAAAATCCAAGAAGAATGGAATAGCAGAGTTGTTTTTTTTGTTGAAAGATGAGAGACTAGAAAAGATTGAGAAGAACTTACAATTGGATCATATCTTGTATGTACAACAATAGAGGGTAAAAAATACCAATGATATGTTCATATTTAATATAAGAGAATGGTGTATAACAGTAAGAAAGTATTGCAATATGGCAAGACTTTGGTACCTTTAATACTCTGTGCAATATTAATCTCCCTACCAAAAGGAGGAATTTTTAAAATATTCATTTGTGAGATTATGTGTCGCTGGCTAGGCCAGCATTTATTGCTTGTCCCTAGTTGCACTTGAGAAGATAGTGGAGAGCTGCCTTCTTGACCTGCTGAAGTGCCCCTGCTGTGAGTTGACTCACGATGCCATTAGGGAGAGAATTCCAGGATTTTGACCCAGCGACAGTGAAGGAATGTCGATTTATTTTCAATATCAGGATGGTAAGTGGCTTGGAGGCGAACTTGCAGGTGGTGGTGTTCCCATGTATCTGATGCCCTTTACTTTCTAGATGGAAGTGGTTATGGGTTTGGAAGGTGTTGTCTGAGGATCTTTGGTGAATGGCTGCAGTGAATCTTGTAGATAGCAGCAGTATATACTGAGCATTGGTGGTGGATGCTTGTGGATGTGGTGCCAATCAGGTAGGTTGCTTTTTCCCAGATGGTGTCAAACATCGAGTGTTGTTGGAGCTGTCCAGGCATGTGGGGAGTATTCCATCACACTCCTGACTTGTGCCTTGTAGATGGTGGAGTCAGGAGATGAATTGCTTGCTGCAGTACTCCTAGCTTCTGAACGGCTGTTGTAGCCACTGTATTTGAGATCAGTCTATTTGAGTTTCTGGTCAATGGTAACCCCCAGGATGTTGTGGGGAATTCAGTAATGGTAACACCAGTGAATGTCAAAGAGTGGTGGTTAGATTGTCTGTCTCTTATTGGTGATGGTCATTGTGTGGTGCAAATGGACTGCTTCAGTATGTGAAGGGTCGTGACTGGTGCTGAATATTGTGCAGATATCAGCTAACATCCCCACTGCTGACCCTTATGATGGAGGGACGATCATTGATTAACTAGCTGAAGATGGTTCAGCCTCTGATCTACCCTGAAAAGTTCCTGCAGACATATCCTGTAGCTGAGATGACTGACCTCCAACAACTACGCCCATCTTCCTCTGTGTCAGGTATGACTTCAACCACTAGAGAGTTTGCCCCCTGATACCCACTGATTCCAGTTTTTGTTAAAAAGGATATAGCAATTGATTCCTGAAATGAGGGCAGTCATGCAATAGGCATGTGATCCAACATTAATTGTTCCTTCTTGTTGGTTTGGAGGATGTGGTGGTGGTCTTCCTCCTTGACTACAGTCCATTTGCTGTAGATGTCCCTCTTGGCATCGTGTAGCAAAGTTCTAGGACTTTGAACCAGCAATACTGAAGGAATAGTGGTATATTTCCACATTGTGATGGTGACTGGCTTGGAGGGTGCTTGCAGGTGGTGGTGTTCCTGTGTATCTGCTGCTGTTGCCTTCTGAGATGGAATTGGACCTGTGTTTGGAAGCTGCCTAACCAGCTTCGGTGAATTTCTGCAATGCACCTTGTAGATACTGCTGCCACTGAGCATCAGTGGTGGAGAGATTGGATGATTGTGAATGTGGTGCCAATTAAGTGGACTGCTTTGTCCTGGATAGTGTTAAGCTTCTTGAGCATTGTTGGAGCTGCCTTCATCCAGGCATGTGGGGAGTACAGGGGTGTATTCTGTCGTACTCCTGACTTGTGCCTTGTAGATGGTGGACAGGCTTTGAGGAGTGAAGAGGTGAGTTACTTGCCACAATATTCCTAGGTTCTGACCTGCCCTTAGTGTGTGTGTGTGTGTGTGTGTGTGTGTGTGTGTCGAGTCCAGTTGCTTTTCTGGCCAATGGTAAACTCCAGGATGCTGATAATGAAGAATTTGGTGATGGTAATGCTGTTGAATGTCAAGAGGCAATGGTTAGTTTGTCTTTTATTAGAGAAAGCTGTTGCCTGTTGCCTGTGATACAAATGTTTCTTGCTGCTTTTCAGCCTAACTGTGAATATTGTCCAGGAGTTATTCCATTTGAATGTAGACTGCTTTAATAGCTGAGGAGTTGCAAATTGTGCTGCAACTTATGCAGTCATTGGTGAACATCTGCAATTCTGACCTTTTTATGAAGGAAAGATCATTGATGAAACAGCTAAAGATGGTTGGGTGTGGGACAGTACCTGGCGGAACTACTCCAGAGATCTACCTCAGAGATGACTGACCCCCGCCCCCCAAAAAAAAACAATCACAACCATCTTCCTATGTGCTAGGTATGGCTCTCCAATCAGCAGACAGTTTTCCCTGATTCCTTTTGACTCCAATTTTGTCAAGACCTCTTGATGCCACATGCAGTCACATGTGGCCTTGAAGTTAAGGGCTGTTACTGTTACCTCACCATGAACGTTCAGCTCTTTAATTCAAACATGAACCAATGCTGTAATGAAGTCACGAGTCGAGTTGCCTTTTGCAGAACATGAATGGGGCATCATTGGACTATTTTCCAGTGTTTGGTAGATGCCAGTTTTGCAGATGTTTTGGAACAGCATGGCTACAGGTCTGGCAAATTCTAGAGCACGACAGGAATGTTGTCAGTTCGCATAGCCTTATAGTATCCACTGTGTCCAACTATTTCTTGATATCATATGGAGTGAATGGGACTGTCCCCTGCCCCACAACACAACTGCTACCAAATTCACCCCTGTCCCTTCCAGAACCTATAGCCACCTTCCCAGTGCTTATAATCAACACAATAACTACTTCATTTGTACATCCTCCAAGTCCAGCTCTGCCAATGCTCCCATTTATTTCTGAGCTAGAATCCAAACCAGGTAGAACCATGACTTGCCAACACATGTAGTCCTCACAGTATATTTGTAACAGGAATTTGTTTTATTGTCATTAGAATTTGTAATTTCCACATGCCGATAGTCCTGCAGCTTGTCCCCAATCATTATTTAAAACACAATCTTGTGTCAGTGTTCAACAATTTTTAGTGTGCAGTCCTCACTGGAAAACATTATTTCCTGTGAATTACTGGGAGTAAATTCATGGGAAATCTGCAGATATGAAATGTTTCAACCAGTGTCCTTTTATTTGAATGCGTTTTTGTTGAAGCTCTCAGTGCTTAAAATGTTTCACCCTTGTGTTCCTCCTAAGGTTGCCAAGCATTTAGTGAATACAGATACCAACCTGCTTTCTAATGTTCTTTTGACACTTAAATCCCTTTTGTGCTGTGCTGTAGGTGGTGGAAGTAAATGACAGTGCAATGTTTATCTGGAACCACATTTTAGATGTTGTTTTCTACAATCATAGTTTTTTTTGGATCCTGTTTGTAGACTGTATAATTGATATCAATTTCTGAATTCTGTTTGAAGATTTCAATCTCAACAACTAAGAAGTTTGCAAACATTAAATTTGTTTTGTATTGAATTATTATAATTTAAGTAAAATCTAATTTGAAGAGAAGTATTTTTAAAGAAAACAGAAATGGCTTGTTTTTTTTTTCTCCATTTTCATTGAGACTGTGATTGGAAGCGTGAGAGTGCTTTAAAAACATGATGCTGCTCGAATGCATGTTGATTCCCTAGCTCCATCCCACGACAAGTCATTTTTGCTGAGGTGAGATGGTGATGACTGCAGGGCTAATCACCTGTACTTGGTTGTGCCAATCCAGTTTGCTAATATGGTCACTTAAGAACAATTAAAGGGGATCAACTGAGGATATCGAAGTTCAGAAAGGAAAATCTGTAGTATTTGGACATGAAAATGTTGGTTGTACTGGACATCCATGGTGAGGTATACAAGATGATTTGAGCCAGTATGGTATCATCTTTACCAGTTTTACTGGTTTTCCTTGCAGATGTCTGCAGGTGGCCAATTTACTACTTGGTTGCAGCAGATGGGGGACAGTGTTGAATGCAGACCTGGAGGCCGCCATGGTCTGTCTGCAATTTTTAATAATTCAGAGGTTGGAGGGAGCGAGCACCTGCATCTCCAAAGGATCTCTGTCCTTCTCTACACAAAAACAATTATAATTCCTGACTTTATTGCTGCTTTAAAACTGTGGTTTTGTTACAAAGCCAAATCTTCAGGGATGCAATGAGAAAATTGCAGCTTAAGTGCATAGTCATGACTCAACCTGACTCCGGATTGAAATGGAGGGGGATTTTAAAGAAATAATCTTTCCCTAATAAGCACAACATTTGATCAGATTTTTAACTCCAGTCTAGCAGAAGATGAAGCTGAGAGTGTGTGTTTCTCCTTCCCTCCTTATGTATAGATGCAGAAATGCTGATCACAGGAGCTTGTCAGATGAAGGAAAAAAAGCCTGCAGTTCTCAAAGCAACAAAAATGCTGCATCTAATGAAATTTGCAAAAGTGCTCGCTGTCCTTGAATATGTAAATTTCAAAATATAGGGACTCTCTTAAAATTTCAAAAATGACCATGAACGAAGAAAGATTCTGTTCCTTCCATAAACATGAAACATAAAACATTTTTACATTCAGTAACCCATTTTATGAACATATGGATTAAGAGCAGGCCCTTGAATATAGGCCATTCGTTCTCTTTTGTTAGCTCTAATCAATCAGTAAGAGCATGACTCATCAGACTGTGACTTCAAGTTTACTTCCCTTTCTGTCCTAGATAGTCTTCTTAATAAGACACTGACTCTATAAAATTTATCTGGTCATACTGCACAGAAACCGACTCTTTAGTCCAACTCATCTGCACCAACCAGACATCCCAATCTGACCTGGTCCTATTTACCAGCATTTGGCCCGTGTCCCTCTAAGCCATTCCTAATCATAAGACCATCCAGGCACCTTTTTTTAAATGTTGTAACTGTACTAGTCTCCATCAATACTACTGGCAGCTCATTCCATACATGCATTACCCTCTGCATGAAAAAGTTACCCCTCAGGTCCCTTTTTAAATCTGTCTCCTTTCCCCTTAAACCTATGTCCTCTAGTTTTGGTCTCCTCCTCTAGGAAAAAGACCACCCTATCCGTGTCCCCTCATTGTTGCATAAACCTCTATAAGGTCACCCCTCTGTCTCTGGTGCCCCAGCCTATTTAGCCTCTCACTATATATCAAGCCCTCCAGACCTGGCAACATCCTTGTAAATCTTCTCTGCACCCATTCAAGTTTAGCTATGTCCTTCCTATAAAAAGGTGACCAGAATAATATGCAGTATTCTAAAAGCCTCATCAGTGTCCTATACAGCTGCAACGTGATAGCCCAACTTCTGTACTCTGTTATGACCAATGAAGGCAAGTGTTTCAAATGCCTTCACCACCCTGTCTGTGTGTAACTTCACTTTCAAGGAGCTGTGCACCTGCACTTCAAGTCCTTTGTTCAGCAACACTCACCTGGGTCCTACCATTAACCGTATGAGTCCTGCCCTGGTTTGCTTTACCAAAATGCATCATTTGTTTAAATTAAACTCCATCTGCCACTCCTCCATCCATAGTGCCTCTGGTAAAGGCCCTCTTGTGATATCCTTCTTCATTGTCCACTACATCATGAATTTTGGTGTCATCTGCAAACTTCGTACCTGTGCCTTTAAAATGTTTAATGACCCTCTCCCTCTTCCATTTCCTGGGGATAGATGTGTGAATAAACTCATGACCATCGGAAATCCTTTACTAACTGTCTTCTGATGCTACTCTTTCCAACAAATGGAAATACCTTTTCTGTACCGAGATTGTCATGTTTCCTCAGGACTGTTCCATGTTGCAACGGGGTGATCTTCAAACTTTTGAACAAGGAATGTGTGAGGTTGTGGAATGATCTAAATTTTACATTCAAAGTGATAAATGATGGTCTCAACAAGTATTAACAATTGCTGGCTGCAAAACGCGCTAGGTAAAATGTTCTTATTTTGGTGGTTTATCAAGGGAGATCCATTTGTGTTTGTTCTACCATGGCTCCGTGACTTTTTATATTCGAGATAGTCATCTGCTCTGTACTTTATTAATTATGCAGTTGGGCTTTTGGATGCGCTTGCCACTGCTGCTGTGATGTTTGTTTGGAGCCAGGCTTCAATGTCAGATGTTGCAAACCAGGAATGACCCCTCACTTTGTGGTACCTGAGCCTTAACCTTTGGGAACTGGCCCAGAGAAAAGGAAAACTTGCTCCCCGCTTCAGTAAGGAATGTAGAGATCTTGAGCAGACTGGTGGGAAGAAGGCTATCCTTTTCCAACTGACCACTATAGGAGGCCACACCATCAAATACATTCAGCCTGGGTCATTGCTGCACTCTGAGTGGATCAGAGCAATGTATAATGAAAGAAAGTGTTTTTTACACTGAGTGGATACGTATTTAATCTTCTCTCTGTTACCTCGCACTTTCAGGACCATCACTCACTCAAATTCTGCCACTGTACATACATCACAACAAGAATCATGGACTTCAACTGTCTTTGCTTGCATCATGTCCACTCAATGGTTCTCGTCTACCTCATGCTCCCTAATAACTAAATGTTTCTGCCCTCTGCACTTCCTACTCACACCCACTGGGAACACTTCACTCTCTTTGTCTTGTTCATGCATCACCACCACCTGCTGTCCCATCCACTTCCAATATAGTTAATCCTTCTGTCTCATTATAGAAAACATTGACCCACGCCACAAATGATTGTCTCTGCAACAATCTGACATATCTTGGTCTGCAGGACTAACCAAAGCCCAACACACTAACTGCAAAGACCCATGTCTGGATTCTTGTGGCACCAAGTGCCTGGCTGACTGGTGGTACCTCATGATCATAGTGCCCCTTTACCTCATTAAGGACCTGCCTCCTTTAACTTTCACACAGGCCATTTGCTTGAAGCACGTGCAACATGTTTGCTGTGTAAGCTGCTGACGTTGCACAGTGCTACACTGTAACATGGCCAGCCATTAGCCATTCTGTGATTGCCACCTTGACAAGTTGTTTCTCTTCCTGTACAATTCCAGCCGTAGAGTTAGTGCCAAGGTTGGTGAGCGTGTACTAAGAATATAATGTGAAGTAAACACACGCTGACACAATGGGTGAGAGAGTGCTAAGAGCTATCAGATACATCCTGTGTATGTGCATGAGACGAGTGTGTGTCCTGTCTGCAAAGTGATTTGAGATGTTACCTCACGTTTGTACCACATAAATACCAGGCAATGTCCATTGCCAACAAGAGGTAATCTAACCATTGCTCCATGATTCCAATGGCATTGCTATCACTGGATTCCCCCACTCTCAATATCTTGGGTGTTATCATTAATTAGATGACACATTCCTGATGAAGGGCTTATGCTCGAAACGTCGATTCTCCTGCTTCTCAGATGCTGCTTGACCTGCTGTATTTTTCTGGTGGCACACTTTTTGACTCTAATCTCCAACATCCACAGTCCTAACTTTCTCCTTGAGGTTTTAATAGTTGTGTAACCTTATGATAATAGGCCTCAAAAGGGAATGTGATGAATGCTCATGTGTCTCTATATACACTTAGGGGGGAAAAACATCTAATTGTGGATATTGTGCTGATCAACTTGCTGATAGTAAAGTAAATTTTGCTTCTGTATTCACCTGTCAACTTATCATTTGTAAATTCCAACGTTCATATTTCTGATGAATCCAACTGCACAAACTTCTAAGCTGCAGTAAACATTCACTTGTCACTAAAATTACTGCCATAAATTAAACTGTATAATTGCAGCACAGGAAATATCCATTATAAAGGTAGACTGGAGAGTTAATTTTAAGGAGAGAAAATCAAGCCTTTAAAGTGCGGACTAAATTGTATCTACGTTGCCAGCTTTAATTAATCCTCCTCCTCTAACCTGTTTTTGTTGAAGACTACATTTAGATCTTCCTTTTCTGTACTGCCTTGAAAGATCAAGAAACCAGAAAAGCATAAAAATGCAAATAGAAGAGTTTCTGTTTGGACATTCTGTACACCCTGGCCAAGTTTGGTTGTGTCCACGTGTAACATTAGTCGTTTGGTAGATTTTCACTATTTCATTGATGGCAGACATTCTCTTGTGGGATTCCCAGTGTTAAGCTTGTCTGGTTTTGCTCAGAGCCTTTTTGATTTAAGTCGTGTATGTGCAGCAAACTAAAGATTTCCAGTGATAACTGAAATGCTGACCAAGTGGAAAATAGTCTGCTCGAATGATGCCCCATTTGCTGCATCCACTGATGGTGCAGTGTATACTATCCATATGAGACATAGAAGCAGAAATAGACCATTTGGTCCATCAAATCTGCTCCATCATTGAATGAGATTATGGCTGATCTGATGCCCTCAACTCAGTTTTGTGCCTCTTCTCCATATCCCTTGATTTCCTCCACTAATTCAAAGCTGAGAGGCAGATTTTTAATACTACTTAATGACCCAGCCTCTTTACAGCAGAACTCCACAGCTTCATCCACATTTAAGAGAACAAATTCCTCCTCCTCAATGTTCTAATTGGGCAACTCTTTATTCTAATATTATGCCGTCTAGTCCGAGAGCCTCCCTGTAAGGGAAACCACTCCACTACATCTACTGTGTCAAAACCCCATTAAAGCCAGAGTCATAAAGCATTGAAGCAGGCCCTTTGTCCCACCATGTCTATGCAAACTCAGCTAGTCCAATTGACCGCACTTGGTCCATGTCCTGCTATGCCTAGACCTTTTAAGTGCTCATCCAGCTGCTTCTTTAATGTTGCAAGAATACCTGCCTCCACCCCACCCTCAGGCAGTGCATTTCCATATTTCACCCTTTTGGTGCGGAAAGAAAATACTTCCTAAATCCCCTCTAAGCCACTTAGTCTTCACCATGAACATATGCTGTCTGATCCTAATCACATGTGCCATGGGGAAGAGATTCTCACTATCTACTCTATCGTAATATTGTCTACCTCCATCTATCCCTCCGCTTTCTCTGCTCTGAGGAAAACAAACCCAGCCAAACCAGTCTCTTTTAATTGAGATTTTCCATCCCTGGCAATATCTTGGTTCATCTCTTCTGCACCCTCCATAGTGTAATCACATCCTTCTAATAGTGTGGTGACCAGAAAAAATGCACACAGTATTCCATCTATGGCATAGTAGTGCTTTAAAAAGTTGTAGCAATACTTCCCTGCACCGATATTTTGTGCTCTAGGTAATGAAGGCACATATCCCATATGCTTTCTTCACCACCCTATCTTCCTGTGCTGACACCTTCAGGGATCTATGGTCTTGTTTACCAAAATCCCTTTGTTCCTTTAGTACTTACTAGGATTCTACCATTCATGCATAAATCTTTCCCAAAATGCATTGCCTCACATTTATTAGGATTACATTCCATCTGCCATTGCTGTGCCCAATTTATTAGCTGACCAATATTGGAATGTAACCTGAGACCATCCTTATCTCTATCAACGACACCACCAGTTTTCATACCATCTGCAGACTTACTAATTATACCTTCTACATTCATATCCAAGTCATTAATGTACGTGACAAACAGTAAGGGTCACAGCCCTGTGGTACACTGCTGGTCACAGGTTCCAATCATGAACAACTTTCCATCAATACACTCTGCTTCACATTTGTACTCTAATTTTTAATTCCATGGGCTCTTGTCTTTTGGACTAGATTTCCATGTGGGACTTTATCAAAGGCCTTCCTGAAGTCCATATAAACTGCATTAACTGCACTACTCTTATCAATATATTTAGTCCCCTTTTTCAAAATAAGGTTCCTTTAAATTAGACAGGATCTCCTTCTGTGTTGACATTTACGGATCAATCAGTATTTATTCCAAGTGTTAACTAATCCTATTAGTGTTAACTAATAATTTTCCGACCACTGATATTAGCAACCAGTCTGTAATTATCTGGCCTATCCTTACTGCCCTTGAACAAAGGAACTGCATTAGCTATCCTCCAGTCATCTGGCACTTCAGCTGTGGCCACCAAAGTATTAAAATCTCTGCCAGAGCTCCACCTTACTTCCCATAGCAACATGGGATACATCTGATCAGGCCCTGGGGATATATGCACTTTTATATCCATGAATACAGCCTCCTCTTTACTCTTCTTAACATGCTGTAGGATCCCTCTGTTTCTGAAATAGTCAGTTAGGATAATGTCTTTGTCTTTCTCTTTTGTGAGTACAGATGAAAAATATTCATTTAAGATCTCACCTATGTCCTCTGGCTCCACAGATGGATTGCTCCTTTTGGCTCTAGGTCGCATTCTTTTCCTGGTAATCCTCCTTGGTGTTAACAAACTCCAAAGCATTTTATAAGTATTTCTTCAATTCTATCTGCAAAAGACATTTTGTAGCTCCTCTTTGCTCTTTTTTTAAGCAGCACACTCTATACTTCTAAAAGGCCTCTTCTGTTTTTAGTGCTGTATACAGCCCTTTTTGTTTATCAATCTCTTGATATCCCTTGACATGACGCATGACAATAAATTCCGTTCAATTCAACTCAAGACGTCCAGGGTTCCCTAAACTTGTTGCTTTTGCCCTTCACTCTTGGAGGAGCACAATGGCCCTGAACGTTGCCTGTACTACTTTTAAAAGACTTTCACCTTTCAAATGTAGACTTAGCTGCTCCCAGTCTATTTTTTCCATATCCTGTGTAATGATATTGAAATTGGCCTTTCTCTGTTTAGATACTTAATTTCTTCACTATCCTTATCCTTTCCATAATGATTTTGAAATGTGGTTATGCTAACTATTCCAAAACACTCACCTACTCACACCTCAGTCACCTGACCAGCCTAATTGCCTAGGAATAGGTTTAGCACCGCTCCATCTCTGAACAGGACTTACTGGGACAAAGTGAGTCCATGAGAAAGCTTTCCTAATGCACTTTAAAAATTCCACCTAATCCTTTCACACTTGAGTGATCCCACTTGATGTTAGAAAAGTTGAAATCCACTACAATTATAACTGTGTTATCTCGCACCTTTCTGTGATTTTCTTAGATTTGTTCCTCAATCGCTTACTGATTATTGAGAGACCTAAAATCCAAGCAGATTGATCATCCCTTTCGCTATTTCTAAGCTCTATCCCGATGGCCTCATTTGAAGAACCTTCTGAGATATCCTTCCTTATGACTTGCTGTGATGGTTTCCTTTATCAGTGATGTAATGCCCCCACCTCTCTTAGATTCCTCTTCTTTCACCCTACTCTGCCTGAAATTCCTATACCCTGGAATGTTGAGCTGCCAGTCCTGCCCTTCCTTCAGTATATCTCAGTGATTGCAACAATATCATACTTTCACATGCTGATCAAAACTGTAAGTTCATCCACCTTCTTGCATTAAAACAAAAATCTAAAGTCCTCCCTCCTACACCGCTTCTTCAGCCATACATTCATCTAACGTATCTCCTTTTTCCTATACTTGGCACATGGCACTGGAAGTGATCCAGAGATTACAACCTTAGTAGTTTACTCTTTAACCTACTATCTAACTCTCTAAGCTCCTGTTGTAGGACTTCTTTTTTTTTGAACCCTTGTCATTGGCACTGACATATATCATAAATGCTGGATGATTTCCCTCCCCTTCAGAACACCTTGTAGCTCCTCTGAGACATCCCTGACTCTGACATCTGAGAGGCACCATTCCATTTGAGAGTCTCATTTGAACCCACAGAACTACTTGTGAGTTGCCATTACAACTGAGTCCCCAGTTACCAAAGCACTCCTGGTCTTGTTCCTCCCTTGGCTGTTCAGCAGAGCCAACTGTGATACTAGAAACTTGGCTGTTGCTGCTTAACCCTGAGATGAGGATGGCTGCAGGGGACTCCTGCACTACTTGCTCCCACTTACTGGTCTTCCTGGCGGTCACCCAATGCATTTCTGCCTATGTAGCCCTTGTTATATGATGAGCTCACTAAACATGCTACCCATGATGTCTTCAGCATCATAGATGCTGCATAGTTTGTTCATTTGCATTTCCAGCTGTTCCATGCAGTGAATCAGGAGCTGCAGCTCTACACTTTCTGCATATGTGGCCATATTGGATTTCACCATCCTGATTGATGTCATGTTGCAGGAGGAGTATTCCATGGGGCTGGGTTCTCTGCCATTGTGATCCTTGCCAACCACAAACAATAGATTAGGAACAACTTACTCCACCTTGCCTACTACTCACCAAATCAGATCTTGCTCTCACTTCCTCATGCTGTTCCTGACAAACTACAAAGCTTACAAATAAGGACTTTACCCTCTGTCTCTTTCCTGCTACTACTATCTCAGTCCCTAAAGCTGGTTCCTATCTTGTGTGTTTCAATAAGGATTCTTCTGATTCTTCTAAGTTCCTTTGGGCTCTCAACTTACTGAACCTTCTCCAGACTACATCCAATGCCAGTTTGTCTTTCAGTGCGTAAAGGAATCAAAACATTATGACATGTTGCATGATGCATTGTAGCAATTTGCCGCAATTGTTTTGACCTTGTCTCCCTAAAAGCATTACTTCTACCGTCTGCTAGAGGACAGTAGGTACAACAACATTATCATCACCTCCAGGCCTCCTATTTGTGTGTATTGCTTTAATGTTATTTGGTCAAAATTCTAGAGCGCCTTCCCTCACAGGTCTGCTGGATTAAACATGGTGGCACACCTCCATCTTCTTGAGAACGATGTAGTAAATACTGGCCTTACTTTGTCTGTGGCACCCACATCTTGGGATCAAACAAAGGGATGTAACAATGGCAATGTCATGGGGAAATATTTGGAATAACATTTTGAATCTACGTACATAATTTAACTTTCTGATTTTTGGAACAGATCTGTCAATGTTTGTTATTTTGAGGAAAAAATGACAGTACACTGATTACACATCTGTTGTAGCTTTAATTGCTACATTCTGTCGACTTCAAAAAATGTATGAAGCAGAGAGATGAAATGAGCTCTATTATCCATTGGATTTTGTTGATAGTACATAGAACATTTTGTTCTAAGACAGACTGACAGAAACCAAGACTGATGTGCCGGCACAATTGCGGGGAAAAAAACAGATTGTTGTTTTCAGAGATCCTTTTAGTAAGCCTCTGCTCAATTCTGGCAGAGATTGAATGAATTTATGTTTACCCTGCTGGATAGATTTTTGATAACCTTTCACCTCTTGCTTATCAGCGACAGATGGGAATGTGCATATGAGGTCAGAATGAGGTTTGCTGTGATCGTATTTACGTGATTGAGCAGGATGGAGAGGCTGAATGGCCTACTCGTCCTTGTTTGTATGTGCCTCAACCCTTGGCTTGTTACTGATACACACGCACACAATCTACTTGTAAACCAAACCTTGCATTGCACCCGCGGTGATGCTTTCAGACTCCAGGTGTTTGCCTTAATTCTGCCAACACCAGGACTATATTTCTCAATGCTATCAAAAGTCTAAGATTATTCTACTCCACCCCCCCCCCCCCACACACACACACACACACACCCTCTCTCCCTCTCTCTCCCTCTCAGTGCAGCTAAATGCTATTTCCTCCAGTGTCACTAAATACCAGCTGTCCAGCTCCAGTTTATGCATCATCCATAATTCTTAACTTTTAAAAATTGACAGGGGATTGAAAAGTTAAATACACGGGTAAGGGAATAAATTTTATATATATCACTTAGTTGTTTTTTTTCACAGATTAACGGAGCAAGCTGTGAAAGTTGATTCTCAAAGCACCAAGAAAGAAGAAATAGCAATAGTATTTCATGATTTTAGTGGCCCTGATGTTCTGCCTTTACTTATCATAAGGGATTCTATTTTCACAAAGCAGTGAAACCTCAGCTCATTGTGAACAATTATGTGGATTGAACCACCGTGGGTCGGGCAGATCTTGATGAAGTGTGCATGAAAACACAAGTCATCCACATTGAACTATTTTCCACATTGTATTTTCATTACAATTTAATGAACATTTGATCAACATGATACGGTTCATATGGATTCATTTCTAATCGTCGGTATTTGTCATAATGCTAATGTTAGTAACTCAAATATTTTGTGTACTGTGAGGTTGTATTGTTCGGTTTGCCTTTTAGTTGTCTTCCATACTTGCATGCTGCTAATATATGTAGAGCTCAATGAATTATCCTCAACTGTAGCCTTTTTCAGAGAATCAGCACTTTTGTTTTTCGCCTCCATTTTGGAGTTTAAGGGATGAGCCAGCCTTCAACTTGGATGAGGGATAACCTCGCTCAACATAAATGGGTTGAGCATCCCTTACATTGACTATAATCCCACTAAAATTGTATCTATCACGAACGTTTCATGTGTTTTTTAATAGCCAAGTATTTGTGTGCTTTTCTGCTTTTTCAGTTGGCAGATTTCGGACAGTGGCCTTTAGAAATTCTCTACCCAGTTGTGTTAAGCTTCTTAAAAACAAAACTGTTAAGCCTAATAATCACTGATAATATAATAAAAGAAATGACATCTATATGTCACATCTTGTAAGATTGTGCTAATGCATCCTTACTTATGAGTTGACCTCAGAACTCCCAAAGTCTTGGGGGTATTGGATGTAGGCTTGCTCGTTGAGCTGGAAGGTTCATTTCCAGATGTTTCATCACCCTACTAGGTAACATCTCCAGTGGGCCTCAGATGAAGCACTGCTGATAATTTCTGCTTTCTATTTATATGTTTGGGTTTCTTTTGGGTTGATGTCATTTCCTGTGGTGAAGTTCATTCCCTGATCTACCATCCCTGAGAAAAGGAACAGGAAGTGGCTTCACAGGAAGTGACATCATAGAACATAGAACATAGAAGAATACAGCGCAGTACAGGCCCTTCGGCCCTCGATGTTGTGCCGATCAAAGCCCACCTAACCTACACTAACCCACTATCCTCCATATACCTATCCAATGCCCGCTTAAATATCCATAAAGAGGGAGAGTCCACCACTGCTACTGGCAGGGCATTCCATGAACTTACGACTCGCTGAGTGAAGACAGGAACACAGGAAATGACATCACCAACCCAAAAAGCCCAAACATGTAAATAGAAAGTAAGAATTATCAGTAGTGCTTCGCCTGAGGTCCATTGAAGATGTTACTGTGTAGAGTGACGATATGTCTGGAAGTGAACCTTTCAGCTCAGCAAGTAAACCTATATGCAAATCCATTAGCTACAAGTCTTCTCAAACCTCTTGGGGGTATTCTACTCTGTTTTAAACTGTGGCCCCATCATTTATAATTAAAATGTGTCTGTGACAACAGCTCAACTTAACCTGACTTGTATCTAATTCCAGCCTAACTAAGGGCCAAAGCTTGTATCAGCTTATGGTTGCCTACAGGACAGGGAGATAAATTTAGGGGCCCAAAACTTTAGTGGTGTGCTGTGCCTGGGTTAAGGGTGGGTTTTCAGTGCTTGCATTGGTGATCAGAGCCCCTTTATTTCACTCCAGTTTCACCACTGGGTGCAGGAAGGTAAGCACTGGACAAAAAAATAAATTCCTTAAGTTCGAAACACTACTAATCAAAAATTAAAATGATTAGCATAGTCTGCTGTATTGTGCATCTCCCAATCCCATCAATAACTTTTTGATTTTGTTTTTGAACCCACATCAAAAGTGTAATTCTACTCCTTTTTTGAGTTAGTTGGAATGAACCCTGGACAATAGATTATTACATATTGTTGGACTGTCTTTATGGGATTGGAAATCTTTGTGGAGGAAGAATTATATGGCAGGCTTGACATTCCTAATACGAGATAGCACAAAGGATATAAACAGACTGGTATGTGGCCTGACTATATTAATAATTATGCTGGAAATGAAGTAGTGAGATAATTGAGCAGAGATCCAATTTAACAGTGCATTTAAATTCCTTGCATTTATAACTTTCATCAGATTGAGGGAATGTTATTTTGAAAAAAGGAGAATTTTGAAGAAAACACTGGGTTATGATATATTCCTGCAGCCTGTTACCTCACCTGTTCTCTTTAACATTGTTTATATTGCTGTGCAGCAGCAGCTCCTCTTGACTATCCATGTCCTGCTAGTATCTATTTGCTGTTGTGAATTCCACATTAGCTCTGGTACATGTCCTCCCTCTGTTGACTGGACAGTTCCATGCAGACCCTTGGGCACGACAGTGAGCAGGAGATGGAGGCAATACCTGTCACCTTGCCAGAACGATATTTTGATGTTAGAACATGAAGAGTGAGGAAAAAGCGAACATCCAGTTAATCCTATGATTACAGCAATGATCTAATGTTCCGTTCCATTCCAGGAGACAAAGCTTGAAAAGCTTAAAAAAAAAAGTAGTTTTTAAATTGATCTGTTCACACAAGAACATTTGTGATAGTTAATTGATTCTGAATTCGATTTCATTTAATAACAAGTTTGTTGGAGCTTTGGCACCACATTGCCCCAACTTAAATATTATTTTATAGAAGGTACCACTATCTTCTGAACCATTCCTTCCAATGTCAGTTGAACTGGAGTACGGGAGCCACTGTTTGATAGACTGCAGGCATATATAGTGCTGAAGAATCGAGGGAAGGGATGTTGTGTGCTGGCAGTTGCCAATCCCAGATTATTGTTTGCATCCTTCATAATCCTTCACCTTTTTTAAAATGTTCAAACCCTATATCTTCCATTGATCGAAACAGTCATGATCTAATGAACATGGTACGTGCATTTCCTTGGTGTGGTTCGCTTGGTACCCTTAAGACACAAAATGCCTTAGCTGAACTGAGCTCACTCAGCACTGTGTAAGATATGAAGCAAAGGCTTGATTAGTTCCTGTGATCACGTATTTGCTGTATAAGTACTGATGTTCGGCTAGCAGCAGCCCTGTAATTTTTAAACACTTGGTTTTTGCTTTCTTTTACACGCCTGCAGAAATTAGTTAATAGGTTTTTCTGGTCTTCATCAAAAACCTGTAGAGTTTTGTTATGTATGAGTGATAAGAACAAACATCTAAAATTGGCATTCTCCTAGAAACTCAATATTTATAGGTAAATTTGTGTATACTTTGGGACTCCTGGGTTGCACATTTCATGTGATTAATGTTTCAGTTTACAGCACTATCATTATCAACAAGATCACAATTCATCCCTGACTGTGGCCTTTTTTTGACTGTTTCACGGGTTATCTGCACGGACCTGAGAGATCAGTTTGTGCATTGAATGTTCTGGAAATGCAGTTATGTGAACAAGTGGAGGATGGGGGCAGAGTTCATTTTGATACAACTTTTGGGTAGCTATTAGTTTAGTTGAATGTGTCAAGTGTTTTAAGACCAGATTTAAAACATTGATAGTTAGGAGTGAACCACAGACTAACAATCAGTCTTGTGCCAACTGAGAGATCCGTCAAAGCAAAGGTCAACCCCAAAGCTGGAAAATAATTGATATTCTGCCTTTACACAGCACAGCAATTATCATTTTAAGCAGTTAGAAGAAATCTTATGGGTGAATAATCATCGTGTGATTGAATCAGTTGAAAGTGTTGAGATGCATAATAAACACATGTGCATTTTCTCTCTTAAAATTTTCCTGCTGGCCACATGCCATTCTGATTATGAAAGCAAATGTGGAAAATTTAATAGATGTTCTAGTCACTTTATTTAAAGTAAACTAAGGATTCCTTCTATTAGGAGTAAGGAGTAGGTACAGAGTTGTGTGGGGAAATTGACAAGTAGAGGCATTAATCTAATATTAATCATAGGCATTTGGGTGTGAATGCTCCTTAAAAGGCTCTGGATGCAAGGTCAAGTTAAACTTTCGAGCCTGAGACTGACTGGTGTTTGTTATGTAGGTATACCAGGGCGAATTTGAGATACAAATCAGCTGCAATCTCTTAGAATGATTGATTGAGCACGTTTTGAAGGACCTACTCCAGTTACTCCATCTACCACCCCCTGAAAAAAAAGTAAATGACATCACCACAAGAAATGACTACCACAGGAAATGACATCACCAACCCAAAGAAACCCAAACATATAAATAGGAATTATCAGCAGTGCTTCGCCTGGAGGCCCACTGAAGATATTACCAAGTAGGTTTGACAAAATGTCTGGAAATGAACCTTCCAGCTCAGCAAGCAAACCTACATTCAGGACCTCCACCTGAGCTACAAATCTTCTCAAAACTCACCAGTTCTTATATTTCAGTAAAAATCACAGTTTGCATTTGGGTGCTTAAACTCAGATGACAGTTTGCGTAAATTGTGCTGTTTGATCATGCAGGTGCTAAAATTTTTGCTGTACATCATATCCATCTTGCATTATCATCTTCCAAATATTCCTGCAGTCAAGAATGCCATGGACAAACCACAAAGCCATAACACTCTTCTGTCCTATAATGCTGAGTTAAAAATGTATGGGATAATTCCCCAGTTGATGCTGATTTTGTTCAAAGTGCTTCCTTCATTCTAGGGAGCAGCTTTTTGGACACACTTCTACTATAATTAATGTTAGTGTGTCCTTTTCAGCTTCTGCAGCTAAACACGCATGCTGCGTAGGACCTCTTTTCCAGCAAACAGTTCCCTGAGTATAACTGGGGGCCCACCTTAGATGCGTAATTGACCCAGGCTAGTGAACCAAAGATGCTCGAATTCCCCATTGGATTTCTGATATTCCCCATTCTATAACCCATCTTCAGTTTTTCCACTTTTCTCAACCATCTTCCCTGCCAACCCATTGAAAAGGCTGCACCATTTCAAAGCTCAATGCAATGGTGTAGTGGGAACCTGACTGAATTGGTGCTTTTAGTTTGACTTGATACATTGGATAAAATTTGTAGCTCAGGTTGTGGATCAGGTTGTCGGTCTGCTCGGTGAACTTTACCAGAGGCTTACTGATGATGTTATCAACCATGCTGATGAAACGTGTGAGAACTAACCCACCAGCTCAGCGAGCAAACCGACAATCTGACTTCCAAATGCCTTTCCCCATACTTGTCCTTAGCTTCTAACCTGAGGCTATTGATAGTGACGAATGCAGTTGCTGATTATTTGACAGGAAGTGCAACTCCACAATCTAACATCAAGGCACGAACCAAATTACTATGCATGATAAAGGGTGACTGTGAATAGCACAGTTGAAACACAGAATTCTATTGCAGTAAGTACATATTACAGTTTCAATTTGTGGAACTTGTTTGTATATTTGTTCCTAAGCTTGAGTTGTCATGCTTGCACTATTTCTGATGCGCAAAGTTAATTGAAGTATATGCAGTTCCTATTAATGTTAAGAAATGTAAAAAAGGTCGTCGAGTTGTGGGCTGCAGAATTTGCCAAGCAACTTTTCCAGGAGAGCACTGTAGGAATACAGAGGGAAGGAGGTCATATGTTTCTTTTAGAGCATCAAGTCAGTTGAGTTCCCATTGTGCCACTGCATTGAGCTTTAAAATGGTGCGGCCTATTCAGAGTTGGGTTGGCAGAGGAACATGGTTGAGCAAAGTGGAAAAAATGAAGATGGGTTATAGAGTGGGGAAAATCAGAAATCCCTGAGGGATTGAAGCATCTTATTTGCAGTAAAATAAGTTATTCTGTGTTAAAGGAGTTAAATGTAATGGCAAAGGCATTGGACTAACAGGGTTGAAAATGTATTATAATGTGATGCCAGGTCCTTGCCCTTTCCCACCCGTCAATGTTTATATGCTATTTGTGGCTGAATGCAAAGAGACCTGTTATGGGTGGGCACATGAAATTAGATTAGATTCCCTACAGTGTGGAAACAGGCCCTTTGGCCCAACAAGTCCACGTCAACCAAACAATCCAAACTAATCTAGTCCCATTTTCCAGCACTGGGCCCATATCCCTCTAAATCCTTCCTGTTCATATACCCATCCAGATGCCTTTTAAATGTTGCAATTGTACCAGCCTCCACCACTTGCTGTGACAGCTCATTCCATACACACACCACCCTCTGTGTGAAAACGTTGCTCTTTACGTCCCTTTTAAGTCTTTCCCCTCTTACCCTAAACCTATGCCCTCTAGTTCTTATTACTTGGAATTTAACAATTTAAAGAAAACTGTTCATTCTGCAGTCTGACTCTGTTTAATCTGAAACACACAGAGCTGGGGAAATGCTGGAGATCTGGCAGTGCCTGTGGAGGGAAAAACAATAATTCATGTTTTGGGTTTGGTATAACTCTTCTCCAGAACCATTAGGGTTTGGAAACTGGAGATTGTTTTTCATACTTTTCCTCCTGAGCCTCCATAATCATGTATTTTATTCACTCCTCCTACTTTGCTAAAAGAAAAAAAAGGTTGTTAATTGTGGCGAGAGAGAAATTAAATTTGTGGAAAGGAGAAAACTAGTTCTCTCTACTGAGAGCAAAGTAAACAAGACACCTACAAGAAATAGTCTTGGGGGGGAGGGGTGTGTACAGAATGTAAGAGAAATGGAGAGGAGACATCATGCTATCTAGCTCTGAAGTTATGGAATTCCGTAGTGAGTGCAAAAAACTGTAAAGTACCTACATGGAAAATGTGGTATTCCTCAAGTTTGCACCTTGTGCTTTTATTTTGTAACATTGCTGCAGGCCAAGGACAGAGAGAGAGTAACATGAGCGCAAGGTGGTTTATTGAAATAGCAAGCAACTGGAATGTCAGTCATTCCTACAGACAGAGTGGGAGTATTCCAGAAAGTGGTCACTGTGCCTGCTTTTGCCAAATGAAAGAAATTGCACTATGAGCAGTGAATACAGTAGATTAGATTAAAAGATTGGGGTAAACCACTGCTTCAGCTGCAAGGTACATTTGAGACCTTGGACAGTGATGAGGGAGGAGGTAAATTGTCAAGTGTGACATCTTCTGCAGTTGCATGGAAAGATGCCATGGGTTGTTGGAAAGTATGAGGAACAATGGAGGAGTGGACCAGGGTGTCACAGTAAGAACAGATCCTGTGGATTGCTGATTGTGGAGGGGAAACAAAGCTGTTTTGTGGCAGCCATCTGCTGGAGGTAGAAGATTATCTTCGAATGTGGAGACTAGTGGGGTGGAAAGTAGTGACAAGGAGAACCCTATTGTCCTCCTGGGATGCAGGGAAAGGGGGGAGGACTGATATGTGGGAGATGAGTTGGATACAGCTGAGGGCATCGTCCACTGCAGTATGTGGATTGGAATCCTCAGTTGAGGAAAAAATGGGGTCATACTGAAGGCACCTTTGTAGGATGTGACATGTTGGAACAGATATAAAAGAGAAACTAGGAGAATGGAATGGAATCCTAGCAGGAAATAGGTTATGAGGATATATAGTCAAGGTGACTATAGGAGTCTATGGGCTTCAGTAAGATATTGATAGACAGCCTATCCCCAGGAATCGAAATGATGATGTCAAGGAAGGGAAAAGTCAGAAATGGACCATGTAACCTTTTAACTCTGATTTCTTGAGTCTTAAAGTTTGTTGAACGAAATTTCAATATTAAGGACTTGGCAGGACGAGGATTCAAAGTCAGAAGCAAGCAGACATGAGTGATAATTCATTGAGTGAATTAAATCCTTTATTATCAACTGAGTCAGAATTACAATTCTAAGAATTTTATGTTTTTAATGTATTAGTTATGGAGTGTGGGGGAGGGGGTCAAATTGATGCAAAACAGTTGTTCATTTTCTTGGTATTGTGATTCATACTTTTCATTATTTTTGTTTAGAAAACACTTTGGGACTTGGTAGAATTTTTTCTCTGCTGAGGCTTATTAATGGGAACTTGCATTTTAAATTTATAGAAAAAACAACGTAAATGGATTGTTTGGCCATATTGACATTTATTCTTTATTTCCATGGTAGTTGTCATCTCATACAGCTGTGCTATTTAGATATCCTGTCAGTCTCCTTTTCTTCAAATAAAGATCTAATCACTTTAAATACTCAATCAATTCAACAGTGCATTCCATAGCCTCTCAAATATCTTTTTAGTATTGTAGAGTTTTTCCTGCTCTCTGTACGATGGTTCCAGCTACTCTACCCAATTCCTTCAGAAAGTTAGTCATCTCTAACAAATCTTCTCAACACCTCTTTTCAGTCATGAGAAGTGTACAGATTTACAAGCCTTTCTTCGTATGTTGAGTTCCTTATACCAGACCACGTCAGAGTGAATCATCTTTTATGACTGGCTGAACCTAAAAATGGGTAGAGGGATCACTGTGTTCAGCTAACCTATACCCCTTTGATGAAATGCTAGCAGCTTCATACTGTCCGCTCATTCGAATGATTTTTTTTATGTGCCGATTATGGTAACCTATTGTTCACTGGCTGCAAGCATCAGTAGGGGACCAAAATGTTAACTTGCAAGCAGCACTTAAAGCTAGCATGTGTCAGTTAGCGGAGGTGTATTATGGCTGCATTATATGCTGACAGTCATGCAAGAGAGGCATCTGACCCATGACATAGTAAAGAATGGCACATTAGGTAGAGTATGTAACATTTTTTGGGTGCAATTTATTCATAAGACCCAATTTAATTACAATTATAACTGAGTTTGAGAGCCGATCTAAAAGGTTACTCATCCTGATTTTGGTTACAAGACCCATTCCAGGTAAAGATATGTTTTTATGTTTTGAGAATTTATTAAGCTTATCATAACCAGTCCAAAGGAAATAATTTTTAATGAAAACAGCAGTTTTCAGCCTGTCCAGTTCAGGATACTAGTTTGTGACACTGTTGACTAGGCACAGTGGCTCTTGTTATCTGAAGATGATGTTCTATGTTCAGTCTTCCTCCTCTGTGCACTAAACATCTAGAATCGATGCTTATTAACCTTTTGGTAACCACCACCCACTGTCTATAATCCGATGCACCTCAACTCTGACTGTGAACTGTTTATTCCACAAATAAGCCATTCTTGGATTGACTAAATAATTATGCCCGATTTTTGATTTTGTTTTTAAAGTAAAGATCACCTTTGAACATGTCATGTTATCTTCCAGTGATTACCTATATTGCAAATGTACAAACTTTATACATCTAAAAAGATTAAAATCACAAAAAGACTCTCTAAGAACTAATATAGATACACCCATAGGCCTGTTACAAACTTTAAGTTACAATGTTCAAACATCTTTCAGTAAAAGTTATTCATCTAAATGTATTTCCACATTTGTTACCTTAAGTTACATTAATTTGAGCCACAAAACATAAACTGAAACATAAACCAAGGACCTTACTTTTGACCTAAGTCAAATAATTTTCTTCTTTACAACTAACCCTAATCAAGCAAAACATTATTTAATTCCTCACTTGTTTAATCAAGTCAAAATGATTAATTATTGAAAACAACTCTATCCTACAGAATGGTCTCAACAGTGTGTCGATGCCCCACTGGAGCCCTTGCTGGAGGAGGTGAAATGAGGGAAGGGTGCTCAATGTCTGCAAGGAGCCAGAAGGTCATCTAGAGATAAATTAGGAAAGCAATGGTAGCAGTTGTGGTTAGTACAAGAAGTCAAGCCCTGAAGACCTAGAAACTGTGCCACAAGAAATTGGTGACCTCACGTGTAGTCAAGGTCAGTTAATACATTTTGAAATACCATGTCCTAGCAGCTGCAATAATAATTTCGCTGCTTAAATCTTCACATCATTTTTGGTTAAATGTGAATCGTACACCTCCAGCTTCCATCCCTACATCACTCTCACCCTGCTACCTTTTCCCTTTCACATACTGAGGAAGTACACTTTGGTCAGGTAGTGAAGGAAGACTGTGAAGAGATTAATACTGATGACATAATAGCACTCAATTTCACATAACCATCAACTCAGATACTGACACTGCGCATAACCAAGAGGATAAATTAGAGGCGGGATGTGCACACAATGAGAACTGGTCCCTACACTAGCTGCAGTCTACTTGTGCCTGAAGGTAACAACAGTACCAGCTCATTGAAAGTTAGAATCGCACAAGGGTACTGCTGCAGAGGGCATAAATGTGTGCCTCGATTGGGAACCTCCAGCAGAATGCTGATTGATATTCATAGCAAAATGTTTGGTGCATTGGGAAAACTGCCAGGAAACTTGTAGTCAATGTCAAGCAGCTCAGAGGAGTTTAGTGCCAACTTGGCACACAGCTGCGGTCCGCAGAATCAGAGTGGTTTGCAACTCCATTCACATTCTTCTGGACCCACCCATAATGCAGTGTCGGATGGATCATCTTTTGCAACGCAAACAGCAACACAACACTGGAGTGCTGCAGTGCAAGCTCAGACTTCTGTCATGGATGGTCACCTTGCTTACAAAGAGGTTTCCAGGCTATCACGGCAAATTCTCAAACAGTTTATTAAGACTGATGGGGATCCATTCCAACGACTCCAAACAACACAATGCAGCTGTCTCTCAGGATAATTGCTTTTTCCATCCACCCCTAACACTCTGCTTGTGTCCTCGCTTTTGTCTGAAAGTCAGTCAAACCCAGAGTGGTGCTCCTCTCACTGCCTTGCGAAATGATGCAGTCTGTATCCAGGCCTTATAGGCCCAGAATTGTTCAATGTCATCTTTAAAGAGCATTTGTAATATCTTCCCCTGAGAGTTAGTCTGCACAGCTCAAACTACTGAGTGGTATTTCTGGAATACACTCGGAGTTAAGGTTAGTCATCCAATTGTAAAAAAATGTCTGCTCCTCTCCAGAACCTTTCGATTTATAAGTATAATGACCAGGAGAAAGTGAGGACTGCAGATGCTGGAGAGTCAAAGCTGATAAGGCGTGGCGCTGGAAAAAGCACAGCAGGTCAGGCAGTATCCGAGGAGCAAGACAGTCGACATTTTGGGCTAACCCTTCTTCAGTTTGGGGGGGGGGGGGTGGAAGGGGCTGAAAGATAAATGGAGGGCTGGGACTAGAGGAAAAGTAGGTGGGTGACAATAGGAGGATGAAGGTAAGAGGTGGTGATAAGTCAGTGGGAAGTGAGATGAACAGGTAGGTCAGGTGAAATGTGTGGCTGTATATATCAGGAAAAGATCGACAAATTTGGTTTCTTAGCTCTTGAAGAAAGGCTAATGGATGACACAAACAAGTCTTTGAAATTATTGAAAGTTTTGGTAGAGTGGATGTAGAGTGAATGCTCCTTCTTGAAGGGAAGAATATAATTTAAGATAATGAATGTTTAAGGAGCAGTTGTTGCTAGTGATGCACAAATTTGTCCCTCTGATACAGGTAAGGAGGGGTAAGATTAGGGAGCCTTTGATGACAAGAACAGAGGAGGTTCTCCTCAAAAGGGAAAAAGGCAGCTTACACAAGGTGGAGGAAACCAGGATCTAGCATAGCATTAGAGGATTACAGGCTTAATAGAAAGGAACTCAGAAATGGACTGATAGCCAGGAGGGGGCACGAAAAAGGCTTGTCAGGAAGGATTAGGGAGAACCCAAAGGCATTTTACTCATACATGAGGAATAAGAGAATGATCAGGGAAGGTAAGGCCGATCAGGGATAGTGTAGGGAACTTGTGCGTAGTGTCTGAGCAGATAGGGGAAGCCCTAAATTAGTTTTTTGCTTCGGTTTTCACGAAGGAAAGGGACCTTGTTGCGAATGGGAAATTTGAGGATCTGTGATACAGGCTTGAACAGATCAAGATTGATGAAGTTGATGTATTGGAAATTTTGGCAAACATTTAAAATTGATAAGTTCCCAGGGTCAGACCAGTTTTATCCGAGGTTGCTCTGGGATGCGAGAAAGGAGGTTGCTAAGCCACTGGCGAAGATCTTTGCTTCCTCACTCTCCATGGGAGTCATACCGGAGGATTGGAAGGAGGCGAATGAGTTCCTCTTTTCAGGAAACTTAATAGGGAAATCCCTGATGATTTCCAATCAGTCTTAGGTCTGTGGTCAGCAAGGTTTTGGAAAGAATTCTGAGGGATAGGATTTATGACTATTTGGAAAGGCATAGCGTGATTAAAGGCAGTCAGCATGGTTTTGTGAGGGGCAGATCATGCCTAACTAATCTTATTGAGTTCTTTGAGGAGGTGACAAGATAGGTTGAGCAGTGGATGTGGTGTATGTGGATTCAACAAAGCATTTAATAAGGTTCCCCATGGTAAGCTCATTCATAAAGTTAGGAGGTATGGGATACAGAGAGATTTGGCTATCTGGATTCTGAATTGGTTGACTGACAGAAGGCAGAGAGTGGTTGTAAATGGAAAGTACTCTGCCTGGAGGTCAGTGGTAAATGGTGTCCCGCAGGGCTCTGTTCTTGAGCCTCCGCTCTTTGTAGTTTTTATAAATGACTTGGATAAGGAGATTGAGGGGTGGGTTAGTAAATTTGCAGATGACACAAAGGTTGGAGCTGCCGTTGATAGTATCGAGTGCTATCGCAGGCTGCAGCGTGACATAGACAGGATGCAGAGCTGGGCTGAAAAATGGCAGATGGATACATGCGAAGTGACGCATTTTGGAAAGTCAAACTTGAATGCTGAATATGGGATTAAAGAGAGGATTTTTGGTAGTATGGAAGAATAGAGGGATCTTGGAGTTCAAGTACATAGATCCTTCAAAGTTGCTACCCAAGTGAATAGGGTTGTTAAGAAAGCATATGGTGTTTTGGTTTTCATTAACGGGGGATTGAGTTTAAGAGCTGCGAGGTTTTGCTACAGCTCTACAAATCCCTGGTGACACCACACTTGGAATATTGTGCAAAGTTAAAAATCACACAACACCAAGTTATAGTCCAACAGGTTTAATTGGAAGCACACTTGCTTTCGGAGCATCGCTCCTTCATCAGGTGGTAGTCCCACTACCACCTGATGAAGGAGCGACGCTCCGAAAGCTAGTGTGCTTCCAATTAAACCTGTTGAACTATAACCTGGTATTGTGTGATTTTTAACTTTGTACACCCCAGTCCAACACCGGCATCTCCAAATCATGGAATATTGTGTCCAGTTCTGGTCGCCCCCCCTATAGGAAAGATACAGAGGTTTTGGAGAGGGTGCAAAGAAGGTTTAACTGGAAGCTGCCTGGACTGGAAGGCTTGTCTTATGAAGAAAGGTTGACTAAGTTTGGACTTTTCTCTCTAGAGAGAAGGAGGAAGAGAGGTGACCTGATTGAGGTATACAAGGTAATGAGAGGCATGGATAGAGTCAATAGCCAGAGACCTTTCCCCAGGGCAGGACTGACTGGTACAAGAGGTCGTAGTTTTAAGATATTAGGAGGAAGGTATAGAGGAGATGTAAGAGGTAGGTTCTTTACGCAGATAGTTGTGAATGCATGGAATGCTTTGCCAGCGGTGGTAGTGGAAGCAGAGACTTTAGGGACATTTAAGCAACTGCTGGACATGCACCTGGACAGCAGTGAATTAAGGGGTTTGTAGGTTAGGTTATTTTATTTTACGTTATAATAATCCTCAGCACAACATCGTGGGCCGAAGGGCCTGTTCTGTGCTGTACTGTTCTATGTTCTAATGTGATAGTCACCAGAAATTCCATTAGAGAATCTCACCCAAAGCACAGTGACAATTTGGAACTTGCTACCACCGAGGAAGAATTTACAAGGGAAAGCTTGACAAGCACATGAAAGTGAAGTAAGTTAAGGGTTACAGTGATAGATTTAGGGAAGAAAGTTGGGAGGAGGCTCAAGTGGAGCATAAATTGCAGCATGAACGGTTTTGAAGGAATTGATATACAATTCAGAAACAAAATTGTCAATCTATAGAATTCTCTCCATGATGGGTAAACACATACATAAGACAAATATCAAGGCAAGGCACTGGATTATTTATATACTTTCCGATACAATATGGCATGATTCACTTGAAGTTTGATTTGGAATTTGAGGGCTCCTTCTTGTTCTTACGCTTGAACATCTACGTTTGCAGTAACTCCACCATTTGGTATCCGTGCCATCAGCTACCTCAGGCCTAAGGAGTGGAATTTGCTATCTAAATCTCTCCAGTTCCACCTCATTTATTTTATTTAGGAGTCTAATTTAAAACCCATCTCTTTGACCTAGATTTTCATTAGATGCCTTCCTTATGTGGCTCAGTATCATGTTTACAGACACTGCTAATGCTGTTCTTGCCCTGCTGTGAGGCCACAGGTTCATCTGATAGGTCACTGTCAGCATTTCCTTTGTGAGACTGGTGCGTTGTGCATAGTCTCCCTCATTGAGGGTAAGATGGGAGATTTTTGTTCCTTGAAGATCCTGGGTGGATGTTGATTTCCTGCTGAGCCCTCCTTCTTCCCACTTTTTAAGCAGTTTGCCTATTAACTTCTGCACTCCTCTCTGACCATACTCTTGTGAGACTCTAACATTCAGCAGACTGGTACCAGTGCATCTTTGGTCCCTGCCCTAACTGCATTTGACTCTTGCCCAGTGTCTCCACATGCAGATCCTGTCTCTAGTCTATCCTCTCAGTTATGTGCAATGTCCATGACTGAGCTGATGATTGATAGAAACTACAGGCACCCATGATTGGGATCAGTGGTCTGAACAGTGCTCTTGAAATGAGAACCATGTGCTGCACCTGTCCTGTCAACTTCAGAGTTTTGAACTGCAAGAGTTCTGCTGATTCACCAGAAGCCTGTAGATAACCAACTTAGCAATGGCTGGTGATCTCTTTTTTTTAAGTACAGCAGGTGGATGGAGTGGTTGAGGTAATGAGGTGTTTCTGTTGCACACTGAACTCTGTGAGGGCATAAGCTGCAGTGTTTATATTGAAATTGGCACTGAGTCAAATCAGTACTACATGCTGACGTCAGGATTAGCACAGAGTCCCAGATACTGGAGCAAAATTGCAATCAGGGATTCAATACCAAAAATGTGCATTCAAGGCACAGATGTGATTTTTGGTTGCAAAATTCTCCAAGAAATAGGAGTATTAAACAACTCAACCTCTAGCCTTGAACTGTGCCCTGACCCCGAAGTTAGTCTGAGGTGCTTATTTCATATTAACATGACTTTTTCTATTCTGTCCTTTTAGAAACGTACCCCAATGTTTACTTTGCTCTTTAGCTGTGGTCACATTAACTTGCATTGCCATTCGGTGGTTTCTATCTGTTCTCCTAGATCCCCTGCTACTCCACTCTCTTTTTACCCAAGCGATGCATCACCTTCTTTATTCTTCCTACCACACTGCACCACCTCAAATTATCTGCATTTGCCGTTGAATACCACTTTGCAAGTTTAATAGTGCCTGATATGAGGTTTTACAGATTAAGCAATGATATCTTGACAGTAAGAATATGGAGAGTTTGGATCTGGGTCAGAATATAAATTGATTTTACTGCAGTCTGATTAAAATTGAAAGAAGTCTGGGATCATAATCTGCAGAAATTGTATTCCTGCAGTTCTTCATTCAGTGTTATTTATTTAAAAATATAAAAGCTCTCTTCTATTTGGTGATGTATAGGTTAGATCTTAAATTGAGCAGATCTGCTCACAAGAATAGATGTGGGACAGGATTTTTCCAGTCTCATTGTATGAAAGTAAGAAGGATGGGGTCTGATAGTTCCCTGGTCCTGATTCTCCCCAGGGCTGGCCACGGTTTTTGCAGAAATAGGATCAGGGCCAGAAGGGAGACCTGGCTGTTTTCTGCACCTGGAGATGGGCATCTAGTGGCACGTGCCAGCATTCTGAGCAGTTGGCTAGACACATCCTATCTGCCTGGCTGGAGGTGCAGTAGCCACACTATAAAGGGATTCTTCTTCCACACACAATGGTGGCCTTGGCTGCCGGTTTTATCTTTTTGAAATCTATTTTTTTTTAAAGTTTCATTTAAATAATTTGGTGGGCTGACACCTTTTTGTTGAAGTACCGTCTCAGTCGGTTATACTTTTTGTGTTCCCCCTCAAACTGGAAGATCTCTTCTAATTGAACAGGGATTCTGTTTCCGTGCCAATTCAGCAAGCGCCCCATGTAAAATTACGAAGAGCAACTGTTTTCATCCAACTGCAGTTCTCCCCAGCGTGAGTTTAGGCCCCTGAATTTGTCTTATCCTGTTTCCTGATATGTAGTGAAAATTCATCGTGTAGTATGTAGCAAATTCAGCTATAATTAGGAAAGCATCAACTGGCATCAGTAGAGAGGATTGGGTAATTGATGCACTACTGACAGAGGAACAGGCCCAAAACTGCCTTCCCACAGTCAGACCAGCTATTCTGTTCCCTTCTTTAATTTTATTTTGTGCAGCTGTTCCTGTATAGTACAGAAAAATAAGGATCTGTTTCCATGCTGTACATCTCTATGACTGTATGACTCTATATCTATCTTTTTCCCCTCTTAAGCTTACTTAGGGCCATGCGAGTCTGTGTTTTCATTCTTCCCCAGCTTGTGTATAGATTTTTGCTTACTTATTGGTGCTGGTTTGAATGCTTGCGTGAATTGTAAGAGGATTATGCATGCCGGTCAAATCCAGCTACATTGCAATTGGGGAGTTGGTGGTGTAACAGTATGTCATTAGTCCTGGGGAATAGGTTCAAATCCCACCTTAAATTCATGAAATGGAATCTGTAATTAAAAACTACGGTCAGTAATGGTTACCATGAAACAACATTGTTGTAAAAAAAAACAATTAATTTACTAATTGTCCCTGATTGGAAAGAGGGCCAGGAGGCTCTCATTGACTGAGTTTCTTGATTGATCCAGGTTAACAACCCCAATCAGGGAACCCTGGTTGATGGATATAAATGAGGGATTGTAGGATTTGAAGTTTGTCCTCTTCTCCCAGAAAACTGGTTGAACAGTGGGGTTTGGGGTATGACTTTGCTGTTCTTTACCCCTGTATATAGTTTTTTTTTTGAGAACTGCTGCTTTCTGTTTATTGTCAACTGTATTTTATACTGTTTACTAAAATTTTAAAGAAAACAAGAGATTCAGGGCGTCACCTTATTCTAGGGAGTGGCTCTGAACTGGCTGGTCAGATCCCATGTACTGTGCACGTGTAATTAAAGGGCGACTTGGTGATGGGGTACTAGCCTCTGTGCAGTTTTTTTCAGAAATCTTCCTTTTTTACCTGTCTGACCTAAATGTAATTCCAGATCCAGATCTGTATCGATGCAGTTGACTGTTTACCTGCCATCCAAAATGGCCCAGAAAGCCACTGTATTTTGGGGAAATTTGAGACTGACAACAAATTAACAGCAGCACCTATATCTCGTGAAAGAACATCAAAAATCTTTTATCAAGAAGCCTTTTCATTTTCACAAAATAGGCCTCCTATTTTTGTCCCTTATTTTATATTGCTGCTCTCACACAATTACTGTTGTCAGTGCTTAGTTAAGCTGGTGAATAGAGCGCAGGAACAGGAGAGACACTGAACTGCTTCCAGTGCAAGAGCAAGAAAGAATGGAATGAATATATATTTAGATTGGCTTCCACAAATAAGCATTGCTGGACATTATTTCAAGGATTATGAAGACCATGTAATTGGATAGTCCTAACTATTTACCCCTCTATTATATCCCTTCTTTTGGTGATTTTAATTTTGGTTTCAACTTTGCTCGATGATCATTAAAAATCATTTCTTTTTGCCCTACCCTCATTATTGAGTTATTTTAACTTCATTTAGATTTGACCTCTGAATAACTTTGAACAAGTTTACTAATTTGATCACTAAGGTCAATAAGCATGAGATTTCTCACATTTGTGCTACTTCTAGTAGTTCATTTTTGGCCAACGTACAGAGGAACCTTGATTATCCGAAGGACACAGGCGGGGACTATTTCATTCGGCTAATCGAATGTTGGATAACATAGTTTAGCCGAGCGTCAGGACCTTACAATCTTGCCGGATTATCCAATATGCGGATAATCAAATGCTGGATAATCAAGGTTCTTCTGTATTGACAGCATCTTAAAAAGATATTAAATGTCTAGAGTTGAGTTGATGTATTTCAGTCACAGATGTAAATCAAAGGGACAGTTTGTGTCTCCTCTGATCTCCATAGTTATAGTTGTATCAGACCATGGCTAAAGAACTGGCATTTCTGGCATGTGTAACTACAGCACGGAAATAGACCATAGGCCCAACAAGTGCATGTCAGTGTTTATTATTCATAGGAATCTCCTTCTTTATATAACTCTAGCAGCATGTCCTGTTTTTTCTTTCTCCTTCATATGTTTATATCTACTTCCCCAATAAATGTATGTATGACATTCACCTCCATCATATCTAATTGGTTTGACCCTGTCTCAAGATAAAGCAGTTTTGCCTGAATTCCTGTTGGATTAACAAATGTGTTGTAATTATGACACCTATCAAGTTGAAATTTGGCTTCTGATTCCTGAAGCCTTATTGCCTAAATAAGGTGGGAACATTGGTGCCAACACAAATCCTTATGAAGCACCAATTCTCACTTATATGTGCATCTATAATTTATATACAGTCAGTTGGCTTTGTATAATATGTGTACTGTTAAACACCGAGCATTTAACTTTGAAATCTGAAAGGTGGTGCTTCTATGGTTCTTAAGCTACTGTAAATAAGATGCTTTACTGATTGGGATTTTGGTGTTTTGGTAGATTAATTTCTACTATATATCAGCTCAGCATTTCTGATGAGTGAGAACTGATTGCATTTAGAAAAGTGTATGTGACATATCATGCAGTTGTTTTCTGGCAAATTTGCCAGTAGTGTTTTTCATTGTAAAACATACATGTCGTTTTTGGTATTGATATTCTGGTATCATCCTGAAGGTATGAAAAAAATAATTCCAATCATTTACTGTAGATATACTGTATAACTAGAGGCAACTGTAGATAACTTAGAATAAGCTTGGATGTCTTGGAAAATTACTTTGATAGTTACTGTTTACCAATGATCAACAGATTTTGCCTGTAGCTTAATGTATGTCCAGTTGTACTAGATTCTGCTTAGCCTTCTGTATTGATAGCAGTGAATTTTAGCAAACGATAGAATTTCCTGGCAAAAGGAATCCCAGGCAAACAAAATGCTGCTTAAAACATGTGCCGGATCATTTTTGCGAGGTAGAATTGATCAAATTTGAGTCACTTAAATTTTCAAAATTGTTTAGTGGAAAGACGTTGACGGAGAACTTGAATTTTGGTTTGCTTTATTCAGCAATGGAGAACAGAAATTAAATTGAGGTAGCTCAATCAAGCTGATGTGGAAAAAGGCCATTGTGTAACTTATATTGTCACTTACATTGTAACTAAACCAGAAGGTTACAGTGCTTATTTTGGGAATGCATCAGGAAATGATCTATTCTTTTTATTCTGTACTGTAATATAAAACACGAAAATGCAGGAGGATTTGTTATGAGATCAAGGATGAAATCTGCACACATTCTTGATACTGTAATCTCCGGAGAGATTCTCTGTTTGTGAGAAATTCTTGTTTTATTTAGTATAATAATTCAGCTCTTGGCTTTGCAAGGTGATTATCACTTCACAGATGCAGAGTAGAGAATATTACTTGTTACATAAAATTGTTGTTGTCTGCCCAGCTTCATTGCATTGGAGAATCTGCACACAGACTCTGGGAGATGGAATAGGGGGGAAGGATTTTTATGAAATCATTTGTTGGCTGCACAACTTCTGAATGTTATTTGTCATACTGTCTGACCATTATGGTTTGGAAGGTTAAGAAAGCAAAAAATGTACTTTTAAAAAGTTATTTTAGTTCTCGATTTAAGAAGCTAACAAAATTTGTTTTGTTTGTATGCGTGTGTATATAAAAATACAGGTTCAGTATTCAAAGAGTTAATGGTGTATTGCGGTATAGTTTTGAAAACTGCTTCAAGTGGCTATCTCACAAGGACAGAGTAAGCGATGCGCAGAATGCACGTGTTAATGTCCGAATGGCCTGGTCTGTGCTGGCAACTAGTAGGGGTTGGAAAGATTGAAGTTCCACAGCTTGACACAGGGAGCAGGCTAGAGAAATTCTTGCTGCGTCACAGAGCTGTGCCGATAGGTCTGCAAGAGGCAGCATTACTGCATCAGAAGTATAGGCAGAGACATCGATAGATAGATAGAAAAGGAGAGGAAAGTGCTGGGAAGAAAAGTGTTTACACGATTGACTCTAGGAAAAGGATTCCATATACTGATGAAAAGCGCACCTGAATTTCTCAATGTGTGGGTAGGTTGTTGTAGTATGCAGTGATTATGTAAAGCAAGATGAGAACGGACTGTGATTTCTCCCAGAGGCAAGGAAGAGAAGATTATGCTGAAAGGGTTAATATGGATGATTTCTGGAATATTCCACGCAGGACGATTCGCCAAGAAAAGCAGAGCATTCATAAAGGAAGAAGGCATTGCGCAGCAGCAATTGGCAATGGAATCACATTAAAAAATGTAGTTCTTGCCCCAGGTAGCTCCACATCGGATATTTAGGTCCTGCGAAGGGTACATTATTGTGTCTTCCAGTGGAAATCCCTATCAGCTGTAAGTTTATAGTGTAATTTCTGCTTAACCTATAATTTTCAATTTTAGAAAGGATTACTGTTGTTCTCGGCTCTAGGGCCCGCTTCGTTGGTTGTCGAGGATGTTAGACTATGATAGCGCAGCGCTCGTGTCTGTCGCATTGCGAGGTAATGTGCGAAGAATATTTAGGTTCATGGTGGACTGTCTGAATGAAGTGTGATTAAAGACTACTGATGACTAGGGAGCTCTATTTCAGTATACCAATAGAGTAAATGTCACAGAGCCTGGCGTTAGAAAGTTGTTTACCTTGTTCTCTCTGTCTCGATCTTGGCAAGCTGCCAGCTCACTTGTGATAGACTTCCTTGTTGTGCTGCATCATCATGTATATGCCTACCCTCCCATCCCATTGGTTGAAACTAGGCTGTCTGCAGAACCTCTCTTGTGACTGGCTGATAAGCAAGTTATTTGTGAGGAGCTTTACCTGATTTGCTGAGACAGAAATTCCTGCTGAAAATTTCACTTCGATTGGCTTCGCTATTTTAACTTTTCTATTATTGGCTGAGTGACTCAATTACCTGGTAAAATTAGCTGCGACTGACTGAACGTGGAGTATTACTTTATTTCCTTGTATTCAATGTTTCACTCTTACATTCTGTAGTTGAAATTCAAAGTTTACAAATGCACCAGTAACAATTTATTATTTTCTTGAGTTTTTTGGGGGAGTGCGGTTGATGATGTATAATAAATTGAAAATATTTAATGCCTTATGATCCTGCATCACTTTTTCTCCACTGGTATTAATTAAAGTTCACTTTTTTATTTCCAATAAATTTATCAAAGCAGGGCTGCAATACATTATATAAGACATGAGGATTTCTGTAGGGTCTAGTGTTTTGTGTTTAAATTAGTTCCATCAAAACATTTCACCAAAGTCCTGATTCTTGGCATTCAAGCTTCCCTTCAACCTAAGCAGGTTATAATTAAAATAGTTTGTAAGCAAAGAGGTGCATCTTTTCAATAAGTACGTTATTTTAGTCATCAAATCTAGAAAGAACATTATATTTTCAGTGGTCGAATATTCTTTTTTTTCATTGTAATTGCGTCACTGTAGGTACTGCAGTGTTGATATTCTGATGCAATAGCACCATGGACTACACCTATAATTTTTGCCATGTTGATGACTGTTATTGCCACATAAGGGCGTTAAAACTTGACCCCTCTCTCTATTTCTTGATGTGCCTGCATTCTCAGTTAAATTGAAAAATACACAATCACCTTTTGAGCCCTCAGTGAAGAGATATTGAGTGGGAGGGTGTTGGTTCAGCCGGGTGTAAGACTAACCTGACATTTTCTCACAGCTTCAGTTGGAGGCGCTAGGCAGCGTTCAGAAACAGAAACCTCTGCCAATTGTTTATTGAGAAGAAAACCTTCTCTCCCAACCCAGGGAAGCAGAGATTAGTTCCATCAATTCTCTGGGCTCTACTGTTGAAATCCACACACAAAGAAATGTGTGGAGACCTTTCTAGATGATCCAGTGCAGTCTGATGATGGGCACTGGGTTTTACTTGCATTAAGTGGTTATCTGTGAGATCTGACATATGTGATAGGAATAAACAAAAGGGTAAAGCACCACAAAAGTACAATTCTGGCATTGTGAACATACAGTTTCACTGTCACAGTAACTGTATGAAACATGCACCCACCTCATTACCTGTCATTATAATTTCTCATGCATTTTCCAGGATTTGGAGATGCAGATATTTTTCATGAGCACCCTTATTTGTGTCCGTCCTGCTGGGAGTGCTACTACCAAAAGAGAAAACGCTGGAAACTCTCAGCAGGTCTAGCAGCATCTGTCAGGAGAGAAAAGAGCTGATGTTTCGAGTCTAACTGACCCTTTGTCAAAGCTGAATCCTACTTGATGGATAGGTGGGCTAATTGGTGAAGGGGGAAATAACATTAGTTAGAACCTTGGTCAGCTTAGATAACTGGTCATGAAGCACTTTTTCTGCATCTTAAAAGTTCTTCGCACAGGAAGTCTTAGTTTTCTGATCTTGTATCGAAGTAGACTTGCTTAGTTTTTCTGACTGATGAGCTCACTCTACAGCAACTCCTCCCTTCCCCTTGATTCTCCTACTTCCAATTCAGGGAAGGCCTTGAACTTGTGGACAGGGTCATCCTTGTGTCCAAGTGGGCTCCTTGCATCCATTTGCACACATGCTGCAACACGTCTGGATGCATCTTCAGTCTATTATTTTATTGGAGTCATTGGGCTGAATCTTACTTTGACTAAGTGTTGGTTTCATTGAGTCATGTTTGGTTGGGGGGGAGGTGGGGTTCTCTCCATGAAGCCGAGCGAGCTTTCTCATTGCATCTTTCTAAACTCCTTGCTAAATCACCTGTGTGGTCCCTCTTTCATCTGATTTGTAGCCCTGTCTTACCACTGTATGTACCCAAAACACCTCATTATTACTGGGATATCCTGGAATAATCTGGTATCCCTGGCATTGGTGCTATCTTTAAAATGCTGTTGTAGGTCTAGCACTGTTGATCTGGAGTTGCCCTGCACAGTTCCTGATGTTTATCATGAATGAGGCAGAGAAGGGAAAATTAGTGTACAGCTTTGTAGACAGGAGCATAGAGGCCTTAGATGGGGTGGTGCAGAGTTGGATATCCTCTTTTTTTTTTACCCTAGACATGACAGTGGAAGCCAAGACACAGACCATGCTATCTCCAGGTTTGCCACCATATTCTGTGCAGTCTCGCCATTTGGAGGAATGAAGAGAAGGGTTGGATGAGGATGAATGACGTTGCCCACTTCATCAGTGCAAGTATCACTACCTTCTCTCTATTGCCTCTCACTCACTCTATCTGAGCTACAATACGCACCTCCCACCAAAACTCATGCTCTACCACTCAAACTATTGCCTGCAACATCTTCCAAGTTCATTCTCACTGCTCTAACCCCTCATGCCTCAAATCCTGCTTGCCTTCTGCTTTGTCTAATCACCATCACCCAGGTCATCTTCACAGCTGTGGCACCCACTTCCATCTCCCTAATACCTGCCTCTCATTCCAGGAGGAAAATAGCCCACAGTAGGGCTGCCAGACTTTCAACTCCTGCTGACCTTTTATGAGGAGGGCATCCTGAGTCTGATTGGCTGACAGATCAAGTCCAAGCCCCACACCAGAATCAGCGGTACCCTTGACTTGCTGTGCCAGGACTCTCTGATTGAAGGCTGTCTCCCTTTGTGTCACTGTGGCTAGCTGATAACCATGACAAGCTTCCAAGCATTTGTTCTACGCTAAATAGCATGGCAGTACGGCAGTACTATGAGCCTGGTATCTCTGGCTGAGGGGGAAAGGAACAAAATGGCAAGATAGTATTCTGTGAGCATCTGAGTAGGCTCATTGTGAGTAAGTGCTGAGAGTTGAAGTGAACTGAACTGACTGGAGTGTGCCTGTCTTATTGCACACAAAGATCTTGCTGCATCATTACAATTATAGTTGGCATTGTGCCCCAAGGTGCAACATTGAAGTGCAGCAGTGTACTGTAAGTGTTTTGGAATGTCATTTTAGAGGATGGCAGATGCCAGATGCAAGTGGATGTGACTGGTGCAGTACTTGGTGCTTTTGAGTCCAAAATGATGTCCTTTAGAACATGTGGTAAGCTAAAGTCAACAGGTACTGAGAATGTTGGGAATAATGTTAAGAATTCTTGGTGTCCAATTTGCTTGTGGTGGTTGGGACAGTGTAAAGGCACATATTTGTTGAGGCAAGGTCTGCTATAAATGAGGTTGTTAGCAATCCTGTCTAATTGGCGATTTGACCATGCCTGCTGAGAATCTCACCTCAGTGTACTCAACTTAGTTAAAAGGTACAGCAATTTGTTGCTGACACCTGAGGCCTCACTGGACCCCTCATGCAATTCTACTACATTTCTTGGTATAACCCATATCATTCAAATCTCTAAGATTCTGTCCATTTGAAACCAATATAGCAGTGAGCTATAACCATGTGATATAGCAGCTGGTTTTGCAAGGTATGGGAGTTTGCAGCTTGTCCTTATCTATAATGTTACTTCCTTATTCTCCTAACTATCCCTATCCTACCTGAAGCTCTTGGTAATCTTTAGCAAAATACCTTACTAATTCTGTGTGACTTCTGCCCATTTCCCACATGAGGTTCTGCAGTCCTTAATCTCAAACCTAACCCATATCCTAGCTATGTTCCTTCCTCTTTTCTGAGATTAGTCACTGTTTTAGTTCTGATCACCACGTACCTTGCAGTAACATTTAGGGGTGGAATTGTTTGTCTGTGCTATTCCACCGTACATTCCCCAAATCCCACTGTCCAAATTGCTGAAACATTAATGGAATGCTGCTACAGACTGACAGCCTGTATTTGAAGCATGTAATTACTATTGTTCAGCTTCTATAGCAACAGAAATGTTAATTCAAAATGCTATTCCTGCCATTTCTTTTGAATTAAAAAGGAGAATCGGCAAGATTTTTAAAAATGCTGATTTGACATATCCCCTTACTGGAGTTTATTGGCCGATGTTCTTCCATTCTCTGGCTTAGCTAGAGTGTGAAAATTTTTTCAAGCCACCAAGTTTTACTAATTTCCCTCTTGCCCCACTTCCCCGTCAATCTCATATGCCCTCCTCTACGTTGTTTTTCTCTCTCATCCTTTTAATCATGTATTAATTTAGAGTTTTTCTCCTACAGCTGTTTCATCAATGACTTTCCCTCTATTATAAGATCAGAAGTTGGTTTGTTCATTCCTGATGGTTTAATATTCAACACCAATCATGACGACTCAGAAGCAGTCCATGACCGTATGTATGAGCTGGACCTATTGGCTGACCTACAAGTGTGAGGCAACAACATCTCCAACAAGAGAGAACCTAGCCATCAGTCATTGACTTTCACTGGCATTAGCATCACTGATACTCCCACTGTCAACATCCTTGGGGTTACCATTGACCAGAAACTGAACTGAATCAGCCATAGAATTGCTGGGGCTACAAGAGCAGGTCAGAGACAGGAATCCTGGCAGCAAGTGACACTTTTCCTGACTCCCCAAATCCTCTCCAACACAAGGCACAAGTCAGGAATGTGATTGAATACTTACCACTTGTCTGGCTGAGTGCAGCTCTTACAATATTTACGAAGTTTGATTCATCCAGGGCAAAGCAGCTTTCTTGACACCACATCCACAAGCATTCACTTCCTCCATCACTGATGCTCAGTAGCAGCGGTTAGCATTGACAAATACACTACAGAAATTCGCCAAGGCTCTTTAGACAGCATCTTCCAAATGCATGCTCTCTGCCATCATGAAGGACAAGGTCAGATACCTGAGAATGTTGTCTTCGGCAAGTACCTCTCCAATCCACACACCTTCCTGACTTGGAAATATATCACTGTCCATTTAGTGCCGCTGTGTAAAAATCCTGGAATTCTCTCCCTCCCAGATAGTAGGTGTACCTAAGCCAAATGGACTGCAGCTGTTCCAAGAAGTTAGCTCACCACCACTTTCTCAAAGAACAATTTGAGAGAGGAAATAAATACTTGCCCAGCCATTGAAGACCATGTTCCCTGCATGATTTTTTCTTTAAAAATCGTAGCTGTTATTAAACAAACAGTGGTTGACATCTAAAATATCAAAGTCCAGAATTGAATGTATCTATGCAAATGCACAAACACTCAAAACAAAATTCCAGAATTGGAAGCAACATGGATATGTGAATGTAACTCAAACAGAAAGTTGCCTTCATGTGAATGACATTTTGAACTGGACGTCTCTGGTTCTGATATTTTTGGGAGACTTCCAAGTAGGATGGTCATATTAGCAAAGGATTTGCACTCTGCCAGAAGAGAGATTCTGGAAGTTGTAGTAAAACAAAATCCAAATGTCTTCAGACAAATAGAAAGGGAAATGTTGCAAATGTTGACTGATTAATGTTACAGATGAAGTCTTACAGATATGCAAGAATACACTTGACCATTTATTAGTAAGTAATTTTAAGCATGTGAAGATCAAGTGATACGGTTGAAGAAGAAAGCATATTTTGTAGTACACCCTTGTATGGTTCCCTATTTAAACCCAGCAAGTGACGATATAAGGCTAGCAAACTAATTGGGATATAGTGATACAACATTTTAACATAAGTAATCATAAATAGTACAAACATTTTGACAGTACATGGGATTGACCTTCATAATTACATTGCTTCATTTCATAATTTTAATGGCTGAGAAATTTTCTGTAGATCAGGGTTATTTGAAGATTATCAGACTCTTCAAATGTTTTAGTCCACTCAATTTGCTTCTAGCAAGTTTTGAGAAGATTTGTAGCTCTGATTGATGAGAAATATGTAAGTTAGCTCACCGAGCTGGAATGTTTGTTTTCAGATGTTTCGTCACCCTGAAACATCATCAGTGCAAGTCTCCAGTGAAGCGCTGGTGGTACGTCCCGCCTCTATTTATAGGATTTGGTTTCTTAAGTGGGTGATGTCATTTCCGGTTCTTTCTTCAAAGGAAGGTAGATTGATTTAGACCCTATGTGTTTATTGATAGCGTTCTGGCTAGAATGCCATGCCTCTAAGAATTCTCATGCACGTCTTTGTTTCGCCTGTCCTAGGATGTGTGTGTTGTCCCAGTCAAAGTGGTGGCAAATTTCCTGTTTGTTTGTTTGTCCGATGTGTTTCTTTTACAGTTCTTGCATGGTATTTTGTAAATGATGTTAGTTTTGCTGGTGGTATCTAATGGATCCTTTTAGGTTGTTTGTGTGTTGGTAGGTTTGTGGGCTACCATGATGCCAAGGGTTTGAGTAGTCTGGAAGTCATTTCTGATACATCTTCGATGTGAGGTAATATGGATATGATTTTTGGTTGCACTGAGTCTGCTTGTTTGGGTTTGTTTCTGAGGATGCATGAGCATTATTTTAAACAAATCAGACTGTCTTAAAAAGACAAATGCTCTGCTTGCAGATACTGACATTTACCAGAAGGTGGCAATAGACCTGGCCCCCACAACTCCTAAGCAAAATCTCATTTTCCTAACACAAAAAAAATCAGGAGAATAAAACAGGACAGACTTCCAAAATATGAAACCAGATGGATCCAACACACCACACTTCTACTGATTACCAAAGATACACAAACCTGCCCACCACCACTGCCCTCTCTACCCCCAAACCCCCAGACCCATTGTGTCTCTACCTAGCACACCACCATACAAACTAGCCAAGGAACTCCACGAAAAACTAAAACACCTAATTGAAGATTCACGCCACTCCATTCAGTCCACCCAAGTATTCCTGAACGCCATCAAAGATACCAACATAGAAGAGGAAGAAATAGTAGTTTCATTGGACAGCCAGTAACATTGATCTGGCCAAAGAAACACTGGCAGCACAACTAGAAAAACCAGGACCATTAACACCAGGCAGCACCAACATCATCAGCAAAGACGACATCCTCAAGCTAGTGGACCGTGCCTCACCACCCATTTCACATTCAAAAATAAAACCTACAAACCAGTCAACAAAAACCCATGGAATCACCAATATTAGGACTCATTGTGGAAGCAAAAATGCAGAGACTTGAACAAGTTGTCCTCTCATCTCTCCAACCCAAACTTTGGGTCCACTATACGGATGACACCTTTGTCACAAAACAGAACAAATTAGAGGAAACCGATAACACCACTAACAATATCCTGACAGGCATAAAATTCACAAACGAGGAGGAGAACGACAACAGATTCCCATTCCTAGACATGACAGCTGAATGTACATTTAATGGAGAGCTTCAAACCTCCGTCTGTAGAAAAGCAACAAACCCAGGCCAAATGCTTAACTTCAGATGCAATCATCTCCACAACCACAAGTGGAGCTGCATCAAGATATATCAGCGAGCTACATCACATTGCAGCACCCAATAACTACAAACAATGGAAGAAAAATATCTATACAACATTTTCAAGAAAAACTGTTACTTAACAATGCGCCGATTCCTCAGAAACAAACTCAAACAAGCAGACACAACACAACCAAAAACTGTAGCCACGTTACCTTACATCAAAGACATATCAGAAATGACTTCCAGACTACTCGGACTCCTTGGCATCATGGTAGCCCACAAACTTACCAACAAACAGTGACTAATGAACCTAAAGGATCCATTAGATGCTACCAGCAAGATTAACGTCATTTACAAAATACCAGGCAAGAACAGTGAAAAACACTATCGGGCAAACAAACAAACAAGCTTGCCACCAGGATACATGAACATCAACTAGCCCCCAAAAGAAATGACCTGCTATCACTAGTTTCCATGCATACAGACAAAGAAGGACACCACTTTGACTGGGACAACACACACAGCATAGGAACAAAAACACATCCTAGGTGAAACAAACACATGCACGAGAATTCTTTAGAGTCGAGGCATTCTAACCAGAACTCTATCAATAAACACATTGATTTAGATCCTAGCTACCTTCCCTTGGGGGGGAAAAAAAAACTGGAAATGACATCACCCACCTTTAAGAAACCATGATCTATACATAGAGTGGCAGGACATACTGCTTCACTGGAGACTCTCACTGATGATGTTACCTTGTCATGGTGACGAAACATCTGAAACCAAACCTTACAGCTCAGTGAGCTAACTTACATACTAATTTGCTTCTGTTGATTGGTGTGAATAACCAGGTGTGTGGGCAGCACAGTTTAGTGTTCTTTGGAGCGGAATTTGGTGATAATAAGGATATCTTGGTGAAGATTATTTGGGGAATCCACATGAAATATTATGGATAATTTTGAAGAAAATTTGCTCCCACTCCCCATTAATAAATGTATTATTGGTGTTTAAAAAAAGAGCAAAATAAAATGTTGAGATGGGTTGAATAGTTTTCTTTTTCTCTGACTACTTTCCTTTTAATAATTGAAGTAACATTTAATATGCTTATTAATCAAATAATGAGGTGACAGCCAGTACAAGATATTTTCTTTATGGGCACTTATTAACAGGCAGCTTAGGGGCATACTCTGACTGTTAAAAGACCTTTTTGTTTGAAGAACATGAAACATAAGCACTCTCCATAGTGTACCTTTCGAGCATAAAGCTTCATGCAGGCATGAATTGATACCAGCGGATACCTTAGTTGCAGGTAAGAATTTTTCTGAGAGAACTATCTCTTGGCTTTGTTAGAGAGACATTAAAATGCAGACCAATAAAATAGCCAATAATTGTTTTTAAGTTGTATTATCAAGGCAAATAAAGTATGCTGAGCAAAGTTTGGACATGAGTGCTTTGACAATCATTGCCTGCTGAGTAATACTGCTGTTCAAGTACATAGCTCAATGTATTTTGATCTACCTGTATGTGACTTTGCATATGAATTGGCCCATCTTTGAGGGGTATGTTTCAACTCTGCTATTTCTGTTAAGGACTACAACCATAATAAATGGTTTCGAGATACAGAATTCAACTAGACTGACTGAAGTATATTAATAAATAAAGAAGAATTTGCTATTTCCTATATCCAAACCTTATGACATTGGCCCTGTATAACATGCCTTTTGCGGCCCATAGTTCAGAGTTCTAGATTCCTACATTAGTGGCTACGCTTCAAATGTTGGGTGTTAAGTGCTTTGGAACATTCAGCGGTAGTGAAAAAGGCTATATAACACTAGTCTTTCTTTCCAGATTGTCACAAGTGGAGCATTGAAAAAAGGCTGAAAGCAACCAGACAAGGAACGCTCTTCATCTGGAAATAGCCCAAATTCATCTTTAAATAGGTTTACTTGTGATTAAACCTTACCAAGTATTATCAGAACAAAAGGTAATGGAGATTCTGCCCTAGGCATCAATGCAATTGAACTGTATCAATGGATTTTTTTAATAAGCTAAAAGTATGTTGCCCGCTATTATTCTCAAGATCCAAGCAGAGTGAGAAACATAAATTATAGTAACTCTTTGTGTTGACAAGGTAAATTGTTATGATATAGTGATTTTTTTTTTAAAAATGGGAACTGTTTGGGAAAATCTTAACTATTTCTCTACCTATATCTAGTTTTATGCAGATTCGGACTATACATTATGTTTGTGATTAACTCTTAATTAGATTAGATTACTTACAGTGTGGAAACAGGCCCTTCGGCCCAACAAGTCCACACTGCCCCGCCGAAGCGTACCTACCCATACCCCTACATCTACATCGACCCCTTACCTGACACTACGGGCAATTTAGCATGGCCAATTCACCTGGCCTGCACATCTTTGGACTGTGGGAGGAAACCGGAGCACCCGGAGGAAACCCACGCAGACACGGGGAGAATGTGCAAACTCCACACAGAGAGTCGCCTGAGGCGGGAATTGAACCTGGGTCTCCGGCGCTGTAAGGCAGCAGTGCTAACCACTGTGCTACCGTGCCGCCCAAACTCTCTTGTTCAGTGCTAGTCTTACTGCATTTTTAAATGAAAAACCTGATGTATACTTCCAGAATGAGATCTGTATACACAAAAGGGACTAGAAGGCGATCATCTTTTGAGTAAAGCTAGTGGGGTTTTTGCAGGGATGATGTGTCATCTGTAGGATTCTTTTATTTGTCTGTATGTGGTACTACTGTAAAAGTTTAAAATAATTTACAGTCTGAAACAAAAGTAGTATAGGAGTTGGGAGCAAAAACCTTTTTTTTAAAAAAAGACTTTTTTAATATGGCATCAAATGTACAGAACTGTAGTTGGTGTACTTTAAAAGGTCTTTATTTTAAATAGAGCACAATTACCTATATACATATTACATGATGTAATGGAATACCTTCTACATCTCAAATTAAAGTATGAAAATTTATTGATTTTTGTGGCTCTGAATCATATTTATTAGAGGAAAAATTGACTGGAATTAGTTCTTGAAAGCCATTATTACTGTGGTTATATCAACTGTTAGGGTCATTAATGTGGTCACTTCAGTTATGAAAACGATTAGCACGATAGCTAGTGTGTGGTTCAGATTAATGCCAACAGCAAAGGTCTCATTGAAACTCAGAAGAATGAGGGGGAAACATAGAAACATATAAAATTATGAAGGGAATGAATAAGATCGAAGCAGGGAGGTTGTTTCCACTGGCAGGTGAAACTAGAACTAGGGGCATAGCCTCAAAATAAAGGGGAGCAGGTTTAGGACTGAGTTGAGAAGGAACTTCTTCACCCAGAAGCTTGTGAATCTCTGGATTCACGCAGTTCAAGGCAGTTGAGATTGCCTTGTTGAATGTTTTTAAGACAAAGATAGATTTTTGAACAGTAAATTACATTAAGGGTTATGGTGAGCAGGTGGGTAAGTGGAGCTGAATCTATGAAAAGATCAGCCATGATCTTACTGAATGGCTGAGCAGGCTCACGGGGCCATATGGCTTACTCCAGCTCCTGTTCCTTATGTTCCTAACAGCAAGGATCAATCCTTATTTTGTTTTAAGTCGAATCTGGGGTTCTATCCTCCTACTTAGATGCAGAGTCATGTCGGTCAAACCATATGACTCATTGTATATCTTTCCAACAGACAGAGAGAGAGATGGTTATGGTCCCTTGTGGGCTATGGCTAATTGCCTTCCTCCCTAAGTTAAGATCGCATGCAAAAAAAAAATTATTTTACTGTTGATTTCATTGAAACACTTTTTAATTTTCACGGTTGAATTTGGTCTCCAGTCTTACTGGTTTATGTAAAATATATAATGTCTGTTTTAACCAATCTTGTTTTCTTTGTGTAAAAGTGTCAACTGCGTGGCTACAATGCTAAGAGTTTCTTGATCACTTCCAGACTGGAAGAAAGAAGTGATGCTGGTAACATCAAGTCCAATGTCTGTGCTGATAAATCAAGGCATTCCAATTTTTGAATAGTTTGGTTGCTTCCCCAAGCAAAAGAAGTTAAAAACTTCAGTGGGAGAAATCGAATTCAGTACCTGTACTGTGTTAGAGTTCTTTATGAGCACTTTTATACATCATCGTTCTACCTCTACTTTCCAAAAGTGATCCTGCTTCACAAGTATTTCACTGATTGTAACATTTAAAATTATTGAGCAACTACTTACAAAGCATTACTTTAATACTTCTGCTTCTAATTACTTAATCTCTGAGTTGCTTTTTTAGATATAGTCACTGTAAGCAAATGCGACATTATGAAGGGAACTTCAAATCACTAATCAGCTTCTTTCAGTAATACATTGACATGCCATCCTAAGTTGTGTGCAAATCCTGGAGTGGTTCTCAAACCCATATTCTTCTAATTCAACACAACAGCCTCAAACTAGTCAAACTTAAGCAGAAAAGAGGAAGAACAGTGGGTGATTTGAAAGATGAGGGTGTTGTTGACAGTGGAAGGCTGTAGGGGTTGAAGAAGAAATTTCAAGAAAAAATCTTTGAGAAAATTCTCTTGGTCATTACCTGTTAAATGTTTATTGGTGCACTACCGTTTGTCTATAACTATTTCACATTTTTTTTATTAAATTGAGGATTTTCATATTTTTCAAGTTTATCTCTTAACATTTTGTGTCTTTGCACTTGAATAAGTAACTCTGTCTCAAATCTATTTGTCTTTCCTTGAACTCCACCTTTGAATTCCTCCAATTTAGATTCTACCCTAATACCTTCCTTACACCACTCTTCCTTTCTATATCTGATTCCTCCTTTAAGCCACTCCTTTAAAGCCTTCTTCTTAATGGAGCTTTTGGTCACCTGAATAAATACTTCCTTGGGTGTCTCAGTCAAATTTCATTGCCCCTGTGTAACAATTTAAAATGCTTTACGACATAAAACGTAGTATGTAAATATGGGTTTTAAATTCCCACAAGGAGATAAATTTCCTTTTACAAAGCTTCCTGTTATAGCATTGGTGGTGTCGACTATTGCTAAGGAGTTAAAACTGAATTGAGATGTGCGTTCTCAATTCATTTTAGCCTTGTCACTGGTCAGCATTATCCTAGTTGATGTAAATTCATCAGTCCTCGCCTGTAAATTAATGCTTCGAAGAGGATGAAAGTAGGAATTCACCCCTCAAGCTAATTCCACGACCTTAGATCGTAGCTAATCTGTATCTCAAATCCATTCAATCTTGTTGATTCCATATCCCTTAATACCCGTATCTCAACAAACCAATCTCAGTTTTAAAATTTTCAAATGACCTGGCCTCAGCAGTCCTATCAGGACAGAATCCTCACTTTTTCTTGCCTAAGAACTAAAAAAAACATCAACATAGTTGATGGCTAAAACGTTAATTTAAATTCAAGAAAGCATTTACTGCCCATCCCTAATTGCCCAAAGGGCAGTAAAGAGTCAACTACATTGTCGTAGGTCTCATGTAAACCAGACCAGGTAAAGATGGCAGATTTCTTTCCCTAAGAGACATTAGTGAACCAGATGAGTTGTTAACAACAATCAACAGTGATTGCATGTTCACCATTAGGCTAGCTTTCTCATCTCAGATTTTTTATTGAATTCAGTTTCACCACATACTATGCAGGAATTTGAACCCATGTCAGCAGAACATTAGCCTCAACATCTGAATTCCTAGTCTTGTTTTCATCAGGTAAGTTGCTTGTGTGAACTGTTTTTGCTGTACAAAATACTCGGGTGGAAAAATGCAGCAAAAATGATACTGTGTAATTTTCCTATGTTACTTTGTGCTCAAGCAAAAACTATTTTAGAAACTTGCTTTAGGAGATTAAGTGGATCAAGTTAAAGTGATATGACATGCAATTTGTGATCAGAGTGAAATTAACATTGTATTCCATATCTTTTTAAGATGCAGCATTCTATCTTGTTTGAGCCCTCTTCTGGAGTACTGTGTGCAGTTCTGGTCACTCTGCTATAGGAAGGATATTAAATTGGGGATGGTTTAGAAAAGATTTACCAGGATGTTGCCAGGAATGGAGGGTTTCAGTTATTAAAATAGGCTGGTGCCGTTTTCACTGTAGCTTAGGAAGTTGAGGGGTGACCTTATAGAGGTATATAAAATCATGAGGGGCATGGATAGGGTCAATAATAGTAAGGGTCTTTTCCCTAAGGTGGGGGAGTTCAGAGCCAGGGGGCATAGTTTTAATGTGATAGGAGAAAGTTTTAAAAAGAACATGAGGGCAACGTTTTTACACGGACTGATTAATATCTGGAATGACCTGCCAGAGGAAGTGGTGGATGCAGGTACAGTTATAGTTTTAAAAGACATTTTGGATAGTTACATAAATAGGAAAGGTATTGGAGGGATGTGGACCAAGCACAGACAAGTGGTACTAGTTTAGTTTGAGAATGTGGCTGGTGTTGATTAGTTGGACTGAAGAGTCTGTTTTCATGCATTGTGACTCTACGTCAACTGTTCGACCAAAAAATATGAACTCATTTCTTGCTCAACTTTTATCCTTACCCTATCTATCTTTTTGTGTTCTTTACTGTTTTCTCTTCAGTTGCATCTTTGAAATTTGAAAAATGAAATTTCTTTCATGTTACGGAATCTTCCATTTGTCGGTTAATGGCAATGTCCTTAATGTTTGTGGCAATGTAAGCTAATTGCCCTGACCTTGAGGAAATCTGACCATGGTTCAAGCAATTGCTGTGGTAGGAATCTCCTGCAGACTGATATCACTTTAAATGTGGCCTCATGGTGGAGAATGCTTGGCTGTGTAAGTTCATTGATTTTTAACAAGCAGGCTAAACAGTCAATGAAATCAATATATTTATATACAGCGAGGCAGATAGTTTCAACAATCACTTTTCCATTTAAATTTTCAGAAATAAACTAATGGATTATTAAGTTGGAAGATAAAGTAACATAGACTATATAGTTGCAAAATGTTTCTTAGAGATCAGGATGATTTAAACTGTTTTATAATTAACTTTGGAGCATGAATACAGGTGAAATATACACAATAGCAGAGACATCCACAACATTTGCAATGAATTCAGTACCTTGCAATAGTGCTTTTGTAAAATCCCCATCCCATGCCATCCCTCTGAAGCTGCACCCATTCCTTTGATCCCTCTTACAACATCCCCATCCATTCATGGGGCTCCCTTTATGTGCCACTGTTCTTTTCTGCTAGGCCCCTCCCCTGCCACTACCAGCAGTCATTGGCAGTTGCCCACACCTCATACACTCCAATCTGTGTGCATGACGGAGCAGCTGATCCTCAAAGCACCAGCCGCAAACTCTCAGAAAGCCAGTCTTTTTTTTTAGTTTTTGTGGGGACTTTTAGAGTATGTGAAGGGACCCAGCTTTGAGTCCTGATCTTCTCATTTTCTGAACTTCAATCTTCCTCCAGTGGAATCTAGAATCATCCTGTATCTCTTAGGGTAGATGTTGGGGGAATGGTGGTTGTTTGGAAGTCACATGTAAGGGTTGCTGCTTTTCTTAGCAGTACGGGGACCTCAGTAGTTCCATTGAAGCCTGGTTTAAGGTCTGCCTAGTAGACTGCAGAGTGTTCACCCAGCCAGGAAAAGGAGAACCTGATTCAAACAAATTAAAAATGTGAGATTAGAACTGTTTGAAATCTGAACTTAGCTACTATCTGTAGCCCTTGAATTAACACGCTGCCAGCCTCATGTTTTAGTGTTTGTGCATACCCACAAGTCCTTTTGTGGCTCCTGTCCATCAAACCAACTTTATGACAAAAGTGCAGGTGGGCAAACCTGTTATAGAATGCTTTCCCACTATATGTTCATGAGTCAAAGTCTGTTCACTGGAGAAATAAGATATAAAAATTTAGCTTGGGGGTGTATGTGCACAAAGCTTTGAGTTCAGGTTTTCATACTGACACGTGCGTTTTTTCTGTGAGATGGATTTGATGTTGATCTCGTTTTTCATATTATCAAGTATACTGAAATGCTTATATTACAACTTTTACATTTAATACATGCCCAATGCATTTATTGATGTGAAAGCAACCTAACTAAGTCTTTGCCATTTTTCAATGCAGTGCAGATTTAGGGTATCAGTTTGAATCTTTGGCACTGTGGATATGCCTGAAGTTCTGGATTTACGTTTTTTTTATATCGTAGATTAAGTGCTATTACAAAAGGGAAAGATTACTGTTCTTCATGAAGTGGTTTGAATTTTGTTTAAATCCCTTTGACAATAAAGAAAGAGGCTGATTGGGATATGAAGTCTCCTGTTTTCCAGGAGAGAGACAGATTAACATGATTTAAATCCACAGTTTTAGAGAATGACATCAGCAGGTTCCAACGTGACCAACTGGCTGCCAACTATTTGACTTGATACACTGCCATGGCTATGCAGTCATAGTTTTGTTTGTGGTTGCATATGTCTGATTTTAAAATTAATAAGATTGTGCATAATTCTCATGAACACCAATGAAGCACTTTTTTGGTATTTAAGGAATAGCTTGTTGCTATACAGGTTACTGAAATGAGAATCTATTCCATTTTTATTTGCCTGTGGCTGTTTGCTTTCATTCTCCAAGCTTTGTCCTTAAATTGGACTGAGCATTTGCCTTTTAAGACTGAGAATATGAGCATTTAAAATGTTTACTGTCTTTAGGTTTCACATTATATGGCATATATACAAAATACACAAATCTGATCAAAAGGAAAAGATTTCAAATGGTAATAAAGAAAACCTTGTGGTTGGGACCTCTGTGTAATGTTTTGGCTTGTCGGTAGATGTAGCACCACCCTCCAGTTTTTAGATGAGATGTCAAACTGGAGTTGTCCTTTCAGACAAATGTAGAAGATCCACGGCTTTATTTGGAAGAAGAGCAAAGGAGTTATCCCATACCTGTTGTGTGTTTTAACCTTGTTTGGTATCACCATAACACATTATCTGATTTTTATTACATTTCTGTTTGTGGGTGTTTGCTGTGTGCACTATGTCCTCTGCATTAAGACTACCTTCAAAGTACTTCACTGCCTATAAACTGCTTTGGGATATCTTTGGGATATTTTCTTTTTTTCCCCAACACAGCACCTCCGAGTCTTAGCCTAGATTTGTTTTTACAAACTCATGGTCCCATAGGCTGGAAAATCTTAGACAAGCCTGGCTTACAAGTCCCACCCTTAAATCTTACACTTATCCAGCAATCATACTGAGGCCATGGCTTCCAACTCCATCTGGGAGGGCATCCTGCTCCCAAGAGGACCCACTAGTGAGTGGTAGCCACTGCTGTGACTGCAGTGAGTCCTCAACGAGGCACCCAGGTAATGAGGCAGGTTAGGGTGCTTCACCGAGTCAGTCCAGCAGGTCCCTCAGCAAAGTTGCATTGTGATTATATGGACACCAACGGATAGACCATGAAATCTTGCCCTACTCTTTATTTCCCAGCTTGTATTCTTAGGTAATGTCAGGTTGGTGTTGGCGGCCTCATCAGATTCCATTTATTAGTTCCTTAATAACCTCAATTGGATCAAAAGCAAGCATACCTCTGACACCTCTCTGCCAGCAGAGCCAGGTAGGTGCCCCCTGCCATAGCATTCAATTTTCCTGTCTCCACTTGGTAGTTTACACTCACCCAACAGAGCATAAAATACCAACCCAATTTTCTGGAATGGATCTGAACTTACAACCTTTAGTCTTTTGAGGTGAGGTACTCCCAGTGAGCTAACTTTATCAATAGAACATTATAATTACAGAAATGGGAAGCAACCCTGACAGCATTTGTTCTGGTAAAAGGTCTGTGTTAATATTTTGGGTGTATGCCTTGAAAAATTAAAGACATGAGACTTGCAAAGTTCAGCTTACTGTTAACTGCGTACTGAAGACTCCCAGGCTGACTGAAGGAGGTGGCGCTGTTTCCCAGACTAATCCAAAGTTGTTGAGGGTCAGTCGACATTGTCCCAGGACACAATGAAAATCCATCCCTAAATATCATTTTAAAAAGTAATACTTGCTAGCCATTGCAAAAAAAATTATCAAGCACTTTCTAATTGCATTATTTAATTGACCGTATCTAGTTTACTTAACACCAATTACATTTTGTTTTTAAAGAGGCACAGCACTAAATTAGCAGCAGAATAACTCACTAAATTCGATGCGACAAAACAGCACATTTTTCAAATCAGTTTTTTTTTGTTTGAAATATGGGCATTTCCCCTCAATAATTGTTTTTGAGAAGGTGACAATGAGTTGCTGTCTTGAACTGCAACAATCCATGTGGTGTACATATGTCAGCTGTTGTATTTAAATTATTTTACTCCTGTGATCCAGTCCCCTTACGATAAAGGCCGCCATACCATTTGTCTTCCTAATTGCTTGCTTTGCCTATATGTTAACTTCCTGCATTCCTTGTATAACTGCATCTAAGCCTCTCTGAATGTTTAAAATTTGCAAGTTTTGCACCTTTTAAAGCAAGAGCTTCCTAGTATCTCATGGAGAGTTCCAAGTTGTTTAGCTAGCAACGGTTGAACATTGTTATTTTTATAAGTCATCATGCTGGTGTATAATTTCTGGGGAACGTGTCGCCAGCATTCTTATGTGTCTGCTGCTCTTGTCCTTCTAAACAGCAGAAATAATTGGTTTGAAAGGGGCTATTGAATGTTACTCGCTACTTTGTAGCCTGGAGATTGTCCACAACTTGCTGCATGCTTTCCTGAGGAGTTGAATGGCCTCGAACCATCACCGAGTAGGCCATGTCTAACCTTTATGATGTTGGGAAGATGATTGATGAAATAGCAATGATTGGCACTAGGACAGTACTCTGAGGAAAGCCTGAGGCTCAGATGGTTTGCCACAAGGAACCACCAGCATCTATCTTTGTGCTAAGTATGACTCCAACTAGTGGACAGCTTTTTTGATTGCCATTGATTTCAATATTACTAGGGATCATGGATGACTTAATCAATTAAATGATGCCATGCTGTCAAAGGCAGTCACTCCCCCATCACTTATTGAATTCTCCTCTCTCCATGTTTGGACCAAGACAGTAATATAATCTGCAGTCAAATTGTGCTGGTGGAACATAAACCAAGCATTGCTGAGCAGATTACTTCTAATTTAGTGCAGTGTAATAGGCCTTATTTACAGTGTCATTATTTTGATTCATAGTAGATATATAGCAATTGTTTTTTATTTGTATATTTACTTTTCTATTTTATATTGGTTGATGTGGTTTATATTTGCCTTCCTTTTGTGGGCAGGACATCCCCATGTAATTTTCCACCTTTGACTTCCTATAGATATGTATGTGTTTAGCACTGGACTTGGCTCTGTGCATAACATTACAGTTACACCTAAAGTGATTTGCTAACACTTTTTAGCCCCCTTCCCTCAAACAAAAGGTTTCTACAGTATAATCAACTACCTTCTCCTCTTCAAATATTTCTGCATATCTTGCCATCTAGAAATCAACCAGGAAAGTTATTTGATCCCAAACACATCCAGGACATGGATAAAAGTAGTGAACGAAGTGGTCTACACAATTACTTTGTTAATGACACCTTGGGAGCAACTTATTTTATAAAAGTTGGAAGTTTTTTAGTGATCCTTCTAGCTGAGGAAACCTCTTCAAAGTTTCCAACTCCATTGTTCTGTTGAAGGAGGAGCAGAGATTTTAAATTGCACCTGCTCCTTTTAAGCATCCTTGTAAAAAGAATTAGGAACAAGAATGCATCATTCAGCGTCTTGAATCTGCTCCACCATTCAATAGGAACATGGCTGATCAGCCACCTCAGTACCCAGTTTCTGCTTTCTCCCATACCTCTAAATTCTTTTAGTCCTAAGAACTATAACTCCTTCCTGAAAACATTTAACATTTTGACCTCAGCCACTTTCTGAAGCAGCGAATTCCAGTCTTAAATGGTCTACCCCATAACCTTTGACTGCGAAACTGGTTCTTGACTCCCCTGCCTTCAGGAATGTCCTTCCTGCATTTAGCCTGTCCAGTCCTTTTTTTTAGAATGTTTATACATTTCCATGAAATGTCACTTCATTCCATTAAACAACAATCCTATCTGGTCCAATCAGACTTCATACATCAGTCCTGCTGTCCTGGAATCCATATGGCCTGATCTAAGCTGGCTAGCAGCCTGATCTAAGGTATCACATTCTATCTAAAATGTGATCTCCTAGACTAAAAACGACTTTATTGTCACTACCCAAGAGAGGGACTGATGCATTTGTCTAGATTAGAGTGGTGCTGGAAAAACACAGCAGGTCAGGCAGCATCCGAGGAGCAGGAAAATCGACGTTTCGAGCAAAAGGCCTTCATCAGGAATAGAGGCAGGGATCCTGCAGAGTGGAGAGATAAATGAGAGGGGGGGGGTGGTTTGGGGAGAAAGTAGCATAGAGTACAGTGGGTGAATGGGGGTGGGGATGAAGGTGATAGGTCAGAGAGGAGGGTGGAGTGGATAGGTGGAAAGGAAGATAGGCAGGTAGGACAGGTCATGAGGGTGGTGCTGAGCTGGAAGGTTGGAGCTGTGAGGTGGGGGAAGGGGAAATGAGGAAACTGGTGAAATCCACATTGATGCCCTGAGGTTGAAGTGTTCCGAGGCGGAAGATGAGTCATGCTTCCTCCAGGCATCGGTGGTGAGGGAGCGGCGGTGGAGGAGAACCAGAACCTGCATGTCCTCGGCAGAGTGGGAGGGGGAGTTGAAATGTTGGGCCACAGGACGGTGGGGTTGATTAGTGTGGGTGTCTCGGAGATGTTCCCTAAAGCGCTCTGCTTAGAGACGTCCAGTCTCCCCAATGTAGAGGAGACTGCATCGGGAGCAATGGATACAATAAATGACATTGGTGGATGTGCAGGTAAAACTTTGAATGTGAAAGGCTCCTTTGGGGCCTTGGATGGAGGTGAGGGAGGAGGTGTGGGTGCAGGTTTTACAATTCCTGTGGTGGCAGAGGAGGGTGCCAGGAAGGGAGGGTGGGTTGTTGGGGGGCTTGGACCTGACCAGTTGATCACGGAGGGAATGGTCTTTGCGGAAAGTGGAAATGGGTGGGGAGGGAAACGTATCTCCGGTGGTGGGGTCTGTTTGGAGGTGGTGGAAATGTCGTCAGATGATGTGGTTTATGTGAAGGTTGGTAGGGTGGAAGGTGAGCACCAGGGGTGTTCTGTCCTTGTTACAGTTGGAGGGGTGGGGTTAGAGGACAGAGGTGCAGGGTGTGGACGAGATGCGTTGAAGGGTATCTTTACTCACGTGGGAAGGGAATTTGCGGTCTCTAAAGAAGGAGGCCATCTGATGTGTTCTGTGATGCATTTGTCTAGTGTGTGCTGCTTTTGAAGTTACTAGGGAACATGCAGGCATGAATAACTGTTTAAGGATTTTTTTCTTGTTTATCAGTGTTAGAGAAGTGTCTTTTTAAACCAAAATAATGCATTCGGTGATTAAGTTCTTAACTACCGTGTTTGCAACAAATGCTATGATTTTCAATTAGGTTAGTTGAGTTTTTAAATTTTAGTTTCTTGCTACCAAGCTAATTATTCAATTGTAAATTATTCCAAAACCAAAATAATACAGATTTTTCTTGAGGTCCTTCATTTAAAGATTTCAGCCATAAAAGCCAGCCTTCTGCCTCCCTCAGAGGAGAACAGCAATGCAGGAAAAATTACATTTAATCTCCCTTGGCAGAACTAGCAGCATTTTAATTTCAATCTCCTTACACAACAAACAACATTGTTAAACTTTGAAAACAACTGGGCACCTACTTGCCAAGAATTCAGGGATTCTGGGTAAAATGTGAATAATGCCAGGATTGCCAACTCCTTCCCTGTACAATAGCTGACTGCTACCTGTTAACGCCCTAGTATTCAACCTGCGTCATTCCAACTGTGGAGAGCACAATATTTTTCAACGTCGGAATACAGCATTCACTTCAGTAAGGAATATTTCTGTGGCAGTGATTGATTTGAATTCTCTTATTTTAAGTTTCTTCAATAAAAGTTTGAATCGGTTTGGTGGCAGTGCTGCTCAGGCCAGTCTCTCTCATGAGATTTGCAATGAGTTCAGATTGTCATCATAAGTTTAGTTGTGGTTGTGTTGGATACTGAAGCAATTCTGCTACTAAAATACCTGAGTTTACGTTTATGTGGGCACACTACTGTAATGAATGTTGCAAGCCGAAATCCTGTCATCATTTACTTCAGAATGTTTTAGAATTTTATAAAAGTGGATTTGTTGCCAAAATACCTCAAAGACATTCCAGCAAAGATACTGCATTTATATAGCAAACGTACGTATTCTATATATGTTGTGAGACGTTTTTGAAAGAAAGATTAAGCAATAGCAAGGATGTAGCTGGCAGTATTGCACTGGTTTGCTTTTAGATATTTTAAAATTACTTTTGCTTTCCTTTTGAAGATATTGCTGAGATAATTAGTCTAAAGTGGTGCTTAGTTGGGATGAAATAAGTGTTACAAGTTCTGTATTATCGTGCAAGTATTTTCTTCTGAAATGTTTGATTTGAGTTAGATTTTTCTTTATCAATTTACAATGAAAACTATGTATACATAAAGCAAATTCCTCTCTATAGCTGCAACCTACAAATGGCTCAGTTTTCCTTTGTGTACCTTTTTTAATATCTGTTGCAGACTCTTGTAACCATTAGCCCTGTAAACATCCGGCTACAGTAGCTGAAAGCACTGCAACCATTTTGTGTCTTTAGTTAAGGAGCTAACTGAAATATTGCTACTTCAGGGCAGAGAGCCCACCAAATTATTAGACTTGACAGATGAGTGATTACTGCCAGTCACCTATTGATGGCGAAGCCAGCATTTTGGCTCCAATTGAAGACCCACCACACTCCTCCAAAAGAGTGGACCTCGGCTTGGATGTTGCTTCCAGTGGGTGTGGCCCTGCCTAGCTACCTGCTGCTGGAAGTTCACTGAGATTGTGATTTTTGTGACCAGCAAAGTAGTCAAGATAATAGAAGGTTCTCTTACCGTACAACATGCACAGCCATAACATTTCAGTTGTAGCTTCCTCTCTTGGACACTGCCAAAGACTGTCTAACCACAATACCGCAGTACAGTATCTGTCATAGCCACTTCCTCATTCTGCAATGTTCCTTTAATCCTAGTTCAAGTGGAAACTTGTATACCAGTTATTCCAGTATCTCTTTCCACCTCTGACGTTGGCATGTGATACTTGCACTCTGTCTACTTTTGTTTAATGATCTACAGCCAAGAAGAAGATAGAAAGTGCCACCTCCATTCCAGCAAGGATCCTGCTAGCAGTCATTATACCGCAGAGGGCTACTGAGGCTGAGTCACTAAGTTTATTCTGGGATGAGATAGACAGATTTTTAATCAGTGAGGGAATTCAGGGTTATGTGGAAAAGGCAGGAAAGAGGAGTTGAGGATTATCAGCTGTAATCGCGTTGAAAAGCAGAGCATACGTGGATGGCTAGAATGACCATCAAGGGTTAGGTGAGAAGGTAGGAGAATGAGGTAAAGAAATGTATCAGCTATGATTGAATGGCAGGGCAGACACAAAGGGCCAAATCGCCTAATTCTCCTATATCATTTGGTTTTATGACCCCAAATACTTCACCAGAGTCCAATTTGTATTTTTAAAGAAGAACCTCATTGACTTCTGGTCGATGTCCATCTTGCCTGAGCAAGCTGATAAATGACAGTGGCCATTTTGACTGCCTGCCTCCCCATGTTATATAACCTGGTGCAACCTCCCTTTTCAGGTACGCCAGTCAGCCTGCTCTAGTGGCACCTTTCTATCTGCAGTTACACAACTGATTGGGATTGAGAAGGTGGAACACTCATAATAGCCGCAACAAGTGTGGAAATTGAGCCTATGCTGCTGGCATCACTCTACATCACGAACCAGCCTTCCAGCCAACTGAACCCTGGTAAGAAAGAAAGTATTGTGTTAGTGGCAGTTTTTTAAAATGTATAGAAAATGTGTATATTATAGATGCTATGAAACGTATCAGAACAGAGGGTTGGAATAGGCATGAGTGTATGTAGAGAGGAGGTATGGTACTGTGACAATAGGAGAAGTGTTGGTGTGTATTGGTGCTATAAGTATTGGGGCCCTGAACAGAGATTGAGCCTTAATTACTCTTGTAGGGTTACTGTATTTCTTGTAATATTATAGCCACATCCTTCAAAGCTACACTCTTGATATTGACTTGTGTTCTTCATTGATGAGAATGGTGAGTACAGATTTTCCTGTACCTTGTGGGGAAGGAAATTACAGGGCCTGGAGGACTTGCAGAGATCTATTTCAGGTATTCATTGTCTGTGTAAGGGTACTTCCACTTTTACTGCTGACCTTTTTTAAGTAGCATTGGGGAATGTTACCCCACCACAACCTCAAGCAGGAATGAATCCAGCAGGTAGCATATTATACTCAACATTAATGCAGTCTGTTACCTGTGACCCATTTGCAAGTGAGGTTGAATTTCTGTCCAAGATCTTTGTGTTAATACTAACATGGTGACATCCATTTGAGATAATTTAGAATTCTGTGGCAAATCATTAGACTAAAATCAAATGCATTACCTGTGATAAGCTATTGTTTAGATAGCATATAATGATGCACTTCAGCACTCCTCTGCAGCTAGCTGGTTTTAACATGTAGTTCCTCAGTTCCTCCTGGTTTTAACATGTAGTTCCTCAGAATCTCATCAGGAACTTTTCTACAATGTGAATATTCTTTCTATTGGTATATTAAGGTTGAGCAATAATAAATGACAATTTTCTGATTTAAGAAATATGCTATCAATTTCTCATTTGACTCAGCTTGTTGCTTCCTCAGGGCCAAGAAAAAACTTGCATTCTGTAATTTTGCCCTACAGTAAAATACAAATATATCTATCCATTCAAAGTGCAGTTATGAAGGCAGTGATTGTGGGCAGTATTTAATAAGGCAAAGGGATTCTCATCTGCTGCAAATAATCTGGTAAAAGCCGCACATTGCCACTTTTTGGTTTCTCAACTTAACTGGGAAGAATGCACTGATAATTGTAGCCCACAGTTCAATAAACCATCACAAAATTTATAAGTGCATAAAACCCAGTGATGCCATTAAAATTATGAATTTCTCTGACTGCTACTCGGGTAAAACTAATTCCTCCAAAGTCTTGTCAGTAACATTGTGACGATGCTACTCTTTTAACAAGTTATGCAGTCCTTGGCTATTTTGTCAGAGAGATAATAAAAGCAGCGATTAAGAAAAGTTTGGCTTGGATGGGTTTTTGGGCCAGTTTGATTATAGCTAACAGATACTGCCTCACGCAAAATGTTTTTTGAGTTTTTTAAAAAAGCACTTGTACATGAAAGGGGAGCGGCCAGTTCTCCCAGCTCAGCTTTTCTGTGGTTTGATTTTGGTTTTGGCAGTCTGGCTATTCCCTGAAAGCAGTCAGGCAGCTGCTGCACTAAAAGAAGCAAGTCCAGGCTAATCCTCCTCTCTCAGACATCTTTCCTAAAAGACATTGTGTTTGATTTGACCTTTTTATTGCCAAGGAGTGTTTATGGGGATTATTGTAAAAATTTAGAACAGCATATTAAGGTGGGATAATCTGTTGGGTTTTCAGATAGGTGAAGTTATTCTGTTTTCTGTTCTCTTCGTGTTTGATTTGGTAATCCTGTAAATAAACTCAGTTTTGTTTGAAAACAAGGGGATTGACCAGCTGCATCCCTCATGGAATATCCACGTTATACCTGCTTAAAACAACTAGCAACGTTAGGTCTGGGTGATTTTCTTGAAATGTTTCGAGGGGGTCTGGCCTGGTCCATAACAGATTGGGGGCTCTTTGGGGGATTTGTTCTGATTTAAGATTAGGGTTGCTGGACTTGAAAGCAGCGAGTGGTAGGTGTTAGTATCTTTCATTCTGGATATGAATTTGTTTTTTTTAATGGTGTTTGGGGTAACAATGGCTTTTTCAGACACTGGGTTTGCTGGGGGTAGAAGAAATTACTTTGGGGGTTTCACAAAAGGTAATTAAGGCCAAGCTGCTGAAACTAGCAGACAGGCTGGAGTTGGAACTGCTTCCTTCCATGACGAAAGGAGATAGTTTTACTGCAATATCTCAGCATTTAAATTAGCTGGAAAAGCCATTAGAATCTTTAGAGATGGTTAAAATTCAATTGAAAATAAAGCAGCTTGAGTTGAAGGCAAAAGCCAAGGAATTATGAAAAAAATTAGGAAAGAGAAAAAGGACAAATCGCTTTAGCAGGGCAAAAAGAAAGAGAGAAAGCGAGGGGAGAGGAAAGGAAGAAAGAGGGAATTTGAACGTCAGAAATTGGCATTTAGACAGGAGTTCAAAAATTCACTTTCTAAAGTAGTGAGACCTCATGTGAAAGAGCAGAGAGTTAAAACGGCAAGATTAGCAGGTGAAATGGCTGATGATTGTGAGTTGGTCCATCAATCAAAATTTTGGCTTCCAAAATCTGATTTAATCCGTGTAGGATAGAAACTGGGGAAAAGAGTAATCTTTGAAAAGGGAAAGGTAGATCTCGGTGAAGACCTTAAGGATAACTTACCACAGGGTTAAAAGGAAACCCTTGAAGGGGAAAGAGAAGTTAAAAAGTTCTGGTGTTTTCAGTGCAATAAAGTAGGCCACATGAAATCAGTGTTGGTGTGTTAGGAAAAATATTGGGAAGCCAGATGTTGCAAAACAGGATAAGCCAGTGAATTTTGTCGGAGTGGTAATGGAAAGCACAGTGGAGACTAAAAGGCTGCACCACAATGATATAGCTGGTTCACGGGTGGGAGTGGTGCTGATTGTGGTTGAAAAGCCAATGGAAACCCAGGCAACTAAACCATTGTAGGACACATCCTGGGATTTTTCCTGACTGGATGGTAACAAGGTCACAAAGTCACCAGATATCAAAGAGTATAGATAAGAAAGTTGAAGTGGAATTAGCAGAGACCCTGTTTGATCAAATGGTTGAGACAAATCAGGAGCCGATAGAAGTTTAGTTCAGATAAATTAACAGAGTTAGAGAAGAAAGATGAAAGTTTTAAGCAATTGTATCAAAAGGTGTACACAGAAAAATAGTAGGAATATATTCCTGAGTGTTATTATCTTAAAAAATGATGTCTTGATGAAGAAGTGGAGAATATCTGGAATGTAGGACCAATCTGAAATGAGGAATTAAGAGGGTTAAGAGGTCATGAGATACCTTTAGCGAGCAAGGTGAAGGAAAACCCCAAAGCCTTTTCTCCTTCTATAAGGAAAAAGAGGGTAACAAGGGAAAGGGTTGGCCCACTCATGGACAAAGGAGGAAAGATATACATGGAGTCAGAGAAAATGGGTGAGATTCTTAATGAGTACTTTGCATCAGTATTCACTGAGAGGGTCATGGCGGATGTTGAGGTTAAGGATAGATCTTTAGTTATTGTAGGTCAAGTTGGTCTAAAGAGGAAGGAAGTATTGTGTATTCTAAAAGGTATTAAGGTGGACAAGTCCCCAGAACAGGATGGGATCTATCCCTGGTTGTTGAGAGAAGTGAGAGAGGAAATAAAGGACTGGAGAATTGCTAATGTTGTCCCCTTGTTTATGAAAGGTAGCTGGGATAATTCAGGTAATTGCAGACCTGTGAGCCGAAGGTCAGTGGTAAGGAAGCAACTAGAGAAGATACCAAGGGATAGGATATAGAGAGGAAGCTCAATTATCTGAACGAGATGGTCAGGGACTATTTTGTTTGGATAGATGATTATTCGGTTAATTGATTTCCTCTGGAGCTCCGTGTTCTGTGAAGTCTGCTAGGGACTAGGCAAAAGTACACTGTGTGTGAGACCCCACCCCCATCTGCTCCCTCCCCACATTCTGCTCAGCCCCAACATCTTCCAACGCCCCCCCCCACCAACTGTCCCCGTCAGCCCCCAATCCCGGCCAACACCAACCCCCGCCTGCTCCCAATCCCGTCCACTCCCACCACACCCCAGTCCACCCTCAACACAGTCCAACACTGCCCCAACCCCCAATCCTGTCTGTTCCCAGACAGGCCTTCACCCGCCCACTCGCCCCCGTCCAACATCACCCCCACCCCCATCCGCTCCCACCTCCAACCCCATCCAACACCCGATTGCTCTCAACCCCATTCACTCCCAACCCATCCCCCCCCGCCCGCCTCCAACCCTGCCCAACAATGCCCACTGCCGCCTGCTCCCCACCCACCCTCAACCCCATCCAACACCACCCTACGCCCTGCTGCACCCATCCAACAATGCCCCCTGTCCGTTCCCAGACCCGTCCACTCCCAACCCGCCCCTAGCACCGTCCAACACCGCCTCCCCTGCCCCAACCCCATCCAAAACTGCCCCCCCCCGTCCACCCCGCCCCAACCCCATCCAACACTACACCCCCACCCATTGTGCCCCCACCCAGGATGCCAACAGTAAAACTGCTGCTGCCTTAGTAGGGTAAGTCTCCCAATAAAGAGTGTGTGCACGCATGCTTGCGCACGCACACACACACACACACACACACACAACGTTTTGACAAATTTCCACTCTGCCCTGTTCAGGGTAATGTTGGAGAGATTATCTGGGGAAGGGTGGTTGACGGTACACCCCTATGTAGAACTTCAGTGAAAGTGTCGTGGGAGAGAAAGAGAGAGAGAGGGCATTTCAGTGAGCCTAGTTCATTTTTAATCATTGTACCTGTAAACAAAAGGCGTGATCAGAGTTGAAACAGCTCTTTGACATAATGTTTCTATCGGGACGTTGAGATCCCCTTCGGATAATCCAATATAATTGATATTCGGATAATCGAGGTTCTTCTCTATACCCATTTGGAAGAAAATGCGCTTATTAGTGTACGACAGCATGGTTTTGTGCAGAGAAGGTCATGTCTTACAAACCTAATAGAATCCTTTTGAAGAGGTGACAAATTTGATTGATAAGGGAAGGGATATAGATGTCATATAAATGAACTTTAGCATTTGATAAGGTTTCCTATAGTAGGTTGATGGAGAAGGCAAAGTCACACGGGGTCCAGGGAGTTTTAGCGAGATGGTAGAGAACTGTTTGGGCAACAGGAGATGGAGTAGTAGGGGAACGGAGCTTCTCAAAATGGACACCTGTGACCAGTGGTGTCCCACAGGGATCCATGCTGGGACCACTGTTGTTTGTGATATACGTAAATGATTTGGAGGAAGGTGGAGATTGCCTCATTAGCAAGTTTGCAGCTAGCACTAAGATTGCTGGAGTAGCAGGTAGTGAAGGGCACTGACAAAGAATGTAGCAGAGTATAGATAGATTGGAGAGTTGGGCAGAGAAATGGCAGATGGAGGTCAATCCGGGCATATGTGAGGTGATGAATTTTTGAAGATGCACTTTCAGAGCAAACTGTACAGTTAATGGAAAAGTCCTGATGAAAACTGACGTACAGAGAGTTCTGAGTATTCAGGTCCATTGTTCCCTGAAGGTGGCAATGCAGGTCAGTACAGTGGTCAAGAAGACATATGGCATGCTTTCCTTCATCGTACGGGGTATTGAACACAAGAGTTGGCAGGTCATGTTGCAATTTTGGTTGCCACATTACCAAAACGGTGCCATTGTAGAGGAATTACTCAAATTTTTCACCAGATATGGACTAACCAGAGTGATACAATCAGATCAAGGGTTAAACTTTACATCAAATTTATTCAAGACAGTTAAGACAACTTCAGAATAAAAAAATTCAGTCTACTGCGTACCATCCAGAGTCACAGGGAGCGCTAGAAAGGTGTCAGCAGACATTAAAGACCATGTTGAGGATTTATAGTCAAGACTATCCAGGTGATTGAGATAAGTCTATGCTTCTTGCGGTCAGAGATATACCAAATCAATCGACCAAATTCAGTCCATTTGAATTTGTTTTTGGGCACAAAGTGAGAGGACCTCTAAAATTATGAAGGGGAAATTGGTAAGTCAGAATTCAGAGCCCACATATTTGGACTGTGTGTCAAATTTTAGGAAACGATTAAATAGAGCAGGGGGGTCTATTTAATCACAGCATATCATGAAACGGGAAGCAGACAAGAAACCAAAAACTCGTGATTTTTTGCTATCAGGGATAAGGTGTTAGTGTTATTTCCAGTGATAGGTGAACCTTTAAAAGCAAGGTTTAAGTGGACCTTATCAAGTCGAAGTGTAATTGAGTGAGGTGAACTGTTAAGGACTCCAGACAGAAATCGATGTGTCATGTGAATATGTTCAAAAGGTATTTTGATAGGGAAGGAAAGCAAAAGGAGAATGGGTTATTGGCCACAACAGAGTGAACAACCAACTTTGGAGGATTCCAAATTGGACGTTCCTCAAATTAAATTGGACAATGAATAAGTTTCAAAAATTGGGTATAAATAATTGAGTTGCCTTGCAGAAGAATATCAAAATGACTTGAAAGGGTTATTACTGTCACATGGGGAGATGTGTAGAAATTAGCTTGAAAGTACTAACCTAATTATGCATGGTGTAGATATAGGAGATGCCGTTCCAATTAAGCAGCGTCTTTATAGGCATAACCCTCTAACGTTGGCACAGTTTCGAAAGGAGATTGAATGCATGCTCCAAGATGACATCATTGAAGTGAGTTACAGTGACTGGAGCTCACCCATACCAGATGGTAGCCAATGGTTTTGTGTGGACTATTGACAAGTCAATGCAGTTACAAAGTCTGATGCATATCCGATTCTGTGTTAGGAAGACTGTGTTGAAAAGGTGTGACAAGCAACTTATATTTCTAATTTGGACTTGCTCAGAGGACACTAGCAGAATGAGCAAAGGCAATTTTGGCTTCTGGAACACCGAATGGACTGTATTGATTTAAGGTCATGTCATTTGGTATGAAAAATGCACCAGCCACATTTCAGAGACTAACCAATAAGGTCATTGCCAGATTACCCAATTGTGTTGTATTTTTTGATGACCTACTGATTTTTAGTCACACATAGAAGGAGCATTTGCAACATTTATCAGAATTATTCGATTGACTTCAGGTGGCAGGCTTGATGATAAACCTGGCTAAAAGTGTATTTGCCAAAGCCCAAGTCACCTTCCTGGGCCATGTTATTGGACATGGACAAATGGCCCCATGGAATGCAAAAAAACAAACTTAATTTAGGGATTGGACAAACAACGGTTCCTGGGATTGACTGGATTTTATCAAAACTTCATACCACATTTTAGCAGTGTGGTTGTTCCACTCATTGAAGTACTAAAGAAAGGCAAGATGTTTCGTGGACAACAGACTATCAGAATGCATTTGACAGCCTGAAAGCTGTGTTAACCATTGCCTTAGTATTAGCCACGTTTAATTATGCAAAGCCATTCAAGGAGTCTGTCGACACAGGTGATGTAGATGTTGGTGCTGTGCTCTTGCAGGAAGATGATGATAAGGCAAAAATATCTTACCGGGTTTTTCTCCAGGAAATTGAACATTCTTCAGCAGAAATATTCGACAGTTGAGAAGGAGATTCTGAGCTTGGTGTTGGCGTTACAACATTTCAATGTTTATGTTACCAGTAACACATCTGGGACAAACATATACACTGACTGTAACCCATTGAAGTTTGTGGTGAAATTTAGGGATAAAATTGCCTGACAGTTTAGATGGGGTTTGTTGTTACAGCCATTCAATTTGAAAATTGTGCATGCGACAAGATGAGAAAACGACATTGTCGAGACTTGAATGAGAAACGAAACTGTTCGGTGGTAGGAGTAAAACAGACTGAAACAAAATGTAGCAGTGTGTGTTTGCATGATTATTGTCAATGTAATGTACAGGTGTACCCTGGTATCTGGGGTTGATACGTTCGAAGACCTACTGCAGATACCCAGGACTGCAGATAGTAGCGAACCGCATCATTTAAATGGGAAAGTTACCTCCCTGGCAGCCTCCTGGAATTATTTCTGGAATGTTCCATGTAATAGTTTTGGACTGCGGTAAACCGTGGAAACTGAATCTGCAGATACAGGGATTCTACTATATATGTGTGTTACAGTGTACTAACAATTTAAGATTGAGGTTTTAAAATGAAGCCATTTTTGGATATTGATGGTCCACTTTTCTTAAGGAGGGAGGTGTGACGATGCTACTTGTTGACAAAGTTATGCTGTCTTTGGCTTTTTCTTTTATCAGCTCATAAAATCAACGATTATGAAAAGTCTGGCTTGGATGGGTTTTGGGGCCAGTTTGCTTATGGCAACATATACTGCCTCAAAAAAGGCTTTCAAGTTTTAAGCAAAAATAGTTGTACAATGAAAAGGGAGTGGCCAGTTCTCCCAGCTCAGCTTGTCTGGTTTGATATGGTTTTGGCAGGCCAACTATTCTCTGAAAGCAGTCAGGCAGTTGAAAAAGCTGCTGGAGCCAAAGAAGCAGGTCCATGCTGATCTTCCTTTCTCTCAGACATCTCTCCTGCAAGACCCTGTGTTTGATTTTACCTTTTTTGTGTCAAGGGATGTTTATGGGGATTGTAGCAAGTATTTGGAACAGCCTCATTAAGTTGATACAATCTATTGGCTTTTCAGGTAGGTGAAGTTATTCTGTATTCCGTTCTCTTTTGTGTGTTTCATTCATTAATCTTATAAATATACTTTGTTTTATTTGAAACAAAGTAGTTTGACCAGCTGCATACCTCCTGGAATATCTGTGTTACAAATGCTTAAAATAACTAGCAAAGTTAGAGTCTGGGTGACTTTCTTAAAATGTTTGATGGGGTCTGGCCTGGTCCATAACAACATAAAATCCCGTATTGTAGCACAATTTAACAAGCATTGGAAAAAGAATTTTTAATCAACTACTATGCAACTTAATTATACCCTTCAAATTCTCAAATCCACCACAATTCTAATTGCTCCAGAAAACAGGTAAACAGTTTAACACCTATACTCTGAGAGGGAAAATAATGTGGTTAGGGTAAACAAAATCTGAATAATCAGAGGTCTAGACCACAAGGTGTAAAGATTACCTCAGTCTTTCTAATTTAGACAATAGCACAACAATGTTGCAATAGGGTGAAGACTGTTCTTTGATTCATTGGTTGGTCAGGTGGACCTAGGACTAGAATAAATTCTTCATTTTAAACTTCCTTGGTTTTTTTGTCTTTCCCACGTGATGGGGAAGTGAGTGAATGTGAGACAAAAATACTTGACTGCAGGATCTCCCCATTTCTCTTCTGTGCTGCTGTTGGCACTTGCATTTTTTTTAATACTCAGAAACTCAACCAATTAGATGGATGTACCAGACAGAATCCTGAAAGATTCTCAGTATTGCTCAATCTCATTCTCCCTCTCTCTGCTTGAGAAAGCAACATTTTACCACAGCTGAACAATATATTCAGCACTTGTTCTTTAAGTTGAAAATTTTCCTGGTATTCCAGTCATGATAGAGAAATATCCGTTTCAGTTTACAATTCCAAAAATGAAAAATATGCTGTCTCTTACGTAGGTAAGAGTAACAAATTTGGTCGATAATTCATTGAGCTGCCCAACCATTTGTTGTATCTGTCCAAGTAACTTAATGGATATGAAATAAGTTAATTCAGGTCCTTTTTTGACGTAAAAGCCAGTTATGGTATTTCATTGTGGAATGACCTGATTATCAAACATGTCACTAGTTTCCTATGATGCAATCTTTTTTTCCAGTAAATGTCCTTTTATTTTTATGTGAAACACTTTGCTGCAGTGAAATTGGCTGTGACGTTTTAACCACTTTTTTGAAAAAAGTTATGGTAATTCATTGCTTTCTTCCTCTTGTTTACGACTGGTATTTGTATTAACTTATGAAGATCACTGTATCCAATGAGCTTTTTTTCCAATCTCTACTAACTTCTTGTCATGTTCAAATTCTCACAAAACTTGGCAAACCAATCAGCTGCCTACACACTTCACAGTGCTATTCAAACAGAATAAGCAGCCACATATACATACATCTTAAAAACTTTAGAGGCCTCCACATTTTCACTTGTTTATTAGAGAAGAGAAATAAGGTCTTTTTATATTAGAAGCAGGAGTAGGCCATTTTGCCTTTCTAGCTTTCTCCCACCATTCAATATGATCACAGTTGATCATCATCAGCTCAATACCCTGTTCTAGCTTTCTTCTCATATCCCTTGATTCTTTTAGCCCTAAGAAATATATATTTAACTCCTTGAAAACATTCAATATTTTGCCTCAACCACTTTGTGTGGCACAGAATTCCAGTCACCACTTTCTGCATTATTGCAAATATTTATACATTACGTGAATATTGCGCACATTAGTTACAGAGATTGTTAGGCACACACTAGCCTCTGGTCAGTCTTGAGGCCCTCCTTGATGCTGGCATCATTGTAGTCATCATTGTAGGTCCTTGTGGCATAATTGTAGTGGTGCTTACTGTAATCAGGTATTAACTTGTTCAGACCCATGTACAGCAGTATGTAGCGGGGCTCCTGTGCTGCATTGGTAAAGTCCCTACCTCTGAGCCAGGAGGCTCTGGTTCTAGTCCCACCTGCTTCAAAGGTTTGTAATGACATCTCTGAACAGATTGATTCGAGAATACTTACAACACTATTCAGGAGAGGTTGTGCATTTCATTTTTGATAACTTTTATCAATGTCATTTAATATTCAGCCTCCCCCCCCCCCCCCCCCCCCCCCGATATGTATGAAGTTTCCCATTTGATTGGACGGTCTGTTAGCCAATTAGTACTAAGGCCCAAAATATGATTTGCTTTCCTAGCATAGATTATCCTATTGCAGCTTCATCAAGCATGCTGTACACATCAATGGAGATATTCAGTGTCCCATTCAGCTGAGAATGATAACTTGCTGTGTAATGAGGTACCAATATCCTATCAGCCTAATGTGTAAACAGAGAGAAAATAGAATTACATAGAACATTACAGCATAGTACAGGCCCTTCGGCCCTCATCGTTGTGCCAACCTATGGAACCGATCTGAAGCCCGTCTAACCTACACTATTCTATTTTCATTCATATGTTTATCCGTTAAAGCAGTCATCCTGACCCGTCCACCTGGATTAGAGACTGGAGGATGAAGTTTCAATTCAGGACTTGAGCACAAAATGATGGTAACATTGAGGGAATGCTGCATACCTACTCTTGGCATTGTTTCTCTAAACTAGTGGCTTTGGTCTTGATTTAACATATCAACTGAACTACATCACCTGGGCTCTTACTTTGGTCCTGTATGTTTCAGCCTGGAAAATAATAACCTCACTCAACAAAATAATTACATAAAACATTTTTAGCTTTTAAAAATTCTTCAATGTGGTGTGGGTGTTGCTGGCTAGGACACCATTTATTACCTAGTTATCCTGGGCAAAGTGCTGGTGAGCTGCATTCTCAAACTGCTGCCAACCTGAGGGTATAGGGACACCACAATTTTGTAAATAAGAGGGTTCCAGGATTTTGACCCAACAACTGAAAGAATAGTGATAGATTTCCCTTTTCAGGATGATAAGTGGCTTGGAGGAGAACTTGCAGGTGTGGGACTTCCACAGATCTGTTGCCCACACACTTCAATGTGGTAGAAGTTGCAGGTTTAGATGCTGTTGTTGGAAGAGTTTTGATGAGTTACAGCAGTGCATTTTCTTGACTGCCCTAAAACTTGAGTTACAGAATATAGTTTCACCCTCATTACCATTGGATCCTGAGTCAGAGTGGTCCGAGCTGAAATCTTGGTGAGTAGTTTTCAAACAAGGGGGAGCATGATGAGGTAGAAGTAACCTTATGGACATCTGAGATTGAAAAAGGAGTTAATGTTTCAGTAAAGCAACTTGGTCAATGGTCTTAATCAGACTGAGAGCTTTAGTCTGTTTTTCTACTGGCTTTTTTTTCAGATCCATTTCCTGTTAGAGAGTAAAACTACAATGAAACTCAAGCAACAAGTGAACAAGGCCATAGGGAAATACTGTAGATATTTGAGTAATAGTTGAATATTTTTGACTACATTTTAAGGTTAAATTTATGGGGTTGACCATGACATGGATACTACTTTCGAGGGGCTAAAGTTCATGCCTGTCAAAATTCATACCGTATCATTAGCAGAAGCCCTTTGATCTCTAAATGAATAAAGATTTAAAAAAACGAATTATGGTAATTCTGAAAACCCGGAGCAGAGAATAACAGCCAGTGGACTGGAACACCCAGAGCAGAGCGGAACAGTCGGTAGACTAGAAAGACCGGAACAGTCGGTAGACTCAATTGCATCAAGTGGCTGCCCAAATCTAGGTGTGAATATGATTTATTTAATTGACTGTGTGCCTTGGGCTTTGATTTTGCTGATTTTTATTTAAAACTTGAACTATTCGTGAACATATGAATACAGAAAACTAAGTGGGGTTTTAATACATTAGGAGAAAGTGAGGACTGCAGATGCTGGAGATCAGAGCTGAAAATGTGTCGCTGGAAAAGCGTAGCGGGTCAGGCAGCATCCAAGGAACAGGAGAATCGACGTTTCGGAGTGGGGGTGGGGGCGGAGAGGTCAGGAAGAAGATTGCAGGTTAGGAAGGTAGTGCTGAATTCGAGGGTTGGGACTGAGACAAGGTGGGGGGAGGGGAAATGAGGAAACTGGAGAAATCTGAGTTCATCCCTTGTGGTTGGAGGGTTCATACAACCACAAGGGATGAACTCAGATTTCTCCAGTTTCCTCATTTCCCCTCCCCCCCCACCTTGTCTCAGTCCCAACCCTCGAACTCAGCACCACCTTCCTAACCCCCACCCCCACTCCGGCCTATCACCCTCACCTTAACCTCCTTCTACCTATCGCATTCCCAATGCCCTTCCCCCAAGTCCCTCCTCCCTACCTTTTATCTTAGCCTGCTTGGCACACTCTCCTCATTCCTGAAGAAGGGCTTATGCCCGAAACGTCGATTCTCCTGCTCCTTGGATGCTGCCTGACCTGCTGCGCTTTTAATATATTAGCCTTTATTTAGAGGGAGGGCCGAAGTCAAGATTGCAAGAAGGAAAACAATGAAGCAAATGAATGACCAAAGTAATTAAGCCTTGCAATTTATCTTTTCTTTATCCTCCATTGCAAAAGAATTAGGACTCCTATGGAGAGAACTTAACAACTTTTCTATGTTCTAACTTCATGGCAGTTACCTCAATCTCTGTGTCTTCCCTAATATATGTTACGTCTCCATCCAGGAACATTATTGGCTTATTAACTGCTTTATTATCCTCTAGGTGCAAAAAAGATGTTACTTCAGTGTCATCTTCTAAATATTTCAAAAGCTTTTTTTCTTCTCCATACCAGAATGGCTCAGTTTGCAACAACCTCTTGTTTCTTTTTCCTCAATAAAAAAAAACTTTGCTAACTTCTTGGTTCAACATCAAATTCTCATTATAGGGAATATCTTCAGAAAACAATTTTGCTGGAAGTGGTGTTTAGTTTTTAAGTCCTTTTCTTTTGAAAGGTGCAACAACTGACTGTTCCAGTATAAGCAGCTTATTTTGGGACTTTGCATATCTGTTACAGAGGGTGTTAGGTCAGTTTTATTGCGGAAATGTCTTCAGTAATACTTTATGATCAGGGATGAAAGGATATTTTTGCTAATGCACTTTCCTATCCATTGAGAATTTGGTCTTGATTTTATTCATCTCAATCCAAGGAGTAAAAACACAAAATTGTCTTGTGCGTGGGAAGCCTTTGTCATTAGTTGTCAGCTTCATATTGAAACAAATGAAGCACTAGCAAGTTTTGAGAAGATTTGTAGCTCAATTTGAAGTTCTGGATGTAGGTTTGTTCGCTGAACGGGAAGGTTAGTTTTCAGGCGTTTTGTCACCATACTAGGTAACATCAGTGAGCCTCCGGATGAAGCACTCATGGTATAGCCGGCTTTCTATTTATGTGTTTAGGTTTCCTTGGGTTGGTGACAACATTTCCTGTGGTGATGTCATTTCCTGTTCTTTTCCTCGGGGGGAGGGTGGGTGGTAAATGGGATCCAAGTTGGTATGTTTATTGCTAGAGTTCCGGTTGGAATGCCATGCTTCTAGGAATTCTCGTGTGTGTCTCTGTTTGGCTTGTCCTAGGATGGGTGTGTTGTCCCAGTTGAAGTGGTGACCTTCCTCATCTGTATGTAAGAATACTAGTGAGAGTGGGTCATGTGTTTTTGTGGCTAGTTGATGTTCATGTATCCTAGTGGCTAGTTTTCTGCCTGTTTGTCCAATGTAATGTTTGTTACAGTTCTTGCAAGGTATTTTGTAAATGACATTAGTTTTGCTTGTTGCCTGTATAGAGTCTTCCAAGTTCATTAGCTGCTGCGTTAGTGTGTTGATGGGTTGGTGGGCTACCATGATGCAAAGAGGTCTCAGTAGTATTGCAGTCACTTCCAAAATGTCTTTGATGTAGGGGCAAGTGGCTAGGGTTTCTAGACACATTTTGTCTGCTTGTTTGGGTTTGTTGCTGAGAAATCAGCAGACTGTATTCATTGGGTACCCATTCTTTTTGAATATACTGTGTAGGTGATTTTCCTCTGCTGTTCATAGTTCCTCTGTGCGTGTGTAGTGGATGGCCAAAATAAAGTTCTAATGTAGTCTTGTTTGTGGGTGTTGGGGTGATTGCTTCTGTAGTTCATTATTTGGTCTGTATGTGTTGTTACCCTGTAGATGAAGCACTGTATCCTGCACCCCTTGCTTGCACGAAATGTGAATACTTTAGACTGGTTTGCATTTTTAAGAATCTTTATGGACAGTTTAAAGTTAATAGGTGGAATATTTATACCACGATCATTGATATTGCAATTGTAACCAGAGTCTTGTTAATGCACGGATAACAATTTACATTTTAAAGTGACTTTCTAGTTGAAGTTGGTGGAAACTCAGCTGTGATTTGTACACCATTCTCAGCCTGACAATAACTATAATTAATGGGACAGTACGTGATCACATGTCATTTTCAAGCCATCACTACATTGTCATGACACAGTTAAGATGAATCCTGTAGATGTTAACTATTCATGAGAAAATGTCGTCTGCAATTCAGAAACTATTGGTTGGATCACCAGTGAATCATAGAATCCCTACAATGTGGAAGTAGACCATTCGATTTATCGAATCTGTACTGACCCTCCAAAGAGCATGCCACCAAGATGCACCGCCCGTCCTAGTAACCCTGCATTTCTCATGGCTAATCCACCAGCCTGCAAATCCCTAGACATTCTGGGCAATTTAGCATGGCCAATCCACCTAACCTGCGCATCTTTGGACTGTGGGAAGAAACCAGAGCACCATACATGCAGGGAGACTATGCAACTCCACGCAGACATTTGTCCGAGGGTGATATTAAACCCAGGTCCCTGGTGCTATGAGGCAGCAGTGCTAATCACTGAGCCACTGTGTCCTGTGTAATGACAGAACTATTTGAAATTTCATGAGTGGTTTAGTTTCTAATTCCCATGAGCAACATAAATATGTATTAAGTTTACAGTGCCAATGCAGCCTTGCCTTCAGCAGTGTTGTCTAATAAACCAAGCTAGCCTGAGATCTTCTTAGAGATGATTTTTCATTTTGGGCTCCAGAACTGCCATTCTCTCAGAAATGACGCTTCTAAACATTCTGTGTTTTTTGTGCTTCTTCTTGTGTTCCCACACTACTCTGGATAGCTCTGCAAATATTTGAGTCACAACATTCAGGTCAGGCTGGATTTAATGCACCCTGTGGCAGTGAAAATTCTGGAGGATGGGCCCATTGTGGAGACTCTGTATCTATCTATTGATGCCCTGATTAAGTCAGAAGGTGGTGCACTGACATGGGAATCCAGAGCCAACCTCATGGATGTCAGTTAGGAACCTTAAAAGCTAAAAGACACAACCATAATCCACAAGCTATCTGCCGTTTTGTGGCTCAGGAATAAATAGAAGCCACATAACTTTCCTGTATCTCCTGAAGTCACTTAGCATAAACCTGTCAACTTTCTCTTACTTTGAAGTACTGTATGCCTAATCAAAGGATTTGTCATCGGGAAGATGGGAGGCCACTGAAAGCCAGTCCTGCCTCCGTGCTACCACCCAACTCCATGGTCACCATCCTGCTCTTGTTAATCTCTTGATCTGTGGTCCCTTAACAATCCTAGATTCATGTTTAGTGTAGCTGCAATCATTTCCAGTGACACTGAGCACCAGTGGAGAACCGCTGGCTTCTGATATGGCAACAGCTTTTGATGGATGGTATTTTCATCACAGGTCCTGAGTTCTGGCGAAGACCCTATGGTGTCTGATTATCATCCAACCTCCCCCAGTGTAACTGGGTGGTCCCTCCCTATGCTCCAGCAAAGACCTTGTCAGGCTGATGTAAATCCAGTACACAATTGGAAATTGTCTTTCGAATATGTCAACTACAATAAAAGGAGAAGGATGTGCCCCATGAGCCATTAGCATTTCTGGTGCAAGATTTATTCTAAAACACTTGGTGTTACTGTTACAAATGCTCATTTTGTGTTTTTTTAAATTAATTACAAATATAACACAAGCATACAGTCATTAAAATGCCTGCAACAAACTTGGCAACTGTACCCAATCTATACAACAGTGAACAATTCCCTCACTTTTTTTGGATTGGTACTAGTAATAATGCTAATGAATAATGGCTCATGGCTTATTAAAGATACATATCTACATTCAAGCCTGTATCCACTGGTATCTTATTATTTATTCTGGTGCTGTTGGGCATATATCACTAAAATATATGACCATGGTTACTGACAGACCTTTGGAGTCCAGAGGAGAGACTACAGCCGCTACATTTTATAATGAATGGTGGTATTGATATTAGGAATGAGATGACACTTTAAGTCTCCTGGCAGCAGACTTAAACTTCTGAATATTCTTTCAAGACAGGTGGGTTTCCACAATAACCTGCTTCAAGGCGGTTTTAAGGGGTAGTAATTTTTGTGCCCTTTGCCACTTCAAGTTGGTTCCTTTCGACAAAGTGGCATTGTGCCGTGCAAAAGAGTAACTCTGCTGCGATGTTGTAAGCAGCAGAAGTATGTGCATTGTGCTGAGTTGTCATCCATCACTGATGTCATTGTAGCTGGGTTCTTTTGTATTGTTTTCATATGAGGCTCTGTCAAGGTGTGCTTGTCAAGCTGTAATGTATGCCTCTGGGTATGCAGGGTGAATAGTGGAAGATTGAAAAGATATGTGAAAGCTTTGCATAGGCCAACAGAAAAAATACATAGTTGCCTGGAAACATTGTGGCACTTGTGTTCTTGTACCTTCCTTTTGGAAAGGCTCATATTAACTTATATTGTTTTTAAATTAAATCTCTCGTAATTGTTCTTGGATCTTGCAGATTGTTATTGCATTGTCAAGCTTTTCTACCACTTCCTGTGAGAGTGAGGGCTGTTTCCTCCAGGTATTGTTTTTTGTGATGGTTGGTTGCTTGTCAATTCTGGTCTCCAATCTCTCTCTTTATCTGCACCTTTTGCCTCTTGAGCAGCACAGTGGTGCTAGTGGGGGCAAGTGGCATTTCTGTAGGCAACACTTGGTACAAACAGGGCTGCTAATTGCTGCATTTGTTGCCAATGAACATATTCCCTACCTTTTGGTATTAGCAACAAGAAGGATTTTAACATACTTCAGGAGGATTTGCACTGATGAAGTAGGCATACGTATGAAATGAAATGCAGGTTTATGTGAAAATATTAATAAGAAGTGATATTAAGTGTAAGTAGGTACAACTTTATAAAGGATGCTGGACTCTGGGGTATATGTATGCAAATCCTGGAGGCAGGACAAGTTGAGAAACCTGTTGCATCCTTGGCTTTAATAATGGGTGTATCATATACAAAAGCAATGAGGTTTTGCGAAACTCTAATGGGACCACAGCTGAAGTATTGGGCAGCATATGTTTTAAGAAGGTCAAGGCCTTGGAGAAACCTCCAGGGCAGGAGGAGGGAGAGGGGTAATGCTCATGAAGAGAATTTTAAGAACAATACGTGGGATGACAGGGTGTTCGGTTAAGTTGAGCGATTAACAATGGTCAAAGATGCTCAAGACAATGAGTGATGTGGATTGAGGAGATAGAAATTGAAGATGATTTATTGCACAAGCACAAGAGGCGATCAATACATGGGGAAACATTTGTTTACGCAACAAGTTTGTGTGACCTGGAATGCACTGTCTGAAAAGACAGTGGAAGTGGAAGCAGAATCATGAATAACATTTACCAAAGACTTTGGGGGAAAAAAAGAAACACAGTGAGAAGAGCAGAGGAGTGATATTAATTGAAAATCTCTGATCTGGCACAGGCACAATGAATGAAATGGTCTTAATCTTTGAGTTCTTATGAGTGCAACAAAGAGACAGAAGTTTTCTGCATAAACACACAGAAGAGAAACCTTTTTTTATTGAGGCCTGGCTTCATATTGGCAAAGATGCACTTGTATTTCTCCAGAAGTGATAAGGTATTCTTTTCCCCAGGTATGAGAGACCCGTGAGACAGCACTTATTTATCATGTCATTTTCATCTTTAGAGAGATTGGTCATCTATCCCAGTAGAATCCTTATCTACTGCTGTGCTTTGAATAAACAAAATTTTCAAGGTGTCTCAGTGAAGGGAAGAGTTCCTTGTAACCTACTATCCTCATGCACATAATGGCGTGTTTGCCCACTCAGCAGCAGCTGCCTAAGATATGCTGAGTGACCAATTGCTATAACTCCTAACCATTAGCTGCTGGTCAGTCTGTGTTCCTATTTTTTAAGTAGGACCTTGAATATCGAAATTATACCATGGAAATCTGTAACCTCAACAAGCACAGTCTTGGTTTGGCTGACCTCAGAAAATCAGGACTTTAGTTTACCAAACTGTCGCCCCTGTCAGTCATATTACTGCATTGTTTAAGTTCTTGGTTGTAGTTTAAACTCCAATCAAAATATTGATTTGTTTGTTTGGGACTTCAATCAATAAGGCAACAGGAGATAGCCTGCTGCAGGAACGTCAGGAAACGTGTGTTGCAAATAATAAGCTGATTTGCCTGGGTTGCAACCGAACTGGTATATCCTGGCTCTTGCTTTCCAGTTCAGCTTCGAACATAGGTCAACAATTGGCCTCTGGTCTCTCCCCAAGCAGCACGGTGGCACAGTGGTTAGCACTGCTGCCTCACAGCACCAGACACCTGGGTTCAATTCCTGCCGCAGGCAACTGACTATATGGAGTTTGCACATTCTGTGTCTGCGTGGGTTTCCTCCGGTTGCTCTGGTTTCCTCCCACAGTCCAAAAATGTGCAGGTTAGGTGAATTGGCCATGCTAAATTGCCCGTAGTGTGAGGTGAAGGGGTATATATAGAAGGGTGGGTGTGGACTTGTTGGGCCGAAGGGCCCGTTTCCACACTAAGTAATCTAATACCATGAGTCTTTTGCTTCCAATTGGACAGCAGGATAACCTCCCTTTCAAACTGTCCCCAAATTGGTCAGCTAAAGCTGTTGTTTAATAACTCCTTGCAAGTCATAATCCATAGCATGATCAATAACTTTACATTGTGATTGGCCTAGGTGGGGTCAGACTTAATGCTAATTGTTTGAGTGGCATGCGTTCAATGTCTAATTGGCTCCTAAACATGATAGAGATTGATGTCATCTCTCACTGTCTCCTGTCTGGTTCCTTAAACTATCAATTATCCATAGGCCTGTCCTCTCAGTCTTCACTTTAATTGGCAAAATTCCATTAAATCAATCACTTATGACTGACTTTTTGTCTCTGAGAGGCCACTGTTACATGATTTTTTTTGTCTCCGTGGTTGAATAGCAAGAAGGAGTTTCCTTTTTTAGAAAAACAAAGAGTATAGTGTAAGTAGTTGCTTTGAATCTCAAAGGCATATAAACTAATACATATGTACAGATCGCAAACTACTAATTTGAACAGATTATTATAGAATATCCAAGAACCGTGAAGTACTGAAATGTACTTTATTACATAGTCTTGAGTGATCTGAATAGTCAAGAAGATAGGCAACCACAAGCTTAAAAACACCTGATTACCTTTTGTCAATTTTTTTCAGTTATAGAACCGATTAAAACAACAGCAGTGCAGAGGCATAGATATGACCATGGTTTCTTGATAAGGGTTAATCAACTTGGAGGATATCAACTCTGCCTAATTCAAACTTGAACTAGGATGTCAAGTAGAAATAAGGTAAACGGGGCCTTTTGGATTTGTAGCAGTAACGGTCAAATAAACGTGCATTGTTTGTTAACAACCTCATGGTGAGGCGAAGCAGAGTCATGTAATATTAAAGAACTGAAGCAACATTGGTTGCAGTTAAATACAATTATATATGTTTAGATTAATCAATGAATGTACTTTGAACAATAATAAATAAACTAAATCAATTATGAAATGTTAATTTCCTTTCTAATCCTACACATCTTCGTGGTGCAAGAATGCTACTACTGAGGTTAAGAGACTTTTATAAATGCAAGTGACGCAGTTCATGTTTCCTCTTGTGTTCGCTCAGCAGATGGATGGTGACTTTCCTGTGATGCTACTTTTTATAAATGACCGGACTTCTTCCAGCTACTCGGCGAATATCCCTTCGTCCTGAAAGGATGAGTTGTTACTGGATGAACAGCAGTTAAGAGGAAGTGCACATGCTGATATTCCTTTTGCATTAAAAGTATTTGATTGTTAATATTTGTGATTTTCCCACTTCAATGCCCTTAGAGTCTCAGAGATTTATGGCACGGGAACAGACCCTTTAGTCCAACTTTGTTCATGCTGACTAGATATCCCAAATTAATCTAGTCTCATTTGCCAGCACTTGGCCCATATCACTGTAAATCCTTCCTATTCATATGCCCATCCCGATGTCTTTTAAATGTTGTAATTGTACCAACATCCACCACTTCCTCTGGTAGTTCATTCCATACCTGCACCAACCACCCTTTGCATGAAACTGTTGCCCCTTGGGTTCCTTTTAAATCTTTCCCTTTTCACCCTAAACCAATGCCCTCTATTTCTGGACTCCCCCACCCCAAGGAAAAGACCTTATTTATTTACCCTATCCTTATCTCTCATGATTTTATAAACCTTTATAGGGTTAGCCCTCAGCCTCCGATACTCCAGGGAGAACAGCCCCAGCCTGTTCAGCCTCTCCCTATAGCTCAAACCCTCCAACTTTGGCAACATCCTTGTAAATCTTTTCTGAGCCCTTTCAAGTTTCACAACATCCTTCCTCTTGGAGGGAGACCAAAATTGCACACTATATTCTAAAAGTGGCCTAATCAATGTCCTGTACAGCCGCAACATGACCTCCCAAAACACTCAGTGTTGTCACATCCACATTGTTCTAGCTTATAATATGTTATGGGATGGTTTTGTTGTTGGCAAGTATGTATTGACCTGTGCGGACAATAGGATGACTTACTCTTGAAATCAGCCAGGAGAAAACTCATACAGTGGCACCTTATGTATGGTATCTCAGTTTTTGGATGACTGACAGCATGAGCTCTATCAAAGTACTGTGTCTCTCTTTTAAGATACAGGCTAGCACAAATCCCAATAACATTTAAACAACTGGGAATATGTCTGTACTTAAGAATATAGCAATGGCTTTCCAGCAATTCCTTTTTGTCCACATCAGCCCTGAGTTGCTTTTCGTCCTGCATGTGACCCAGATGTTGCTTGTGACTTAAACATGTCTTGTTTTATCTATGTGGTCATTATTTTGAATATAGTCATAGAGATTTTACAGGCCAGACATAGGTCATTTGGCCTGTTGTATTTATGCCAGTCATCAAACATTCTTCTGTTCTAATCCCATTTCCCAACAGTTGGCCTGTAGCTTTTTACCCTATGGCATTTCAAATGCTCATCTAAATACTACTTAAATGCCATTCAGGCAGTGACTTCCAGATACCCACAATACTCTTGGTGACAAAGGATTTCCTCAAATCCCCTCTAATGTCCTATTCCTTATCTATCCTTCATGTCTGTGCCCCTCATAACTTTTGTAGTCCTCAATCAGATACCCCCTCAGCCTTCTCCTCTCGAAGGAAAACAACCTCAGCCTCCCTCCTCGCTCTGCATTGCTAAATCGCTCCAACCCAGGCTACATCAAGATGGCTAAAGTGTTTCAGTGTGTCCCTGGAATAATCCGTATGGTGGAAATGTTGCTTTAAGACTGTGTGTAAAATGTTACTTCATGAAAAAGCTGGTTTCAGTGTGGGCCTCATGGTAATACGTAATAGAATTGGTTGTCATGGTATCTGGCTTTGTCACTTAAGGTTAGAGAGAATGGCTGGAATCCTCCAGAACCCAATCGTCTGGCTTGTCCTTTCCCCTGAAAAGATGTGATTTTTACAATTTCACAGCAGGACCTGCAGCTTTTACGAAAACTGAATAAAATGTGAAAGATGCTGAAGATGCTATCTCTCTCAGTCTATGTGCAATAATATCCATTTCATATGTGTGCTGATACATCAGTCACTTTTGACTAATCTATTTCAGACTTCTTGCATCCCTAGCTTGTGTACTGTACTCATAGAAGAATGGTAAAATAGAATTCTAATTTCTTGTTGGGGTAAAATGTGCAAATATTTAAATTACTTATGGATTTTTAAAATGTTTGGTATCATTGAACAGGCAACTGAATACTGTATTGCCAAATTGGATCACTAATTAATCTAACTCGTTAACAGAATAGAAAAATTACATTAAATGAATGTGAATTTTAAGAATTGTTTTCCCAAAAATAGATAACATTGGCTTCCTATGGCAAAACAAAAGTTGACTGTATAAAGTAACATGCCATATGGGCTTCAGGGAGAATAGGGTTAGTCAGGAAAGTAAAATCGAGGTAAAAATCATGATCAGTCCTTGTTTTATTGAATGCTATTGAGTTATTGAATTTATTAGGCTCTGAAGAAGGGTCACTGGATCCAAAACATTAACACTAATTTCTCTCCACAAATGTACCAAACTTGCTGAGTTTTTCCAATAATTCCTGGTTTTGTTTCTGATTTTCAGTATCTGGAGTTTTTTTTTAATTGAATGTCAGATTAGTTTGAAGAGCTATATGGCCTCTTCCAGTTCCTCTTGTTATGTTTTTGTGTGTCATGTAATAAACTAAGAACAAACCTGAATAGATGGTCAGATTTACAAAATTGGGCAGAAGAGAATATTTCCAATTCAGGGTCTGCCAAACTCTCAGCATTCTTTTTTTATCTTGAAGGCAAACTGGACGTTATCCTGAAATCTACATGAATGGTTCACATGGTTTCTTCTGGAAGCTGGTTTCATATGGTGTCTTAGATTGTGTCAATGCTATTTCTAGCACCATCTGAAATCAGTGTTTTAGGAGGAAGAATGACAACCAAGTGGATACTGAAGCAAAACCTGATTCAATGATTTTCTTTCTCTACTCATCAGTGGAACTTTGCAAGCAAGGATGGTTCTCTTCCACTGTCAGGGTGAGTCTGTAGGGGACTGTACAGACCAATGCAGCTACTTGGGCAGGTGGTGGTCATGAGAAAGGCAAGATAGGGCATTGGTGTGGCAACACCCTCCTTTTGCTGTTTCCTGTACTATCAATACACCCATAACCTCATACCTGCTCACCCCACCCGAAAAGAAAAATGCAAGAAGCTAATGAATTTCTGGTCTCAATCTTTGTGATTAAAGCAGCCTGTGCTGCAGCTGCCCTTTCTGTGCCTGTGGAGAAATAAAATTCTGTGTTTTCTCCTTTACCAATTCCTGAGCCAGCAGCCTGCTCTGGTTTCTCTGCACCTCCCTTGATGCATCATTTGAGCTCATCTTGGTGAGCAACCTGACTCCTGTGTTCCCATGACCTCAATTTCCATCTAAACTCTTGATAACTTCCCATTTTGACCTCTCCAAATCAATGTCATATTTCTTGCAATTCCATGTTTGAATCTGTCCATTTGATTTTCTCTTCCCACAACAACACTAATAGTCATGATCTATTTCACAAACAATATTGTCTATGTTGCACTTAATACCATTTCTCCTCTATCTTCTGACATAGTCAAACACGCCATCTACTTTCAACACATTTTTTCCATTGTTCAGGCACGTAGGAATTCCCTCACTTTTAGACACTTGATCATAGCAAGAATATCTCCAGCAATGGCTTACCCTGTTAGTCCCATTAGGTTACTTCTAGTATTCTCCAAGAATATATCCTTGGCTGTCTCAATACAAGCTACCTCTTGACATTACATCCAAAAGCAGATTGGAATCAGATGCAGATGTTCATAGTAGATTTAACTGTAACTTTAAATTGCCTCTGCCAAAGTGCTTCTGTGTTTGAACAGCATTAAGTCCCATATGAAACAGAGTTTTGTTCTAATTAAATATTGATGCTCTGCCTATTCCATCTTTCTCCTCAGCCACTGTAGTTTCAGTTTGAACTTTCATTGTCTTTTTTGGTGCCAAACTGAATTTCGAATTCCATGCCCTCTTCAATACGGGGACCAATACCTCTCGCTGCCTTAACCCTGGTCACTTCTGTTTCAGTCTTTCTGGTGCTGAAATCCTCTGTGAAATGTAGAGTGGACAGCGCTGCACCCCCTTCCCCACCCCCCCCACCCCCCTCAGCCCAATGTAAATCTCCACTGCCCTTCTACTGGATCTACTTTACAGAAGTGCCTTGGGGCATTTTAATATTAGAGGACCTGCACAAGTACTTTGTCCATTAGGCAACAATATATCAACGATTATATAATTCAGCAGTATTGTAAATAATGTTTTTATTCAATGTTTTGGTTCATTGAACCTGTTGAACAACAGTTATCTAAAAGAATTTTCAGTCAGTCATGACCTTTTCACAGGGTGACCGATTTCTTCTGGTGTTCAGAGTCTTGGTTAATTTCTAGCACCATTTGAAATCGGTTACAATGCAAAGGGAAATACACCAATGCCTTGAATGAAAAACAATGTGTAAGACTGAATAGTGTGATCACAGGAATACACATGGTATAAAATACAGTTTGATATTCGGAGAATGCACCATCACTGTGCAATCAAAAAACCTTAATGTTTTCATTGTCCAAATAATGACTACAATTGAAGCAATGGTTCCTGCATTTATATATGTAACAAAACCATCTACGAGAACAGTTATGATTGCTACATTATGTGAATTGTTCATATTATCGATCTTAAAAAGACAAGAAGTAGCTATTTTGCAATCCTTTAAGTGGATGAAAAATGACAAGTTTTGGATCCTGCATATTTTGGTGAAATATGATTTTAAATGATTATTGTAAAATGGTGTTCAGAATGAATTATGATCACATTTGTTATAGAACATAGAAGAATACAGCACAGTACAGGCCCTTTGGCCCTCGATGTTGTGCCGATCCAAGCCCACCTAACCTACACTAGCCCACTATCCTCCTTATGACTATCCAATGCCCGCTTAAATGCGCATAAAGAGGGAGAGTCCACCACTGCTACTGGCAGGGCATTCCATGAACTCATGACTCGCTGAGTAAAGAACCTACCCCTAACATCTGTCCTTTACCTACCACCCCTTAATTTAAAGCTATGCCCCCTCATAATAGCTGACTCCATACGTGGAAAAAGGTTCTCCCGGTCAACCCTATCTAAACCCCTAATCATCTTGTACACCTCTATCAAGTCACCCCTAAACCTTCTTTTCTCCAATGAAAACAACCCCAAGTGCCTTAGCCTTTCCTCATACGATCTTCCTACCATACCAAGCAACATCCTGGTAAACCTCCTCTGCACCCGTTCCAGTGCCTCCACATCCTTCCTATAGTATGGCGACCAAAACTGCACACAATACTCCAGACGTGGCCGCACCAGAGTCTTATACAACTGCAACATGACCTCAGGACTCCGGAACTCGATTCCTCTACCAATAAAAGCCAGTACGCCATATGCCTTCTTCACCGCACTATTTACCTGGGTGGCAACTTTCAAAGATCTGTGTACATGGACACCAAGATCCCTCTGCTCACTCACACTACCAAGTATCCAACCATTAGCCCAGTACCCCATCTTTTTGTTACTCTTACCAAAGTGAATCACCTCACACTTAGCTACATTGAACTCCATTTGCCACCTTTCTGCCCAACTCTGCAGCTTATCTATATCCCGCTGTAACCTGCCACATCCTTCCTCACTGTCAACAACTCCTCCGACTTTTGTATCATCCTCAAACTTGCTCACCCAACCTTCTAACCCCTCCTCAAGGTCATTTATAAAAATGACAAACAGCAATGGTCCCAAAACAGATCCTTGCGGAACACCGCTAGTAACAGCACTCCAAGATGAACCTTTACCATCAACTACTACCCTCTGTCTTCTTCCAGCCAGCCAATTTCTAATCCAAACCTCCAACTCGCCTCAATGCCATACCTCTGTATTTTTTGCAGTAGCCTACCATGGGGAACCTTATCAAACGCCTTACTAAAATCCATTTACACCACATCTACCACTTTCCCCTCGTCCACCTCCTTAGTCACCTTCTCAAAGAATTCAATAAAGTTTGTGAGGCACGACCTGCCCTTCACAAAACCATGCTGACTATCCTTGATCACATTATTCCTATCCAGATGTTCATAAATCCTATCCCTTACAATTCTCTCTAAGACTTTGCTCACAACAGAAGTGAAACTCACCGGCCTATAGTTACTAGGGTTATCCCTACTCCCCTTCTTGAACAAGGGAACCACATTTGCTAGCCTCCAGTCTTCTGGCACTATTCCTGTAGACAACGAGGACATAAAAATCAAGGCCAATGGCTCTGCAATCTCCTCCCTTGCTTCCCAGCGAATCCTAGAATAAATGCCATCAGGCCCAGGGGATTTATCTATTTTCACCCTTTCCAGAATTTCCAACACCTCTTCCCTACATATCTCAAAGCCATCCATTCTACTTAATTGTGACTCAGTATTCACATCGGCAACAATGTCCTGTTCCTGAGTGAATACTGACGAAAAGTATTCATTCAGTGTCTCCCCAATCTCTTCAGCCTCCACACGCAACTTCCCACTACTATCCTTGACTGGACCTATTCCTACCCTAGCCATTCTTTTATTCCTGACATACCTATAGAAAGCCTTAGGATTTTCCCTAATCCTACCAACTAAGGACCTTTCATGTCCTCTCCTTGCTGCTCTTAGCTCTCTCTTCAGGTCCTTCCTGACTACCTTATAACTCTCAATCGCCCCAATTGAACCTTCACGCCTCATCTTTACATAGACCACCCTCTTCCATTTAACAAGGGATTCCAATTCCTTATTAAACTACGGCTCTCTCACACGACCCTTTCCTCCCTGCCTGACAGGTACATACTTATCAAGGACACTCAATAGTTGCTCCTTGAACAAGCTCCACATATCAATAACGCCCTTGCCTTGAAGCCTACTTTTCCAAGCCACGCATCCTAAGTCATGCCTCACCGCATCATAATTTCCCTGCCCCCAGCTATAACTCTTACCCTGCAGTGCACACTTATCCCTCTCCATCACTAAAGTAAAAGTCACCGAATTGTGGTCAGTGTCCCCAAAGTGCTCACCTACCTCTAATTCCAACACCTGGCCTGGTTCGTTACCCAGAACCAAATCCAGTATGGCCTCACCTCTTGTTGGCCTGCCTACATATTGTGTCAGGAAACCCTCCTGCACACATTTGACAAACACCGACCCATCTAACGAACTTGAGCTATAGCTTTCCCAGTCAATATCAGGAAAGTTAAAGTCCCGCATAACAACCACCCTATTACTTTGATTCTTCTCCTGAATCATCCTTGCAATTCTTTCTTCTACGTTTCTAGGACTATTAGGAGGCCTGTAAAAGACTCCTAACAGGGTGACCTCACCTTTCCTATTCCTAAACTCAGCCCAAGCTACCTCAGATGGCGAGTCTTCATCCATTGTCCTTTCCACCGCTGTAATACTATCTTTGACAAGCAATGCCACACCTCCCCCTCTTTTACCCCCACTTCTGACCCTACTAAAACCCTGAAACCTGCAACAGCCAATCCTGTTCCTGCTCTACCCATGTCTCCGTAATAGCCACAACATCGAAGTCCCAGGTACCAATCCATGCTGCAAGTTCAAACCCACGCTGCAAGTTATATTTAGCCATTTCTCACATGCTTAATTCACCTATATTTAATATAATTAAGTTATTACTACTGTGCACAGAATGGAGGAATATTGTCCAAATCGTGGCTGTGGGGATGCATAGTCAATTTTTGTTTTCTTCTGCTTTTAATGGCCTTCTCAGTCCCGCACCACTCGCACAGCAAGAAGTTGGGAGAATGGCCTGTTCTACACGCATTTTGCCTCTTCTGGACAGCAAGGCTGTTACAGGAACTTCATTTTTCTAATGACTTTTTAATGCTTTTTTGTAAATATTTTTATTGAGGAAAAGATTTTAGATTTTACAAAATTATAGAAGTACGACAAAATAGTATAACAATCTTATATAAACCATTAACAGTAAACAAACTGCTACTCTACTCCACAGTTTAAAAGAAGTAGAAATTTTAAAAAGTTACCCATACTACAATTCAATAAATAAATTTAACAAAACAAAATAAACTTAAATTGAATTAAACCAAGGCAAATTAAACTAAATTAAGTTACAACACTCAGCGCAACCCCACCAAAGCTCCCCATCACCGAGAGCATCAGTTGGCATACCTATATTTATTCAGAATTCTTCCTCCCGGGGCCCCCGGCCTGCAAGACACAGGTCCCACAGCTATGCAAAGACCCTGACCAATATCACTGACAAGTCTGTGTCTGTATAGTTCAAAAAGGGCCAGCAAATCCAATAAAAGAATTCCATTTTCTGGTGCACCATACTTGTAAGGCAGTCCAGGGGGATGTGCTCCATAACTAACTTATACCACCCCGAGATTCCTGGGGGATTTTCTGACGTACATCTCATCAGAATGTTCTTCGCACAATATGGAAGAACATTAAAGTGTTTCTTGCCATGCGTGTCCAAAGAGGGCAGGTTTGGCAGACCCAAGAGGAGCAACACTGGGTCTACCTTGACATCAGTTCCCAAGACCCCTTCCAAGACACTTGCTATATTGGCCTAATACCTACGAAGCTTGTGGCATGACCACAAGCAATGAGTAAGAGTACTAAGATTCATTTTACATTTGGGGCACATTGGAAACACTCTAGTCTTAAATTTTGCAAGCTGCTCCGGTGCCAGATAAGCCCCGTGGAGGACCTTCAGTTGCCTAGCCTGCATTCTAATGCAAATTGAAATCTTCCATGCGTTCTCCCAAATATCCTTCCACGTCTCTGGCGAGATCACCACCCCCAATTCGAGTCCATACCCTGTACAGCTGTTCATTGTACTTTGAGACACTCCCTCCTCATAAATGATTAGAGGGTGCTAACCGAAAGAGTACCTGTGGTCCGGAGTACTCTCCTCTCCATGTTAAACTTATCGGGACTAACCATTAATGTAGTCTTTTTCTGTGTATAAAGTCCCTAATCTGAAAATAACGAAAGAGGTCCCTCTTAGATAGTTCATATTTCTGGTTCAACTGCTAGAGACATCAGGACCTCCCCCTCAAATAGATCTCCCAAACAGGAAATTCCTCTCGACTTCCAGACCCTAAAGCCAGAATCCATCGATTCCGGACGGAATCCTGGCATTGCTACTGTGGGAGTAAAAGGGCAAGTTTTTTTGTGAATTGCCCTCAATTTATCGCATAACTCTCCATGCTTTAACCGAATTAAGAACAATCTGATTTCTGGAATACTCCATAACAGTCCTCATCTTGTCCATGAATAAACAGCTTGTCATGGAGCCCACAAGAGAGCAGGCTATTCTGGACCTAGTGCTTTGCAATGAACCAGACTCTATAAAAGATCTTAAAGTAAGGGAACCCTTAGGAAGTAGCGACCATAATATGGTAGAGTTCAGTCTGGAGTTTGAAAGGGAGAAGGCGAAATCTGATGTAATGGTGTTACAGTTGAATAAAGGTAATTATGAGGGCATGAGAGAGGAACTGACTAAAATAGACTGGAAGCAGAGGCTAACCGGGAAGACACTAGAGCAAAAATGGCAGGAGTTTGTAGGTATAATTGAGGACACTGTACAGAGGTTCATTCCCAAGAAAAGAAAGATTAACCGGGGAGGGATTAGACAACCTTGGCTGACGAAGGAAGTCAGGAAATGTATTAAAGAAAAAGAGAGATCCTATAAAGTGGCTAAGAACAGTGGGAAATCAGAAGATTGGGAAGGATACAAAAGCAAACAGAGGATAACAAAGAGTGTAATAAGAAATGAGAGGATCAAATATGAAGGTAGGCTAGCCAGTAATATTAGAAATAATAGTAAAAGTTTCTTTCAGTACATAAGAAACAAACGACAGGCAAAAGTAGACATTGGGCCACTTCAAACTGATGCAGGGAGCCTAGTGATGGGAGATAAGGAAATAGCAGGAGAACTTAACAAGTACTTTGCGTCAGTTTTCACAGTGGAAGACATGAGTAATATCCCAAAAATTAAAGGGTGTCACGGGGCTGAGTTGAGTATGGTTGCCATTACGAAAGAGATAGTGCTAGAAAAGTTAAAAAGTCTTAAAATTGATAAATCTTCTGGCCCCGATGGGATACACCCTAGAGTTCTGAGAGAGGTTGCTGAAGAAATAGCAGAGGCATTGGTTGAGATGTTTCAAGAGTCACTGGAGTCAGGAAAGGTCCCGGATGATTGGAAGATGGCTGTAGTAACCCCCTTGTTCAAGAAAGGATCAAGGCAAAAGATGGAAAATTATAGGCCAATCAGCTTAACCTCGGTTGTTGGTAAAATTCTAGAATCCATCATTAAGGATGAGGTTTCTAAATTCTTGGAAGAGCAGAGTCTGATTAGAACAAGTCAACATGGATTTAGTAAAGGGAGGTCATGCCTGACAAACCTGTTGGAATTTTTTGAAGAGGTAACAAGTAGGTTAGACCAGGGGAACCCAGTGGATGTGGTCTATCTGGACTTTCAAAAGGCCTTTGATAAGGTGCCACACGGGAGACTGCTGAGCAAGGTGAGGGCCCATGGTGTTCGAGGTGAGCTGCTGGGATGGATTGAGGATTGGCTATCTAACAGAAGGCAGAGAGTTGGGATAAAAGGTTCTTTTTCAGAATGGCAGCCGGTGACGAGCGGTGTCCCGCAGGGTTCGGTGCTGGGGCCACAGCTGTTTGCATTATATATTAATGATTTGGATGAGGGAACCGGGGGCATTCTAGCGAAGTTTGCCGATGATACAAAGTTAGGTAGACAGGCAGGTAGTACTAAGGAAGTGGGGAGGCTACAGAAGGATCTAGACAGGTTGGGAGAGTGGTCCAGGAAATGGCTGATGGAATTTAACGTGAGCAAGTGCGAGGTCTTGCACTTTGGCAAAAAGAATATAGGAATGGACTACTTTCTAAATGGTGAGAAACTTAATAAAGCCAAAGCACAAAGGGATCTGGGAGTGCTAGTCGAGGATTCTCTAAAGGTAAACATGCAGGTTGAGTCTGTGATTAAGAAAGCGAATGCAATGTTGTCTCTTATCTCAAGAGGGTTGGAATATAAAAGCAGAGATGTACTACTAAGACTTTATAAAGCTCTGGTTAGGCCCCATTTGGAGTACTGTGTCCAGTTTTGGTCCCCACACCTCAGGAAGGACATACTGGCACTGGAACGTGTCCAGCGGAGATTCACACGGATGATCCCTGGAATGACAGGTCTAGCATATGAGGAACGGCTGAGGATACTGGGATTGTATTCGTTGGAGTTTAGAAGATTAAGGGGAGATCTAATAGAGACGTACAAAATAATACATGGCTTTGAAAAGGTGGATGCTAGAAAATTGTTTCTGTTAGGCGAGGAGACTAGGACCCGTGGACACAGCCTTAGAACTAGAGGGGGTCATTTCAGAACGGAAATGCGGAGACATTTCTTCAGCCAGAGAGTGGTGGGCCTGTGGAATTCATTGCCACGGAGTGCAGTGGAAGCCGGGACGCTAAATGTCTTCAAGGCCGAGATTGATAGGTTCTTGTTGTCTAGAGGAATTAAGGGCTACGGAGAGAACGCTGGCAAGTGGAGCTGAAATGCGCATCAGCCATGATTGAATGGCGGAGTGGACTCGATGGGCCGAATGGCCTTACTTCCACTCCTATGTCTTATGGTCTTATGGTCTTAAACATACTGCTTGGAAGGCCTCGCTGTCCAGCCAAATTGACCTTGAGTCCTGGCAAGCCCAATCAGCCACATTGGATAATAGGGAATTTAATTGATATTTCTTAAAATCTGGAAAGACCACACTTTCCTCACCCCCTGCGGGAACTGCAATTTGGCAAGCTTAATAAGAGGGCACCTGTAACGCCAGGTAAAGAACCGAGCCAGCTGTTAAGCCTCCATAGCCGCCTCCCTGGGCGGCATCAAAGGGAGCATTCCCATGGGATATATTAAAGGAGGAAGAACATTCATTTTGACCAGATCTATTCTACCCAACCAGGCTATTGGAAGATCCTCCCAGCACTGGAGGTCCTGTCTTATCTTCTTTAGTAACTGCACAAAATTAGCTCTATATAATTGATCAAAGGTGGTGATAAAAATGCCGAAATACAGGAAACTTCCCTGTGATCACCTGAAAGGGAATCAGATTCCATCCCCAAGATTGAGTCCTCTAACAAGACCCACACAGGCATGCCTCCAATCTCATAAAGTAGATTTTATACTCCAAGAAAGAGCAAATAAATTAATCACTTGTATTAAACGGGGCGCAGATATTGTCGGGTTAGTTATAAAAAGAAGAACGTCATCTGCATAAAGGGTCACCTTATGCCCTCCTGATCCTACCTCTGGGGCACTTACACTGGGGTCCCTCCAGATAGCCTCTGCCAACAGCTCAATCACTAATGTAAACAGCAGCGGTGAAAGGAAGCACCCTTGTTGGCTGCCTCTACTGATAATAAAATTGTCAGACCTTTTACCATTCGTGAAAACTGCTGCCTTAGGATCATTGTATAACACTGCCACTCACCTGGCAAAGACCCCTCCAAGACCAAACCGTCCAGGACATAGAAGAAGTGTGGCCACTCCACCTGGTCAAACGCTTTCTCTACATCCAGGGAGACCACTAAGCCCGGGATCGACCCTTGCTGGCATGCCTGAACCATATTCAGTATTCTTCTAACATTGTTAGACGACCTGAGATCCCTAAAAACCTGTCTGGTCCTCCTTTACAATGGAGGGTAAGACCATCTCCAGCCTCAATGCCAGCGTTTTCGACAAAATTTTAAAATCCATGTTTAATAGCGATATGGGCTGATCTGAAGTTCAATTCTCCGGGGCTTTCCCTCTCTCGAGAATAAGGGAGATATTTGCTTCTCCCAGAGAAGGTGGGAAGCAGTGCTGACAATACAAATAATTGTACATATCCAACATTGGCCCGGCCAGCATGTGTGTAAACTCTTTATAAAACTCGCTCTGAAATCCATCTGGGCCGGGTGCTTTACCGTTCTGGAGCTGCCTCCTGTATCTCTTGGATTTTCAGAGAGGCAATCAAAAGAGACGCTTGCTCTGAGGTTACACCTGGGAGGTCCAAGGTCTTTAAAAAAAAGGACTCCATCATCTCCAATCTGTCCTCACAGCTCTCCAACTTTAGAATTTAGAATCTCCTAAATGTTGCTTTAATCTTTTTTCGAGTTGCAAGTGAGAGTACCAGCACACACTCTGATGGATCTGATAGATTGGGGGGCACTCTTCTTTGGTGGCCAGGTACACCAGATATCTACTTCGTTTATTATCATACTTTAATAACCTCTGTTTCGAAAAGGAGATCTCCCTCTTTGCTGTCTAGGTGAGCCCAGCGTTCGCAGTACCCCTGAGGGCAGTAATCCACTGCAACTTGATCACAGACGGTCTGTCAAAGTGTGCTGTCTCAGCTGTCTTCAACCAGGCCTCAAGCATTCGCTGCTGCTCTCTCTCTCCTCTACTGCGTCCGGGTCGCCAAGTAAGAAATAATCAAACCCCTTACATAGACCTTGACAGTCTCCCAAAGCACCAATGGGTTACTGGCCATATCTGAATTAACGTCCCAAAAAATTTTAAATGCCCACGAAAAATACTAAGTGTACTTTGATCCTTTCCCTCTGAAGGATACCATGTGCTGATGCTGCAAGCCTGTCCCATCACCACCGGCCTTAACCCCCATGTACACTGCCGCATGATCAGAAATGGCTATGTTTCCAATTCGACAGGACAGCACTAAATTCAAAAAGACCGATGGGGGAAAAAATATGTCAATCCTACCGTAACACTTGTGTGGGTTAGAGAAAAAGGTGAAGTCCCTACCCTCCTAGTGAATAATTAACCTATTTAAAAAGAAAAGGTAAGGTTTAGGCCAACAAGGTTTCAACTTGATTAAGATGGTAGAAATCTCATCTTTTTAGAAGATTGAGAGTTCAGAGCCTGTTGTAAACAGATTTTTCATTGTGCAGAAAACCATGAATACAGCACTCAGTCACACCTCTCTGCTGTTCAGCTGAACGTATCAATTTCATTGCAGTACTGCAGGAACTTCTCCTGAGGTAATGTCCAACCTTTATTCCTCAACCAACAAACTGATAAAATGGATGGTCTGACCAGGGGGAATTAAGGATGGGCAACAAATGCTAACCTTGACAATGATAGTCACATTTCAGGAAAGAATAAGTTGTACTCATTTTGACTGTTGGTGAAATATTGCTATTTAGTGGTTGAATTTGTCAACATAACTGTAACCGTACTTCAAACTGATTGAAACCAATGTCCTTTGGATGTTCTACAATTGCAGATTTGTTTGAAAGGTGCTTTCCACAAGTATGTAACTTTACAGAGTGATAAGTGTTTTAGTTTGTGCCTAATTTCAAAAGGTAGCTGCTGCGCACAGTTTCCCAGAGTTGAGGTTACCAGTCTGGTTGTGCCACAGTGACAATTGTAATCTAGTATAGGGCCAAGAGTGGTAATTATATGGAGTATAACTGAGTCATTACATTCACCAAGTTACTTTTTATACATATTAAGTTTAAATATATAAGCTGACTTTAGATGTTTTGCAACATGGTTGATAACCTACTACGTGATGCGGCACGGTGGCACAGTGGTTAGCACTGCTGCCTCACAGCGCTGGAGACCCGGGTTCATATCCCGCCTCAGGCGACTGACTGTGTGGAGTTTGCACGTTCTCCCCGTGTCTGCGTGGGTTTCCTCCGGGTGCTCCGGTTTCCTCCCACAGTCCAAAGATGTGCAGGTCAGGTGAATTGGCCATGCTAAATTGCCCGTAGTGTTAGGTAAGGGGTAGATGTAGATGTAGATGTAGGGGTATGGGTGGGTTACGCTTCGGCGGGGCGGTGTGGACTTGTTGGGCCGAAGGGCCTGTTTCCACACTGTAAGTAATCTAATCTAATCTAATCTAATCATCTGCTCATCACTGCGTTTGTGTGTATTGGGCTGAAATTCATCAACAGAGAAAAGACCGGATGTAATGCCAGTGAGCAGTGCGACCTGTGGCAGCATTTTACTGATGTCAGCCACATAGGGGGCAGTAGTCAGGATTGTGATCCATTTGAGTCCAGCAAACTGCCTTGAGGTAAGTTTCTTTTAACAAGCTGAAGAGTTGATGCTGCAATCTTCAAAGAACAGTGTAATTGTTGCTTGGGAGTAGATCTCCTCTGTGGACTAAAGTGAGGTGGTGAAGCCATGCTCCCAAATACACTGAAAGGACTTGTTGAGAAAATGCTGGTGGTGTGGAATGTGGTCTTTAATTGAATACAATCAGGCATCTAAGTGCCCAGTTTAGTTGACTTGCATTTGGCCACATTGTGGAGATTCCCAACTTGTAAAAACATCTGTTCCTGCATTACAAAGAGATCTATTGCTACATGCAAGGTGTCAAGTCTTTTAAGATATCCCATGGTTGTGACAATGTATTTTTTTATAAACAACAGAAAGAAGTCCTTTCGTTCTGTCTATGTCTTCCCACCTACATTTTACCAGCCTGCCTCCTGTGGGCTGGTAGAAGTCCAGCACATTGTTCATTATTAGAGTTCAAAATTCTAACTATTTAATAACTATAGTCTGTATAGATGTAACAGTTCGACTGAAGCTGCACAGTAACACAGCTTGTTGAAGTAGCACTTTCCTTGGATTATCCCCTCACCAAGAAAATCATGCATTTACACATGTTTAGTGTTTCTTTTCCATTCATAACACTTGATACATTAGATTTGATTCTAGGAATTGTACTTGACATGATTTCCTACTCCCACAGTCCATGAATCATCAGGATCTTACTATTTTGCAAGGATTTTATTTTGAGTTTTATGCTAATTTACTGCAACTAGCATCAGTGTTTCCTAACTTCCAGAGTTGCAGAACCTGCACCTTCTAATGTCTTCATTGGAAAGGATTTTTTTTTTGGTGGTGAATTCATGTTGTTCTTTTCTCCTTATTTAAAATTCCATTCATTTTTCAGATCAGCAGCCATTGTGGAAGCTTGCTATTGGCTGATTTGAATCTAGAACATGCATGAACTAGATGCAGAGGTTGACTGTTAAGCACTACACTATTATCCAAATCTTTGATCACTTAAACTATCATTATTCCTCTGCAGCAGCCTTTGTCCTTGTCACCAATTACTTTCCTACCTGTCTTTGTGTCATCAGAAAACGTGGCTACATATCTTTCATCCAACAAATTTATATAAATTGTAAGCAGTTGAGTTCCCTGCACCAATTCTTGTTGGAATACCACTTGCCATCCTACCATCCCAATAAAAGACTCATTTACACCCACTCTGCTTTCTCTTAGTCTGTTAATCTGTGTTCCTGATGAAGGGCTCATGCCTGAAATGGAGGTTCTCCTACTCCTCTGATGCTGCTTGACCTGCTCTGCTTTTCCAGTGCCACACTTTTCAACTACTAATCTGTGTTGCCAGTATACTTCCACAATAGCCTTTGATGTAATGCCTTATAAAATGTTGGAAATCCCAAGTAAAGCATATCCACCAGTTCCTCTTTATGCACAGCATGTGTTCCCTTCACAAATAACTCCAATAGATAGGTAAAACATTATTTTATGACTACCTTGAATTTATTGAAGTACCCTGTTGTAACTTAATATTGTTTCTAGCATTTTCTCTATGGTAGATACTAAATGAACTGGCCTGTAGTGTTCTGCTTTTTCTCGCTTTCCCTTTATTCAAGTAGGAGTTCCGTTAGACAGCAATTGTAACCTTCCCTAAATCAAAGGAGTTTTAGAAAATTAAAATCAATGCATCAATTATCTCACTACTCTTGGCTCAAGGAAGCTTTTGTAGCCTTTTCTTTAAAATTGTAGTGTTTATTTTTCAATAGCGAAAGACTTACTAAGAATCTTTTCAAAAAAGTTCTATTTTTGTGTATTCTAGGGAGTACTTGAGTAACCAAAGAAATATGCTACATTAATGACCCCTGCAGAATATCAGGGATGTAACAACTTAGATTAAATATTTTTGAGCTTTCTAGTTACTGCTGTTGGCTCTGAACTGCTTTAAATTTAAAATTCTCATGTTCAAGTTTAAGTCTATGTTAATGAATCGCCCTTTCCTCTGAGAACCTTGCATTCATCTGACCTTTGCCTCTTGTGGATCCCCTGCACCATCTTTGCCCAACCCACACTAGCGGCAGCTATTCCAACTTCCTACTTGGATGTTGTAGTGTTAATGAAATTAACATTTCTCTATGGCATTCTGTATTGTCCAAAGACACACAAAAATTAAACAATTCTAATAAAAAGAAACAAGTCACATTAAAAAAACATTCATAGAAGTGGATGCTGAACTAGGAAATTCCAACAGCCAGATTTAAAATGATTTATTTTTTGTAAAATTGACCATCACAGATGCCAACTAATTTTAACTTGTATTAGTAGCTCCTCCAATCCAAGCCAACCACCTCACTTGACAATTTACCTGGCAAGGTCTTAACTTCAAAATTTCTATCCAGTTTGTTGGTATATTTTTAAGAAATCACTAAAGAAACAGATGTTATATAGTCATACAGCAAGGAAGCAGATCATTCAGTCCAACTAGTCCATGCCGACCATAATCCCAAATTAAACTAGTCCAATCTGCCTGTGCTTGGCTCATATTCCGCCAAATATTTCTTATGCATATACTTATCAAAATGTCTTTTAAACGTTGTAATTGCACCCACATCCACTACTTCCTGTTGCGTCCATTAGACACACAAATCACTCACTGTGTAAAGAAGTTGACCTTCATGTGTTTTTTTTTCTAATCTTTCTCCTCTCACCTTAGAACATTATGTATTCCCTATTTTGATTTGTTTTCAGTTTTAAATCATAGAACGGTATAAGTTAGCAACCTAAGCTATGGTGAACATTCTTCAAAGTTTAAACATTTCATAGAGCATGATATTTTTTATTTCCTGACTGAATTTCTTGAAATGGAATAATGGGATCTCACCTCAACTGTGACCTGCCCTTTGCTAATATCTCTGCCATCTCACCTCCTTTAACACCTTTGTTCAAAATAATCAATGATCAAACTTTTGATCATCTCTCCTTATGCTTTTCATGTCAATTTCTTTTAACTGTGAGTATACATAAATAACCTATCCACTTAAATCCTTCTGGAGGAGTCCTGAACTATTCGGCTGAGAAGACCTTGAGATTTGGAGTGGGTGTATGTTGCACACGTTGTCATGAATAGGCTACATTTCCTGATATCAGAAGAAGGATGAGACAGCAACTAACCAGTTCCTTACTTACACAAACTATGTGAGAAACTCCTGAGTGGCATTTGAGTAACCACAACCCGGACTCTTCATTAAATGTTAATACTTTCCCTTCATTGACCATTATGTCCTGTTGGCCATAGTACAAAAATGAAAGGAAATACAGAAATAATGCTCAAATCTAAATTTCTTGATGAAATTGGGTCCAAACCTGAATAATCACAATTGTGAATCTCCATTGTCTTTTTTTCTCTTAATTAATAGAATGTGTGTATCACTGACTATGCCTGTATTTATTTTGCTGTTTGGGATGCAGTGCCAGGAATTTGACAAAGCAACATTGTTCCAAGGAACTTGCAAGTGGTAGTGTTCTTATGAATCTTAGTTGTTATGAATTAAATTGAGAGCTTCTTGTTATTGGTAAACACTGCTGCCATTGTGCATTGGCATTGGAGAGAGTGAATATTGAAGGTGTTAGATGGGTGAATCTATTAAATAGACTGCTTTTACTCCAAAAAGTTTCAAGGTTCTTGATTGGTATTGAAGCTGCATTCATCCAGGTCAGTTGCATTTGTTCCATCACACTCCAAAGTTGTGACTTCTGCATAATAGAGAAGCTTGCAGGATTTGGCCTTTGCTAGTTATAGTGCTGCAAGACAGTGCTCTTGTGGCAGCAGTATTGCTAGCAGAAGGTTACTGACACATGGAATTTGGAGGATGATTTCCAGCAACTGTGGAACTTGAAGCCGTCTTTTCAGACTGAACCATCTCCCCACAAATGGCAGCAGACTGGTTGACTGCCAGGCAAAAGGTGTTGAGCAAGTGGTACATTGGGAACACAATGCATTCTTTTTTGAGAGAGAAGAGTTTGTTTCTTGTAGTGCAATGGCTAAAAGTCTTTTGAGAACAGATTTGCAGGACATTAGTGCCAGCTTGCCAGTCATCTTAAACACTGATATTCACAACGATGATGCCAGCAGTCTAAATTGTCATTTCACCATCTACACAATGCCCTATGCCAAGTTGGTATTTGATTCCTCTGTGCACCTTGGCAATGCCATCAGGTTTTCTGGCAGGTCTCTTAATGAATCAAGTGTTTTGTTTGTGCAGACTGATTAGCATTCTTGTACTGCCAGGCTCTTCAGGGTTCTCATCTGAATCCTCTGCAGCAGAGAGGCACTGAATTTTTCAAATTAATGAAAACTGCCCTGGTATGTTCTATCCAAAGTAAGGGACAAATCCAATTTGTCCAAATTCCATCCCATCAGTCCATTCGCAATTTAACAAGTAGGACCATTACCACTGCACCAGAGTCCCAAATTCCTGAAGGTTTGTCTTTACATACAGTCCACTTTTACATACCCCTTTACTGTATTGGACCCTGGCCAACAGCCATTGTGAGCTTGTGATCTGGTTCACTGGCACCAGACTTTATTTTTAATTAGGTAAAAACAATGACTGCAGATGCTGAAAACCAAATACTGGATTAGTGGTTGCTGAAAACCAAATACTGACAATGGGTCGGCCAGGGTGGTCAGGATTGTGGATCTTGGGAAGGAGGTAGAACCGGGCAGTGCGGGGTTCCCAGACTGAGGTTGGAAACTGTGGATGGGAGATCTCCTGAGGTGAACCTTCACATAAACCAAATCATCCGCCGACATTTCCGCCACCTCCAAAAAGACCCCACCACCAGGGATATATTTCCCTCCCCACCCCTTTCCACCTTCCTCAAAGACCATTCCCTCCGTGACTACCTGGTCAGGTCCACACCCCCCTATGACCCACCCTCCCATTCTGGCACTTTCCCCTGCCACCGCAGGAACTGTAAAACCTGTGCCCACACCTCCTTCCTCACCTCTATCCAAGGCCCTAAAGGAGCCTTCCACATCCATCAAAGTTTTACCTGCACATCCACTAATATCATTTATTGTATCCGTTGCTCCCGATGTGGTCTTCTTTACATTGGGGAGACTGGGCGCCTCCTAGCAGAGCGCTTTAGGGAACATCTCCGAGACACCCACACCAATCAACCACACCGCCGCGTGGCCCAACATTTCAACCCTCCCTCCCACTCTGCCGAGGACATGGAGGTCCTGGGCCTCCTTCACCGCCGCTCCCTCACCACCAGACGCCTGGAGGAAGAACGCCTCATCTTCTGCCTCAGAACACTTCAACCCCAGGGCATCAATGTGGATTTCAACAGCTTCCTCATTTCCCCTTTCCCCACCTCATCCTAGTTTCAAACTTCCAGCTCAGCACTGTCTCCTTGACTTGTCCGACCTGCCTATCTTCTTTTCCACCTATCCACTCCACCCTCTCCTCCTTGACCTATCACCTTCATCTCTTTCCCCCACTCACCCATTGTACTCTATGCTACTCTCTCCCCACCCCCACCCTCCTCTAGCTTATCTCTCCACGCTTCAGGCTCACTGCCTTTATTCCTGATGAAGGGTTTTTGCCCGAAACGTCAATTTCGCTGCTCGTTGGATGCTGCCTGAACTGCTGTGCTCTTCCAACACCACTAATCCAGTATTTATTTTTAATTAGACATGTTCAGAAGTATTATTAACACATAATTCTGGTGTGAGTATGACTTGAATCTAGACCTTCGGACCCAGATGTAGAGACACTTTTACTGCACCAGAAGATCCCTAATTCTCCAGTGTGATATCACAGACCCAACCACCTTCAGCTGCCTCATCAGTGACTTTCCTCGACCATAAGGTCGGTGGAATTGTGCAATGGTCAAAACTACTTATGGCCGATAAGATACTGCAGCAGTCAAAGTCTTAATACAGCAAAACCTGGACAATATCCAGTCTACAATTGATAAATGGGAAGTAAATAATTTGTGCTAAACAAACCAGATTAAAAGCATGTCAAATGGTAGAATCTAACCATCTCCCCTCGATATTCAGTGGTATTTCCACTGCTGAATCCACCACCATCATGCTAATTACCATTGACTAACAACCAAACTGTATCAGCCATATAAATACTGTGGCCACAAGAGCAGGTTCATAAGATCTGAAGAAGGGTCACTGGATCTAAAAGGCTAACTCTGCTTTCTTTCCACAAATGTTGCCAGACCAGTTGAGTTGCCACAGTAATTTGTTTTTGTTATCTCAAATAAATGCAGCAGTTCAAGAGCTCACCAATATTTTCTCAATGACTATTATGGATTTACATTTGTGCTTATAACTATATAAACACATGGGACTCTAGGTGTACAAAATGACTTGATGCATTGCACATTTTACATTGGAAAGAATGGGGTCATGGAGACTGCTAACTCTGCCATGTTCCCTTGGCAACATCCAGACCAATCCGAGTCTGCATGCCTGGACTGAAAACTAAGGTTGATTGTTACATGTGCATATATACTAATCAGATGTAGGCTGTTCAGTCCTTCAACTAATCTCCTCCATTCAAAAAGGTCATGACTGATCTGATTCTAACTTTTAAATCCATGTTTCCACCTACCTTTGATAATCTTTCAACGCTTTGCTAAACAAGAATCGATGTAGCTTCATGTTAAAAATATTCAAGAAGTTTGCCTTCACCACCTTTTTCAGGATGAATTCCAAAGGCTCATTGACCTCTGAGAAAAGGAAATGGTTTAACGTCTGTTCTAAATGTGGAACAGCTGATTTTTAAACACTGATTTCCATTTCTAGATCCTACCATAGAGGAAACAACCTCTCGACATCTACTTTGTCAAGACTCCTTAGGATTTTGTTTCAAGTTGCCTGACAATCTTCTGAAGTCCACTGGATAGAAGCTTAACCTGTCCAATGTTGTCTTATTAGACAGCCTTCCCATTATAGTAATAAAAACAGTACTGGAGAAACATGGTATGTCCAGAGAGATAGGAGTTAACATTTTGAGTCCAATGACCTTTTGTTAGAATTGACCTATGATGTTGAAACTTATCGGAGACTTCTGGATATCCATGTACTTCATATTCATTATTTTAACTTCATCCACAGCATGTGTTAACTCCTGAAATAACTACAGTAAATTGATCAAACCTGATTTCCTTGTTTCTAACATTTTCTTAATGCATATGTTAAGCTAACTGGGCTGTAGTTTTCTGTTTTCTGATTCCCCTTTTTTGATACAGGAATTACATCTACTGGCTTTCAATTTATTGGGGCTGACCATGAATCAAGGGAATTTTGGAAAATTAAAACTAATGTTCTCGCTATTTTGCTAGCAATTTTGTTTAGAAAAAAACCATGGGATGAAGCCCATCAGGACTTGGGTACCTACAAGCCTGCAACTCTGATAGTTTAATCCGTCCCACTCCGTTGTGACTTGCCTAAGTTCTTCCCTTCTTTCCAGTAGCTACTGTTAACTTCTTGCCTTTATCATTTCTAGTTTCTACTTGTATTTCTTCCACATCTTGTTTTCCTAAACTTAGGTTTTGTTTTACTTCACTTACGGAATGTGGATGTCACTGTCTGGACCTGCATTTATGCCCATCCCAGTTGCCCTTGAGAGGATGGTACTTGAATTGCTGTAGTTCATGTGCTGTAGGTAGACCCACAGGTCTCCTTTTGGGCCTATGCTGCTATACCATCTAACAGAACTACCACTCCATTCTTCCGTTATTCCCAAATATTCTGTACCAATCAAGATTCAGATCCCAGTTCATTTCACTATATGGCTACCTGATTGTATTCATTCATTCTGATTTACCCTTTCAACTCATGTATTTTGTCTTGAATGCTCCATGCATTCAGATACATGGCCTTTAGTTTTATCATTTTGTTGTCTTTGCAATTGGTTGATTGTTTCTTAGTTTCATAATTTCCATCTCTCTCTGTCTTAATCTGCTTAACTTGCCTTTATGATTTTTTTAATTGTTGACAGAAGTCTACACTTTGATTCACAGCATCTTTAGAAAATTAATCCCTTCACCCCACTTCAGTTTAAAATCTTATCTCTGTCCCAGCTATATCGATCTCTCATTTCGACATGTTGGTGCCAGTGCCAATGGACCAGAACACTTCTCCCTACTACAGCTCCAGTTTGATTTGCTCAGTGTAGTCAGGCAATAATCCACAGATTATTGCCTTTTAAGGTTCTGCATAATTTGATTCCTCATACTAGCTATGCTGACCCCTCCTCCTTTTTATTGTCAATGTCATTGGTACCCGTAACCCTGTGTACAATTGCAAAGGTTCTTCGGTTCCTGCCCTCTCTGTCCCCTTAACTGCCTCACTTGTTGGTAAATGCGCCTGTCCCTGATTGCTGACCAAATCAGATGATCCAATGTCAAGAGGTGTGAATTCCTCATAGTACAGTCAATCCAGGTAACTTTCCCCTTCTCTGATGTATCAGTGTCTACAGTTCTGCATACAGCCAGTAAAGTCTGCACCGAAGCTGCTTGAACTTCAAGCACTTGCTGCAGCGTTGTTTGACTTGGACCAAGCTGGCATCCATGAATTCCTATATACTGCAACTGTGACACATAACCTTTTCCGTTGTCCTTAATATGTTCTAAGGAACCTATAATTATTGTATTCAATGTGAAATTTAGACTTTAGTAAAGTGGTTCCCATATAGCATGTGTTTCTACAACACTAATTATCTATAACAATTGCCAAATTTAAATCAATATTTGCAGAACACAAACCTTCCTACCTGTAATGGCTAGAACATGATTCTGGACCCATTAGTTTAAATGCTGTTGGTATTGCACAATTTTCTTATAAAGCGAGTCCTCACAAGACCCAAACTATGGGGTTAAAGGAGAACTACCTGTCTTTAATTAACGTTCTCTTCAGTTGCTATACTATTTTGAGGCTTTGGCATACCATAAACCTTAATCACCCACAATTCCTGCTGTTTCATGCCAACAATAGCCCAAACCAGCCAGCAGCCTCCCCCTGCTATGTAAATCAGTGTTCTGTTTTTCAAATCTGTTTCTTGTGACCTTGTCCTGATATATGCGATACTAAAAAGCTTTGTTTTCTTATTTATGTTTTGTAAAATTTAAGTTTGGTATGAACAAATAATGATCAATTATGGTTAAGTAGTAAATGCTGATTTAGCCAGTGACACCCACATCCCATGAAGGAATATTGAAATCTCTATCTTTGGTCAGCTGTGACTTTCTTTTTCAAGTATTCCCCTTACTGGGCCCCATTTGTCAGAATTCCAAGGTCCAGCTTGAATAGTCACGGTGACTTCACCCATTTGTTATCTCTCACACTGTTATCAATCTCCAGGTTGGTACAGACAGACAATGTTTATTAGCTCTTAATAAGCAAAGGACTTTAATTTTTCTCTCTCTGATGTAAGCCATTTTGCATCGGCATGATTTTTCTTTTCGTAAACTTGCTAATTCTGACTTTTGACTTGGCCAAATTAGCAAAAGACGTAGCACTCAATACCCATACTAAACAGTCCTTCGATGTCTTCAATCTCAGGTTCTTGTTTTCACTTTGGTATCCTGTATCCCTCTACCACCAGGTAAACTCTGCATCAAGGAAATACCATAACAGGGTCAAATGTATTAATGTACTAAAACGACACATTGTTAAAAGTTAGAAGTGTTTGCTAATACAAAGGCTTACAGTCAGGAAGTCATTCTGAGAGGTTGGTATCAGCACCACCAGAGGGCACTGCATACATTTTGGGATCAACATACACACGCATGTTCAGCAGTAACATGAGCCATAGGATTCTTCAGCCAGTGCATCACAGGAGATTGAATACTCAGTGATTTAAGGGTGGAGATGTCACTTTCCTGCCAAAGTATATGAGTTGTTTGACTTCTTTCCAACACTGGACCGTGTTTATAATCACTGCCCTCCTCTCAATCTCAAATTCCAATATAATATCAATGTCGAAATGGAAAACAAAGTTAACAATCACACAACACCAGGTTATAGTCCGACAGGTTTAATTGGAAGCACTAGCTTTCGGAGCGACGCTCCTTCATCAGGTGGTTGTGGAGGACACAATTGTAAGACAATTAAACCTGTTGGACTATAACCTAGTGTTGTGTGATTTTTAACTTTGTACACCCCAGTCCAACACCGGCATCTCCAAGTCATGATTGGGAAGCTATATCCTCGGTCCCAGATCTCTGACTCTCCTGGGACACACGGAAATTGAGATAATGAATTAAACAGCCACCACAAATAAAGACTTAAGAGTCATAGAGCTGTACAGTACGAAAACAAACACTTGGGTCCAACTCTTCCATGCTGACCAGATATCCTAAATTATCTAATATCATTTGACTGGTATACCTCTAAACTCCTTCTATTCATACACACCTCCAGTTGGCCTTTTAAATGTTGTCTTCATACCAATCTGCATCACTTCATCTGGCAGCTTGTTCCAAACACACACCACCCTTTGCGTGAAAACATTGCTACTTTGGTCACTTTTAAATCTTTACTCTCTCGTCTTAATCTAGTTTTGGACTCCCCTAACCTAGGGAACAAGATCTTAGCTATTCACCTAATTCACGCCCCTCATGATATTATAAACTTCTTTAAGGTCATCCCTTAGCCTCTGGTACTCCTAGCCTGTTCAGCCTCTCCCTATGGCCTGAAATCTTCCAACGCTGGAAACATCCTTTAAGTCTTTTCTGAACCTTTTCAAATTTCACAACATCTTAAATCAACTCTTCAATTCAACATCCCACATCCTTTCCAACCCTGTTATTTTTAAACCTATTTTCTAATCAACCTGCTCAGTGATCCCATTACACATCTCTGAAGTGAGTGGAACTTAAACCCAGGCCTTCTGATCCGGAGGTAGGGACACTGCCACTGTGCCATAAGAGCCCCCCAGTGCACCTGGTATTCCCAGGTAGTCTCTCATCCAAATACTAATCAGGACTGAGTCTGCTTAGTTTCCACGATCAGGCATTTTCAGACGGGTATGGTCACAGGCTTCCAGCCTCTTTAGACACTAATTTGAAAGTAAATCTGAGAGATATCCTCTGAATAATATCATGCACTTTCCATACCCATCTTGCATTGGAAAAAGGACATTTAGCCCTTAATGTTAACAAGAGTGACGAGATTTTCCAGCAACGTTTTGTAGATGAGAGTTTTGGAGCAGACTTTGGATTTTTTGTGTTTCTAAAATCCTGCTGCACTTAACAGCTGGCTTCTCAATAATTCCATCTCTGAAGAAACATCCTCAATTACCTAAATGCAAAATCCACAGCAGCTCAAATCTGAAATCAAGAACAATCATTGTAAAACGCTGTTATATTTGTGAGGTGATATGGGCAACTATCTATTATCTCCACTCTCAAGTTTAGGAGGCAGGCAACGTTTTCTAGGAATCAAAACTTGATGTTTTTGAGCAAAATGCACAGAAAGCTGAAATGTAAAACGTGAAACTTGTACTAACTAGGCTGTGTATTCATTATAATGTGGGATATTACTTTACATTCCTGAATTTCTACAGTGTGGACCTGATGATGCTTAGGATCCTTGCAACTCTTTTTTTTGAGTCTTTTGCCAATAATGGAGTCATAATGAAACAGAATGTGACCATGTAGGAACATAAAGTTCTCTACTTGGCCAATTGTAACTGATTTGATTTTAGCCTCAACACTCCTGTCTGTCCTTATAATCTTCAACTCTTTTATTTATGAAAATCTATCCACATCTGATTTGAATAATTAGGAACAGGAGCAGGCCATTCTACCCATCAAGTCTGTTCTACCATTCAATGAGATTGTAGTTGATTTGTGGTCTAATTCTCTCTTTCTGCCTTTGGCCTGTATATCTTAATTTTTGCTAAGCAAAGCTATTATCTATTTTAAATTTAAAATTAACAACTGATCCAGCATTAATTGCCAACTCACTTGTGGAAGAGAATTCTAAAATTCTATCATTATTTTTGTATGTAGGTATTTCTAACATCTGAACAAGCTAAACCTAAAAAAAATTAGAAATCCTGGTTTGTGAGACCTTACCACATCCATTAAGGATGCTTATATTGTTCCAACTTTGAGAAACAACCCAAGGCCTCACAAGTTGTTTATCTTCTCATCAACTGTTCAGCAGTTATAGTCATAAAGTTGTCCCCCAGTCTCTGTCTAAAAGAAACCAGGACAAAATATAACTCTTAAAGCCACAGCATCATCACAATATTTATATCCTTTTATCAAGTAAGGAGAATAAAAAGTTCACAGTACTCCAGATGTCATCTTATAGGCCCTATCTTTCTGTAGTAAGTCTGCTTGTTTCTGTGGAAATAGATGCAGAGCTAAGATTTTGAGCCTGATATGATTCTTCTTCAGAACTTGTTCAGCCATATTGGACTCAAAGCATTAACTCTGTTTTTCTCTCACTACAGATGCTACCAGACTTGCTGAGTTCTCCAGCACTTTATATGTTTGTTTCCGATTTCCAGTATCTGCAGTATTTGCCTTTATTCCTTCATTTTATTTGTTCTTGCCAGAGATGTCAACATTCCTTTTGCTTTCCTACTCACTTTCTGGAACTGCAAGATAACCTTTTGTAGTTCATGTACTAAGATACAAAAACGCATTTTCATCACCTGACCTTTTGAGTTCAGGCTGGCTTTCTGGAGAGCAATCCAACTGATCCCATTCCCCTGCACAATCCATGTAGCCCTATGTAATTATTCCATTCAAGGAGTCATTAATTTACCATTTTGAAATCATTCCTCATCTTTATTTCCACCTCCCTCAAAGGCAGAGACTCCTAGGTCATTGTCATTCATTGTATGAAATAGTTCAATTTTGCTTTCCCACATCACGTACACAAATCATTAAAGTTGTGTTGCCTAGTTTTTGCACCACCAGTTAATGCGAACAACTTTCTCCGCCTTACTAAAAGCTGTTGAGATGTTGTACTAGATAATCTTGCTGAACTCCCAAGTGTTATGATGAGAGTGACTATCCTTAAATTTAAAGTAGCATTTGATTAAGTTTAGCATCAATGAACTCAAACAGAATTGATGTCAGTGAGAAACTTTGGGAATCTCTTTACTATATAGAGCCATACCTAGCACAAAGAAAGATGGGTTGTGGTTGTTGGAGGTCAAACTTCTCTGCTTTAGGACATCTTCAGGTGCTTCATCAAAGGTCTTCCCTTTTAATAAGTTAAAAATCACACAACACCAGGTTATAGTCCAACAGGTTTAATTGAAAGCATTAGATTTCAGAGTGCTGCTCCTTCATCAGGGAGATGGTGCTTCCAAATAAACCTGTTGGACTATAACCTGGTATTGTGTGATTTTTAATTTTGTCCACCCCAGTCCAACACTGGCTCCTCCACACCACACCATCAACACTCTTTAATAAGGTCAGAAGTGCAATGTTCACTAATAGTTGCACAAACCAGACCCATTCAGAACTCGTCAGGTACTGAAGCAGCCCATTCCCACTGGCAGAAAGACCTAGGCACTATTAACACTGCAACTGATAAATGGCAAGTAATGCTAACACCACTCAGCTGTCACACAAAGATCATCTCAAACATGCGAGAATCCAACCACCATCCCTTAATATTCATTTTTATTCCAATTACCAAAGTCCCCACCATTAACATAAATTGACTGGATCATATAGATGCTGTGGTTACAAGAGCAGGCTGGAGGCTGAATATTTTGAAGGAAATAACTGAGCACCCGACATCTTAAAGTTTTTACACGCACAAGGCAGGGTAGCATAATGGCTCACAGTGTCAGGGACCTGGGTTCGATTCTACCCTTGGGTAACTGTGTGGAGTTTGCATGTTCTCCCTTGTGTCTGTGTGTCTTTCCACTGGGTGCTCTGGTTTCTTCTCAAAATCCAAAGATATGCAGGCTCGGTGGATTAGCCACGGGGAATAGAGAGTCCCAGGGATGGGGTGGACTCAGTAGGCTGAATGCTGAAAATGTGTTGCTGGAAAAGCGCAGCAGGTCAGGCAGCATCCAAGGAGCAGGAGAATCGATGTTTCAGGCATGAGCCCTTCTTCAGGAAGGCCGAATGGCCTGCTTCCACATTGTAGGGATTCTGATGGAATACTCTCCTTTTCATGGAAATTTACAACTTCAACAATTGTCAAGAAGCTCGACAGAATCCAGGGCAAAGCAGCTGACTTGATTGCCACTCCATCTGCCAAGTTAAATCTCCCCTCTCTACCACCGATGCACAGTAACAGAAATGTAAATAAGACTAACAGTAGTAATCCACCTGGGCTTCTTTGATATCAGCTTCCAAACCTGTGACTTTGACATCTGAGAAAGGACAAGGACAGCAGTTATGTTGGATCACTAAGGCCGACAAGTTCTCCGCTGGACCATGCATCATCATGACTGAAAGCAAAAAGCTGCCTCTTCACTATCACTGAATCAAAATCCTAAAACACCCTTCCCAGTAGCTTCTGTGTATATCTACACCAATTGAATTGCAGCAGTTCAAAATAGTAATTTACTGCCTTCTCAAGGATACTGTGAGATGAGAAATAAATGCTGGCAGTTTCAGCAATGTTTCACTTCTCAATTTCCTTTGGTCAATGGCGAGCAATCCTAGTTTCCTCAAATTTGCAACTAAAATCCCTAATTCCTGGAATATTCTGGTAAATCTGCACCCTCTTAAGGACCCTTATGTCCTTCTTTAAAGATGGTACCATGAATCACCAGAGCTTTATGAAATTTCAGCATACATTTTCTGTTTTTATCCTCAAAGCCTGTATTTATGAGACCCAAGATTCCATATGCTCTGGTAAATGTTTGCTCAATCTGTCCTGCAGTTCTGCAATTTTCAAAGTATATGTCTTCCACCTAACTGTTCATGTCCCTCTGACATTGTACACAATTGCTGTGCTTAAATTGTATTAGGTAAGCCTATATTGTACGCACTAACATTTTAATTGCTGTAAATGATTAAGTACACTCTTAATCAGACTTGATCTCCTATGTAATAATTTACTATATCAATTGATCTTTGCAGACATTTTTTCTAGCTGAGTAAACAGAAGTGAGGAAGTTTAGTTTTAAAAATTCTAATAAACACCATTTAATTTTTCTCAATTAAATACTGGAATAATTTTATGTCTCTTTAAAAGCATATGTCTGTGTCTTGAGGAATTTCAGCAATCTTGAGAAGGAATGAGAGAAATTTCAAAGTTGACCAACCGTGCACACTCTTCGTTGGAATCTATCATAGCAATTCCCATAAACTGTGTTGATTGTTTCATAAGAGTATCTACTGCTTGCGAAATTGCATCCTTGAACTAATTCTCCCACTTTTTAAAATAGTGCATTTTTTTAACAATTTCCCAGAAATGTTAGTCAGGTTCATGTGGACACAGCCCTGTTTATAAATAACCCTCCCACCCCCTTGAAAATCAATAAAATCCAAATGTGAACTTTCAACCTGTTTATTTAAAATCATTCAGTGTTCCAGAGTTAGAGGTGTGCGTCAACAAAAATCAAGTTGGAAGGGGAAAGAAAATGACAAAAATGTTTCCGAAAATTGAATTAATAGTAACATTCCTTAGTATTGTGCATAGCAGCATTGCATTAATTGGTAAGAGATTAGTTTTTTTTATTGGTTGTATTATTTAGCTTCATTTTGTGCATTGCTAATGAAGTCCATGAGTTATGTGAGTCAGTTTACTAATTCAGCGTAATGATTAAAGACAAATACTGCAATACTTTATATGAAATGACTGACTTGTATCACAGTGGCATTGGAGGCTGGTTTGCATGAAGCTTTCTATAAAATATTTATTAGCAAATACAATGTAGTGATGTGAAAACATGGAGAGTTATATCATGCTATAAATCTTCTGGACAAGCATACTAGACAGTAAATGAATGTTAAAACGCATTTAAATTCTATGAAAAATTGTGAATAAAATTAAATTTAAATTATTTTTTATTTTAACAAATTTCCTTTACTTAGACCTAAGCAACAAATTTGATGACCTTAAAGTTAAAACAATTTGTTGTTGGATTGGGGTTGATTGTCTGTATTAAAGTTGCTGTAAAAGTTGTTCTTGTAACCACAAAACAACATCACTAAGTACAAACAAATTGGAAATTGCTTGAAAACAACTGTGACTTGAGAAGGAATTAAGTTACACACACCCAAATATCTTCACACTATTGCCAGCTGGAATTTAATTGGAACAGTTTACAGCTAGGTTTCCTTTCTTAAACGGATATTATTTTCCAAATTATTACCACCCTCTTTCTATTCTGTAGGTTTTTTAAAAAGTATACACATTTCCCTCAGTTCTCAAATAAATCACCAATGCACACAGTTAGAAATTGCGTTTAGTGTTCTTTTGTGGACCTGGTTGGAAAGAGCATCCCAAATCTGTAAAAGTGATTACAATAAAATTGAGGGACGTTCAGCTCAACATGCTATAGATGTGCACTTGTTCGATAGAAGGTGCATCTATTTCATATGAAATTGACTGACAGCCTCAGTTTTCAATGCAGCTGGACACTTTGGCTTTAATTATGTATTATTGAGAACTGTGGACAATATTGGTAGCAGGACAATCTATAATGGTAACTCCCAAATGTCAGGCATAGCTTTGGAGATTTTGGTGAAGATAAAGAGGAAATGGTCCTCAAAGTAGCAAAATTCAGTGAGTGAGAAGGAATATGTTCTAGGTTACTGGAGGAGGTAAGACTGCAAGTTGGCAACAATATTCTAATTCTCCTTCAATTTGGGATATAGTACTGAAGGACCGGAGCATTCCAAACATTACATACCTGTTTTAATAAGGGAGATGGATTAACCCAGCCAGTGTAGGTCATTAAGCTTAACATACTTGGAGGGAAATTTTGAAGGATACATTTCCATGACAAATATTAAATGGCAATTGGGAAAACAGTTGAAGCCTGTTGAAGTGAAATATGTGTAACAAACCTGATTAAGTTCCTCGACAGAGTAATAGAGAAGGTTGCTAAGATAAAATGGTTGATATTATGGATATCAACTCTGAAAAAGCATTTGCCTAACTACCATGTAATAGACCTTTTGTCAAAATGGAAGCTTTTGATATGAAAGAGACAGTAGCATGTAAATATGATGTTAGTTAAGAGACAAAAAATAACAAAAAAATGTTGGTAAGGGGGCTGTTTTTCAGACTGAATGAGTATACAGTGGATTCCACAGGAGTCACTATTAGGATAATTGGTCTTTTTGATGCATACAAACGGCCTAGGTTTGGATGTACATGGAATAATTTCAAAGATTGCTGAAGATACAAGACATGGACATATAATAAACAGTAAAGAGAAGGGAAATGGGCAAACGTATGGCAGTTGAATGTAGTGTAAAGATGTATGAAGTAATACATTTTTGTTGCAAGAATAAGGGAAGGCAGCATAAACTAAGATTGGCTTTTTAATTCATTCATGGCATGCCAGTGTCACTGGCTGTACCAGCATTTATTGCCCATCCCTAATTGCTGAGAGGGCAGTGAAGAGTCAACCATATTGCTGTTGGTCTGGAGTAATATGTAAGCAAGACCAGGTAAAGATGAAAATATTTACAAATTTAAAGTAGATTCAGGAATGGAGTGATCTGGTCTACCATTCTCACTCAGCATATTGAAATAGATTGTGCCAGTATACGTTCAGCATTCAATACCATGGAAACAGCACAAGTTTCGCAAGATCGCTGCACCCAAGCATGTTGCTGCATACAAGCCATAACTGAGTTCCTGTTGCCTGTATTCAGACACAATAAAATATCTAAGTACATTATACCAGTAAAACAGATGAATATGTGCAAAGCATCTGAGCCAAATTACACTTAACTTGAATTTTTGATGATGACATGAGATTATAATGGAATGCACTGCCTGGACATGTGGTGAGGCAGGTTCAAATGAGACATTTAAGAGGGCATTGGATGATAATTTGGATAGAAATGATGTGCAGAGATTTGGGTAAAATGTAGGAGGTTGGCACTAGGCCATAAAACCGGGACTGGCCTGAGGAGCTAAATGGTCTCCTTCTGTGCCATAGCAATCTGCAATTCTGTGATTCTAGAATGGACAGTATTCCATTTCATAGCATTGGTATTCCATCTGATAAACAAAGTGAAGTGAAATAAAAGTAAACTATAGAGTAAAATGAAGGGACCGTGTGCTGTAAGATGTTATCACTTCCAATTGAGTAGTATCTTTCAAATTAACATTTATTAGGTTACACTGCAAACGCAAGTTAGAGCTATTTGGGATTATGGTTGACACAGACTGGTCAGACTAAAGGGTCTGTTTCACTGCTGCATGACTCTCTGACTCCATATTTGTACATTTACTTGTCCCATTTTTCCCTTTTGTAGATCCAAACTGCCCTGATCCAGACCCCATTGACAATGGATTTTTTGAAGTGAAAACAAGTGAAAACTCTGAAATAAAGCTTTTATATCAATGTTTACCAGGGTAAGTATTCATTGCATTAAAAAATCTACAAAGGATAACAGTTTTAATTGAAGATTTTCATACATCAATGTTTGAGCCCTAATGTGCTCCACGGGTCTGAAAGAAAACACTGGCTGTGAGGTGGTAAGGTGGGCGATTGTGAGATGAGATTTTGAAATACAAATTCCAAAATATTTATTTCCTACAGAAAATAACTACAGGACGTCTTGTAAAATTCCAACAGGTTTCCGTACTGATTGCCTGTAAGTCGGAGTTGACTGCCAGTCGGCTGCGGCTACAACCAGGGAGCTGATGACAGATACATCTGGCACAGAATCATAGAGATGTAAAGCACAGAGTTGGTCCAACTCATCCATGCCAACCTGATATCCTAAATAAATCTAGCCCTATATGCCAGCATTTGATCCACATCTCTCTGAACCCTTCCTATTCATATACTCATCCAGATGCCTTTTAAATGTTGTGATTGTATCAGCCTCCACCACTTCCTCTGGAAGCTTATTCCATTCATGCACCACCCTTTGTGTGGAAAAGTTGACCCTTGGGTCACTTTTAAATCTTTCCCCTCTCACCTTAAACCTGTGCCCTCTAGTTTTCAACTCCCCTATACTGGGGAAAAGATCTATTCTCCTATTCACGTTCCTCTGTATAAACTTCTGTAAGATCCCCCCTCTGCGTTTGATGCTCCAGACAAAATAGACCCATCTTATTCAGCCTCCTGCTTTAGCGCAAACCCTCCAACCCTGACAACATCCTTGTAAGTCTTTCTGGAACCCTTTCAAGTTTCACAACATCTTTCCTTTAGCATGGAGACCAGAACTGAATGCAGTTTTCCAAATGTGGATGAAACAATGGCCAGTACAACTGCAACATGACCTCCCAACTCCTGTACACAATGCACTGACCAATAACGACAAGCAAACCAAATGCCTCCTTCGCTACTCAATTTTCAAAGAAATGTGGACCTGCACCCAAGGTCACTTTGTTCAAAAACACTTCCCAGGACCCTACCAATAAGTGTGAAAGTCCTTCCCTGATTTGCCTTACCAAAATGAAGCATTTATCTAAATTAAACTCCATGGCATGTCCTATAATGGGACTTTTCAATATTGATGGGATTCTTAGGGCATGTTGGTTATTGAGATCACAGGTTTTGGCCCATTGCAAAAGAATTTGAGGGACACCATTTGCCGAGTTCCAATCCTATGGATTTTTTCTTACTGAGCCTGCTGTATTCCTGTCACTCATCTCATGGACTCAGCCCTTCTCAACTCCTTTCAACCAAGGGTGGAAATCCCATCCTTCATGTGTTGAAAAAAAAAATTGATAAAGAGGACATGTGGAGTCTCCTTAGAAATGTTTAGTGACCCACCTGCCTCTACAAATGTGGTATGTTGCCATCTGGCATCTTTATTGTAACAGAAAATTGGGGTTCGTCATAGAGTCATAGCCATAGAACTTTGAGAGTTTTACAATTTTTACTTCCCCTCTATCAGCCTGGTTTTGGGACTTCAAATTTCCCCATGGTATGTACCTGCCTAATTCCTGGGTGTTCCACCTTCACCAAAGTAGTATTCCAGCAATTTTAGCCCATGTTAGAATGTCAACACTGGTTCCAGATGTAACACTCTCAAGTGACAAAAGAGTTTGCAGGCAACCTGTCTCAGGAAATTGAGTGTACTTAGCTGTGGATTTTACATCCATAAAACTAATAAGGAGGACTGCAATACAGAATTATTGATAAATGAAGTTTTCCACCTACTCTTAAAAACTCAGTCGCATCTGCAATATGATTAGATTGATTATGGGATATGGCTAATTAGTCACATTTATTAACTATTAGATATCACCAAACAAAATCAGACAATGAGAAAATTCCATCCTACATTATTAAAAAGTGAATATACTTATCATTGAAATTACATGTGTCTGTTTCCTTGCCCATTGCTTTCTTGTTAAAATTGAAACTGGCATTATATTCCCACATCTCCATTCCATCCACAAGCATGACCATGAGCTTCCTGTAGCTTGTCATTTTAATTTCCTTTTATTCTCAGTCAGGTCTTTGTGTTTATGCCTTACTGCAGTGTTCTAATGAAGCTCAATGGAGGGTCAAGAAACAACACTTCATCTTTCAATATGGGACCTTCAACACTGAGTACAACATTTCATAACATCTGACTCAATTTTGATCTAAGTTTTAGCAGTTTCATCTTGTTTCACATCTTTGTCCCTTTGAATTGCATTCAGAGCCATTTACACTTCACCTGGACACATATTTTCTAATATTACCTATTACTACCTGTTGGCTTTTGTACCATGAAAAGATACATCATTTAATCTCCCATGCTCTTCAATTTACTGCAGACCTTAGCTTTTGTTCACCCAGTTCAACAATATCTTTTCAAGGGTAACTAGCGATGGGGAGTATATGCTGGCTCAGCCAGCGATGACCACATCCCATGATGAATAAAAAAGTTAGAATTAGCATTTTATATGTTGGTTCTGTCAGGACAGAACAGCTGCGACATTTTAACACATTTGTTGATTATAGAAGGAAAATGAAGCTTTTGAATAAAATTCTGAAGTCCCTTACTCAGCTTCTTACACAGCAGTTTATTGAAATGAAGACAACCTTGTCTTCTTCACTTTCTCCAGTCTTGTACCCACCATTTAAGGAACTTCTAGTTATTCTCAGATCTGTCTCAGTTTCCCTTAAGTAGCTATGTTTTGTTTTGTAGGTACACTTTGACTGGCACACGATATCAACACTGTAAAAATTCAGTCTGGCAGCCAAAGTCCCCGAAATGTAATCGTAAGTTTCAATTGTAATTTTAAATGAACCGACTGGCTTGTATTCATATTATAGGACCTTATGCCGTTGTATTGTATTTGTTAAGTTATTAGGAAGGTAAAGCTCCTAACATTTTGGGATGGTCAAATAACTTGGTGTCAAGCTTCTTGAGTGTTGCTGGAGCTGCACCCTTTCAGGCACGTTGGGAATATTCCATCAAATCCCTGACTTGTGTCTTGTAAATAGTGAACAGGCTATGGGGAGTCAGGAGATGGGTTATCACAGAATTTCCAGAGTTCTGCCTGCTCTTTTAGCAGTTGTATTCATGTGGTTAGTCCAATTCAATTCTTTGTCAATGATAAGCCTGCAGGGTGTTGACAATAGGATAATTTAGTAATGGGAATGCTGTTCAATATCAAGAGACAATAGTTTAATTTAAGATGGGCATTTCCTGGAACATTTATGACATGAATGCTACTTTCCACCTATTAAGCCAAGCCTGATGTCCAAGTCAAAATGTGTCAGCGCCGGTTTGGAGGGCCAGAAGGCCTATTCTTGTGCTGTATTGGTCTTTGTTCTAAGTCTTTCTGTATATGAACATCAACACTTCAGTATCTGAAGAATTGCAAATTATGCTGAACATTGTGTACTTTTTTTTTCTGTATTCACTTGTGGGATATGGGCATCTCTAGCCAGGCCAGCATTTATTGCTCATCACTAATTGCTCAGATGGTAGTTAAGCATCAATCATATTATTGTGAGTCTGCAATCACATGTAAACCAGACCAAGTAAGGATGACAGATTTCCTTCCCTAAAGAATATTAGTGAACCAGATGGGTTTTTCCTGTCAATCAGCAATGGCTTCATGGTCATCATTAGACTCTTAATTCCAGATTCTTTTTTTATTGAAATCAAATTCCACCGTCTGCCATGGTGGGATCCCATGTTTCCAGAACATTAGCTGAGTTTCTAGATTGATAATCTTGCGATAATATCGTAGGCCATTGCCTCATGAACACCCCCATCTCCACTTCTGACATACTATAACATGAGATTTAAGCACAGAGTCAAATCAAGTATTATGAGCAGAGATATTTTATTTCATTGGTATCAGATCTCTACAAAGAGGCAAAAGGCAAGAAATTGGAGTCAATGATTATCAAACCAGCCATGATCTCATTGAATGATGGAGCAGACTCAGTGGCATACTTCTGCTCCATCATCTTATGGTTTTATGAAGGAAAATTAAAGTTAATCTGGAAAACAGTGTATTTAAATTGAATTACATCTGGTCAAGCAAATTCGCTTTTGGTCTTCTTTCCTCATGACAGCTCTTTTTGACAAAAAAACACCATTTCCTTCAGAGAGGGTGCGCTTGACTGCTTAAACTCCCCTTCTCATTGTATGACCTCAGCATCACCTGCTGTTGGTGGTCACTTTGTTCACCTTCAACATCCTGCAGGATTACCATTGACCAGAAACTGAACTGGACCAACCATGTGAATGCAGTAGCTAAAAGAGCAGGCAAAAGCTGGGAATTCAGTGGTAACTCACCTACTTCCCTGCTTGAAACTTGCCATCCCAGCAACTACTCATAGCACACAGTGATTGTTTACTAAGCAGTTATGTAACCAGCAAGTTTAGTTGTACCATGGTGGTTGGAATGTTCATTTCTACATGAGTGGCGGCATTCCTATCTTGCATCTGGGCAAATAGTAAGGGTGGACTAATATTCACACTTGATTGAAAGTGCTTTCTCAGAATCTTACTTATATTGATATCTTCCTTGGGATCCAGGATCTGTGCAGATCACTCATGCCGGGGTCTAGTTTTGTCAGGTCTCTCGGAGCCATATGATCTACAAGACTTGTTGCTTTAATTTCTGCTGCCTAGCAGATCATTGCCATGCCACCTTAAAGCTACCACCACACTGGTATCAAGAACAGTCTTATAAACATGCACAGACGTATCAACAAGTCACACAGCCAACAAACTGAAAAGCAAACCTTTGAATATGACCAAAACTTTCCTACTGCCAAACTCACACTCTGTGCTAGCTACATAATATCATTTGAAGCCTTTACAACCATTAGTATTGTATGTCCACAACAAGCAGGTTGACAAAGCCAAAATCAAGACAAGAGATGATGCCAACATATTGCCACTAGGCATATGAAAGGACATACAACCCAGCTGGTAGCACTCTATAGGAAAGTTGACAAGAGATCTTCATGTAGTGTATAACAGATCACCAGTTCCATGCAGTGGTACAATCACATTGCAGTGACAACCTACAAATCAACTTAGATTCTTAAAATCTTCTACCTGATAGATACCAGTGGTCCAGCAGCGGTAGGGCTGATGCACAGATCTCAGTATAGTTACCATTTATGACGTTCAAATCATATCTACAGAGGTAATACAGACTAAAATGCAATCAACTCAGTCAATGATGTCAAACTGTAGTAGCAAGATGGATTTGACATTATCAGCAGTTTTAAGGTCAATTAATATTGCATCTCAAGGGCAATGCAACCCCATTCATTGATCCTCTGGGGAATCACATACACATTCAAAAGAAGGGATTGCCATTCCCCAATAGAATTCATGCTTAGAAGTCAAGGTCAAACCACTTTGCCTGTCAACCAATTGTTTAAACATTCTGAGACATGGGACATTCTCCTTCAAAGGCAGAGGAGAGTGATAGAGATACAGCAGCCAGAGAGCCGATAAAGACCCATCATAAATTATGTATTGTAACACTCTCTGCCCCTTTGTTCTCTTTTATATTTTTCCCCTCTCACCTTTAACCTCCCCCACCCCAGCGAAAAGACTTTGTCTATTTATCTTATCCATGCCCTTCATGATTTTATAAGCCTCTATAAGGTCACTCCTCAGCCTCCGGCGCTCCAGGGAAAAAGCCCCAACCTGTTCAGCCTCTCCCTATAGCTCAAATCCTCCAACGCTGACAACATCCTTGTAAATCTTTTCTGAACCCTTTCAAGTTCCACAACATCCCTCTGATAGGAAGGAGACCAGAATTGTACGCAATATTCCAAAAGTGGCCTAAACGTCATGTACAGCTGCAACATGACCTCCCAACTCCTGTACTCAATACTCTGCCCAATAAAGGAAAGCATACCAAAAGCCGCCTTCACTATCTTCTCTACCTGTTACTCTACTTTCAAGGAGCTAAGAAGCTGCACTTCAAGGTCTCTTTGTTCAGCAACAATCCCTTACCATTAAGTGTATGAGTCCAACTGAGATTTACTTTACCAAAACTCAATACCTCTCATTTATCTAAATTAAACTCATTTGCCACTCCTCAGCCCATTGGCACATCAGATCAAGATCAGATCAGAAAACTGTAAACCAAGAGCATTCATCAGATTGTGACAAGTCATCAAACCTCCAAGATGGCACATTGTAGATTGAACTGCTAACCTTGTTAACTCTGTTCTACATATTTGTAGAATTATTCAATTGACAGTATGTGCCTATATACAATAATGTTTACTGTTTGGGTTTTTTTTTGGAAGAAAAGGGGGATCTTCTGTAAGGTCTCACATTATGAATTTGAGGACATGCTTATGATGTCAGTAATGCATTATGGCATCTTCCCTGGGGGCAAAAGGTCTCACTCTCTTACTGAGGCCACTTGCACATACTGAAGGAAGTATTCTGTAGTTTGTAACCATATTGCTCAGTAAGAGCCCAAAGAAGGCTGTAACTGTAATATTTAAGGAATTACCAAGAGTTGTAATAAACATATAATAAATCTGTCAGTACTATGTGCCCCACATCTAGTTCTTATATTCCGGAGCTAGCATAAGTATCAGCTCGTTGGGTAAAAAAGGTCATCACTATATCCACAACAGATTGTGAGAGCAGAACAGGCCGGGGCTAGCAGCATTATCTGGTTAGAAAGAAAGGACTCCAAGATTCCAGGCAGTCTAAGGTACCATACTTTTAGCTGGACAAGTTGAAATTTGACTTTTAATTTAAATTTTGACGTGTGTGTTAAGACAATGTCAGTTTTTTAATGATCTTCTTGAATGTCAATCTGAAGATTTGGAGGAGCTTGTGTTGGAATGGGGTAGACAAAGTTAAAAATCACATAACACCAGATTATAGTACAACAGGCTTATTTGGAAGCACTAGCTTTTGAAGCACTGCTTCTTCATCAGGTAAAAGCAAATTACTGCGGATGCTGGAATCTGAAACCAAAAGAAAAAATGCTGGATAATCTTAGCAGGTCTGGCAGCATCTTTAAGGAGAGAAAAGAGTGACGTTTTGAGTCTAACTGACCCTTTGTCAAAGCTAAAAAAAAGGGAGAAATGGGGAGGTATTTATACTAGGCTGAGAGAAGGTGAGTCATGGCTCCAGAAGCAAAGGTAGCAATAAAGAGGTGATAATGACAGTGCATAGAGAGATTATAGGGAGATAGGAGCTGTGAATGACCAAGGCTGAAGGATGACCAATGTGACAAAGTATGTGGGGGATAGGGGAGATGGGTGAAGCAGAGGCAAAATGGAAAACAGGGGAGAAGGGTAGCAAAGGGGGAAGAGGAGAGGAAAAAGGTGATGAGAGAATGGGGAGCGAGAGAAAGAGAGACAATCAAGAAATAAGAGGTACAGAACAGTGAAACAAATATATTAAAAAAGATAATTAAAATAACTGAAATAAAATTACAGAGCAGAATGAAAACAGAGGGGCCGAGATGGGATAATCATCTGAAGTTGTTGAATTCAATGTTATGACCAGCAGGCTGTAACGTGCCTAGTCGCAAGATGAGATGCTGTTCCTCCAGTTTGCATTGAGCTTCACTGGAACATTGCAGCAGGCCAAGGACAGACATGTGGGCATAGGAGCAGGATTGTGTGTTAAAGTGGCAAGCCACGGGAAGGTCCGGGACCTGATTGCGTACAAACCAAAGGTGCTCAGCAAAGCGATCACCCAGTCGGCATTTTGTCTCTCCAATGTAGAGGAGACCACATTGGGAGCAATGAATGCAATAGACCAAATTGAAAGAGGTACAAGTGAAACGCTGCTTAATCTGAAATGAGTGTTTGGCGCCTTGGATGGTGAGCATGAAAGAGGTAAAGGGGCAGGTATTGCACCTTCTGCGATTGCATGGGAAGGTGCCGTATGTGATGGGAGAGATGTTAGGTGTGATGGAGGACTGGGCTAGGTTGTCCTGGAGGGAAAAATCTCTGTGGAATGCAGACAGTGGGAGGGAAGGGAAGATGTGTTTAGTGCTGGCGTCATGTTGGAGTTGGCGAAAATGGCGGAGGATTATTCTTTGCATGTGAAGGCTGGTGGATTGAAAGGTGAGAACAAGAGGGACCCTATCCTTGTTCTGGGAGGGGAGGAAGGGGGTGAGAGTCATGGCGCGGGTGATGGACCGCACGCTGTCGAGAACCCTGTCAACAACTGTAGGTGGGAAGCCATGGTTGGAGAAGAAGGCACGCATATTAAAAGCACCACTTTGAAAGTGGCCTCATCGGAGCAAATGCGGCAGAGGCGAAGGAGCTGAGAGAAAGGGATAGAGTCCTTACAGGACATAGGGTGAGAAGAGCTATAGTCTAGATAGCTGTGGGAGTCCGTGGGCTTGTAATGAATATTAGTGAATAGATTATTGCCGGAAATGGAGACAGAAAGGTCAAGGAAAGGAAAGCAAGTGTCGGAGATGGACCAGGTGAAGGTGATGGAGGGATGGAAACTGGAAGCGAAGTTTATGAATTTTTCCAGGTCAGGATGAGAGCGTGAAGCCGCACCAAAATAGTCACACGGCTGAAATATATTAAACAAACTTAGATTAAAGCATTCATCTTTTAAAATGATTTTGCTCATTTCAGTTCATTAATATGCAAATCCCAGAACTCCTTTTAAGTCACATTCCCAAGATAACTTCAGGTTTTCTAACAAAATGTTTCATCTCAGCTCAGACAATGTATTAAAGATGAGAGGGTAAAGACTGTCTGTGTCCCAATTTTGAGTCAGACTGGTTCTGTTTGTGAAGTGGGATTTATAGAATTCTACATGGATTGACAGCAGGCTATGCATTTTTTGATCAAAATAAAATATAATTCTGCAATTACACATTCGCCCCATAAATTTATACATGTGTGCGTGCAGTATTAAAGGTGCGAGGTTAAAGTCTGCCTGTGTCTGAGCATTGTCTGAGCTGAGATGACACATTTTGTTAGAAAACCTGAAGTTATTTTGAGAATGTGACTTAAAAGGAGTTCTGTAATTTACATATTAATGAACCAAAATGAGCAAAACCATTCTGAAAGATGAAAGACTTAATCTAAGTTTGTTTAACAGATTTCCGTCGCATGACACTGTAACCTTTTGCTATAAATTCTGTGTCTTATGCTCCTGTTCCATAATCATCTGATGAATAAGCAGTGCATTGAAAGCTACTGCTTTCAAATAAAATTGTAGGACCATTACCTGGTGTTGTGTTATTTTTAAATCTGAAAATGGGTCTATTGTCCAGATACACTTGGGGGGATGGGAGACTACTGTTGCCTAGAAACATTCTCCACTACACACATGAAAACGGCTGTGGTATTGCAGAACCTAAACAGGAATCTCATATATTAATAAAATACCCAGTGCCCATTTAGAATGATGTCTTTTCAATATTTGTTCCACGATGGGAAGCTGGTTATAACTTTGGATTAAATCGAGACTGCAGAAATAGATCGCACTTTTAAGAGCTTATAATGCACCCTCTACCCTAGGTAGAATGTAAGCATCTTTATCAGGCTTTATGTTGAGTGCCTATAAATCAATACAGTACTTCAGTTTTCCATCTTTCTACCACACAAGGACTATAGGGAAAGTCGACTCACTTGATAATTCTCAGCTGACAGGTCAGTGCAAAATATCCTCGACTTTCTCCCTGTTATGGGTTGGAGTTATGAGGTAAGGAACCTTTACTGAACAATCATCTTTAGTTGCAGTCCTTTGGCTCACCAGGTCACAATATCCAATGCCAGCATCTCCTTTCCTGAAAGTTGTCATGTACCTGCTGAGAGTGGAAATAAGCTGCCAATTCTGCTCTCCTCCAATTCATCAATGTCTAATTTTGAAATTAGGTTAGAGATGTCTGTACCATTTGGTCTGCTGCCAAGGACAGTGGCAAGATTATGTTTATTTGTTCATGGGATGAAGGTGTCATTGTCTGGATGAGCATTAATTGTCCACCCCTAATTGCCCTGGCCAATGCGTTAGTGAGCTAGCTCTTGAACCACTGTAGCCAATTTGGTACAGCTGTAACCACAGTGCAGTCAAAGAGGGAGTTTCAGTAATATGACCCAATGACACAGAAGATTATATTTCAAACCCAGGATACTGAGTGTCTTTGCAGATGATGGTATTTATGTGAATCTGCTGCCCTTGTCCTTCTAGACAATAGTGACCACAGTCTAAATAACCTTTTGGTCAATTTCTGCAGTGCATCTTATAGATGGTACATAGTATTGCTACTCGACTTTGGTGGTAAAGGGGGAGAATGTTTGTAGATGTGTGCCAATCGAGTGGACTGCTTTATTCTGGATGGTGTCAAACTTCTTGAGTGTTCATGCACACCATCCATGCAAATGGGAAACTGTTCCAACACACTCCTAACTGTGCCTTGTAGATGATGGACAGAATAACTTAAGAAACAGATGCAGGAGGGGGCTATGTGGTCCTTCAAACCTACTCTGACACTAAATAAGATCATGACTGATCTGCCCCATGCCTCAACTTTTTCATGCCATCAGCTTTTGCCATCAACTCTTGAATATTTAAAAAAATCTATCACACTCGCCTTTATGCATAACAGTGATCTAGCATCCACAACTCTAAAGGGCAGAGAATTTTAAATATTCATCATCATCTGGGAGAAGAAATTCAGTTTGAAATGAATAACAAAGAACAGTAAAGCACAGGAATAGGCCCTTCAGCCCACCAAGCATTCACTAACACTGTGCCTTTCTAAACTAAAAACCTGTTGCCTCTACATGGTCCATATCCCTCTATTCCCTGCCTTTTCATGTATCTTTCAAGATGTCTCTTAAAGGTTGCTATTTTATCTGCTGTCACCAGCTCCTCTGCCAGCACATTCCAGGCACTTAACACCCTCTGTGTAAAAAAAACTTGCCTCTTTCCCCTTTTTACCTTAAACCTATATCACCGATAATTGACACGTCTATCCTAGGAAACAGTCTCTGACTATGCAGTCTATCCACGTCACTCATAATTTTGTAAACTTCTATCAGATTGGCCCTCAGCCTCTGACATTCAAGAAGAAACAAACCAAAATTTGTCTAATGTCTGCTCATAGCTCATATACTCCAGACTAAGGAACATCCTGATAAACCTTTTCTGGACCCTGTCCAAAGCCTCCACATCCTTCTGGTACTATGGCGACCAGAACTATACACATTATTCCAAATGTAGTTTAACTGAAGTTCTACAAGCTGCAACAACACTTGCCAATTTTTGTATTCTGTGTTTTGACTGTTGAAGGTAAGCATGCTACATGCCTTCTTGACAACCTCAGGGAATTGTGGACCTGTATGCTTTGATCCCTCTGTATGTTTCTAAATGTTCTGCCATTTTCTATATATTTCCCTCTTGCATTGGACCTTCCAAAATGCATCACTTCACATTTATCCAGATTAAATGCCATCTGCCATTTGTCTTCCTAAATCTCTAGCCTATCTATATCCTGTTGCATCCTCTGGCAATTCCTTTAGATTAGATTACTTACAGTGTGGAAACAGGCCACACCGACCCGCCGAAGCGCAACCTACCCATACCCCTACATCTACCCCTTACCTAACACTACGGGCAATTTAGCATGGCCAATTCACCTGACCTGCACATCTTTGGAGTGTGGGAGGAAACCGGAGCACCCAGAGGAAACCCACGCAGACACGGGGAGAATGTGCAAACTCCACACAGGGAGTCGCCTGAGGCAGGAATTGAACCCAGGTCTCTGGCGCTGTGAGGCAGCAGTGCTAACCACTGTGCCACCGTGCCGCCCATTCTCCTCAATATCTGCAGAACTCCCAAAGTTTGTGTCATCTGGAAACTTACTAATCAGGCCACCTACATTCTCCTCCAAATTGTTTGTATATTCCACAAACAAGAGAACTTGCAGCACTGATTTCTGCAACAACACCGTAGTTATATGTACCAATTCAAGCTCTAAGTTCATCTGCCTTACCTGCCATACTCCTCCTGTTAAAACAAACACACTTCAGAGTGCCAATCTTGCCATGTTCAGTAACCTCTCTATTCTTTCTCTTAGCCTTACTGACCTTAATTTCAGATACCTCCATGGTCATTTCACTTGTTTGACCTGTTGCTCCATTTCCCACTCCACTGCCACACTAATTTAAACCCTCGCGAATGACACTAGCAAACCTCCCAGCCAGGATATTGGTGCACTCCAGTTTACGTGCAACTTGTCTTTTTATACAGGTCCCATCTGTCTTGGCAAGCATCCCAAAGATCCACATATTTGAAACCCTCCCTCCTACACTTGCTCTTTACTCAATTCTACATTCCTATTCTTAGCCTCACTGGCACCTGGCACAGGGAGTAATTCTGAAATTGCAATCCTAACGATCTTACTTTTCAACTTTATACCCAACTCCCTGAGTTCCCTTTGCAGGACCTTGTCACTTTTCCTGCCTATGTGGTTAGTACCTTATTGTTTCCTTATTTTATAAGCATATCTTCTAGTTCAAACTTCCACTTCTAGTGGAGACATCTTCTCAATGTCTACTTAGAATCTTACATTTCAATAAGATCACCTCTCATTCTTCTAAACACTAATGAGTAAAGGCCTAACCTGTTTAGTCATTCTTGCTAAGTCAACGTTTTCATTTCTGAATCAACCAAGTGAATCTCCAATGAAGGTTTATTCTCTTTTAAATATGTGGAACAGTTTTATGCACAATATTCCAGGTGCTTCCTCACCAATGTCCTTCTATACAGTTGTAACAAGACATCCTGATTCTTAAATACCAAAAAATTACTGCAGATGATGTAAATCAGAAACAGAAACAGGAATTGCTGGAAAAGCTCAGTAGGTCTGGCAGCATCTGTGGAGAGAAATCAGAGTTGCATTCCTATTCTTAAACTGCAAGCCCCAAACAATAATGGCAAAAGTTCTATTTGCCTTTTTAATGATTTGCTTCAAGTACACATGAACATTTATATTTCATGCACAAGAACACCAAGATCTCTTTGTACTACACTCTGTTTAGGGGGTCTCACCATTTAAATAATAGTCTGTCATTTGATTCTTTCCACAAAAGTGCATGACCTCATTTTATTATATTCAACTTCATTTGCCAAGCTTTTAAACACTGACTCAAGCTAACTATATCACTTTGCAGATTGCTTATGACAATCACAACATGCCCTGCCACCTATTTTTGTATTACTCTTCCCCATTCACCAAATCATTAATATGGGTGGAACTCTCTCTCTAATACCTGAGCCAAATTTACTGCAGCAATTCAAGAAGGCAGTCCACAACCACATTCTCCAGGCAACTAGGGATGGGCAATAAATGCTTTTCCAACCAGCATCACCATCATCCAACAAATGAATAAAAATAAATGAGGACCAAGAATTGATCGGCTTGGCACTCATTAGTTACATCTTTTCAACTATTTGAAAAGACCCATTAACCCTGATTCTTAGTCTTCTGTTTGCTAATAAATCTTAATCCTTACTATTACATTACTCCCAATATCATGAACTCCTACCTTGTGCATTAACCTTTCATGTGACACCTTCTGAAAACCTAAGTGCATTACATTAACCAGTAACATTTATCAATTCTGACTGTAATTGTCAAAGAACATTAGCAAATTTGTTAAAAGTAATTTTCCTTTCCCAAAACCAAACTGACTCTGCTGGTTTGTGTTAAGCTTTTATCAATGTACTGCTGTTTCTGCTGGTCGGACTCATACCTGGCACAAAGAAGAATGGTTGGGTTTGTTGGAGGTCAGTCATCTCAGCTCCAGGACATGATGGCAGGAGTTCTGCAATGTGTCAGGACTCAGAGCCTTTGTAATATCCAGCTGTTTCTTGATATTGCAGGGAGTAAATTGAATGGGCTGAGGACTGGCATGAGTGATGCTGGGACTTCTGGGAAGATGTCTAAAGACATTCTTGTTGATGGCTAAATATCTTTGAAACTGAAATTGGTCATGTATGTCCTAGCCTTTTCTCCTCACAGTAGTGAGAGCAGCTTCCAAACTTATACCTAGTGGGACCTCTGCGATGAGACGTAGGACACTCTGGCAAGGCTGATGGCAATCAATAGTAAACAGCACGCATGAGCCTTCAAAGACAGCAATGGTGTGCAGGCAGGTAAAAGAGCAGCCCAAATTCCAGCTACTCAAACAGTCCTATTGCCCCATCCAGTCTGGTACACCTTGAGTGCATGGAGAAGGGTTAGAGGTTCCTGAGTCCCATTGGCCGATCCATTAATGTGCTGATCATACTGGTCACTATACTTTCCAGGAATGCCTGGATATTTCTTAAAGCATCTGACCAACACCACAGGTAATTATCAACTTCCTTATTGTTGCTGGAATATTGATCACATTACCAACCAGGAGAAACCCCATTATATGAAGCATGAGGAGAGACTGAGAAAGCTCATTGTAGCAATGATTGGGAGTATCCAAACCTTGAAAAGTGGAGAAGCAGATTTTATGGTTAAGTGTTATGGGGAAAGAGAAGGAAAGTAAAGTTGAGGATTATCAGATCAGCCATGACCTCATTGAATTGTGGAGCACGGTCTACATGGCCTACTTCTGGTCCTACATCATTTGATCTTATACTTATGGCTGTTCAGCTTCATTTCTATATCCCTGAACCACAGGAATCTACTTGATGATAACCTGATTCTTGCTGTTAGGAGGCCAATTCTTACCCATGATCCAGATGATGTGATCTATTGCTTCAGAAAAGGACAAGTGAGGTTTGCCATTATTAACTCCATCCAGACATTTCTATCACTCATAGTTCACTTGGATGGACCTGTCCTTTGTTGATTCAAAGGAAGAATCCAGGAAAGTGATGCAGTTAAACAACTTTTTCAGCTCCGGGTAGGTGGAGACCAGGTCCTCACCTGCGGCTCTATCAGTAAATTTCACTCGGTTGCATTATTTGCAACACCATCCATCAAGTGTAGAGTGAAGATTATTAATAGATTAGATTTGTTCTGCTTTTTCACAACTTGACATTAAATTTAACTGAAAATGTGTTGCTGGAAAAGCGCAGCAAGTCAGGCAGCATCCAAGGAACAGGAGAATCGACGTTTTGGACATCAGCCCTTCTTCAGGAATGAGGAAAGTGTGTCCAGCAGGCTAAGATAAAAGGTAGGGAGGAGGGACTTGGGGGAGGGGCGTTGGAAATGCGATAGGTGGAGGGAGGTCAAGGTGAGGGTGATTGGCCGGAGTGGGGTGGGGGCGGAGAGGTCAGGAAGAAGATTGCAGGTTAGGAAGGCGGTGCTGAGTTCGAGGGATTTGGCTGAGACAAGGTGGGTGGAGGGGAAATGAGGAAACTGGAGAAATCTGAGTTCATCCCTTGTGGTTGGAGGGTTCCCAGGCGGAAGATGAGGTGCACTTCCTCCAACCATCGTGTTGCCATGGTCTGGTGATGGAGGAGTCCAAAGACCTGCATGTCCTTGGTGGAGTGGGAGGGGGAGTTGAAGTGTTGGGCTACGGGGTAGTTGGGTTGGTTGGTCGGGGTGTCCCAGAGGTGTTCTCTGAAAAGTTCCGCAAGTAGGCAGCCTGTCTCCCCAATATAGAGGAGGCCACATCGGGTGCAGCGGATGCAATAGATGATGTGTGTGGAGGTGCAGGTGAATTTGTGGCAGATATGGAAGTGTCCCTTGGGGCCTTGGTGGGAGGTAAGGGGGGAGGTGTGGGCGCAAGTTTTGCATTTCTTGCAGTTGCAGGGGAAGGTGCCGGGAGTGGAGGTTGGGTTGGTGGGGGGTGTGGACCTGACGAGGAAGTCACGGAGGGAGTGGTCTTTTCGGAACGCTGATAGGAGAGGGGAGGGAAATATGTCCCTGATGGTGGGGTCCGTTTGGAGGTGGCGGAAATGATGGCGGATGATACGCTGGACATGGAGGTTGGTGGGGTGGTAGGTGAGGACCAGTGGGGTTCTGTCCTGGTGGCGGTTGGAGGTGCGGGACTCAAGGACGGAGGAGTGGAAGTGGAAGAGATGTGGTGGAGGGCATTGTCGACTACGTCTGGGGGAAAATTGCAGTCCTTGAAGAAGGAGGCCATCTGGGTTGTACGGTTTTGGAACTGGTCCTCCTGGGAGCAGATGCGGGGGAGACGAAGGAATTGGGAATATGGGATGGTGTTTTTAACAGGGGGCAGGGTGGGAGGAGGTGTAGTCTAGGTAGCTGTGGGAGTCGGTCGGTTTATTAAATTTAACTGAAAAACAATGGTCTGGAAGAAAAAAAGTTAGGTCAAATGGGAAAAAAATACACTGGTAAATTCTTGGTTGATCTACATAGATGATTGCAACCAATCCAAGAGACAATATAGACCAAGTCTGAAATAATTTGGAATCTTGGCTGTGAGCTTAGTCAGACTGACTCAGTGAGCCCATTGCATTATATTTTTGATGATGGAGGTCAGTAGCTTCAAAGCATGATTTGCAAAATGCTGTAATTTCTTCTAGTCTTATTATAGATCCCTCAAAAGAAAAAGTAAAGTATAGAAATGATGTAAGTAACATTCAGTATAATATGCAATATTAGTTCATTCAGAAAAGTTTGTACACACTAACTTTGTGAATTACTATCGCCGAAGATTTGAATGCAATAAATTGAATTGAACAATCTCAGTATGAGAAGTTTGATAGAATCCCTACTGTGTAGAAGCAGGCCATTTGGTCAATTAAGTCCACGCCAACCCTCCAAAGAGCATCCTACCCCTCTAACCTATTGCTGTATTTCTAATGGCTAATCCACTTCGCCTGTACACCTTGGACATTATGGACAATTTTTTTGTTTTAGCATGGCCAATCCACCTGATCTGCACATTATTGGACTGTGGGAGGAAACACACACAGAAATGGGGAGAAGGTGCAAACACTACGCAGTCACGCGAGGGTGGAATCGAACGCAGGTCCCTGGTACTGTGAGGCATCAGTGCGAACCACTGAGCCACCATGCTACCCTGAAAGCTGTGAATATTACAGTGAATATTAGAAAATTATCCTTTGAACTACAAAATCACCATCTAATGCTAACTCAGTGTGACTATTCCAAAGATATTTCTGTTGGTTCATGGAAACTGGCTTGAAAAATTTCACTCCTTTGTTTTTAACACTTGTGATCTTCCAGCTTACATTTGTGTACAATTCAACACAAATTGTAAATTGCAACTCAAAATTCAGAAGTAACTGAGAGAAAATAGAAACATAATTTTGTTACGGTCAGAGTTATCTGTTTGGAGTATAGCCACATTGTTATGTTTTGCCTTGTATGTTGTATTGAGTGTGTTGTACAATCATGATGGTTTTAAAACAGTGTTCCATTTATTTTCATGGATAGGGTTCCATTCAAATGATAGTTATACAAACATTGTGTTCATAATTGGGTAGGTGACTGACATCATAATCTGTTGAATTTTAAAATTATAAATGGAAACTATAGATGGGGTCTGAGTGCCATGGGCTTTGGCAACATGTGAAACAGAATTGATGACAGGTTTGGCAAGGCCACACTTAAATTGAAAGCGCTTCACGCCATCTTTTATGCTTTTCATAAATAACATGGTGAATTTCTTGCTGGGCAGCAGCAAGTTGCCAATTAAAGGGGATTATTGCTTGTTAAACATCTTATTAATAAATCAACCTGTCTCATTATTATTCAGCTTGCTATCTTAATAAACTTGCCAACCAAGCTAGACATTGAGAAAACTCAGTGTTGAAACCTGGTGAATTCCGTTCTCTGCTTGCTCCAAATGACATCTAACTTGGACATTGGATACCAACCTGTCAGGGGCATGCTTCATGGGCACTGCACCCACATTGAGAGACAATGACATCTAATAAGTGTCAGCCACTAAGAGTGCTCATGGCATGTCTTCAACCCAGGCACAGGAACCTTCTGCTTTTCAATGCTGCACAGAAAGCTGCACCACAAACTATCATGGTGATGCTAAAGCAAGGATACCTGCACTCAGAGACATGCACCCAGCTCAGGGACTGGATCAGACTGCATCACTAGCTCTTTGCTTCCTGTCTTAATGCTCACTTTTTCTGAGCCTGCCTGAATGCTCACAGCATCCCTGCCTTGAATTGCCTTGCCTAGCCTAGCCTTTTTGCAACTTGCCACCCTTGACTAGAGCAACCAGGCTCCTATGATTTTTGTCATGCCTCGCTGTTTAGTGCAGACACAATAGGAGAAAGCTTGTTATGGTTGTTAACAGACTTCATTCAAGATAAGTGGGACAGCCTTTGCTCAAGGGACCCAGACAGTAAGCCAAGGGCAGCCTCCAGTACTACCCCATGGACTTGGAAATGGTCAGTCAGCTATTTGAGGTGGTCAAGGTCAAGATGCTTTCCACTAAAGTTATGAGGAGCTGAATATTGGGCAGCTCACCTGTCTTGATTCTTTCTGCCCTAGTCGGGCTGTTTTTCTCCTGGAATGATAGAGAGGTATCGATGGAAATGAAAGTGAGTGGGCCAACTGTTACTTTTGATACAGATGGGCAAGTGTCCCAATTGAGTGAGTTGGTATAATTAGGTGGGGGGGGGGGGGTGGAGTGGAGGGTGTGAAATGGTGGTGGTGACAGAGAATAAGGGAAGATACGGCAGACGGTAGTGAGAGTGGTAGAGCGTGAACCTTGATGGGAGGTTAGTGCAGTAATAGAGTGGTTGGTGAAAGGATGGTGGTATTTTCCTTAGATGAGTGGAGAAGGCCATTTATCGTCTTTCTTCTTGCTGTGCATTCCTTCCTGCAGCTGGGAATGCTCTAGCCCAAGTTCGAACCCAGCTGGCATGGTCTGGTGTCATGACCTCCACTCCACTCCAGGAACTCTTGCCTGGGCACTACCCTGTTCAGCAAAAGCTCCAGGTACCTTTCCGCAGGAGAATAGACAAACAGGAGGCTGGAAGAGCACAGCAAGCCAAATACCCAAAATGTTGACTTCTCCACCTCCTGCTGCTGCCTGGCTTGCCATGCTCTTCCAGCCTCCTGCTTGTCTACTTTTGATTCCAGCATCTGCAGTGTTTTGCCCCAGAAGAGGGCACCAATTTCCCCTTGTTTGCCATGTCTGGGACAAATGTAAGGAATGGTCCAGACTGGCAGTACTTAACTAGGTGCACAATGAGCTTTTTAAAGCAGGTGCCGGTGAATTCCAAGAATATTCACAGTTGTTCTGGGAATGCCATGAGGAATGCCATAGGTTGGAGTAGGTAATTACTGAGGTGAGTTTGGTAAGGTATGGCAGGAGAACCTGTAGATCACACAGCAAAAAAACTGAACACAATTACAATTTGAAGGTGCCAGTGTTGGAATGGGGTGTACAAAGTTAAAATTCACACAACATCAGGTTATAGTCCAACAGGTTTATTTGGAAGCACTAGCTTTTGGAGCACTGCTTCTTCATCAGGTGGTTGTACCCAATGAAGGAGCAGCACTTCGAAAGTTAGTGCTTCCAAATAAACTTGTTGGACTATAACCTGGTGTTGTTTGGTTTTTAACTTTGAACACAATTAAGGTTTAATCAATACAATCTAACATTCAGCTCTATGTAGTTTTCTATTCTTCATATGTGATATTGACTTATAACCATTATAAACTGTATTGAAAGTTGAATTATTATTTGTAATCCCTCAATATCCCATTTTCTTTCTTTGTTTAGCGATATCATGTGGCAATCCAGGGGAGATTTTGGATGGATATTATAATGCGTCAAGTGCTGAATTTGGAAGCAGTGTTTCATTTTATTGTAACCCTGGGTAATTATGCAGTGCACAAATAATTGCAATTTTAAAAATTAAATTATCTTACATAGTAGTGGTATGTAATCATGCAGTTTTTAACCTCCAATAATAGCGGTGCCATGTTCTCTATATCATCTCATTGTAGTTGCCAACAAATTTACTGTTTCGGTACTTTGCCATAGTGCTGTTGGGAGATCCCATGATATCTCTGAAAGTTATTCTGTTTGATATTTAGTGTCAAATTATTCTACACAATTTTAGAGCGACCTCTTTGCAAATCAATGGTATTATTGCTTAAAATTTGTAAATTATTTAAGGTGGAGTGCAATTTCCTTATCTCATATAATAGATAAAATCAGAGATATTTCTTTCTCAGTTAAGCAAGCGGATATACAAATTGAAATGGAATAAGTCTGGACAATTTGCACAGTCATTTGATCAAATCCATGAAATTAGCAACATATTGTGAAGTTCTGTCATCATAATTCCACCAGGTGACTGATGGGATTCTAGACATGTGACATAGTTTTCTTTTCTGATTGTCCCACTGAAATCCCTCTGGAATTGTATCAGGAGCCCACTAGAACATATTAAAGACTTTGAAAGTTGGTGACTTTCAACTTTAGTTTGTATCTATTGTATATTTTTCCACATGGTGAGTTAATATTTTAGCAGCTACCTTCACCCATTTTGTTCTAAACAGATTCTCAGACTTACTTATAAATCTGAAATCAAAGTCTATACTAAAAGCTAGGCACCTTAGACCCTGTATTCAGATACTACAAGAACAAGACCAGATGCCAAAGAATGTCAGACAGGAGGGATATCACCCACTAAACTGGCCAAAGACAAATAACAGGGTAATTTACCCATGCCTGATACAAGTGTTGAGACCCTTTGAATATGCAAATATTTGCTTGCTTGAGATCTCAAATTCGCTCTGGGAACCCAACAGTTCAGGGCATCTGTGAAAATAAATGTGTTTCGTCTCCCTGTATTATAGATATTTAAGAAGAAGGAACACTCCTATAGATCAACATTAAAGGGTCCTCCAAACTTGTCCACCCTTTTTCCACCAAACAGCAATCTCCGACTTGAAAATCCATGCTATCTGGTTCCTAGAAATAAAGAGGGTATAAGAAGACTGCAAAGTTCAGACTGGGACAAAGATTCCATCATTCCTTGGTTCACTCTTGTACCCTGTGGCATATTTTCTTGAATTAAGTCAATTTACTAGAGACTACAACTTTTAGTATGATGGTCCACATTCAGCGTAGCTGACCAGGAGCACCTCCTGCTCTTACCAGATGTCTTAGGTGTGCTGAAAAGATTTATCGGTTGATTAAAATCAATGTAAATGGCTAGGGAACAGGTTCAATTATGACATAGTTCTTAAAAGACTAAACATAAAATCAATGGAATAATTAATATAAGTAAGTTAAATTGTTTATACAGTAATGTGCAGGGCACCTGAACAAAATGGGAGAACTGGAAGTTTGTCATAGCTAAATGTAATTGAGATGAATGAAACAAAGCTTAATATGGAACAGGATTGAGGGTTAACTATTACTTGGTGTAATGGACAAGAGTTTGGATAGCCTTATTGGAGAGGGCACAATTTGTGACTGGCCACCACCTGTTCGGGTTGAGATGGGCAACGTACAAACATGTACTCATTGCTGAATGATTGTAACTTACTTATTTCTCTCGTTAGCAGAAGTGAACTTCATTCATTTGCAGGAGATGGACACATGAAGAAAGGGGCAGTGGTTTTGCCATATTTAAAATAGTCTGTTCCTTAGAGCGTAATGGCCTTATTTTACCTGAATCAATAGAGATTCTAGACCTTGAGAATGGCTCTCCTGGGAGTTGTTTTTGCTAATCTTGTCAATGTGTGTTGAGGGTGGGGGGCAGGCCAGGGAGAGGTTACTGGTAGAGGCTGCAATTTCAGAATTTCTAATGGGTATCAACAACATGATGGATACGTCTTGGGTGTGTGCCATCATGTAGCTGTGGGTACTATAGCTCTAAACGGTTGTAGTTGGGAGTCCCCATTTGTATTGAAAAAGAATCCCTTTGAAGGGGCTGAGGAAAGAATGTTGGAACATTTCAGAGGTCCAGCCCAATCCCAGGTTGGTTCCAGTTGTGTCAGTAGCTTCCTCCTGGCCAATGTAGCCAATGAGTGGACTCCAGACTGCACACATGGCAACGTTTGGTGGCGAAAGTATTTCTCCAATGACACCCACTAAATGCAGGGGGTATTGTTTGGAAAGCAAGGAGAACCATCTCAATCTGGTAGCATGAGTCAAGAACCAGCATCTATAAAATTCCCACCTGTCTTAAAAACATGTGTTTGTCAGAAAGTCAACAGAAATTTGGTGCCTAGATCTTTAACGTTGATCAGAACACTGTACCAATATTCTATTTAGCCTTTGTGTTGGTAACCAACAATGAATAATTTCCATCTTGCTTTCTCTATACTGATCTGTTTTCTATTTAGGTTCAAGTTAATTGGTAACATGCATCGTATTTGTCAAGTTAGTGGTTGGAGTGGTCATGTTCCAGTATGTGAAGGTAATGTATGTTTTTATTTATTCCTTGGAGTTAATCAATTGACTTCCATGTATGAAAGTAATAAACTGTTTTATTCACCTCCTATGGCTAGTTATTGATTCCTGAAAACTAAAGGCACTACACTTTTGGATGGAATAAATTGTCAATAATGGGTGGATACAACTTCTAGTGAGGATTAGGTCAACTACAGCTTTTGTAGGTTTTTGAAATTTGATGTTTATCACTAAATGATATTGATCAAACAATTCAAAGTTTTTCTGTAAATTTCAGCTGTTAACTTGAAGGATTGTTAAGAGGCATAACTGAATGAAATGGAACTCCAGCATTTAAAGATTCCATGAAGCTTTAGTCATTGGCGTTCTCCAAAAGTTATACACAGCTCACAAATGTGTGAAAGGGCACCCCAAAAATCAAAGTCATAAATTTAACTTTTCACCTTGCATTAACATTTTGTAACAATTAAGAATTTGAATTTCAACATTTAATTAGGACAATGAATAGACCTGCTCTCTCATACCAATAATTTAGAAGAATGAGAGGTGAGCCAATTGCCATATAAAAAAATTTAAGATAGTTAATTTTCAGGAAAATTTTAATTGTTAACATAGTCAGTGCAAAGAAGACATTTCCCCTGGCTAGGCAATCTAAATTATGGAGCCACAATGATGGATAAAGGGATTGAACCCTTCAGTTCTGATATTAGGAGAAATTTCTTCTTCTGAAATGTTGTGAATCCTTGGAATTCTGTACCCAAGAGAGCTGTGGATGCCCATTCAATATAAATATTAAAACAGAGGGTGATATACTTTGGATTACAAATGGAATTTCACAAGAGGGCAGAATTTCACAAGATGAGCCATTATCTTGTTATATGGCTTAACAGGCACATAGGCCAAATAAACTACTCAAGGTCCAATTTTGTATGTTCTTATGCTCTTATGAAATATATGTGCATGTGTGTTTATTTAAATTCCATTGCATTTAGAGACCAAAAAATTGTGTGCGTCATTAAATCCAGTCAGGAATTTATGAAAAAAAAGCCTTTACCAGGATGTGGTCAGAATGAGTGAGAAAGAAATATAATTTTATGTTATGATTTGGAGGAGCCGGTGTTAGACTGGGGTGGACAAAGTTAAAAATCACACAATGCCAGGTTATAGTCCAACAGGTTTATTTGGAAGTACTAGCTTTCGAAGTGCTGCTCCTTCATCAGGTAGCTGTGGAGCAGGACTATGAGACACAGAATTTATAACAAAAGATTACAATGTCACGGAGCTGTAATGATATGTTAAGCAAACTTAGATTAAGTCATTCATCTTTTAAGATGGGTTTCCTAGTTTTGGTTTGTTAATATGTAAGTCCCGGAACTCTTTTTAAGTCACATTCCCAAGATAACTTCAGGTTTTCTAACAAAGTTGTCATCTCACCTCAGACAATGCATTAAAGGTGTGAGGTTAAAGTCTGTGTCCCAATCTTGAGTCAGACTGGTTCTATTTCTAAAGTGGGATTTACAGAATCTTACATGGATTGACTGCAGGTTATGCATTTTTGAGCAAAATAAAATATAATTCTGCAATTACAGGTTCACCCCATAAACCTATATGTGTGTGTGCAGGAGAGACAAAGTGAGTGTATGTATGTAAGTGTGGATGTGTGCACAGTGAAGAAGTGTGGGTATATAAGCTTAGTAAAGAATGTGTGTGATGGGATATAAGCCTGTGAGAGAGTGTGTGCATGGGTGTGAGAGTGGGGGTTGTATATGTGTGCATATGAGAGAGAGCTTGTGTATGAGAGAGAGTCTGTGTTTGTTTGTGAGTATGTAGGAGTGTGTGTGTGTGAGAGAGAGAGTATATAGTGCAGTGGAGTCAACTGTAGTGTGACAGGAACTCAAGGTCCTGGTTGAGGCCATTCCCATGGGTACTGAACTTGGCAATCAGCCACTTTGCGTTGTTACTTGTTCTGAAGTCTGCCTGGGAGGGAGGTCACCCGAAGATCCAAGGCCGAATGTCCCGGACCACTGAAGTGTTTCCTGACTGGGAGGGAACAGCCTTGCTTGGTAATTGTACAGTCTCCATTCATCCATTGTCATAGCGTCTGCTCAGTCTCGCCAATGTACCATATCTCCGGGCATCCTTGCCTTCAGCGTACAGGAGAGATAATGTTGGCCGAGTCTCACGAGTACCTGCCGCGTACAGTGTGGGAGGTGTCCCCACATGTAATGATGGTATCTGTGTCAATACTCTGACACGTCTTGCAGCAGCTGCCGTGACAGCGTTGTGGTCAATGTTCTGAATGCTGGGCAGTTTGCTATGAACAATGATCTGTTTCAGGTTTGGTGGTTGTTTAAAGGCAAGGAGTGGAGGTGTGGGGAAAATCTTGGCAAGATGTTCATCCTCATCGATAACATGTTGCAGGCCATGAAGAACATGGCATAGTTTCTCCGCTCCTGGGAAGTACTGGACAACAAAGTGTACCCTGTCAGTTGCAGCCCGTGTCTGTCTCCTAATGAGGTCATTACGGTTTCTCGCTGTGGCACAGCAGAACAGGCAGTCGATGAGTTGAGCAACGTACCCCGTTCTTATGAGGGAATCCTTGAGCACCTTCAGTTGTCCATCATGTTCCTCCTCATCCGAACAGATCCTGTGTATGCAAAGGGCTTGTCCGTAGGGGATGGCTGTATTAATATGTTCAGGGCAGAAGCTAGAGAAGTGCAGCATCATGAGGTCATCCATGGGTTTGTGGTAGAATGAGATGCTGAGGTGCCCATCCTTTATGGAGATGCATGTGTCGAAGAATGAGACAGATAGTAGAGAGTAGTCCATGGTAAGTCTGATGGTGGGAAGAATCTCGTTGATATCACTGTGTAGTTGTTTCAGTGACTCCTTGCCATGGGTCCAGAGGAAGAAAATGTCATCAATATATCTGTTGTATAGTGTTGGTTGGAGGTCCTGTGCAGAAAAGAAGTCTTGTGCATGAAAATGTTTGCCTACTGGGTGCAAATTTGATCCCCATAGCTGTTCTGTGTGTCTGGATGAAGAACTGTTGTCAAAAGTGAAAACATTGTAGTTGAGGATGAAGCAGATGAGTTTTAAGACAGTGTTCGGAGATTGGCAGTTGTTGATATTGAGTACTGAGGCTGTTGTCGCGATGCCATCAGCATGGGGGATGCTGTTGTAGAGTGCTGACACGTCCATTGTGACAAGGAATGTTCCCAGTTTGATTGGTCCGTGGTTGCTGAGTTTCTGTAAGAAATCTATAGTGTTGCGACTGAAGCTGGGGGTCCCCTGTACCATGGGTTTCAAGATGCCTTGGACATAGCCAGAGAGGTTCTCACACAGGGTCCCATTGCCAGATATGATGGGACTACCTGGTGTGTTGGCTTTGTGTATCTTCGAATGGCAACGGAATTCACAAGAAGTACATGGAATGAGAGTGGGTACGGAACTCTGAAGAACTAGATCAAAAGTCTTGATCAATGTTTTTAGTTCACAGGTGTGCATTTTGTTTGAATTGGCCAGTAGTTGTCTGTCGTGTTCAGTTGTCAGTACACTTCCTTGCAGTAAACTGTTCCATTCCGAATGATGATGGCTCCTTCTGTATCTGCTGGTTTGATGACAATGTTGCGATTGGTTTTGAGAGCATGCATACGTTGTGTTGTGATCAGGTTATGTTTTGCTCTACCTTGTGGGTGTGGCTGATGAACCTGGCATTTACATATTGCCTGACAGTTTGAGCATAGATGTCAAGCCCAGGGCAGCGGCCCTCCGGAGGGATTTACATTCTTGGATTTACATATTAATGAACCAAAACTAGGAAACCCATTCTAAAAGATGAAAGACTTAATCTCAGTTTGTTTAATATATTTAAGCCGCGTGACACTGTAACCTTTTGCTATAAATTCTGTGTCTACTCCACAACCCCCGATGAAGAAGAAGTGCTTCGAAAGCTTGTATTTCTAAGTAAACCTGTTGGACTATAAACTGGTGTTGTGTGATTTTTTTGCTTTGTCCACCCTTCCATAGAAGCAGTCCATCAATTCTCCTCTTGTCACTTTCCTAACAGTGGTCAATTACACAATCAAATGTCACTTAGTTACAAACCGCAGAGTTGACAGGATTTCTGGTGTTATCTCTGTGTGGCATCAGGGTGGACCAGGGGTGCAACAAGTGTTGACCACCTATGAATCAGAGCTTCAACATGCTTTTTACAAAGTACAGGCACAGACTATTTTGCCTGGATCTACACATTGCTCACTTGATTTATATTGCAATTGCCTACTCAGGAATTTCAAAATAAAGCTTTGACCTTGCAGTCTGTCCAGAACATTAACTTAATTTTGTTTTATCTCCAGTTATCAAATGTAATAATCTTGAAGATATTGAGAATGGAAGAACTCCAGACCCACCCAATGGAGAATATTGGGAACATGGAATGGTAGCACAGTATTCATGTGACCCAGAGTATTCATTAATTGGTGCAGAAGAACTTGTTTGTACAGAGACTGGAGAATGGAACAATAGCCCTCCAAAATGCAAAGGTACTAAACTCTTCCCTCTTTAGTTTCTTTCTTTTTATGTGATGTCATGTGGTGCTTAATCAACCTTCTCCTTTTCCTTCTTTGAGGCATATATTCCTCTTTCAATCCTGTTACATTTCTTACCACCGAACCTTTCCATCTACTCTTATGCCTTCCTTTTCTCCTTTCGGCCAGCAGTTCCATCTCCAACATTTGTCTCTCCATATTTATTCTCTTCCCCTCATGCAAAGAAACTAAACTATGGATTCAGAATTAAAGTGATTTGCTCTTTTCGTGTGAAACTGGAAGCCTCACATATTGACCTTTACTACCTAGTTGTTTTTGGTCAAGTTACATTTGGCTTCCAGATCTATTTTGAATAAAGAATATTCAAGTATTCTTTGGGGGTAGTTCTGCTGGTTACTGACCTCAAACACTTCTGTCATTTTCTGATGGAAATAATATTGGGATGTTGAGTGCACAGATGCTGCCACTTGAAGGCTCACACTTCTGGTCAAGTTTCAATCTGTCTTTATGTTCAGCCTTTGGTTCCATACTCCATAGTACTGCGATCACCATTGCAGTCACCTCCTGATCTATCCCAATATTTAGACCATTCAGACCTGTCAACACAGTTAAGGTGCCTTGGCACCTGCTACTAAAAGCAGAAAAATTAACAGTTGCCACAACAGTTTACCTCTAATTTAGCAAAATGTCCCAAGGTGCACTCCAACTGTGCAATAATTAGCAACAAATCAAGAGATAGAGATGGTGGGAGAGGTGACTGTGCAAGATCCAAACTTTTCCCAAAAACAGATACAGAGTCTTTTGTCTGTATTCCTGTCTTCTCACAAAATCCCACCTCACTTATCCTTTCATCAACCCAGTCATTCTGTCAATAGCTGTACATAAGGAGTGTGCATATTCATAAAACAACATTGATGAGGCAGTCTCTCAAATCCTTTCTTCAACTTTGTAGGTGGAATCATACAACCCCTACAGTGTTGAACCAGGCCGTTTCGCCCATCATTGAACCTCCAGAGAGTATCCCACTCAGATCCAACCCTATCCCTGTAATGCAGCATTTTTCCTAGTTAACCCATCGAGCTTGCATATCTGCTATGAGCAATTTTGTATTGGAAATCTACCCAACCTGCACATCTTTGGACAGTGGGAGGAAACCAGAGCACCCAGAGGAAACCCATGCAAACGATTGCCCGAGAATGGAATGGAACGTGTGTTCCTGGTGCTGAGGTAGCAGTGCTAATCATTGAGCAACTGTACTGCCCTATTGAATTTGGTACCATCAGGTACTTTCACTCAACATAGTTGCAAAAAATCCTTTAAGAAGATTGACATTTTTCAATTTACATCCTGTAGTGAGGCAGTTACTACAGCACCAATAATTGCTGCGGTGAAAACATCTTGTCATCTAACCTGCTGTTTGGTTCATCACAGTGCTACGAATCACCGCCTCTGAACTGCTACTTTTGCCATGCAAGCATTAAAATTGGCAGTTCCTTGTTAGCTGTTCCAGAAAAATCTTCAACTTGATTCACTTTGCTAGACTGTAAAGAGTTAACTATAACTTTACACTCATTATAGCTACTGAGTGAGTAATTAAGGATCTATGTCATTAAGGTGTCTTAACAAGATGGAAGACCAGCCCATGAGGAGTCTTAGCCTCTCTCTTACTATCCCTGTATAACATTATATGCAATAAAATGAGTCCAAAGCTGAATGTACTACATCGTTGCAGGTATTAAGAAACTAGTTTACACAAACCTCATTGGAAACAGAAGATAAAGAACTCCCTGGAATAATTCCCAATCTGGAAGGTGAGAAAACACCATGGTCAATGGGTAGGAACAGAATAAGTGAAGAAACAAATCTCCATGAAAGGCCCAAAGCAGGATCAGAAAAAGCTCCCACTTGAAAGAGAAGATAAATGACTTAGCAGCAGGCTAAGGGAGAAAGCTCTCAAGGCAGTCAGAAAAAATTCTCAAGGGAACAGTCAACAGCAGTCGATAAAGAGCCTCCAACATCAGGACTCTGAATGCAGCACAGGAGAAGATCAGGACTAGACAGCTGGACAAAGGAGACAGTGAGGTCTGCAGATGCTGGAGATCAGAGTTGAGAGTGAGTTGCTGGAAAAGCACAGCAGGTCAGGCAGCATCTGAGGAGCAGGAAAATCGACGTTTCAGGCCGGAGCGCTTCATCAGGAATCAAAGGAAGCATGGGAAAGGTCATAGGAGGGTGACAAGCTACTCAGACAGTTTGCAGAGCACTCATGGTGTGAAAGAAATAAAATATGGGATCACTCAGCTAAACACTAAGGGCTAGATATTTTGGAGATGCATACTTAGCTTTATTTGCCAGTTGCCAAAGAAACTAAAGTTGACACATCAGGAATATATTACCGAGCTTTCGATCTCTCAGAAGAGAGGCTGGAAACATTGGGAAAAGGTAGCAAGGTGACTAACAGCAAGATTCTTTTCAGGAGCTTAATTTGCACTTTCAGAAAAGAGAATGGTCCTGTCACTGATACTTAGGAGCAAGTGGGAGAAGAGATACAAGTTGTAAATGAAATAAAACAAAGAACTGCAGATACTTGAAATCTGTAGATATCCTAAATTGTAGATGTCCTAGCATTCAATTCAAAGGGTCAGAGTTCACTCACATACTAGCACTATGATGCTTCAGACTTAGTAACAGGCAGCACGATGCCCACAATATCTAAGAGAGTATCAGATTATGGACTAGAAACATGGAACTAAAACATGAAGGAGGTTTCAGAGCTGTGACACAAACTTACAATAATGAGCAAATAACATCAAGGTCACTTAATATAGTCAGCACACAACTTCAAACCTCAAAAACCGTCAAATAAGAATTAGTTTAAGAACTACAAATGGCTAATGAACAGCTGTCTGGGAAAAAGTAGATGATTAAGTCTGAATTGGATCAAGCCAATATTGAAAGTTCAGAAATTAATAATTGGTGTAAGTATGAGCAGGAGTCTGCAATTGTGTCTTATCAGCAAGCCATGTAACATTAAGAGTTTCTTTCAGTTAAAAAGCAAAGGCACAAATTAGAGTCTATACAGCTGAAAATTACCTTGAAAGGTTATGGAGCTTGACATACTAAAATTAAGCAGGAGTTGGCAATGCCTAAGTAGCTAAATGATACTACTCAACTGCAAGTTCAATTATTAGCAGTCACATGGCATTATCATGCCTCAGAGGCTGAAAAGGAACAGTTTCTTATGGAAATCAAGCATTTGGTGCAGATCCTTGATAAAGAAAAAGAAGATATTCAAGTCTCTTATACCAACATTAGTGAGCAACAGCTGATGTTCAGAAACAGAATGCAAATGAATGCAACTTCTCGAGAACATAAAAAGTTGTTATTAGTCCACAGGAATGTGATTAACAAAAAAATGGGAACTCACGATTATTGTTAATTATTAGTTAAGGAAAACATTCTGATATCAATGAAAAGTGATGGTCCTATTTCTGGGACAACATCTTGAGAGAGATAAGACATCAGAGTTTAACTTTGCAGAATACTATACTGGATTAGCAAGTTTTCTTAATAATCTCTTGAAAAAAGGGATGAGTGTGAAGGAGAAAGAAGAACTTAAGCATTCAACATCTAGCCATTCCAAGCTCTCTCTCTGATTACATTCAGACCAGCAAGGATCTAACAGAATGCATCGTGCTATTGTAGAATGTTCTATCAAGTCTTCAGAGTACAGTCCCCACTCCGAATGACCATTGGTCAACTTTTGTCAGATCCAAATGGAAGATTCCCTGAGTATCTAATTTCTTCAGATTTTCCACAGTCTTTTCCATGGTAATGAAACGTTTTCATTGTGATCCAGGAGCCTTGAACTACATAGGGGATCAATCTCCACTTAGAGTGATCCCTCCCATTACCAAAGGAAAGGGCAATGTTTTACCATAGATTCAAGGAATATTGTTGTCCACTCTAGATTGGTCTCTAGCCCATGAGAGTTTGGAAACGGGAATGTTGCCTTACATTCAGATTGCGGTCAGAGGCTGGAACCTCAACCTGACAAACATTTTCCCTTTCAAGGAAACCATGTAGACCTCATTCCACCTATCCTCAAGAAGGGCAGAGAATATGGCAGTTTGTCTTGGTTGGAAGAGATTTTGAGGTGGGCAATGTGAGTAATTTAAATACTAATGGTTAAAAGAGTTGAAATAATCTTCGAGGAGTAAATGGTTAACTCTACGTTTACAGTAATGATAGCATAGCTATTGGCTTATGCAAAGGAGCTCTGACATGATGCTATCACATCAATATGGATCCAACACCTTAAAATGTAAGGTCTCAGACCGGCTCTCTCTTACAAACCCCCATTTAGAGTTACATTCTCTAAAATCTGTTATTGTGTAGACCTTATCTTACGACATAGTGCACAGGGAATGTAGGCCTTTTTCCTGTCCGGGAGCAGCAGAAGACAGAGCGGAGGTGATGTTGGGACCAGGAGGTTGCCAGGAAGGTAAGGACTTAGTATATATTTGGGCAGTGGTTAACCCCAAGATACTACATGTCTAGTATCTCCATCTCGCCCCTTCCTCTAACCAGAAGAAAAGGACTCTGTAAGGTAAGGGTTTTTCTTTTCTTTTATACACTTAAGTGTATTGTTTGGTATTAGTTAGTTGAGTTAAAGCTAAGGCTTACAATGGCAGGGGATTTCAGACCCGTGGCATGTGCCTCTTGCTTGATGTGGGAGCTCAGGGACATGGTGATGTCCCTGACTCTGACACATGCAAGAAGTGTGTCCAGCAGAAGTGTGTCCTGCTGCAGTTCTTATTTGTCCGCATGATAGCTCTGGAACTGTGGATGAACTCATGATGGAGCATCTGCAATGCTGAGGAGGTCTTGGATAGCACGTTTAGTGAATTGGCCACAGCACAGATTAGAATTGCTGAGGGAGACAGTGAATGGGTGACTAAAAGGCAGAAAGAGAGCAGGAAGGCAGTGCAGGTGTCCCCTGCGGTCATCACCCTCCAAAACAGGTGTACCATTTTGGATACTGTTGGGTGAGATGGCTCACTGTGGGAGGGCAGCAGTTGCTAGGATCATGACCTGTTCAGCAGAGCAGGAAAAAGACTTGTAGGGCCATAGTCATAGGGGATTCTATTGTAAGGAGAGTAGATAGGTGCTTCTGTGGCCAAAAACAAGACTCCTGGATGTTATGTTACCTCCCAGGTTCTCGGGTCAGGGATATTACTGATCAGTTGCAGACCATACTGAAAGGAGAGGCTGAACAGCCAGTTGTCGTGGTGCATATAGGCATCAATGATATAGGTAAAAAACAAGACGAGGTCCTGAAAGCAGAATTCAGGGACCTAGGAGTGAAGTTAAAGAGGAGAACATCAAAAGTAGTGATCTCAGGATTGCTACCAGTGCCAAGTGCTAGCCAGGGCAGAAATGAAAGAATAGGCAGGATGAACACGTGGCTTAAGGGATGGTGTAGGAGGGAGGGGTTCAGATTTGAGAGACATTGGGAACCGGTTCTGGGGAAGGTGGGACTATTACAAACTGGTCTACACATTAACCAGACTGGAACTAACGTCCTTGGGGGAGTTTTTGCTACTGCTGTTGGGAGGGTTAAAACTAATGTGGCAGGGGACTGGGACCGGGAAGACTAGTGAACAGAGGTGGAAACTAGAGATTGTAAGGAACAGAATCATAAAGTTAACATTACCAAGGGGAAGAGTAGACAGAGAGCAGATGAACACAAAGGAACTGGTGGTCTGAAGTGCATATGCTTTAATGCAAGGAGTATAGTCGGTAAGGGGAGCGAAATTAGGACTTGGATTGGTGCCTGAGAGTATGGCATTATTGCGATCACGGAGATTTGGTTGAAGAAAGGGTGTGATTGACAATTAAATGTTCCAGGATATAGATGCTTCAAACAGGACAGGGATGGAAGTTAAATGGGGGGAGGAGTTGCTGTGCTGGTCAGGGATGATATCACGACTGTGTTAAAGGAGGACACTATGGAGGGCTTGAGCAGTGAGGCATTGGGGGTAGAGCTGAGAAATAAGAAAGGTGTAGTTACATTATTGGGGCTGTATTACAGTTAGCGTGAGGTAGAAGAACAAATAAGTAAACAGATTATGGAAAGATGTAGAGGCAACCGGGTGGTGGTGATGGGAGATATTAATTTTTCCAACATTGACTGGGATACATTTAGTGTCAGAGGTATGGATGTGGCAGAATTTGTAAAGAGCATCCAGGAAAGTTTTCTAGAGCAGTATGTCAATAGTCCAATGAGGGAAATGGCCATATTGGAACTGGTATTGGGAAATGAGCCAGGCCAGGTGGTAGAAGTTGCAGTGGGGGATTTATTTGGGGATAATTACCACAATTTTGTAAGTTTTAGAATACTCATAGACAAAGATGAGAATGGTCCTAAGGAAAGAGTACTAAAGTGGGTGAAGGCCAATTATATCAAACTTCAGCAGGAGCTGGGAAGTGTGGATTGGGGCAGCTATTTGAAAGGAAGTCCACATTTGATATGTGGGAGGCTTTCAAAGATAGATTGAAAATAGTGTAGGATAGACATGTCCCTTTGAAAACAAGGGATAGGAAAAGCAAGATTTGTGAACCATTAGGACGGCACAGTGGCTCAGTGGTTAGCACCGCTGCCTCACAGCACCAGGGTCCCAGGTTTGATTCTAGCCTCGGACGACTATCTGTGTGGAGTTTCACGTTCTCCTCGTGTCTGCGTGAGTTTCCTCCGGGTGCTCCGGTCTCTTCTCATAGTCCAAAGATGTACAGATCAGGTGATTTGGCCATGCTAAATTGCCCATAGTGTTAGGTGCATTAGTCAGAGGGAAAATGGGTCTGGGTTACTCTTTGGACGGTCGGTGTGGACTTGTTGTGCCGAAGGGCCTGTTTCCACACTATATGGAATCTAGTCTAATCCAGATGACAAGAGAAATTATGCGACTAGCCAAGAGGAAAAGAGAAGCGTACATAAGGTCCAGGCAGCTAAGAACAGAATGGGCCTTGGAGGAATATTGGGAGAATAGGACCAATCTTAAACGAGGGATCAGCGTGCTAAAAGGAGTCATGAAGTAACTTTCGCGAGCAGAATTAAAGAGAATCCCAAGGCTTTTTATTCATGTATAAGAGGCAAAAGCATAACTAGAGTCAGGGTTGGTCCACTAAAGGATAAGGAAGGAAGGTTGTGTGTCGAACCTGAGAAAATGGGTGGGATTCTCAATGATTACTTTGCATCAGTGTTCACCTGAGGGGAGGGACATGATGAATGTTGAGATTAGAGATAGAAGTTTGTTTACTCTGGATCACATTGACATAAAGAGTGAGGATGTGTTGGGTAGGCCAAAGGATACTAAGGTGGACAAATCCCCAGGACTAGATGGGATCTATCCCAGGTTGCTGAAGGAGGGGAGAGAGGAAATAGCTCAGGTCTTGACAGATATCTTTGTAGCATCCTTAAACACAGGTGAAGTGCCGGAGGACTTGAGAGTTGCTAATATTGTCCCCCTGTTCAAGAAGATTAGTAGGGATATTCCAGGTAACTACAGACCAGTGATCCTAATGTCAGTGGAGGGAAAGTTGCTGGAGAAGGTACTGAGGGATAGGATCTATTTATGTTTGGAAGAGAATAGGCTTATCAGTGATGGTTTTGTTCGGGGGGGTGGGGGGGGGATCATGCCTTACCAACTTAATAAACTTCTTTGAGGATGTTGATAGATGAAGGAAGGGCTGTCATATATTTGGACTTTAGTAAGGCGTTTGATGAGGTTTCCCCATGGTAAACTAATCAAGAAAGTGAAGTCACATGGTGTGCAGGGTTTTCTGGCTAGGTGAATATAGAACTGGTTACGCAACAGAAGACAGAATAGTCGTTGAAGGGAGTTTCTCGAAATAGAGAAAGGTGACCAGTGGTGTTCCACAGGGGTCAGTGCTGGAGCACTGTTGTTTGTGATATGCATAAATGATTTGGAAGAGGGCATTGGTGGTTTGATCAGTAAGTTTACAGATGACATGAAGATTGGTGGAGTAGCAGAAAGCATAGGGGACTGTCAAAGAATACAGGAGAATATAGATAGAGTGGAGAGCTGAGAAGTGACAGATGGTGTTCAATCCGGGCAAATGTGAGGTGATGCATTTTGGAAGGTCTAATTCTAGAGCAAATTGTAGTGAATGGAAGAGCCTTCAGAAAAGTTGATGAGCAGAGACATCTGGGAGTTCAGGTCCATTGTACCCTGAAGGTGGCTGCACAAATGGATAGAGTGGTCAAGAAGGCATATGGTATGCTTGCCTTCATCGGACGGGGTATTGAGTATAAGGACTGGCAGGTCATGTTAAGATTGTACAAGACATTGGTTCAGCCGCATTTGGAATACCGTGTACAGTTATGGTTGCCACATTACCAAAAGGATGTGGATGCTTTGGAGAGGTGCAGAGAAGGTTTACAAGAATGTTGCCGGGTATGGAAGGTGCTAGCTATGAAGAGAGGTTGAGTAGATTAAGATTGCTTTCATTTAAAAAAAGGAGATTGAGGGGGGACCTGACTGAGGTCTACAAAATCATGAAGGATATAAACAGGGTGGATAGAGATAAGCTTTTTCCAGGGTGGGGGAATTCAACAATGAGAGCTCACGCGTTCAAGGTGAGAGGAGAAATGTATAAGAATGTGCAGAAAGTACTTTACGCAGAGGGTGATAGGCGCCTGGAACATGTTGCCAACAGAGTTAGTAGAGGCAGGCATGGTAGCTTCAGTTAAGGTGCATCTGGGCAAATGCATGAGTAGGTGGGGAGCAGAGAAATACAGATCCTTAGGAACTGGGCGACAGGTTTATACAGTGGATTTGGATCGGCACAGGCTTGAAGGGCTAAAGGGCCTGTTCCTGGGCTGTAAATTTTCTGTGCCCTTTGTTCTGGGCCACATGCCATCTCTATGAATAAATGTGGCTTCTTCTATCACACAGATTTCAAAGCACTACAAAAGAAATTAAACTTGCTATTAAATATGGGGATAATGTGTCACTAACTACTTAGAGTGTGAATCATATGCATGAATAACTTGGTAAATGTATCTTTCTTAGTGAACATTATTTGAGTTGATGAAATTGCTGTTCATTTAATTTAGTGACAAACTACCTCTGTCAAAAAGAAGCAGACATTGGAAAGCGCTATATTTGTGTATGTACTACAACTTAAACTCCTGGATTGTTTCATGACAGTTGTCAAATGCGAACCTCCAAATCTGCCTGAAAATGCCAATATAGCATCTGGATATAAATACACGTATAAATATCGTGAAACAATAACCTACAGATGTAAGCATGGTTATAAAATTGTTGGGAACAATGTCATTGAATGCGGAGAGGACAACAAATTCTTGCCACCACCACCCACCTGTCAACTATGTGAGTGACCATTTATTAAACATAAGGATAGAATCAACTGAGCATTTTTGAAAAGATTTGTACCTTGCGAGCATTGGTCAATGAAACAATAGCCTTAATATTAACTAAAACAAAATCAAAGAATTCCAGATATAAGGATGTTGCCAGGGTTTGAGGATTTGAGCTATAGGGAGAGGCTAAATAGGCTGGGCCTGTTTTCCCTGAACTGTCAGAGACTAAGGGGTGACCTTATCAAGTTTTTAAAATCATGAGGGGCATAGATAGGATAAATAGACAAGGTTTTGTCCCTGGGGTGGAGGATTCTAGAAGTAGAGGGCACAGGTTTAAGGTGAGTTAGCAAAGATTTAAAAGGGACCTAAGGGGCAACTTTTTCACTCAAAGGGTGGTGCGTGTATGAAATGAGCTGTCGGAGGAAGCAGTGGGAGCTAGTAAAATTACAACATTTGAAAGGCCTCTAAATGGTTATATGAATTGGAAGAGTTTAAAGGGATATGGGCCAAGTGCTGGCAAATGGGACTAGATTAATTTAGGATATCTGATTGGCACGAATGAGTTGAACCAACAAATCTATTTCCATTATGTACATCTTCCTGACTCTAAGACTATGTGCCTATTGCAGTTTTTGTGGTTGAGCATGTGAAGCTGTAGGAGTATCCCCTTTTGGATTGGCATTTGACTTAATTGCCAGATTTAAGTTAGACTTCCAGAGTGCAATTGGAAACTTCTCTGGTCCATGTGAGTTGTGAATTACCTAATACATTCTTGTCTCATACTGTGGTATGAAAGGACCATGGCATGAGCCACTAACATCACTGCATGCAGCATCTAACCTGTTCTTCTAGCCATGTAGTGATATGACTGAGCCAGTTAAATTGCTCGTCAGTAGTTCCAGGATGTTGATGCCTGTACTCTTGAGTTTAGAGGGGGAGATCATTTTGTTAACCCAAGTCTGTATATTGTTCACATTCTTCTGTATGACAGAATTGGCAAATTTATTATTTTTTATATTATCTATTTGAGCATAATGCATTTCTGTCTTGGTAGCTGGATGCTATGAACCTGAACCAATCGAGAACGGAAAAATAATAAATAAGAAGCCTGTATACGAGCTAGAGGAAGAAGTTGGCTATGTGTGTGATCGGAGGTATAAACTGATTGGTGCAAAAGTTATTCGGTGTATGGAGAATCACAGATTTGAACCATCACCACCTCAATGCAGTAGAAGTAGGTAACCATTTCTTAATCCTGACTACAGTGAAGAAAAGCCTGCATCTAGTTCAAAATTAGTTTTGTGTTATATTTGCCAAAGTTTTTTATTTGGAATGATGGCCTGAAAATTCCTCAGCATTTCAGTATTCCAAAACAGTATTTTTTTTCAATGCATGCCAAAATTTCCTAGCAATTACAAAGCTTTATGCTAAAATGTAATAATCAAGATAAATAATTGGAGTCTCGGTAAACTGGGGGTCTTACAACAATAACAACCGAGATTTACTAAGTGCCTTTAAAGTAATAAATGTCTTGACACATTTTGCAAGAGTGTTGCACAACAAAAACTGTACACAAGGCAACAGGAGGTGCTATTAGGGTAGCTGATTAAAGGATAAAAAATAACAACAGTAGGTTTCAAGGAACATGTTACAGGTTAAAAAGTAAAAGTAGAGAGATTTGAATGAAGACCAGTTGTAAATCTGTCCCCATTAAAACAATGGGGTCACTTGGGGAAATAAAGAACCAAAATAATTCTTTGAGTCACACACTTACTTCTTTTACCTTGTTGACCCTAAGCTATTTAACTCATAGCTCAGGTAGTAATCCAGAGATTATTGCCTTTTGGTTCTGCTTTTTAATTGAATCCCTATTTGTCCATGTTTCCTCAGCAGAACCTTTTAAGTCAACCTCATTGCTATGGGCCTGGAATCACATTTGGCTCAGACTAGATAATGACAGCAGGTTTCCTTCCCTCAGCATTTATTCAACCAGATGTTTTTTTCTCATAAATACAATCAAGGTAGTAACATGTTATGCATTAGACAAGCCTTAAATTCAAGATTTTTAAAATTGAATTAAAATTTCACCATTTGGCAGTGGTGGGATTTGGACCCATTTCCCCACAGCATTAACCTGGGTTTCTAGAGCACTTTCCCATTGTTTTAGATACAGGAGGATATAGTTGAATTGGTCGGAATGGCTGATCAGTTGCAAATGGAATTCAATCTGGATCAGTGTGAGGCGACCAAACAAAGAAGAGAAGAGAATTCATGATAAATGTTAGGAGCCTGGGAAACACTGCAGATCTGAGAATCCTTGTTGTGCACATCCACTGGTCCATTAAGATGTTGACAGGTAGATAAAGTAGTTAATTAGGTATATGGGATACGTGACTTTATTAGCCAAGACATAACGTTTAAGAGTGGGAAGGTTATGCTGGAAAGATATAAACATTGGTTAGTCTGCAGCTAGAATATTGTGTGTTGTTCTGGAATCCACATTAAAGCGTGGATTTGACTGCACTGGAGAGGGTGTGGTGGAGATTTACCAAGATGTTCCCTGGACTGGTATGTTTTATTTATGAAGAAAGATTACATATAATGTGGTTGTTTTTCCTTACAGGAGAGATGACTGAGGGAGGATATAATAGAGATGTATGAAATTCTGAGGGGCATAAACAGGGTAGAGAGGACGGAAACATGTTCGTTAGTGGATGGAACAATGGCCAGGGGGGCATAGATTTAAAGCAAGGAGCAAGTAGTTCAGACGAGTTGTGATGAAAGATCATTTCTTCTGGAGGAAGGTGGAAATCAGGAACTCACTGACTGTAGGGGTGGTAGAGGCAGAAACTCTCATAACATATAAGAAGAGGAAAGTGATCTAAAAACACAGGCTAATTTAAGAAGTATTTAGATGTGCACTTGAAATGCCAAAATATACAAAGGAAGTCCCATTGCTGGAAACTGGGAATATGATAGTAGGTAGTTGTTTTTGACTGGCACAGACTTTATGGACCTGAGAGAGCTGTGCTATAGACCACTGTGACACTATGACAGTGCAACCATACCACTGACCCTCCCTGTTAGCCCCAGTGGCAGGTCAGAGTACTGGGAGCAATCCAGTCACAGTAACTTTGAACAGGCATAAACATGGTTTGGTGAGAATCAGACAAATCACTGCCCAGTGTCAGGATGTGGTCCTTTTAAGATATTGTACCACATGAATGGCTAGAAGTTCTTTGGCACAGTAATATATCCAATGGCCACAGCAGGCAGTTCACCAAGCCTAGCGCAACAGCCTGTTAATCAACCTGTCCCAATAGGCAATGACACATCTGTGGAACAGATGGGACTTCAAAACAGGTCTTAAAGATAGGGATGCTACCACTGGACCATACAAGCCCTAATTACACTTTAATAGCTTCCACTGGAACAGGATAAGTGAGTTTGGGGCTGTCATGGTCAGTCAGACCAAGAGGTGAGAATGGGAGAGCAATTGGTGAGGGCATTACAGATGTTTCTGTAGCAGCAATGGCAGGGACACTGGGGAGCCTACTGAGGGCAGGAGAAATTGAGGTTTGAGTAGCTGACTCCTATTCAGACGATGGTAACGATTCACCAATTAACTCCAGAAATATGGAGATTTGTCAGTTTTTATTGTCTATATTATGCTGTCTATATTCAATCTCTTAAACATAAATCCAGTGTATTGTTGGGAATGCATTATGACATAATGAGGACAGCATGATGTTTCAATTTAAAACCAGGGCGAACGTAGTTGATTTACTTGAAAGATATAATTTTCTTGAAAGCAAATTATGTCAATTCAGAAAATAATAAACAGAGGAATAATATTTTAATCCAAAGTAACAATGTCATCACTTACTACAAGTATTATACAAGTAAGCACTGACACATTGCTTTGTTGCAGTTACTTGTGCACCACCCAAGAATCTGGAGAATAGCAAAGTAATGTCAGGGTTTATTGACATAATAACATCACGGTTTCGTGAATATTACATGGATGATCAAATCAATTTCAGATGCAACACTGGCTTTAAACCAGTTGCTGAGGAGAGAAGTGCATGCAGAAAAGAAAGAAGACACTTTGTGAATCTCCTATATGAAATGAAAGAGTGATTAGAATTGTATACCGTGTGGGACATTTCCCTGGGCTGTGGAATGCAGTGTGCTGGGAAGATTACTGAAAACCTCTGGGTTCCTATATCTTCACTTGCACTGACCTTATTTCCTCTTTCTCATGGGTGGGTTTCGAGTGAACGTGGGAACGCCTGGAGTTGAGCCGAAAAAAACCATTAAAGTCACTAGGAAGGCAATTAAGACAGAGCCAATAAGACATGGCGCTGGAAGAGGCACAGCTGGTCAGGCAGCATCCAAGGAACAGGAAAGTTAATGTTTCAGGCAGGACCCCTCTTCAGGACTGAGGTGGGGGAAGGGGGTTGAGAGATAGATGGGGGAGTGGGGCAGAGGGAAAGGTAGGCGATAGGTGGACAAAGGTAGGACGTGATAGTGATAGGTTGGTGGGAAGGATGGAGCGGATAGGTGGGAAGAAAGATGGACAGGTAGGTCAGGTCAAGAGGACAGATGTGAGTCAGAGGGTTAGATCTGGGAATTACGGTCCTTAATGTAGGCAGATGTCTGGGATGTGTTGCTGGAAAAGCACAGCAGGTCAGGCAGCATCCAAGGAGCAGGAGAATCGACGTTTCGGGCATAGGCCCTTCATTCCTGAAGAAAGGCTTATGCCCGAAACGTCGATTCTCCTGCTTCTTGGATGCTGCCTGACCTGCTACACTTTTCCAGCAATACATTTTTCAGCTCTGATCTCCAGCATCTGCAGTCCTCACTTTCTCCTAGATGTCTGGGATGATATGGAGTAGAAATGTTCATCCTGAGAACAGATATGGTGGAGGCAAAGGAATTGGGAGTAGGGGGATCTGGTTTTTACGGAGGTGAGGATGCGTAGTCAAGGTAGCTGTGGGAATCAATGGGTTTGTAGTAAATGTTGGAGTGTAGTCGGTCACTGGAAATGGAGACAGAGAGATGTAGGAAGGGGAGGGAGGTGTCGGAGATGGACTAGATGATTTTGAAATCAGGGTGGAAGGTTTGGCGTAGTGAACGAACTGTTCAAGCTCCTGGTGGGAGCACGAGATCAGACATATGCATGACACCTGACAGTGTAACATAGCTCATCTTTCTTGGCCCCCTGAGGTCCAACATCCTAACTGCACTTCTACCAGGTGAGAAGGAGCACATTCCCATTGCTGACTTTTTGGCTACCCCCACCCATCTGTGTTAGCTTGGAAAGACTGTCTGCTTCCTCATGCTTGTGAGAGATCACTCATAGCATCCTGGCAGCTCCATGCACTGAACTTGCAGTTTAGAGGCTGATTCTGCCCAGGGTCTCCTCACCATTGCTGCCTGTATTGTGGTCACAAAACTGAAAATGCTGCTGAGCTTCCCTGCAACAGGCTGTGGTCCCCTGAAGCAGAAATACAGACAAGAAGGGGATGTCATCTATTTCCCAACTCTCCCTGTCCAACCAAAAGCAAAGGTAGGCTCAGCATTGGGGTTTTCCAAACTGACGCATCAACAAAGTCCCCTTTTCCTACATTTAGATTCCCAATCAAGCTGACTCTATCATTCACCTGGCTAAACTGGTCCTCAACCTCAACAACTTCTCCTTCCAATCCTCCCACTTCCTCCAAATCAAAGGTGTAGCCATGGGCACCCAAATGGGCCCCAGCTATGCCTGCCTCTTCGTCGGGTATGTGGAACTGTCCATCTTGCGCAGCTACACCGGCACCATTCCCCACCTCTTCCTCCGCTACATTGATGAATGTATTGGCAATACGTTGAGCTCCCACAAAAAGGTTGAACAGTTCATCAACTTCACAAACACCTTCCAACCTGACCTTAATTTCACCTGCACCATCTCGGACACCTCCCTCCCCTTACAGGACTGCTCCATCTCCATCTCCGGCGACCGGCTAAACACGGACATTTACTACAAACCCACTGATTCCCACAGCTACCGGGACTACACCTCCTCCCACCTCCCCTGTAAAAATGCCATCCCTTATTCCCAATTCTTCTTTCTCTGCCATATCTGCTCCCAGGATGACCTATTCCACCACAGAACATACCAGATGGCCTCCTTCAAAGACCACAATTTCCCTTCCCAAGTGGTCAACAATGCCCTTCAGCCCCTTCAGCACATCTCTTCCACTTCCCCCAACTCAGCCATTGAATGCCACACCTCCAATCGCAGGGGTAGAATCCCTCCCCAACCCTGTCTGCATTTCAGAGAGACCATTCCCTCCTCGACTCCATTGTCAGATCCAAACCCCTCACCTGCCCAACCCCACTGCCGCACCTTCCTCTGCCACCACTGGAAGTGCAAAACCTGTGCCCACACCTTCCCCCCCGCACCTCAGTCCAAGGCCCCAAAGGTTCCTTCCCCATCCGACAGAAATTTACATGTACTACCACACACGCCATCTACTGTATCTTTTACACCCGATATGGTCTGTTCTACATTGGGGAGACTGGACGCCAACTTTCGTATTGTTGACACCCGCACCAACCAACCCCACCTCCCCGAAGCTGAACACTTCAACTCCCCCTCCCATTCCCCAAGGACATGCAGGTCCTGGGCCTCCACCATCACCAAACCCTAACCACATAGAGCTGACAGGCAAAGAGACATCCTATTGGACTATACCTTAGCACGTAAACAATGTTGAAGAATGAAACAAACTTCTTTCTTTATGCCTTTTCATTCAGTTACCCTCTAATGCTGTTCACAGGTCAGCTGGTTTGTAATGCAAAGTGATGCCAAGACCACAGGTTCAAGTCCCTTACTGACTGCGGATTTTGTGAAGGTTCTATCTTCTCAACCTCGCTCCTCATCTGAGGCATGGGGACCTTGAGGTTGAACCACCACCAATCGTCTCTCTTTTTCTGCTGAGACAGCAACCTGATGCTCTGGGACTACAGCAACTTTATTTTTGTGGGTTGTTTAGCTTAGTTCACTAGTTGGCCAGTTTGTGATACAGAGTGACATCATCAGCATGGGTTCAATTCTTACTCCAACTGAGGTTATCATAAAGGTTCTGCCTTCACAACTTCACACAAATTGCAGTGTCCTCAGGTTAAACTCGCCACCAGTTGTTTCTCTCAAACATGAGAGCAAACATTTGAGATTACGATAACTCTACCTTTAGATTAAAGTGCCTATGCATTTGCACTTGCTAGTCTGAAATTTGATGATAATAAAAAAATACAGTCACATAATCACATTATTGTAATAGATTTACTTCTGAGCCATCAAGAAGACAGGTTGTAAAGCTTTATGGGTATGGCAACCAGAACACTAGCAAGGGAGATTACATGTAGTTCTTGCTCTGAGTATTCTCTTATTACAACCAGTATCCCCTTAGTTATCATAGAGAATAGGCTGCAGTTAGACTGTATTTTAGGTAAGAAACATCTCCATCATAATTATGAGGGTATGACACATGCCTTCCTCTGCCAACTGGATTGATTACTTAGAAAGGAAATAATTGGATTTTTTTGTTGAGTATCAGTTTTGGAGGCTGCAGTTCACTAGATGGACTATTTCAGTTGATTATTCTCAGGGTGATACATTTATTCAAATTTACTTGTCCATTGGATGTGGGCATTGCTGACTAGGCCATCATTTATTGCTAATCCTTGATTGTACAAAGGGCATGAGAACGTAAGAATGACGAGCAGGAGATGCAATTCAAGACTGCTCCGCTATTCAATACAATCATAATTGATTTCACCTCAGCCACAACTCCACTTTCCAGCCCACTCTCCATAACCCTTCAGCCCATGACTCATTGAAAATCTATCAGTCTCCTTCTTGAATTTACTCTCCGTCCCAGTATCCACCACAATTTGGAATAGTTAATACCAGAGATTCATGACCCTATGAGAAAAGTAATTTCTCATTGTTTCAAATTTAAATCTGCAATCTTTATCCTAAAACCATGACCTCTCGTTGTAGATTTCCCCATATGGGGAGACGTCCTGTCCACATCTAATTTTCAATGCCCTTTACCATTGTGCCTCTGTTAATTAGATCTCCTCTAATTCGTTTCAACTCCATAGAGTACAGGCATAACCTTCTCAATCTCTCTTCACATAACAATTCCCTCATGTGTGGAATCAAGTGAGTGAACCTTCTCTGAACTACCTCCAATGCAAATACACTTACATGCTTCTTCAAATAAGGGAAACAAAATTGTATGAAATACTCCAGGTGCAGTCTTTCTGATACCTTGTAATAGTTGCTGTAACACGTTCCTACTTTTATACTCCATTCATTTAACAATGAATGCCAACATTTCATCTTCCTTCCTGACAAGCTCCTGTACCTGCATATTAGTTTCCTGCAATTCATACACAAGGGCACCCAGAACTAACTACACCAAAGCATTCTGAAGTTTCTCACCTTTTAGATAATAAGTTGCCTTTCGCTTCCTCCAAACAGCATGGATCACCTAACACCAATGTTAAACTTCATCTACTAAAGTTGGGCCCATTTATCTATCCTAATCATATTCACTTGTAAATTACTTACTTTTTCCATTGTTACTTACTTTCCCACCATTTGCCTAATAATAGAATTTCCTGTTTAATTGAATGCTGTGGTGGTTTTGGACCCACATCCCCAAAGCATTAGCTGGAGTTTCAAGGTTACTTGCCCAGTGTTTAAGATACAGTAGGATGGAGAAGTGTTAGTCAGATGAGCTGATAAGTGACAAATGGAATTCAGTCAGTGAGCTGATGTCCTTGGTCTAGCCAAACAATGCAAGGGAATACACAATGAATGTTAGGACCCTGGCGAGCACTGAGGATCCGAGGGACCTTGGTGTGCACATCCACCTTTAGGTAGTGGAATGGATAGATAAAGTATTTAAGAAGTTATATGAGACTCATGACTTTATTAGCCAAGGCATAGAGGTAAGAGACTAGAAGGGCTATGCTGGACTGGTATAAAACATTGGTTAGGGCACAGCTAGAGAATTGTGTGCAGTTCAGCAATCCACTTTAAGCAGGTTACACAGGAGAGGGTGCAGTGGAGATTTACCAAGATGTTGCCTGGACTGGAAAGTATTTAGATATAAAGAGAGATTGGAAATGGTGGGCTACAATTAACCTTTTTCCAACTACAGTAGCTGACTCCTATTCTGATGATCACAACAAATCACCAGTAAGTCAGAAATATTATCAGTCAGTAAATATTATTGATATTGTGCTGGTCATGGAAATCAATCACTTAACCATAAATGTAGAGCACTGTCGAGAATGCATTCTGTCAGAATGCAAACAGCATGATGTTTCAATTTAAAACCAAGATTAATTCAATTGATTTGCTGGTATGAAAATTTTCAAAAACCAAAATATATCAATTCAAAAACAATCGTTTCACCTGAAATAACAATGTCATTGCTCACAACGGGCAGTTTTCAAATAAAGACTAACGCATTGCTCTGTTGCAGTTACTTGTACAGTAATCAGGTATTTAAACAATGGCCAAGTAACGTCACGACGTCATGTATATTACGTGGATGATGCAATCTATTACAAATGCAATCGTAGGTTTAAACCAGTTGCTGACAGAAGAAGTACATGTCAAGAAAATGGGCGTTTTTATCCAGAACCTGCATGTGTAATTGGTAAGCAACCACTTTGTTAATCTCATGACAGAATGAATTGAGAAAGTGATTAGAATTGTATCCCATGTGAGCATTTTCCCCAAGGCTACAGAATGTGGAATGTGTTGCACTGAGAAAATTACTGAAAACCTGTGGGTTCCATATCTCAACCTGCCCCACCTTGTTTCATCTTTCTCATGGGTGGGTTTGGAGAGAGTATTGGAAAGCCTGGAGCTCAGCTGAGCAGACCATTAAAGTCACTAAGATCACAAATAAGAAACAAAGCTTTGGCACCAAGAGATTGTGTTCTCCGTTGAGGATGTGAGGGAGCTGCAGAGAGGGAAATGAGTGGATCTGGGACAAGATCTTATTCCTAAGACATACTGATAAATGTTGAGAAGGCCTAATAATGTTGCTTGACATCTGCCAGTGTTACATAGCTCAACGTTTCTGGCCTCCCTCAGGTCCGACATCCTCATTGCATTGCCTGCAGGTGAGGAGGAACACATTCTTGCTGATGACTTTTCGGCTGTCTCCATCTGTCTGTGTTAGCTTAGGGAGATTGTCTGCTTGCTTGTGCTTGTGAGAGATCACCTCATCGTATCCTGGCAGCTCCATGCACAGAACCTATAGTTTTAAGGCTGATTCGCCTCAGGTCTCCTCACCATTGATGTCTGTATTGCGGTCTCAAAACTGAAAATGGTGCTGAGCTTCCCTGCAACAGGCTGCAATCACCTGAAGCAGAAATGACAAGAAGTGGATATCATCCACTTCCCGACTGTCCCTATCCAACCAATTGAAAAAGGCAGAGGTAGTCTCGGCATTGGCGTTTTCCAAATTGAGAAACCAACACAATCCCATTTTCCAACATTTAGATTCCCAATCAAAAATATTGCCAATGTTTTGCCAAAGAATAAAGGGTTTGATTTTACTTTGTAAACCTGAAATCCCTGAGAACCACATTCCTGGCTTGCTGTTCACAGAGCAATTCTCCCACTGCCAATCCAGGTGGTGAGGAAGCTGCGACACTGTACTGGAATGTCTCTGGCTGGATGAACGTGAGTTCTGTGCCTGCCAAATGTCAGTGGAGAGAGAACTGTGACCTGTTTAGACTTGCATTCATTCAACACCCATTGGTTTCCCTTGGGGAAAAAAACAAAGACACTTTCAGTGTCAAAACAATTGCGAGCAAGCTGCCCAGTTACTGCTGTTAATCAATGAGGGCAGTGACTGAATAGAACGGAGGTAGGGTTAAAGGTTGCACATTTCACATTTGTTGCATCTTGGATATAATATTGGGAACAAAATATTGTCATCAATAGCAGAACTAAGTTCATTTTTATAGGGTGTTACACAGAGGAGACAGGCAAAGAGCAATCTTATTGGAATATACACTGGCATGTAAAGATGTTGATGATTGAAATAAATTGCCTTTTTATTTAGTTACCCAATAATGCTGTTCACAATTCTGCTAAATGTCTGGTTTGTGATGCAGTAATGCCAAGAGAACAGTTTCAATTCCCATACCAACTGAGGTTACCATGAAGGTCCTAACTGCTCAGCCTCACTCCTCATTTGAGACATGGTGATCTTCAGCTTGAATCACCACCAGTTGTCTCTCTCTTTCTATAGAGAAAGCAACTCAATGGTGCTCTGGGACTACAGCAACTTTATCATTGTGGGTCAGTTAGCTCAGTTCGCTCATTGGCAGCTTTGTGAAGCAGTGATTCAGGCAGCTCGGTTTCAATTCCGACTTCAACTGAGGGCACCATGAAGATCCTGCCTTCACAACTTCACCCCTCACCTGAATTGTGGTGTCTTCAGGTTAATCTCGTCACCGGCTGTCTCTCACACATGTGAGAGCAAACATTTGAGATTACGATAAGTTTACCTTTTGATTAAAGTGCCCAAGCATTTAGACGTTTGTACATGTTAGTTTGAAATTCGATGATGGTAAAAAATGCAGTCACAAAGTCACACTGTTGTAATAGGTTTAGTCCTGAGCCATCAAGAGGACAGTTAGTAAAGCTTTATTGATATGACAGTCCAGAACACTGTCAAGAGGAATTAGATACAATTCTCTACTCTGAGTCTTCCCTTATTATAATCGGCATCAACTTAGCGATCATAGAGAATAAGATTCCATTGAGCAGCCTTTTAGATAACAAACATCTCCAGCATAATTATGAAGGTGGGACATGTGCCTTCCTCTGCCAACTGAATAGTTGCACTAGAAAGGAATTAATATTGGACTTCTTGAGGAATATCAGTTTTTGAGCCTGCAGTTTACTAGATGGACTATTTAGGTTGACTATTCTCAGGGTAAGAAATTTCTTTCAATTTACTTGTCCATGAGATGTGGGCTTTACTGGCAGGGCCACCATTTATTGCTCATCCTTAATCGTACAGAGGGCATGAGACCATAAGGAACTAAGAACGAGGAGCATGAGTTGGCAATTCAAGGCTACTCTGTCATTCAATGTAATCATAGTTGATTTCATCACAGTCTCAAGTCTTCTACCCTGCACACCCTCCATAATACTTCAGCCCTTGACTCAGTAAAAAATCAATATCCTTCTTAAATTTAGTCACTGTCCCAGCATCCACCACACTCTGGAGCAGTTCATTCCAGAAATTCATGACCCTTTAAAATAAGTAATTTCCCTTTATTTCTGTTTTAAGACTGCAATCTCTATCCTGAAACCATGTCCCCTCGTTCTAGATTTCACTACATATGAAGACATCCTCTCTGCATCTAATTTTCAATGCCCTTTACCATTGTGTCTCTGTGAATTTGATCTACTCTAATTCACTTCAACTCCAGAGAGTACAGGCATAACCTTCTCAAGCACTCTTCATGCAACAATCCCCCCATGTCTGGAATCAAGCGAGTGAACCTCCACTGAGCTACCTCCAATGCAATTACACCTCTCTTCAAATAAGGAAAACAAAATTGTATGAAATGCTCCAGGTACAGTCTCTCTGATGCCTTGTACAGTTGCTGTAACACATTTCTACTTTTATGTTGTATTCATTTAACAAAGAAATGCCAACATTTCATCTTTCTTCCTGACAACCTGCATATTAGTTTCCTACAATTCATACACAAGGGCACCCAGATCTATCCACACCAAAACATTCTGAAGTTTTTCCTCTTTTGGGTAATAAGTTGCCTTTCTATTCCACCGGTCAAAATGGATCACCTAACACCAATGTTCAACTCCATCTGAAGAGTTGGGCCCATTCTTCTATCCTATCCATATCCACTTGTAAATTACTTATTTTTCCCTTTGCAACTTACTTTCCCATCCTTTGCCTAATAATGGAACTTGCTGTTTAATTAAATTCAAATTTCATCATTCGGCTGTGGTGGGTTTTAACGCATTTCCCCAAAGCATGAGCTGGAGTTTCAAGATTTCGTGCCCAGTATTTAAGGTCAGTAGCATGGAGAAGTGTTAGTCAGATGAGGTGATAAGTGACAAATGGCATTCAATTTTAATCAGTGTGAGGTGATGCCCTTGGTCCGGCCAAACAAGGCAAGGGAATGCACAGTGAGCATTAGGAGCTTGGCATGCCATGAAGATCTGAAGGACCTTGGTGTGCACATCCACCAGTCCCTCTAGGTAGTGGGATGGATACATTAAGTGTTGAAAATTCTGGCGTAAAAGCAGAGCAGATCAGGTAGCATCTGAGGAGCAGGAGAATCAACATTTTGTGCACAAGCACTTCATCAGGAATGTGGAGAGGAAGGGGCTGAGAGATAAATAGGAAGGTGGAGCTGGGCTGGGGGAAGGTTGCTGGGAAGACCGTAGGAAGATGGAGGTAGGGGTGATTGTGATGGGTCTAAGGGGAAGGTGGAGTGGATAGGTAGGAAGGAAGATGGACACGTATGACAGTTCAAGAGGGCAGCGCTGAGTTGGAGAGTTGGATTTGGGATGAGGTGGGGTGGAGAGGAAATGAGGAACCTGCTGAAATTGCTATTGGTGCCATGTGGTTGGATGGTCCCAAGGCACAAGATGAGGTGTTCTTCTATCAGGCATCGGGTGGCTTGGATTTGGTGGTGGAAGAGACCCAGGACTTGCATGTCTTTGGCAGAGTGGGAGGGGGTGTTGAAATGATTGGCCACAGGGCAGTAGTGCTGTTTGGTGCGTGTGTCCCAGAGATGTTCCCTGAAATATTTGCAGTTTGGCATGCTGTCTCCCCATGTAGAGGAGATCACATCGAGAACAATGGGCACAGTAGATGAGGTGTTTGGATGTACAGGAAAATCTCTGCCAGAAGTTGAAGTATCCTTTGGGGACTTAGACACAGGTGAGTTGGGAGATGTGGGCACAGGTTTTACACCTGTTGCAGTGACAATGGAATGTACCAGAAAGTGGAGGGTGGGTTGGTGGAGTGTTTGGACCTAATGCAGGAGTAATGGTGGGAATGGTCTCTGGGGAATGCTGATAGGCGTGGTGAGGGAGCTATATCTCTGGCTGTATGGAATGCGGAATAGATGAAGCGGTTAAGAAAGTATATGAGACACATTACTTTATCAACCAAGGAAATTGAATTAAAAGAGGGGGAAGGTTATGTTGGAACGATATAAAACATTAGTTAGGCTGCAGCTAGAATATTTTGTGCGGTTCTGAAATCCACATAGCAGGGATAGGATTGCACTGGAGAGGGTGCAGTGCAGGTTTACCAAGATGTTACCTGGACTGGAAAGTATTTAGATTTGAAGAGAGATTGGATATGGTGGGCTACAATTAACCTCTTTCCAACTACAGTCGCTGGCAGCTATTCTGATGATCACAGCAAATCACCAGTCAGTCATAAATGTTGATATCTGTCAGTAAATATTATCGATATTGTGCTGGTCATGAAATTCAATCACTTAACCATAAATGCAGAGTATTGTTGCAAATGCTTTTTGTCAGAATGCGAACAGCTTGATGTTTCAATTTAAAGCCAAGATTAATTCAATTGATTTGCTGGATATGTAACTTCTCAAAAAGCAAAGTCTATCAATTCAGAAAATAATTTTTTCTCCTGAAATAACAATGTCATTGCACACAACAAGCAGCTTTCAAGTAAAGACTAACACATTGCTCTGTTGCAGTTACTTGTACAGTAAACAGGTATTTAAACATTGGCCAAATAACGTCACAACGTCATGTATATCACATGGATGATGAAATCACTTACAATTGCAAACCTGGCTTTAAACCAGTTGCTGACGGGAGAAGTACATGTCAAGAAAATGGGCATTTTTATCCAGAACCTGCCTGTGAAGTTGGTAAGCAACCACTTTGTTAATCTCATGACAGAATGAAATGAGAAAGTGATTAGAATTGTATCCCATGTGAGCTGTTTCCCCAAGGCTGCGGAATGTGGAATATGTTGCACTGAGAAAATTACTGAAAACCTGTGGGTTCCATATCTCAACCTGCCCCCACCTTATTTCGTCTTTCTAATGGGGGGGTTTTGGAGTGAGTCTGGGAAAGCCTGGTGCTCATCTGAGCAGACCATTAAAGTCACTAAGATCACAAATAAGACACAAGGGAATGGCACCAATAGGTTTTGTCCTCCGATGAATATGTGAAGGAGCTGCAGAGAGGGCAATGAGTGGATCTGGGACAGGATTTTATTCCTAAGGCAAACTGATAAATGTTGGGAAGGCCAAAGTATGCTGCTTGACTCCTGCCAGTGTTACATAACCTCACCTTTCCTGGTATCCCTGAGAGCCCACATCCTCATTGCACTGCCTGCAGGTGAGGAGGAACACATTCCTGTTGTTAACTTGCGGTGTTAGTTTAGAGAGATTGTCTGCTTCCTCCTGCTTGTGAGAGGTCACCTCATAGCAACCTGGCAACTCCTTGCACTGAACCTGCACTGTAGAGGTTGATTCTCCCCAGGTCTCCTCACCATTGCTGTCTGTATTGCAGTCTCAAAACTGAAAATGATGCTGAGCTTCCCTGCAATAGACTGCAGTAAGAAATACCGCCAAGAAGATGATGTCATCCACTCCCCTACTCTCCCTAACCAAGAGGCACAGGAAGGTTCGGCACTGGAGGTTTGCAAATTGAGCCACCAGAAGAGTCCCTGTATCCAGTGTTTAGTTTTCAGATCAAAAATATTGCCAATGTTTCACCAAAGAATAAAGGGGTTTGATCTTAATCTGTAGACCTGAAATCCCTGAGAACCACATTTCCCAGCACGTTGTTTACAGATCATTTCTCCCATTGCCAATTCAGGCTATGAGGAAGCTGCTGGAGTGTCTCTGGCTGGATGACTGTATTTGCTATGCCTGGCATATGTCAGGGTGCACTGCAAAGTGTCCCCTTTACTCCTGCAACTGTTAGAGCAATAGTGTCCCTTGGGAAAAGGTAAAGATGATTTCAGGATCAATGTAATTACTATCAGCTGCTCTGTGATGACTCTTAAGCACTGAGGGCAGTTATCTGAAAACAAGGGAGGCAATGTTAAAACTTGCAAATTTCACATTGTTACATCACAGCTACAATATTGGAAGCAAAATGTTGTTATCTGCAGCACAGCCTAAGCTCATTTTTAGTGGATGTTACATGAAGGTGACAAGCAAAGAGATATCTTATTGAAATATACACTAGCATGTAAAGGATAGTGAACAGTGAAATAAATTGTCGTTTCAATAGTTACCCTCTAATGCTATTCACAGGTCTGCTGGAAGTCTGGTTTGTAATACAAAGTGATGGCAAGAATACAGGTTCAATTCTCATACTGATAGGAGTTAGCATAAATGTTCTACCTTCTCAACCTCAATTCTCGTGAGGGGCATGGGGACCTTGAGGTTGAACCACTAACAGCTGTCTCTTTCTCTCTGTACTGAGATGTCAACCCATTGGTGCTCTAGGACGATGGCAACTTTACCTTTGTGGGTCGGTTAGCTCAGTTGGCTAGTTTGTGATGCAGAGTGACCCCAACAGCATGGGTTCAATTCCTACTACAACTGAGATCACCATGGAAGTCCTGCCTTCTCAAACACCCCTCACCTGAATCGCAATGTCCTCAGGTTAAACTCACCACCAGTTGTCTCTCTCAAATATGAGAACAAACATTTGAGACCACAGTAACTTTGCCTTCAGATTATAATCAGGATCACCTTAGATATCCCAGAGAATAGATAGCAGTTAGGCAGCCTTTTAGATATGAAACATCTCCAGCATAATTATGAGAGCACGACACATGCTTTCCTCTGCCAACTGAACAAATCAGCGAGAAAGGAATTAATTAGACCTTTTGAGGAATACTAGCTTTAGAGCCTGCAGTTGACTGCATGCAGTAATTAGGTTGATTCTTAGAGTGATAAATCTATTCAAATTTACTTGTTCATGGGATGTGGGCTTTGCTGGCTAGGCCAGCATTTATTGCTTATCCTTAATTGTACCCAAGGCATGAGGACGTAAGAATGAGGTGCAGGAACGAGGAGGCAATTCAGTACTGCCCTACCATTCGAAACAATCATAGTTGATCTCATCTCAGCCTCAAATCCATTTTCCTGCCCATTCTCCATAAGACTTCAGCCCATGACTCATTGAAAATTTGTCTTTCTCCTCATTGACATTAACTTTAGTCAATGTCCCAGTACCCGCACTCTTGAGCAGTATATTCCACAGATTCATGACGCTTTGAGAGAAGTAATTTCTCTTCGTTTTCAGACTGCAATTTTTAATCCTAAAACCATGATATCCCATTCTAGATTGCCCATTATAGGGAGACATCCTCTCTACATCTATTTTGTCAATCCCTTTAGCATGATATCTATGTCAATTGGATCTCCTCTAATTCATCTAAACTCTAGAGAGTATTGGCATTGCCTCCACAATCTTTCTTCATATAACAATCCCCTCATATCTAGAATCAAGCTTGTGATCCTTATCTGAAATGCCTCCATTGCAACTGCATCCTTCTTCAAATGAACAAAATTATATGATATGTCCTGGGTCCTGTCTCTCTGATGCACTGTAAAGTTGCTGCAATACTTCCCTGTTTTTATACTCTCTTCATTTCACAATAAATGCCAAAATTCCACTTTCCTTTTTTGTAATCTCCTGTGTGTGCATCCCCGCTTCCTGAACGCCATACACAATTGCACCCAGATCTATCTGCACCTAGTATGCTGATGTTTCTCTCCATTTAGATAGTAAGTCCCTTTCTACTCCACCAACCAATATGAATAACCTCACACTCACCATGTTAAATGTCATCTGCCAAAGTTCATCTAATGTATCCATAATCTGGTCCTTGTTTCGTTCACTGAGAGGACAGACATTTTCTGCACACATTTTGTGACTTCACTAGATGACATTGTCAGTACATCTCTGATGAAGCGTTGGTGGTCTGTCCTGCACGGTATTTATGTGTCTCTGTTTACAGATACTTCTGGTTCTTTATCAGAGTGGTTTGTATATGGGGTCCAGTTCAATGCATTTATTGATATCCATAATCCATTTGTAAATTTCTTATCTATTCATTGTAATTTACTTTCCCATCTATTCTAGTGTCATCTGCAAATTTGGCTATCAGACTTTCTATCCCTGTATCCAACTCATTAATGTAGATTGTCAATAGGTTGGGACTGATTTTTGTGGTACCCCCACAAGTTCCATCTTGCCAACCAGAAAAAAAAATCAGAACTCTCTGATTTTTCTTGATTAGCCAGTCCTCCAGCCAAGCTAATGAATTGCCCCGAATTGCATGTGATCTTGCCATGTGCAATTAATCTGTGTGGCATGTTATCGAATGCCTTCTGGGCAACCAGATAGATTGCATCTACAGGACTTCATTAGCAGCATTACTTGTTACATCATCAAAGAACTCTAGCAAATTGGCAAACACCTTTACCCTTCATTAAACTAAACTGACTCTAATGGATTATATTTTAACTTTCCAAATGCCATGTTATTACTTTCTTCATAATGGATCCTGACAGTTTTCCAAAGGCATATATTAAACTAGCTGACCCATGGTTTCCTACTTTCTGCTTCCCTCCCTTTTTCAATAAAGGCATTATATGAGCATTTTTTTCAAACTATAGAAATCTTTTCCACATCAAGGGCATTTTGGAAAACTATAACCAGTGGATTCACAATTCTGATGTTATTTCTTTCAAGACTGTAGGATATAGGTCTTTGGGGATTTGTCTGCATTTAATCCCAATACTTTTCTTCGAATTTTTTCCCTCCCTTATATTGTTCTAAGTTCCTCCCTTTCTCTAATTTGAGTTAGTTGTTACTATTAGGATAATATTAATGCCTTCTCTGTGAAAAATCAAACCAAATGTTGATTAAGTGATTTTACCCATTCTGTGTTTGCCATATTGACCCCCCCACCCCCCATTTCATCCTCCAAATCAGGCACATTAGCTTTCATATAGTTGTAGAAGATTTCACTATTAGTTTTGATAGCTTGCATTAGTTTTCTTTCATAATTTACTTTTGCTCATTTTATTACTTTTGTGGCTAAAAGTGTTGATCTATAAAAGTTTTCCAATCTTTGAGCCTGCCACTTGCATTTTCAATGTGACATGCCTTAGTTTTCATCTTTATATTGTCTTTAGCTTCCTTGCTAAGCCATGGAGTGATGTTTTCTCTCCTCCTCCTCCTCCTCTCCCCCCGCAAGCAACCATCACCCTTACAGTCTTTCTTCTTTGTTGGAAAATATTTCAGTTGGGAACAATTAAGTTTCTCCTTTAACGTGCCACCACTCATCAATTCTCCTCTCTTTTAGTCTTCCTGCCTTGATTTGTCCTCGTGGTTGTATAGTAAATTCGTTGAATTCCAGAATTATAATCTATGAGTCTTGTTTCTTGGCTTCCAACTGAATTTGGAGAAAGTGAGGACCACAGATGCTGGAGATCAGAGCTGAAAAATGTGTTGCTGGAAAAGCGCAGCAGGTCAGGCAGCATCCAAGGAGCAGGAGAATCGACGTTTCGGGCATAAGCCCTTCTTCAGGAATCATTCCTGAAGAAGGGCTTATGCCTGAAACGTCGATTCTCCTGCTCCTTGGATGCTGCCTGACCTGCTGTGCTTTTCTAGCAACACATTTTTCAGTTCCAACTGAATTTGAAATTCTCGTATACTATGATCACTTTTCCTTAAAGGTTCATTTATGATGAGATTATTAATTACTCCCACCTCATTACCCAGTACCAAATCCAGAATTACTGACTGCTTGGTTGAGTCCAAAGTTTATTGTTCCAAGAAACTACCTCTGGAAACATTCAATGAGCTCCACTCAAGACACCTTTATCAATTCGATTAATCTAAGCTATATGCATATAAAAATCTCCCATCATTATGCTAAACCTTTCTTACAAGTCGCCAGTATTTCCTGGTTCATAGTGTACTCCCCTGTGGAACTACAATTTGGAGACCTATAGATTACTCTCACAAGGGACTTTTGTCTCTTGACATTTATTGTTTCTACCCAGACTGATTGTATGTCTTGATTTCTACTGCCAATATCATTTCTCACTGCAGCAGTAATCTTTTTTTTTATGGCAAAGCTACACCAACTCCTTTTCCTTCCTGCTTATCCTTCAGAAACACTTTTGAATATTCAATTCCCAAACCTGGTCACCTGTAACAGCATCTCAGCAACTGCTATCAAAATGTTGGTCATTTGGATTGTTGACTCATTAATTTTATTCCACATACTTTGAGCATTCAGATGCAAAGCCTTGAAGTTTGTTCCATTATCAAATTTCTCTATTCTTATATGAATCCTTGGTGCGATCTGATGGTCTAACATTCTTTTCCTTTCTTTATATTCTTTATCACTAGCATGAGCTCATGCCTTCTTCTTTGACTTTGATTTTCTAATTTTAAATGCAACTGATCCCTCCTTATTTGCTTTAAAGCCCTATCCACAGCCCTAGTTACGTAATTAAGCCACATATTTACCTCTTTTATAATATTGGCCCTGTCCTAATTAACTCATGCCTCAGTTAGAAGAAATGAGGTCTCCAGATGCTGGAGATCAGAGTCGAAAAGTGTGTTGCTGGAAAAGCACAACTGGTCAGGCAGCGTCCGATGAGTAGCAGAGTCGACATTTCTTCATCAGGATATTGAGCTTATGCTCGAAACATCAACTGTCCTGCTCCTTGGATGCTGCCTGACCGGCTGTGTTTTTCTAGCACCACACGTTTTGACTCATGGCTCAGTTAGTAAACCAGATATTGTTTTCTTTTGGGTCTGCTTTTCAGTTGCTAGTTGCTCATATTTCCTCTGCAGAAGCTTTTAAGTCACATTGTTGCGGGCCAGGAGTTACATGTAGTCCAGCCTGGATAAGAACAACAGATTTACTTCCTTAATTTCCTTGAAAGTAGAGTCTCAGGTAGATAGGATAGTGAAGAACATGTTTAGTATGCCTTCCTTTATTGGTCAGAGCATTGAGTACAGGAGTTGGGAGGTCACTTTTGGAATATTATGTGCAATTTTGGTTTCCCTCCTCTCGGGAGGATGTTGTGGGACCTGAAAGGATTCAGAAAAGATTTACAACAGAGTTGGAGGGTTTGAGCTATAGGGAGAGGCTGAACAGCTGAATAGGCTGGTGTAGTTTTCTCTGGAGTGTCGGAGACTGAGGGATACCTTATAAAGGTTTTTAAAAATAGACAAGGTCTTTTCCCTGGGTTGGGGGAGTCCATAACTAGAGGAGCATAGGTTTAGGGTGAGAAAGGAATGATTTAAAGGGACTCAATGGGGAACTTTTTCGCGCAGAGGGTGGTGTGTGTATGGAATGAGCTGCTAGAGGAAGTGGTGGACATTGGTGCAATTACAACATTTAAAAGGTATCTAGATAGGTATATAAATAAGAACAGTTTAAAGGCATATGGACCAAATGCTGGCAAATGAGACTAGATTACTTTAGGATATCTGGTCAGCATGAACGAGTTGGACAGAAGGGTCTGTTTCCATACTGTATATCTCTATAAGGGTCTGTTTCCATACTGTACACTTCTATGACATTGTTCAACCAAACGGGTTTTTCTTTTCACACAACTAGTTACAATGGGTATATTACAGCCTGCCAGCTTCCATCAAATCAAGGTAAGTGAGGTTAGGGCTGCCACAGTCACTTTGGCCCAGAGATGGAAATAGTAGGCTGGTTCATGAGGGCATTTGTGTAGCAGTTGCTCCTGAGATTGTGGAGCCTTCCATGGGGCAGGAGAAATTGAGATGCTTAAGTAGCTAACCGCTGTTCTGATGATTGTAAAAATTCACCAATAAACTCCGGAAATATTGAAATCTATATTATGTGCTTTTCAGTCTCTTAACCATAAATGCAGAGCATTGTTGAGAATGTATTCTGTCAGAATGAGGAAAGCATGATGTTTCAATTTAAAACCAATGTAAATTAATACGATCATGTCTGATTTATTATTTCAAAACTGATAACCATTTACACCATTGTTAATCAAATATACATCAGCCTCTATTTTAAATGAACTCAAAGACTGAGCTTCCGCCGTCCTCTGCAATAGAAAATGACAAATATTCACAACCTCCTGATACTCCTTGATTGGCTCCCTTTCAACAATTCTGTTAACATCTTCAAAAAAACACCAACAATTTCACAAAGATGATTTTCACTTCACAAATCCTGCTGGCTATGCCCAGTCAGATAATTTTTTTATCCAAATGTCTATTTATCATGCCCTTTGTGAAAAGTTCCAGTCACATTCCTTACTATGATCTCAGGATGATGAGCCTGTCCTTCTCTGTTTTGTCCTTTACTCTTTTCCTAAATAGATGAGTGATATTTACAAGCTTCCAATCTGAAGGAATCATTTCAGAATCTGTGGAATTTTGCAGATTATTACCAATGCATCTGTGATGACGCTTCTCCTTTAACAAGGTTAGGTTATCCTTGGTTTTTCTCAGGAGGTCGTGAAGACACAGCCTTGGAATTATCTGGGGTTGATCTACTTGAGGAAGCTTTTAAGTTTCAAAAGAAACACTTGTACAATGAAAGGAGAGTGGCAAGTTCTCCAGCTCAGCTTTCGCTGGTTTGGCTTGGGTTCAGAGCTGCAAGTCAGTCAGTTTGGAGGCTGCTGGTCCAAGAAACAGCTCCATGGAAGAAGATGTTCCAAGCTGAATCCCTCTATCATCTCTCTCTCTCTCTCCAGTAGGACCGTGTGTTTGATTTTTCCTTTTTTGCCAAGGGAATTTTATAGGGATTGTTGCAAGTATTTGGATCAGCATCATTAAGTTGGGATAATCTGTTAAATTTTTGGATAGGTTGTTATTCTGTATTCTGTTCTACTTTGTTTGTGTTTCATTCAGCAATCTTGCACATAAATTCTGTTTTGTAGTTGGGCAAGCTGCATCACTCCCGGAATATCCGCATTACACCTGCATAAAACAACAAGCCCAGTTAGGGTCTTAGCAACTTTCTTGAAGTGTTCTGAGGGGGTTTGGTCCGGTCCATAACACATCTTAAATCTCAATGATCACCTCTGTCAACACTCTGAGCTGTAGTTGATCAAGTTCTGGGGATTTATTAACCTTCAGCCCCATTAGTTTCTCCAAAACGCTTCTTACTAATCCTAATTACCTTTACATCCTTATTAATCATCATTGCTTGGATCTAACTTCTGGCAGATCTTTTGTATCTTCATTAGTGAAAATAGCAAAAGTAATCATTTAAATTAGATTAGATTCTCTACAGGGTGGAAACAGGCCCTTTGGCCCAACCAGTCCATACCGACCCTCTGAAGAGTAACCCATTTCCTTCTGACTAATGCACCTAGCACTATGGACAATTTAGCATGGCCAATTCACCTAACCTGTACATCTTTGGACTGTGGGAGGAAACCAGAGTAAACTCATGCAGACACAGGGAGAATGTGCAAACTCCACACAGTCACCCAAGGCTGGAATTGGGCCCTGGTGCTATGAGGCAGCAGTGCTAACCACTGAGCCACTGTGCCACCCTGGTTTTTTAGGTTCTCTGGCATTTATCTATTCCCCATTATAAATTCGCCTGCCTGTGTTTTTAATGGACACACATTCTTGGCCAAGCATTTTCTTTTTATGTATCTACAGAAGCTTTTACAGTCCATTTTTCTAAATTGCATTTGTAATCTATTCTCCCTTTTCATAGTTAGGTGATTGTTTTTGACTGGTACGCAGAGCTGAAGGGTATTTTTCTGTGCTGTAGACCTCTATGACTTTATGATTCCAAGTATAATACAGTAGTTCACCCATTACAAATCCAGGGATTTAGGGAGATGCACGACTGCATTGGTTTCTCTTTAACAGGAGCAGTATATCTACTATGCTCAGCCTATGCTATTAGTCAAATGTCAGGATGCAGAGGAAGCGAAAAGAAAAATGTTCTCTTCATGCCTGCTCCTAGTAGAATGACAATGGTATTTGACGAAGATAAAACAAACTCCTTCAGGATCAAACCAACTTCCAGCAAGATGCCTTGTTATTGATATATTTGTGTTCATTATTGGAGACAGTAACCTAATATTTAAATGCTGGGGCTTTGATTGTTGCATGTTTCATTCTAATTGTGCAGTTTTTATTTATTAGCAGAATTTTGTTGTCAGCACTCAAATATCTGTTGATACTTCTAGAATGTTAGATGCAGAGAACAGACAGTCTTTTTATGCCTAGAATATGTCATACAGCATGGAGAAAGGCCCTTTGGCCCATCATACTTGCACCAGTCATCAACCATCTATCCAGTATAATCCTATTGTAGCTTTGCATTGGTGTACTGTTTCAAGTGCTCATCTAAATGGTCCTTAAATATTTTGAGGGTTCCTGTCTCTATCACTTTTTCAGGCAGTGAGTTCCTGACACCCAGCACCTTCAAGTGAATGAGGATTACTTCAAATCTTCTCTAAACCTCCTGTTCCTGACCTTAACATTGTGCCGTGACCTTTGTGCTAAAGGAAATGTTTCTCCTATCGACCCATCTATACTCCTCAGAACTTTGTTCACCTCAATCAGGTCCCACTCAGCTTTCTGTGCTGTAAGGAAACCAACTTCAGCCTACCTAATTTCTCTTCATAGCTGAATTACTTCAGCCTACAACATCCCAGTGAATCCCTTCAACACCCACTCCAGTCCAACCACATCCTTCCTATACCCCTTTCCTGGCTGATGGCTGTTTATTAGTCTTATACATATCTGTCATGTCACTGTAATTGGCAGATTTACCCATCTGGTCAGAGTTTGGCTCTTGGGAGATTTTGGATATCTATTGCTGGTGCTGGTGCATCCCTGCTCAGATAACTGGTCTATGATCAATCCCTCATCACTTTCCTCTCTCTATTGTACACAAATGATTCATTACGCACAGTTGAAACAATGGTATGTTCAAACTGAAAATAATCATTTCTAATTCTCAACACAGATCCTAACTCAGGGAAAGACTCCAAACTAATACAAAACAAGCTAAAAGACATTGTTGTATACGGAAAACAAATGCTTAAGGAGAAAGAGAGGAACATCCACACAGAAAAGGAACTTTTAGAACGTGAAGCAGCAAATCATCAAACTTTTGAAAGGATTTTGCAAAAGATTGAACAACTTCTTAACCATTTGAATACTTCTCAAATTTGTTAAATCTTATCTTTCATATTACAAAATCTGAAAGTATCAATGTTATTTACAAATGCCAAAATGACTCTGTTCAAGTAATTTCAGTTACAGTAAACCTCAATTTTATTTTTAAATTGTCTTGTAGATAAGTTGCATTTTAGGAGCTTAAAACCCAATTTCTACACAAATTTTGAGGAGGCAGTGAGGAAAGTCATCAGTTTTAAGTATTCGATTGTGAAAAAAAAAGTGAATAAGTAAAAGAAAATCCCACCTGGATCTGGATTTAAATTTTATGTAAATTTCTGATGAGATACCTCTCTTCTGACCAGTTTTCAATGGAGAGATATAACACGGGTAAATTTTAATGGTTGGCCTTCATTTCAATTCTGCAGGTTAATTGAGAAATAGTGGAAAATGATACAACCCAGAGGTTCTCCTTTTATGCAACAAATGTGACAACTTTACTTTGTCAACTGTCTTGTGAAAGTTTTGTGTTGGAAGGTGGATAGGAAGAATCCAAGGCTGGGAAAGTCTATATATGTAGGATCCAGAGGAATATCACATGTAGAAAATGTTCCCACTGGCCAACTATTGGTGGAGATCCTGTTTTTCAGAATAATTGAATGATGAGATCCTGCTACTTAGTGCAGGCACAGTGGGCTGAATGGCCTCCTTCTGCATAAGGCATTGCTGATTCTGTGAACTCTAATATTGATTTTGATATTTTCTTAATTGATAAGAGGATCAAGAGTTACAGACAGAAAGCAGGAAAATGGGGTTAAGAAACATATGAGTCGTGATCGAATGCAGAGCTAAATGGCCTAAAGCTGCTCCTATATCTAATTGTTTTTAGTCTTATGGACAAGTAACTCAGAGTTTTCGTTGCCTCCCACCAGTCTTCACTGGAAAGAAAGGGTTTATAGTACCCATCAGACATAAGGTGGTTGATGAGTACAAGTTGTTTTCTGTACAAATATAAGTTATGGACAATTCATTATCCTGTCTTGGTAATTGACTATTATCTCATACCAAGAGTGTTCCTGAGCTTTATTTCTTTCAGGAAGGAGAACAGGTTTCAGAAACTTGGATAAAGAAAGCCACTAAGTCAAAATTTCAAAACAAAATCTTTTGAAGGCAGTGAGGTCCTCCTAAGGTTCCAAGCAGTATAACAGGCAGGGAATCATTAAAAATGCAATCTGCTTAAGCCAAGCAAGACATTACATTGATATATGAAAGTGTAGTTCAATTATTTTATGCTACGATGCAAAAACAATGCTATCTGATAGTAGCATAGTGCTTTGTATGTTCGCACACTACAAATTAAAATAAGAATTCATGTCTGGCACTCTTTTGCCAAGTGTTCAGTCTATCTTTGAAGAGATTGAGAAAGCACACATAAATGACACAAATATGGAGTTCAGACACAATGGGGTAGAATGTTAAATACGGGTTATGTTCTTAGACAATATAAACACATTCTAATCATAATTACTTACTAGAATGACTAGAGTAACTATGAGTGTTTATTTAAACCAGACGTGAAACTACTTGGTCATCTTCCCCTTTGATTTGGGAAACACGTTAGACCACTTTCAGACTTCATGATCATAAATCACCACCCTCTCATGAAGTTTAACTAGTGTGAATTAATTCACCTCGCTTTAACAGAAGGCCTGTGAAAGTGCGTGATTAGGAAACTTCGTATGGTCAGGAAGGAGACACCATATCAGGAGTGAGACACAGCCCGAATGAGAATATAATTTGGGTTTTGGATACAGCATGGGAATTAAGTGAGAGGGGAAGAGGTGCTTTTTTTGCTCTTAGTTTAAAAGGTTTTCTTTAACAAGAAAATTTGAAGCCCAAGCTTAGGGGGCCAGCACAAAAAAAAGTGACATCACAAGAAAACCTGTTCATTGGTAATCTAACTATCTATTATAGCTCACATTCAGATTGAATGTAAATGGGAGAAATATTTACAAATTACAAGCAAAAAAAAAGTTGCAAACCTTTAAAACAAATTAAGTACTAAGTATTTAAAATGGAGATGCAGGACCAAATGATGTGTTGTAACTGCTTAATGTGGGACCTGGTGGATTATATCATGTTCATAGTGACCATGTAAGTAGTCAGTATTGATTGCCTGAAGAACTCTGAGCCAGAGTTCATTAGCTGGAATTTGAGCTTTGATCACGGAGACACATCAGGGTGGGGGAGAGTTAACTGGACACTGTTTCAGGAAGTAGTCATAGAATCTTGACAGTTCAGAAAGAGACCACAGCCTATTGAGTCTACACCAATCCTCTGAAGAGCATTCCATCCAGACGCAGATCCCCAACCCTATCCACATAACCGCACATTTACCATAGCCAATCCACCTAACCTGCACTCTATATGCAATCTACCATGGCCAATCCACCTAACCTGTACATCTTCAAACTGTGAGAAGGAACCGGAGCACCCAGAAGAAACTCAGCAGACACGGAGAACGTGCAACTTCCGTACTGTGATGATACTGCTCCTTTAGTAAGGTTATGTTGTCCTTGGCTCCTTTTCAGAGAGCTTGTAAAAGACACAGAATCCAAGAGGTCTAAGTTTGAAGAGTTTTTAGGGCCAGTTTGATTATAGCTAACAGACACTGTCTCAAGCAAATTGGGACGAAATTTGAAAGCAGCACCATTTAAACTAAATTATATAGGGGGTGGGGAGTGTTGAGTTGAATTGCATAGAAAATTATGGAAAAAGTTAAAGGTGAGGAAGGTTCAAGAGAAGTTATTAGAGTTTCCACAACAGTAAGAGGAGAGGGAAAGGGTCAGGAATCTAACTTCAGGCAGTGGAGATAAGGGACTTAGGGCTTTGCTACAAAGTTTTCAGATGACACGACGATAGGAAAGGACAAGTAGTGGGAAGCTGCAGAAGGATTTGGACAGTCTACAAGTGAGGGTAAATAAGTGGCAAATGTAATACCCAACAATTTCAGCATCATACCTTACACAAGCTTCTTCCCAAGTCCAAAGGTGAGCAGGTTAAGTGAATTGGTCATGGTAAATTGCACATAAGGTGCAGGTTATGTGTATTAGAGAACCCAGACATCCATAGAGAAAATATGACTTGATTAACAGCTAATGCTCTGTGATCCATCCTCATCAACTGCACAATGTTTATTTACATAAGACAAAGAGTTTTCTTCCTTTCGGAGGATGTTTTGAAACATGAAAGGGTTCAGAAAAGATTTACAAGGATGTTACCAGGGTTGGAGGATTTGAGTAATGGGGGAGGCTGAGTGGGGCTATTTTCCCTGGAGAGTCAGAGGCAGAGGGATGATAGAGGTTTTTAAAATCATGAGGGGCATGGACAAGGTCTTTTCCCTGGAGTGGGCAAGTTCAGAACTAGAAAGCATAGTTATAGGCTGAGAGGGGAAAGATATAAAAGGGACCTAAGGGGCAACTTTTTCACACAGAGGGTGGCACATGTATGGAATGAGGTGCCAGAGGAAGTGGTGGAGGCTGGCGCAATTACAACATTTAAAAGGTATCTGGATGGGTATATGAATAGGAAGGGTTTAGATGGATATGGGCCAAGTGCCGGCAAATGGGACGAGATTGGGTTGGGATATCTGGTTGGCATGGATGGGTTGGTCCAAAGGGTCTGTTTCTGTGCTGTATATCTCTATGACTCTATAATGTTTGTAATTTCTGCTACTGATATTTTCAAGGGTCAGGATGATTGAATTTTTAAGGGCTATAGCACAAAGACATTTCTTTTAAAAAGTGGTTATTAACGAATGACCTTTCAAGAAAAAAACATTTTCATATAATGTCTTGATAATTCAGGGTTCACGGGTTCTGTATTGAGTATATTGTGGATAATAGGCATATACTTGCCATAACCTGGAATGGAGGATACAAGGGGCTGTGGGGGGGGGGGGATTGAGAATGTTTGAAGTTAGCTTTCAAAATATTCTCTCATCCAGAGAATGGTTCACAATTCACAATTAAAAAGGTGACCCAACTCTAAGAGAATTGCAGGAGACTAGGAAATGCCTATCTCCAAAATGAAGCTGAGCAGTTCAGGACTACGCAATGTGGGCTTATCATTCACACCAGCTTACATCCTTAAGCCGCACTGATCAAAATTGGAATCTGGCAGGAATCTCAGCATCAGGGACCACATTCCATTTTTAGACCACAACGATGTCTTCGATAGTCCAGCCCATGGTAGAAACACAGAAGCTTTAATTTACTTCAGATCTCTTTATTTTCACAAGATTGACAGTCAGACATGAGAAATCACATCAGAGAAAGTATAACTTATTTTAAGTTAATGAAAATATCTATAGGTTTTGCATCCTGTCTACATCTGTGAAAACATTGCCTATTGAATCAAGTACTTCTTTTGTTATTCTTGGAGCTGAACCAAGCATTTATTATGTGGCATCTTCCAACAGTATTGAATGAAGCAGTTTGAGCTGGTGACCAGACATCTAGAGGATTCGGAGTTGACATAGTGAGGATATGGAGGGAGCATAGGGGATTTGGGAATAGGAACATGATACAAGAGAGTAATGGTTACAGATTTTTAACATCCCTGTCAAAAGATTCCCAACCTCTCATTTGATTCCTGACCCTGTGGAAATGGCAAGCAGTGGAAATTGTCATGGAAATTAAAATTTGGTGCCATACATATCTTTCCACATTGGCCTTCTTAATTCAGGTTCCCTTTGAGTTGAGAGTTAAAACTTTAGCTTATTGATTCTCAAAAGTGTCACAAAAGTGACAAGAAATTTTGGGAGACAGAGAGAGAATAGGCCATCACAATATTAGTGACTTTCCATATTTTTTAAAAGCTTAGGGCTGGGTATCATTATAAGCAGAATAACCGCCAGTTCTGGGAATGAGAAAGCCCAGTGGATCAGCACCTATCAGGCATCAAGTGGTCATTCAGTTAGCATTTTCAATGGGTCACATCTGAGGCAGTGATGTTCCACAACATCTGAAGTTGACATCAATCAGAGATTGGCAGACACAATGAACATCAGCAATTCTGTACAACTGCCCAGAAGTATGGTAACTGCAAGCAAGAGAAGTGTCCTTTCGGGAATTAGGGATTGGGAGATCATGAGGCGAGGAAAGTTGAACGCAAGATCTGGGATGTTGCTTTCAGAGGACAAACACCAACCAAACCTCCATGTGTCCCTAATTATCCCCAGATTGGGGCAGAGAGAGACACTTACAACCTGACAGGCAGGCTGGTTTATTTAATTAGATTATTCCACTTTCTTCATCTTTTGAGAATACAGTTAACTGGGTAGTAATGGGATGAACTCATTCAATGACCCATTTATGGGTCTGGTTGGGAGGGCTGATCTTGGGTCTTCTCACCAAGAACAGTATGTCTGAGGTAGAATAAAGCAGGTGGGCATCATCCCCATGCCAATGTGTCTAACTACCCTTCACATCACATGACCCACTACATCACAGGAGCGGAATGTTCCAGCCTCTATCCTACAGCCAGCAGCTTTTTTCTCATGAAATAGCAAACATTCCACTCTGCTGGCCATTAGAATATTTCCAAAATAGCCTCTGAGTACACAGAATGGACTGGGATTTCCAAATAGTTGGAGTTAAGAAATGATGAAACAAGGATGTACGAATAGGGTTATATTAATGCTCTGTTGTGTTTTAATCCTATCTTGGCAAATTGTCAAACTGGTTTCATTAATTATGGAATTTATGGTTCCACACAGATTGAAAAAGATAGCTGGTTTCCTAACCTCCTTTCTGGAATGGAACTCACTAGTTCTATTTGTTTGGTCTACACTATGGATAGTTATGAAGATGAATTGATCAACACCAGCTCTGAGAAACAAACTGGTCCTGAGCCAGTAGCAGACTTTTTATGCATATCCAATCTTCTTTCTATTAAAGTCCACAGAATGATGGTTCAGCCTCATTTGAGAGACTCATTTTCTAGTCTCACAGTGGCTTACACTTGGTTGTAAATTTTAAAAACTTTGGCAATATATTCCAGATCAATAGAAATCTAAACTGTGCAGTGAAAAATCAACTGAAGATAGGCCTGTTTCATGCTACTGTCTTTGTCCAATTTAATTTATTTATTGTCCACTGTTTGATAGGCCAACTAAGGATAAATTTGCTGGTTTCCCTCACACTAGAACTACAAATTGATTGTTTCCTTTTCCATGATCTCAACAAAGAAAACAGGAAGTGTTAAGTTGGCTGCAATATTTCTGGTCTGGGTCAATTAAAAGACAACAGTGGATGCATCATCGGTTCTAATAATTAAAAGTACTTTTTTACAACAGCAAAACGATTACGATTTAAAAGTTTATTTTTACATTGAAGTGTAACCATAACATTAGAAAGAATCAACTGGCTACATATACATTTAAAGATATAATTGACATATTACTCTATTGTTCTTAAATTAATAAGCTATTTATTATAAAAATAAGAAGTTCTATAGAAACTCAGCAGATGTATCTGTGGAGAGAAAAACCGAGTTAGCATTGAAACCGATAAGACTATTCTTCCAAACTCTCCCTCTTTTTATTAAAACTGGGAAACCAGACAATAGTTGTGCATTCTACGCCAAAAATATTATTTTTACGGATGTATAATTCATTCACAGGGACTAGTACTTCTGATTACACATCTTAACAATCATGACAATGTAAATGATCAGTGAAACAAACTCATATTTCCAAATTATAGAAACATTGCACATTGCCATCTTTGTTCCATATTTACATAAAACAAGTGTAAAGAAAATTTCATTCACTCATTGAAGTACCTGCATGTTAAAATAACGTGTCTCTCTATGGTGTTTTTCTTCATTTTCTGGATCCTGTCTGTCACCTACTGGCATTAAGACTGGTGTTATATTTGATGTGCTAATCTAAGAGGAGTCCAGGGTGTTTGGATCACTGTTTTCTCTCTCCATGCACAAAAGCTTTAATGATGTGAAAATGCTGGAAAAAAACCAGCAGGGCAGGCAGCATCCAGATTTGTATGATGATAACCATCAGTATGACAGATAATTTGATTATAATTGTCCCTAATGTGCATTGTAAAGCAATGCAGAACATTTTTACCAAAATTCTTTGCTCAAGTATTTTCAAGGTTTACACATTTTTTATATAAGTTTTAATATCTTCAAAGTCCTGAACTTGTTCCATACTTTGATACATTTTTCTTTAAAGAGAGAATCACTTACAAATCCAGATTGCCAGTGATCCTTCCCTGGTTTTTGTAAATGCTCAAACAGTTTGTCACAATAAAAAACACTCCAGGCAAAATAAGGCTGTGCCTTATATCACAAACTTTGGGGGAAGACATCTCAGTCCCTTTATCTATAGGCAGGCCCATTCTTGGTGTCAATACAACACAATTTTGCTAAATTGCAAAAGTGGGCAAGTGATTTCATCATAGTTCATCAGAGTTAACAGTGCAAGTTTCTTATAATCATTCCCATTAAAAAAATCATATTCAAGCAAGAAATTGTAAACATTTTATGTTTTTTATACATGGTCCAAAGTTCTAGAAGTAGCAGTAATATCACACAGCATTCTGATTCCTTTCTGTTATCTTGGAGCACTCTACAAACTTGATCCATTGAACCAAAAGAACTGGACTGTACCCACTCCACAATTTCATAGCCAAAATTAATGTAAAATGACTACAGTTCCAATTTCTAATATGATGATTCTCTGACTTTACGAGTCATATGTTCTGGTTAGGTTCTGGTGTTTTTCCAAGAGAGGTTTTAAGGCAGAGGTGCTGAGCAATCTACACAGTGCCACTAGAGTAAACAGTTTGTGAGGCCTTGGGTTTTTTTTTTAAGTTGCAACAATAGAACAAGCCTGAATGGTGGGGTGAAGCTCTCAAAAGAACCAAAATTTTAATTTCTATATTTGTTTCAGTGGCAGGAGTTGTTGCTGGGCTCTCTGCAGTGTTTAGAAGCTGCAGTACATCTCTCCCTGCTACACTTTGAGTTTCCTCTTGATGCCTTTCCTCTTGGGCTGCTAGAATTGCATGTGAGACCATCTGTTTTATTGACTTTACTTTTGCCAAAGGTGTGTTTATGAGATGTTACTTTATTAGATGTGTTACTTTTTAGTACTAAAATAATCGATTATTCTATAACTTTTTCCAATAGAGTTAAGTTATTCCAAATTCATCTTATTTTTGCTGTATTTTAACTATAGTGTATGAATAAAATGTTCTTTCCATTGGTAGTTTGACCAACTGAATTGCATCTAGAATACAATTTCTGGCACTTGCCTTTAAAGTAAGAAAATATTTGGGTCTAGGCTATCTTCTTAATATATTTTGAGGGATTCTGGACTGGTCCACAACATTCATTAGTTTAATTCCATATCCTTGTCAGGTTCTAGGAATTGGCTCCTTGTTCTATAGGACCTAGGTAGAAAGGAAGAAATGTTAAACCACAGAAAGGCAATATATGATTAACTAGTAAATGTTTTTAAAAATCTACAAAGATTTAATACAATAAAAGGCACAGCAAAAATATTATAAAAAGAACCAGTGCAATATTGATGCCACACAGTATTGTATCCAAGTGTGCAGCTAACACTCCTGTATAGATTAGCTGTAGACCACTTACACAGGCAAGCAAAGACACTTTAGCAAGTGCATATGTACAAAATACCAGTGGTATGGCATCAAGATCATTATCGAACCAGTAAAGATTACACTGTACACACGTATGTTAACTCTCAAAAAAACTGAGCCAATGAAACTTCCAAATTATTTAACTTTCAGTTGATAGTGTCTGTCAAAGAGCTGGACAAGAACTATATAAAGATGGCTTCTCTGTATGTCTGATTACCTAAACTGTGGAACATTTCTTGCCTCTGCTGTCAACTTTCACAGAACATAGAATAGTACAGCACAGTACAGGCCTTTCAGCCCTCAAAGTTGTGCCAGTCCTTTAGGCTGTTCTAAAATCAGACTAACAGACATACCTTTCATTGCACTATCTTCCATGTGCCTATCCTAAATGTCCCTAATGTATCTGACTGTACGACCATCGCTGGCAGTGCATTCCATGCACCCACCACTCTCTGTGTAAAGAACCTACTTCTGACATCTCCCCTCAATCTTCCTCCACTCAGTTTAAAGTTATGCCCCCTTGTGATAGTCATTTTTGCCATGGGAAAAAGTCTCTAGCTATTCACTCTATCTATACCTGTCAAACTCTTGTACACCTCTACCAAGTTACCTCTCATCCTTCTTCGCTCCAATGAGAAAAGCCCTAGCTCCCTCAACCTTTCTTAATAAATCATGCCCTTCAGTCCAGGCAGCATCCTGGTAAATCTCCTTTGTACCCTCTCTAAATTTACACATATTTCCTAAAATAAGTTGACCAGAATTGAACAGAATATTCCAAGTGTGGTCTAACCAGGTGTGGTCTATAGAGATGCAGTATAACCTTGCAGCTCTTAAACTCAATCCCGCTGCTAATGAGAGCCAAGACACTATAAGCCTTCTTAATAACCCTATCAACTTGGGTGGCAACTTTGAGGGATCTACAGACATGAACCCCAAGAACCCTTTGTTCCTCTACATTGTCAAGAATTCTGCCATTAACCCCGTATTCTACATTCAAATTTGACCTTCCAAAGTGAATGACTTCATACTTTTCCAGGTTGAGCTCCATCTGCCACTCAGTAGCCCAGTTCTGAATCATGTCAATATTCTGTTGCAATCCCCAACAGCCTTCCGCACTACCCACAACTCCACCATCCTTCGTGTCATTGGCAAACCCACCTTTACACTTCTTTTATGAAAAATCATTTATGAAAATCACAAAGAGCAGAGGTCCCAGACCGATCCCTGCAGAAGATCACTGGTCACCGAGCTCCAGGCTGAATACTTCCCATCTACCACCACCCTCTGTCTTCTATAGGCCAGCAAATTCTGTATCCAGACAGCGAGATTTCCCTGTATCCCATGCCTCTTTACTTTCTGAATGTACTTACCATGGGGAACCTTTTTAAATGCCTTGCTAAATCCATATACACCACATCCACTGCTGTACCTTCAGCAATGTGTTTTGTCATATTCTCAAAGAATTCAATAAGGTTTGTGAGGCATTACCTGCTCCTCACAAAGCCATGCTGACTATCTCTAATCAAACTATGTTTTTTCAAGTAATCATAAACCCTGTGCCTCCGAATCATCTCTAATATATTGCCTACCACTGATGTAAGACTGACTGGTCTTGCAATGCAAATTAATATAATGCGTAAAAAATGTACATCACTGAAAAAAAAGCATCATATTGTTTTTTCTCAATTTAGTATGTAAAAGGAAAGAGTTGAGCAAGTAATAAGGTCAGGAATATGGGGCAAAGATTTAAATCGATAGTTGAGACTAAACGTTTGATGTTGGAATTTGTAAAGGAGCACTTTGGAATTAATGAGATTATATTTTTACTATATGTTTAAAACTCTTTGAATTTGAGATATTAGTAGATATCAAGATTTTCCTGTTCTATCTTGTTGTTTTGGTGAATAAACTTTTTTTGTTCAAACAAAAACTGCAAAATTGCCTGTTTGCGTTTCAGTCAGAGACTATTCTGTGAGATCTCATTAAAACCAGAACAAAAAAGGATCTATTGTCGGGTTTCAATTGGGATCAAAGCATAGGCATTTATTGTACCAATCATAATTTCATGCTATCCAAAGCATTTTCTTGCCATTAAAGTCGTTTTGAAGAATAGTCACTTTTCTGTGGTAGGAAACATGGCATTTAATTTGCAGACAACAAACTCCCATAACAATGATGTCCTGATAATCTTTTTTTCAAGAATATTTGACTGGGGGATAAATATTGACCAAGACCCAAGGATAACTAGTCGGTACAATAATACTTTCAGCAGTTCTGGGATATTCAATTATTTGTCAATTTCTGTTGCTGGCTATTCCACCCCAATTGATGGAGATATGTGAGCTTACATCGGAATTGCAAAACCAATACAAGGTTAGAATAAATAAGTTCAATACTCACCCAGACTTTCTTTTTTCACCAATAAACCAGATTATTGCACCAAAACTGATACCCAGTCCTGAACCTAACAAAGGAAAAGAGACTTGGTGTATTCTGCACAAACATACAGGCTATATTGAACCTGTCTCTACATCCTATTGAAATCAGTGAATTGTAACAACAAGTGTGCGATCAGAATATGCCCATGCCTAGTAAGTGAGTTAGGTTAAAATCAGTATTTTAATCTTAGTTTCATAATGAAAAGAAGATATATTTCCAGTCCCTGAAAGTCTCTTAAAAAGTAAAATACTTTTTAAAGCAAAATTTTTATTTAACAGTCTTGAAAAACAGGAATGCATCTTAGAATTGTTCACATTAGTGAGAACACAGACAGTGAACACTGAGTAATAAGTGAAAGGGTAAGCTGAACACCACAGCTGAGAATAAAAGGTATATATAAATGGAGGTTTTGGGCAGGCTAGCAATCTAGGGAATTGGAGAGAGTTTGAAAGGACAGAGAAAGCAGCCACCACAGATAGGGCAAAAAATAGAGAGAAGATAAGCTTATGGAGAAATTGAGGTGCAAAGCTTAACGTAATGTCAACAGTGAAATTATGCCATAGTGAGATTCACATAAGTCATGACAGAGTGGTGTGATGGAGGGTTGCTTTTCAGACTGGAGGCCCATGATTAGCTCTGTGCCACAAGGATCAGTGCCGAGTCCACTGGTTTTTGTCATTTATATAAACTATCTGGATGTGAACATAGGAGGTACTATTAGTAAGTTTGCAGATGATATGGTGGTGTCATGGACAGCCAAGAAGGTTACCTTAGAGTACAATGGGATCTTAATCAGACGGGCTGGTGGGCCAAGGAGTGGCAGATGGAGTTTACTTTTGATAAATATGTGGTGCTGCATTTTGGAAAGGCAAATCAGAGCAGGACTTATACACTTAATGGTAAGGTCCTGGAGAGTGTTGCTGAACAAAGAGACCTTGGAGTGCAGGTTCATAGTTCCTTGAAAGTACATCACAAGTAGGCAGGATAATGAAGGTGGCATTTGGTATGCTTGTCTTTATTAGTCAGTGCACTGAGCATAGGAGTTGGGAGGTCATCTCAAGGCTCGACAGGACATTGGTTTGGCCACTTTTGGAATACTGCATTGAATTCTGGTCTCCTTACTATAGGAATATTGTTGCAAAACTTGAAAGGTTTCAGAAAAGATTTACAAAGATGTTTCTAGGATTGGAGGGTTTGAGCAATAGAGAGAGGCTGAATACGCGGAGTCTATTTTCCCTGGAGCATCGGAGGCTGAGGGATGACATTATAGAGGTTTATAAAATCATGAGGGGCATGGATAGGGTAAATAGACAAGGTATTTTTCCCAGGGTAACACAGTCCAAAACTAGAGGGCCTACATTGAAGGTGAGAGGGATAAGATTTAAAAGGCTCCTAATGGGCAGCTTTTTCACACACAGGGTGGTGTGCATATGGAATGAGCTGCCAGAGGAAGGGGTGGAAGCTAGTACAATTGCAACATTTGAAAGGCATCTGGATGTGTACCTGAATAAGAAGTGTTTAAAGAGATATGGGCCAAGTGGTGGCAAATGAGACTAGATTAATTTGGGATATCTAATTGGCATGCACGAGTTTAACCAAAGGGTCTATATCCATGCTGCACAGCATCATGAAACCATTGACCACATGGCTCTGAATCCAGACTGGAATGGACATATGAAGAGAATGTTCTTCGAAACTACACTAGAGAACTGTATTGATAACATGCTGTGGACTGATATAAATAAAGGAGTGTTCCAGTTAATAAGCCTAATTAAGATGAAAGATGAAGAGCCTGATTAAGATGTAAAGAACAAAAAGCCTTGGGTACAGTATGTGTGTAGAATTCTACAGCTAGTGTTTCTGCTGTGAGGTTCCATGCATGTCAATCAACAAATAACTAATTGAATTCTGATTTCTGAAATCACTATTGCACAAGGACTTTTGAGGACTGCACACTGACAAAAAAAAAGATGGCATAATGCCTACAAACCAGAGATGCTTCCGATTCAATGTACGTATAGCAGCATTGGCATATAACACAAGATAAGGTTGAGAATTTTAAAGCCTAAATCACTGAAGCTTGGGAAGCTGCTACCCCTGGGAAAGGTAGGTGGACAGGACTGTGTAACTCCATGGTGATAGGATTGTTGGCAGTAATGTTTTGGAAGAGTTACATCTTGCAGAGTTGGACAATTAAGAGTGTAGTCGAGCAGTAAGAGTTTTGCGGAGTTGAAAACGTGAGCTAAACTTTCAGCAATTATGGAAGAACAGGTCAATGTGGACAATGCTGCAAAGATGCAATGAAATGATTTTGATGATGCATCGTATGCCAAGCAAAAGTCTGACTTCAGTATCATTCCATAAATCGGCTCAATCTGAAGTAGCACCAAGAAAGATGAGATAATCCAATAAATTGAACTCACACTACTTTCCAATCCAATATGACAGTGCAATTCCGAGTTATTAAACACAAGAATATGATTGATTTCATTAATATGCTCACCTAAAGAAATCCAGAATGTCCAGTTGACAACTACAAATACCTGAGACAAAGCAAAGACTTCAGCAATTATCTTTACAAACTAGTTCCTGTCCTTACAGCCCAAATAAATTGATTACAATTTAAATATTGGCAAAATTGCATTGTTCACAAATACATTGCAGCATGGTAGCTCAGTGGTTAGCACCGTGCCAGGGACCCAGTTTCGATTCCAGCCATGGGTGACTGTCTGTGTGGAGTTTGTACATTCTCCCTGTGTCTATGTGGATTTCCTCCAGGTGCTCTGATTTCCTCCCACAATCCAAGCATGTGCAAGTTAGGTGAGTTGGCCATGCTAAGTTGCCCATTGTGTTCATGGATGTGTTGGTTAGGTGCATTAGTCAGAGATAAATGTAGAGTTAAAGTAGGGGAATGGGTCTGGGTGGCTAACTCTTCAGAGGGTTGGTGTGGACTTGTTGGGCCAAAGGGCCTGTCTCCACACTGTAGGGATTCTATTCTATTCTACATTATACCTGGAAATTACATAAAGTAAGACAAAGATATATTCTTATCAATTATTACTGAATATAATTAACTTGTAGCACAGAAGATTGAAAGTTATAATCATTGCACTGCTTTTTCTATAAGATTGATGCTTAATGTTAGGTTATTAACCTGTTTAAAATTATCAGGAGTTGGCTGGTCATTTGAAGAAATGTCACATGGACTTTTAATTTAACCAAGTTTTATAAAATTCAAACAATTTTTTTCTGACAAATCTAATTTCCATTGTAGAATTAGAATACATGGCAATTACTTTATCAATCAAGTTTATCATGAATATTTCTTAACAAACTTGCTCATCAATGCATAATAAGGAGAAAGTGAGAACTGCAGATGCTAGAGATCTGAGTGGAGAGTGTGTGCTGGAAAAGCACAGCAGGTCAGGCAGCATCTGAGGAGCAGGAGAATCGATATTTTAGACATAAACTCTTAATCAGGAATCAATCCTGATGAAGGGCTTATGCTCAAAATGTTAATTCTTCTGCTCCTCGGATGCTGCCTGACCTGCTGTGCTTTTCCAGCATCACAATCATAATAACTAATGTTCAAAAGTTTCTGTACAATGCAGTAGAAATAATTATTTAATGGCTTCCAATTTGCACAAATTGGACATACTTACTCCAAAACATTTAAGCTGTATGCATATTTGCACTGTCTTATAAATTCTGTTTTTACTCATTTGTAGAATGGGAATGTAACTGATGAAGCCAGCATTTATTTCCCCATTCGAAACTGTCTTTGAGAATATACTGGTCAAGCTGCCTTCTTGAGAAGTGCAAAACTGAGTGGCTTAGCAGTCGATTTCAAAGGATAGCTCATAGCTAACAAATTAGCTAACAATAACTAAGATAGGCCTGGACCTATCTTATCCTATCTTTCCTTCTCTTAAGGACGACAGTTAACCAGATTGGTCTTTCAATATTTCAGAGCCACCATTGCAAAGACTAACTTTTTATTCTATATTTATGTTAATTTAATTCAAATTTCCATCAGCTGCTTTGGTGAGTCTTGAATTCATGCCGCGAGACTATCAGTTTTTGCTTCTGGATTACAAGGCAAGTAACATTACCGCTAGACTACAATTTCTCCCCTTTTATGCTTCCCTTTTATAGATGGCAGTTCTTTCCCACCTGACAACAAGGTGAGAACATGAACAGGATCACAGTAATTTCTAACATAATCAACCATCTTCTTCGTGCCACTTATCAAGGTTCAAGCATGCATCTTAGGCTATTTGAAAAAGTATCTGTGGGTAATCAGCTCCAACATGCAGACAACATCTTGGCAGAGATAGAAAGAAAAATCATTGTAGAAAAGTGAAGAGAAATTACTTCTTTAAATATATTCAATTCAACCATTTCTAAGTAGTGTGTAGTGGAAGATGAAACTTCTCTCTGTCTTGCTCTTACAATATGATTAGTCCCTACCACAGATCATGCCTCAGTGTGAACTTTATCATCATCATTTGTCTTTAAAAGGTGCAACCAGTGTTAGAATAATACCTTTTTTTCACAGGATGGGCAGAGGTAATTTGATCCATCATTGTTTGCGCCAACAATAGCAGCTATTCAATTAGTCACACTCCTCTGTACATTCACCAGAATCATGTAGTTGTTCTTGTCTTCAAGTGTTTATTCAATTAACTATTAGAAGTTACTATTCAATATTTCCATTACACTTCCAAGAAATGTGCAAAAAAAACCTTATTTTTGTCAGTTTGCTTTAAATCTTTCCCCTTTGCATTTGACCATTCAGCCAGTGGAAGTTGTTTCTCCTTACTTACTGTATTGAAACCCTTCATAGTTTTGAATGCCTCTATTAAGCCTTCATTTAACTTTCTTTGTGCTAAGGAAAACAAGCCCAGCTTCTCCAATCAATGTAGGGGCAGCATGGTGGCTGCCTCACTGCATCAGGGCCCCAAGGTTCAATTCCAGCCTCGGGCAACTGTCTTTGTGGAGTTTGCACATTCTTCCTGTGTCTGTGTGTGTGTTTCCTCTGGGTGCTCCGATTTCCTCACACAGTCCAAAGATGTGCATGCCAGGTGAATTGGCCATGCTAAATTGCTGAGTTTGAGGTACATTAGTCAGGGGTAAACATGGGGAATGGGTCTGGATGGGTCACTTTTCAGAGGGTCAGTTTGGACTTGTTGGGCTGAAGGGCCTGTTTCCATAATGTAGGCAATCGAATCTAATCACTCTACGTGACTGAAGTTTGCATTCTTGTCACCATTCTAATAAATTATCTCTGCAAGACTAAAATACACTTCCTAAAATGTGGTGCCAGCAATGGACAATCTGACAGTAGAGCACCAAAAGAAGTAGAATATAAGTAATTTGTACTTAAAGAGATAATTACTGAAACAAACTCATAAATTTATCATATTTTCTTTGCTCCAGTTCATTCTGCATGAAGTAGAAACTCACAGGTAAGAGTTGCTGGAAGTATTAGTCTCTTTTCAAAGTTGTCTGAAGGAATTTGTGGTTTGCTTGGAGACGTTGTTTCAATTATTATTGCGTTCACACTTGTGTTCATAGAATGATTGCTTTGATTTTGTTCATATGTAGTAGTATCTGAAATGGAACAGTCCAAAAAAGGTTATGAAAAATAATTTATTCTTTCGCTTTGTCTGCCCTCCTCAATCCTCCAAAAGATGTTGACTCATTGTTACACTCAGCTTCACAATAACTGGAAATGGTTTTGTATCTTACTCTTCTATTTGCTTTTGAGGCACTGTATTTATTGCACATTCCTCCATGTTATCTTACATCTGAGACAAGGCTAACCATCACCCTTGCAGCAAAGGCCTGGGGTGGCCAGTAGGACAGGCCAGATAAGAATGGTGAGTTCTTCTCTACAAAGGAGCAAATCAAAAACAGGTCTATAAATCTGAACTAGTTAGTAAATTAACTAAATAATAAATAGTCAGTAGATAACATAATACTGATTTGTTTAAACAGACCGGCTTTTAAGCAATAATGAACAAGTGAAGATGATGACTAGGATAATTCCAATAAAATTATCAAATAATATTGTCACGACCATCAGGCATTTCAGCATGGTCATCAGTTAACATCATGCATTTAGCTTCCTTTTAGTTTGTTTTAAGAGTTCCAATTCAAATATGATCAGCAGAACATCTTTAGTTTTAAAGGAAGCTCAAAGGTCAATATATTACATGACTATTACTAAATGTTACTAAGTAAAAACAGGATAAGGTTGTCAAATAAAATACATATGCAAAGACTATAAGTAGATACAGATAAAAGATAACTTCCTTGTTTTATTTTCTTAACATTCTCATGGCATGTATGTGTCACTCAACATTTGTTGCCCATTGCTAATTGCTCTTGAACTGAGTGGTTTGCTAGGCCATTTCAGAAGGCTGTTAAGAGTGAACTACATTGTTGTGGATCTGGACAAACCAGATAAGGATGAAAGCTTTCTTTCACTCAAGGACATAAATGATTAGTTTTTTTTTAAAGCAGTCAATGATAGTCTCATGGTCATCATCTGAGGTGCTTTATTTCATTTCTGGACTTTATGAGTTGAATTTAAATTTCACCAGCTGCCATGGCTAGATTTGAACGCAGGTCCTGACATTGCCATGAAATCACCATTTCTTCCCAAAAATGAAGGGTATTGTAAGCTTAGATTAGATTATTTACAGTGTGGAAACAGGCCCTTCGGCCCAACAAGTCCACACCGCCCCGCCGAAGCGCAACCCACCCATACATCGACCCCTTACCTAACACTACGGGCAATTTAGCATGGCCAATTCACCTGACCTGCACATCTTTGGACTGTGGGAGGAAACCGGAGCACCCGGAGGAAACCCACGCAGACACAGGGAGAATGTGCAAACTCCACACAGTCAGTCGCCTGAGGCGGGAATTGAACTCAGGTCTCTGGCGCTGTGAGGCAGCAGTGCTAACCACTGTGCCACCATGCCGCCCACTTTTAAACAGAATTCAACCAATGCAGCATTTGTATAGCTGGAGGCTGGTTTTACAGGTGGTCTCAGTTGGTAAAACAGACAGAGATTTGAGAGAGAGAGGAAGTTTCTTGTTCGTCACTAATTCTGTGGCTATGGCACTTGCAGATTGCTTGGATTCTTAATATGTGATTTCCAAATGTTTTCTGAATTCATAGGAGATCTTCCAGGAGATTTCTGTTATAAAATGGTGCCTTGCAGTATCTTATACTGATCACCCTTGAGATGGCTGTTATGTTAACTTCCATTGTCTAATGAAGCAAAGCTAATGATGCTGCAATTCCAAGTGGGTGTTTGCAGTGTCCAGAAGAAGTTGCCAGAAGAGCATTGAATTCATAGTGTTGTCTGTGGGTTAACAATGAATTATAATTGATATAAAAACAACTCTCATTGTTGAATGAACTAGACCAGTCATGTGACTTTTGGGAATGATCTTGTGAATTGTGTCAATTTTTAAAGAAGTTAAATTTGCCTTTTTGATACGATAGGTGATATTATAATTGCACAGTCATGATAATAGCTTTCAAAAAGAACTAAAACTATTTCAGAGAAAGAAAGATATTTCCCTCCTCAGGCCCAATGATTGTCAAATCCAACTCATAAACAAGGACGAGAATTGAATATTACTTTGCATATTGATGTTATGAAGAACCAGAGTATATTATTGTTATTTTTGATTATTTGAGTTTGAAAGCAGAGATAGGTTGATTTCATTTTCTCAGTTCTGGAAAGGTCTGACTTTCTTTTAAAAAAAACATGCCGTTTTGAACAGACCATAAGCAATGAGTAAGAGTGCCAACATCCATTTTACATTTGGGGCACATTGGGGACAATCCTGTCTTGAATTTCGCAAGCTGTTCTGGTGCCAAATGAGCCCCGTAGAGTACCTTCAGTTGCAGAGCCTGGGTCCTGTTACAAATCAAAATCTTCCTTATGTTCTCTGAAATATCCTGTCACACTTCTAATGAGATTTCCACCCCCAATTCTTGAGTCCAGATCTCAATCTCCTTCGAAACCTTACTTCCTAACAAGTGATAGAGGATGCTGACTGAGAGAGCAGCCGTAGACCAGGGCACTCTCCTTTCCATTTCCTATTTATAGGGACTAACCATCAATGTAGTCTTTTATTTTGTATAAAATCCTTAACTTGAAAATAACGAAAGAGGTCTCTCCTAAGTAGCTCAAATTTCTGACTCAGCTGTTCAAAAGACATCATGACCTCCCCGTCAAATAAATCTCCCAAACAGGATACTCCTCTAGGCTCCCAGAACTTAAAGCCAGAGTCCAGAATCCATCGACCCCGGCTGGAATCGCAACATTCCTACTCTGGGAGTGAAAGGGGAAGTTTTTTGTCAGTTGCCCTCACCATGCCACATCATTCTCCATGCTTTAACTGTGTTAAGGACAAGCAAGTTTCTGCAATGGTCCATAACAGTTCTCATCTTGTCATTAAACAACAAATTGATGAGAGAGCATTTTGCCTGGGAGGCCTCAATGTCCAACCAGATTGATCACGAGTTCTGGCAGGCCCAGTCAGCCATATAGGATAGTGAGGAACTCAATTGGTATTTCTTAATGTCCGGGAAATCCAAACCTCCCTTCTCCTGCAGGAGCTGCAATTTATCCAGCTTAATAAGAGGCCGCCTATGACACCAGATAAAAGATCTGAGTCAACTGTAAAACCTCTGTAGTGCTTACCTTGGTAGGCTCAAAGGGAACATTCCCATGGGATATTATAAGTGAGGAAGAACATTCATTTTAATTAGAGTTATTCCACCCAACCAGGATGTCGGAAGATCCTCCCAGCGCCAAAGGTTCTGCCTTATCTTCTCTAACAACTGCACAAAGTTAGCTCTAATTAATTGATCAAAGACCAGGGTGATAAAAATGTCTAAATACAGGAAACCTCCCTGTGACCACATGAAAGGGAAACGGGTTCCATCCCCAAAATCGGATATATTAGTAAGGCCTCCCCACAGGCATGGCTTCCAACTTCATAAAATTAACTGTTTAAGAAGAACGGTAAGGACAAGCCAGGGAACTATAGACCGGTGAGACCGGTGAGCCTGACCTCGGTGGGTAAGTTGTTGGAGGGAATCCTGAGGGACAGGATGTACATGTATTTGGAAAGGCAAGGACTGATCAGCGATAGTCAACATGGCTTCGTGCATGGGAAATCATGTCTCACAAACTTGATTGAGTTTTTCGAAGAAGTAACAACTAGGATTGATGAGGGCAGAGCAATAGGTGCGATCTATTTGGACTTCAGTAAGGCATTTGACAAGGTTGCTCATGGGAGACTGATTAGCAAGGTTAGATCTCATGGAATACAGGGAGAACGAGCCATTTGGATACAGAACTGGCTCAAAGGTTGAAGACAGAGGGTGGTGGTGGAGAGTTGTTTTTCAGACTGGAGGCCTGTGACCAGTGGAGTGCCACAAGGATCGGTGCTGGGTCCTCTCCTTTTTGTCATTTACATAAGTGATTTGGATGTGAGCATAAGAGGTACAGTTAGTAAATTTGAAGATGACACCAAAATTGAAGTTTTAGTGGACAGCGAAGAGGGTTACCTCAGATTACAACAGGATCTGGACTAGATGGGCCAATGGGCTGAGAAGTGGCAGATGGAGTTTAATTCAGATAAATGTGATGTGCTGCATTTTGGGAAAGCAAATCTTAGCACGAATTAATGGTAAGGTCCTAGGGAGTGTTGCTGAACAAAGAGACCTTGGAGTGCAGGTTCATAGCTCCTTGAAAGTGGAGTAACAGGTAGATAGGATAGTGAAGAAGGCATTTGGTATGCTTTCCTTTATTGGTCAGAGTACGAGTACAGGATTTGGGAGGTCATGTTGCGGCTGTACAGGACACTGGTTAGGCCAATGTTGGAATATTGCGTGCAATTCTGGTCTCCTTCCTATTGAAACTTAAAAGAGTTCAGAAAAGATTTACAAGGATGTTGCTAGGGTTGGATTTTTTGAGCTATAGGGAGAGGCTGAACAAGCTGGGGTTTTTTTCCTGGACCGTCGGAGGCTGAGGGGTGACCTTATAGACGTTTACAAAATTATGACGGGCTAGGATAGGATAAATAGACAAATCTTTTCCCTGGGGTCGGGGAGTCCAGAACTAGAGGGCATAGGTTTAGGGTGAGAGGGGAAAGATATAAAATTTCACGCAGAGGGTGGTACGTGTATGGAATGAGCTGCCAGAGGAAGTGGTGGAGGCTGCTACGACTGCAACATTTAAGAGGCATTTGGATGGGTATATGAATAGAAAGGGTTTGGAGGGATTTGGGCCGGGTGCTGGCAGGTGGGACGAGATTTGGTTGGGATATCTGGTCGGCATGGACGGGTTGGACCGATTGGTCTGTTCCATGCTGTATGTCTCTATGGCTCTATGACCGGTACAGCTTAAGAGTAAAACTTCCTAAATGCGCATTAATCCTTTGGCATTGCAAGTGAGAGTACCAGCACTCTCTCTGATGGATGTGATAGATTGGGGGGTATTCTTCTTTCCGGCCAAGTATGTTAGATATCTACATGGTTTATCACCATATTCAAATAACCTATGCTTCACAAAAAAGATTTCACTCTTTGCTGATTGGGTGAGTGCAGCATTCAAAGTAGCCCTAAGGGTTGTAATCTGCTGCAATTTGGTTACAGACGGTCTGTCAAAGTATGCTCGCTCAGCTGCCTTCAGGTGACTTTTGAGCAAATGTTGCTGATCTCCCCGCTGCTGTTTCCGGGGTCGCAGAGTAAGAAATAATCAAACCCTTGCCAGTCTTCCAGAGCACTGACACATTGTTGGCCGGACCCAAATTAATGTCCCAAAAGATTTTAAATTCCCATGGAAAATACTCTAGAAACTTGTTCTCTTTAGGAGGAAAGGGTCCACCTGCCAGTGCAGGGAGCCCATCCCACTACCACTGGCCTTGACCTCCATATACACTGCCACATGATCGGAAACGGCTATGTTCCCTACTCTGCAAGATAGCACCAAATTCAAAAAGGTCATTGGGACAAAAACATGTCAGTTCTGGTATAGCACTTATGTGGATTAGAAAAAAAAAGGTGAAATCCCCTATCTTCGGGGTGAAGCTATCTCCACACGTTCACCAACCCCAGCTTCCTGTTCAGGTCCACAAACTGCCTGGATCGCAGGGACATATCTGCGAGACCCCTAGGCCTGTCCACTTCAGATTAAAGTCTCCTGTAGTTGTGTGACGCACCCAAGGGCCATCAACCTGGAGAGCGTATTTTAAAAATTTAAGGAAGTGTGCCGGGGGGAAGTATACATTCAGTATCCCATATTCCTCTACATGTATTAAAGCTTTAAGAATTATAAATCACCCATATTCATTCTTAATTTGACCTAACATTTGAAATGGGAGATTCTTCCAGATGAGAATAGCAAATCCTCTACTTTTTGAATGAAAGGATGAGAAAAACACCCAGCCGAACCCTCCCTGTTACAACCTCAAATGCTCCTTATCAGTTAAATGTGTTTCTTGCAGCAAGGCGACATTGACCCTCTCTTTTCTAAGGCTTGACAATATCTTTTTTCTGTTAATTGTTGAATGACTCCCCTTAACATTCCAGGTGCACCATTTAAATGAATGGCTAGCCATAATCATCTGAGACAATCCGTAACCCCCACCCTGGGAGGAAGAATCCCACTCATAATGGCACCAAGTGAAAACGATAAACAGTTCATATAAATTTAAAAATATAACTTCCAAAACTACCAAATCAAAACTTCTAACAGCTACTTCTACAACATACCAACATATAACACAAATGAAAGGAGATTTTCCCCCTTCTAGAAGGGGACTCCTTCTAGTTGAAGCCATGCCCCCGCCCCAGACAACACAATGTAAGATAAAAAAACACATCTTATAACAAGAAAGTGAAAAGTGGGCACTCAGCCCATCCCCTCCATACTGTAATCCTCGGCACTCCTGGTAGAACAAAAATATATATCCACTTCCCACTTCCTCCAACCCCTGCCCCCCCATCCCATACCAAAAAAGAACAAAAGGAAATGATAAGCCAAAAAAGGGGAACAAAGGATGATGGGAAGGGAGAGAGAAGGGAGAAGAGAGAGAAAAAGAAAAGAAAAATTATGACCATGACATGCGTCAAAAATAAGACGCACCCCCCCCCCCCCCCCCCCCCCCCACACCAACGACAACCAGGTAAGCATCAGGCAGATTACAGGGAAAAAGCAAACTAAACATAATTGTCCATATCATTCAAGCCACTCCATCTATTTTAAAGCATCCAAAATATCCATTGCCTTTTCTGATGAGTCAAAATTGAACATGTACTCTCCGTGATTGAAACATAATATTGCCAGATAGCTTACAGAATACTGGATATTCAAGTCACTTGTCTTTTTACCTCATCGAAGTCTTTCCTCTTACAAATCACGACTGAAGAACAGTCTTGGAAGAGCATAATTTGTGATCCTTTGTATATCAGAGCCTGTGAATCCTTCCCCAGTTCTCTGGAGGCTTCCAGCATCATTTGTTTGTCTCTATAGTGCTGGAGTTGCACTAGGACCAGGTGGGGGTGCTGGTCTGATCCGGTGGGCCTGCTTGACCCGTACCCGGCCGACCTCGACTTCAAGCCACAGAAACTGCGGGAGCCATTGCTCCAAGAAGCTGATGAGCTGGCCTTCATATTTCCATTCAGGAAACTCCACCAGACGGATGTCCTTCTGACGATCTTGATTATCGATCTGCCGTTCCAAGGCCTGGACCCGACCTGCCGAGGATTCCGCTGCAGTTTCGGAAGTCATGGCCCATTGCTCCACCTCCCCAACACATTGCCTGAGACGCTGGATCTCCTGGTCATGCTTCTGCAGCATGGCTGAGATCGGGTCAAGCCTGGCCTAGGTCTCCTCCATCAATAAATCAAACTTCTCTCAGAGTTTCACAAACTACGAGATTAGACACTGCTCCACAGGTAAGTCCCCTGGGGTGATCGCGGAGGCCAATGCTGTGGCCAAGGGCGTGTCCATTGATGCGAGGGTGGTGAGGGGGTGGGGGGGTTCCCTGCTTGTTATGATCCTTGTGTTCCCTTCCATTTGGTCATTTTCCTAATAATTTTAAACTGACACTGGACAATTCTAGGAGTCAAAAAATAATTATTACTATCACATTCAGTAATAAAGGGAGGGTGAGTGCCCCACTTTATCTGGGTTCAGGTGCAGAGCTCAGCAGGGCACACCTACTGGGTCGCCGCCATCTTGAATCCACCATTATTTTATGTTTTAACTTAGATGTTCTTCTGTTAAAAGTTTATCAGCAGCCTCATATGAATAAATTCAGTAGCCAAATTGTAAAAATAAAAATTATTGTCTATGAAGCCAGATTTCAGTCTGGGTTCAGGGTTGGTTAGTATTACCATCAGATGGGATAGCAACAAATGCAAGAAATCAGGGATGTATGAAATGCCAGAATAGGAATTCTCAGAGGGTTCCAAGATTGAATGAGGTTAACAAAACAAAGTTGTCTGAACTGTACAGGGATTTGAACAAAGGAAATTTGAATGGTTGGTGGACTGGAAGCCAATGTAGGTAAGCAATACATTTCCCAGAACCAGAAAATAGTACAGACATATGCTGCCCATAAAATTCAAATTATGCAATAAATACTCACAGCTAGGTAATGATGTAAATGAACGATTTGTCTCTGTAGTAAGAGAACGAGTCTGAGCTGTTTTTTCATTTATTGTGTTGATTCTACTTGTGACGGCAGAAGGAATGGAAATCTGGTCTTCATTATCAGGAAGAGCTGAAGCACAAAGACACACAATTGCTCTCATCAGGTTTTTCATTTAATAAGTAACAAAAATCATAATATTCTACAAATTGAGATCAAACTTTTAGAGAAAGAATTTTAATCCATGCCAGTTTCTTCATTTTTCATGAGTGCCACAATGTGAAGCTGTTGTTGCAAAGCCCAAACAAAACTGGATCTAGAACTCATCTGCTTCAAAGCAGCATACAGTGTGTGGGTTCTGTGGGGCTAAGGCGAAGGGTGGGAGGCTGTCATGGTGATACTAAGCAAAGGGGAGTAATCCTAGCCACAGTGTCTTTGTGGAATCATTCCAGTTCATTTGAACTCCACAGAAAACAAATAAGAAACAAATTTCCTTCCTTTCTTTGAATATTCAGTATTGTAGTTCCCTTTAGGACCCGGTTATTTGTGTGAACAAGAATAAGTTGCTGTCCATTATTTGGAAATTAAAATATTGTGAAAAAAGTCAGTTTTGTATTTGGCTGACTTGCAGAATGTGTAATAATTGTATTGATCTTAAGGTTGATAAAATAATAAGAACATATGAGTGTTACAGACTATTTAATCTATTTATGGTCTTGAGGTCCTTATGCAGATATTCATTTGATCATTATTCCTGTTCCTGCTTGACATCTATGTCCTTTCTACACAATTTTACCTTAGATTTTAAGCTTTCATATTTCAGATCTTTTCATTTTTGTGTCTCAGTTCACTTGGACCTTCAAAAATCTTTTCATCAAGTGTATTTGTGTAAAGGTCATAATATCCTGTAACAAACATCCTGATCTGTTCACCATAGATGCTGGAGATTACATCAGGTCAAGTCTAGACGAATCTTTATCAGAGCTGCAGTAATTTGATCCTAATATGTTCATTATTTTTAGGGTTTGGAATTTGTGTTACATTGTCAAACACTACATCCAAACATATTCTGGATTGAAATTATTAAGCATATTTATGAAACAATTAATAATTCATGATGCTCGAAACATTGCAACGTATGTAGTAGGGCGAGGGCTGCAGAACTTCCACTTACTGTATCTGATGTAAAAGAATAGCTAACAGATTAAACTAAGGTGGAACACATGTCTTAAGTCATTGATTCAATTTTTTTTCGGTCAGGCTATGTAGAGATAATATCAGAAAACATTTCTTCACAGAAAGGAAACAGAAAATCTAGAATTCTCTCCCCCAAAAAGTTGGTGAGACTAGGCCAAAAATTGAAAATTCCTAAACTAAGATTGATAGCTTTTTAGATAAAGGTGCTCAGGGTTATGGAATGAGAATGAACTGTTGGAGTTAAGATTTAGAACAATGGCAGATGGCGTTCAATCTGGGCAAATGCAGGTGGTGCATTTAAGAATATCCAATTCAAGGGTGAAGTATACAGTAAATGGAGAAGTCCTGGGGAACATTGACGTACAGAGAGTTCGGGGTGTTCAGGACCATTATTCCGTGAATGTCGCAATGCAGGTCAGTAGAGTGGTCAAGAAGCATACGGCATGGTTTCATCAGATGGGGTACTGAGTACAAGAGTTGGCAGGTCATGTTACAGTTGTATAAGACTTTGGTTTGGCCACATTTGGAATACTGCGCACAGTTCTGGTCACCATGTTACCAAAAGGATGTGGATGCTTTGAAGAGGGTGCAGTGGAAGTTCACCAGGATGTTGCCTGGTATGGAGGGTGCTAGCTATGAGAAATGGTTGAGTAGATTAGGATTATTTTCATTGGAAAGAAGGAGGTTGAGGGGTGACCTGATTGAGGCCTATAAAATCACAAGAGGTATAGACAGGGTGAATAGCAAGAAACTTTTTCCCGGAGTGGAGGATTCAATTACTAGAGGTCACGAGTTCAAAATGAGAGGGGAAAAATTTAGGGGAGATATACGGGGAAAGTTCTTCATGTAGAGGGTGGTGGGTGCCTGGAATGCATTGCCAACGGAGGTGGTAGGGGCGGGAATGATAGTATCATTTGAGATGTATCTAGACAGATACATGAATGGGCAGGGAGCAAAGGGTTATAGATTCTTCGAAAATAGGTGGCAGATTTAGACAGAGAATCTGGATCAGCACAGGCAGGGAGGGCCGAAGAGCCTGTTAGTGTGCTGTAATTTTCTTTGTTCATTGTTCTTTGTTCAATCATGTTCTAGTTCAATATCAAATCAGGACTGAGGGATGGAATGGCCTAATTATAGATCTTATGGTTCTAAGAACTAAAAAAGGGAAATGTTCCCAATATAGGTAAGTAAATACAAGGAGATTGGGAAAACAGAACAGGCATATGCTGCTCATAAAATTTAAATGATGCAATGAATACAGCTAGATATGGATGTAAACGAAAGGTTTGTGTCTGTACCATCTGCAGTAATGGAGTGAGTCCGAACTGTTGTTTCGTATACTGTGCTGACTATAGTTGCGACAGTAGAAGGAATGGGAAGCTTTAACTCATCATCAGGAATAGCTGGAACATAAAGACACCCCAATTGCTCTGATTAAGTTTTTCATTCAATGAGAGATTGTAATCACAACATTTTACAAACTTTTTACAAATTAGTCAGTTGGGAACAGAGAATTTTGGAAAATCAGTCTCTACTTTAGTAAAGGAATGCAGCTGATCTTTCTTACATAATTTAAATGAATGCTATTCCAGGAATCTTGAATCTGAGTCATAACAAAATACAGTGTATTGAACAACTTACAATGTCGTATTAATAAGGGCTATCCACTTTGAACATAAAACAAAAATGAAGATTATGCTTTCAGGTTACCCTGTTGACCAGTCATTGAGCACGTTAAAAGTTAAAATAACCGTGAGTCATTCCATCACGAAGCACAAAGGTAAATGTGGAAAGAAATACAGGACAGACTGGGAAAAATCAAACTATCCTTACCACTACTGGTACACCTAGGGACTTGACTAGTGACATTTCCATTGCTTCAACAGTTTAATATTCTACTGAGATCAGCAAGCATTGGCAACTTGTTAATTTTTACAAGACATGAAAGGGCTTTAGCATATGGAATATATATAAGTATAGCCATGGTATCCTAGCTGTATTTTAAGAATGGAAAATAACTATTATAGACCACATATAGTGAGGAAATTGCCAAGTTTAGGGAAAATGAACACTCCCTGAGACATCTGTGTACAATATTTCTTAAAACAAGAATTAATTCCACTTACTGGAAAAAGAGTGAGGACATTTTTCAGTGCTATAAACACCACATATAATTCATAGCATTCAGTTTAAAGCTGTTGAGAGATTTCTCCACTTGTCAACACAATATACCACATTGGATATCCATCATGGGCTGAAATGCTAAACTTGTGTAGCCAAGAATGGAACGAGATAGGTGTGGAATTTGACACAGCCAACTGATGTGCAAATTTATTCACACCACACTGCCCCAGGTCAGAATCCAACAGCTGGAAGGAATTGTTGATGGAGTGGTAGAATCATCTGATCCTGGTGGTTGGTAGTCTTTTGAAATTCTGTAAAGACCTAATAAGTCAGATCGTCAGAGACAGGATAGAAATGTATATGCCGCCTCCAAGACTCTCCGAGGCATTAGGCATTGTGCCTGAAAGAATGGCCTCCCAGTGGCAGAATGAAAGAGCAGAGTTTCAAGACACGGTGAAATCCTTCCTATCTGAAAACAAAATATGCTGCAAATCATAGCAGATGAGGCAGCACCTATGGACAGACAGCAAGCTGATGTTTCAAGTCTAGATGAGTAGATACTCTTTACACAATCGAAAGGGTGAAGTCTGCTCCCCACACACTGCGTCAATGGTTAAAATTAGTTGGATGATGTTCTGTTTTCCAAAGACGAGAATGTTCCATCACATGAAGCATTTTACCTGTTTGTTATTCAAATTTAGGTCAATCTTATGTTTAATTCCTTCCCTGGGACTTTAGCTGTTTGGAATGTCTTTGTCGGTTTCAAGGTGGAGGTAAGAACCACCCAACACATTGGAATTGTCTTGTATCTGTAACATTTTGAGACTGACTACCAGAGTGTCTCAGCTGTATAAACCACACTACAGATTTTAATATGTTCCTAACAGATTTAATCAGATGTTATTCATGATAAGCAACAGGATGTTAGATTTCATAATAATGTGGGCACACTGCCATGTCATACACAGGAATTTCGTGGATTACATTTAAGCTGAAACTTCCATCAGTATGGGCTCTCTATTGGTCCAATAGGAACATACAGCCACATTTGCTGCAGAGTTCACTTTTACACTGAAGTGTAAAAGTTGCCAAAAAAGCAAGCACAAATCCAACAGCAGCAACTAGGGTGAGAGTGAGTTTGCTTTTAGCTCTGCTGTGATTTTACCACAGCTTCTCCCGTTAGTGTAAAGAAATGGGATCTGCCTTTGACAAAAGCTAATTCCATCTGCTCAGTTCTTCAGAGTATGTAGGCAGTATAAAGGTTCATGTCAAGACTGACAGCACATCAGATAAATACAGTGCAAGACTCACCAGCCTTCAAGCTCCAAAAATTGTGATTAGGCCCATATCAGATTACTACAAGCTAAATGCTTGAACCCAAACCTGGATTGGTGGTTATTCTCATAAATCCAAGAAACTCATGTGAGCGATGGTTCAGTGGGGTAATGTAAACAGTCCGAGCACAGTCTGAAAATGAGGGCTAGATTGCTCAGGAGAGATATCAGGAAGCAATTCTACACACAAAGTGGGAGAAGTTTTAAACTCTCTTCCACAAATAGCAGTTGATGTTAAATCAGTTGTTTGTTTTAAATCTGAGGGAGATAATTTTTTTATTAAGCAAAAGTGTTAAGGGATATAGATCAAAGGCAGATATGCAGAGTTAGGCTAGTTAAAGATCTCATTAAATGATGGAACAGGCTTGAGGGACTGAAGGGTCTACTCCATTTCCTATGTTCTTATTCTGAATATTCGGTGGAGGGGTTTTGCTGAATATATCTAGGAAACAGAAGAAATTTGAGACGATGACATTTCAGTATGAAATGTCTGAAAATTACCTACACAGGTATTTCCTTAGAAAAAAAACGACAATGCCAGTGAACTCAATGGAATGCAAATTTGGAAAAGGTGTATCTTAAGACAGTTCACAGCCCCTTTACGTTATCACCAAAAGTTACAATTAACCTCATTGGGTTGTGCTTTCTTGCTGTTTTAGGAATGTGATTTTATTCATTGTGATGTTCAAGTGGAATGGAAGAACACTATAGAACACATTTGAGGGAATGTAATCAGTTTGTTTTTCTCTGCTCTTGCATTAGTACCTGTTGCCAACTGAGATGTGCTGGGAATATGGTTCAGGATGTGCATAAAAAACTCAAAGTATAAATAGCCACTGTAACTCAAAACTGGGCATGTGGGAACACTTGCTCACAACTTCTCAATTGCAAGGATTTCCCAATGTTGCCGTATGTGGCCCATTCTCCTGCATTAGAGACAACCATCTTCACTTAACCTGGAAGTTGAAAATCAACTGTGTTTATAGGGACATGATATGCAAATTTTTAGATTGAAGGGGAGAAACCGTTCACAACATCACTCTCATCTTGATAGCCACCATCCTGGGAGGCTTCATCATAACTGTATGTAGATGCTTGGTACACAAACACCAAATGTCACTCTGTGCTGAGGTACTACCTCCCTCAGGTGTTGTGAAGGATGAGTCTAGCTAGACTTCCCCAGAACTCTCAAAGCTGTTGGACAGTAGCCATAACACCTGGCCCTCATGAAAAACTTCATGAAGAACACATCTTCCCTCCTTGTCTATCAGAAGTGTTCTGTGCATAACATCCTAGAGGTGAATCTTTTTGCAATGATTAATGTCCAAACTTTGAATGTCAGGCGATTACTTTGATTGCCTCAAATAGTGAAACAAAACACTGATTGATAACACTGTCCCTTTACAGATGTCCCTTTACTTCATGAAGTGTCAATGTTTCATTCTTGTTTGAATTTGCTGCTTGTATGACAATGACATCATCTCAGCAGTGAGTGGGAACATTGCACTGACACTTAAGTCAGACACGGGTCTTTAACAAACTTGACAATATTGGCAATCTATCAATTAGATAACTCAATTGAAACACACTGCTCCAGCCAGTGAATTGAGGATGTGAATTTGTTAATGGAGATTGATGTGCCCCTGGACACATTGTTTTAATATTTGGCAATTGTTCCCTTTTCATGGAAGACCAAGCAATTAAAGCAAGCTCAAAACTACATCTTTGCTCAGAAATTGCTGGATGTTATTTCAAGATCTGCAATCCTGCCTAATTTCATCCTCCCTCCCTAAGTGAGCAGTGCTCAGTCTAATTATACTACTACCCCTGGTATGGGTCAACTAAGTCAGTAAAAGCAGACATTTCCTGTCTTCATTTTTCAATCACTCCATGGAGTTACATGCACATTGTCAGGTGCCTGGTGAATTATGATAGGTATGCTGATCTTAAACAAGACTAGAACAGGAAAAGAGGATATAAATGGAAGTATAAACGCAGATTAATTCCTCTCAGCTGGATATCCTGACTGTATTCTGATGTGAATCCTTACCAAAAAACAAGGCTATTTACTTACGGTCACAGAATTGAAAACTCTTGCTCCATCCAAGACTGGTGCACAGGATCTGACATTTGCCAAGCAATTGATAGCTGGAACAGGAAGAGAAAGATAAATGAAATTTCCCTGAACAAATAGAAGAAATTGATGTAGGGTCCTTCTTCAGCTCTGGTTTAATACATACAGCAACCTAGTTAGGGAGACAAAGTTCAGTTTTTGCTTCAGTTTTTGACTTCGGTTTCTATGGTTTCAATGCTAAGCATTTGCCACAAGGTTTACATTAAACAGCAAATTGATTGTTAACAGAGGTGTCTTTGGATGTAGCAACAACATTAGAATCCACATAACTGAAGTGTCTTGTGCCTGGAACCGTTTCTATGGAATTTCTTCTGCACTCTCTCCAATCTATTAACATTCTTCCTGTAGTGTGATCTCTGGAACCGCACACAATACTACAACTGAGGTCTAACCAGTATCTTATATTGGTTCATCATAAACTCTCTATTCTTGTACTTTATGTTCCTATTTATGAAGCCAGGAAAGCTGTACTATCTATAAACTGCTCTTTCTATCTGTCCTGCAATTTGTAATGACTTACATATATTCAGGTATCTGCTCCTGCACAACCTTCAGATTAGCACCCTTTGTTTTATACTGTCTCTCCATGTTGTCTACACCAAAATGCACCACTTGACAATTCTCCACAGGGAACTGGTCATCGTTTCATAGTATTCATAGTAATAGAAGCAGGAGTAGGCCATTTGGCCCGTCGAGCCTGCACTGCCATTCTTTAAGGTTATGGCTGATCTATCCATTGTCCCAGCTCCTCCTATCTGCATTATCCCCTTAACCCTTAATTCCCCTACCATGCAAAAATCTATCCAACTGTGTCTTGAATATGTTTAATGAAGCTGCCTCTAATGCTTTCTTGGACAGAGAATTCCATAGATTCACTACTCACTAGGAAAAGCAGCTCATCCCCATCTCTGTCCTAAATCTACTCATAGAATCATAGAGATGTACAGCATGCGAACAGACCTTTCGGTCTAACCCGTCCAAACCGACTAAATATCACAACACAATCTAGTCCCACCTGCCAGCACCCGGCCCATAGTCCTCCAAACCCTTCCTATTCATATATCTATCCAGATGCCTTTCAAATGTTGCAATTGTACCAGCCTCCACCACATCCTCTGGCAGCTCATTCCATACAAGTACCACCCTCTGCATGAAGAAGTTGCCCCTTAGGTCTCTTTTATATCTTTCCCCTCTTACCCTAAAGCTATGCCCTCTAGTTCTGGACTCCACCATCCCAGGGAAAAGACTTTGACTATTCATTCTATCCATGCCCCTCATAATTTTCTAAACCTTTATAAGGTCACCCCTCAGCCTCCGACGCTCCAGGGAAAACAGCCCCAGCCTGTTCAGCCTCTCTCTATAGCTCAAATCCTCCAACCCTGGTAACATCCTCATAAATCTTTTCTGAACCCTTTCAAGTTTCACAACATATAGAACATAGAAAAATACAGCGCAGTACAGGCCCTTTGGCCCTCGATGTTGCGCCGATCCAAGACCACCTAACCTACACTAGCCCACTATCCTCCATATGCCTAACCAATGCCCGTTTAAATGCCCATAAAGAGGGAGAGTCCACCACTGCTACTGGCAGGGCATTCCATGAACTCACGACTCGCTGAGTAAAGAATCTACCCCTAACATCTGTCCTATACCTATCACCCCTTAATTTAAAGCTATGCCTCCTCGTAATAGCTGACTCCATACGTGGAAAAAGGTTCTCATGGTCAACCCTATCTAAACCCCTAATCATCTTGTACACCTCTATCAAGTCACCCCCTTCACCTTCTTTTCTCCAATGAAAACAGCCCCAAGTGCCTCAGCTTTTCCTCATACGATCTTCCTACCATGCCAGGCAACATCCTGATAAACCTCCTCTGCACCCGTTCCAGTGCCTCCACATCCTTCCTATAGTATGGCGACCAAAACTGCACACAATACTCCAGATGCGGCCGCACCAGAGTCTTATACAACTGCAACATGATCTCAGGACTCCGGAACTCAATTCCTCTACCAATAAAAGCCAGTACGCCATATGCCTTCTTCACCACACTATTTACCTGGGTGGCAACTTTCAGAGATCATTGTACATGGACACCAAGATCCCTCTGCTCATCCACACTACCAAGTATCCGACCATTAGCCCGGTACCCCATCTTTTTGTTACTCATACCAAAGTGAATCACCTCACACTTATCCACATTGAACTCCATTTGCCACCTTTCTGCCCAGCTCTGCAGCTTATCTATATCCCGCTGTAACCTCTTTCCAATTGGAAGGAGACCAGAATTGCAAGCAATATTCCAACAGTGGCCTAACCAATATCCTGTACAGCCGCAACATGACCTCCCAACTCCTGTACTCAATACTCTGACCAATAAAGGAAAGCATACCAAATGCCTTCTTCACTATCCTATCTACCTGCGACTCCACTTTCAAGGAGCTATGAACCGGCTCTCCAAGGTCTCTTTGTTCAGCAATACTCCCGAGGACCTTACCATTAAGTGTACAAGTCCTACTAAGATTTGCTTTCCCAAAATGCAGCACATCACATTTTTGTGAATTAAACTCCAACTGCCACTTCTCAGCCCATTGGCCCACCTGATCAAGATCCCATTGTAATATGAGGTAACCCTCTTCGCTGTCCACTACACCTCCATTTTTGGTGTCATCTGCAAACTTACTAACTATACTTCTAAAACTCACATCCAAATCATTTATATAAATGATGAAAAGTAGTGGACCCAGTACCGATCCTTGTGGCACTCCATTGGTCACACGCCTCCAGTCTGAAAAACAACCCTCCACTACCACCCTCTGTCTTCTACCTTTGATCAAGTTCTGTATCCAAATGGCTATTTCTCCCTGCATTCCATGAGATCTAACCTTGCTAATCAGTCTCCCATGGGGAACCTTGTCGAACGCCTTACTGAAGTCCATATAGATCACATCTACTGTTCTGCCTCATCAGTCCTCTTTGTTACTTCTTCAAAAAACTCAATCAAGTTTGTGAGACATGATTTCCCAGACACAAAGCCATGTTGACTATCCCTAATCAGTCCTTGCCTTTCCAAATACATGTACATCCTGTCCCCCAGGATTCCCTCCAACAACTTGCCCACCACTGAGGTCAGGCTCACCAGTCTATAGTTCCTTACCTTGTCCTTACCACCCTTCTTAAACAGTGGCATCACATTAGCCAACCTACCGTCTTCCAGCACTTCAAATGTGACTATCGATGATACAGATATCTCAGCAAGAGGCCCAGCAATCACTTCCCTAGTTTCCCACAGAGTTCTAGGGTATTTCTGCTCAGGTCCTGGGGATTTATCCACCTTTACCCATTTCAAGACATCCAGCACTTCCTCCTCTGTAATATGGACATTTTTCCAGATGTCACCATTTATTTCCCTACATTCTATATCTTCCATATCCTTTTCCACAGTAAATACTGATGCAAAATACTCATATTGTGTCTCCCCCATTTTCTGTGGCTCCACACAAAGGCCGCCTTGCTGATCTTTGAGGGGTCCTATTCTCTCCCTAGTTACCCTTTTGTCCTTAATGTATTTGTAAAAACCCTTCTATTTGCCAAAGCTGTCTCATGACCCTTTTTGCCTTCCTGATTTCCCTCTTAAGTATACTCCTACTTTCTTTATACTCTTCTAAGGATTTACTCGATCTATCCTGTATATATCTGACATATGCTGCCTTCTTTTTCTTAACCAAACCCTCAATTTCTTTAGTCATCCAGCATTCCCTATACCAACCAGCCTTTCCTTTCATCCTAACAGGAATATACTCTCTCTGGATTCTCGTTATCTCATTTCTGAAGGCTTCCCATTTTCCAGCCGTCTCTTTACCTGCAAACATTTGGCCTCAATCAGCTTTTGAAAATTCTTGCCTAATACCATCAAAATTGGCCTTTCTCCAATTTAGAACTTCAACTTTTATATCCAGTCTATCCTTTTCCATCACTATTTTAAATCTAATAGGATTATGATCACTGGGCCCAAAGTGCTCCCCCACTGACACCTCAGTCACCTGCCCTGTCTTATTTCCCAAGAGTAGGTCAAGTTTTGCACCTTCTCTAGCAGGTACATCCACATACTGAATCAGAAAATTGTCTTGTACGCGTTTGACAAATTCCTCTCCATCTAAACCCTTAACACTATGGCAGACCCAGACTATGTTTGGAAAGTTAAAATGCCCTACCATAACCACCCTCTTATTCTTACAGATAGCTGAGATCTCCTTACAAATTTGTTTCTTAATTTCCCTCTGACTATTAGGGGTCTATAATCCAATCCCAATAAGGTTATGATCCCTTTCTTATTTCTCAATTCCACCCAAGTAACTTCCCTGGATGTATTTCCAGGAATATCCTCCGTCAGTACGGCTGTAATGCTATCCCTTATCAAAAATGCCACTCCCCCTCCTCTCTTGCCTCCCTTTCTATCTTTCCTGTAGCATTTGTATCCTGGAACATTAAGCTGCCAGTCCTGTCCATCCCTGAGCCATGTTTCAGTAATTGCTATGATATCCCAATCCCATGTTCCTAACCATGCCCTGAGTTCATCTGCCTTCCCTGTTAGGCCCCTTGCATTGAAATATATGCAGTTTAATTTATTAGTCTTACCTTGTCTCTGGCTGTCCTAACTGTTTGACTCGCTTCTGTTCTCAACTGTACCAGTCTCAGATTGATCTCTTTCCTCACTATCTCCCTGGGTTCCCCCCCCACCCACTACTCCACCTTACTGATTTAAATCCTCCTGAGCAGCTCTAGCAAATCTCCTTGCCAGTATATTAGTCCTCTTCCAATTTTCTCTCTCTCTCTCTCCTGCTCTGACCTCACCACGTGCTTCCTTTGTCTGTACCTCTCCCTTCCTAAAACTGCTGTTGTTTTGACTTTCTTTTTCCAAAGTTCCAAAACAATGCAACAGCATATGAAACAGTAATTGCTGCTTCAGGAATTCAAGGAAATCACCTCCAACCCCTAAAATAGCTCAAAAAAGGAACAGCTGTTACAGTCAGAAATTTTTACCATCCTCCATCTTGGATTACCCAGAATCCTTCTTCCTAATCTTGAGACTATGTCCCCTCACTTGGTTTCACGCACCTGCAGAAACAACTTGCCCACCTTTATCTTATCTGTCCCTTTCATAGTTTTATATGTTTCTATAAGATCCCTACTCAATCTTCTAAATTCTTGAAAGTACAGTCACAGGGAGCCCAACCTCGCCTCATAAGGTAAGCCCCGCATCGCTGAAATCCACCTGCTGAGCCTGCAAAGTCAGTATATCCTTCCTCAAGTAAGGACACCAGAAATGCACATAGTATTCCAGGTGTGGCCTCACCCAACATCTTATAGAATTGCAGCAGAACCTCCCTGCTCTTACATTTAATCCCTCTAGCAATGAAAGCCAATATCCCATTTGCCTTCCTGCTTACCTATTGCGCCTGCAAATCAACTTTTAGCAATTCACATATGAGCACTCCTAAGTCCCTCTGCACAACAGCATGCCGCAATCTTTCACCAATAAAAAATACCCTGACCTCCTATTTTTACTTCCGAAGTGGATAACCTCACATTTACCAACATTGTACTCCATCTATCAGACACATGCCCAATTACTTAACATATCTAAATCTTTCTGCAGACCCTCCACATCCTCTACACATTTTGTCTTTCCACTCGATTTAATGTCATCAGCAAACTTGGATACATTACACCCAGTCTCCTCTTCCAAATCATTTATATACATCAACACCAGACCCAACACCAACCCCAGAATCATAGAGATGTATAGCATGGAAGCAGACCCTTCGGTCCAACCTGTCCATGCCCACCACATCACCACACTCACCACTGATCTCCAAACGGGGAAACATCCATTTATCCCGACCTTCTGCTTTCTATTGGTTATCCAGTTCTCTATCCAGACTAGTACATTCCCCACAACTCCATACATTCTTATCTTACGGATGAGTCTTTTATGTGGCACCTTACCGACACTTTCTGGAAATCCAAGTTTCCAAAGCCCACCCGTTCCCCTCCATCTGCCATGCTTACTACATCCACAAAGAACTCCAGTAAGTTTGTCAAACATGAGCTTCCCTTCCTGAATCCATGCTACATCTGTCTGATGGAAACCTTTCCATCCAAATGTCTCACTATTTCTTCTTTAATGATAGCCTCCAGCATATTCCCAACTACAGATATTAAGCTAACTAATCTATAGTTTGCCTACACCATTTTCAAACAGCGGCGTGACATTCACTGTCTTCCGGGGGGTGTGGGAAAGCGGGGGCTGGGGGTATGGTGGGAGGAGGTGTAGCCAAGGTAGCTGTCAGAGTCAGTGCGTTTGGGTGTTTAGTCAGTCACCGGAGATTGAGACGGAGAAGTGGTGCATGATGGGGAGGGAGATTTAAGAAATGGACCAGATCAATTTGAAGTCTGAGTGGAAGGTGTTAGTGTGATGAATGAACTGTTCAAGTTGCATCTGGGAGCACAAGGCAGCACCGATATAGTGATTGATGTAGCAGAGGAAAAGGTGAGGTGCCAGTGTAGCTGGACAAGAGGGTGTAACCTATGAAATGGCAGGCATAGCTGGGACCCATGCAAGTACCCATCGCCACCCCTCTCTTTTGTAGGAAGCGGGAGGATTGAAAGAAGAAGTTGTTGAAGGTAAGGACCAGTTCTGCCAATCAAACAATGGTGTCGGTGGAGAGGAACTGAGTGGGTCAGTAGGAGAGGAAGAAACAGAGAGCTTTTTGGCCTTCCTTACGGGGGATGCTGGTATAGAGTGACTGGATGTGCATGGTGAGGATGAGATGTTGAGGCCGGGGAGTCAGAAGTCATGGAGGATGTATGTAGGGAATATTTGGACCAAGGAGGCCAGGACACAATTGAGATAAGCAAAGTTAAGTTCAGTGGGGCAGGAGAAGGCGGAGACAATCAGGTCATTTGGGAATTTTTGGAAAGAGATAGAACTGGGCTGTGTGGGGTTGGGGGACTATGAGGTTGGAGGCTAAGGGTGGAAGATCACCTGAGATATGCGACTGTGGATGGTCTCAAAGATGACAGTTTGGTGAAGGGAGCAGAGGTCGTGGCCAAGGAGGCAGTAGGAGGAGATGTTAGCCAGTGAGTTCATTATCTTCTTCTGGAGTCATGGGGCAGAATTAAATGCAGCCAGGTACACTGGGAAACAGTTAAGAGAAACAGGCCCAACTAATTGAGGGAGAGGACCCATGTCAGCTTCCTGATGGAGGCAAAACTTCCGTAATTAAGCTGGATTCCAGAATCAATGATGCGGGCTTCACAGTCACTGGAGATGGGATCAATTATGTCCAATAAACAGGCCAATTGACAGCTAAGAACCCATTGCAATTCAGTGGTAACTCAGGATACACAGGGGTACTGCAGTGATTCCACATCTCTCCCAAAAGCTACTCAACATGACCTTGTTGGGTTTGATGACAGCTTCCTGCAGGAGGTGGTCCCTTGTTGTCTGGCACTCACTGCCCAATCAAGGGTGCCGGCATGGGATAGGTCAAGGCCACTCATGTCCCTACTGTTATCCTTCCTTCCAGCCCATGATCCCCATCAGATGACCCTCCTCCTGCCCATTTCTCACCAGTACTCAACTCACACAATTAAAATATCCTTACAGAATTTGACATGTTATTCCATAATATAAATATAAACTGCTACCTCTAAGTGGAACTCAATAATTAAATATCATGACAAATTGAATGAATTTTATGTGTATTTGCCAAATTTTGCTGAGCCTCATTCTGGCCTCACTCATCTCTGGCTTTGGATCTTCCTTTGATGCGAATGATGGTATGCCGTCCAGCAGACACAGCTCCCACCTAAGTTTCAACATGAGGAGCAGTTGGGCTCTGATTTGTTGACACTCTCAAAGGCACAGTCTATGCTACCAGAGACTTCAATTATGCAAGACGCTCATCAGAGTGCTCAATTAGTGCTCAATTACCACTAAATACCATTGGAGGTTCCCCCACAGAATGGTCAAAGCCAGTAGTAGATGAGACCCTGTCAATGCAACAAAACATCAGTCATAGAGTCCTTATGGTACAGAAAGAAGCTACTTCACTGTTAAGGCCTGCTGCCTGTCTGTAGGGTCATCCAGTTTCTGCTACACCCCAACTTTATTCCCATGATCCATACATAGTATTATATTCTGTCGTGAACATGTGACCCATATATACATCCACTAACCTGAGCAGGCCACCACATACAGTCTCAGTAATTACAATGTAGCCATCCCTGATCAGTTCTGTGAATTTGTGATACTGTGAGTTAATGCTTACCCTTTATTGCAGTGGTAAGTTGCTGAGCTCCCAAATGTTTGACCACTAATAGTGTAGTAACCATTTTGTAAATCATTTGGAGGACCACAAAGTTTAGCTGTGTAAAACATAGACAAAGAGACATTTTAAACATCACTTCAATGTTTACACTGACCCCAATAATATCAAGTATCTCTCATCTCTCAGACCTATGTAACTAAATTTCTTTACATATGTTGAAACATTAATTTATAATATAAATAGAAATCACTAAAGAATGGACTCAATAATTAAATATCACAACAAAAATTGACCATATTTTACATGTATTTGCTAAATAACAATTTTTGATGATTTTACACATGACTCAGTTAATTCATGCTATCCTTAAGAAGAAGAACCTTGTATTTATATAGCAGTTTATATGACTACAGGATGTTTCTGGATGTTTCAAAATAAGTTAAATATGATGAAGCATATTTATTATTCTGATGTGGAGAAATAAACCAGTACAATTACAAAAAATAACCTTGCAATAAATAACAGATCATTTGTTTTCCTTTGTGATGTTGGTTAATGGAAAAGTGTTGGTCAAGACACCAGGGAACACTTTGCCATAGCACTTTTTACAATTAACTGATAGGGCTAATGCGGCTTGGGGTTAAGGTCTCATTTAAATGACAACACCTCCAATAGTGCAGCACCTCCACTGAACCACACAGAAATATCAGGTTAATACCATGCACTCAGGTCTCTGATTGCAGCTTGAATGTCGAATCTTCTGATTGGGAAATGAGAACTCAGAGCCACAGCTGACCGCAGGACTAATACTTAAATCTGGGAAGATGTATAAGTGGTCTTGAATTAACAAAGGATATATGCACCACAGGTTATGATTGCATTAAAATGCAAAGGAACTAGCCTTTGAGCTGCTTTATATGTTCAGACATGTAATACTTGCTTCAAAATCTAGGATCATTTTTCCAAAATTCACAAAAATAACCTTACTTCAAAAATACATCATTGCCCATAAAGTGCTTTGAGATGCCTGGTCACTAAAAACTGTTTATATAAATGTAAGTCTTTTGTTTATATATTTCATAAGAAAACTTAAAAGAAAAGCAGTGAAAAGTTATATTGACATGTATACTTACGCATGCAACTCATCAATGGCTCTGACCAAGTTAAATTGGCTTGACAAATGACAAAATCTGGGGTGCTGTCATTCCACTTATAACCTGGCAAACATCTATAGTAAACAACTTGACTCACGGAGAAACCTTGCTGAATGAGATACTGGTCCAATGGGATGGCAAATTTAACAAGTGGAGGTTTGTGGCATTGACCTGCAAAGATCACAATTGTTTTACTATTTATGTTATGAATTAACATGATAGTACAAAAGTATGGCTTATAAATTTTCAACTTTCGTCACTTGATTTTAATATATGAGACTTTCATCGACTGAAAGGGACCAAAATTGTTTTTAAACAGAAAGAAGAAAGCATTGACTGAATACCAGAGCAATGATCACCGAATGAAGTTGCATGAAGCTCTTGAAAGCAAAGAAACAAAGAAAGACAGGTTGGGCAGAAATTAACATTTTCTCAAATCGTACTGAAACTCCATCAAGTCTGAAGAAACCCTTGTCTTCTGTTTTTGATTGACATTTTTCTAAAAGGTTCAGATATTATGATGAAATTTGCCTGCAGATTATTCTGCTTGAAAAAAGACACCAAACATGGGGATCCACAAGTAAACTGTATTTCAAGAAAACAGGTTTTAGACAGAGCAGAGAAAGAATATGAATTTCAAACAGCATCGTTTGGAGGGCTTGCTCTTTCTCTCTCCATATATTCTTCTGAACTCCTCAAATGTAAGATCAGAGAAATAACAACAATTTCCCACAAAATCAAGGGTTCTATAAATTTTGCTGTTGCTGAGGATAAGAGACAACAACTCAGTATAAAAACTCAGATACCCTCTGAGAAACTGCATACAACCCACACAGATTTGCACATCATGTTTCTGATTTGATGATGCCTCTATTGGGAGAAACCAGCAATGGCAGTAGGATACCCTTATTTGAGCCCTAATTGGTATTAGGGTGGAAAGTTTTCCCACATGCTTTCCTGTCATTGACATAATCGGGATAGGGGTGGAAAGGTGGCAAAGTTCCTAATCATCTGAGTAATTGCAGCTCCCCCATCATCAAATTCATACAGGCAGAGCATAAACTTCAACCATTGTATTAGACTTTCAATCTCAGTATTTTTGTTTTACTCCCAATTCCTGATAATCCAATGCAATTTTCGCAGAAATGACATTACCGGAAGGGATCTGGATAGATGCAGAAACTTTCCAAGATTAATCATAATTGTAAGTGTAAAAACATGATTTAAGAACAATGATGGCCAATGTCTCTCTTTTGCCACTAACTAAGAAGACCTGCATTTGAAATAAACAGGAATTACAAAGGGGAAATATCCAAAATCTCTATCTTGCACTTCCTCTGACCTTCACCCAAAGTAATACCAATGAAATTACCTTCAGCCCAGTTGTGGAAGCAAAATACATTTAACTGCAATAATGAATAACATTTCAGCAACATCAGAAACTTATTCAGCTCCAAGCTTTATTAATCATTGATCATTGATCATCTTATTGGGATTGTGTTATTGACCCCCTAATAGTCAGAGGGAAATTGAGAAGCAAACGTGTAAGGAGATCTCAGCTATCTGTAAGAATAATTGGGTGGTTATGGTAGGGCATTTTAACTTTCCAAACATAGACTGGGTCTGCCATAGTGTTAAGGGTTTAGATGGAGAGGAATTTGTCAAACGCGTACAAGACAATTTTTTGATTCAGTATGTGGATGTACCTGCTAGAGAAGGTGCAAAACTTGACCTACTCTTAGGAAATAAGGCAGGGCAGGTGACTGAGGTGTCAGTGGGGGAGCACTTTGGGGCCAGTGATCATAATTCTATTAGTTTTGAAATAATAATGGAAAAGGATGGACCAGATCTAAAAGTTGAAGTTCTAAATTGGAGAAAGGCCACTTTTGACAGTATTAGGCAAGAACATTTGAAAGCTGATTAGAGGCAGATGTTTGCAGGTAAAGGGACGGCTGGAAAATGGGAAGCCTTCAGAAATGAGATAACAAGAATCCAAAGAAAGTATATTCCTGTCAGGGTGAAAGGAAAGTCTGGTCGGTATAGGGAATGCTGGATGACTAAACAAATTGAGGGTTCGGTTAAGAAAAAGAAGGAAGCATATCTAAGGTATATACAGGATAGATTGAGTGAATCCTTAGAAGAGTATAAAGGAAGTAGGAGTATACTTAAGAGGGAAATCAGGAGGGCAAAAAGGGGACATGAGATAGCTTTGGCAAATAGAATTAAGGAGAATCCAAAGGGTTTTTACAATTACATTATGGACAAAAGGGTAACTAGGAGAGAATAGGGCTGCTCAAAGATCAGCAAGCGGCCTTTGTGTGGAGCCGCAGAAAATGGGGGAGATACTAAATGAATATTTTGCATCAGTATTTACTGTGGAAAAGGATATGGAAGATATAGATTGTAGGGAAATAGATGGCGACATCTTGCAAAATGTCCATATTACAGAGGAGGAAATGCTGGATGTCTTGAAACGGGTAAAGGTGGATAAATCCCTAGGACCTGATCAGGTGTACCCGAGAACTCTGTGGGAAGCTAGAGAAGTGATTGCTGGGCCTTTTGCTGAGATATTTGTATCATCGATAGTCACATTTGAAGTTCTGGAAGACTGGATGTTGGCTAACGTGGTGCCATTGTTTAAGAAAGGAAGTAAGGACAAGCCAGGGAACTATAGACCAATGAGCCTGATATGGTGGTGGGCAAGTTGTTGGAGGGAATCCTGAGGGACAGGATGTACATTTGGAAAGGCAAGGACTGATTTGGGATAGTTAACATGGCTTTGGGCGTGGGAAATCATGTCTCACAAACTTGATTGAGTTTTTCGAAGAAGTAACAAAGAGGATTGATGAGGGCAGAGCAGTAGATGTGATCTATATGGACTTCAGTAAGGCATTCGACAAGGTTGCTCATGGGAGACTGATTAACAAGGTTAGATCTCATGGAATACAGGGAGACCTAGCCATTTGGATACAGAACTTGATCAAAGGTAGAAGACAGAAGGTGGTGGAGGGTTGTTTTTCAGACTGGAAGCCTGTGACCAGTGGAGTGCCACGAGGATCGGTGCTGGGTCCTCTACTTTTTGTCATTTACATAAATGATTTGGATGCAAGCATAAGAGGTACAGTTAGTAAGTTTGCAGATGACACCAAAATTGGAGGTGTAGTGGACAGCGAAGAGAGTTACCTCAGATTACAACAGGATCTGAACCAGATGGGCCAATGGGCTGAGAAGTGGCAGATGGAGTTTAATTCAGATAAATGTGAGGTGCTGCATTTTGGAAAAGCAAATCTTAGCAGGACTTATACACCTAAGGTCCTAGGGAGTGTTGCTGAACAAAGAGACCTTGGAGTGCAGGTGCATAGCTCCTTGAAAGTGGAGGCACAGTTAGATAGGATAGTGAAGAAGGTGTTTGGTATGCTTTCCTTTATTGGTCAGAGTATTGAGTACAGGAGTTGGGAGGTCATGTTGCGGCTGTACAAGACATTGATTAGGCCACTGTTGGAATATTGCGTGCAATTCTGGTCTCCTTCCTATTGGAAGGATGTTGTGAAACTTGAAAGGGTTCAGAAAAGATTTACAAGGATGTTGCCAGGGTTGGAGGATCCGAGCTATAGGGAGAGGCTAAACAGGCTGGGGCTGTTTTCCCTGGAGCGCGGAGGCTGAGGGGTGACCTTATAGAGGTTTACAAAATTATGAAGGGCATGGATAGGATAAATAGACAAAGTCTTTTCCATGGGGTCGGGGAGTCCAGAACTAGAGGTCATAGGTTTAGGGTCAGAGGGGAAAGATATAAAACAGACCTAAGGGGCAACTCTTTCACGCAGAGGGTGGTACGTGTATGGAATGAACTGCCAGAGGAAGTGGTGGAGGCTTGTACAATTGCAACATTTAAGAGGCATTTGCATGGGTATATGAATAGGAAGGGTTTGGAGGGATATGGGCAGGTGCTGGCAGGTGGGACTAGATTGGGTTGGGATATCTGGTTGGCATGGACGGGTTGGACCGAAGGGTCTGTTTCCGTGCTGTACATCTCTATGACTCAATGACTCTATAACAGAAACACAGGCAGAGGAAGGTAGAAATGAAGCCTATTCTGTTCACATTTTATAAGCTTTTATTTTCAGAGATGCATATTAGTAACATGGCCTTTCTACTTCAACCACCACAATTTCTTACTTTTTTCATATCTGGAAGGGCGTTTAGAGAAAACTAAATGTTTATATTTCCCTTCAACAAACCAGATGTGGTTTTCTTTCAACTATTAACCACCACAATAAATCACCTGTATTTCCTGAATAATCACCTGAATAATTTACATGCAAAGCCTGTTAAGACATTGCAGACCATCAAAGTTGAGAGAGAAAGGGAGTGGACTAAACCAAAATGGAATTGGAAAGAAATATAAAGCATTATACCCATTGTGGTGCCCACCTCTCTCTGAAGGTATCAGAGTATTAGTGGATACCATGTGCCTCCTCTCCAAGGATACCTAGACATGAACGTAACTGTGGAAAAGGGGCAGACACTCATCAGATATGACCCTCTCCATTGCCCACTGCCTGGACCTTTTATAGCCAGCCTGGCTAAGCTGAGATGCAGACCCACGAAGAGGTATTCCGATTTGCCCACACCCCTCTGCACCTGATACACAAAGATCAGGATTACAGGGTGAAGTGCAACCAAAAAGCAACAAAAGGATTTTTACATAATTAAAAAGGAGGTGCAATCGCCCACAACCAATATATACACAATCCATGGACTCCACAGCACTGCTCTGCAAAATAAACAGTAGGACTGGGAATCTGTGAACTGTTACAATCTACAGTTATTTGGGACTGCTATGTGAAAACCCCCTGCGCCCCATGTCCCTGATGGAAAATGGCAGGAATCCCTCCACAGATCCCTCCACTGGGGATCCCCTGCTGCCCAGTGGTAAATAAGCAAATCAAAGTGTGTACGGGCAGCAAATGAAGGAACTAAAGTGGATGGTGTTGCTGCAGTGGAAACTGTTACCAAAAGTACCTTTGTGGCAGGTGGAAACATTCATAGGGCATTCTCAAGAGGTGGCTCAGGTTGTGGGGCATAGGCTCCTGAGAGAGATTCAGGATCCTGGAGCCAATGTGAAATTCTGTCCAAGCAGGGGTACATCCAGACAGGAATCCAACTCACACCTGAGCATCCTCCAGCTGGTGCACGATGTTGGGTCCAAGCACCACTATTTCTAGGCGATAAACCACCTTCTTCACTGGGTAGACTCAGCGCCTCTGCAATGACCCAGTCATCTTCTTGTTGCAGAGGAAGTGAGCCAGCATCTTCTGATTTTTTGTGAGAAAACCAGGGGGCGGGGTTAAAGGAACCAATCACTACCACAGCTTGGAAGCCACCAGCTGTTTTATGAGCAGCACTCGGCTCCTGTAAAATCGCACTTGGAGCAGTCCTGTTCAGTACCCTAGGTGAGCTGAGACTTTGACCTCCAGTTTCTGTCAATTCGCTGGCCAGGACTTCCCAGCCAGGCTGAGGTAGAGCCAAATTGGGAAGATGGGTGGTACTTTCCATAACTCCGATAGCAAGGAATCCAACTCCCACAGAGCAACCGGGACTCCGAAATATTTGGCCCAGTTGATCCAATCAGTTTCTTTTTTCTTCTTCTATCCAGAAGTGCTACACACAACTGAATTAGATTACTTACAGTGTAGAAACAGGCCCTTCGGCCCAACAAGTCCACAGCGACCCTCCAAAGAGCAACCCATTCCCCTACACTTATCCGTGACTAATCCACCTAACAATAGGGGCAATTTAGAATGGCCAATTCACCTAACCTGCACATCTTTGGACTGTGGGAGGAAACCTACACAGACACGGGGAGAATGTGCAAACTCCACACAGATAGTTGCCGGAGGCAGGAATTGAACCCGGGTCCCTGGCACTGCGAGGCAGCAATGCTAACCACTGAGCCACCAAATGGTTTAAATTTCCCCATCAACAAATCACAGTGGTACATTTTTCCAATCTGCTACAGGCACCAATAAATCACCCATGTTTTGACTTGAATGATTTATGTGCAAAGCCCATTAAAGGCATTCAACTATAGTTTCAGCACGCCAGTCAATGCCACCACTACGCCTCCATACAATAAAATTCAATTAATAATAACTTCCCTGCAAAATCAAAACTTCAAATGTGTTGTATGGTACAACATGTTACAGGTTTAGATTTTTATGAATGTCACAATATCCATCGTATAATTGAACAGTTTTAGTAAGTTTTAATATTGTGTTGATCATCAACCTTTTTCTGCTTCCAAAGAATGCGTATAGTCTGCAGTGCAATTACATAACAGTGATGAGCAAATTCCAGTGGAAATAGGAATGAAATCTAGACCACATTGGAAGTGGAATCATGATGGTTTGGTCTCCTTGAAGAACCCAATAATTATGTCAGCATTCATAAATAAGAGACAGCTTTAAACCTCTTCACACTAACTAGCATATTATATCAAAAAGATGTATTTCTATTGCAAATGAAATTGACTTTGTTAAGGCTGGGTCAAATGTTATTACTTCAAATGATCTACCTGCAATATTAATCTAATAATAATGAAAGATAGTAGAATGTGTTAACAAAACAAATGATTCTCAACCTATGAAGCATTTTGTGTAATTTTCAAAACAATTTCTCAAAATTTCGCATCATCTTTAGTCTCCACCATAAATTCCATCCTTTAGCCATTGGCTCCATTTGCTCCCTGGCAGCTGTTTACAGATTGTATAAAATTTGATGATGTCATCAATAGTGAACATAGTAACAGACTTCAAGATGACTGAGAATGTTGAAATAGGCAGACACAATTTAGTGTAGTTAAATATGCGACTGTTTTCATACTGACACCCACTTTGGCAAGGAAGGAATGAGAGAGAAAATGCAAAAATACTTGCAGCAGCTAACATTGTCTCTAGAGTTTCTCCATTCACAGGTAAAGCACGCCTTCGGACCACCACCTGCCCCTCCACAACTTGATCCAATGGATTCAATCAGCTCCCCAGTCATGAGCATGAAAGGTGAAGAAGCCAACAACAGTGAAGAGGAGGTCTGTACGCTTTTTGTCAGTGGCCTTCCAATGGACATCAAACCACATGAGCTTTACCCTGCCTTTTGATCATTTAAGGGAGATGAAGGTTCACTGATCAAGCTAACATCACAACAGCCAGTTGGTTTTGTTAAATTTGACAGCAGAGCAGGAGCAGAAGCAGCAAAAGAATGCTATGTACATCGAGCCTGCTACTGCAGCTGCAGCCGCTGTAGTTCACATTCAGGTGCGCTGGTGTCCTCCATCTGAAACATCACCGGAAGGATGGAAGTCTCGTCAGTTTTGTTAAGTATTTAACTGCCCTTATCCAAGAATTCAGATTTCTCCGTGGAGTGGTGTGCAAGGACACACTGAGGTTTGTTTTCAGTTTGGACTTTACTGAAGGAGATTTTGGATAATTGGCTCATTTCCAATCGATTTGGAGGGAGTGGCATGGTCACGAAGGATTGTGGATTTAAGAACTTTCCTGGTGAATACCTTTTCTCCATGCATGAGGATCCTGGGTTCCTATTTACTGCATGGGCTAGTAATTCTTGTTGTTATAATCATTGTATGTTTTGTGTCAATAACTTGCTTAAGTACAGGCTGTAAGATTCTTATTATGAATAAATTGGTAGTGACTTTCTAATCCCCATCTTGGTGGTTATCATGGAATGACTAAAGGAAGGAATGTGATACCAAAAAGTTAATGTGGTCTGCTGACCTGCAAGAACTTGAATGCCTCAGGGCAGGGTGGGATGCCTCTGTTCTGCAGGTATCTAAGTAAATTTACATGGCCATTTCCCTTGCCATTCAGAGCCATTTGCATCATCATCATCACCTCTTCATAATCAATAAGAACAGTGCAACTAAAATTCCGACTGCACCTTATAGTTTCAAGAAAATACAGTTCACACCAGATCTGTCCATTAAAGGATGATTTGCATTACATTGTTTCTGGAGGTGAGGTGGTTACTGCATGTGACTGTGACGGAATGGCTGGGGTTTGTCTTGAATGGGATGTGACTGTGAGGGGGATGAATGGGAGTTGTCTTATGGGCATTACTAATTGTGATACAAAGATTTTGTATAAATGAAGGACTGGTTCCTTTGTTCAGAGAGACCTATAGCCGTGACCCCATAAGCCCTGCAAGGTGTGTGCAAAAGGTTCCTCCACAAAGCTAGTACTGTTCTGTGTTGAATAAATTTGCTTGTTATTCATAGAAGTTGATACTTGAAGTTGCATCAAGTGTGTAAGGAGCTCAGAAAAAAAAGAACTTAAGAGCAAGAGAATCATTCCTGATGAAGGGCTTATGCCCGAAACGTTGATTCTCCTGCTTCTCAGATGCTGCCTGACCTGCTGTGCTTTTCCACCACCACACTCTTGACTCTAGATCCTATCAATGTATACATGTTGTTACAAGAACAATCAATTTTAAACTTATTTTTTCAATGTTAATTAGAGCAACAATGTTGCTATCCACAGCAATAAAGATTACTCTCTATACATTTTAAACCTGAAATTATTTGAAAACCCAATTCAGCCTTGAATGTCTTACATATTTACAGACAGAGTTGTGCATAACTGGTGTTCAGATCAACTAGCTAGCAAGGGAGGCAATGGTCTATTGTTGTTATCATAGTACTGTAAACCTAGAGACCCAGGTAGTAATCTGGGGAGGTGTGTTCACATTCTGCCACAGCAGGTGGCAGAATTTGAATTCAACAAATGTCTGGAATTACGAACCTAAAGGTGCCCATGAATCCATTGTTGATTGTCAGGAAAACCCATCTGGCTCACTAATGGTCTTTAGAGAAGGAAGTTATCATTCTTACCTGGTCTAGCCTACATGTGACTCCAGACCCACAGCAATGTGATTGACTCCTACCTGCCCTCTGGGCAATAAATGCTGGCCTATCCAGCAATGCACTAATCCTGTGAATTTTTTTTTAATAGAAAAATTGGGTAAATTTGGTATTTCAGTTGCACATGTAACAATTTCCAATCATTCACCAATCCCTTTCACCAAATGAATCGTTATTCCAAGACACTTAGTTAAATGTTTTTAGCTCCTTCATCACTGGGGGATGGACTATTTGTGGACACTCCATCTCCTCTTAGTTTGTTTAATTGATTGCCACCATTCATGATTGGACATCTCATCCTCAATGATGGGGAGACAATACAAAAGACAAAACTAAAATATTTGCATCCATCTTTAGTGCTGAGTCGATGATTAATCTCAGCCTCTTGCTGAGGTCTCCAACATCACAGATATGAGGCTTCATTGATTTGATTGACTCTACATGATATCATGAAATGACTGAAGGCACTTGTAAAAGCAGGGCTGCATAGCTTAGATATGATCCACTGGTTTTGGGATTGGTTAGCTCTATCTATCATATCCTGCCTACTCCTACTTGGCATGCAAGTAGTCCCCTAATTTAGCTTCACCACTTGACACCTCACCTTTAGGTGTGCTTGGTACTGCTACTAGAATACCTTCTTCCTGAAATCTTCATTGAACCCAGGGTAATGCCTAGTTTGATGGTAATAATAGATTGGGGATATGCCAGGCCATGAGCCACACATTATGGCAGAATACCAAACTACTGCAGTTGATAACTTCCAAATGGTTGCCAAATCTTGAGTTGTTAGATCTGTATAGAATTAATCATTCATAATAGTTAGTAATTAATAATAATTTAAAATGCGGTGGATGCAGATACAATTGAGGCATTCAAGAGCACATTGGATGATTATTTGAAAATAAATGGTGTGCAGGGATATGGGGAGAAGGCAGGACATTGGCACTCAGTGATAAAACTGGTGTAGGCATGTTGGCTGCAAGCTTTCTTCTGCACCATAACAATTCTGTGATTTTATCATTTATCCCATTCAGCACAATGATAGCATCTCACACCACAATGAAGGGTATCTTCAATGTGAAGACAGGATTTTATCTCCACAAGACTCCAACTAATGCTGTCCTGGACACTTATATCTATAGCAAACCGACTGGTGAGTAGGAAGCCATTATATTGGTTCCCTCACTATTTGTCACAGGCTCAGCATATCACCTTTAGTCAGCTCGGATAGTAGGCGTGCTATTGAGCCACGTTTGGTAATGGACATGGACGTCCTTTATCCTGAATACATTTTGTGGGTCTGCCACATTCAATGCATTCTTCAAGTCGTGTTCAACATGGAAGTGAGTTGATTCATTTGCAGTGGGAGAGGGGAGGTAGCAATTAGCAGGAGGTTTTCTTGTCCATGTTTGATCTTCTTGTATGTGATTTCATGGGGGCCAGAGTCAATGTTGAGGACCTTATTGGGAATCACTGTCCACTGTATATCCATGACCTTTTGTGGGTTTATGCCATTGGTGGGATAGGACATATCTATGGGTGATGGCTGAGCCAAGGAGATTGTAAGGTATGGTAGGGTCTTTGAGGCTCTGTGTACAGTTATCATTTCCAATGCTTTGATCAATACAAGCTGTTTGGCCAAGTTTCATTCGTTTTACCAAATTACGCCATGATTTGACTTGTTAGGCCAATTTTGGAAGGCATTCACACAGCTACCCACAGTGATGTGGATTTGGAGTCACATATAGTCCAGACCAGATGAGAATGCCATATTTTCCTTCCCTGAAGGACATTAGTGAACTGGATGAACTTTTTCATGGTCACCATTAGTCTAGCTTTTAATTCCGGATTTATAAATTGAATTCAAATTTCACCGTCTGCTGAGTGGGTTTCAAATCAATTTTTAAAAAAGAAATTAACCTATTTTTTTCTAATTAACCTATTCAGAGATGTTATCACACCACTGGAGCAAGTGGGATTGAGTTTAGGACTCCCAGTCTGGGTTAGGTACATTACTACTGTGCTGGAAGAGTGTCCCTAAGTCCCCCAGAGTATTAGCCTGGGTTTCTAGATACTAATGACAAAACTACTATGGTACTGCCTCCCATGTTATTATGATGTGCTATGAAACATTAGTTGTAATTTAGTCTGCAGTTGGACATGTAAGAGGTAGTTTTAACCAAAGCAAAGAGCTGAAATTTAAGATGGCTGAAACTAATTTTGAGGCTGTATTCCATGTCATGGAAAAGTACAGAAAAGAGGTGCGAATGCAGTCAAAGGCACCTCTGGGGATGTAAACAAGTCTTCCCTCACTCAACAAGATAAAGGATGTACAGTCAGTTCCGCTATTTCGAGCTAGTTCCATCCCCATGCAATCCCGTTGTAAGAAAATCACCTAAAAGAAGCACCATTTAAACTAATGGGGCCAGAATCACGTTATAACCAATTCATGCACTATAGCTTGTACTAGAGAAGCAGCGTTCCCAATTAGTCGATTGTGCTATAGCAAATTCGTATTAACGAAACACACATTACAGCAGAATGACCTGTATCAGTGAGCAGTCAATATCAAGAATATTAAAAACTTAGTTAGAAAAAAAATCACACAACACCAGGTTATAGTGCAACAGGTTTATGTGGAAGCACTAGCTTTTGGAGCACTGCTCCCTCATCAGGTAGCGGCACTCCGAAAGCCAGTGCTTCCAAATAAACCTGATTTGGACTGTGGTAAACAAAGTTTAGATTAGATTCCCTACAGTGTGGAAACAGGCCCTTCAGCCCAACTAGTCCACACCGACCCTCCGAAGATTAACCCACCCAGAGCTATTTCCCTCTGACTAATGCACCTAACACGATGGCCAATTTGGCCTGGCCAATTCACCTGACCTACACATCTTTGGACTGTGTAAGGAAACCAGGTACTCGGAGGAAACCCACACAGACATGGGTAGAACATACAAACTCCACACAGACAGTTGCCCAAGTCTGGAATTGAATCTGGGACCCTGATGCTATGAGATAGCAGTGCTAACCAGTGAGCCACCGTGCTGTTACTAAATGAAATACACTTCCAAAAGAAGCTCAACAAAAAATAAATAAATATAACTTCCTGCATCCTAAATACCTTGTTAAAATATTTTGAAATGTTAAATTCTGAACAGAATAATCACACAACACCAAGTTATAGTCTAATAGGTAATCATTCGGAAGCACTAGCTTTCGGAGCACTGCTCCTGGTGGAGTATAACCTGATGAAGTGTGATTTTAACTTTGTTCACCACAGTCCACATCATGATTAAAAACTTAGCCACTGCAATGGCCAGAGGAGTTAATAAACAACCCGTGACAGACATGAGTTGATAGTCTGGCTTTTAGAACGTACAACAAACCTGGAGAGCTGTCACGTGTGAAAACGTGAGTTGCGTCTTGAGCAGACGCAGTTATTGCAAGTTGCAGCCCTCTCATATTCTTCCTGGCTTCACAATAGCCCATCTAAGCAGTGAAGTCTGTTTTACTAAGAAAAACATATGAAGCCCCTGGAGCTGCAAGTACTTTACAGGAGGAAAGGGATGTACAAGCTACAACTTCAAACCACTTGCTTCAGGTAAAGAAACAGCACCTGCAGATATAGAGTTCTTTCAGACTTTTCTTCAAAATCATCATTTTTGAATTTAAACATGTTTAACTTCCTATATTCTGAAAGCTGTATGCTAGAGCCTGACGGTGTATGTTGGTGGAAAGTAAAACGTGTATATTTTACAAATTCTAACATATTCTACCTGGGTGGGTATTAGCATAATCAAATTAATTCTTATGCTGTATAAGTTAAGAATGTCTACCTACCTGTCTGGCTTAATTATAGAGTCAGAGATGTACAGCATGGAAACAGACCCTTCGGTCCAACCTGTCCATGCTGACCAGATATCCCAACCCAATCTAGACCCACCTGCCAGTGCACGGACCATTTCCCTCTAATTCTTCCTATTCATATACCCATCAAGATGCCTTTTAAATGTTGCAACTGTATAAGCCTCCATCACTTCCTCTGGCAGCCCATTCCACACACGTACCACCCTCTACATGAAAAAGTTGCACCTTAGGTCTCTTTTATATCTTTCCCCTCTCACCCTAAACCTATGCCCTCTAGTTCTGGACTCCCCCACCCCTCAGAAAAGACTGTGTCTATTTACCCTATCCATGCCCCTCATGGGTTTATGAAGGTCACCCCTCAGAGTCCGACACTCCAGGGAAAACAGCCCCAGCCTCTTCAACCTCTCCCTACACCTCAAATCTTCCAATCCTTGTAAATCTTTTCTGAACCCTTTCAAGTTTTGCAACATCCTTCTGAATTCTTAGACATTACACACAGCCTACTATTTACAATTATAATCTGTTTCCCTCAAACCAAGAGGGGAAAAGAGTACAATCACTTAATCTTAGTCACCTAGTTGGCCTCCAGCCATTTTACGTTCAGGAGGTAATAATGAGATTTGCAGGAACTTGATAATGTGAGAACGCGTTCAGGGATGGGCGCTTTAACCATTTAAACGCTTGGGGATGGCATTCCTAGCGATAGTAACAGTTGGAGCAAGTCAGGTTGGTGATAGGACGTAATAGGAGAGGATCTAATGTGGTTTCAAATCCCACCTATCCTGGAGGTATGTTCATTTGCAAAGCAAAAGCCATCGTTTTAATTTTCCGAGAGGAAAAAAAATCTCAAAATTGACAGCTGGTGAAATTCTGACCTTACCTGGATTGTTAGTGGAGCACACAGTCACAAAAACTGCAACAATTAGGGGAACTTCCTGCCACATTTTCGGTCTGATAACCTGCAATCAGTGCGTTTCTTCAGAATCAGTCTGGAACAATAAACCACTGGAACGACATGTGTTTCTCCACTTCTTTCTGACGGTAATACTATTGTCAGACTTGTCTCCGCATCCGAAGCTTCATTTCATGCGGTAATTCCTCGGACGAAATTTGGTTTTGTGTGTGTGCGCGTGGGATTTCCTTGTATCTGGGTCTAGTTTTCCAGCACAGTTGTCAGCTGCCGGCAAGCTGCTTGTAGTTAGCGTACCATCGCTTTCCCCCTCCCTGAAAACTCAGCTGGTTCCCGACCTATACTCGCTGCCAAAAGTTAAAATGATTGCATGTTCATTGTGCACACCAGCGCTCATTGGTTCCTGGAAGCAGAGATAAATAAAGAAATGACACACTTGGGAAATAATTTGCACTTGAGTCATCTGTTGAAGCCAAGGGTGTCAGTTTAATTTTAACATTTCACCCTGGCCAAAATCAGGGTTATATGGAATCCAATATCATAGAGCAAGACAAACAGCCCTTTAATATTCCTTATGCACTACCTACAGATTTATCATATTACTACAGTATACAGTGCCTGCAATTCTATAATATTATTATCCACAACCATAGATGTGTGACACTACTGAACAGGATCTACAGTTCTGTAACATAACAATGCCTACTGCTCTGTAATATAACCACACATCTGCAGTATAACTAGGCACTATCTACACATCTGTAATTCAACGACAGTCACGATGGTATAAAACATGGACCATTGATTTTGAATCCCATTGTTTGATTTAATGCTTGGAACTTTCAGGACGGTGATTTTTTTTTTTAAAAAAAGGAAACCAAAACATTGGCTGAAATGTCTATAATCATCACCTTACCATACGGGTTGGCCAGGTTTCGTGAAACTTAGACTTTACATGCCGGGACTCTCCTGACATTAGTATTACCGCCGGAAAAAAGGAGAAACCCATAATCTTCCAGTGGTTTATTGTTACTAGCAGCAGATTCTGAAGACACAGCACTGACTCCAGGTTCATCAGAAAATGTGGCAGGAAATTCCCTGAATTGTTGCGGTTTTTGTGACTGAGTGTTTCAGTGATAATCCAGGTGAGGTCATAATTTTACCAGCTATCAAATTTATTGTTTATGGGGGAGGAGGGTGGCATTTTAAATTTCATGAAACAAAAGAAAGCGTGAGCTGAAAATAACGTTTTCCCTAATAGTAATGAAAGAAGGTTAAAAAGCCCTTTCTGGGAAGTGGGGAAAGGTCCTCATCTCCAATCTGATTTGCACCATCATGAGAATCTTCACATGTGGAAGATAAAACATTAGCTACAGGCAGAATGTATAAACAAGTTGCTATTTCAAGAAACTTTGTGGCAGAAGCAGAAGAGTTGGATCTTTGACTTTGGAACTGAAATAGACTCGAAAGTGTTCTCTTTTTCTTGATCTCTCAAGAAGAAAACCTGGCAACAGCACTGACTGGAAAGGAATATCAGGCAACAAAGAATTAAATAAGACTGCAACATTGTTTAAGAATGTAATGAACCAGACTGTCAGGCTGAAGCCTTACATCTTAAGGACACCCAAAGAACTCTCAAATACCTATTCCTTTAGCTTCCTTTTGTCGAAGGAGGTCTCCCTTTCTAACTTTATACCTGGGTGTGCGATACTGCCTGAAAACTATGTGCTTGTATTTGCATCTTTACTATTTTCCTCGAGGTAAGCAGTTAATAAATCTTCGCCTTTTAACTTAATAAAAACCATGTGATTGGCTCCTTACTTTGATCTTAAAATGTAATTAACAGCATTTTAATTGGAGAAAGCTTGTGCGAAAGCAAAATTTAAATCTTTGTTGTGACCAACTGGGGAGATTGAAAGAGAGCAAGTTCGTTCCTGCTCACCTCGCCCTAACAAATATATTATGTACAGTTTTGTAAAACGTCTATACACTACCTACAGATCTGTCATTGTTCCACATAACCTATATAGATTTATAATATTACTTACTGCACACTACTCAGATGTGTAAGATAGATAAGCATACACTACCTAGAAAAATCAAGAATAATGCTTTACAGTACTGGCATTTCTGTAATATTAGTTCATAATATCTACAGATCTGCATGTTCTGTGATTGACTATTTAGTTTGCAACCAACAGTGTGCTGCAAGGATCGGTGCTGGGCCCACTGCTTTTTGTCATTTATAAAAATGATTTGGATATGAATATAGGAGGACTGGTTAATAAGTTTGCAGATGGCACCAAAATTGGTGCAGTGGACAGTGAAGAAGGTTATTCAGAGTACAATGGAATCTTGATCAGGTGGGACAATGGGCTGAAGAGTGGCAGATGGAGTTTAGTTTAGATAGATATGAAGTGTTGCATTTTGGTAAGGCAAATCAGGCAGGACTTATACACTTAATTGTAGAGTCCTGGGGAGTGTTGCTGAACAGACCCATCTTGGAGTGCACATTCATAGTTCCTTAAAGGTGGAGTCACAGGCACACAAGATAGTGAAGAAGGCATTTGATACACTTGCCTTTACTGGCCAGTGCATTGACTACAAGAGTTGTGATGTCATATTGCAGTTGTACAGGACATTGGTTAGGAAATTTTTGGAATACTGCATTCAATTTTGGTCTCTATGATATCAGAAAGATTTGTTAAACTTGAAAGGATTCCGAAAAGATTTACAAGGATGTTGCCAGGGTTGGAGGGTTTGAGCTATAAGGAGAGGCTGAATAGGTTGGGATTATTCTCCCTGGACCATTGGAGGCTGAAGGGTGACCTTACAGATGTTTATAAAATCATGTGGGGCATGGATAGGGTGAATTGCCCAGGTATTTTTCTCAGGATAGAGGAGTCCAAAACTAGCAGGTATAAGTTTTCGATGAAAGGGCAAAATTTAAAAGGGACATAAGGGGCAACATTTTCATGTAGAGGGTGGTACATGTATGTAATGAGCTGCCAGAGGGAAGTGGTGGAGGCAGATATAATTACAAAGGTAAGTGATTGTTATTTGAGTGGGTGTGTTCTAGACCCCAGGTCCTACAAAGTAGGTCCTCCCTCCCTCCCTCCTCCTCTAACCTAAATTAAAAGTCCACAGACTTGCCCCAAAAAGAGAGTCCAAGGAAGTTCCTTTGGATTGAAGAGTGAGGCTTTAGCTCAGGAGTCTTTGACAAGGGGGTTGAGTGAAGTGTATACGCCACAGTTGAAGAGGGTGAAGACATGACTGCCAAGCTGGTTCAGTGTGCTACGTGCTTGATGTGGGAGGTCAACGACTCTGGTGTGTCTGGCTCGTCTAAGTGTGGAAAGTGTGTGCACGTTCAGCTACTGACAGAGCATATCGCAGCCCTGATGAAAGAACTCGAGGACCTTAGGCTCATCCGAGAGAACGAGATCTTTCTGGGCAAGACCTTCAGTGAGGTTACTACACCGACTGTACCAGAAGAGAGCAGACGATGAGGAAGGCAGAGAGGAGACAGGTGCAAGAGACCCCAGGGGAAGTACCTGTCAGGAACAAGTTGAATCTTTTGGAAACAGTAGAGACAGATGACACTGCCAGTCCGCAAGACGGCCAGGTCTGTCAATGAAAAGTTGGCATGGAGACAGAGCTTAAGAGTCGGGCATCGCACAGAGCTGTGGTAATAGGGGACTCCATAGTGAGATGAACTGACCAGGGTTTTTGTGGCAGCAGATGGGGCTTAAGGATGGTGTGTTGCCTTCCTTGGTGCCAGGGTTAAAGACATCACAGACAGAGTGCAGGAAATCCTCAAGGGCAAAGGTGAAGGCCAGAGGTGGTGGTACATGTCGGCACAAATGATGTCAGGAAGAAGAGGAGGAACATACTACAGCGGGACTTCAGAGAACTAGGAAGAAGGCTGAAAGGCAAGATGTCCAAGGTGGTTATCTCCAGTTTGCTTCCAGTTCCTCGGGCTGGTGTGGCCAGAAACAGGGAGATAATGGACTTGAACGTGTGGCTGGGGAACTGGTGCAGGAAGCAAGGATTTAAATTCTTGGATCACTGGGGTATGTTTTGTGGTAAGCATAAATTCTACAAGAGAGATGGTTTGCACCTTAATAGGTTAGGGACCAGCATTCTGGCAGGCAGGTTTGCGACTGCAACACAGCTACGTTTAAACTAAGTAGTGGGGGGGGTGGGGGGGGGTGGTGGGTGGGAGGGTGGGGACAAACTGGATGTTTAAGAAGGAAATTGGAGGGAAAGTTAGAACAAGGGAAGTCAAGAAAGACAACTGTATCAATGAGGCAGAAAACTCAGACAGGGATCATGCTGTAAGGTTGAATGAAATAGGAGTTGATGGGAAGGGTGAGGGCAGTAACAAATTAAAAATACTATACATGAATGCACGAAGCATTAGAAATAAGATGGATGAGCTTGAGGCTCTTTTGGAAATTGGCAGCTACGATATTGTGGGGATAACTGAGACGTAGCTTCAAGTGGACAGGGCCTGGGAAATGAATATTCAAGGCTACACGTGCTATCGTAAGGACAGACTGACGGGCAGAGGGGGTGGGTAGCCATGTTGGTAAGGGATGATATTCAGTCCCTTGCACGGGGGGACCTAGAATCAGGGAATATAGAGTCAGTGTAGATAGAGCTGAGAAATACTAAGGGTAAAAAGACCCTCTTGGGAGTTATCTACAGGCTACCAAACAGTAGTCTGAATGTCGGATGTAAGTTAAATCAGGAGCTGAAATTGGCCTGTCACAAAGATGTTACTACAGTTGTTATGGGGGATTTCAACATGCAGGTAGACTGGGAGAATCAGGATGGTATTGGACCTCAAGAAAGAGACTTTGTGGAGTGCTTCAGAGATGGATTCTTAGAACAGCTGGTGCTGGAGCCAACCAGGGCAAAGGCAATTCTGGATCTGGTATTGTGCAATGAACCAGAATTGGTGAGGAACCTCGAAGTGAAGGAGCCATTGGGAAGCAGTGACCGTAATACAATAAGCTTCAATCTGCAATTTGAGAGGGAGAGGGTACAATCGGAAGTGACAATATTTCTGTTGAATAAAGGGAACTATGGAGCTATGAGGGAGGAGCTGGCCAAAGTTCAATGGTGCAATACCTTAGCAGGGATGACAGTGGAGGAACAATGGCAGATATTTCTGTGTATAATGCAGAAGTTGCAGGATCAGTTCATTCCAAAAAGGAAGAAAGATTCTAGGGGGAGGCATGGGTGGCCGTGGCTGATGAGGGAAGTTAAGAAACATACAAAGTTAAAAGAGAAAAAGTATAACAGCAAAGATAAAAGGAGGACTGGGAAGCTTTTAAAGAACAACAGAGGATTACGAAGAAGGAAATACGCAGAGAAAAAATGAGGTACGGAGGTAAACTGGCCAAGAATATAAAGGAGGTTAGTAAAAGTTTTTTTAGGTATGTGAAAGGCAAAAAAATGGTTAAGACTAAAATTGGGCCCTTGAAGACAGAAACACGGGAATATATTACGGGGAACAAAGAAATGGCAGAAGAATTGAATTGGTACTTCAGATCTCTGTTCACTGGGGAAGACACAAGCAATCTCCCTGAGGTAACAGTGGCTGAAGGACCTGAACTTAAGGGAATTTATATTTGCCAAGAATTGGTGTTGGAGAGACTGTTAGGTCTGAAGGTTAATAAGTCCCCGGGGTCTGATCGTCTACATCCCAGGGTACAGAAGGAGGTGGCTTGAGAAATCGTGGATGCGTTGGTCATTATTTTCCAGAGTTCGATAGATTCGGGATCAGTTCCTGCGGATTGGAGGGTGGCTAATGTTGTACCACTTTTTAAGAAAGGTGGGAGAGAGAAAACAGGAAATTATAGACCAGTTAGTCTGACCTCAGTGGTGGGAAAGATGCAGGAGTCTATTATAAAGGATGAAATTACGACACATCTGGATAGTAGTAACAGGATAGGTCAGAGTCAGCATGGAGTTATGAAGGGGAAATCATGCTTGACTAATCTTCTGGAATTTTTTGAGGATATAACTCTGAAGATGGATGAGGGAGATCCAGTAGATGTGGTGTACCTGGACTTTCAGAAAGCTTTTGATAAAGTCCCACATAGGAGGTTAGTGAGCAAAATTAGGGCGCATGGTATTGGGGGAAAAGTACTAACTTGGATTGAAAGTTGGTTGGCTGATAGGAAACAAAGAGTGGCATCCATGACCAATGGGGTACCGCAGGGATCAGTACTGGGACTGCAGCTTTTTACAATATATGTTAATGATATAGAAGATGGTATTAGCAATAACATTAGCAAATGTGCTGATGATACTAAGCTGGGTGGCAGGGTGAAATGTGATGAGGATGTTAGGAGATTACAGGGTGACCTGGACAAGTTAGGTGAGTAGTCAGATGCATGGCAGATGCAGTTTAATGTGGATAAATGTCTGGTTATCCACTTTGGTGGAAAGAACAGGAAGGCAGATTACTATCTAAATGGAATCAATTTAGGTAAAGGGGCAGTACAGAGAAGTCTGGGTGTTCTTGTACACCAGTCAATGAAGGTAAGCATGCAGGTACAGCAGTTAGTGAAGAAGGCTAATAACATGCTGGCCTTCATAGCAAAAGGGATTGAGTATAGAAGCAAAGAGGTTCTTCTGCAGCTGTACAGGGCCCTGGTGAGACCACACCTGGAGTATTGTGTGCAGTTCTGGTCTCCAAATTTGAGGAAAGACATTCTGGCTATTGAGGGAGTGCAGCGTAGGTTCACGAGGTCAATTCCTGCAATGGCGGGATTACCTTACACTGAAAGACTGAAGCGACTGGGCTTGTATACCCTTGAGTTTAGAAGACTGAGAGGGGATCTGATTGAGACATATAAGATTATTAAAGGATTGGACACTTTGGAGGCAGGAAACATGTTTCCGCTGATGGGTGAGTGCCGAACCAGAGGACACAGCTTAAAAATACGGGGTAAACCATTTAGGACAGAGATGAGGAGAAACTTCTTCACCCAGAGAGTTGTGGCTGTGTGAAATGCTCTGCCCCAGAGCGCAGTGGAGGCCCAGTCTCTGGATTCATTTAAGAAAGAGTTGGATAGAGCTCTCAAGGATTGTGGAATCAAGGGTTATGGAGATAAGGCAGGAACAGGATACTGATTAAGGATGATCAGCCATGATCATATTGAATGGTGGTGCAGGCTCGAAGGGCAGAATGGCCTACTCTTGCACCTATTGTCTATTGTCTAAAACATTTAGAAGGCACCTGGATGGTATGTGAATATGAAGGGTTTAGAGGGATGTGAGTTAAATGCTGGCAAACGGGATCAGGATGTTTGCTCAGAGACAGAAAAACTGCAGATGCTGGAATCTAAAGTACATAAGGAACAGGCTGTAGGAACACAGCAAGCCAGGCAACACTGGCTTCTCCAACTCCTGATGCTGCCTGGCTAGGATATCTGGTCGACACAGATGAGTTGGACCGAAGGTCTGTTTCCATATTGTACAACTCAATGATTCTACACATATAAAATGATTATACACTGACCAGACATTACAATATATTTTGGCTCATGTATACAGTGATAAGGGGAAATGTATCGACCAACCCTACAATTGCACTTGCGCATCAAGCCAATGGAAACAACTTTTGCCGATAGTCCTGCTTGATTTTTCTTTGTATTATTTTTTTCACACTTTAATATTTTAAAAAAAGACATACCTCTCTTTTTCTGTCTGACTGTCAATCCAGATGTTTTGAATAGAACAATGTAAGGTTATGACTCAGCTGCATTCGTCTGTGCACCACCCTAAGCCTCTCAATGTGGTGCATGTATCCAATACATTATGTCACTAAAGATGGAAAATATTGGAAATGCACAGCTGTAAATTGGTCTCCACCCCACTGTGAATTTGAAGCCTTGTTTCCAGATCAGAGTTCTGGCAATTACAGTACATTTCTTTTTCTGGCTGCTATTAAATTAACTTTGGCTAAATGTATATAACCAGACTTCAATCCTGCTGTCTTCCTCTGGCTTGTTGATCACTTGTTTCCAGTCACAGGTGGAAAGAGTAGCATAATATTATGGGGAAAAACTATTTCACACAAAGCGTGGTAGTTATCTAGAATTAACTACCCAGATTGACGCAGAAACCTCAACTCATTTAAAAGAAACGCAAATCTGCACTTGAAGCACTGCAATCTGCAATACGACAGATCAGGTGCCAAAATGTGGGATGAAAACAGTTGATTTATACAGCCATCATCGACATGATGGGCTGAATTGCCTCTTTCAATGCAGTAATATTTATATTGATCAAAGTGAATTTTAGTTCCACCCTGGCAGGATAATCAAACCAGTCATTATAGCAAAAGTGTTTTAGTTTGTGAAGCTTCCAAGACAGGAGAGTTTGGATAGAAATTTTCAAGTTGTTAAACTGAAAAGGTTTAGGGAGGTGGAAAGTACACAATAAATGGCAAGACCCTTAAGAGCACTGATAAAGAGATGGAAGTGGCAATATAAGTGAATAATGTGGCAAAGAAGGCATACAGCATCTTTACCTTCAGTATAAAAATTGTCAAGTAATGTTGCAGCTTTATAAAACTTTATAATTGGTAGATAATTCCAGGGTCTTTGAATATTTTTATGGCAGAGGCAGACAGAGGCCGATGGATTGTTGTTAAGGTAGGGGGTTTGAAAAGTCAAAGATAGTTGTGAATATGGATTTGAGATCATAATTAGATCAGTTGTAATTTTATTGAATGGTGGAGTATGTTTGAGGGGGTGAATTTCCTATTTTTGCTTCTAATTTGTATATTCACACATTTTGCATTATTGAACACTTAAATTTCCTGTCACCATAGACTACTTGTATCCAGAACCAAAAACGTTCACCAGCTCTGCACCCCTTTAGAAGTGTGCCAGTTATTTTATCTCTGCACTGTTCCTCCCAAACTGAATCAATGCACATCTCTCCCTTTTAAATTTCAACTGCTGCTTGCTGATCCATTTTGCCAACTTTCATACATCCTTATGAAGTTCTACACTATCCTCCTCATGGCTCACAATACTTTCAAGTTTCATATCATCCATACATCTTGAAACTGTGCCTTCTACTCTAACAATTAAGTTCAAATAGGTGTCTAGCACAGAAAGAGGCACTTGAGTCAAACTCTGAGAAAGTGAGGACTGCAGATGCTGGAGATCAGAGTTGAGAGTGTGGTGCTAGTCAGGCAGCATCTGAGGAGCAGGAGAATCAACACTTTGGGCATCATTCCTGATGAAGGGCTTATGCCTGAAACATCAAACCTTCTGCTCCTTTGATGCTGCTTGACTTGCTGTGCTGTTCCAGCACCCACTCTCCACTATTTGAACATAGGTGAATCATAGAGAATAAGTAAATTTAGTTTTTCTCTCAGCAGTCTTTGGAATTATCTTCCTGAAGAGGTGATGGAAGCAAAGACTGCTGAGAGAAAAATAAATTTACCTATTGTCTATGATTTACCTATGTTCTAACAGTGGAGAGTCGGGTGCTGGAAAACCACAGCAGGTCAGGCAGCATCTGAGGAGCAGGAGAATTGATGTTTCGGGCAAAAGCCCTTCATCAGGAAGTAACAGTGACTGCTAATTCTGGATTCTTCATAAGAGGAAAAATCTTCTCCACATCTACCTTGTCAAGAACTCTCCAGAGTTTTTATGTCATAATTAAGTCACTTCTTTAATCTCGTAATTCCAAAGGATACAAGCCAATCCTGTTCAAAATTCCTCATAAAACAACCCACTCCCATATTCCAGGTATTGGCCTAGTAAACCTTCTCTGAAATACTTCCAACACATTCACATCTTTCTTAAATAATGTAAGCAATACTGTGTGGGATTTTGTATTCTATTCCCATCATGTTAAATGACATCATTCTATTAACTTTCCAAATTACATGATGTACCTGCATATTAACATTTTGAGATTCACACACCAGGACACAAGATCCCTTTGCCCTTCAGCTTAAGTGTATTGTCGTCTGTGTTCGCTTTGCCACTTTCTCTGGGTGTGACTTCAATTCCAGTGTATCTATATTGCACATTCTTTTGCCTGCTTGGTACCTGAACACATCGTGTTATACAGAGCTGGTAATTTAAAGAAACTCCATGAAATATTTTCCCGGTTGAGGCCGGGTCGTGTGAGTGATTTTGAAATCTGATTCTGTGTTGAAAATGTTGCTTGAGAAAAGCAACCCAGTGAGCCCACTGCCTGGCCTTCTCTCAGATTGGTTCCAACTGAGCAGGATGCAATAAGTTTAAATCTAAACACTAATTACAAGTGCATTTACAGAATATTTTCATACCATTATGTTTACATTTAGGTCCTTACAAGCGTTGGATATGCCCGAGTGTTTTCTACTTGAACAAGAAGAATTGGCCTCCAGATTTAGAAATTGAGCTGGGTTTATCATAAACAGCAGTTGGAGTTTTCGGAAAAGACAGAACAACAGGACTGAAATCGTTTTCAGGAGGGAACCTCTTGGAGTTTGTTTTCCAGATTTCGGAATCTCCCCGACTATTAAGAGAGGATTGTGAAATGTTGGAGAGATTGATCCTCTGTCTCATTGTGATCGGGGTGGACTGGGTAACGGGTAAACAGAGCCCCGGCTCCTCGTTGCTGTTTCAGGCCTGTGTAGCGTCTGTAATTAAACATTCCTGAGGCGCTGAGTATCTCTAAAGCAAAACATGACACTAAGCCACCGCAGGATATTCTAGGACAGAGGATCAAAGGGCTCATTTTTAACGAGCATTTTAAAATTGGAAAATCAGGTAAAGTGGCAAAACATACTGCCTGTCAGGGTATTAGGGCAGAAACACTCATAACATTTAAGAAGTATTCAAGTGTGTGTACAGAATGCCAAGGCAATGGGCTGAATGCTGGGAAATGTCTTTGCAACATTTGGGTGACCGTTTCTCAAAGGCGCAGCCTCGATTGGCCGAAAGACCTTTTCTTGGAGACCTCCATGAACAAACAGCACGGTGCCCAGAAGGGGCAGAATGGCAGAGGGTTGAACCAACAAACACAGGACCAGCTTTCTTTGGAAAGCATTTCACACAAATAATTGGCGTCACTGTGAGTCTTGAGAAGAGATATTAGAGTTCACACGGCAAAACTAGAATGTGAATTTTTAAATCAATTGTTCAGATTTTCCAATGGCCAGAGAGTTGTTATTTCACTGCAGATAGGAATTGTTAATGGGAATCCCTGTCATAGCAGACTAATAGAATTTGCACAGGAAATTGAATTTCCTGCTTGGCAATTTCTAATCTTGGAACCCTCTGAAAGTTTCCATAAAAACCAGAGATTTCAGAGGGTATTGATAAGATCAAATAAAATAGTTTTTCAAGAACAGAATAATCTAACTCCTGAGTAACTGTTAAACTGACCCCATACAGCACACATCTCAAGTAGACCACCCCCCAAACTATTGCACTGCTCAGAGCTCTGTCTCTAACTCGATCCACCCATCTCCCCGGTTTTGGATTGCACCATGAATGAAGTAATACAGTGTCAAAGGACGATGAGGAAAAGAAAAACATGGAAGTTATGATGCTGTGTTAATAGTAAAGGCATAAAGGCAGGGCTCACAGAAGGGCAGAATGGGGCATTAAACATTTCTGCACAGGATGTTCAGGAAAGGGAGGAAAATAAGAGAACACAAGTAATGATTAAGGAGACCATTGGATGATTTGGCTGGAGCTAAGTATTTTAGAATTTTTATCTTGTTCATTTGCTTGGCCAAGCATTGAAAATAAATTTGATCATTAGGGCAGCATGAGTTTGTGGAAAATTGTGCATCAACAGAAATTAAATTTGCACAGAAAAGGCTTATTCGTGATATCTATGTTTTTCCTATCTTCTTTCCCTGTGTAGCAAGAGACTGTGGTAGTCCAGGAGAGATTCTGAATGGGTATTATATGGCAGATGCTACTACTCTGGGGAGTAAAACTACATTTTATTGTGACCAAGGGTGAGTATTCAGTCCACAAATAGCTGAAAGGAGCTTATTTGATTTTTATTAATGGTGTGTGTACCTTTAATTTCGTCCTGAAGGTGGGGTTACAGAATATTCATGTTACTACAGTGCAACTTAACACCAGTCTAAGAAGGTAAAAACTAGCTCTTTAAATCATTTGTTTTTAAAATTTAAGATGTGAGTAGTGGATCCAAGGGTTCATGAATGAATGTCAGTTAACACATTTGAAAGATTATATTTTCTGTCCTGTGCCTGACATCAAGATATCTCTGCAGTCTAGTCCAAAAGCCACCATATTCCAAGGTGATTTTTTTCGCTTTCAAGGCTACAATAGCTTGTTTGGATGAGTTTCAAATTCAGTATCAAACTCCGAGCAGCTTTCTGAACTCAATACATTCCTCCTACTGCCCCCTTGACCATTACCCCACCTCCCATCACCAAACCATCATCTCCCAGACCATCCATAACCTCATCACCTCAGGGGATCTCCCATCCACCGCCTCCAACATCATAGTCCCACAACCCCGCACCGCCCGTTTCTACCTCCTGCCCAAAATCCATAAACCTGACTGCTCCGGCCGCGACTCCCACAGCTACCTAGACTACACCTCCTCCCACCCTACCCCCTGTAAAAATGCCATCCCATATTCCCAATTCCTTCGTCTCCACTGCATCTGCTCACACGAGGACCAGTTCCAATACCGTACAACCCAAATGGTCTCCTTCTTCAAAGACCACAATTTCCCCCCAGATGTGATCGACGATGCCCTCCACCGCATCTCCTCCACTTCCCGCTCCTCCGCCTTTGAGCCCCGCCCCTCCAATCACCACCAGGACAGAACCCCACTGGTCCTCACCTACCATCCCACCAACCTCCATATACAGCATATCATCCGCCGTCATTTCTGCCACTCCAAACGGACCCCACCACCAGGGATATATTTCCTTTCCCTCCCCTATCAGCGTTCCAAAAAGACCACTCACTCCGTGACTCCCTCGTCAGGTCCACACCCCCCCACCAACCCAACCTCCACTCCCGGCACCTTCCCCTGCAACCGCAAGAAATGCAAAATTTGCGCCCATACCTCCCCCCTTACTTCCCTCCAAGGCCCCAATGGAATCCTTCCATATCCGCCACAAATTCACCTGCACCTCCACACACATCATTTATTGCATCCGCTGCACCCGATGTGGCCTCCTCTATATCGGGGAGACAGGCCGCCTACTTGCGGAAAGTTTCAGAGAACACCTCTGGGACACCCGGACCAACCAACCAACCAACCACCCCGTGGCTCAACACTTCAACACCCCTCCCACTCCACCAAGGACATGCAGGTCTTTGGACTCCTCCATCGCCGGACCATAGCAACACGACGGTTGGAGGAAGTGTGCCTCATCTTCCGCCTAGGAACCCTCCAACCACAAGGGATGAACTCCGATTTCTCCAGTTTCCTCATTTCTCCTCCCCCCACCTTGTCTCAGTCAAATCCCTCGAACTCAGCACCGCCTTCCTAACCTGCAATCTTCTTCCTGACTTCTCCGCCCCCACCCCCACACCAGCCTATCACCCTCACCTTTACCTCCTTCCACCTATCGCATTTCCAACGCCCCTCCCCCAAGTCCCTCCTCCCTACCTTTTATCTTAGCCTGCTGGACACACTTTCCTCATTCCTGAAGAAGGGCTGATGCCCGAAACGTCGATTCTCCTGCTCCTTGGATGCTGCCTGACCTGCTGCACTTTTCCAGCAACACATTTTCAGCTCAATACATTGGTTGCCTACTAAGTGCTGAATTCTGGTTAGTTCCAACTGTGAACTTGCAAATTGTCATTTTAAGAGATTCAGAATATGTTCAATGAAGAGACAACATTTAATTTCTAGTTAATCACAAGATTCATAATCAATTATTCAAATTGCTGCATTTATACTATGCCAGCACCATGTACAAATTATATCAGTATCTGTAGGAGTAATAACCTAGAGGTAATAATACTGTCCTACTGTCTAGCAACCTGGATTAATGCTCTGGAGATGAGTTACAATTCCACCATGGCAACTGGGTGGTTTTAAATTCAGTCCATTAAATAAATCTAGGATTTAAAGCTAACAAAATGTAAGGTTTAGATTTGGCAGTCACACATTAACCCCCAAAAAGAAGTTGAGCTCCTTCGTGATTTTAAAATAGTTTATTAATAATGTACAGTTTAAATATGAAGTATAAAATAAATGAACTGAATCAGCTTGTGATTGGGGGGAGTGGATTTACAAATTCTTAAGAAAGACGGGAGTGGATTCCTGCAGATGGGGGTGGCAAGCCCTTGTCTGTTAAGTTCATTCCTCCCTTTATCTTCCTGAGTTAATTGAAGTGTCAGGAATTTGTTTCCCATTGTCTCTTGCCAGAGGAAGACTGCCCACTTGCATACCAAACACTATTAATGTGCTTTCTTGAAAGGTCAAGAAGTTTATCTGTGTCAATGACTTGGCTGTTGGCTGGGTGAGATAAAACAAACATCATCTTTCAACCTATTTAATGTTGGCTGCCAATTTTTAAATTCTGCCCAATGGGTGAAAGAGGAAACAAAGTGGCAAAAGACTCCACGCTTTCAATTTTAACGAATGTGTCTTGTGGCCTGTGTGCAACCTTTCTTGAAAATATCTTTCTTTTAGGGCACTATTATTGTTTTATCTCAATCCCTGGTTACTAGGAACGGTTTATGCCTTTTCCAAAGGGAATGGAGGGGTGAGGGTGGGTTGCAAGGGTTTAAGAGGAAGCTTAAAAAAAACCTGCTGTGTCATGTGATCTCTGACTATGTCTGCTGATTCTGTAGGAATTTTGTTGTAATATGAGAACTACTGTTAAGACCATAAGACCATAAGACATAGGAGTGGAAGTAAGGCCATTCGGCCCATCGAGTCCACTCCGCCATTCAATCATGGCTGCTGGGCACTTCAACTCCACTTACCCGCATTCTCCCCATAGCCCTTAATTCCCCGAGACAACAAGAATCTATCAATCTCTGCCTTGAAGACATTTAGCGTCCCGACGTCCACTGCACTCTGCGGCAATGAATTCCACAGGCTCACCACTCTCTGGCTGAAGAAATGTCTCCGCATTTCTGTTCTGAATTTACCCCCTCTAATTCTAAGGCTGTGTCCACGGGTCCTAGTCTCCTCACCTAACGGAAACAATTTCCTAGCATCCACCCTTTCCAAGCCATGTATTATCTTGTACGTCTCTATTAAGTCTCCCCTTAATCTTCTAAACTCCAATGAATACAATCCCAAGATCCTCAGCCGTTCCTCATATGTTAGACCTACCATTCCAGGGATCATCCGTGTGAATCTCCGCTGGACATGTTCCAGTGCCAGTATGTCCTTCCTGAGGTGTGGGGACCAAAACTGGACACAGTACTCCAAATGGGGCCTAACCAGAGCTTTATAAAGTCAGACCTTTCCCATGCAAAATAGAAATTCATTTATCGATGTAACCAGAATTTCTGCTAATACGTTGTTTCCTGATTTCCTGAATCCTGTGCACTGAATAAGTTAGGAAGAGCCAGAGAGTCATACAGCACTGAAACAGACTCTTTGATCCAACTCACCCATATCGACCAGACATCCTAAATTAATCTAGTCCCATTTGCCAGCACTTGGCCCATATCCCTCTGAACCCTTCCTATTCATATACTCATCCAGACACCTTTTTAAATGTTGTAATTATACCAGCTTCCACCACTTTCTCTGGCAGGTAATCCCATACACCAACCTCCCTCTGCTTGAAAAAGTTGGCTTGTAGGTCCATTTTAAATTTTTTCCCTCTCACCCTAAACCTATACCCTCTAGTTTTGGAGTCCCCCACCCCAGGGAAAAGACCTTGTCTATTTACCCTATCCACACCCCTCATGACTTTATAAACCTCTATAAAGTCTCTCCTCAGCCACTGACGCTCCAGAGAAAACAGCCCCAGCCTCTTCCTGAAGCTGAAATCCTCCAACCCTGGCAACATCCTTGTAATTTTTTTTCTGAACTCTTTCAAGTTTCTCAACATCCTCACACAATGAAAGATTTCTCTTTCCAGTATTTTTTACATGTAATTATCAATTTCAAGCATACATTTGTGGACTTTTCAAAAAGTCAAATAGCATTTCATTGTTTCTGTTCAGCATTCATACAGACCTCAGTGAAGAAAAAATAGCATGGAAAAACAGTTTGAAGAAACTTAGTTTAAAATCTGAATGGTTCATTTTATCTTTATTGCTGGCTCATGATTCATTGTTCGAATAAAATTGGTGATTCAATCAGCTCATTTTGTGTTCATTGCCTGAAATGAATCATTTCTGATTTGTCTACATCTAAGCAATGAAATCCTTCAGGCTAAATTACTTTACTAAGCAGTGTTTTCTTAAATTCACTTCTAGAAGGTGGGTTTCACTGGCACTGCTCATATAATCACCCATTGCTACCTTCCCTAAAGAAGGTGGTGACAATTGGCCACTTCATGAACATTGCAGTCTGTGCGGTGTAGACACATCCACACTGTTATTAAGAAGGGAGGTCACGAATCCTGACATGCTAATAGAGAAGGAACACCTATATATTCCAAATGAGGATGATATCACAAAGCACTTTGCTGTACCACTTGCATTCACATGATGCACGGTGAGTGATTTCAGTTTTCAATCTTTCAGTTATTGGCTTATTGGTAGAGACTACCACTTGTGCACAGCAGATGGTTGGGATGGCCAGGTCCCAACATGTGAAAGTAAGTGTCAGCTCTGTGTTTTACATTTGGCTTATTTTGATGCCATGCCATCATTGGAGTCTATTAAGTGCATTCATGAACTTTCTTTAGGTCACCTCATGTGGTTTAAGTTTGTGTCCCTCAATTTTTTTGAACGCATGGTCTCCATTTTTCAGTGTAGCTTATTAGGTAGTACATTTATAGTGGTATTGGGACATACTTAGCTGAGAACATCCCAACATGCTGTAGTTGCTTTTGTTTTGGCCACAGGTTGAGGAAGGTCAATGTTGCAAGAAGGGTTTAACGTCACAGGCAGTGTGGTGGGTGGAATGTGGAGGAGGGGAGGTCCAGTAAGGCACAGGTGCTTGGAGTGGGAAAGCAGTAGGCAAGAAATTTTTTTTTTTTTTTATTTCAAAAATATACTTTATTCATAAATGATTTGATGGTCTGTACATTGGATCATGCCATACATATGTCCATATTTACAAACACAGATTCGACTTTATTCTTGTCCTTTACAATCCTGTGCATTTTTTCAATCTTGTATATATACATATATTTGGCTGAGGCATCAGCAGAGCCCAAAAAAACGTCTGTATGGGCCCCCTGTTCTTCTTTCGGCAGGCCGATCTTACACAGTGGTCTTTCCCCACCGCGCCTTGGCGGCAGCTGCCCCAAGCTTCAGCGCGTCCCTCAACACGTAGTCTTGGACCTTGGAATGTGCCAGTCTGCAACACTCGGTCGGGGTCAACTCCTTCAGCTGGAAGATCAACAGGTTTCGGACCGCCCAGAGAGCGTCCTTCACCGAGTTGATGATCCTCCAGGCGCAGTTAATGTTCGTCTCGGTGTGAGTCCCGGGGAACAGGCCGTAGAGCACGGAGTCCCGCGTCACGGCGCTGCTCGGGACGAACCTCGACAAGCACCACTGCATTCCTCTCCAGACTTCCTCTGCATAGGCACATTCCAGAAGGAGGTGTGTGACAGTCTCGTCCCCCCCGCAGCCACTTCGAGGGCAGCGTGCGGTGCGGCAGAGAGTCCGGGCGTGCATAAAGGATCTCACAGGCAGAGCCCTTCTCACCACCAGCCAAGCCACGTCTTGGTGCTTGTTGGAAAGTTCTGGCGATGAGGCATTCTGCCAAATGGCTTTGACAGTCTGCTCAGGGAACCGCTCGACAGGATCCGCCCTCTCCTTTTCCCGAAGGGTCTCAAGGACGCTACGTGCTGACCACTTCCTGATGGACTTGTGGTCAAAGGTGTTTTTCCTCATAAATTTCTCCACGAAGGACAGGTGATACGGAACGGTCCAACTACTCGGAGCGTTCCGCGGCAGCGAGGCCAGGCCCATCCTTCGCAACACCGGGGACAGGTAGAACCTCAGTACGTAGTGACACTTGGTGTTTGCGTACCGGGGATCCACGCACAGCTTGATGCAGCCACACACAAAGGTGGCCATCAGGGTGAGGAAGCAGTAGGCAAGAAATAACACAAAATCTGAGGCTGACACTTTGACATTGTTCTGATGGAACATCACATTGTCTTCGATGCCATATTTTAGATCAGCTATTACACTGAGCCCTTGCTGACATGTCAGATTTTTTTTATGTATCCCGAAGGCCTGCTTTGAAGAACCATTGAGTTATTTGTTTGATATTTAGCCCTCACAGAGCATTATTAAAATGGATAATCTGTATGTAAATTGACCTTTGCTGCAGCTCCTGTATTACAGCAATGAATATACAAACTTCCTCATTGGCTGTGAAGGGCTTTAACACTTCCTCTGATCAGGAATAGCACTGCACACTGCAATTTATTTTGAGCAGGATGGAGAACAATGGAAAGTCAAATGAAATCAAAGCACCTACTACTTGAAAAGCTGAGAAGCAAAGGAGGGCTTGGCACTTTTGCAAGTTTAAAGCTAGCCAAGCAAAGCACCTTAACTCATCATGTGGGAAGAGTCTTCTAAGAAAGCTTTAGATAATCTGTGAAGAATTAATGCACAACTTTGATATTAGCAGCTCGTTCTCCCCACCCACTTATTCAATTAAAATAACATTGGGACCTTTGTGTTGTTATGAACCAGGCCCGACCCTCCCAAAAACATGAAGAAGTTAGCCTGGACCCAAACTTTTTCTCATTTTAAATGCAGATATGAAGTGGATATTCCAGGTGTGATGCAGCTGGTCAAACCGCTTGGCTTTAAGTAAAATAGAATTTATTTATAGACTACAATTGAAACACAGACAAAAGAAAATGGAATTTAGAATCACTTAACTATTGGAAAATCTAACCAATCGGATACAGCACATTAACTAAGGAACTAATTCAGTAACATCCCACAATCACACCCCTTGACAAAAAAGTTAAATTGAAACACAGATTTTTACAGGCAAGAGGGAACAACATCCAAAGGAGTTTCAGGGAGAAAATCAGGACAGGAATCATCTACTAAAGCTGCAACCTTTCTTGGACTCCATCATCTTGTGACTGCCACAGAGAAACCAATATAAAAGAAACTTGAACTGGGAGAATTGACAACTCCCCTGCCATTTGTTAAACCAAGCTCTTTCTCGACACCTTGGCACCTTTGCCATTAGGGCCTCTCTTTTCAAAAAAACCCAAGGTCAAAATAACCTTGTTAAAGTGACAGTACCATTACACACTGAATCTGTTCAGTAACTGATTTCCACAGTAAGCAACTAGAAAATTAAAATTGATTGTCCATCAAATTATGTTTCCCTAGCTGTCACATGTGGTGGTCTTGCACCTATCAGTAATAGAAAAGCTCCAATACTGTTGAGCGACTCATGGACATATGGGATGGTAGCAGAATATTCATGTAATGATGGCTACTCATTGATTGGCACCGCAATCCTCACCTGCCTGGAAGATGGGACAAGAGTCCACCTTTGTACAAAGGTACTGAAGTACAAGATCAGAATCTACTTTAACTGAATGTTACAGCTGGAGTTGAGAAAGTTGATATTTATGTTTGAGTGTTTTATTATTGTTTGTAGTCCACTGTCTTTGCATTATTGATAGGAAATGAGAGAGGAGTTACATGCAAACTAAAATTAACACATTAAAAGTTTTGCTCTGTTGTATTTGTTGCTTGCCTTTGTTAAATTTGCTTTAAAAATAGGTTGCCACAATTGAAGCAGGCACTGAGTGTTGTTGCACTGGATGCTGACAACTTTGGGAATGGAAGCAGTCTTTTGAAGAGGATGAGAATGTTGGAAATGAAGACCTTGTCCATAACAGAGACAGCGTTATTGGTCTCTACAGGTTCAACAAGACCTGATTGAAATCTGGCTCCAGTAGACAAGAGTTGGGTCTAGAAAGCCGTTGTGGACTATCAACTCATCATTGGTCTTGATGCCAGTATTTGTTTTGTGTTGTGGGGGTGAACTGCAACCTGTTTTGGCTTTTTTGTGTTCCCTGTTGGTGGCTGTAATAAATGCTCCTTTTGGAATTATCCAATTACTTCCCTCTTTGTTATGTTCATGTACTGGGCATTGATCAGACGCAGTTCTGCACTGGGCATTGGTAGCAGAGTGGTGGTCCCATTTAGATTGGACGTAGCAACAGAAGATAAACTGTGTGGCATTATGGTTAAGCAGTGGCAAGGGTGAGAGAATGGCGTCATGTACAAAGGAGTGTAAGCCATGTCCTGCTATTGCCTGTGCTGTGAGCAGTGTTGCTTTGAGGCTGCTACCCCATTACACTACTGGTAAGGGACAACCAGGGAATACCAACACTTGTCGGTTACACGTAAACATTTCAAAGTTGCACAGGCAGGAGGGATTGCTGGTCTTTGGGTGGTGAGTTTTTCTGAGTGGGGTGCAATCTATCAAACCATATTTGGAATACTGTGAGCAGTTTTGGGTACCCAGGAAGTACTTTAGATAGATAGATAGATAGATAGATACTTGATTAGTAAAGGGATCAAGGGTTATGGGGAGAAAGCAGGAGAATGGAGTTGAGAAACACACCAGCCATGATCAAATGGCAGAACAGACTCAATGGGCTGAATGACCTAATTATTGTCCTAAATCTTTTCATTATAAAATGGGGCTAGAGTTGGAAATGAGGAACGTCATATGAGTGAGATAAGTGGTTAAGGTGCATTTGGTAAGATATGGCTTGAAATCCTGTGGCAAGAATCCCTCCCAAAATAACCTGACAATGCATACTCGGCCAGTAAACCTAAGATTTAGCCCTACTTCTTTGTGTTTTATTGAAATTAGACATTTGTTGGTATACTTCCTGCATAGTTTTTGATTTTTGCTTCCCTGTAGTGTGGAACCAGGCCCTTCGGCCCAACAAGTCCACACTGACCCTCTGAAGAGTAACCCACTCAGCCCTATTTCCCTCTGACTATTGCACTAAACACTATGGGCAATTTAGAATGGCTAATTCGCCCGGGTGTCCTTGGAGAAGAAGCACGCGGTGTCCACCAACACCCTGGAGTCGTTCAGGGAGAGGTGGGCGCCGCAGGGAGTGGAGTGTATTATTTCCCCGTCCAACTCTATTTTGATTTAGTCCCTACCCTCCCCTTCACTGTTTTGATCACACAGCATTGCCCTTTGGTTTGAAGGGCAGTGCTTGTCACTGGCCACTTGGGTGTTTTTCATATCTTCCTGGTGGTGGAAATTGAATAAAGATTCGTGCACTCTGTGTCCTTCACTGTGTCTCACGCTGCACACACACACACCATGGGTGCTGGGGAAAATAAGCACTACCGCACTTAGGCGGTAGTGTGGGGGTTAAATCTTAAAAAAAATTAAATAAATTTTAAAAAATGAACAGGCATATTAAGGGCAGTGCTTGTCACTGGCCACTCAGGTGTTTTCCTATCTTCCTGGTGGTGGAAATTTGAATAAAGATTCTTGCACCTTGTGTCCTTCACTGTGTGTCACACCTGCATGAAAAAAAGAAGAAGAAAAAAAGAAAAAGAAAAAGAAAAAAGAAGAATGGCTAATTCACCTGACCTGCACATCTTTGGACTGTGGGAGGAAACCAGAGCACTGAGAGGACACCCACACAGACACAGACATGGGGAGAATGTGCAAATTCCACACAGAGAGTCGCCCAAGGCTGGAATTGAACCTGGGTCCCTGGCGCTGTGAGACAGCAGTGCTGACCACTGAGCCAGCATACCACCCTATTCTTATAGATTTTAGAATGAGTGCAGTTTTGTTGATCTTTTGAAAAATGGACAACACAATACACTTTAAATAAAAGTTGTCCTTTTCCCAGTTGTTGAAAGTCCCCGTCCTGTCACACCTGCACATGCCTACGTTGAAAGAGGATTTGGACGCAAGTACAAGTATCAGCAGGAGATAGTCTTCCGTTGCAATGAAGGTTTTGAAATGATTGGTGCGAGTGTCATTAAATGCAGTGAGAATAACATCTTTGTGCCATCGCCACCTATTTGTAGATTACGTGAGTAACTGTCTCTTCAACTGGAAATAGTTTGTTACTGTCGGAATGAAAACTGAATTGAACAGTGAAATCATGGGTCAGCTTTTTGGGAATGGAAGGTGGTTTGACAGTGAACTGTTTCAGTATTTGCTATCAGTGACCCTCTGAGATTTTGAGTACACACAAGTTAGTGGAAAATTGCTAAAATTACAGTCTTATGCTCAGGGCTGTGCCACAGGTTGCACTGTGTGCTGACTCCCAGATTCGGCAATCACAAAGGGGTGAGGATTCCAATTTTTGTGCCACCACATTGTTGTTTGAAACCTCTTTAACACAGTACAATGTATTCACTCAGGTATAACTGAAAGGTCATCAACTGGAAACACAAGCAGGTTTATGTATCAAGTACTTGATCAGGCTTAATAATAATAATTGTTTCAGAACGACCATTGAAAGGTTTTATTCTTGCATCCCATTAGATGTGGATTCTATCATCTGTGAATCCACTAATGCTTATCTCAGAGAACCAATTTTGTGAAGTAACAGTAGATTACTTGAGCATGAAAACATTAAGTCAACTGAATGGCATACTCCAGAATGTGTACTTTTGCTTTATGAACACTACATTAATTCAGAAACATTGCATTATAGCAACACTGCTTTATCATTTTATTTTCATCCAATGTATAGGAACAGCAGGTTCTATGGCAAGTTAGTGTATTAAACAGAATTAATTGTGTACTTAAATTGCCCTTTCCTTTTTATATGTTTTAAACCCATTCTATGGAAGCACTATCAACTGTTGTTTCTTTCTCATTCTGTTTTCAGTATCTGCTGCTACAAGAGCAGGGGGATCAATGTCAATCTTCACCAGTTCCCTCCTGTTCCCTCTCCCCCCTTATCCCAGATCCAAATCTCCAACTCGGCACTATCCTCTTGAACTGTCCTATCTGTCCATCTTCCTTCCCACCTGTCCACTCCACCCACCACTCTGACCTATCACCATCACCCCCCACCTTAATCTACCTGTCGCATTCCCAGATACATTCCCCAACACCCCTGCTCCATGCCCTCCCATTTATCCCCCACATTTCTGATGAAGTACTTATGCTCGAAATGTCTACTCTTCTGGTCCTCGGATGCTGCCTGACCAGCTGTGCTTTTCCAGCACCACACTCTAATGTGTGAAACTTATATCCATGTCAATAATCTGGTATGTTTTGTATAGGTTACAATGGCGAGGTTGTATGGTATTGTGGTTGATGCTGTCCTGAAGGCTGAGTGGTTTTCTGTGAAGGATGGTCTGTTTAAGTTTTGGTGATTGTTTGAAGGTAAGAAGTGGAGACATAGGGATGATCTTGGTGAGATGCTCAATGTCTTTGATGACATGTTGAAGGATGTGAATAACATGGCATAGTCTCTCCACTTTGGTGAAGTACTGGCTGATGAAGAGTATTGTATTAGTCGTATCCAGTTTCTGTGTTCTGATAATATTTTGGAATTATCTCTCTGCCTCATTTAATTGGATAGAAGGTCATCTCTTCACATGTTATTCAGCCGTTGACACTTTACTCACTCCATCTGACACTTTTGATCACTTGAAGCGACTTATTATTTGACACGCCATTCACACCATTTGTATAATCTTTGGAGCTCTCTGACTTTCATCTCTCTGCCTATAAATTCTGTGTCTGTGTGCTTCTCTCGTTTCACCTAATGAACGGGCTGTGCTCCGAAAGCTTGTGATTTCAAATAAACCTATTGGACTGTAACCTGGTTTTGTGTGACTTCTGACTTTGTCCAAGGATCCAGAGGAGAAGTAGAACTGACTGGGTTGCTCAGCAGAGTGTCACCGTGGATTCAATGTGCCAAATACCCAACTTCAGTGCTATTATTGACAATGACTCTTAATATTTACACTTTACTTTTGTAATGTAACAACTAGTTTATTCTTATTGTTCAACAAAGTGATTTTTAACTATTGTTATAACAGTTAGTTAGGAGTATTGTAGCAACAATTCCAAAGTGTGGAATCATTTGAAGACCTTCTTTAATCTGAATACTGTTTGTTCAGCATCAAGGCAGAAATTATGGGCATGCACCACCAAGTTGGAACATAGTTTAATTAAATTATCTAACTTTAGTCCCTCAATTTGTTACCAAATTGACAAAGATTTGAGAGCAACTCATAGCCCCATTGCTTACAGCCTCACAAGAAAATGGGTTAACACCTCTGAAATTCTAATGTAGACAGAGGCCAAATTAGCTGTTCTGTTCCAAGTTCCAGGCTCAGGAATATAAGGAGGTGGTACATTTCACAAAATTTTTGTACCTGTTAAATTGCCAAAGGAATTTTGATGTTTGGCTGGGGCTAGGCAAACATTTTTATTTGTATCTCAAGTTGATATTAACTTTAACTATTGATTTTATTTATTTATTGTTACATGTATTGAGGTACAGCGAAAAAACTTTGTTTTTGAGCAGATCATAGTTAAGCAAGGATGTAGAGATAAGAAAGACTTACACAAAGGCATACAGGTTATGTTGCATAGTGTGTGCACTAGGCGAGAGCAAGGTCAGCATTATTTGAGGCTAGAGAATCCATCCATCAGTCTAATAACAGCTGGGAAGAAGCTGTTTCTGAATCTGCTGAGTCTGTTCAGGCTTCTGTATCTTCTGCCTGATGGAAGAGGTTGTTGGAGATCATTATTGGGATGCGAATGGCTCAGCATGATGTTGACAGTCACTCTCTGGCATTGAGTCATGAAAATGGAGTCCATGGATGGAAGGTGATGATCTGGGCTGTGCAAACACCTTCTTCTGTAGTTTCATATGATCCGGCGCAGTGATTGCCATAGCAGACCATTATGTACCCGGACAGTATGCTTTCAGTGGTGCATCTTTAGAAGTTGGTGAGGGTCCTTATGGACATCCCAGATTTCCTGAGACGCCTGTGGAAGAAGAGGCATTGGTGTGCCTTGTGACCATCGCATCTACATGGGAGGTTCAGGACACGTTGTCTGTTACTGCCACTCCTCGCAACTTGCCGCCGTCTCCCCTGACAACTTCCATTCCATTGAGGTAGATGTTTGGGTGGGGAGATGTGTTTACCCCTCCTTTCTTTCTGAAGTCAATTATCAGTTCTTTATTTTTGCTGATGTTGAAGGAGAGGTTGTTCTTACTGCAGCATGTCACCAAGCCCTCTATCTCCCTTCTGTATTTTGACTCATTGTTGTTAGATACCTGTCCAACTGTGGTGTCATCAGCGAATGTATAGATAGCATTTATTTGGAATTTGGCAACACAGCCGTGGGTGTACAGGGAGTGCAGTAAGGGGCTGAGGATGCATCCTTGGGGGGGCTGCAGTCTTGCACATTGTTGTGGAGGAGATGCAGTTGAGGCAGCATCCGAGGAGCAGTAAAATCGACGTTTCGAGCAAAAGCCCCTCATCAGGAATACAGGCACCCTGCCTCTATTCCTGATGAAGGGCTTTTGCCGAAATGTCGATTTTACTGCTCCTTGGATGCTGCCTCAACTTCTGTGCTTTTCCAGCACCACTCTAATCTAGACTCTGGTTTCCAGCATTTGCAGTCATTGTTTTTACCGAGGTGATGCAGTTACCAACCTTCACTGATTACAGTCTGTGGGTCAGAAAACTGAGGATTCAGTTGCAGAGGTTGGAGCCAAGACCAAGATCACAAAGTTTTGATATCAGTGAGAAGGGGATAATGGTGTTAAAGGCTGAGCTATAGTCAATGAGCACAAGCCTAACGCAGATGTCCTTGTTGTCCAGATGTTCCAGAGATGAGTGCAGGGTTGGGATATGGCATCTGCTACTTTGTTCCTCAATTATTACTGATTTAAGCCAATAAAATCTATTTTGCAATATTATTCAGTGAAGAATAAGTGTTTTTGTTTGGAAATGTAAGTTGTTTTCCTCTGTATATAGTATTCTTCTATCAAATACCTTGATTTGAATCTTTATTTTGAGTACAGCAATGTCTCCCTAGCTGCAATGCTTGAATCTTACTTTTTTCCAGTTGTGTGAACTCTCAGGAATAAATATCAGTCAAAAATCTGACATGTAATGGTAGAGTTGGACTATGCCTGTGAAAACTGGCACTGTTGTTTGGATGATTTCATTCAGGGATGGTATCCTGATGAGAATTAGGGAGTCAAGAATGATTTCTTGACCTGGGCAGCAGTGCATGAGTTGCAAGAATGATGATTATAAACGCCACTCTGGCTTTGAGCATTAGAAATAAGAATGGAACTAGGCAACTGCAGTTCCAGCTAAATGACAATGAGGAGGCATTGGAGCAGCTTTTGTAATATTATTTTCTCAGGGCATATTGCACATTCCATTGAAAGTCCTTGTGTACCAGTTCACTTTTTTTTTAATGACACATTAATGAACTCAAATTTGTTTAACAGTCTGAATTGAGTTGTTCCACTATCCCACAGCTGATGGGGTCGTGTACAAATAGTTTCCATTCAATTTACTCCTGCAGCTAACTGAGTCATAGAGGCATAGACATGTACAGCACGGAAACAGACCCTTCAGTAATTGGCTGGACAAGATTTTATTTAGTGAAATTCATTCAAATTTTCCGATTGTTATATATTCAAAAATGAACTGATCTTATTCAGCAATTGAATATTTCTAAAGGTTTTGGAAGCGTATGTTCTCTTATTGTTAAAATTATTAATGCCCTCTGCAATGTTTTTATATTAAAGCTATGACTTAAATAATCATAAGGATTCAGAAGTTTGCAGCTTTTCTTTGCTTCTTCCTGCTGTTGACTCAGATGCAGTGCTCTAGTAACTTGCCAGCTCATCAAGTGTAAACCCAGAAAGTAAACTTTAAAAGCAATTTAATTGGGCTGCGTCTGATATCTGTATATGTGTGCATAAAGTTTTGAGTGATGTTATGGTTGCCCTTGCCCAGGTCATTTGAGGGCTGCCTAACTTACTGGAACATGCACATTCCTCTCTCACTGACATCAGTTAGATAATATTGAGCAAGCATTTAACTTTGCTCATGTAAACTGACAGTTCAGTGTAGCACTGCGACTGGACTGTATTTGTGGGTGTGCCATGTTTTGGTTTTAACATTATGTTGAGGTCCTATCCGCCTCTTAGTTGAGATGTAAAAGATCTGAAGTCCTTTTCTGATGAAATGTCTGGAATTCTGAATGACAGTTGTCCCTTTACTGACGGGGCTCATTAATGAGTCACCTGTTCTATTGCTGCTTGAATAAACCTAGAGATTTGTTTGAATACCGTAATGACTGTGTGGCTGATAACAGTAACAATAAAAGTAAATCACAGCCCTGAGGCTGTCCTGAGGATGTAAAGGTGCGATGTTATACAAATCTTTCTTGGGCCTCACATGGTATATTGCTTCTACTTATTGGAACATCAGGAAAACATTGTAGAAATAATTCCACAAGTACTATAAGACTGCTTGTGGCTAATCCTATGAGGAGATCATAGAGTCTCTTCAGTGTGGAAACAGGCAATTTGGCCCAACAAGTCCACACCAATCCTCTGTAGAGTAACTCGCCCAGACCCATGCATTACTCTATATTTACCCCTGACTAATGCGCCTAATCTATACATCTGACCTCTATGGACAACTTAGCATGGCAAATTCACCAAACCAGCACATCTTTGGATTGTGAGAGGAAATCAGAGCCACCAGAGGAAGCCCGTGCAGACACTGGGAGAATGTGCAAACTCCACTCAGGCACTCACCTGAGGGTGGAATCAAACCCAGGTCCCTGGCAATGTAAGCCAGAATACTAACCACTGAGCCACCATGTCACTGTCAGATCTGTCAGGAACCATCATGTTGGTCTGTGTTGTACCAGCCACTCAGAACAAATATGGTAAAAGACATGATAGGGAAAACAACGATAGATTAATAAATGTAGCTAATTTGAGATCTGCAAGTTAGTCAAACCTCATTAGTTCTAAATGTCACAGAAAGAGTTAATGATAGTTTGCATGGATTTTAGAATGCTCTGTTCCTAGAAAACTATTGATTTTGGAAGCTGGAGTACAGAGGATCTATAACATTACAGAATGATGGAACAGTGTTCTGGATGGTCTGTTTCTGTTCATTTGCTCATAGAGAATGAGCTGAGTCAAAGAAGATGCTATTTGTATGGATGGCCAACAACTTGGTCCTGGGATTTTTAAAAGAGCTCTAAATGCATAGACAGCTGGTTAAGCAGAGGGGTTTAACAAGGTACAGAATGGATTCTCAACATCATCAATAAGTTAAGCGTACATCATATTGTGCTTATGTGGATATGAAGCAAGCAATGACTATCTCCAAGAAGAAAGTCTACTGATCACAGCTTGATAGTTGACAGAATTGCCACTAAAATGCCCAATGAGTGAATATAACATTTGTGCAAGTGTATATATTTTTCACCTATATACTGCTCAGTAACCTGTCATCCAAGCAATTCTGTTAGGTCTAACTTCCCTCAACATAACATAGTACCCTCAGGTCGGTTAAATGGTCTGTTTCCATACTGTAGGGATTCTATGAAGCATCTGTGAAACAGCTAAATGGTTTACAGCAGCATGATCATCCAAAGCAAGCCATCTATCGAACAACTGCAGACATATCGGATGTTATCAATGGATTATGCAAGTGCTCTGCACCAAGAATCATTTGGCTGGATGTGGCACTGGCAGGCTATGGCATTAAGAGGAAAATGTTCCAACTCAAGCAAGTGACATTTTAATATTCTCCCAAATTTAAACTTTGGCACTTTCATAATAATACAGAACAGACCAAGTTAGCAAATAAGAAAGAGATCCATTTCCATATGACCTGAGAAGATAGTGATCACTCAAAAACTTGAACATGTTCCATGTAATTCTGAGCTTCAAAGAATGCTGGAAGTTAAAGAGACATTCCTTTGATTCTTATGAGCCTGTGTAATAGATGGCCTTTCATTTGATACATGCACAGACTGTTTTGACTTTATAATTATCATGGTGTAACATATCCCCATAATCAGTACACATGTGGAATTCGGCAGATGCCTTTTACCACTATATGCATTTGCAATTAAGGATTAATGTGCTTACAATGTCAGCATTCCATCCACTTAACTTAGATCTGTCTCTCATCTATGCAGTCCTTTTGCAGGTTGCTGGAAATGTCGGAGAACTTGAACCTTGTTCGAATGGCCATTGGGGATTTCATGGAGAGGCAGCGCTTATTAGCTGCTAATAAGCAGCACTTTATTGCTGTTTTGGGCTTGTTTTAGATCAGCAATGAAGCAAATCTACAACAGCATTTATTCAATAAGATATCTCTCAGATTCTCAAAATTAGCTCTCGCTCAGGGATAGTGGTGGTGTGCAGGGCAGTGGGGTGTTGGTTATGGGGGTTAAAGCTTTTTGTATAGTTGGAATAGAGTCTGTTTGATTTAATTCTTGATTGAAGATGACCTGCCAGTGCAGTTTCACCACTACTGATCAATATTGTAGGCCGGTGATATATTTTTGCCTGGCTGTAACTGTACATGACATCATTTCACTAGGCATTGCATGATTATTGTTACCTGTTATCCAGGAGCACTTCAGCATACAGCTTAACTCAGATTCACATGTGTAGACCCTGAATTAGTCCAGCACACACTTATTTGGACTTCACAGAATAACAGAATTGTTAAAGTGCAGAAGGAGACTGTTTAGTCTATCATGTCTGTGGTGCACGGAGTATTTTGTGTTTGTGTCAGTTTTCTGATTCTTTTTCCCCCTAACCCTATACATTGGTTCTACTTAAGTAAGTATTTAATACTCTCTTGATTGCCTCAGTTGACTCTGTCTCCTCCACCCTTCTGGGCAATGAATGTCCACACCCAAGCTTCACACTGTATGAAATGTTTTTCTTCATCTTGCATTTGTTCCTTTTCCAAAACATCTTAAAACTGTGTCAACTGCTTCTCCATCCTGTTTCGAGCAGTAACAGTTTCTTCCAATTTTTCTTCATGATTTTGAAAACTCCTATCAATTCTCCACTTAGCCGCCTTCTCTCCACAGAAGATGATCCGAGATTCTCCAAAGTTTCCTCATAACTAAAGTTTCTCAGTTGTGAAACCTTTCTCTTAATTATCGTCTGCGCTCTCTCCAATGTGTTTGCATCCTCCTAAAGTGTGGCATCCAGAACTAGACACAGTTCTCCAGGAGAGGTCTAACTCACATCCCATATTAAGTTCAGCATATCCTCCTGGCTCATGTTCTCTGTGCCCATTAATGAAATCTAGAATATTGTATGCTTTATCAAATACTTTTGCATCTGTCCTGCTGCCTTTAATGACTTACACAAATTTACACCAAGGTCTCACTGTTCCTGCATTGGCTGTAGAGCAATATGCTTTATTTTACACTTTCTTTCCATTCATTGTACCACCTCATGCTTCCCTATATGGACTCATCACCCATATACTCCACCAACTTGTCAGTATATTTTTGAAATTCTACAATGTCTTTCTCACAGTTCATATTTCTCCTATGTTTATATCAACTGCACAATTTGAAAATTATCCCTTGCCCTCTAAGACAATGCATATGTATATCAGAAAAAAATCAGATTCCCAAACCTGACCCCTGGGGAGCTCATTACAAATCTCCCAACAGCCCAAAACATACCATTAACCAGAGTTCTTTAACTCTGATTTCAGTAACCCAGCCAATTTTGTCTCCACATTGCTCGCATCCTTTTTCTTCCATGAACTATAGCTTCTTTATATGTCTGCTATGTGGCGCTGTATCATTGCCTTCGGAAGTCCATGTACATTGCATCAACAGCATTCCCTTCATCAGCCCTCTTTGTTATCTGTTCAAAAAACTCTATTCTCCCTCAACAAATCCATGCTTGTTCTTTTAAATTAACCCATATTTTTCTGTTTGACTATTCATCCTATATGTTGTAATTTGTTTCTAGAAGTTTCTCCACCACCAAAATCAAGCTGGGTGATCTTTAGTTGCTGGATTCTTCTTTTCAACAATTACATTAGTCCTCTGGCATGATCCTGAGTCTAGAGAAGAGTAAAGGATTATGGTTAACCTTTCTGCATTTTCCACTCTTGCTTACTTCAATAGCTTTGGATGCATCCCATCCAGACTTGAACTAAAAACAAGTAGCGATGTAAATACTCAGTAAGTCTGGTACAATTTGTAGAGCTGGAAAGAATGGTATTATTTTCAGTCAGACATGATGCCTTCAGAATGGAAGGAGGGTAGAAATGTGATGGATTCTATGTCATTGATAAGGAGGTTGTCAGGAAAGAAAAAAAGGGATAGGGAAGAGCAAGGGAGAGTATAAATTGTTTTAGGTAATGTACTTTCATGACCTCTTGTCTCTCCAGTGATTGTATACCAAACACAAGCTGCAAGTTAGAAGTGTGTTGGAATGTTGTTCACTTGCCTGGATGAGTGCTGTGACTGCAACGCTCAAGAAACTTGACATTTCCCAGGGCAATTTATCACCTAATCCACCACATTCAACATTTGTTTCCCTCACCATTGATGCAGTGTGGCAGTAGTCTTCACTATTACGATATGCAGTGCAGTAACTAACCAAGGCTCTTCCTACAGCATCTTCCAAACTCTTGATCTCTGCCATCTAGAAGGACAAGGGCAGCAGATGCATGAGCACATCACCACTTGCTCGTCCTCCTCTCAGCCACACACCTCAAGGCTTGGAACTATATTGCTCCAGTTTTATTACTGTTCTGTCAAAATCCTGGAACTCTCTTCATAAAGGCATAGCAGGGGTAATGACACATTCTTGTTCCTGATGAAGGGCTTTGGCCTGAAACCTCGATTTTCATGATCCTTGGATGCTACCTGACCTGCTGTGCTTTTCCAGCAACACACTGATCTCCAGCATCTGCAGACCTCACTGTCTCCTAATGACACAGCATGGACAGCTACAGTTCAAGAAGGAAGCTCACCACTGCCTTCTCCAAGGCAATTATGGACAGGCAATGAATGCTGGCCTAGCCAGCAATGTCCACATCTATTGAATGAAATCTTAGAAAAAAATGTCCGGATACATTTCTCCAAAATCCCCCCTTTAGCAAAAGCCAAAATCATTGCATTCACTATCTATGCAATTACAAATCACCTAATATATTTGGTGATACAATACTGAGAATTCTTGTTCATAAAACTGTGAATGCTAGTTTTTTTTTGCTCTATCCATATGTACTGCATTCATAACCAATTAATGTACATGTGCATTTTATCATTGTCATATGTTATATGATGATTCCTGGGGTGACGTTCCATCTCTGGGAAATATTCTTCCTGATCTGAGTGCTGTTGCTGTGTTGGCTGTTGCTGACACATTGCTGTAAATGTGGAATGGTGGACCTCTAGGAATGACAACTGTTCCGTAGTCTTGTGTAATTGGTCCTATTTTCCTCATCAGCTGTCTATAGTGAAGGAGCAGCTTCTCTAGTTGTGCAGAGACATCTGCAGTTGTGATAATATGATTAGCTTTTCATGTCTACTACATGCGTTCAAGGTAATAATGGCTCTACCCAGGTCCCAAAGTGCAGTGTGAGCTGAATTTTGGCAAAATTGTTGAATGCTTACCTTCTGACTGGCCCTTCAAAGCTCAGCTGTGGCAATGACAGTGAAATTTGGCTTTCTGTTGTTTTCCTTTGATGTTATACCTCACTCTTGTTCCTACGTTTGGCTTTAGTTATATTTTTAGCTAGTGGAAGAGCAATTTGGTTGTGGCATATCATTTTGCTTGAGAATGTGTATTTCTCTACTTGTGCTTTTTCTTGCTAGGATTATATAACCCTTTCATTTGACTGGGCATACTATGGAGATGACAAAATGATGTTGAATTGCCAAATCATTTATGAAGCGGCTGAATTCTTCATTTGTGAATTGAGGTGCATCGTGGCTCACCATGGTGTCAGGAATGTTATATTGATTGAAGTGCATTTCCAGGCATTCCATTTCCAAATGTCTTATGAGTCATTGATGACGTATAGTTAGAACAGTAGTTGACAGTGACTAGGTAGTCAGAATGAAGAATATGAGAATGGAAGGGTTTATTCCATTTCATCCATAGTCTCGCTGGGAGCTCATGAGTCATGCTGAACTTGGTATTTGCTACTGCAATCACAGCAGTGACTAATATGGTCATTAATCTGCTTGCTCGTTTTTGGCCAGTAGAGCATGTTTCATGATTTCCTCCGTATAGACTGAAATCCTGCTGACTTGCATGGAATTGCTTCAGCATCTCTTTTCTCTTTGTCTTGGGTTAATTATTGTATTTCTTTGTATAAAATGCCAAGCCTGGCTATTGCTTCGTTTCTTTGTGCCAAGTATTGTACTTCAGGAACCAAGGTATCCTTGATTATTTCAGGTTATCCTTGCATCAAAACTTCCTGCAGCTTTTGGAGAGTTGTGTATGATGTAGTTATGTGAGCATGATGCTTGTCTTTCAATTAAATACCTCAGCTGGCATGATGACTTCCAGGATGAGCTGTTGCTTCTTGTTGAACCTGGAAAATTTCACACGTACCTCAGCATCCTAAATTGTCCTCATATACAATGCTGCTGTGGACAACATGCCTGCTTCCTTTGTTTGTATGTCACTTTCAAATGGTATTTTTGCAAAAGGAACAGCATACTTTACAGATACATTGGAGTAAATGATAGTGCTTTGAGAAAGGTGCTTGGAAATGGCTTCAGTAAGATTCTACTCTCACTTTGTCTCTCCCAAACAGATATTAATTTAAATGCTCACAAGCTAAGATATTAGCTAAGCACACTCTTTTTCTCAATCTCTACATAACTTCATGTAATTGCTATTAACATCCGGGATGCAAATGCAACTAGTTGTCTTTGTTGCAAACAATACAATCGTACAGCATAGAAATACGCCCTTAGACTAAAACTGGAACAATACAAAAAACATTAGCAATGGGCCCATTGGTCCATCATGTCTACGCTGACCTATAAATACCATACCATACTAATCCCATTTATCTACACTTGGCCCATAGCGTGCTATGGCCTGGCATTTTAAGTACTTATCTGGATGCTTCTTAAATGTTGCAAGATCTCCCTCCACTACCCTCTCAGGCAGCATGTACCCTATTTCTGCCACCCTTGGTGATTTTTTTTTCTCAGATCTCTTCTCAACCACCTTCCCTTCATCTTAAACTTATGTTCTCTGATCTTAGACACACCCATCATGGGGAAGAGATTATTGTGACGGACACTGACTATTCCTCTCATAATTTTGTATACTTCAATTAAATGCCCCCTCAGTCTCCCCTGCTAAAAGGAAGACAAACCCAGCCTATTCTGTCTCTCCTCAGAACTGAGACCTTTCAATCCTGGGCAACATCCTGGTGAATCTCCTCTCCACACTTTCCAGTGTAATCAAGTGCTTCCAATACTGTGGTGACCAGAAATGCACACTGTGTGAAAACATCTTCTCCAAGTCCACTCTATCCAGACCTCTCAGTATTCTGTAAGTTTCAATGAGATCCTCCACTCACCCATTTGAGTACAGACCCAAGGTCCCAAATCTGTGGTCTAACCAATGTTGTATAAAGTTGTAATAAGGCTGTCTTTGACTACACCCTGACTAATAAAGGGAAGCATCTTGTATGCCTTCTTCACTACCCTATCTACCTGTGCTGACACCTTCAGGGATCTATGAACTTGGACACCAATATTCCTTTGTTCCTCAGTCCAGAGCCACTAAATATGATCTGTTTGGAATTCCAGAAGGCCTTCAACATGGTGCCACTCAGGAAGCTCCTAAATAAGATGAGAGCCTATAATGTTAGAGGCAGTGTACTGGTATGGATAGAGGATTGGCTGACTGCCAGAAGGCAGAGAGTGAGGATAAAGGAGTCTTATTCAGATGGCAGTCATGACAAGTGAAGTTCTGTAGGATCATTATTGGGACTACAATTATTCATGTTATACATTAACAATCTGGATGAAAAAATTGAAGTCATTCTTGTTAGTTTGCAGATGACACAAAGGTAGATGGAAGAACAGGTAGTTTTGAGGAGGTGGGGAGGCTGCAGAAGGGCTTGGACAGATGAGGAGAATGGGCAAAGAATTAGCAGATGAAATAATTGTGGGAAAGTGAGGATATGCACTTTGCTCAGAAGAATAGAAGCATTGACTATTTTCTAAATGGGGAAAGGTTTTAGAAATCTGAAGAACAAAGGGACATAGGTGTTCTAGTTCAAGATTTTCTTATAGTCAATATGCAAGTTCAGTTGGTAGTTAGGAAAGCAAATGCCATGTTAGCATTCAATTTGACAAGGTTAGAATACAAGATCAGGGATGTACTACTGAGGCTCTAAAAGGCTCTGGTCAGACTGCATTTGGAATATTGTGAGCAGTTTTGGGCCCCATGACTAAAAATGAATGTGCTGACCTCTAGCGGAGGTTTGCAAGAATCATCATAAAGTTGAAGGCCTTGGTCATTTGAGGAGAAGTTGAGAATTTTGGGTCTGTACTTAATAGGAGTTCAGAAGGGTGAGTGGAGGATCTCATTGAAACTTGCAGAATACTGAGACGACTGGATAGAGTGGATGTGGAGAAGATGTTTTCACAGGTAGGAGAGACTAGGACCCAAAGCTACAGCCTCAGACTGAAGTGATGACCCTTTAGAACTGAGATGAGGAGGAATTTGACAACTAATTGCCACGGAAGGCTGTGGCAGAGATAGATAGATAGGTTGGTTAGTAAGGGCATCAAAAGTTATAGGGAGAAAGCAGGAGAGTGGCATTGAGAAACACATCAGCCATGACTGAATGGCAGAGCAGACTCAGTGGGCCAAATAGCCTAATTCTGCTTCTATATCTAATGATCTTATAGCCTAACCATGAAAGATTGGTGCAACAAGTCTTCATTCAAATGTGACAACAGCTGCTTTCAACATCAAAACAATACTGAATTGAATAAGGCAAAGGATCCTATATGAACTGAGATTAATGGAACACAAAGGGAGAAGCTTTCAGTAACTGATACAGCTGGGGTTGTCATAACTGAACATCACTATCCTGTGACATAACAAATAGGTGCTTTGCAGAGAAGGGTCTTCCATTACACACCGCTGAGTTTCTAATGGCTGCTGAAGATGTTCCTACACTCATGTAAAATCTGTTGTGGTTTCTTAAGTTTGGACTGAATACAGAATGTTCAGACCACTATTGTGAGGTTTTTAATCAATGGAGTGAATTGGGTCTATGTTTTGCCAAAATATTTGAAATTACATTCAATAATGAGGACTAACTAGGCACTCTGGAACAGTGCAACAGTTTAGTTACCTTTGTTGTTATAACCCCCATTAATTATATTAAAATATCATTTTGTGATTTTGTGGTTTTCTAACTTTTTTTCTGTATAGCAGTAAACTGTGGTGATCCAGAAGAGATTTTGAATGGATATTATGAAGCAAATTATAATTTGGGAAGTAAAGTTATATATCATTGCAATGAAGGGTAAGTATTCTGTTTTGCAAATTGCTGAATTGTTTTGCTGAAGGATTATATTTTTGAAGCGATTGTGCTTTTGGGGATTGTCACAGTGACTCCTTATACAAAGTTAGGTAGACAGGCAGGTAGTACTGAGGAAGTGGGGAGGCTACAGAAGGATCTAGACAGGTTGGGAGAGTGGTCCAGGAAATGGCTGATGGAATTTAACGTGAGCAAGTGCGAGGTCTTGCACTTTGGCAAAAAGAATATAGGAATGGACTACTTTCTAAATGGTGAGAAACTTAATAAAGCCAAAGCACAAAGGGATCTGGGAGTGCTAGTCGAGGATTCTCTAAAGGTAAACATGCAGGTTGAGTCTGTGATTAAGAAAGCGAATGCAATGTTGTCTCTTATCTCAAGAGGGTTGGAATATAAAAGCAGAGATGTACTACTAAGACTTTATAAAGCTCTGGTTAGGCCCCATTTGGAGTACTGTGTCCAGTTTTGGTCCCCACACCTCAGGAAGGACATACTGGCACTGGAACGTGTCCAGCGGAGATTCACACGGATGATCCCTGGAATGACAGGTCTAGCATATGAGGAACGGCTGAGGATACTGGGATTGTATTCGTTGGAGTTTAGAAGATTAAGGGGAGATCTAATAGAGATGTACAAAATAATACATGGCTTTGAAAAGGTGGATGCTAGAAAATTGTTTCTGTTAGGCGAGGAGACTAGGACCCGTGGACACAGCCTTAGAATTAGAGGGGGTCATTTCAGAACGGAAATGCGGAGACATTTCTTCAGCCAGAGAGTGGTGGGCCTGTGGAATTCATTGCCACGGAGTGCAGTGGAAGCCGGGACGCTAAATGTCTTCAAGGCCGAGATTGATAGGTTCTTGTTGTCTAGAGGAATTAAGGGCTACGGGGAGAACGCTGGCAAGTGGAGCTGAAATGCGCATCAGCCATGATTGAATGGCGGAGTGGACTCGATGGGCCGAATGGCCTTACTTCCACTCCTATGTCTTATGGTCTTATGTTCTGATTCCAAATTTGTTTTTAACAAGTGCTCAGATAGTAAGAAGAATGTTTTTTTGCAGACAGGATAATATATGTTGTGTTGTGAGTGAGGAAGGTGTCTGTGTAAAGTTTTGCTTCATTGGAAATGTGGTGGGGTGTTTCAAAGGTTACATGAAACAGTTTCCCAGTAAATTTCAGATTTATTATTCATGCTGCTGCAACGGCATTGACAGATGTTGTCTCCCTCTTCAGGTTCTTTCAAATCTACCACTTATATTTGCTGTGTAGTGACTCAGCTTCCTTTAACTCTACTTGCATCATATTAGCATCACTATGGACATCTTCTAAAGTCCAAGCAATAGAAACAGCACCAGATCTTGCCAGAAAATAGAATCAGTGGACAAAATATTGATCAAATCAGAGTGTAGAAAGCTGACGTTACCTCACATCACCCCTTTCAAAAATGCCTTCATCATATTGTCCCACTGAAGTATTTAAGGGTCAGATGATGAACCACAGGAGCAAGGAGCCTGGGGTCAGATGTCCCACCTGTAAGAGCTTCTGGCCAAACAAACACCCATAGCCCTTCTGTACTTGATTCACCTGAGTCCTCTGATCCGGGAAGGAACAACTCATAGGTGAGAGACACCATGAAGGGGGCATGCAGGATGAAGATTGCAAGGATGAAAGGTTGTGGGCAAGGGCCTTGGCAACAAGGGCAGAGGTAGTTGTTGGAGAGTTTTCCCTTCCTGATGTTTGGGTTATTCAGTCAGATGCTGAGAGCTCTGGAAGCTAGCAAGAAAACACCAGAGTTTGCATCCCTGCATGCCACTGGGTCAGTAATATTTGAATTATATAGCAGTTTGCTTATTGAAATTAATTAGTGGTTTAATTTCCTGATCAGTATGCCATAGTAATTTCATTGTAACATTTTAACTTATTTTTCTCACAGTAGTGATTTCTCTTGATTTTCTACAATAGTTTGATTTACTTTTCTAGGTACAAACTAATTGGTAATGATAGTAGGTTGTGCACAGCCACTGGTTGGAGCGGTGAGGTCCCAACATGTAAAAATAAGTTTAGGGTTCTAGATTTTGTAAAATGACCGACTGGATTTTCTTCACTTTTAATCATAAAGCATTTCAAGAGATGAAGTGTTGACTGAACTATTCAGAATGTCTACAGTATTTTGATGGCTGTCAGAAAATTTTCAGAGTGAGAAGATAATTCTTGTTCAGTATTTCGCTTCAAATTTCTCTATTTAGAAAGTGAAGTTTAGAATAAGAAATGACCATCGACCAATCAAATTTCTTCCAATCGTCCACAGATTTGTCTTTCTTTTATTTAACTTCTCTGACCACTGAAGACAAAACTTCAGATTAGATACAGCAGGGTGGAGACTTGGGCAGAGAAATCATAGGTGGAGTTTAATCCGGGTAAATGCAAGGTGATACATTTCAGAAGATCTAATGCAGGAGAGAATTTTATAGTAAATGGCAGAACTCTTTAGTTGTGTCAACATACTGATGGATCTAGGCATATAGCTCTGTACTTACCTGAAAGTGGCAAGATAAGTGGATAGGGTGGTCAAGAAGGCATATAGATTGCTTGCTTTCATTGTTTGAGCTTAAGAGTATAAAAATTGGTAAGTCAAGTTGAAGCTGTATAGAACTTCAGTTAGGCCACATTTGGAATAATGTGTACCATTCTGGTCACCATTCTACCAGAAGGATGTGGAAGCTTTGGAGAGGGTACAGAAACAGTTTACCAGGATGTTCCCTGATTTGGAAACTGAGGGGAGATTGGGTAAACTTGGTTTGTTTTCATTTGAGCTTCGAAGAAAGAGGGCAACCTGACAAAATTATGAGAGACATGGATGGAATAGATAGTCAGACTATTTTTTTATTCCCAGCGTAGAAATGCCATTAACTAGGGGACATAGGTTTATTATAAAAGGAGGAAAGTTTTAAGGAGATGTGAGATGCAAGTTTCATTACAATATCCACATAATGATTTGCATTTATTTTCATGTTCTCTTAGTCTTATGTGACCTCTCATCTTTTTTAAATCAACTTTTAATGTTTTTATTTGGTAAGTAAAGCTCTCGCTTTTTGGGTATACACTGGCCCTGCACTATACAGGGCGAAGGTGGGTACTGCAGATGCTGGAGATTAGAGTCAAGATTAGAGTGGTGCTAGAAAATCACAGCAAGTCAGGCAGCAATTGAGGAGCAGGAAAATCAGTGTGGATACCTAATGAAGGGCTTTCATCAGGAATAAATGTGTGAATATCTCCTGGAGCACTGAGAGGGTGATAAGTGCCAGAATAGTGTTGGAGTTAGGTGCAGTAATAATGTTTAAGAGGCATCTTGACAGATATGTTTATAGGCAGGTAATAAAGAGATAGTTTAAAAAGGCATCATGTCAGCACAGTATTGGTGGGCCAACTGTCCTCTTCTTGTCCTGTACTGTTTTTTGATACCTGCCCTCACATTTCTAAGATGTCTTTGGTCTTTTGTTTTCTGTGGATAGCATCTCCTTGGTCTAAATCTGACACTCTGAGAGATCATTAATTGAGCAAGCTCAGTGCAATAATGGGTCAAATGAATTAATTCTGCACCTATTTTTGAGCTTTCAATTTAATTTTCTCCTTCTGGACATATTTTAAACCAGATGTTTGTCCAGCTCTTATTTGAGAAAATTAATCGAAATGTGTAATAATAGTTCTAGTGAGAACCTTGTTCACACTGATATCTGCAGGCTAAAGATTCTTTAAAGAATTTATTCTGTGATGCTCTGCACTGGGAAAGCATTCTTGCCAAGAAAACCCAGAAAACAGCAGAATTGAGAGGACAAAACTTTTTCAATTAGGAGTGCTACTAACCTTGCCATTGCCAATCTCCATGTACTTTGACTGTTGTGGTTTTTTTAGTGTCATTATAATCATCCTGATTGTAAGACATATTATTTCCAATCCTGTTTGTGGATTGAATTTGGCCCTTTCTCACCCATAGCCTGCTCAGTTTGGGTTCTCCCAGAATAAAACCAATCCAGGGCTCATCCAAATTTCAATCCAGATAAGTTTGCAAAACTATGTAATAAATTGTTCCTAGCCTATGTTGGCACTAATAGGTTTCTGTAAGAGTTGCAAAGGTAAACAGTTAGGACACTATTAGGTAGACCAGATCCAATTTTTAAATTTGTTCTTGGAACGTGAACATTGCGAGTACGTAATTGTAGCTATATTGTCGCAATCAGCTGTTTAGTGTTGCTATATTCTCGGATATGGCAACTGCATTAAAGATTGACCTTTCATTTGAAAGTGGAGCTGGGGTGGAAAGACATAAGAAGAAAATGCATGGAGTGTTCTGACTGCAAATTATTGTTGCTTCCCTCCATGTCTTCCACCTCCAAACCAATTAATATTTTTTTTAGATGGAAATAAAATTAAGGGCTAGGCTCATTTCTTAATGCCATTAGATTTAAATGTTGTTTCCTTGTTAACTTTAATTTTAGATTTCTTTTTCTTTAAGCTTGATAGCCTTCAATGGTGTCTTTAATTCTTTTGGCAAATATTTTGACTTTGTCTTTTTTCTTTCTCTTTATGCCTCTCCCAGTCAACTTGGTTTCCATTATGATTTGCATTTAATTTCATGTTCTCTTAGTTTTATGCAACCTCTCATCTTTTTTAAATCAACTTTTAAAGTTTCATTTGGTAAGTAAAGTTTTCGCTTTTTGGGTATATACTGGCCCTGCACTATAGTAAATGTGTGAACACCTCACACTGTTCATCTGCAGTTAGTCCCTAGTTTGCTGTCTTTGGTCTCTAACTAATTGTGTAAAAGTTTGCCTCAGCAAAATTTTCATAACTGTACCATTGAAATTAATAATACTGCAACAAGGGAACATTTGTTCAAGTCTAGCCTGTGCCTCCTTGTTGATTGTCAGACAACTATTGCTCCAGCAAACTATCTTGAATGCACTCAAAAAAATGCTCCACCTCTCTGACTTGATCTATCCCATATAAAATATCCCATTAAAACAATTTTGTTTTTGCTGCAACGTTCTCTGGTGCCTCAACACCAGCTCCATAGGAAAGAAAACCAAGCAGCTACTTTCTGCGCAGGTTGAGGAAAGCCCATTTCTCCACCCCCACCCCCCCTTTCCCCCCTCCCCCAGCCCCCACCCCATCCTCACCACATTCTACAGAGAGTACCCTGAGCAGCTGCATCACTGCCTGGTTCGGGAATTGCACCGTCTTGGATAATAAGACCCTACAACGGAAAGTGAGGACAGCTGAAAAGATCATCGGGGTCTCTCTGCCCTCTATTACAGGCATTTACACCACATGCTGCATCTGCAAAGCTAACAGCATTGTACATGACCCCACACATCCTTCATTCAAATTCTTCTCCCTTCTGCCATTTGGCAGAAGATACTGGAGCATTCGGTATCTTACGGCCAGACTGTGCAATAATTTCTTCCCTCAAGCCATCAGGCTTCTTAACACCATATGATCACACTCTATTCCATTTGCAATTTTCAGACAACTTTTTGAATTATCGCTAAAATAATATTTTATTAATGATCATTCATTGTTACATTGTAAATTGTCTACCACTATGCCTATTGCCTTGTCAGGATTCACTGTGCTGCCTTGCATCTTTTGCACTTTATGCTGCCTTGTGTATGACTGTACTCTCGTGTAGTCTGTGTTCATATAACACCTTGGTCCTGGAGGAACACTGTCTTGTTTTTATTGTGCCAGCTGTATATGTTAGAAATGACAAATAAAGCTGCTCTACTCCACTATGAATTAATTCTACATTCAACCTGTTCACTCTTGATATCAAAGCAGTTGAGAAAGTTCCAATTTGAGTACAAGTCCTCAACTGCAACCATTAGATTCTATACTGATTACTTACTGCTAATGGAAAATTGTGTTTCAAACATTTGCTTGAAAACTTCAATGAGGTAGATTAGTGCAGTCAGTTGATAGCGTTTTTTTATCATTGGTTACAATTTTGTTATTAAGCTTATGAGATAAAAAGGGACAGCAGTAGCATGAAGGGTGGAAACCAGCATGCTATTGTAAATGGCTGTTTTTTTATACAAAATGCAGGGGTATGGTTACAGTGAGTTCCCCAAAGTTCAGCACACAATGTTGTTTTGATATACATTAATGGCATTTGGAACAATTGTTAAACTTGCTGATCGCATGCAACTTGGAATTGTTGGAAACAGTGAGGATGATAGTGATAGATACGAAGAGGACATAAAGAGTTCCATGGACCATATGGTTATATGGTGGATGTGTGAAGTTATGTATTTTGGCAGAAAAAATATAGAAGCAATACATGTTAAATGACACCAATCTGTGTTTGGGCACAAATCTTTGAAGATTGTAATGCCCATTAATAATGACAGCAATCAATAATGTATTTGGGATTATGGATGTTATAAATAGTACAATGCAAAGATGAGGGAAAAAATGCTAAACACTAATTCAACTCTCTCTGGAGATTTGTGTCCATTTTATTTTTGGTGATCACCCTTTAGGGACAAGAAAGCTGCTGAGAAGTGCAGAAGATATTTGTTAGAATAGTTTTAGAATGAAAGATTGCATTTACTTGGACTAAAGGCAGCATGGTGCCTCTGTGGTTAGCATTGCTGCCTCACAGCACCAGGCCGGGTTGGATTCCAGCCTCGGGTGACTGTCTATGTGGAGTTTGCACATTCTCCCTGTGTCTGTGTGGGTTTCCTCTGGGTGCTCCAGTTTCTTCCCACAATCTAAAAATGGGCAGTTCAGGTGAATTGGCCATGCTAAATTGCTTATAGTGTGAGGGGCAAATGCAGGGTAGGGGAATGGGTCTGGATGGGTTACTCTTTGGAGGGCTGGTGTGGATTTGTTGGGCCGATGGGCCTGTTTCCATACTATAGGGAATCTAATCTAAATAATTTGGGATCCAGAGCAGAAAAGGCTGAAATAGATTTGCTAAAGGTATTTCAATTCTAGAGATTGAATGATTGAAGGTTGATAGAACACATTACAGGTGATTGGCCAAAGAACCAAAGGTGAGACAGTAATTAGGAATTATACATGCCTCTACAAGGCTTCATTGTGTATTGTAATCATTTCTGGGGGAAATTATGGAGCTGGATTGATCTAGTTCTGTTTAGAAAATAATTCAATTTTTTAAATTCATGCACAGGATGTGGGCGTCTCTGGCTAGGCCAGCATTTATTGCCCAGAGGGCAGTTAAACCAACCACATTACTGTGGGTGTGGAGTCACATTTAGGCCAGTGGAGGTAAAGATGGCATTCATGGTCATCATTAGAGTCTTAATTCAAGATTTTGATTAAATTCAAAATCCACCATCTGTTATGGCAAGACTTGAATCCATGTCCCCAAAACTTTGCATAGGTCTCTGGGCTAACAATCCAGTGATAATGCCTGTACCAGTAGGCCGTCATCTCCCTATAATGTCTTGGTAATGCTGGAGACTTACTCCCAGCAAAACTAGAAGTTAAATTCTTCACCTCCACCTTTAAAATAAATAAATAGAAAAATCACAACAGTGGCTATTTTCAGCTTGAGCACTCCTGGTATGAGCCAGCAGCATAGGAGTGGCAACTGTAAATAAGTGTTGTAGCCATGTGTAGAGTTAGTTCAATATGAAGTAAGAGATTGTTACAAGTAGACTTTCTTTATTATTAAATCGTCAAGTAATTCATGATTTTAAATTTTCAGACTGCAATAAATACTGAAAATGCAAAGGCATAATATTCACTTGGAAAGTTTGTTAGTGGCAAAATCCATGTTTGTGTACTTGAACTGCAACTGCAAGTAATAGGTTTTAATTCTTTACGCAGAATTTCCTCCAATCAACATTTTAAAAGAAATGATTGCAGTGGTCTGTCAAGTCGTCATCAAGGAAGAAAATATGATCAAGGCAAAATACCAGCTGCTTGAAAGTGAACGTGAAATTCTTAAGTTGAAGGAAAACCTTCTTAAAAAGATGGAGCAGTATGTGGATGAAAATAATCTGTAAACTTTCTGAAACATTAACCAATATCATACCTGTTTCAGTTACTAATCCCATGTTGTATATCAAAACCATAATCATATTAAACAACTCAAATTATAAGTTTGTGAATTTAAACTGTTCTAATTAATTATAATATCAGAATTTGTTATTTGAAATATTTGCATTTTTCTGTATGGTCAACGTGGAATAGTTAGTATGGATTTAACAAAAGTGAGGAATGCACATCAAGAGTGTTTTGCTTTTCCATAAATAAAATTTTGTATATGTTTCTAATGCTTCAATTTCATTTCAGAAAAGTTGATCTTTTGAAAATTGTTACTCCCTTTGGCTTTAATTCACTGACAGTGGCTGCAATACGGTGGAAGACAAATTTGTGATCTGCATTTAGGCTTATGCCAAGCTGCTAGAACAAAGCCTGACAAAAACAAAGGCAATTTAGTAATGATCCAAGGCTGTTGGTAGAGTTTTGATGAAAACAAGCCTAACACACATGCAGAATGTCTATCCAGGTGGATGGCTATAATAGAACAAAAGAGTTGAAAAGAGGTATTAGCTTGAAAGTAACTTCTCAAAAACCCTTTAGTCTTTGGATGGCTGCTTGGAGATTGGAACATAAAAACCATTTTTAAAAAATGCAAAAAATGGACTAAATTTTTCTTCACCTTAAAAAAAAATAAATTGAGGTGGGGATCAGGACAGAGTTGCATCCTCACTGCTTGTTTGGAAATTTGGTGAAATGGATTATATACAAATAAGAACTTGCCCAATTTTCATTTATTTGGAATCAATGGAGTTCCTGAACAAGCAGATGGCTGGCTGTATCAGATAACTGTCCAGACAGCAAAGTCACAAGTCTATCACAGTTAAAAATAAAACATTGAAGTGTCATTCTCACTTTCTGAAATGATGATGATATCTGCTAGGCTTTATGATTTGTGTGTGCTCAAATGACTCAGCAGGCCAATCTTGAAACCGCACTTTTGGGCAGAGGACATGTGTTGCAGTTAGTTGGAAAGAATAATGCCACACATATACAGTTTGTTATAATGTCAATTCTCCCCCTTTTCAATTAGCTCTTCAGAATATCCTTAAAGCATTTTATTTCTGTTCACAAGATTGAGTGTCTTCATTAACTTGTAAAGAGACTATCTGACAAAATTAAGTATTTTGAATAAATACTTTTGGTGTTCAGAAAACTTCATATCTAGTTGTGGTTTTGCATTTACTTTCGCATTTCTGCCATGCCACTGCCCAATTACAGGCATTAACCACATGATGGCACTGTTGTATCTGTTCTTGACAAAACATTGAAACAATTTCACTGCCTCGTAACAGCAATTGAAATCTCTTTTCGATGTGATATGGAAAATAGATCTTTTTTTAAAAAAAACCATGTTACAGTAAAGTTATTAAATTCACCCATTGCCTTTGATTTTCCAAACTACAACCTTTGTCACCATCCAGACTTGGATTTGATACTTGGATCTGTTAAACCTCTGGGATGTTTAAATGCAACAGTCATTGTTAACTCTGGGTCTAATTCAATAATTGTTAGTTAGAAATCATGGCCCTACACATCCCAGTGATGTAGCAGATCAAAATAAGTCCTTTAATGTCGGATTACAGCTAATCCTACTTTATTTCCTGGATTGTAAGGGATGAACATTATTAGAGTGGGCACTATGGCACTAGAAATCTTGGCTCAAAATGGCACTCAGCAAAAATGTTACATAAAAAACTTAAAACAATAATTCTACGAATTGAACTGACATGTATCAAATTGAAATATTGGTGAATTTCTACCTTTGACCAAACAAAATTGAAATGAAATCTTGGCTTAACTTAGGAACCTTATGTAATTACAAATGAGCCCACATATGAAAAATAAGTATTAGAACTGGCATAGACTGATACAATGACATGCTAAGAGAACAACAAGCATGCCCTTAAGCAACAAATCTTGAAACAGAAATTAATCTTACTCATTGGGAAAGTGTATAGCAAAAGTCTTGACCATCATAATTGGACTCCACTAGATGCATGTGTTATAAACTATGTACATTGCATTAAGGTCACCATAACAGAGCAGATTCATCAACAGAAATACATCCATTCAGTAAACATACTAGTCATCCATGGTCATTGCTACCACAGCTTAAAGGTCTGTCCTCAGCTGCCTGAAGACGCCATGACACCTACATCATTGATAACTCTCAGGTTGCTGCTTCATTCCAATAGCCAGACACTTTACAATGATGGCTGCTTGGAGGCAAGTCCTAACCTCTACAAGTCCCAAACTAGTTCTGAGGAAGAATGTCTCGACTCAAAACATTAACTGATTTCTCCATAGATATCACCAGATCTGCTGAGCTTTTCCAGCAATTTCTGTTTTTGTTTCTAACCTTTACAACCATGGTTATAACAACTGACTGAGGACAAGGGAATGTGAATATTTAGTGGGGCACTTTTGGTAAGGGAAGATAAAATGTAGCTCATTCTTTCACCAAACCCGTCATGGAGCAGACAAGTAGAGATGAGGTGCCAGTGCATAGAACAGCCGGTGGGGTGGGGTTGGGGGGTGGTTTACTGGGTGGGGGGCGGGGTTGGAGAGGGGGAGGTGGTTTAACAGTATATTCCAGTGTGCCAAAGTATCTTTCTACAATGTGCTCTGCCCAACTGGCAAAAGTAAAGGGGATATATGGTCAATCCTGAAGAGCTGGGAAAGCAACAGCAGTCTTTTTAGAAAGAAGATGAAAGCGTTGAGTAAGCAAAACATCACATTCAGCATGACAGAGTGGTGTAGAATTCGGTGCAGCAAGCCATTTCTTGCAGTTGCGTCTACTTTAACAGTTGATCAAATAAGTGATTCTATAGAGGCAATTTATGATTGTGAGATTCTATTTCCAATGAAATATCACCTGTTCTACCTGTGGACGTTCAGAAGCTTTTCTTTTTTGTTTTCCCCCCACCCACTGGAGGAACATCTACTGTGAAGGTCTATTCTGGTCTGACAACATTTCACTGAGTGTAAACCAGGTTTTAAATATGATGTCAGTGATAAATCCCAGAAGTCCTAAAGTCAGTGATCAGTTTATCATGTATCTCCTAAACTTATTGCCAATCTCATGTCTAAAACAGACCATAATCACTAAATCCTGAAGAAGGGCTCTTGCCCGAAACATCGATTCTCCTGCTCCTTGGATGCTGCCTGACCTGCTGCGCTTTTCCAGCAACACATTTTCAGCTCTGATCTCCAGCATCTGCAGTCCTCACTTTCTCCTACATAATCACTAAACCCCTCCTAATCACACTGTTTAATACAACCAATCTTTTTTCTGACATTAAAATCCACAATACCTTTTTCTAAGTGATCTGCCAAAAAGCTTTAGGAAACATTAAATTCAGTACACTAAAAGTGAGTGTTCTTCAATTTGTGAGCTTAATCTTGAAAGTTTGTAAACAACTGAGGTAATGTAGGTTCCCTATACGCTGTGTACCTTGTGATAATTCTTTCATAGAATGCCATAAAACAAAATTACCTTTCCTATATACACCTTCTAGCATGCAATAGTTGGCCAAGGGTTTCAGAACTGCAGACTACAGTTATTAAATAATGCTACATGAGAGCAGTGAGAATGATAATTATTTGATATCCAGAATAGTAAATATAGTCAAAACTGTATTCATATTGTTCTTAAGATCATATGTATATCATATTTCTAAAAGATTATGATTATTTCAGAATTATATTGGAAGCTTATCATAATTCAGTACTAGACCATAAGACCATAAGAGCAGAAATTCGGCACATTGAGTCTGCTCTGTCATTCAATCATAGGTTTTTCAACCCCATTTTCCCATTTTCTTCCCATAAGCATAACCCCCATGGCATTCAAGAATTTATCTATCTTTGTTTTAAATATACTCAATGACCTGGCCTCTGCAGCTTCGCCACTCTCTGGCTGAAGAAGTTTCTCTTTCTGTTCTAAAAAGGTCTTCCCTTTACTCGAAGGCTGTGCCCTCGGGTCATCATCTCTCCTGCCAATAGAAACATCTTCCCAACATCCATTCTGTTCAGGCCATTCAGCACTCTGTAAGTTTCAATCAGATCCCACCCCTCCCACCTTCTAAACTACAATGAGTAGAGTCCCTGAGTCCTCAAATTCTCCACATATTTTAAGAATTTAATTCTTGGGATCATTCTCATGAACCTCCTCTGGACCCACTCCAGGGCCAGCACATCCTTCCTGAGGTATGGGGCCCAAAATTGCTGACAGTACTCTAACTGTGGTCTGACTTTGCATACTGTGGGATAGTATTCACAGAGTACACATTGGATAATATTCAACATCACCTTTCTTTGTCTTCAGCTCGAACCAAATCTAAATTACTGCATTTTGTACAAAGATTTCAGTCCCAAAATCTTTATTTTTAAAAAAAACTAAATACATCATAACAACTTGCGCTTATTACAGAAAATAAAAACAGAAAATGCCGGAGAAATTCAGCAGAGACAAGAATAGAAATTACCGGAATAGCTCAGCAGGTCTGGCAGCATCTGCAGAGAGAAATCAGAGTTAATGCTTCGGGTCGAGTGACCCTTCTTCAGAACTCAGCTGATCATGCAGATTCAAATTAGAGACTTTGGACTTGAAACATTAACTCTGTTTCTTTCACTACAGATGCCGTTGCGTCTACTATGTTCTGCCGCTTTCCTATTTTTATTTTAGATTTCCAGCATCTACATTATTTTGTTTTTATTTGCTTCCACATGTAATATGTTCCAAGATACTTCAATTTCTATAAGCAAAAATAGATGCATAGATCAAATAACCAAAAAATTGCGGATGCTGGAAATCAGAAGCAACATCATAAATTGCTAGAAAAATTCAGCAGGTCTGGCAGCATCTTTGGAGAGAAACCAGAGTCAGAGTCAATGTTTAGTGTTCAGTGACCCTTCTCCAGAACTCAGATGATCACATATATACACAGATGATATGCATGGTTAATTTGATTTCATCAGTGGCAATAGCAATTGAAAACTAAACTGAACCATTTATACAAAAGGAAAACAAAACAAACATGATCTCTGCTGTTCACTATGTATATCATTTTGAACAGACTCAAAATATAAAAATTAAAGTTGGATCTGCATCTTTAATCACAAAAATCTTGTGTTCTTTTTCTCTTTGGGACTAAAGCATTAATGAGTTAAATCAAAAACTCTGGAGTTACATCAACTATGTTTTTAGAATTATTTAGATTAGAATTATTAGCATTTTTTGGCATTTTAGATAAAGATAAAATTAAGTACCAACATTGTTATGATTAATATTCCATAACTTTCCAATTTCAGGTCAGCCATTTTGAAACTGATTACATTCCCTAATATAAAAGTCGCGATTGATTACAACAGGACAAATTAATTCCTTCTTAACTGAGCAAAGTTTGACCTCGAGTGCTTTTAAAATGTATTTGTTATTAGTATATGGATGACAGTAATAATACAATATTTATCATCTACACGCAAGTAAAAGAACACTACCAAATTATGGCGATGGTCTAACAGTTTACTTCAGAATGCATTAAGAATGAAGTATATTGTTTGGGATTCATGAATAAGCTAGCCCAAGTAGAATGGCAGATTCCCTTTCCTGAATGACATTAGCAAGCCAGTTATTATTTTTGAAGAACATGGTTATACACTAATTAAAGGGTATGAATCACCAAATTTATTGAATTCAATTGCACACTTTACCATTGCATTCATTTCTGATAATTTGCCCTTAACTTTACACTGTTTTTTTGCTCTATAATAACTGGTGTGCAAGGCATAGTACAGGCAATGCGCTATTTTTGAATGTGATACTTTTGATGGCTCTGAATTATTCCTTTAGTAATGGAATTGAAACGGAATTTCGTTCTAAATTGTGATAAGTAACTCATGCAGGATACGGGAGTAAGAAATGCCTTCAACATACAGACAAAATATTTCAGACATGAGAGCAGATGCTTAAATGAATGGATCATCTTCACAACAAAATGCTGTAAAAGGCTAATCAGATCAAAACCTGAACAGTGTGCAAAGTTCAACAAAACTATTATCAGATTAAAATAGTTTGATTTATCTTAAAGTTTGATGTTTTCGAGGTATGAAGTAATGCACAACTAACTTTTCAATGGAAGTTAATTTTACAATGAATGACCTCATCTTCAAGTTGTTCACTGGAAAGTACACCCATGCATCTAATTTTAAAAGTATGTCAAAAGTATGTCAAAAGTATGACTGGGAGGTCAAACTTGGATACATGTAAGATGATGAAACAATAACTGCATTAACAAATGGTTAGAAAAGATCAGAAATATAGTAAGGCAACAAATCTTAAATGTTAGTTGCATCTATTTTCACAGAACTGAAAATATGTTGCTGGAAAAGCACAGCAGGTAAGCTCTGAACTCCAGCATCTGCAGTCCTCACTTTCTCCTCTATTTTCACAGATGCCGTCACACCTTTGAACATTTTCTGATTGTTCTTTTCTCTGTATTGTTTTGTTGATGTCTGCTTTGTTCCACAAATCAGGACGACACAAGTTTCAGTACAACAGCAGATGCTTTATTATTGGACAGCTGGCGAGAAATTCTCAACGTCCCCAGAAGTGGTCGTGTGTGGACTTGTGGGGACACTTCTCCAGGAATCTCTGCCCTACTCATAAAGACAGCATTTTTTATAGGGATTAAACAAAAGGCTTTTTGGTCACATAGACGATTGTGATTACTTAGTTTATAATAGGTAATTATGAATTTACAAAGTCCGATGAATGTCGATGTCCTATAATAATGTGTGAATGGATTACAGGAGCTGATTATCATAATCTTCATGATTATTTGTTGATGGGAAGAGATTAAGACAGATAGGTTTTGCCTGCTCTAAAAGGAGGATTCAAATACCTATGCTAAGTAAGTATGGGAAGTAAGACAATGGGAGCAGGAGGCAGTTTAACGCGGATGTGGCCAAGGCTATCAGTCTTGTCTGGGAAGGACAAATACCTCTGTCTGAGGCCACAGGAGAATCCACATGTGTAGCTCCACTAGGCTCCTCTTCTGGGATACAGTCAGCCTCCCCCCGACTGAGATGTTCTGTCTAAATTGTAAGAGGACAGACTTCCAATTGACACTGCAGTGAGTCTTTTTGGCAATGGAATGTTTAACCCTTGAGTCCTCAATGTGCCTTGAAGAAGAAGTTAAACATGGAACTGATCCTTTGTCACTTTCTAACTTGCTCATTTGTTGCATAAATAACATTTGATTGTAAGTCATAAAACCACAGCAACACTTAGCATTTTAAGTTTCACTTTTGCATGGGTGGAGATATGTTTAACAAAAATAACATTTGTTAATGTAATACCACTAATATAATGTCAAAACATTCGAAACTGGATCAAAGTAGATCCCAAAATACATCCAGTGAGAGTAGGGGATATGATCAAAAACTTGGAAAAAGGAACTAGTTTAGAGGGGCATTTAAAAGGATGAAAGACAAGTGGAAATGAGAGATTTAAGGAGGGAACTATAGACTTAGGCAGGTGAAACCACAAATTGAGCAGCAAATAAAGATTAGATTCTCTACAGTATGGAAACAGGCCCTTTGGCCTAACAAGTCCATATTGACCTTCTGAAGAGTAACCCACCCAGACCCATTTCCCTCTGATTAATGTACCTAACACTATGGGCAATTTACCATGGCCAACTCACCTGACCTGCACATCTTTGGACTGTGGGAGGAAACCAGAACACCCGGAGGAAACCCACACAGACACAGGGAGAATGTACAAACTCCACACAGACAGTCACCCAAGGCTGGAATTGAACCTTGCACCCTGGCGCTGTGAGGCAACAGTGCTAACCACTGAGCCACCGTGCCGCCCCACTAAAATTGCAGATGCTCAAGAGGTCAGGAGTATACCATATATACTCGAGTAATAGTTGATCTCATGTAAAAATTGAACCCCTAATTTTGGCCAAATAACCTGGAAGTTTCCATATATCTCATGTAAAAGTCAACCTTAGTTCTTCACAGATAACAGATTAAAGTTTATGAGTCTGTGTGCCGGCCAACACGTCCCACTCCAGCTTTCCAGTCTGCCAGTTATTCTGCTCCTGGTCTTCCAGTGCTCCGGCGTTTGAGTTCCACTCCGGGTTTTCAGAATTACCATAATTCATTTTTTTTCTCTTTATTAGCCAGGAATACATATAGCCAAGTTTATAGGTCATAAAGGTGCTGGATGAAGATTTTAGCAACACATGAATAGAGGTGGGGCAGTCGACACCAAAATTATGAGCAGCTTTGTGGTTCAGCCTCAGGCAGTTACATGGAGGAGGAAGTCACAAAGGAACAGAGTTTGCAGAGGGCGTTTGAAGACAATTAATTCTGTTTGTAAGAACTTCCTGCTCATATTTGTAAGAACTTCCTGCACTAGATTTTGAACAGACAGTCTGACAATATGGGGAGCAGTCATGAGGGGTGGTGATGAGGTTGAGCCCAGATGTCACCATCGTACATAGAAATTAGGTATTTTCCAATGATGTCACTGAAGAGCAGCACACAGATGAAATGAAGGGGGGAGCTAGGGGTAGATATTGAGACAAGACAAGAGGTAATGCTGCAAATGTTTGATTAGAAACCATGGCTAATGCTAGCCTTGCTGTGATCGGATTGACAAGAATGGGATCATGAGAAAGTGAGGACTGCAGATACTGGAGAGTCAGAGCCAAAAGGTGTGGTGCTGGAAAAGCACGGCAGGTTAGGCAGCATTCAAGGAGCAGGAGGGTTTATGTTTCAGACATAGCTCTTCATCTGGAACATGAAGGGGGTAGGAGGCTGAGAGTTATGATGATAGGGATGGGGCTGGGGGAAAGTAGGCAGGAAGCTGATAGGTGGACGCATATTGGAGGTAATTGTGATAGGTGTGTAGGGAGGGTGGAGTGGATAGGTGAGAAGCAAGATGATTCTATACACTGATTCTATACACCTTCCAAAAATACTGAAAACTGCATTTTGCTTATTAGTCAACCAGCAGGAAAATAATATTGACTAACAACTGCTTAAAAGCCTGATGGAAACACATTCAATAAAGGAAAAGAATGGATATTGTGGATTAGTTACAGAATTGTGTGAAGATAATGCAAGATAGGTGAGTGTCACACACCATCACAGCTAGTATGTGGGAAGGGGAGAAAGTGGTACAGCAGAAATAACATTAGATGAGGAATCCAGAGCTTCAGGCTAGTGTTCAGAGCAAATGGTTTTCCATCCCACACGTGGATGGTGACATTTGAATTCAATAAACATCTAGAACAGAAACCACTGTTGTTGTTGTAAAAAACTCCAAAGGTTCATCATGTTCTTTCCGTAGGGAAAATCTGCCATCCTTATCATGGCCTACATGTCACTCCAGACCATAACAATGTGGGAATCTCTTAATCGCCTTGTGGAAAATTAGAGATGGGTAATAAACGCTGGCCTAGACTACGATGCTGATATACCATGAAAGAAACTAAAATAAATCTCCTTGTGAGGCTGGGTGCATGCAGCAGGAGAAAGAGAAAGCATGAGGAATTGACTAAATTCCATCCTAAAAGAACTACTAAAAATCAAATATGATCAATGGTCTGTTTTTGTGTTGAACCATTATTTTTTGACTTGATCCTTAGTTATGCTGAGTGAGCAAAGTTCTTCTTTCATTTTAAGTCAATAAGTTCCTCGCTATGATAATGAAATATATCTAATTCTTTAAAAGTTCATCTTTGGTGATACATCTAAATAGCCTAGTCCTTCATCTTAGAGATGGGGGCACACAGAGTTTGAAGGTTAAGTGTTTGTGCATAAAGATCGGAAATGCAGTATATTGTGGGATAATATGAAGTTGTTCATTTTGGGAGGAAGAATGCAAGCATAGTAGAATATTATTTAAATAGATACAAGCTGCAAAAGTTAACAACACCAAGGGGCTTTGTGAGTAGTTGTCCATGACAGGTGAGTGTGACAAGCCATAACAGCTTGGAGTTGGGAAGGGGGAGGAAGTGATGTAGTAGAAATGATGGTAGAAAGCTGACATGCACGTGGAGCAGGTAAGCTGAAAGGCTAACAGAAGGCTGATCCTTATATCAAAGATTGGAGTATAACAGTAGGGAAGACTTTGTATAAGGTCCAGGTGAGACACATCACAAGCAGTTTTAATCACGTTATTTCAGGAAAGACATTATTTTATTGGCAGCAGTTTAGAGAAGGTTCACTAGGATGATCCCGAGTATGGGGGGATTCTGACAGCATGAGGACAGCATGATGTTTGCAGTTGAAATCAGGGCAAATTCTGCTGATTTGCTGAAAAAGTAAATTTTCGAAAAACAAATTACATCAAGTCAGAAAATAATAAACAGAGAAATAATATTTTCTCCTGAAGTAACAATGGCATTCCTCACTGCAAGCAGTTTTCAGGCAAAGACTAACACATTGCTCTGTTGCAGTTAGTTGTACAACACCCAAGAAACTTGAGAATGACAGAGTAACATTATTGCCTTACTTCATGAAGCACTTTCTATGAAAATATATAAGGGAAACATTTAAGACAGGAAATTTTACATGTCCATAAGGATACTCACTCACTTTCACAAATGCATCATAGAAAGCATTACATCCGGGTGTGTAACAGCCTGTTACAGCACCTTCTCTGCTCAGGACCAGAGGAAACTACAGAAAGTTGTGCGCACAGCCCAGTCCATCACTGAAGCCAACCTCCCATCCATGGACTCCATTTACACACCTTGTTGCTGGAGAAAGGCTGCCATTATCAAAGACACATCACACCCCGGTAATGCTCACCTACAACCTCTTCCATCAGGCAGTAGATACAGAAGCCTGAACACACAGCAGCAGCAGATTCAGAAACAGTTTCTTCCCTGCCATTATTTGACTGATGAAGGGACTCTCTAACTTCGAATAATGCTGATCTTGTTAATGTTTGTCTTGCCTCACATATGTCCAGTACAGTATAACCTGTATGCCTTACTCTGTCTAAGTTTTTTTCAACCTTAGATCTGTATGTCTTTGCTTCCTATGATCTGCCTGTACTATTCACAAACAACACTTTTCACTGTATTTAGGTACACATGACTATAAATTAAATCAAATCAAAACAAATTAAATCATCTTTTCCCCTTTGTTGAAGGGTCAACAAGAAGGGGGCATAATTTTAAGATGAAAGGCAGGAGGTTTAGAAGGGATTTGACAAAGAGTTTTTCACTCAGGTCGTGACAGAAATCTGGAATACACTACCTCCGAGGACGGTTGAAGTACGAAGCTCATAACTTTTAAAAAGTACTTGGATGAGCATTTCAAACATCATAAGATTCAAAGCTATTGGCCCAGTGCTGGAAAGTGGGCAAGAGTAGACTTCGATCAGTTTTTATCAGTGCAGACACAATTAGCTGAAGGACCTCTTTACTGTATAATTCTCTAATTCTACGAATTGTGGGATAAATAATTGTAGCTAGTTGCAAGAGACTTCACTTGAGCATCACTTCACCTACTTCCAGCTGTACTTCCCTGCTGCCAGTGTTCCCAACAACATGGGAGTGAAATATGCAATGCAGGGAAGTGTCCTTCCCTGAAGTATTAATGCAAAGGCTCAGCACAGCAATATGGTCCAACTGCAGCTGGAAGATCTGCTTTCTTCTCAGCCACATGCTGTTACAGAGAAGAAGGAATGGCCACTGAGATACTGCTGCATAGTGGTCTAAACCACCACTTTGACTTCAGCAAGCAAAGATTTATTCAAAAATATTCTGGGGCACATTTTCCTTGGTTGTCTGGGATGACTTGAGACAAAATAAAATGATTTTAACACAGTTTATAATTCTTAACTTAGTACGGAATCTCACTCTCAGCCTTGGATCTGCTGGTTTCTGTGGTGACTCAATCTTCAGCTCATCCTTGTCTCATTGGTCTTCATAACAATGGAAACCTTTTGTAACTGAAAAGTAACATAACCATCCCTGAGACTATCGTGCACTTTAATTTTTAACCTATTGACATTAATGCTCCTGTCCCTACTTTAATCCCTCTTGTTGGTCCTGCCCCAATCCTCTCAGACAGGAAGACCATGCACCTGGATACTGTACCCAACAGGTGTCTAGGGATTATTTGGGACATTCCTGAACTTTGAACTCGTGAGTTTTAACTTCGTACCTCTGATGGCACAACCTGTATCCTAATCTTAGGCTGAAACCTGTTTTTTCTTATGCTTACACGTAAGCCCCTTTAAGCATAGTAGACTCTTTCTCCTGACCACCGTGTTGGACATTTTGTAATGCTACCTCCAGCCATTGGCTTCATGAAGTTGATATATTACAAGAGTTGAAACAGATAAGGTCCTTTGCAACTGAAGCAAGATGTCACTACTCCTGTACTCAAGTCATCTTGTGATAAAGGCTAACATTCCATTAATGTTCCTAATAACTTGTTGCACTGATGTGCCAGTCTTGTGACTTATTGACACTCAAATCCCTTTGCGTATTTAAAATTTCCAACCTTTCACAATTCTAGAAAAACTTTGGATATCCATTCTTCCTTCCAAAGTGAATAACCCCACATTATTCCACATGATAGCCAATTTGTCATGTCATGTCCAATCACTATGCCTGTTCTCATTGAAACATCTTACATCTGTCTCACAACATACATTCCCACTTAGCTTTGTAAGGCCAGCAAGAAGGAAATATTACATTGGGTTCCAATGTCCACCTCATTGATAAATATCAGGTACAACTGAGGCCCCATTAATAATCTTCACATTACCCAACAATCATACTTAGCCAACATGAGAAGGCTCATTTATTCTGTTTTCTGCCTATTAGTCAAATCATCATCCATGCTAGTACTTTATCTCAGGTGGCAAAAATGTTAATTTTATTAATGAATCTGTTATATGGTTGAGGCCAGACTCCTCAAAGCATTTTTAAGCAGGTAGCCCAGACTATAACTTTGTTTTTTTGTTTAACTAAGTGTATAGTGGATATTCCCAGAGTAAATTAGCTTGGTCGACTGCCAAGTTTTAAACAAAAAAAATTTATTTACAAAGTTACGGAATGAAACACAAAGAACAGAAAGCAGAAACTTATACTTTCCAAATCCAACTTAATGACAGTGTTCCAAAAATACTTGCAACATTCTCAATACACACATCCCTTAGCACACACAGTAAACCATGACACAGGCAACTTACAGTTTGAAATCATAAGGGCAGAAGGACAGAGAGAAGAATTATGGTTTCCCCTGTATCTCTCACTAAACTTAATCCCAAACTGAATTGCACTGCACAGTTTGAGAGCTAGCCACGCCCCCTTGACTATACCAAGTTAAAAATCACACAACACCAGGTTATAGTCCAACAGGTTTAATTGGAAGTACACTAGCTTTTGGAGTGCCACTCCTTCATCGGGTGATAGTGGATGTAGGAGTGGTGCTCCTGATGAAGGAGCGGCACTCCGAAAGCTATTGTGCTTCCAATTAACCTGTTGGATTATAATCTGGTGTTGTGTGATTTTTAACTTTGTACACCTCAGTCCAACACCAGCATCTCCAAATTTTGACTATACCAGCTTTTCAAAAGACCTTTCAAGCTTTTGGCCTGAAGCACTATCTGTTAGGGTAAGCAACAAGGCCCCAATGAACCATTCAAACTTCAGGCATAATGGAGCCTGACCAACTACTCCTCTCTGAAAAAAAACAAGGGCAAAGTAACCTTGTACCAGAAAAGCATTGTGACTAATCTCGTGTTGGGGATGTAATCAAAAACCTTCTGAAAATCTAGTCTACATCAGTTGGCTCCCTTTTAACAATTTTGTTAAAAACATACTCAAAAAACACCAACACTGCGACAAACATGATTTTCAATTCTCAAATCCTGCTGACTATCCCAGTCAGATCATTTTTATCCAAATATCTTTCATCATGCCCTTAATGATAGATTCTAGTAACATTTCCTACTACTGATCTAAGGGTGATGAGTCTGTACTTCCCAGTTTTACCCTTTGCTCCTTTTCATTTGAAAGCTGCCAATGCACAGGAATCTATGGAATTTTGGAGATTATTACTAATGCATTGAAAATCACTTCTGTCAACACTGTGCCATAGACGATCAAGTCCTGGGGATTTATTAACTTTCAGCCCCATTAATTGCTCCAAACAGCATCTTACTAATCCTAAATTCCATTACCTCTTCATTATCCATTGCCAATCAGATCTAAATTCCAGGGGATTTCTTGTATCTTCTTCAATGGAAAAAGACAAAAGTAATCATTCAGCTTCTCCTGCATTTCACTATTGCACTTTGTAAATTCTCCTGACTCGGTTTTCAATGGACCCGCATTCATCTCAGTCAAACATTTCCTTTTTATCTATCTGTGGTAGTATTTGCACTCCATTTTGCTTGGTTGCATTAATAATGTATTCTCTCTTTCCATGTCAGCTTTCTTGGTCCTCCTTTGTTGTATTCCAAAAGAAATCTCAGTCTTCAGATATATTACTGCCTCTAGCCATTTTTAATCTTAGTTTTACTCATGCAGTGTACCCTTGAGTTCCTTTATTAGCTACAGATGATTGCCTTTTTTGAGTTTTTACACATAGAATATTGTTTTTTGCGATCAGACTGTCATTTTTTCTTTTTGCCTTCTGAGAACCCCGGTCTAAGCTCCTGTACTCAATAAGAGTACTCTGCTATTGCATTATGGTATTGCATTCTAATCCTAGTTGGAAAGAATGAACTTGCTTCTTTAAACAATCTATCTCCTAACCCTTCTATTGTAATGTTTTTTCTAAATTCCTTTTCAACCTTTAACTTCCCTGACTGTTTAGGTAACATTTGCACAAATAACGATTTCTTTCCCTTCCATCCATTTATATTATGCATAGTTGTCAGGAGTCCAAGTCCATGATGGATCCCAGTTTTCCTTAGTTATGTTACCTGGCACCTTTCTATTTTAATCTGCCAAGAAATCATTAAGTGAGCTTTCTGATCCACAGCATAAAATTATATCTGCCATGATTGATGTTCTGTCAATACTGTAATGGTTTTCTGTCCAGGAATTGGTCTTTCCATTTAATTCAACCAGATGTATCTGTAGAAAATAGGTAACATGGTGGCACAGTGGTTACCTCACAGCACCAGGGTCCCAGGTTCGATTCCAGCCTTGGGCAGCTGTCTGTGTGGGGTGTGCACCTTCTGCCCATGTCTGTGTGGGTTTCCTCCCACAATCCCACAATCCAAATATGTGCAGGTCAGGTGAATTAGCAATGGCAAATTGCCCATAGTGTTAGGAGCATTAGTCAGAGGGAAATGGGTCTGGGTGGGTTACTCTTCGGAGGGTCAGCATGGACTGGTTGGGCCAAAGGGCCTGTTTCCACACTGTAGGGAATCTAATCTAAAATGGTGTCCCTCATTTTATCTTACAGGGCCATGAAATGGTCCCCCCATCTTATCCTGTCTCTATACATTCTCTAGGAAACAGTCTCTCTCAATTTACCATAAGGCCATTTGTCAATTCATTTCTGTTTACCCTGAAAACAATTACAATTATTCCTGCTTATTTCCCCAGGGAACTGAATAAAAATCATGGCAGCACAGTTTCTAATTAGTTCTAATCATCAACTGCCCATTTTGAATGAGACCTCTCTGTTAAATAGATGGTAAAATGAATGTACTCATCTGTTCTTTGATTTCAATGCTCAATCCAATATTCCTGACCAATATTATGAGGTCTCGTCTCACAATACCACATTGTTCAACAAGCCACATCCTAGGCTAAAGGTTCACCTGTTTACCTAGGAAGATGTTTGAAATAAATACAAAGGTTTCAGTACAGTTTATGATATGGTTCCAGAAAAACAAACAAATAGAATTGAAAGTGCCTTGCCTTCATTAGCCAGAGTATTGAGTAAAAGAGTTGAGATGTCATGTTGCGGTTGTACAAGGCATTGGCCCACAAATCACAGTAGTTTATGAAATGTGCTGCCCCTTGTCCTTGTTTACTAGCAAGCCACAGTGTGATGGTCAGACAGATCAGGCTGAGGCTGCTGATGGTGATGGCTGCAGTGAGCAGCTGTATCCATCCTCAGTGGTCAGAGTGGTGGCTTCCTCTGTGTGATCCCTGTTCATAGGTTGTGGAGCACTCTTGCAACGGGTGGCATATATCCATTCGGGCCGGCCTTCCAGTTTCACAGCTGTCCGGGTCATCATCAAGATCAGCTACGGGCCTTCCCACCTAGGGGAGACAGAATCTTTTTCTCGTGATTATATCATGACTCCTTGCAAAAGCTCCCTCATGCAGCAGCCCTAGTTTGTTTCGGGGAATGGGGAAAGGATCAATCATACTATAGGCAGCTTGGCAAGGGGGAGTGGTGGGGGTGGGGAGGGCGGGCCTGACCATCCCTGCTTGGGGGTAACCAGCAGTGTTTAGCCAAGTGTCATGCTTTGCCACTGTTCCAACATGGTCCTTTAAGGAATCCCATAGGTCCCTGTTCTGACCTGGCTGTGTTCCTAAGGCAGTCTGGTTGTCCAATTCAGGGGAATGCCCCCGTCTGCCTTGGTGTGGTGAACAGTCCATTCCTATCCAGGTTAGTGAGTGTGGTCAGGGTCAAGGTGTCCCCCTGGGACGTTGCTTGTCAGGTTAAGTTATAAGTTTGTATACATGGGCATATATATATATATATATAGGGAGAAAGTGAGGACTGCAGATGCTGGAGATCAGAGCTGAAAATGTGTTGCTGGAAAAGCGTAGCAGGTCAGGCAGCATCCAAGGAACAGGAGAATCGATGTTTCGGGCATAAGCCCTTCTTCAGGATATATATATATCACTTACAGTGTGGAAACAGGCCCTTCGGCCTAACAAGTCCACACCAACCCTCTAAAGAGCAACCTATCCAGACCCATTCCCCTACATTTACCCCTTCACCTAACACTATGGCCAATTCACCATACTGCACATTTTTGGACTGTGGGAGGAAACCGGAGCACCTGAAGGAAATCCACGCAGACACGGGGAGAATGTGCAAACTCCACACAGACAGTTGCCTGAGGCGGGAATTGAACCCAGGTCTCTGACACTGTGAGGCAGCAGTGCTAACCACTGTGCCACCATGCCGCCATGCCACCATACCTTTTCAGGGTACTCTTGCTCATTTTCGGCTCCAGGCCATTCTCATCACGTGGTTGGGTTTGCCCAGCTCCCACAGCTGGCATCTCCTGGCAGAGGGTAGATGTCCTTGCCCCCATGGCATCCTGGGCGGCTTGGGATGATTTGTAAGTGCTGTATGTAGGTTTCAAGAAAAAAACAGAGATAGAGAGCTAACGGAACACACAGGCCGTGGTGATTGACAGATTAGGCATTAAAAGTTGCTCAAGCGTATAATCGCTGACTGCAAAGTAAACAAACTCTTAAGTGCTGAACAAATACAGCCAGATGAGACACCTGGCGTTAACAAAGCAAGCACTCAGTAATCACAGAACAAGCAGACACACCCAAAACAAACACTTAGACATCACAGGACAAGAAACAAAAGCTGGGGCCCCAGTCTATTTTGTTCGATCTGTGGATCTATCAGCGAGAATTTGATGAGCGGTCTCTCCATGTATTTTTGCCCCACTTTCTCTGCCTGACCATTTCTCCAGGCTCGCTCAGGTTCGTGACAGAAGTTCTGGCTCAAGGTGGGCCAAATTAATGTTTCTTGCAAAAATTTAGGAAATGAATTTAGCACAACTGACAACCTCCACAGGGCCAGTCTACGGCTGCTCAAAACTGAATTACTGGCTGCCAATTAACGTACTTTCTCACCAGACTACCTCCACAGGCCAAGTCATGGCAGCTTAAAATTCAGCTAACAATATAGGAGCCAAGTGACTACTTCCACAGGCCAAGCCACCACCCAATTTCCAAATTGCAGCAGCAGCCGGCTGACAAATAATTAAATTTGGTGATTAACTTACTTGCCTCCCAGACTACGTCCACCGACCAAGCCTTGGCAGCTTAAGCCAATTTGCCGCAGATCAGAATTGTGGTCACCCTCCACAGTCATCCAGCCTTTCTCTGGTCTGACCCACTGGGCAGGACTCACTGCTAGGTACGAATTGGGTTAAATTTAAAATATGGGGTTCACTTACCATGTTGAGAGAGCAAAAAAAAAGGGCCTGCTGACTAACGCCAAACTGTCGGAGAAATTAGGCCAATAAGTTAGAGAAAATCACAAAGCACAGTTCAAAGTGAAATGACAAACAGTTTATTAGTACAGCGATATCGCAGAACAGAAACTGACTAAGCTGAAACAGTACAGATAGTCTGCACAGGCAGTCTAGAATTCTCCTCCCAGAGCTGAGGTTTCGACCAGTTTTTATAATAATGCTGTACAATAAGGCTGATTAAGAATGGGGAAAGCACAAAGTATCTGGAAATGGAGTAATCTAGTTACAAGGATGCTAATTGGAAAACAGTTATCGGATGAACGTCCTGTTCCTTCACACAATGCAACATCCTGACAGTATTGATGGTTCCATTCCTCTTCACAGGTAGGTGTTAATGTCTCCTCTGAAGTGCTCAGGTGCTTCCATTGTCTTGTCCTGGGAATAGTGCTCTTGCTGATGCCTTTCTGTCTGACCTGCTCTTTGTGTGGCTTTGGTATTGCTGGGTTGTGAAACTGCCCTCGGGGCTTTGGGATAGCTGTGTTGCTCTGACATTGTTAGTGGGAGCTTGAAGTGTATTCCCTTGTCTGCGTGTGCTGTCTGGTTTGGCTTGTCAGCCTGCTTGGTCCCTGCTGAGGCATTCTGGGTATTTATTAGTACCATTGGCCAATTTTGCTTTTGTGGGTCTATTGTGTTAGCAGGGTGGCAGAACTTTTCCCACAATTGGTAAGACCACTTTTAGAGAACTGTGTACAATTCTGGTTGCTCTGCTACAGGAAAGATGTTGTTAAATTAGAAAGGGTACAAAAAAATTACAACGATGTTGCTGGGACTAGAGGATTTGATTAAAGAGGGAAGGCTGGATGAGCTGGGACTCTTTTTTTTCCCCTGGAGCATCGAAAACTGAGAGCTGATCTTGTAGAGATTTATAAAATCATAAGAGGCATAGAGAAAGGCTTTTTCCAATGGTCGGGGAGTCTAAATCTAGAGGGCATAGACTTAAGGTGAGAGGGAAAAATTTAAATGGGACCTTAGAAGCAGCTTTTTCACGCCGAACATGGTATGTGTACCGAACGTGCTTCCAGAGGAAGTGGTAGAGGTGGGTACAATTGTAACATTTAACAGATATTTAGACAGATGCATGAACAGGAAAGGGCCAAAAGCAGGCAAATGGGACTGGATCAGTTTAGGATACATAGTCAGCATAGATGAGTTGGATCAAGGGGTCTTTTTCCATGCTGTGTGACTCTACAACCTGACACTGTTCTGTCACTCACCAGTCCTGCATTCCTAATGTCCTGGATCTTCAATGCACTGACTCCAGGTTAGAGCATGTATCTTCCTGCCGCTGTATTCCTTAGTGACTTTCAGCTTTCCTTGCTTTCCTGGAGAGGCAGCAGAGATCAAATTTCCTGCAGAGATCAGCTCCCTGCAGATGAACCTCAAAGCAATATTCCCAAATTTCATCACCATTCCTGGGAGTGTGACAGCCTCAAAACACTATGTGTTACTGAGCTTCTCAACAACAGGCTATGGTCCCTATAAGGAGAAGTCCTTGTGCTGACAAAATAACAAGGTATCCCCACCATTGTCTCTTCTTAACTGATTGGGATACATAAAAGTAGGCTATTCATTGGTGGCCTTCTGGAGAATCTGCTGAGAGGTTCACTTTCATTTTTTATTTCTATTCACTATCATGTTCACATCCCAACTCAAAAACATCCTCACGTTCTGTCAAAGATTAATTGGTTTGATTCTATACCTTGACCTGAAATTCCTGAGTAAATACTCTGCTCACACAAGAAGCCACAGAAACCCTCATAATATTGGAGAAATATTTAGATGAGTACCTGCAATGCCAAGGCATACAAGACTATGGGCTAATTATTGGAAAATGGGATTGGAATAGCTCGGTGCTTATTTTTGACTGGCACACTAGGCCAAAGGGTCTTTGTCTGTGCTGTAGATCTCCATGACTCTATGATTGCAAGTGGGATATAACAGTTCTCCAATTGCAAATCCAGGGACTGAAAGAGATACATGACTGCATTGGGTTCTCTTTGACTGGATGAGCATATCTGCTATGGTCACCCTATGCTATTAGCCAAGTGTCAGGGTGCAGAGGGAGTGAAAGGAAAATATTCCAATCTTACCTGCTCCCAATGGAATAACAGTGGCATTTGGTGATGACAAACAAGCTCCTTCAGGATCAAAGCAACTTCCAGCAAGATGCCTTGTTATTGATATAGGCAAAGGTGAGGACTGCAGATGCTGGAAACCAGAGTTTAGATCAAAGTGGTGCTGCAAAAGCACAGCAGGTCAGGCAGCATCCGAGGAGCAAGAAAATTTACTTTTTTGGGCAAAAATCCCTACATCAGGAATGGAGGCAGGGAGCCTCCACATTCCACCCCAACCTCAAATTCACCCTGACCATCCCTGACACCTCTCTCCCCTTCCTGGACCTCTCCATCTCCATTAACGACGACCGACTTGACACTGACATTGTTTACAAACACACCGACTCCCACAGCTACCTGGATTACACCTCTTCCCACCCTACCTCCTGAAAAAAGGCCATCCCATATTCCCAATCCCTCTGCCTCCACCGTATCTACTCCCAGGAGGATCAGTTCCACCACAGAACACACCAGATGGCCTCCTTCTTTAGAGATCGTAATTTCCCTTCCCACTTGGTTGAAGATGCCCTCCAACGCCTCTCATCCACATCCTGCACCTCCACCCTCAAACCCCACCCCTCCAACCGTAACAAGAACAGAACCTTCCTGGTCCTCACTTTCCACCCTACCAACCTTCCCATTAACCGCATCATCCACTGACATTTTTGCCACCTCCAAACGGACCCCAAAACCAGAAATATATTTCCCTCCCCACCCCTTTCCGCAAAGACCATTCCCTTCGTGACTACCTGGTCAGGTCCACGCCCCCCCAACAACCCACCTCCCGTCCTGGCACCCTCCCCTGTTACCACAGGAATTGCAAAACCTGCGCCCACACCTCCTCCCTCACCTCCATCCAAGGCCCCAAAGGACCCTTCCACATCTATCAAAGCTTTACCTGCACATCCACCAATATCATTTATTGTATTTGTTGCTCCCGATGCGGTCTCCTCTACATTGGGGAGACTGGACAAATCCTCGCAGAGTGCTTTAGGGAACATCTCCAGGACACCCACGCCAATCAACCACACCGCCCCGTGGCCCAACATTTCAACTCTCCCTCCCACTCTGCCGAGGACATGGAGGTCCTGGGCCTCCTTCACTGCCACTCCCTCAACACCTGATGCCTGGAGGAAGAATGCCTCATCTTCCGCCTCGGAACACTTCAACCCCATGGCATCAATGTGGACTTCACCAGTTTCCTCATTTCCCCTCCCCCCCCCACCTTACCCCAGTTCCAACCTTCCAGCTCAGCACTGTCCTCATGACCTGTCCTACCTGCCGATCTCCCTTCCCACCTACCTGAGCCACCCTCCCCTCTGACCTATCACCTCCATCCCCACCCCATTCACCTATTGTACTCTTTGCTACCTTCTCCTCAGCCTCACCCCACCCCCCCCAGTCCCCCACCCCCACCATTTATTTCTCCACCCTGGAGGCTCCCTGCCTCGAATTCTGATGAAGGGCTTTTGCCTGAAATTTCAATTTTCCTGCTCCTCGGATGCTGCCTGACCTGCTGTGCTTTTCTAGCACCACTCTGATCTAGATTATTGTTATTCATATAGCTGTGTCCATTCTTGAAGATGATAATCGAACATTTAAGGTGATGGAATGTTGATTATGGTCCATTTCGCTGTAATTGCACTCTTTTTATAACGAGTTATAAAATATCTATTCATATTTCCAGAATGTTAGACATAGAGTAAATAAAATGGAGAGACAGAACCCGGTGATGTGTTGTAACTGCACAAAGTGGGAGCTGGTAGATCCCATTTTGGTTTATACTGACCACATCTGTAGTTAAGTGTTGGTTGTTTGAGGAATTCTGACTCAGAGTTGATGAGCTGCAATCTGAGCTTTGAATACAGAGACCCATCAGGGAGGGGGAGAGCTACCTGCACACTGTGTTTCAGAAGGCAGTGATAGAATACCTACAGTGCTGAAAGAGGCCATTTGGCCTATTGAGGTAGCACAAATCCTTCAAAGAACATCCCATCCAGACCTAGCTCCCCACCCTATCCCTATAACCCCACATTTCCCATGCCTAATCTACCTAATCTGCACAAGTTTGGACTATGGGAGGAAACTGACACAAGGAGAATGTGCAAACTCCACACCTATGTCACAGAGGCTGGGTTCAAACCCAGGTCCCTGATGCTGTGAGGCAGATGTGCTAATGACTGAGTCACTGTGCCACCCCTTAGATTAACTACCTCAAATTCAGCCAGTGGTTAATGGCAGGAGAGTGTGACTATGAACAAGGCAGGTAAAGGGACCCAGGAGGGAGTGCTGGTGGAGCCTCAGCCCTAGAAGCATCTAACAGGTTTGAGATCCTTGCTCCCTGTGTGGATGAGTGGACATGGAGGAGAGGCTGCAGGGAGGATGGTGAAACTGACCAAAGCACTATGAAACAGGGAGCCAGTCAAGAGGGGGGAGAGGTTTACTGACAACACCACCATGGTAGGACAGATATCATACAATGGTGAGTCAGAACACAGAAATGAGATAATGGAGTTGGTGGTGTAGTGCAATAATAACAACCTCTCCCTCAATGTTGGCAAAATAAAAGAATTGAACATTGATTTCAGAAAGAAAGGAGAGGTACATACCCTCATCTGCATCAATAGAGCAGTGGTTGAGAGGCTTGAGTGCATCAAGTTCTGTGGAATGACAATAACAGACAACTTGTTCCCACATAGATGGGTCAAGAAGACACAACATCTCTTCTTTGTCAGGAGGCTTAGGAAATTAGGCATGTCGATAAGCACCCTCATCAACCTTTACAGAGGCACCATAGAAAGCATACTGTCTTAATACATAATGGCCTGTTATGGCCACTGGTCTGCCCAAGACCGTAAGAAGCTACAGAAGGTTATGTGTACAACCCGAGCCTCGTCGTTGAAGCCAACCTTCCATTCATGGACTCCATTTGCACTTCTCATTGCCAACATCAGTGAAGACCCCTCCCACCATGATAACACTCTCTTCCAAACTCTTCCATCAGGCACAAGATACAGAAGCTTCAACATACGCACAACTAGTTCAAGAACAGCTTCTTCCCTGCTGTTATTAGACTGCTGAATGAACCTCACTAATTTAAAATCTAAAGTTGACCTTGCACTTGTGCACCTCCTGTGCAGACGTAACCTTGTATGTCTCCTTCTGTCTAAGCACCCTATAATCTGTATGTCCTTGTTTGTTATGATCTGCCTGCCCAAAACAAAACTTTTACTGTACTTAAGTGCATCATGTTATGATTAGCTGTACTGCAGGCTACAAAACAAAACTTTTCACTGTACCTAGGTACATGTGACAGCAATAAATCAAATCAAGTCAATGGTTCAGAGTTGACATGAAGAGAGTATGGGGGGCTGGGAGTTGTGAGGAATTTGAGGATAGAAAAAGGAAACAAGAGATCAATGGCTACAGATTTTAAATGTCAAAAGATTCCCAACTCCTCATTTGATTTCTGACCCTGTGGAAATGGGAAGCAGTGGGGATTGCCATGGAAATTAAACTTTGGCACCAACTACATCTCTCCACACTGGCCTTCTTAATTCAAATTCCCTCTGAGTTTGAAGTTAGAACTTCAGCCCAGGTGAATGCAGGGTGTTGCTTTCAGAGGATAAAACCCCCACCAACCCCTATTGGTGTCCCTAAACACTTTAAGATTGGGGCAGAGAGAGACACTCACAACCTAACAGGCTTTACTTCATTACATGGTTCCACTTTCTTTATCTGTTGGGAATACAGTTAACTGGGTAGTGATGGGATGACGTAATTCACTGACCATTTATGGGTCTAGTTGGAGGGCTGATCATGGGCCTTCTCACCAAGAACACTCTGTTTAGGTGGAAGAAAATAGGTGGACATCATCTCCATGCCAACCTGCCTAATTACCCTTCACATCACATGACCCACTACATTATAGGAGGGGAATGTTCTAGCCTCTATCCTAGAGCCAGCAGCTAGTCTGCTCCTTCACTATGTTTCTATGGAATTGTACTTTGTTTCTACTGACAGCCACCAGAATATTTCCAAACCTTCCTCTGACTACACAGAATGGACTGGGATTTCCAGCATATTTCCAAATTGTTGGAGTTAAAATATGATGGGACAAGAATGTCCAAATAGAGTAGTAAAAATGCCCTGGTGTGTTTTAATCCAGGCAAATTGTCAGACAGGTTTCATTAATCATCTAATTTGTAGTTCAATACAGATTGAAAAAAAAACCTGGTTTCCTGATTTCCTTTCTGGAATGGAACTCATTAACTCTATTTGTTTGGTCTGCATGTCTCTGATTTGTACCATGTGTAGACATGGAGATCAACACCAAGTCTAAGGAACAGGCTTGTCCTGAACCAGAAGTTGACTTTGTGCCACATCCAATCTTTTTTCTACTGAAATTCACAGAATCCTTTCAGAGACTTATTTCTTAGTCTCCCTGTAGATTGGTTGTTAATTTTAAAAAAACTTAAGCAGCATATTCCAGGTCAATGGGCAATCAGAACTGTACAGTGAAAAATCAGCTGAGTATTGACTGGGGCCTGTTTCTTGTTACTGCCATTGACCAATTTTGTTCCTTTAATGTTCACTGTTCGAAAGGACAACCAAGAATAAGTTGCTGTTGTCTCCCTCGTTTCAACTTCAAATGGATTGTTGAAATCAAGGAAAAGGAAACAAAGAAGACAGGAAGTGTTAGGTTGGCTGCAATACTTCTGGTTCCATCCTGTTAAAAGACACCAGTGGATACACCAGTGGTTCTGACAGTTAAACATACTTTTTTTAGATGAGCAAAAGGGTTATGATTTAAAAGTTTAATTTCTCTCTCCATGCACAAAAGCCTGAAAGGTTTGAAAATGCTGAAAAACCCAGCAGGTCAGGCAGGATCCAGACTTGTATGATATTCATCAACATGACTGATGATTTGTTTATAATTGCCTCAAGTGTGCATCATAAAAGAATACAGAATATTTTCCAAAAATTGTTTGTTCAAGTATTTTCTAAAGCTTGCATTTTTAACATAATTTTTAAGGTCTTCAGAGTCCTGAACTTGTTCCATACTTTGAATTTGGCTGGTGATTTCTTCTTAAAGGGAGAATCGCTTGTAAATTCAAATTACCAAGTATCCTTCTCTGGTGTTGTAAATTCAGCCTCAGAATCTCAAGGTATCCTCATTCTTTGAGTCAATATAGCACAACTTTGCCAAGTTTGCAAAAAGGGGTCAGATGTTTACATCATGATTTATGAAAGTTAACAGTGCAAGGTTCTTAAAATCATTCCCATTAAAAAATCATTTTCAAGCAATAAAATAGAAACTTTTTATGTTTTATATACAGATTCCAAAGTTTTAGAGGTAGCAATAATATTACACAGCGTTCTGATTCCTCTTTGTTACTTTGGAACGCTTTACAAACTTCCTCAACTGAATCAAACAGGATGAAACATCTCCCCCCATTTCCTTCCCAAGATTGAAGCCAAGATTAGTCTATGATGGCGACTGTTACAATTCTAATAATTTTTATTGTTTCTACTTCAATATCCTTGTCATGTCCTAGAAATGGGCTTCCTGTTTTATAGGATAAAATGTTAAACATCAGAAAGGCAGTATATGCTTAACGAGGAAATGTTTTTCAAAAAACTAAAAAGATTCAATACAATACAAAGCACAGTAAAAACAGTATTAAGTTACCAGTACAATGTTGATGCTGCACAATATCAAATCTGGCTTTTCAGGAGAGTAATTTGAGTGTACCACTCTTTTGTAGTTATATCCCGAGTGTGCAGCTAACATTCCTGTATAGGTGAGCTATAGGCCACTTACACAGACAAGCAGAAACACTTTAGTAAGTACATAAGTACAAAGTACCAATGATATGGCATCAAGAACATTATGGAACCAGCACAGAAAAATTGTACACGTTGGCTCTCCTACAAGGATCACAATAACTTTGAAGCAGGATTACTATGTGCCAAGGATTGTGATGTTCTGGACAGCTCAATATTAAAAATCAGAGCCATTGATCTTGAAACTTGGAAATCACTTAATTTTCAGTTTTTATGTCTGTCTAAGGGCTGGATAAGAGCGATATAAAAGTAGAACATAGAAAAGTACAGCACTGAACAGGCCCTTAGGCCCACGATGTTGTGCCGAGACTTAATCCTAATGTAAAATATAGTAACTTAACCTGTGCACCCCAACTCACTGCTATCCATGTGCATGTCCAGCAGTCGCTTAAATGTCCCCAATGACTTCGCTTCTACCACCTCAGCTAGCAACGCATTCCATGCATTCTCTGCATAAAGAACCTACCTCTGATGTCTCCTTTATATCTTCCTCCTAATATCTTCAAACTATGACTTCTCATACCAGTCAATCCTGCCATGGGGAAAAGTCTCTGGCTATTGACTCTATCTATTACTCTCATTATTTTTACACTTCGATCAGGTCTCCTCTCTTTCTCCTTCTCCCCTGAGAGAAAAGTCCGAGCTTATTCAACCTTTCTTCATAAGGCAAGCCCTCCAGTCCAAGCAGCATCCTGGTAAACCTTCTTTGCACTCTCTCCAAAGCTTCTGTATCTTTCTTACAGTAGGGTGACCAGAACTGGACACAATATTCCAAGTGTGATCTCACCAGGGACTTGTAGAGCTGCAGCAAAACCTCGCGGCTTTTAAACTCGATACCTCTGTTAATGAAAGCCAAAACACTATAAGCTTTCTTAACAATCCTATCCACTTGGATGGCAACTTTGAGGGATAAATTAGCTATTTGTATCTCTGATTACCTAAACTGCATTGAAATTATTGGAAAGTTTCTTGCCTCTGCTACCAACTTTCTGGTGATGCAGATTAATATAATTCCTAAAAAAAGTACATCACAAAAAAAAATCATGGTATTGTTATTTTCACAACGTAGTCTTTAAAAGGAAACTTTAAAAGGATAATAAGATCAGGAATGTAGTTGAGATAAAACCTTTGAAACTGAAATTTGTAAATTAGTCCTTCAGGATTAATGAGATTATATTTTTACTGTGTGTTTAAAGCTCTTTGAAGTACATTAGATTCAATTCAATTCCCTACAGTGTGGACACAGGCCCTTCGGCCCAACACGTCCACACCGACCCTCCGAAGAGTAACCCACCCCCCTCTGATTAATGCACCTAACAACTATGGACAAGTTAGCATGGCCAATTGACCTGGCCTGCACAGGGTACTGCTCCGGAGCACCTGGAGGAAACTCACGCAGACACGGGGAGAACGTGCAAACTCCACACAGACAGTCACCCATGGCTGTAATCGAACATGGAACCCTGGTGCTATGAGGCAGCAGTGCTAATCACTGAGCCACCATGCTGCCATACACAGTATGGTTTATTCTTGAAAACCTTAAGACCAGAAGATATAGGAGCACAAATCAGGCCATTCAACTCATTGAGTCAGCTCTGATATTTAATCATGGCTGATAGGTTTCTCAACCCCATTCACTTACTATAACCCTTGATCCCCTTGATACTCAAGAACCTATCTATCTCATTCTTAAATATACTCAATGACCTGGCCTCCACAGCCTTCTATGGCAATGATTTCCATAGATTCACTGCTCTCTGGCTGAGGAAGTTTTTCCTTATCCCTGTTCTAAAAGGTCTTCACTTTAATCTGAGGCTGTGGCCTTGGGCCCTAGTCTCTCCTACCAATGGAAAAAAACTTCCCAACATCTACTCTGTCCAGCCCATTCAGTATTCTGCACGTTTCAATTAGAACCTCCCTCATCCTTCTAAACTCCATTGAGTGTAAACCCAGACTCCTCAAAAGTTTATCATATGTTAAGCTTTTCATTCCTGGGACCATTCTCATGAACCACGTCTGAACACACTCCAGGGCTAGTACATCCTTCCCGAGATATTGGGCCTAAATATGTGCACAATTCTCTAAATGTGGTCTGACAAGAGCTTTATAGAGCCTCAGAAGTACATCCCTGCTTTTATATTCTAGTTTCTCAAAATAATTGCCATCATTGCATTTACCTTCCTAACTAGAGGAACCTCAATTATCCGAAAGACACGGGTGGAGAGTATTTTGTTCAGAAAATTGAATGTTTGGTTAATCGAATGCCGGATAACACAATTTAGCCAAGCATCGGGACTTTACAATCTTGTTCAGATAATCTGAAATTCGAATAATCCACGTTTGTGAAATCAAGGTTCTTCTGTACTCACTAAATCTGCAAATTTACCTTGAGAGAATCCTGGACTAGAACTTCCAAGTCTCTTTGCACTTCAGATTTCTGAAATTTCTCCCCAATTTAGAAAATCGTCCATGCATCTATTCTCCTCACCAAAATGCATGACCTCACACTTTCCCACGTTGTACTCCATCTGCCATTTTTTTGCCCACTCTCCTAACCTGTCCAAATCCTTCTGCAGCCTCCCTGCCTCCTCAATGCTACCTGTCCCTCTACCTATCTTTGTATCCTCTGCAAACTTAGTCAGAATGCCCTCAGTTCTTTCATCTAGGTCATCAATGTACAAAGTGAAAAGTCATTTTCCCAGCACTTAGACTTACAGAATACCACTTGGAACTGGCTGCCCCTCCCCGAGACGGGATCTTTTATCCCCACTTTCTGTTTTCTGCCATATAGCCAGCCTTCTATCCATGCTAGCACTATTCCTCTGACACCATGAGCCCTTATCTTACTCAGTAGCCTGCTGTGCAGTATCTTGTCAAAGGCCTTCTTTAAGTCCAGGTAGATAACATCGATTGGCTCTCCTTGGTCTAAGCTGCTCATTACCTCCTCAAAGAATTCTAGCAGACTTGTCAGGCATGACCTCCCCTAAATGAAACAATGCTGACTTTACCCTATTTTACTGTATACTTCCAAGTGTTCAGAAATCATCCTTCACAATGGATTCCAGGATCTTATCAATGACCAAGGTTAGGCTAATCGGTCGATAATTTTCCATTTTTGCCTCACTCCCTTTTGAAACAAGGGTGTCACGTTAGCAATTTTCCAGTCCTCTGGGACCATCCTTTATTCTAGTAATTCCTGAAGGATCACCAGTAACACCTCACTATCTCTTCAGCCAGCTCCCTTAAAACTCCGAGGGGTAGTTCATCTGGTCCAAGTGGCTTATCCACCTTCAGACCATTCAGTGCTTCTAGCACCTTCTCCTTTGTGATGGCCACCATACTCAGCTCTGCCTCCTCACTTTTTTGATTTTTTTTGGGATATTATTTGTGTCTTCTATTATGAAGACTGATGTGAAGGATTATTCAGTTCTTCAGCCATTTCCTTGTTCTCCACTACTATCTCTCCAGCATCATTTTCCATTGGCCCAATGTCCACTTTGCCTCTCTTTAGAACCTAAAACATCAAAAACAGAACATTACAGTGCAGTACAGGCCCTTCGGCCCTCAGTGTTGCACTGACCTGTGAAACCAATCTGAAGCCCATCTAACCTACATTATTCCATTATCATCCATATGTTTATCCAATGACCATTTAAATCCCCTAAAGGTTGATGAGTCTACTACTGTTGCAGCCGGGGCATTCCACACCTTTACTCCTCTCTGAGTAAAGTACCTACCTCTGATATCTGACCTGTATCTATCACCCCTCAATTTAAAGCTATGTTCTTTTGAGCGAGCCATCACTATCCAAGGAAAAAAGGTTCTCACTGCCCACCCCATCTAATCCTTTGATCATCTTGTATGTCAGCATTAAGTTACCTCTCAACCACCTTCTCTCTAATGAAAACAGCTTCAAACCCCCTCAGCCTTTCCTCATAAGACCTTCCCTCCCCCATAGCAGGCAACATCCTGGTAAATCTCCTCTGCACCCTTTCTAATGCTTCCACATTCTTCCTATAATGCAGCAACCAGAACTGTCAGCAATAGTCCAAGTGTGGCTGCACCAGAGTTTTGTACAGCTACAACATGACCTCATGGCTGTGAAACTCAATCCCTCTACCAATAAAAGCTAACATACTGTACACCGTCTTAACAACCCTAACAACCTGGGTGGCAACATTCAGGGATTTACGTACAGGGACACCGAGATCTCACCGCTTATCCACACTACCAAGAATCTTACCATGAGCCCAGTACTCTTGTTACTCCTTCTAAAGTGAATCACCTCACACTTTTCCACATTAAGCTCAACGTTCTACCTCTCAGCCCAGCTCTGCAGCTTATCTATGTCCCTCTGTAATCTGCAACACCCTTCCGCACTGTCCAGACCTCCACTGACCTTACTGTCATCCACAAATTTACTAATGGGGCGACACGGTGGAACTCTTACAGTCTTCCTTTATATTACTGGCTAACTTACCCTCGTATTTAATCTTCTCCCTCCTTATTTCTTTTTTGTTGCCATCTGTAGGTCTTTGTAAGCTTCCCAATCCTCTGGTGTCCCACTGCCCTTAGCCACATTATATGCTTTCTCTTTTGCTTTGATACTATCCCTGACTTCCCTAGTCAGCCATGGTTGCCTCATCCTCCCTGTACCAAGCTTCTTTTTGTTTTGTTATACCTTGATTTGTTTGGTGTATAAACTTTTGATTTCTTGTTAAATCAAAACCTGCAAAAATTGTGTGCTTGTGTTTCGCTAAAAGACCATTCAGTGAGATCTCAGCAAAACCATAAAAAAGAGGTTCTTTGCAGGCAGATTACAGCTTGAAATCCGATTTGTCCATTAATAACATCAGTTGGGATCATAACATTTGTATATACAACACAAATTATAATTTCATGCTATCCGAGGCATTTTCTAGCCACTAAAGTACTTCTGAAATATAGTCACTTTTCTGTGGGAGGAAACATGGCAGCCAATTTGCATACCAGCTCCCTTTAATTGGGGGATAAATATTGACCAGGACTCCAGAGACAACTATTTTTCTAAAGTATGCAACTGGGATGTTCAATTTGTCAATTTCTATTGCTAGCTATGCCACCCCAATTGTGGGAGATATTTGAATTTCCATCGGAATTTGTAAAACTGAGGCAGGGTTAGAGTGGAATATGTTCAATGCTTATCCATACTTTCTTTTGGCACAATAGGCTTGAATATTGCTTGAACAGTAATGAAACCCAGAAATCCTGAAACTAACAAATTAAAGAGACTTGACATATTCAGCACAAACTTACAGACTATATTGCACTTGTTTCTACATTCTGTTAAAATCATTGTAAACTTGAACAAGGTGTAGAACAACTGTGCAAATAGAATATGCCCTATTCCCGGTAAGTGAATTAGGTTAAAGTCTGAACTTTAATCTTGATTTCACAATGAAGAGAACATGATGTAATCCCAGTCTCAAAAACACTCTAAGTTCCAATGAGGATAGACCCAGAGTTCCCAAACATTCCTCGTAAGTTAAACCTTTCATTCCTGGGATCATTCTCATGAGCTGCTCCAGGGCCAGTACATCCGTCCTGAGGAATGGGGCCCAAAATTGTTCCCAAAACTCTAAATGTGGCCAGGCCAGACTTTTATAAAGCCTGTATTTATATTCTAGTCTTTTGAAATAAATGCCAACATTGTATTTGCATTCCTAACTACCAATTCAATCTGCAAGTTTACTGACCCACCCTTCGACTCCCTCTTCCAAGTCATTAATAACAATTACAAACAAATTAATAACGTTTCAAAAGGTGATTCTTTCACCCATCACTCCTGTTCAGAGACACTGACATCCTCTATCTCCAATTAAATAACAACTTGCATTTGCACAGCATCTTCAACGTAGTGAAACATCCAAAGGTATTTTCCAGAACCTCATGAGACACCATGTTGGAGGGTATTAGAAGAAGTGCTTAATAGCTAAGGTACAAGGCTTCAAAGAGTGTCTTACTTAAAAGGAGATAACTAGTGCAAAGTAGATGCTGAATCGACAAAATTAAGGCCTGGACACCAGATAGTTAGATGCATGATGGAGTGTGTGTTAAATGTTTTGAGTATATCATTGTTATTATGGAATTTGAATTCTAAACATTAACAAAATGTATTTTCGTTTCTGTTTTATGAAAGAGAGTTTCTTTTAACAGGTAAAAAAAGCTTTTTTTGAACAGCGAGGTCAAGACAGCCTTTCCAAAAAAGCACTTGACATTAGTTAAATGACTTGATGGCCTACCTAGGTATTAACTGATGGTGTATTTTATAACATTGAACTTTTATAACTTACAGAAAAATCGTTATCAGAGTCCATTAGCACTGCAAGGTCACAAGAAGAGAAATTACACCAGCAAAAGGGCATTTGTTTTAGTTTGTGGAAATCTGCAAGCTGTGAGGGTTCACAGAAATCTCGAGGCCATCGGAACTGAAGAGAAGTCTTCAGGTCATCACAACTAAGAAGAAGGCTTAAGGTGTCTCAGTGCTCCATGCATGGGGCAGGAAGAAGTCAGGTAATTAAGAATTTTGAGTTAGAATGATGTTTGACTGGGATAGAGTGATTCTGAAGGATCTTGCTGGGAAAAGAGCTGAATTTCTTTTCCTGTTTAAGGTAAGATATTTCCAAATATCATATATCTGTGTTTTTCTTTCATTTTGTGTTTTAACTTTAATGCTCTTTTGTAAAAGGTTTACAAGCAATCTCATGTGAATACATTCAACAATCAAATTATAAAAATAAAAATTGTGATCTATGAAACCAGGTTTCAATCTGGGTTTAGTCTTAGCCAGTATTATCATCAGATGGGATGGTAACAAGTGTACGGAATCAGGGTTGCACAAAATGCCAGAAATAGAGGAACATGGAATTCTTAGTAGGACATAAGGCTGGATGAGGACATAGAAATTAGATAATCTAAACTATGCTGGGATTTGAATAGCAGGAAATGTGAATTGTTGATGGGTTAGAGACTAATACAGGTTAGCAAATACAAGGAGAATGGAAAAAGAGAATGAGCATATGCTGCCCATGAAATTCAAATGATGCAATGAATACTGACAGGTAGTCAATGATCTAAGCGAATGGTTTGGCTCAGTATCGTAGTAATAAGGGAGTGAGTCTGAGCTGTTATTTCATTCATTGTGTTGATCGTGGTTGTGCCAGTAGAAGGATTAGAAAGCTGTGTTTCGTGGAAAAAAAAGCTGCAACACAAAGTCATGAAATTGCTCTCATTAGGTTTTCACTCAATGTGTGATTATAATGACAACGTTTTACAACTTGAGATTAAACTGTGAGGGAAAAAAAATTAACTCATGGCAGAGAGCCATAGACTCATAGATATAAATACCACAGAAACAGACCTTTTGGTCCAACTCTTCCATGCCAACCAGATACCCTAACCTAATCTAGTCCCATTTACCAGATTTGGTCCATATCCCTCCAAATCCTTCTAGAGGCCTTTTACATGTTGTAATTGTACCAGCCTCCACCACGTTCTCTGGCAGCTCATTCCCTAAACACACCAGCCTCTGTACAAAAATGCTGCCCCTTAGATCCCTTTTAAATCTTTCCCCTCTCACTTGAAATCTACACTCTCTAGTTTTAGACTCCCTCACACTGGGGGGGAAAAACCCTCATCTATTTACCTTATCAGTGCTTCTCATGATTTTATAAAAGATCTATAAGGTCACCCCTAAGTCTCCAATGCTCCAAGGAAAATAGTCCATTCGGACTCCGCCTGTAGCTCAAATCCTCCAACCCTGGAAACATCCTTGTAAATCTTTTCTGACCGCTTTCAAGTTTCACAACATCCTTCCTTTCGCAGGGAGACCAGAAGTGTACACAGTACAGTCAGTTCTGCTATAACATAGAACATCAGAGCATAGAACATAGAACACAGAAAATAAAACATAGAACAATACAGTGCAGAACAGGCCGTTCAGCCCTCAATGTTGCACTGACCTGTGAACTAATCTAAACCCATCACGCTGCATTATCCCATCATCATCCATATGCTTATTCAAAGGCTATTTAAATGCTTCTAATGTGCCTGAGTTAACTACATTGGCAGGCAGGGTATTTCATGCCCGTACCACTCACTGAGTAAATAATCTGCCTCTGACATCTGTCTTAAATCTATCACCCCTCAATTTGTAGCTATGGCCCCTCGTACAAACAGATGTCATCATCCTAGGAAAAAAGACTCTTACTGTCCACTCTATCTAATCCTCTGATCATCTTGTATGTGTCTATTAAATCACCTCTTAGCCGCCTTCTCTCCAATGAGAACAGACCCAAGTCTCAGCCTTTCCCCATAAGACCTTCGCTTTAGACCAGGCAACCTCCTGGTAAATCTCATCTGCAGCTTTTCCAATGCTTCCACATCCTTCCTGTAATGGGGTGACCAGGACTGCACACAATACTCCAAGTGAGGCCACACTAGTGTTTTGTACAGTTGCAGCATGACATCATGGCTCTGGAAATCAATGCTTCTACCAATAAAACCTAACTCACTGTATGCCTTCTTAACAGCACTATCAATCTGGGTGGCAACTTTCAGGGATCTATGTACATGGAAACCAAGATCCCTCTGGCCATCCACACTACCAAGAATCTTTCCATTGAAACCGTATTCTGCCTTTCTGTTTATCTTCCCAAAATGAATCACCTCACATTTATCTGCATTGAACTCCATTTGCCACCTTTCTGCCCAGTTCTGCAATTTATCCAAATCTCTCTGTAACCTGCAACATTCTTCCACACTGTCCACCACTCCACCAACTTTAGTATCTTCTGCAAACCTCCAGTATCATGCAATCCCATGTTTTATAAGAAAGTTGCATAATAGCAGCACTATTTAAACCAATGGGGCCGGAAACATGTTATAAGTTTGAAAGTTCATACTTTAGAAAGTGTGACCCCATTTCGTCATTCACCTTATACCGAATTTGCATTACTGAAATGCATGTTATAGCAGAACCTGTATTTCAAAAGTAGCCGAACCAATGCCCTGTACAGCCGCAACATGATGTCCCAACTCAATGCAGTAACCAATCAAGGCAACCATACCAAATGCGTTCTTCACCATATTATCGACTTGTGATTCCACTTTTAAGGAGCTATGACACTGAACTACAAGGTTTTTTTTGAAAAGCAATGCTCCCAAGGACCTTACCATTTACTGTATAAATTCTCAGGAATCTTCATTCCTGATGAAGCACCTATGTTCAAAACATCAATTCTCCTGCTCCTTGGATACTGACTGACTAGCTTTTCCAGCACCACACTATTCAACTCTGATCTCCAGCATCTGCAGTCCTCATTTTTACCTAGTGTAGAAGTCCTGTCCTGGTTTGTCTTTCCAAAATGCAACACCTCACATTTATCTAAATTAAACATCATCTTCTAGTCCACGGGCCATTGGCCCATCTGATCAAGACCCCATTGTACACCGAGATAACCCTCTTTGCTGTCCACGACTCTTCCAACTTTGGTGTCATCTGCAGAGTTACGAACCATAGCTCTTATGTTCACATGCAAATCATTTATATACATGACAAAAAGCAGTGGACCCAGCACCTCTCCTTGGAGGAAACCACTGATCACATCTATCAATCTGAAAGCCACCCTCCACCACCACCCTCTGTCTTCTATGTTCCAGCCAGTTCTGCATAAAAATGTAAATCTAGAATTCTCTCCCTAAAATAATTGTTGAGACTAGGTCAAAAATTTCAAATTCCTGAATTAAGATTGAGAGCTTTTCATTGGATAAAGGTATTCAGCATTTTGGAACCAAGATGAATAGTTGGAGTTATGATTCAGAACAATCTTCTTTTAGTTCAATATGAAATCAGGACTGAAAGAATAGAATAGACGATTCATAGATCTTATAATTCTAAGGATTAAAAACAGAAATGTTCACAAAGTAATTAGCACAGAGAAGGAGAATTGGAAAACAGAATAGGCATATGCTGCCCACGAAATTCAAATGATGCAATGAATCCTCACAGTTAAGAGATAATGATGTGGACAAATGGCTTCTCTCTGCAACATCTGTATTAAGGGAGTAGGCCTGAACTGTTGTTTCACTTATTGCATTGATTGTATTTGTGATGGTAGAAGGAATGGAAGGCCGTTGATCATCATCAAGACGAGCTGAAGCACAAAGACACATAATTGTTCTGATATGGTTTTTCCTTCAATGAGTCATTATAATCACAAAATTTTACAAACTCAGATCAAGCTTTTATGGAAATAACTTGAATTCATGCCAGTTTCTTCATTTTTCACAAGTGATACAATGTGAAGGTATTGTCCTCAATCCCAAACAAAATTGGATCTGGAACTCATCTCCATGAAAGCAGCATGGTATGTGTGGGTTCGGTGGGGGCAAGCCAATGGGTGGGAGATAGTCATGATGATGCAAAGTGAAAGAGAGTGAACCTTGTGGAAATATTCCCGTTCATCTGGACTCTACAGAAATCAATCAAGACACAAATGTCCTTCCTTTCTGTAAACACTCGGGTAATGTAGTTCTGAAGAGGACCCAGGTATTTGTGTAAATAAGAGTAAGGTGCTGCCCATTCTTTGGAGATTAAAACATTCTTCAAACCCATCCTATAGAAAAATAGTGCATTAGAAACAGCGCTTCAAGTGTTGGTGATCTAATCACTTTACAGCCAACACATGTTTTAAAAGTTTGCATTTTAGAAACACTGCTCACACTTCATCAATCTCTGTTAAAGCAAATTTGCGTTAACAAAACACATGTGCGCTCTATGGGGACAAGGCAATGGATGGGGGACAGTCATGACGGTGCATATTGAAGGGGAATGAGTCTAGATTAGATTCCCTACAGTGTGGAAACAGGCCCTTTGGCCCAACAAGTCCACACTGATCCTCCGAATTTTAAACCCACCCAGACCCATTTCCCTCTGACTAATGCACCTAACACTATGGGCAATTTAGTGTGGCCAATTCACCTGGCCTGCGGGAGGAAACCAGAGCATCTGGAGGAAACCCATGCAGATGTGGGGAGAATGTGCAAACTCCACACAGTCATCCAAGGTGGAAATCAAACCCAGGTCCCTAGCACTACGAAGCAGTAGCACTAACCACTGAGCCACTGTGCTGTCCTAGCAGACAGTATCTTTGTGGAAATATTCCTGTTCATCTGGGCTCCACAGAAATCAAACAAGACACAAATGTCCTTCCTTTCTGTGAACATTCAGGTACCTCCAACACTTTAAGCACTGTTTCTAAAGTGTGATTTTTCTATAATGTGGGTTTGTGCAGGAGTGTGACCATCACATTTTAGAAGAACAACCTGTAATGAGATCAGCAAGCACTGACGACTTGCTAACTTTTACATGACATGAAAGGGCATTTGCATATGGTTTTTATCTACGTATAGCCATGAAATCCTGGCTGTATTTTAAGATTGGAAAATAATTATTATAGACCACATACAGTGAGGAAAGTCCCATGTTAGGAGAAAATCAACACTCCCTGAGACATCTGTGCACAATATTTCTTAAAATAGGAATAAATTCTCCTTGCTAGGACAGTGTGAGGTCATTTTTTGGTGCTTTAAACACGTCATATAATTCATAGCATTCAGCTTAAACTTGTTGAGAGATTTCTCCACTTGTCAACACAACATACCAAGTTGGATTTCCATCTTCGGCTGAAATCCTAAACTTCAGTTTAGCCAAGCATGGAGTGAGATAGGTGCAGAATTTGACACAGCCAAATTATTTTAGAGTTTAAAAAGTTGAAATATTCCCTCTATCTTGACATACCCTCTCTTGCCACTTACCTTAAAGGCAGAGCCTATAACTCCTTTAGTAAATGAGGGTCTCCTGTTGGCCTTCACAGACTAACCCAGACAACAAAGCCATTCCCTGGCTACTAAATGACTAAATTCAGGAAAAATCGCTATGTCTGATCCTTAGTTGACCCGAAATCTGAGGTTCCAATCTGAAGGGTGAAATTTGCTCACCAGCCATTATGTCAAAAGTAAAAATTAGTTGTATGGTGTTCTGTTTTCTAAAGACAAGCATGTTCCACTATATGCTGTGCATTATCTGATTGTTATTAAAATTTAGGTCAATCTTAGGTTTAATTCCTTCCCTGGGAACCTAGCTGTTTGGAATGTGGTTGTCAGTTTCAAGGTTTAGTTATGATTTGGAGATGCCGGTGTTGGACTGGGGTGTACAAAGTTAAAAATCACACAACACCAGGTTATAGTCCAACAGGTTTAATTGGAAGCACACTAGCTTTCGGAGCGACGCTCCTTCATCAGGTGATAGTTGAGGGCTTAATCCTATAGCAAAAATTTACAGTGTGATGTAACTGAAATTATACATTGAAAAATTGATTGCCTGTTAAGCCTTTCATCTGTTAGAATACAGTGATACTTTCACTTCTTTCATGTGAAAAACACAAAACTATTTTTAAAAAAAGTTGCATTCTCGGGTTAGCTGTTAACAATGGTGATAGCTAGACAATATGTTGAAGGTGTTGGCCCCCTGTGTGCTCTGTCTATGCCATGACGTTTAGATTGATTCTAATCTAAAAAGTGAGATAACGGAGTTTTACATAAATTTATGCAGTTTTAGAGCTCAGAGCTCTACTTGAATGCATGCAGTTTTTGAGCAAAGTACAATGTAACCCTGCAAGTCCAAATTCACCCCACAAAATATATGTGTGCAAGTGGGCCTTTGTCTGTCTGTGTGTCTGTCTGTCTGGGTTGGGGGTTGTGAGTGTGAGAAAGTGTATGTGTGTGTGGAGTGAGTGCAGAGTGTCTTAAGTCTGTGAGGGGGTGCATGTGTGAGTATGGGAGTGTGTGGGTGTCTGTGTGCGCGTCTGTGTGTATGTGTGTCCGTGTGTCTGTGTGTATAGGTGTGCCTGTGTGTGTGTGAGAGTGTGAGTGTGTAGGAGTATCTGTGTGTGTGTATAGTGAAATGGTGGTCACCTGTAACGTGACATGAACCCAAGGACCTGGTTGAGGCCCTCTCTGTGGGTACCGAACTTAGCTATCAGCCTCTGGTCGGCCACTTTTCTCTGCTGCCTGTCCTTGATAGCTAAGTTCAGTACCCATAGGGAGGTCCTCAACCGGGTCATTGGATTCATGTCACGTTACAGGTGACCACCATTTCACTATACACACACACAGATACTCCTACACACTCACACTCTCACACACACACAGGCACACCTATACACACAAACACACACACACACAGGCGCTCCTATACACACATACATACGGACACACATACACACAGACGCGCACATAGACACCCACACACACACCCTTACAGACACACACACTCCCACACTCACACATGCACCCCCTCACAGACTTAAGACACTTTGCACTCACTACACACACACATACACTTTCTAACACTCACAACCCCCAACCCAGACACACACACACACACACACACACACACACACACACACACAGACAGGCAAACACCCACTTTTTTTTTAGATATTTAGCTTTTCTACAGTGTGGAAACAGGCCCTTCGGCCCAACAAGTCCACACCACCCCTCCGAAGAGAAACCCACCCAAACCCATTCCCCTACCTTATATTTACCCCGACTAACATTTTTGTGAGGGGAATTTGTACTTTCAGGGTTACATTGTACTTTGCTCAAAAACTGCATGCATTCATGTAGAACCCTGAGCTCAAAACTGCATGAATTTATGTAAAACTCTGTTATTTCACTTGTTAGATTAGAATCAATCTAAACATCATGGCATAGACAGAGAACACAGAGGGCCAACACCTTCAACATATTGTCTAGCTATCACCATTGTTAACAGCTAACCCGAGAATGCAACTTTTTTTAAAAGAAGGTTTTGTGATTTACACATGAAAGAAGTGAAACTATCACTGTATTCTAACAGATGAAAGGCTTAACAGACAATCAATTTTTCAATGTATAATTTCAGTTACATCACACTGTAAATTTTTGCTATAAATTCTGTGTGTTAGGATTGAGCCCTCCATTATCACCTGATGAAGGAGCGTCGCTCTGAAAGCTAGTGTGCTTCCAATTAAACCTGTTGGACCATAACCTGGTTTTGTGTGATTTTTAAAGTTTAGGTAAGTACTTTCCACCATATTACAATTGTCTTTTATTTATAACGGTTGGGGGGGCTGCAGTTAGAGACTTACAGAGTGTCTCAGCTATATAAGCTGCATTACAAATTTTAATATGTTCCTAACAGAGTTTTTCAGATGTTATTCATGATAAGCAGGGGGATGTCAGATTTCACAATAATGTGGGCACACTACTATGTAATATGCCGGAGTTCTGTGGATTACATTTAGGCAGAAATTTCCATCAGTATGGGCTCTCTACTGGTCTAACAGGAACACATCCAAATTTGCTGCAAAGTTCACTTGACACACCGAATTGAAAACGTTGACATAAAACAAGCACAGATCCAACAGCGTCAACTAGGGTGATAGTGAGTGAACTGCTAGCCTCTGCCAAGTGGCCAACCCTAAGAGATTCTTACCACAGCTTCTCCTGTTAGTGTAAAGAAATGGGATCTGCCTGTGATGAAAGCTAATTCCATCTTCTCAGTCCTGAAAATGTAAGCAGTCTGAAGGTTCAAGTCAAGATTGAAAGCTCTTCATAAATACAGTGCAAGAATCAATAGAAAAAAAATCAGAAAAAATTGCCTTCAACTCCAGAAATTGTGGCTTGGCAGATATCAGATGTGTTCAAGCATCTAATTGCTTGAACACAAATTTGGATTGCTTGTTATTCTCATAAATCTCAGAAATTCATGTGAGCTGATGCCTCAAATGGTGTTATGTAAACAGTCTGAGTAGTCTATCAGCACAGTCTATGCATAAAGGCTAGACTGTAGAGACATTAGGTAATGTTTCTACACACAAAGTCATCAAAGTTTTGAACTCTCTTCCACAAATGACAGTTAATTGTTTAGATCATAATCTGAGTTAGTTTTTTAAGTTAAGCAACGGTATGAAGGGATAGGAGTCAAAGGCAGATACATGGAATTAGGCAAGTTAAAGATCTCATTAAATGATGGAACAGGCTTGAGGGACTGAAAGGTGTACTCCATTTCCTATTTTCTTACGTTGAATGCTTGGTGGAAGGGTTTTGCTGAATATATCTAGAAAACAGAAGAAATTTGAGACTATGAATTTCAATATGAAATCTGGAAATTAATTACACAGATATTTCCTCAGAAAAAAATGAGAATGCCACCTGAACTCAATAGAATGCAAACTTGGATGTGGTGTATCTCAAACAGTTCACAGCCCATTTACATTATTACCAAAAGTTACAATTAACCTCATTGGGTTGTGCTTTGTTACTGCTTTAGCAATGTGATTTTATTCACTGTGATGTTCAAGTGTTACAGATGAACACTGAAAAAACATTTTAGGGAATGTAATCAGTTTGTTTTACTCTGCTCTTGCATTAGTACCTGTTGCCAACTGAGATGTGCTGGAAATATGGTTCAGGATATGCATAAAAAACTCAAAGTATAAGTAGCCACTGTAACTCAAAACTGGGCATCTGGGAACACTTGCTCACAACTTCTTAGATGCAAAGATTGCCCAATGTTGCCATATGTGGCACATTCTTCACTCCTGCATTAGGGAGAACCATCTTCACTTAATCTGGAAGTTGAAAATCAACTGTGTTAGCAGGGACATGATATGCAAATTTCTAGATTAAAAGGGAGAAACATACACAACATCACTCTCATCCTGATGGCCACCTTGCTGGGAGGCTACATCACGACTGTATGTAGATGCTTGGTACACAAACATCAAATTTTACACTGTGCCTGCCTCAGGTGTTGACAAGGATTGGTCCAGCTAGACTTCGCCAGAACTCTCTAAGCTGTTAGCCATTATCCACAACACCTGACCTTCATGAGAAGTTCATGAAGAACACATCTTCCCCCCCCCCCTTGTCTATCAGGAGTTGTCTGTGCGAAACATCCTAGAGGTTAATCTTTTTCCAAATTAGTGTTCTAATGATTAAAGTTCAAGCTTTGAATGTCAGGAGATTACTTTGATTGCCTCAAATAGTGAAACAAAACATCCCTATATTGCTTGATAACACTGTCCCTTTACAGATGTCCCTTTACTTCATGAAGTGTCAATGTTTCATTCTTGTTTGAATTTGCTGCTTGTATGACAATGACATCATCTCAGCAGTGAGTGGGAACATTGCACCGACACTTAAGTCAGACACGGGTCTTTAACAAACTTGACAATATTGGCAATGTATCAATTAGATAACTCAGTTGAAATACATTGCTCCGACAAGGGAATTGAGAAAGTGAATTTGTTAATGGAGATTGATGTGCCCCTGTACACATTGTTTTAATATTTGGCAATTGTTCCCTTTTCATGGAAGACCAAGCAATTAAAGCAAGCTCAAAACTAGAATTTTGCTCAGAAATTACTGCATGTTACTTAAAGATCTGCAATCCTGCCTAATTTCATCCTCCCTCCCTAAGTGAGCAGTGCTCAGTCTAATTATACTACTACCCTGGTATGGGTCAACTAAGTCAGTAAAAGCAGGCATTTCCTGTCTTCATTTTTCAATCACTCCATGGAGTTACATGCACATTGTCAGGTGCCTGGTGAATTATGATGGGTATGCTGATCTTAAACAAGATTAGAACAGGAAAAGAGGATATAAATGGAAGTATAAACGTAGATTAATTCCTCTCAGCTCAATATCCTGACTGTATTCTGATGTGAATCCTTACCAAAAAAAAGGCTATTTACTTACGGTCACAGAATTGAAAACTCTTGCTCCATCCAAGACTGGTGCACAGGATCTGACATTTGCCAAGCAATTGATAGCTGGAACAGGAAGAGAAAGATAAATGAAATTTCCCTGAACTGAAGAAATTGATGTAGGGTCCTTCTTCAGCTCTGGTTTAATACATACAGCAACCTAGTTAGGGAAGCAGAGGTTAGTTTTCACTTCAGTTTTTGCCTTCGGTTTCTATGGTTTCAATGCTAAGTATTGCTTAAACAGCAAATTGATTGTTAACAGAGGTGTCTTTGGATGTAGCAACAACATAAGCATCTTCATAACTGAAGTGTCTTGTTCCTGGAACCGTTTCTATGGAACTTCTTCTGCACTCTCTCCAATCTATTCACATTCTTCCTGTAGTGTGATCTCCGGAACCGCACACAATACTATAACTGAGGTCTAACCAGTATCTTATATTGGTTCATCATAAACTCTCTGTTCTTGTACTTTATGTTCCTATTTATGAAGCCAGGAAAACTACTATCTATAAACTGCTCTTTCTATCTGTCCTGCAATTTGTAATGACTTACATATATTCAGGTATCTGCTCCTGCACAACCTTCAGATTAGCACCCTTTGTTTTATACTGTCTCTCCATGTTGTCTACACCAAAATACACCACTTGACAATTCTCCACAGGGAACTGGTCATAGTTTCATAATATTCAAAGTAATATAAAAGCAGGAGTAGGCCATTTGGCCCGTCGAGCCTGCTCCGCCATTCATTAAGATTATGGCTGATCTATCCATTGTCCCAGCTCCTCCTACCTGCATTATCCCCTTAACCGTTAATTCCCCTACCATGCAAAAATCTATCCAACTGTGCCTTGAGTATATTTAATGCTTCCTTGGACAGAGAATTCCATAGATTAACTACTTTCTGGGAAAAGCAGTTCCTCCTCATCTCTGTCTTAAATCTACTCCCCCTAATCTTGAGGCCATGTCTCCTCATGTAGTCTCACCCACCAGCGTAAACAACTTGCCTGCCTCTATCTTATCTGTCCCTTTCATAGTTTTATATGTTTGTAGAAGATCCCCACTCAATCTTCTAAATTCTAGCAAGTACTGTCCCAGGGAGCTCAACCTCTCCTTATAGGGTAAGACCCTCATCTGTGGAATCCAGCTGCTGAGCCTCCAAAGCCAGTATATGCTTCCTCAAGTAAGGACACCAGAAATGCACACAGGATTCCAGATGTGGCCTCACCCAACATCTTATACAATTGCACTAGAACCTCCCTGCTCTTACATTTAATCTCTCTAGCAATAAAAGCCAATATTCCATTTGTCTTCCTGATTCCCTATTGCACTTGCAAATCAACTTTTAGCGATTCACATATGAGCACTCCCAAGTCCCTCTGCACAACAGCATGCTGCAATCTTTCACCCTGATCTCGTATTTTTACTTCCAAAGTGGATAACCTCACATTTACCAACATTGTACTCCATCTGTCAGACACATGCCCAATCACTTAACATATCTAAATCTTTCTGCAGATCCTCCACATCCTCTACACATTTTGTCTTTCCACTCAATTTAATGTCATCAGCAAACTTGGATACATTACATCCAATCTCCTCTTCCAAATCATTTATATACATCAACACCAGGCCCAACACCAACCCCTGCATCACCACACTTGCCACTGATCTCCAACTGGAAAACACCCATTTATCCCAACCTTCTGCTTTCTATTGGTTAACCAGTTCTCTATCCAGGCTAGTATATTCCCCGCAACTCCATACATTCTTATCTTATCGATGAGTCTTTTATGCAGCACCTTACCGAATGCCTTCTGGAAATCCAAGTTTCCAAAACCCACCTGTTCCCCTCCATCTGCCACGCTTGTTACATCCTCAAAGAACTCCAGTAAGCTTGTCAAACATTGGTTTCCCTTCCTGAATCCATGCTACATCTGTCTGATGGGATCCTTTCCATCCAAATGTCTCACTATTTCTTCTTTAATGATAGCCTCCAGCATATTCCCAACTACAGATATTAAGTTAACTGATCTAAAGTTACCTGCTTTTTGCCTACACCGTTTTCAAACAGCGGCGTGACATTCACTGTCTTCTGGTCCACTGGGACCAGCCTGGAGTCCAGAGAATTTTGGTAAAACATTGGATAGGTATTTGGGTGACAGCAGAGGTAACAGTGTAGAGGCATGCAGTGAAGTCTTTGGGAGTGATTCACTGGATAAATACTAGTGATTGGATAAGAATAAAATCAGGCACGTGTAGATTCATCCAGCTGGGTGGCAAGTGAGAATCACTGAAAGAGTGTGGTGGGGTGGATCATGTCAAAGGCTACAATCAGGTGGAGAATGTTGTGGAGAGTTAGCTTGCCACAATCACAGTGACAGAGGATGTTATTTGCTATTTTGATAAGAGGCATTTCGGTGTTATGCAATTTGCAACGTTAAAGAAGCTAAAAGCTTTTTTGGGTTATAGGTGATAGATTTGAAAGGGAAAGGGACACTACCCAGCAACAGAAAACAATAAAAATTGAACGTGAAGACCAAGAAGGAAAGGTGGACAGTCGACAGTTTAGGGCCACAAAGGGTGTACAACCAGAATGAGAGAGCACAATGGTTTAATGAGAACAAGGAGATAAAGGTGACAATGAGAGTATGGTTCAGCCTTTTCCAGTCACAGAAATGTTGTGCAGAAATAGTTAATGCTAGACAGTGTGACTTTCAAAGCACAGATGTAAATGAATAAAGATTTTTTTACTTGCAGCGACAAATACAGAAGGGAAAAGAATTGAGAGTGGAGAAGGGGATCTGGGTGGACAACAACACAAGGAGGTGGCCTCATCTGTATTGACACATTGGGATTACTGAGGTGACATGTGATACCATGGTTAACTGGATGTCAATATGAAAAGGTAGAGATGTTTCATAGAGTGACAGTAACTAAGGAAAGTGAGGACAATGAACATAGAGGAGAGAGAGCATGGAAAGATGGAAATAAAAATCCTGAAGGATGAGAAGTCCCACAATACCAAAGCTTTGGCAGGAAAGATTTAGTCTGATACTTGGGTGAATGGTAGAAAATTAGTGTTTTAAATTTTGATGAACAAAGTGAGGGGTATTGCCAGAGGAAAAGAGAGAACATGCCAAGATGTCATTGCTTGTGCTTCAATTTCTTCCAGACAAACTGTGTCATGAAAAGCAAAAAACGATGCTTGTATCTATGTCATCCAGTTTGTCCGACTTTCTGAACCACAAACCACTCCAAAACAATTACTAGCATTACAAAATTTCCATCCTGTCACCCTTATTCCAGTCAGTTGAATCAATGCTTGTTGTATAAATTCAGGTAGTGAGCAGGATAGAAACAACCTGAACATAAAATGACGGTACAATTTTGACATATCAATGATGGCACAAAATACATTTCCAAAGATGTTACTTTTAAGCACACTTGTACTGTCAGACCTGCACTCAGTCACAAACTATACCTATGATAACTCAGGCTTTTTCAGTGAATGGTTTACTAGGGGATATCCTTATGGACCCACTGCACTAAAACAATTCTGTCTATCTAACAGCTGTATGTTAGAAATTATATACTACATGAGCAACCTCCTGCATTTCAATTGACTGGATTGTTGTTAATGTAAGTCTCATTTGGGGTGTCTTCTGTGCTTTAGTCATTTTATTGAAAATACTGCCTGCTGAATGGCTCAAAATATAAGCTGGATGAGTTGATTAGGAGACAGTGGGGACTGCAGACGCTGGAGAAATCAGAATTGATAAAGTGTGGCACTGGAAAAGGCACAGCAGGTCAGACAGCATCCGAGGAGCAAGAAAGTTAATGTTTTGGGCAGGGCCCTTCTTCAGGACTGGGGAGGGGGCATGGGGTTGAGAGATTAATGAGAGAAAGGGGGATGGAGCTAGAGGAAAGATAGGTGATAGGTCAGCAAAAGTGGTAGGTGATAGTGATAGGTCAATGGGAAAGGTGAGGTGCGTAGTTCGGAAGGATGATGGACAGGTAGGTCAAGTCAAGAGGGTGGATCTGAGTCAGACGATGAGATTTGGGATGAAGGTGAGGAGACGGCAGATTTGGAAACCGGTGAATTCAATATTCATGCTGTGTGGTTGTAGGCTCCCAAGATGGAAGATGAGGCGTTCTTCCTCCAGTTAGTGGGTGGCCTTATGTAGGTGGTGGAGGAGGCCTAGAGTGGATATGTGCTCAGGGAGTGGGAGAGGGAGTTGAAGTGGATTGCCTTAGGAAGATGGGGTTGGTTGGTGCATTCAAACCAAATGTTCCCTGAACCATTCTGCAAGTTTGCACTTGGTCTCTCGAATGTAGATGAGAGCACAAGGAGAGCACCAGATACAATAGATGAAGTTGGAGAATGTACAAATAAATCTCTGCCGGATTTGAAAAGATCTTGGGAGCCGGGTACGGAGGTGAGAGGTGAGGTGTGGGTCTAAGTTTTACACCTTTAATGGCAACAGGAGAAGGTACCAGGAGTGGAGAGAGATTTTGGAGGAGTGCACACTGAACAAGGGAGTCCTGGATGGAACAGTCCCTACAGAATGCAGATAGGGCTGGAGGGAAAAACGTTGTTGGTAGTATGGTCCGATTGTCAGTGACGAAAATGGCGGAGGATGATGTGTTGGATTTGGAAACTGATAGTATGGAAAGTGAGGACCAGGGGGATTTTACCTTTGTTGAGGTTGGTGATTTGAGGGCAGACGTGTGGGAAATGGAAGAGACAGAATCGAGGGCACTGTTGATCTGTTGAGGGAAAATTACAGTCCTTGAAGTAGGCAGATGTCTGGAAAGACCTGGAGTAGAATTGCTCCTCCTGGGAGCAGATAAAGCAAAGGCAGAGGAATTGGTAGTAGGGGGTGATGTTTTCACAGGAGCCGGGGAAGGGATTTGGGAGCGGGGTGGGGATGTGGGGGAGCGGGGCCTGGTGTGTGGTGGGAGGAGGTGTAGTCAAGGTAGGTGTGGGAGTCGGTGGGTTTGGGTATTTATACCACCACATACAGTCTCAGTAATCACAATGTCAATTACAATGAAGCTATCCCTGATCAGTTATGTGAATCTGTGATTTTGTGAGTTAATGCTTACTCTTTATTGCAGTCATAAATTGCTGTGCTCCCAAATGTTTGACCACTAACAATGCTGTAACCATTTTGTAAATCTTTTGGAGGACCACAGTCTTTAGCTGTATAAAACATAGACAAAGAGACATTTTAAACAGCACTTTAATGTTACACTGATCCCATAATATTAATTATCTCTCCCCAGTAGTCAGACCCATGTAACTGAATTATCTTTACAGACATTGAAACATTAATTTATAATATGAATAGAAACCACTAAAAGATGGACTCAATAATTAAATATCACAACTAAGTTTCAGTGAATTTTACATGCATTTGCTAAATTACAATTTTTTATGATTTTACACATGACTCAGTTAATTCTTGCTATCCTTCAAGAAGAGCAGTTTATATCACAGTTTACATGACTTCAGGATGTTTCTGGGCACTTCAAAATAAGTTAAATATGATGAAGTATATTTGTTATTCTGATGTGGAGAAATAAAGCAATATAATTACAAAAATAACCTTGCAATAAATAGCAAATCATTTGTTTTCTTTTGTGATGTTGGTTAATGGATAAGTATTGGTCAAGACACCAGGGAACACTTTACCATAGCACTTTTTACAATTACCTGATAGGGCAAATGTGGGTTGGGGTTCAGGTCTTATTCAAAAAGTAACACCTCCAATAGTGCAGCACCTCAACTGAACCACACAGAAATATTAGGTTAATACCATGCAATCAGATCTCTGATTGCAGTTGGAATGTCAAATCTCCTGATACAGAAATGAGAACTCAGAACCACAGCTGACCACAGGACTAATACTTAAATCTGGGAAGATATATAAGTGGTCTTGAATTGATAAAGGATATATGCACCACAAGTTATGATTGCATTAACATGCAAAGGAACTCGCCTTTGAGTTGTTCATGTTCAGACATGTAATACTTGCCTCAAAATCTAGACTCATCTTTCAAAATCCACAAAAATAACCTTACTTCAAAAATACATCATTGCCTGTAAAAGTGCTTTGGGGTGCCTGGTCACTAAAAAATGTTTACATAAATGTAACTCTTTTGTTTATTTATTTCATATGAAAAACTTAAAAGAAAAGCAGTGAAAAGTTATATTGACATGTATACTTACGCATGCAACTCATCAATGGCTCTGACCAAGTTAAATTGGCTTGACAAATGACAAAATCTGGGGTGATGTCATTCCACTTATAACCTGGCAAACATCTATAGTAAACAACTTCACCCACTGCTCCTCTGTGATGGCAGATTTAACAAGAGGAGGTTTGTGGCATTGACCTGCAAAGATCACAATTGTTTTACTATTTATGTTATGAATTATCATGATTTAACGAAAGTATGGATTATACATTTTTAGCTTTCATCACCTGATTTTAGTACATAAGACATTCATAGGCTAAAATGGACTAAAATTGTTTTCAAGCAAAAAGAAGGAAGTATTGGCTTAATACTGGAGCAATGATCACCGAATGAAGTTGCATCAAGCTCATGAAAGCAAAGAAACAAAGAAAGACAGGTTGGGCAGAAATTAACATTTTCTCAAATGATACGGAAACTCCATCAAGTCTGAAGAAACCCTTGTCTTCTGTTTTTGATTTACATCTTTCTAAAAGTTTCAGATATTATGATGAAAGTTTCCACTTGAAACAAAAGACACCAAACATGGGGATCCACAAGTAAAGTGTATTTCAAGAAAACAGGTTTTAAACAGTGCAGAGAAAGAAAATGGACTTCTGGCAGCATTATTTGGAGGGCTTGCTTTTTCTCTCCATATATTCTTCTGAATTTCTCAAATGTGATGTCAGAGAAATAACAATGATTTCCCAAAAATCAAGGGTTCTACAAATTTTCCTATTGCTGAGGATAAGAGACAACAACTCAATACAAAAACTCAAATACCCTCTGAGAAACTGCATACAACCCACACAGATTTGCACACCATGTTTCTGGTTTGATGATGTCTCAATTGGGAGAAACCAGCACGAGACCCTTAATTGATGTTAGCATGGAAAGTCTTCTCACATGCTTTCCTGTCATTGACAGAATCGGGATGGGGGTGGAAAGGTGGCAAAGTTCCTAATCATCTGATTAATTGCAGCTCCCCCATCGTCAAATGCACACAGGCAAAGCAGAAACTTCAACCATTGTATTAGACTTTCAATCTTGGTATTTTTGTTTTACTGCCAACTGCTGACAATCCAATGTTATTTTGACAGAGATGACAGAACCGGAAGGGGTCTGGATAGACATAGGAAACCTTCCAAGAATAATCATAATAGTAAGTGTAAAAACATGATTTGAGGACAATGATGGCAAATGTCTCTCTTTTGCACTAACTAAGAAGACCTGCATTTGAAATAAACAGGAATTACAAAGGGGAAATATCCAAGATCTCTATCTTCCACTTCCTCACTAATCTCCATTGGCTACTGTTCAACAAGATCTCAATGTAATGTTCTCATCCTTACTTATAAATCATCCTTTGCCACACCCTTCTCTATCTTGATTACAAACTCCTCACAATCCATAGTTAGAGTCATACAGTCATAGAGATGTGCAGCATGGAAACAGGCCCTTCGGTCCAACCTGTCCATGCTGACCAGATATCCCAAACCAATCTAGTCCCACCTGCCAGCACCCCGCCCCATATCCCTCCAAACCCTTCCTATTCATATACCCACCCAAATGCCTCTTAAATGTTGCAATTGTACTAGCATCCACCACATCCTCTGGCAGCTCAATCCACACACGTACCACCCTCTGCGTGAAAAAGTTGCCTCTTAGGTCACTTTTATATCTTTCCCCTCTCACCCTAAACCTATGGCCTCTAGTTCTGGACTCCTCGATCCCAGGAAAAAGACTTTGTTTATTTATCCTGTCCACGTCCCTCAATTTTGTAAACCTCTGTAAGGTCACCCCTCAGCCTCTGACGCTCCAGGGAAAACAGCCCCAGCCTGTTCAGCCTCTCCCTATAATTCAAATCCTCCAACCCTGGCAACATCTTTGTAAATCTTTTCTGAACCCTTTCAAGTTTCACAACACCTTTCCAATAGGAAGGAAACCAGAATTGCATGCAATATTCCAATAGTGGCCTAACCAATGTCTTGTACAGCCGCAACATGACCTCCCAACTCCTGTACTCAATACTCTGACTAATAAAGGAAAGCATACCAAACACCTTCTTCACTATCCTATCTACCTGTGACTCCACTTTTAAGGAGCTAGGAACCTGCACTCCAAGGTCTCTTTGTTCAGCAACACTCTCTAGGACCTTACCATTAAGTGTACAAGTCCTGCTAAGATTTGCTTTCCCAAAATGCAGCACCTCGCATTTATCTGAATTAAACTCCATCTGCCACTTCTCAGCCCATTGGCCCATCTGGTCCAGATCCTGTTGTAATCTGAGGTAACCCTCTTCGCTGCCCATTACACCTCCAATTTTGGTGTCATCTGCAAACTTACTAACTGTACCTCTTATGCTCGCATCCAAATCATTTATGTAAATGACAAAATGTAGAGGACCAGCACCAATCCTTGTGGCACTCCACTGGTCACAGGCCTTCAGTCTGAAAAACAACCCTCCACCACTCTCTGCCTTCTACCTTTGAGCCAGTTATGTATCCAAATGGCTAGTTCTCCCTGTATTCCATGAGATCTAACCTTGCTAATCAGTCTCCCATGGGGAACCTTGTCGAACAACTTACTGAAGTCCATATAGATCACATCTACCACTCTGCCCTCATCAATCCTCTATGTTACTTCTTCAAAAAACTCAATCCAAGTTTGTGAGACATGATTTCCCATGCACAAAGCCATGTTGACTATCTCTAATCAGTCCTTGCCTTTCCAAATACATGTACATCCTGTTTCTCAGGATTCCCTCCAACAACTTGCCCACCACTGAGATCAGGCTCACTGGTCTATTGTTTCCTGGCTTGTCTTTACTGCCCTTCTTAAACAGTAGCACCACGTTTGCCAACCTCCAGTCTTCCGGCACCTCACCTGTGACTATCCATGATACAAATATCTCAGCAAGAGGCCCAGCAATCACTTCTCTAGCATCCTACAGAGTTCTCGGATACACCTGATCAGGTCCTGGGGATTGGTTCACTTTTAACCATTTCAAGACATCCAGCACTTTCTCCTCTGTAATCTGGACATTTTGCAAGATGTCACCATCTATTTACCTCCAGTCTATATCTTCAATATCCTTTTCCACATTAAATACTGATGCAAAATATTCATTTAGTTTCTCTGTGGCACCACACAAAGGCCGCCTTGCTGATCTTTGAGGGGCCCTATTCTCTCCCTAGTTACCCTTTTGTCCTTAATATATTTGTAAAAACACTTTGGATTCTCCTTAATTCTATTTGCCAAAGCTATCTCATGTACCCTTTTTGCCCTCCTAATTAAGTAAAGTCCTACTTTCTTAATACTCTTCTAAGGATTCACTCGATCTATCCTGTAAATACCTGACATATGCTTCCTTGTTTTTCTAAACCAAACCCTCAGTTTCTTTAGTCATCCAGCATTCCCTATACCTACCAGCCTTCCCTTTCACCCTGACAGGAATATACATTTTCTGGATTCTTGTTATCTCATTTCTGAAGGCTTCCCATTTTCCAGCTGTCCCTTTACCTGCGAACATCTGCCTCCAATCAGCTTTCGAACGTTCTTGCCTAATACCATCAAAATTGTCCTTTCTCCAATTTAGAACTTCAACTTTTAGATCTGGTCTATCCTTTTCCATCACTTTTTTAAAACGAATAGAATTATGGTTGCTGGCCCCAAAGTGCTCCCCCACTGACACCTCAGTCACCTGCCCTGCCTTATTTCCCAAGAGTAGGTCAAGTTTTGCACCTTCTCTAGTAGGTACATCCACATACTGAATCAGAAAATTGTCTTGTATGCACTTAAGAAATTCCTCTCCATCTAAACTTTTAACACTATGGCAGTCCCATTCGATGTTTGGAAAGTTAAAATCCCCTACCATAACCACCCTATTATTCTTACAGAAAGCTGAGATCTCCTTACAAGTTTGTTTCTTAACTTCCCTCTGACTATTAGGGGGTCTATAATACAATCCCAATAAGGTGATCATCCCCTGGATGTAGTTCCGGGAATATCCTTCCTCAGCATAGCTGTAATGCTATCCCTTATCAAAAATGCCACTCTCTCTCCTCTCTTGCCTTCCTATAGCATTTGTATCCTGGAACATTAAGCTGCCAGTCCTGCCCATCCCTGAGCCATGTTTCAGTAATTGCTATGATATCCCAGTCCCATGTTCCTAACCATGCCATGAGTTCATTTGCCTTCCCTATTAGGCCCCTTGCATTTGAATAAATGCAGTTTAATTTATTAGTCCTCCCTTGTCCCTGCCTGCCCTGACTGTTTGACTCACTTCTGTTGCCAACTGTACCAGTCTCAGATTGATCTTTATCCTCACTATCTCCCTGGGTGCCACCCCCCACCTTACTAGTTTAAATCCTCCCAAGCAGTTTTAGCAAGTTTCCCTGCCAGTATTTTGTCCCCTTCCAATTTAGTTGCTATCCGTCCTTCTTGTACAGGCCACTTCTACCCCAAAAGAGATTCCAATGATCCAAAAATGTGAATCCTTCTCCCATACACCAGCTCCTCAGCCATGCATTCATCTGCTCTATCCTCCTATTCCTGCCCTCACTAGCTTGTAGCATTGGGAGTAATCCAGATATTACTACCCTTGAGGACCGCCTTTTAAAACTTTTGCCTAACTCTCTGTAATCTCCCTTCAGAATCTCAACCTTTTCCCTTCCTATATCATTGGTTCCAATTTGGACAATGACCTCTTGCTGGCCCCTCTCCCCTGTGAGAACATTCTGCACTCTCTCTGATCCTTGATCCTGGCACCAGGGAAACAACACACCATTCTGCTTTTTCTCTGCTGGCCACAGAAACATCTGTCTGTACCTCGGACTACAGAATCCCCTAACACAATTGATCTCTTGGAAGCTGAAGTACCCCTCAATACCAGAAACTTGGCTGTTCGTGCTACAGTCCCCTGAGAATCCATCACCCCCTACATTTTCCAAAACGGCATACCTATTTGAAATGGGTGTATCCACAATAGACTCCTGCCCTAGGTGCCTACCTCTCTTACCCTTCCTGGAGTTAACCCATCCATGTGAGACTTTACCCCCTTCCTATAACTGCCATCCATCGCATACTGTTGCTGTTGCAAATTCCTCATCTCTTCTATTTGTCTCTTCAACCGATCCACTTGATCTGATAAGATTCGCATCCAACAGCATTTATGGCAGATATAATCCGCAGTAACCCTTAAACTCTCTTTAAACTCCCACATCTGACAAGAAGTACATATCACTGCAAAGGCGATTTTTGCTCCTTCACAATCTACAGACCCAGAAAATAACACCGTCTTATTCCTCTACAAAACACTACCCCAGGTTAAATTAATAGTTATGGCTTATATTTTAAGTTTAATCAAGAGACTTATCTCCAAAAACATGTAATCAAGAAAGAACCCACTGTACTCACTAATACAGCCTTTCTCTTGGACTGACTTAAAACTTATCTGATTCTGTGTTGTGAACTTCGCACCAAACCGGTTCCTTCAAGATTAGTTGTGAATTTCACTGTTTGTTAATTTTCCCAGACGCACTCCGACGTCCAGCGACACATGAATTCAAAAACAGCAAAGGCAGTAACTGTGCAGGTTCTCTCTCTCGCTCTCCTGCACTGTCCTCACCATGTGCTTCCTTTGTCTGTTCTTCTCCCTTTTAAAACTTCTGTTGTTTTGACCTTTTTTTGCCAAGGTTCCAAAACAATGCAACAGCATGTAAAACAGTCATTGCTGCTCCTGGAATTCGAGGAAATCACCTCCAACACGTAAAATAGCTCAAACAAAGGAGCCGTCCTCCATCTTGGATTACCCAGAATCCATGTAGATATTCACACTGTTCTAATTCCTAAGTATTCCCAAATTTAATTTATTAATTACTGGTATCCATGCTAATTATTACCATGGCTCCAAGGTCTGGAATGCATGCCTAAGCCTACTTGACTTTTTACTTTGTTTTTCCATTCAGACCTCTTTGATCAAGCTTTTGGTTATCTGCTCTATTTTGGCCTACTGTCCAAAGTTGTTGAGTGTCATTTTTATTTGGAACATTTTATTATAGTATAGATCCTATATAAAGGAGAAAGTGAGGAGTGCAGATACTGGCGATCAGAATCGAGAGTGTGGTGCAAGAAAAGCACAGCAGTTTAGGCAGCATCCGAGGAGCAGGAGAATCAATGTTTCAGGCATAAGCCCTTCTTCAGGAATCCTATCAATGTATACATGTTGTTACAACAACAATCAATTTTAAACTTTTTTTTCAGTGTTAATAAGAACAACAATGTTGCTATCTGCAGTATTAAATATTACTCTCTGTATTTTTTAAACCTGAAATTATTTGAAAACCTAATTCGGCCTTGAATTTCTTACATATTTACTGACAGATTTGCACATAACTGGTGTTCACATCACTTAGATGGCAAGGGAGGCAATGGCCGAGTGTTATTATCATTATACTGTTAACCTAGAGGCCCAGGTAATAATCTGGAGAGGTGGGTTCAAATCCTGCCACAACAGATGGTGGAATTTGAATTCAACAAATGTCTGGAATTAGGTGTCTAAGTGTGCCCATGAATCCAATGTTGATTGTCAGGAAAAAGCCCGTCTGGCTCAATAATGTCCTTCAGGGAAGGAAATTGCCATCCTTATCTTGTTTGGCTGACATGTGACTCCAGACCACAGCAATGTGATTGCTGTGGGCAATAAATGCTGGCCCAGTCAGCAATGCACTATTCCTATGAATGATTGCTTTAAAAAAGGAAGAATGGGTAAATCAATCCCTTTGGCTGAACAGATCTTTGTTCCAAGACACTTTGTCTAATGTGTTTGGCTCCTCCATCACTGGGTTATGGAATATTTGTGGACACTCCATCTCCTGTTAGCATGTTTAATTGTCCACCATCATGCATCACTGGACATTCCATCTTCAATGGGGAGACAATGCAAAAGACAAAGCTGAAATATTTGCATCCATCTTTAGTGATGAGTGGATGATTGATCTCAGACTTTTGCTGAGGTCTCCAACGTCACAGATATGAGGCTTCATTGATTTGATTTACTATACATGATATCAGGAAATAGCTGAAGGCACTTATAAAAGCAGGGCTGCATAACTTAGATATGATCCATTGGTTTTGGGATTGGTTAGCTCTATCTTTCATTTCCTAATTACTCCTACTTAGCATGCAAGTAGTCCCCTAACTTAGCTTCACCACTTGACACCTTACCTTTAGGTGTGCTTGGTACTGCTACTAGAATACCTTCTTCCTGAAATCTTCATTGAACCCAGGTTAATGCCCAGTTTGATGGTAATAATAGATTGGGGATATGCCAGGCCATGAGCCACACATTATGGCAGAATACCAAACTACTGCAGTTGATAACTTCCAAATGGTTGCCACATCTTGAGTTGTTAGATCAGTATAGAATTAATCATTCATAATAATTAGTAATTAACAATAATCTACAATGTTATGGTGGCAGGTACATTTGAGGCATTTAAGAGTACATTGGATGATTAATTGAATATAAATGGTGTGCAGGGATATGGGGAAAAGGCGGGACATTGGCACTCAGTGATAATTTTCCAGTGGTTTATTGTTACTGGCAGCAGATTCTGAAGACACAGCACTGACACCAGGTTCATCAGAGCAAAAATGTGGCAGAAAACTCCCCAAATTAGTGATGTTTTTGTGACTGAGTGTTTTACTGATAAGGTCACCGTTTTATCAGCGTTCAAATTTATTGTGTTTTTTGGGGGCATTTTAAGTTTCATGAAACATAGATTACACAAAAGACAGCATGAGCTGAAAATAACATTTTCCCTCAAGGCAATGAAACAAGGCAAAAAGCCCTTCCTAGGAAGTGGATAAATATCCTCATTGCCAGTCTCATTTGCACCATCATGAGAATCTTCACATGTGGAAGATGAAACATTAGCTACAGACAGAATGTATTAAAAAGTTGCTATTTCAAGAAACTTTGTGGCAGAAGCAGAGGAGTTGGATCTTTGACTTCAGAACTGAAATAGACTCGAAAATGTTCTTTCTTTCTTAGTCTCTCAAGAAGAAAACCTGGCAACAGCACTGACTGGAAAGGAATATCAGGCAACAAAGAATTAAATAAGACTGCAATATTGTTTAAGAATATAATCAATCAGACTGTTAGGCTGAAGCTTCACATCTTGAGGACACCCAAAGAACTCTCAAATACCTATTCTTTTAGCTTCCTTTTGTAGAAGAAAGTCTCCCTTTCTAACTTTATACCTGGGTGTGTGATTCTGCCTGAAAACTATGTGCTTGTATTTGCATCTTTATCATTTTGCTTGAGGTAAACAGTTATTAAATCTTTGCCTTTTAACTTGATAAAAACTGTGTGATTGGTTCCTTACTTTGATCCTGAGAAGTAATTAACAGCATTTTAGTTGGAGAAAGCTTTAGCTTGTGCTAAAGCAAAACTTAAACCTTTGTTGTGACCAACTATATGATTCTATATATGGAATACTATCATACTCTGACCAGATATTACAATATATTTTGGCTCATCTATACAGTGACAAGGGGAAATGCGTCAACCAACCCTGCAGTTGCACTTACGCATCAAGCCAATGGAAACAACTTTCACCGATAGTCCTGCTTGATTTTTCTTTGTACTGGTTTTCACACTTTAATATTTTTAAGAAGACATGCCTCTTTTTTCCTGTCTGACTGTCAATCCAGATGTTTTGAATAGAACAATGTATGGTTATAACTCAGCTATATTTGTCTATGCACCACCCCAAGCCCCTCAATGTGGTGCTTGTATCCAACACAATATTAGATTAGATTAGATTAGATACACTAAAGATTGGACATACAATATGTCACTAAAGATAGAAAATATTGGAAATGCACAGCTGTAAGTTGTTCTCTCCCCTTTTTGAATTTGAAGCCTTGTTTTCAGATCAAAGTTCTGGCAGTTACAGTACATAGTGAGTTTTGAAAAATCTTGTAGCTCAGGATATTGAGAAGCATGTAAGTTAGTTCGCCGAGCTTGAAGGTTTGTTTTCAGACATTTTGTCAGCATACTAGGTAACATCATCAGTGAGATTCTCTGGTGAAGCACTGGTGATATATCCCACCTCTCTATTTATAGGTCTTGGTTTCTTAAAGAGAGTGATGTCATTTCCGGTTCTCCTTTTCAAGGTAAGGTTGATAGGGTCTAAATCAAGATGTTTATTGATGGAGTTGGGGTTAGAAAGCCATGCCTTTAAGAATTCTTGTGCTTGTCTTTATTTCACCTGTCCTAGGATGTGTGTCTTGTCCCAGTCAAAGTGGTGTCTTTCTTGGTCTGTATGTATAGAAACTAGTGAAAGTGGGTTGTGTCTTTTGGTGGTCAGTTGATGTTTATGTATTCTGGTGGCACGTTTCCTGCTAGTTTGTCTGATGTAGTGTATGCCAAGGGGTCAGAGTAGTCTGGAATTGCACTTGCCCTCCAAGCAAATGGAAATAACTTTCAGATTTACTCAGACCCCTTGGCATCATGATAGCCCACAAACCTACCGATACACTTAAACAGCGACGACTGAACCTAAAGGATCCATTCGATACCACCAGCAAAACTAACATCATTTACAAGATACTATGCAAGAACTGTAAAAAACCGACATCAGACAAATTAGTAGGAAACTTGCCACCAGGATACATGAACATCAGCTGGTCACCAAAAGACACAACTCACTATCACGAGTTTCTATACAGACGGACAAAGAAGGACATCTTTTTGACTGGGACAACACACACATCCTAGGACAGGCAAAACAAAGACATGCACAAGAATTCTTAGAGGCATGGCATTCTAACCAGAACTCCATCAATAAACACATCAATTTAGATCCTATCTACCTTCTCTTGAAGAAAAGAACCGGAAATGATATCACTCACCTTAAGAAACCAAGACCTATAAATAGGGAGGCGGAATATACCACCTGCACTTCACCTCTCACTGATGATGTTACCTAGTGTGGTGATGAAACATCTGAAAACAATCCTTTAGCTCAGTGAGCTGACTCTCATAGTTACTAGTACATTACATTTTCTGGCTGCTATTAAATTAACACTGGCTATGTGTATAAAAGCAACTGATAAGGCACCAGCCTTCAATCCTACTGTCTTCCTCTGGCTTGTAGATCACTTGTTTCCAGTCATTCATGAAAAGAGTAGCATAATATTCCAAGGAAAAAACTTTTTCATCCAAAGGATAGTAACTACCTAGATTGATGCAGAAAATCTCAACTCATTCAAAAGAAATGTCAATCTGCACTTGAAGCACTGCAATCTGCAATACTACAGATCAGGTGCCAGAATGTGGGATGAAAACAGTTGGTTTTATACAGCCATTATAGACATGTTGGGCTGAATTGCCTCTTTCTATGCTTTAATGTATCTATTGTTCAAAGCGTAGTTTAGTTTAACTCTGGCAGGATAATCAAGTTTATGTTCAGGAGCACCAGTCATTATAGCAAAAGTGTTTTAGTTTGTGAAGCTTCCAAACCAGGAGACTTTGGATAGAAATGTTCAAGTTATTAAACAGAAGACGTTCAGGGAGGAGGAAAGCACACAGTAAATGGCAAGACCGTTAAGAGTACTGATAAAGAGATGGATCTTGGAGGAAATTTCATAGCGAGTGGCAATATTAGTAGATAATGTGGCAAAGAAGGCATACAGCATCTTTACCTTCAGTATAAAGGTTGTCAAGTAATGTTGCAGCTGTATAAAATGTTTCAGTTAGGCCATGTATAGAATAATATGTGCAGTCCTGGTTACCACACTAAGGATGGATGTGAAGGCTCTGGGAAGGGTGCAAAAGAGATTTACCAGGATGTTGCCTGCATTGGAGTATATTGACTGTAATGAGAGGTTGGACAAATTTAGATTGTTTTTGTGAGAATGTCAGAGGCTAAGGGGCAACCTGATAAAGTACTTCTTATACATTCACTTGTGGGATGCATGCGTTGCTGGCTTAGCCAACATTTATTGTCCATCTGTAATTGTTCTTGAGAAAGTGAGTTGCCTTCTTGAACCACTGCAGTTTATGTGCATAGGTAGACCCAGAATGCCATTGAGGAGTGAGTTCCAGGATTCACACCCGGTGACAGAGAAGGACCGGCAATAAATTTCAAAGTCAGGAGTGGTTTGGAGGGGAACTTGCTGGTGGCAGTTTCTTGGTCTTGTCCTGGATAAAGGTTTTGATACCCCATCATGGTTTTAAAATTATGAGAGACATGGATAGGGCGAACATTCAGAATATTTTTTTACCTGGACGACATGTCAAATACTAGGGACCATGGTGTTAAGGTGAGAGAGGGGAAACTTTTAATGGAGATGAGCAGGGCAATTTTTTTTTACACACAGAGTGGTAGGAACCTGAAATGCACAGATACGACAGCAATATTTTAAAGGAAGTTAGCAGACACATGCACATGCTGGTAATAGAGGGCTACGGACCATGTGCAGGCAGATGGGTTTTATTTAGAATGGCATCATGTTTGGTGCAGACATGATGGGCTGAACAGCCTGTTCTTGTACTGTACTGGTCTATGTAGTTGTGAAGTATATATGCCAGAGGATTTGGAAAAGAATTACAACACTTTTTCCAAAGCATAAAGAAAATAAACTGGGAAGAATCAACTGAGTACAAACTTTATTGATATGAGTGATATATTTCTGAAATTAAATATGTGTAAAGGGATAGTGCTGGTCAGTAGGTTGAAACTGTGTTTCACTTTGTTTACATTATGGTGTACATATTGTGTGTGTCTGTGTATATATATATATATATATTATATACATAATATATAGATATAGCTTTATTTATCTTTCCTTTACAATAAAGTTGCAAATTTTTGTTAAAGAACATTGCTGCTATGTGTGAAAATGCTTTCGGAACCAACCACCACGGTAACCAATTGCAAAAATAAACTCATGGTCTATCAAGCTAGATTTCATTCCGGGATCTTAATTCTCCAGTATAACCATTAGTTTGAATCATTACATTTTCTTGGTGCTTTGCGAGTGCAAATACTACTTGCCATTTATCAATCTATGCTTGAAAATTGCTCAAAGACTTGTATTGCAAGTGCAGGCTGCTTCATTGACTGAAAAGTTGTAAATTAAACTGAGCATTTTGTGGTGTTAGTAATGGCTTTTTATCATCTCATGATGGATGGGTTATCAATGAAGCAGTTGAAGGTAGTTTGAGACTAGGCCATGAGGAACTCTTGCAGAATTGGTCTGCACTAAAATGCAACAACCACAACATATTCTTCATTATGCTAGCTATAATTCTGTCAAATGATGCCTTCATGTTGATTAGATTCCCTTCAGCCCAACCAGTCCACACCCATTTCCCTCTAACACTATGGGCAATTTATCTGACTTGCACATCTTTGGACTGTGAGACAAAACCAGAAGAAACCCATGGAGAATGTGCAAACTCCACAAAGACCCTGGTGTTGTGAGACAGCAGTGCTAACCACTGAGCCACCTTGCCATCCTGAAGCACTGACTGTCAACTCATCTCTGGAATTCAACTTATTTGTCCATGTTTAGCTGTAATGTTTAGAACAGAGTGGTGCTTTCAAAGTCAAACTGAGAATTAGTGGGCAGGCATACCAGTTCCTCTCTGTCCTTGCACTACCTCACACTCCCACTAGTCCTTTGGCTACTTATACTGTAGTGACATACCTCTTTCTTATAATTTCTCAACAAATCTTCTCCATTCATTCAAAACATCACATTACTCCCATAGGTCTTTACTTCTCGTCCTCACAGGAGAATACTTGGCAGAATGTTTTTAGTGGAATTCTACGAGGGTCAGTCTAATGCCTCCACTTTTCATTATATATTATTAGTTTAATATGCTTGCCTTTATTGGTCATTGCATTGAGTATAGGAGTTGGGAGGTCATGTTGCAGCTGTCCAGGACATTGGTTCAGGCACTTTTGGAATACTACATTCAATTCTGGTCTTCCTACTATCAGAAAGATGTTGTGAAACCTGAAAAGGTTTAGAAAAGATTTACAAGAATGTTGCCAGGGTTGGAGGGTGTGAGCTATACAGAGACGCTGAATAACCTGGGACTATTTTCCCTGCAGCATTGGAGGCTGAGGGATGACTTTAGAGAAGTTTATAAAATCATAAGGGGCAGGACAGGGTGAATAGTCAAGGTCATTTTCCCAGAGTAGTGGTATCCAAGTTGAGAGGACATTGGTTTAAGGTGAGACGGGAAAGATTAAAAAGGGACCTAAGGAGCAACATTTTCATGTGTGTATGGAATGAATTCTCAGATGAGGTATTGGAAGCTGGTACAATATTGAAAAGGCACTGGATGGGTATATGATTAGGAAGGGTTTGGAGGGATATGGGCCAAATGCTGAGAGATGGGACTAGACTAACATAGGATATCTGGTCAGCATGGACGAGTTGAACTGAAGTAGAGAATGTGGTGCTGGAAAAGCACAGCAGGTCAGGCAGCATCCAAGGAGCAGGAGAATCAACATTTCGGGCCTTAGCCCTTCATCAGCAATGATGCCTGAAATATTGATTCTCCTGCTCCTCAGATGCTGCCTGACTTGCTGTGCTTTTCCAGCACCACACTGTCGATTCTGATCTCCAGCATCTGCAGTCCTCACTTTCTCCGAGTTGGAGTGAAGTGCCTGTTTCTGCGTTGGACACCTATTTGAACTTAGATGTTAGAGTATAAGACACGATTTCAAAATGTAAGGATGATATGAAACTTGAAAGTATTGTGACTATGAGGGGGAAAGTGTAGAACTTCATAAGGAACATGAAAGTTGTTAAAATGGATCAGCAAACAGGAGTTGAAATTTAATAGAGAGAGATGTGTATTGATTCAGTTTGAGTGGAACAGTACAGGGATAAAGTAACTGGCACAGTTCTAAAGGGGTGCAGGGCTGGTGAGTGTTTTGTTTATGTATGCAAATAGTCTAAGATGACAGGAAAGTTAACAGTGTTCAATAAAGCATAATCTATGAATATACAAACCAGAATCAGAAACAGGCATTTCAACCCCTCAAACATACCCCACTATTCAATAAAATTACAACTGTTCTGATTGTTATCTCAAATCCATATTCGCAATTATCTTTGACATTTCAAACCCCCTACCTTAACAAGAATCCATCTCTATCAGCATCTGCCATAAAAATATTCAAAGACTCTACATCCATTACCTCTTCAGGAAGATAATTCCAAAGACTGCCGAGAGAAAAAACTAAGTTTACCTATTCTCTATGACTCATCTATGTTTTAATAGTGACTGTTAGTTTTGGATTCTCCATAAGAGAAAACATCTTCTCAAGAACTCTCTAGATCTTTTATGTCATCATTAAGTTACTTCTTTAATCTTGTAATTCCAAAGGATACAAGCCAATCCTGTCCAAAATTCCTCATAAAACAACCCACTCCCACATTCCAGGTATTAGCCCAGTAAAACTTGTCTGAAATACTTCCAACACATTCACATCTTTCTTAAATAATGTGAGCAGGTGTGGCCTTGTATTCCTCAAGCATATCATCTGGATTTTATATTCTATTCCCTTTATGTTAAATGACATCATTCAATTAACTTTCCAAATTACATGATGTACCTGTGTATTAACATTTTGAGATGCACACACCAGGACACAAGATCCCTTTGCCCTTCAGCTTAAGTGTATTGTCGTCTATGTTCACTTTGCCACTGTCTCTGGCTGTGACTTCAGTTTCAGTGCATCTGTATCACACATCCCGTTGCCTGCTTGATACCTGAACACACCCCATTATACAGAGCTGGTAATTTAAAAGAAAATTCATGAAATATTTTCCCGGTTGAGGCCGGGTCATGTGAGTGATTTTGAAATCTGATTCTGTGTTGAAAATGTTGCTTGAGAAAAGCAACCCAGTGAGCCCACTGCCCGGCTTTCTCTCAGATTGGTTCCAACTGGATGGAATGCAATACGCTTAAAACCAAATAATCATTACAAGTGAATTTACAGAATATTTTAATAATATCATGTTTACATTTAGGTCCTTAAGTACATCGGCGAGTGCTTGAGTGTTTTCCACTCAAACAAACTGTGGTGCACTTTTTACATCGGGTTTATTTTAGAATTGGCTCCAGATTTGGAAAGTGGGCTGGGTTTATCATAATCAGCACTTGGTGTGTTAGGAAAAGAGAGAATAGTAGGTTTGAAGTCTAATGGTTTTCAGGAAGGAACTTCCGGAGTTTGTTTTCCAGATTTCAGAATCTCCCCAAATATTAAGAGAGGATTGTGAAATGTTGAAGAGATTGATCCTCTGTCTCATTGCGGTCAGGGTGGCCCAGGTAACGGGTAAGCAGCGCCCCGGCTCCTCGTTGCTGTTTCAGGCCTGTGTAGCGTCTATAATGAAACATTCCTGAGGCGCTGAGTATCTCTAAAGCAAATCATGACACTAAGCCACCGCAGGATATTCTAGGACAGAGGGTCAAAGGGCTCATTTTTAACGAGCATTTTAAAATTGGAAAATCAGCTAAAGTGGCAAAACATACTGCCTGTCAGGGTATTAAGGGCAGAAACACTCATAACATATAAGAAGTATTCAAGTGTGTGTACAGAATGCCAAGGCAATGGGCCGAATGCTGGAAAATGTATTTGCAACATTTGGGTGACCGTTTCTCGAAGGCGCAGCCTCAATTGGCCGAAAGACCTTTTCTTGGAGACCTCCATGAACAAACAGCACGGTGCCCAGAAGGGGCAGAATGGCAGAGGGTTGAGCCAACAAACACAGGACCAGCTTTCTTTGGAAAGCATTTCACACAAATAATTGGCGTCACTGTGAGTCTTGAGAAGAGATATTAGAGTTCACACGGCAAAACTAGAATGTGAATTTTTAAATCAATTGTTCAAATTTTCCAATAGCCAGAGAGTTGTTATTTCACTGCAGATAGGAATTGTTAATGGGAATCCCTGTCATAACAGACTAATAGAATTGCACAGGAAATTGAATTTCCTACTTGTCAATTTCTGTTCTTGGAACCCTCTGAAAGTTTCCATAAAAACTAGACATTTCAGAGGGTACTGATGAGATCAAGTAAAATAGTTTTTCAAGAACAGAATAATCTAACTCCTGAGTAACTGTTAAACTGACCTCATACAGCACACATCTCAAGTAGACCACCCCCCAAACTACTGCACTGCTCAGAGGTCTGTCTCTAACTCGATCCACCCACCTCCCCGGTTTTGGATTGAACCATGAATGAAGTAATAAAGTGTCAAAAGACGATGAGGAAAAGAAAAACATGTAAGTTATGATGCTGTGTTAATAGTAAAGGCATAAAGGCAGGGCTCACAGAAGGGCAGAATGGGGCATTAAACATTTCTGCACAGGATGTTCAGGAAAGGGAGGAAAATAAGAGGCAGACGTGCTGATGACTGAGTCACTGTGCCACCCCTTAGATTAACTACCTCAAATTCAGCCAGTGGTTAAGGGCAGGTGAGTGTGACTATGAACAAGGCAGGTAAAGGGACCCAGGAGGTAGTGCTGGTGGAGCCTCAGCCCTTGAGCCATCTAAAAGGTTTAAGATCCTTGCTCCCTGTGTGGATGAGCGGACATGGAAGAGAGGCTGCAGGGAGGATGGTGAACTGACCTAAGCACTATGAAACAGGGAGCCAGTCAAGAGGGGGGAGAGGTTTGCTGACAACACCACCATGGTAGGACAGATATCAAACAATGGTGAGTCAGAACTACAAATCTTCTCACAAACATTTCTGTAGGCCACTGAACAGGAGCAGGTGTTTCTTAAATGCAGAAGGATTGTTCACCTTACCATAGAATCTTGTTCATTACCTGACCAAGCACCTGAACATAGTCATACACTTTTGATTTGAGTTTCATGACAATATGATGGGATTATGGCTCAATGAGTTCCTTTGTTAGACAGAGCTTTGAGTGATTACATTTAATACTCAGCTCACCATACTGAGTGCACAGATCATTGTCTGGGTGCCTTGCGAATAAGTCAGGAGGGGACACATTTACACTGCTTCAATGTACATGCCTTTGTCTCTGCGATTTCTTAGACAGACTTACTTTAGTTTTTTTAGTTTTTCAATTTGTGAATTACAGTAAAGTAGATCACCAGCCATTTTAGAAACTGTTGTTTTAAGGTACCGAAATGCTATCTCAGTCTTTAAAACTCAATCACTAATTGTTTGACAAATAAATATAGTAATTTTGAAATGAAACATGACTGTGTGATGTCATCCTCACTTGGAATATATAGGTGTTCCTTCTCTATTAGCATGTCAGGGTGCGAGAGCTCCCTTCTTAACAACAGTGTGGATGTGTCTACATTGCATGGACTGCAATGTTCATGAAGTGGCCAATTGTCACTACCTTCTTTAGGGAAGGTAGCAATGGGTGATATATGAGCAGTGCCAGTGAAACCCACCTTCTAGAAGTGAATTTAAGAAAACACTGCTTTGTAAATTAATCTAGCCTGAAGTATTTCATTGCTTAGATGTGGACAAATCAGAAATGATTCCTTTCAGGCAATGAACACAATGTAAGCTGATTGAACCATCAATTTTATTTGAACAATGAATCCTGAGCCAGCAACAAAGATAAAATGAAACAATCAGATTTTAAACTAAGTTTCTTCAAACTGTTTTTCCGTTCTACTTTTTTAGCATGTAGGCATGCTAAACAGAAACATTGAAATGCCATGTGAATTTTTGAAAAGTATACAAATTTAATCTTGAAATTGATAATTCTGTTAAAAATACAGGAAAGAAAAATCTCTCATTGTGTAAGGATGTTGTGAAACTTGAAAGGGTCCAGAAAAGATGATGTTGCCAGGGTTGGAGGATCTGATACAGAGGGAGAGGCTAAATAGTCTGTGACTGTTTTTCCCTGGGACACTCAGACCAACCAACCAAACCACCCCGTAGCCCAACACTTCAACTCCCCCTCCCACTCCACCAAGGACATGCAGGTCCTTGGACTCCTCCATCGCCAGACCATAGCAACATGACAGCTGGAGGAAGAGTGCCTCATCTTCCGCCTAGGAACCCTCCAACCACAAGGGATGAACTCAGATTTCTCCAGTTTCCTCATTTCCCCTCCTCCCACCTTGTCTCAGTCCCAACCCGTGAACTCAGCACCACCTTCCTAACCTGCAATCTTCCTCCTGACCTCTCCGCCCCCACCCCCACTCCGGCCTATCACCCTCACCTTAACCTCCTTCCACCTATCGCATTTCCAACGCCCCTCCCCCAGTCCTTCCTCCCTACCTTTTATCTGAGCCTGCTGGACACACTTTCATCATTCCTGAAGAAGGGCTCATGTCCGAAACATCGATTCTCCTGCTCCTTGTATGCTGGATAAGCTGGGACCCTTTTTCCCTGAGCATCGGAGACTGAGAGCTGATCTTGTAGAGGTTAATAAAATCATAAGATGCATAGATAAGTGTTTTCCCTCATGGCAGTGGAAATCTAGAGTGCACAGACTTAAGGTGAGAGGGGAAAGATTTAAACAGGACCTTAGGAGCAGCTTTTTCACATAGAGGGTGGTGTGTGTACAGAACGAGCTTCCAGAGGAAGTGGTAAAGGTGGGTACAATTGTAACATTTAACAGATATTAAGACAGGTGCATGAACAGGCAAGGTTTAGACTGATATGGGCCAAAAGCAGGCAAATGGGACTCGATCAGTTTAGGATACTAAGTCAGCCTGGATGAGTTGGATCAAGGGGTCTTCTTCCATGCTGTGTGACTCTATGGCCTGAGAGTGCTCTGTCACTCACCTGTCCTGCATTCCTAATGTCCTGGATCTTTAATGCACTGACTCCAGCTGAGAGCATGTATCTTCCTGCCGCTGTATTCCTTAGTGATTTTCAGCTTTCCTGGAGAGGCGGCCTCTTCCAGATACAAGCTTTACAGAGATCAGCTCCCTGCAGATGAACTTCAAAGCAATCTTCCCAAATGTTATCATCATTCCTGGGTGTGTGACAACCTCCTAACTCCATGTGTTACTGAACTTCTCAACAACAAGCTGTGGTCCCTATAAGCAGAAGTCCTTATGCTGACAAAATAACAAGGTATCCCCACCATTGTCTCTTCTCAATTGACTGGGATACATAAAAGTAGGCTATTCATTGGCCTTCTGAAGAAGCTGCTGAGAGGTTCACTTTCATTTTTAGTGCCATTTACTTTCATGTTCACATCCCAACTAAAAAACATCCTCACATTCTATCAAAGATTAATTGGTTTGATCCTGTACCTTGACCTGGAATTCCTGAGGAACCACCCTGCTCGCAGAAACCCTCATAATATTGGAGAAGTATTTAGATGAGTACCTGCAATGCCAAGGCATACAAGACTATGGGCTAATTATTGGAAAATGCCATTGGAATAGTTCGGTGCTTATTTTTCACTGGCACACTAGGCCAAAGAGTCTTTGTCTGTGCTGTAGATCTCCATGACTCTATGATTGTAAGTGGAATATAGTAGTTCTCCAATTGCAAATTCAGGGACTGAAGGAGATACATGATTGCATTGGGTTCTCTTTGCCTGGATGAGCATATCTACTATGCTCACCCTATGCTATTAGCCAAATATCAGGGTGCAGAGGAACTGAAAAGAAAAATATTCCCATCTTACCTGCTCTCAATGGAATGACAGTGACATTTGGTGATGACATACAAACTCCTTCAGGATCAAAGCAACTCCCAGCAAGATGTTGGTTGTTTGAGGAATTCTGACTCAGAGTTGATGAGTTGGAATCTGAGCTTTGAATACGGAGACACATCAGGGAGGGGGAGAGCTACCTGCACACTGTGTTTCAGAAGGCAGTGATAGAATACCTACAGTGCAGAAAGAGGCCATTTGGCCTATTGAGGTAGCACAAATCCTTCAAAGAACATCCCATCCAGACCCAGCTCCCCACCTTATCCCTACAACCCCACATTTCCCATGCCTAATCTGCACAAGTTTGGACTATGGGAGGAAACTGACACAAGGAGAATGTGCAAACTCCACACCTACTGTCACTGAGGCTGGGTTCAAACCCAGGTCCCTGATGCTGAGAGGCAGACATGCTGATGACTGAGTCACTGTGCCACCCCTTAGATTAACTACCTCAAATTCAGCCAGTGGTTAAGGGCAGGTGAGTGTGACTATGAACAAGGCAGGTAAAGGGACCCAGGAGGTAGTGCTGGTGGAGCCTCAGCCCTTGAGCCATCTAAAAGGTTTAAGAGCCTTGCTCCCTGTCTGGATGAGCGGACATGGAGGAGAGGCTGCAGGGAGGATGATGAACTGACCTAAGCACTATGAAACAGGGAGCCAGTCAAGAGGGGGGGGGAAGAGGTTGCTGACAACACCACCATGGTAGGACAGATATCAAACAATGGTGAGTCAGAATACAGAAAGGCGATAATGGGCTTGGTGTTATGTTGCAACGATAATAATCTCTCTCTCAATGTTGGCAAAACAGAAATGAAGATTGACTTCAGAAAGAAAGGAAGGGTACATGCCCTCATCTGTATCAATGGAGTGGAGGTTGAGAGGTTTGAGAGCATCAGGTTCCATAGAATGACAATAACTGACAACCTGATCCCATATAGATGGGTCAAGAAGACACAACAACGTCTCTTCTTCCTCAGGAAATTTGTCATATCCATAAGGACCCTCATCAACCTTTACAGAGGCACCATAGAAAGCACACTGTTCTTATACATATTGGCGTGGTACGTCAACTGCTCTGTGCAGGACTGTAAGAAACTGTGTTTCTATGGAATTGTATTTTGTTTCTAGTGCCACCACCAGAATATTTCCAAACCTTCCTCTGATGACACAGAATGGACTAGGATTTCCAGCATATTTCCAAATAGTTGGAGTTAAAAAATGATGGGACAAGAATGTGCACATAGGTAATAAAAATGCCCTGGTGTGTTTTAATGAGGTAAAAACAATGACTGCAGATGCTGGAAAGCAAATACTGGATTAGTGGTGCTGGAAGAGCACAGCAGTTCAGGCAGCATCCAACGAGCAGCGAAATCGACGTTTCGGGCAAAAGCCCTTCATCAGGAATAAAGGCAGTGAGCCTGAAGCATGGAGAGATAAGCTAGAGGAGGGTGGGGGTGGAGAGAGAGTAGCATAGAGTACAATAGGTGAGTGGGGGAGGAGATGAAGGTGATAGGTCAAGGACGAGAGGGTGGAGTGGATAGGTGGAAAAGGAGATAGGCAGGTCGGACAAGTCCGGACAAGTCAAGGAGACAGTGCTGAGCTGGAAGTTTGAAACTAGGATGAGGAGGGGGAAGGGGAAATGAGGAAGCTGTTGAAGTCCACATTGATGCCCTGGGGTTGAAGTGTTCCGAGGCGGAAGATGAGGCGTTCTTCCTCCAGGCGTCTGGTGGTGAGGGAGCGGCAGTGAAGGAGGCCCAGGACCTCCATGTCCATGTCCTCGGCAGAGTGGGAGGGAGAGTTGAAATGTTGGGCCACGGGGCGGTTTGGTTGATTGGTGCGGGTGTCTCGGAGATGTTCCCTAAAGCGCTCTGCTAGGAGGCGACCAGTCTCACCAATGTAGAGGAGACCACATCGGGAGCAACGAATACAATAAATGATATTAGTGGATGTGCAGGTAAAACTTTGATGGATGTGGAAGGCTCCTTTAGGGCCTTGGATAGAGGTGAGGGAGGAGGTGTGGGCACAGGTTTTACAGTTCCTGCGGTGGCAGGGGAAAGTGCCAGAATGGGAGGGTGGGTCGTAGGGGGGTGTGGACCTGACCAGGTAGTTGTGGAGGGAACAGTCTTTGCGGAAGGCGGAAAGGGGTGGGGAGGGAAATATATCCCTGGTGGTGGGGTCTTTTTGGAGGTGGCGGAAATGTCGGCGGATGATTTGGTTTATGCGAAGGTTTGTAGGGTGGAAGGTGAGCACCAGGGGCGTTCTGTCCTTATTACGGTTGGAGGGGTGGGGTTTGAGGGCAGAGGTGCGGGATGTGGACGAGATGCGTTGGAGGGCATCTTTAGCCATGTGGCAAGGGAAATTGCGGTCTCTAAAGAAGGAGGCCATCTGGTGTGTTCTATGGTGGAACTGGTCCTCCTGGGAGCAGATACGGCGGAGGCGGAGAAATTGGGAATACGGGATGGCATTTTTGCAGACCCCACCACCAGGGATATATTTCCCTCCCCACCCCTTTCTGCCTTCCGCAAAGACCGTTCCCTCCGCGACTACCTGGTCAGGTCCACACCCCCCTACGACCCACCCTCCCATTCTGGCACTTTCCCCTGCCACCGCAGGAACTGTAAAACCTGTGCCCACACCTCCTCCCTCACCTCTATCCAAGGCCCTAAAGGAGCCTTCCACATCCATCAAAGTTTTACCTGCACATCCACTAATATCATTTATTGTATCCGTTGCTCCCGATGTGGTCTCCTCTACATTGGGGAGACTGGTCGCCTCCCAGCAGAGCACTTTAGGGAACATCTCCGAGACACCCACACCAATCAACCAAACCGCCCAGTGGCCCAACATTTCAACTCCCCCTCCCACTCTGCCAAGGACATGGAGGTCCTGGGCCTCCTTCACCGCCGCTCCTTCACCACCAGACGCCTGGAGGAAGAACGCCTCATCTTCCGCCTCGGAACACTTCAACCCCAGGGCATCAATGTGGACTTCAACAGCTTCCTCATTTCCCCTTCCCCCACCTCATCCTAGTTTCAAACTTCCAGCTCAGCACTGTCTCCTTGACTTGTCCGGACTTGTCCGACCTGCCTATCTCCTTTTCCACCTATCCACTCCACCCCCTCGTCCTTGGCCTATCACCTTCATCTCCTCCCCCACTCACCCATTGTACTCTATGCTACTCTCTCCCCACCCCCACCCTCCTCTAGCTTATCTCTCCATGCTTCAGGCTCACTGCCTTTATTCCTGATGAAGGGCTTTTGCCCGAAACGTCGATTTCGCTACTCGTTGGATGCTGCCTGAACTGCTGTGCTCTTCCAGCACCACTAATCCAGTATATCCTGGTGTGTTTTAATCCTACCATGGCAAATTGCTAAATGGGTTTCATTAATCATGTAACTTGTGGTTCTGAACAGATTGCAAAAAAAAAGACTGATTTCCTCGTTTCCTTTCTGGAATGGAACTCATTTGCTCTATTTGTTTGGTTTACATGTTTCTGATTTGGACCATGCGTAGTCATGGAGATGAATTGATCAACACCAACTCTGAGGAATGTGGCTTATTCTAAACCAGAAGTTGACTTTTCACCACATCCAATCTTCCTTTTCCGGAACTTCACAGAATCCTTTTCGAGACTCAATTCCTAGTCTCCCTGTAGCTTCTACTTTGTTGTTAATTTTTAAAATACTTAGCAGCATATTCCAGGTCAATGGGAAATCAGAACTGTGCAGTCAAAAATCAACTGAGGATTGACTGGGGCAAGTTTCTTGCTACTGCCATTGACCAATTTTGTTCCTTTAATGTCCCCTGTTTGAAAGGACAACCAAGAATAAGTTGTTGGTGTCTCCCTCGTTTCAACTTCAAATGGATTGTTGAAATCAAGGAAAAGGAAACAAAGAAGACAGAAAGTGTTAGGTTGGCTGCAATACTTCTGGTTCCAGCCTGTTAAAAGGACACCAGTGGTTCTGACAGTTAAATGCACTTTTTTACAACAGCAAAAAGATTATGATTTATACATTTATGTTTAGCTTGAAGCATAACTATATATTATATAGAATTAACATTCTGAATAAACACTTAAAGATATAATTAACGTTATTCTATTGTTTGTCAATGAATAAGCCATTTATTACAAAAATAAAGTGCCAGAGAAGCTCAGCAGGTACGCCTGCATCTATGCAGAGATAAATGGTGTTAACATTGAATCTGATACCATTCTTCTTTCAAAATCTTCCTTTTTTTTTTAAACTGGGAAGCCAGAGAAAAGTCGTGCACTCCACATCAAAAACACACCCATGTTCATAGAGCAATGTAATGCATTGTCAGGGACGAGTCCCCTCTTATCACACATCTTAAAAATCATGACAATGTATATGATCAGCGAAACAATCTCATATCTCTAAATTACAGAATGAACTTTGTTCCATATTCACGTAAAACTAGTGTAAAAAAAATCATTCAATCATTGAATACCCGCACTTAAAAATAACACATATTTCTTCATTTTTTGGATCCTCTCCATCACTCGCTGGCATTAAGATTGTCGTTATATTTGATGTGCTAAGCTAAGAGGATTTCAGGGTGTTTGGATCACTGTTTTCTCTCTCCATACACAAAAACCTGAAAGGTTTGAAAATGCTGAAAAAAACCAGCTGAGCAGGCAGGATCCAGATTTGTGTGATAATCATCAGTATAACAAATAATTTGTTTGTAATCGCCTCATGTGGGCATCATAAAAGAATACAGACATTTTCCAAAAAAGATTGCAAAAGAGGGCAGATGTTTATGCCATGGTTTATGAGAGTCAACAGTGCAAGGTTCTTAAAATTAAAAATTCATATTCAAGCAAGAAAATAGAAACATTTTATGTTTTGTATACAGACGCCAAAGTTCTAGAAGTAGCAATTAAGTACTGCATTCAGATTCCTCCTTATTGCCTTGGAATGCTTTACAAACTTCATCCATTGAATCAACAGGCTGGAACATCACCACCCACTTCCTTCCCAAGACTGAAGCCAAGATTAGTCATCTTAGACTAATCTGTAATCATTTTAATTGTTTCTATTTCAATATCCCTGTCATGTTCGAAGAATTGACTCCCTGTTTTATAGGACCTAGGTAGAAAGGATGAAACGTTAAACACCTGAAAGGCAGTATATGATTAACTAGGAAATGTTTTTCAAAAAACTAAAACAACTCAATGCAATGCAAACACAGTAAAAACAGTATGAAGTTAGTAGTACAATGTTGATGCTGCACAGTATCTAATCTGGCTTTTCAGGAGAGTAATTTGAGTGTACCACTCTTTTGTAGTTACATCCTGAGTGTGCAGCTAACATTCCTGTATAGGTGAGCTATAGACCACTTACACAGACAAGCAGAAACACTTTAGTAAGTACATAAGTACAAAGTACCAAAAATATGGCATCAAGAACATTATGGAACCAGCACAGAAACATTACACATGTTGACTCTCCTACAAGGATCACAATATCTTTGAAGCAGGATCTATAGGATTACTGTGTGCCAAGGATTATGATGGTCTGGACAATTCAATATTAAAAAATAACTGAGCTACTGATCTTGAAACTTGTAAATTATTTCACTTTCAGTTGCTCGTGTCTGTCTAAGGCTGGACAAGAGCTCTATCCCATGTTCTCGTAAGATCCCAGACCTGTATTATGTTCCTCTTGCTCAATGTAGGAGCTCAGGGACACAGCTGGTATCCCTGGATCCTTCACGTGCAAGAAGTGTGTCAAGTTGCAGCTCTTGTTAGACCACATGATGGCTCTGGAGCTGAGGATGGACTCACTGTGGAGCATATGCAATGCTGAAGGTGTCATGGATAGCATGTTCATTGAATTGGTCACACTTCAGATTAGGATTGCTGATGGAGAAAGGGAGTGGCTGAACAAAAGGCAGAGAAAGAGCAGGAAGGCAGTGCAGTTGTCCCCTACGGTCATTTCCCTCCAAAACAGGTGTACCGTTTTGGATACTGTTGGGGGAGATGGCTCACCAGGGGAAGGCAGCAGTAGCCATGTTCTGCTGTACAGAAGGGCGGGAAAAAGAGTGGAAGGGCTATAGTCGTAGAGGATTCAATTGTAAGGAGAGTAGATTGGCGTTTCTGTGGTCAAAGACAAGACTCCTGAATGGTATATTGCCTCCCAGGAGCACGAGTCGGGGACGTCTCAGATCAACTGCAGAAAATTCTCAAAGGGGGAGGGCGAACAGCCAGTTATTGTGGTGCATGTAGGACCAATGATACAGGTAAAAAAAAGGATGAGGTCCTACATGAAGAATTTAGGGAGTTAGGAACCAAGTTAAAAAGTGGGATCTCAGAGGTAGTAATCTTAGGATTGGTACCAGTGCCATGTGCTAGTCAGAGTAGGAATGATAGAATATTCAAGATGAATACGTGGCTTGAGAGATGGTGCAGGAGGGAGGGGTTTAGATTTTTGGGACATTGGAGTTCTGGGGGAGGTGGGACCATTACAAATTGGATGGTCTACAGCTGGGCTGGACTGAAACCAATGCCCTTGGGGGTGCATTTGCTAACACTGTTGGGGAGAGTTTAAACTAATGTGGCAGGGCGATGGGAACCAAATGAAGAGATTAGTGGATAGGAAGGAGGTAGTAACTAAAGCCTGTAAGGAATTAGATAAGGACATCAGCGTTCTTAAGGGGAAGAGTAGGCAGGAAGCAGCAGATGAACGCAGAAGGACTAATGGTCTGAGGTCCAAATGTTTTAATGCAAGAAGTATATTAGGTAAGGCAGCAGAACTCAGGGCTTGGATTAGGACCTGGGAGTATGATGTTATTGCTATTACTGAGACTTGGTTGAGGGAAGGGTATGATTGGCAGCTAAATATCCCAGAATGTCGATGTTTCAGGCAGGATAGAGAGGGAGGTAAAAGGGGTGGAGGAGTTGCATTACTGGTCAAAGAAGATATCACAGCTATGCTGAAGGAGGGCAATATGGAGGACTCAAGCACTGAGGCAATATGGGCAGAGCTCAGAAATAGAAAGGATGCGGTAACAATGTTAGGATTTACTACCGGCCTCCCAACAGCGAACGTGAGATAGTGGTGCAAATATGTAAACAAATCATGGAAAGACAGGAGCAACAGGGTGGTGGTCATAGATTTTAATTTTCCAAACATTGACTGGGATTCATTTAGTGTTAGAGGTCTGGCTGGAGCAGAACTTGTGAGGAGCATCCAGGAGGCTTTTCTAGAGCAGTATGTCAATAGTTCAACTCGGGAAAGGGCTACACTGGATCTGATGTTGAAAAATGAGCCCAGCCAGGTGGTTGAAGTTGCAGTTGGCGATTACTTTGGGAATAGTGATCACAACTCCCTAAGTTTTAGAATATTCATGGGCAGGGTTCGATTCCCACCTTGGGTGACTGTCTGTGTGGAGGTTGCACATTCTCCCTGTGTCTGCATGGGTTTCCTCCGAGTGCTCCGGCTTCCTCCCACAATTGAAAGATGTGCAGATTAGGTGAACTGGCAATGCTAAATTGCCCATAGTGTTAGGTGCATTAGTCAGGGGTAAATGTGGAGGAGTGGGCCTGGGTGGGTTACTCTTCAGAGGGTCGGTGTGGACTTGTTGGGCCGAAGGGCCTGTTTCCATTCTGTAGGAAATTTCATCTAATGGTAGGCTGATGAAGAAGGTGAAGTCCCATGGGGTCCAAGGTGTTTCAGCTAGATGGATACAGAACTGGTTGGGCAACAGAAGACAGAGTAGAGGTGGAAGGGAGCTTCTCAAAATGGAGACCTGTGACCAGTGGTGTCCCACAGGGATCCGTGCTGGAACCACTGTTGTTTGTGATATATAAATGATTTGGAAGAAGGTGTAGGGTGCATCAGTAGCAAGCTTGCAGATGACATGAAGATTGGTGGAGTAGCAGATAGTGGGAGGGGATTGTCAGAAAGTATAGCAGAATATAGATAGATTGGAGAGTTGGGCAGAGAAATGGCAGATGAAGTTCTATCTGGACAAATGCGAGGTGATACATTTTGGAAGATGCAATTCCAGAGCAAAGTATACAGTAAATGGAAAGGTCCTGGGGAAAAGTGATGTACAGATAGATCTGGGTGCTTTCTTTTTTTGGACGCGTATTGAGTACAAGAGTTGGGAAGTTATGTTACAGTTGTATAACACTTTGGTTCGGCCACATTTGGAATACTGTGTACAGTTCTGGTCGCCACATTATCAGAAGGACGTGGATGCTTTGGAAAGGGTGCAGAGGAGGTTCACCAGGATGTTGACTGGTATGGAGGGTGCTAGCTAGGTTGAGGTTGAGTAGATTAGGATTATTTTCATTAGAAAGAAGGAGGTTGAGGGGGAACCTGATTGAGGCCTATAAGATCATGAGAAGTGTAGACAGGGTGGATAACAAGAAACTTTTTCCCAGAATGGAGGACTCAATTACTAGGGGTTACGAGTTCAAAGTGAGAGGGGAAAAGTTTAGGGGAGATATACATGGAAAGTTCTTTAGGCAGAGGGTGGTGGGTGCCTGGAATGCATGGTCAACAGAGGTGGTAGGGGTGGAACAATAGCATCATTTAAGATGTATATAGACAGACAAAGAATGGGCAGGGAGCAAAAGGATACAGATCCTTAGCAAATAGGTGGCAGATTTAGATAAAGGATCTGGACTGGTGCAGGTTTGGAGGGCCAAAGGGCCTGTTCCTGTGCTGTAATGTTCTTTGTTCTTTCTTTGTTCTATATAAAAGTAGTTTTTCTGTATCTCTGATTACCTAACCTGCAGTTAAAGTATTCTTGCTTCTGCTATCAGCTTTATTGTGATGCAAATTAATATAACTCTTAAGAAAAGCATATCACAAAAGAAAATCAATGTGTTGTTATTTTCACAATGTAGTCTTTAAAAGGAAACAGTCTAGCAGATAATAAGGTCAGGAATGTAGTACAAAGATAGTTGAGATAAAACCTTTGAAGTTGAAATTCGTAAAGTAGTCCTTTGGGATTAATGAGATTATATCTTTACTGTGTGTTTAAAACTCTTTAAAGTTTGCCCTAATGTGGCAATAAATTCCATAAATTCACCACTCTCTGGCTGAAGAAGTTTCTACTTATCCCCATTCTAAAAGGTCTTCTCTTTAATCTGAGGCTATGCCCTTGGGTCTTAGTCTCTCCTACCAATGGAAAAAACTTTCCAACCTCTACTCTGTCCAGGCCATTCAGTATTCTGCATGTTTCAATTAGATTCCCCCTCATCCTTCTAAACTCCATTGAATACAAACCCAGAGTCCTCAAAAGTTCTTCATATGTTAAGCTTTTCATTCCTGGGACCATTCTCATGAATCTCTTCTGAACGCACTCCAGGGCTAGTACATCCTTCCCAAGATATCAGGCCCAAGCAAGCGCACAATACTCCAAATGTGGTCTAACAAGAGCTTTATAGAGCCTCAGAAATACATCCCTGCTTTTATATTCTAGTCCTCTCAAAATAAATGCCATCATTGCATTTGCCTTCTCAACTAGAGGAACCTCGATTATCCGAAAGACACGGGCGGGGAATATTTTGTTTGGATAATTGAATGTTCGGGTAATCGAATGCGAGCAACACAGTTTAGCCAAGCATTAGGACTTTGCAATCTTATTTGGATAATCTGAAATTCGGATAATCCATATTTGGATAATTGAGGTACCTCTGTAATCGCATAACCTGCAAATTTACCTTGAGAGAATCCTGGACTTGAACTCTTTGCACTTCAGACTTCTGAATTGTCTCCCAATTTAGAAAATAGTCCATGCCTCTATTCTCCTCACCAAAATGCATGATGTCACACTTTAGCACATATATCATCTGCTACCTCTTTGCCCACTCTCTTAACCTGTCCAAATCCTTCTGCAGCCTCCCCACCTCCTCAATGCTACCTGTCCCTCTACCTACTTTAGTATCATCTGCAAACTTAGCCAGAATGCCTCAGTTCCTTCATCTAGGTCATCAATGCACAAAGTGAAAAGTCATTTTCCCAACACTTAGATTTAGAGAATACCACTTGTTACCAGCTGCCATCTTGAGAAGGACCCTTTTATCCCCACTCTCTGTTTTCTGCCAGACAGCCATGCTTCTATCCATGCTAGCACCTTGCCTCTGACACCATGAGCCCTTAGCTTACTCAGTAGAGTACTGTGTAGTAATTTGTCAAATGCCTTCTTTAAGTCCAGGTAGATAACATTGATTGGCTCTCCTTGGTCTAACCTGCTCATGACTTCCTCAAAGAATTCTAGCAGATTTGTCAAGCATAACCTCCCCTAGATGAAACAATGCTGACTTTGCCCTATTTTATTGTACACTTCCAAGTATTCAGAAATCTTAGCTTTCGCAATGGATTCCAGTATCTTACCAATGACCAAGGTTAGGCCAATCGGTCGATAAGTTTCCATTTTTGCCTTACTCCCTTTTTAAAGACGGGTGTCTCTTTAGCAATTTTCTAGTCCTTTGGGACCATCCTTGATTTTAGTAATTCCTGAAGGATCACCAGTAACACTTCACTATCTCTTTAGCTATCTCCCTTAGAACTCTGAAGGGTACTCCATCTGGTCCAAGTGGCTTATCTACTTTCAGACCATTCAGTGTTTCTAGCACCTTCTCCTTTGTGATGACCACCCATACTCAGCTCTGCCCCCTCACTCTTATTGAATTTTTGGGATATTACTCATGTCTTCTACTGTGAAGACTGATGTGAAGAATTATTCAGTTCGTCAACCATTTCCTTGTTCTCCGCTACTATCTCTCCAGCATCAATTTTCTCTGACCCAATGTTCACTTTGCCTCTCCTTAGAACCTAAAGCATAGAACATAGAACATTACAGCGCAGTACAAGCCCTTCAGCTCTCGATGTTGCGCCAACCTGTGAAACCAACTTGAAGCCCATCTAACCTACACTATTTCATTATCATCCATATGTTTATCCAGTGACCATTTAAATGCCCATAAAGTTGGTGAGTCCACTACTGTTGCAGGCAGGGCATTCCACACACTTACTACTCTCTGAGTAAAGTACTTACCTCTGGCATCTGCCCTGTATCTATCACCCCTCAATTTAAAGCTATGTCCCTTTGTGCTAGCCATCACTATCCGAGGCAAAAGGTCCTCACTGTCTACCCTATTTAATCCTCTGATCATCTCGTATGCCTCCATTACGTCACCTCTCAATCTTACTCTCTCCAATGAAACAGCTTCAAATCCCTCAGCCTTTCCTCATAAGACCTTCCCCCCATACCAGGCAACATCCTGGTAAATCTCCTCTATACCCTTTCTACATTCTTCCTATAATACAGCGATCAGAACTATACACAATACTCCAAGTGCAGCTGCATCCGAGTTTTGTACAGCAGCAGCATGTCCTCATGGCTCTGAAACTAAATCCCTCCAATAAAAGCTAACTTACCGTAAGCCTTCTTGACAACCCTATTAACCTGAGTGGCAATTTTCAGAGATTTATGTACATGGACACTGAGATCTCTTTGCTCATCCACACTATCAAAAATCTTACCATTAGCCCATACTCTGTATTCCTTTTACTCCTTCCAAAGTGAATCACCTCACACGTTTCCACATTAAACTCCATTTGCCACTTCTCAGCCCAGCTCTGCAGCTTATCTTTGTCCCTCTGTAACCTGCAACATCCTTCTACACTGTCCAGACCTCCACTGACCTTGGTGTCATCTGCAAATTTACTAACCCATTCTTCTACGCCCTCATCCAGGTCATTTCTAAAAATGGTAAACAGCAGTGGCCACAAAACCGATCCTAGTGGGACTACTCATCACTGAACTCCAGGATGAACATTTCCCATTAACCACCACCCTCTGTCTTCTTTCAGCTAGCCAATTTCTGATCCAAACTGCTAAATCACCCATGATCCTATGCCTCTGAATTTTCTGCAAAAGCCTAGCATGGGGAACCTTATCAAACTGAAATCCATATACACTACATCAACCGCTTTACCCTCATCCACCTCCTCAAGGATCTCAATAAGGTTTGTGAGGCACAACTTACCTATCACAAAACTGAGCTGACTGTCCCTAATCAAATTATTTTTTTCCAGATGATTATTAACTTTATCTCTTATAAACCTTTCCAAAACTTTATCCATAACTGAAGTAAGGCACTTTTGCCCTTTATATATCCAATGAAACTCTTACAGTCTTTCTTTATATTACTGGCTAACTTACCCTTGTATTTAACCTTCTCCTTCCTTATTTCTATTTTTGTTGCACTGTGTTGGTCTTTGTAAGCTTCCCATTGCCCTTCACCACATTATATGCTCTTTCTTTTGCTTTTATAGTATCATTGACTTCCCTAGTCAGCCATGGTTGCTTCATCCTCCCTGTACCATTTTTTGTTATATCTTGATTTTTTGGTGAATAAACTTTTGTTTTCTTGTTAAATCAAAATCTGCAAAATTGTGTGCTTGTGTTTCGCTAAAAGACCATTCACTGAGATCTCATTAAAACCATAAAAAAGAGGTTCTGTGCAGGCAGATATCAGCTTGAAATCTGATTTGTCTATTAATAACATCAGTTGGGATCAAAACATACATATAATAATACCAATTGTAATTTCATGCTATCCGAGGCATTTCTAGCCACTAAAATACTTAGAGTCATAGGGTCATCAAGATGTACAGCATAGAAACAGACCCTTTGGTCCAACTTGTCCATGCCAACCAGATATCCCAACCCAATCTAGTCGCACCTGCCAGCATCTGGCCCATATCCCTCCAAGCCCTTCCTATTCATCTACCCATCCAGATGTCTTTTAAATGTTGCAATTGTACCAGCCTCCACCACTTATTCTGGCAGCTCATTCCATATACGTACCACCCTCTGTGTGAAAAAGTTGCCCCTTCATCTCTCCCCTCTCACCTTAAACTTATGCCCTCTAGTTCTGCACTCCCCGAAACCAGGGAAAAGACTTTATCTATTTATCCTATCCAGGCTCCTCATGATTTTATAAACCTCTATAAGGTCACACCTCAGCCTCCAATGCTCCAGGGAAAACAGCCCCAGCCTCTGCCTATAGCTCAAATCATCCAACCCTGGCAACATCCTTGTAAATCTTTTTTGAACCCTTTCAAGTTTCACAACATCCTTCCGATAGGAAGGAGACCAGAATTGCACGCAATATTCCAACAGTGGCCTAATCAATGTCCTGTACAGCTGCAACAGGACATCCCAACTTCTGTACTCAATACTCTGACCAATAAAGGAAAGCATACCAAACGCCTTCTTCACTATCCTATCTGCCTGTGACTCCACTTTCAAGGAGCTATGAACCAAAATGTAGTCACTTTTCTGTGGTAGGCATGGCAAGCAATTTGCAGACCAGCTCCAATTAACTGGGGATTAAATATTGACCAGGACTCCAGAGACAACTAGTCAGTGCCATCATATTTTTCTATGTACACAGCTGGGATGTTCAATTATTTGTCAATTTCTATTGCTAGCTATGCCACCCCAATTGTGAGAGGTATTTTAGTTGCCATTGCAACTTGCAAAGCTGATACAGATTTAGAATGGAACATGTTCAATACTTACCCATATTTTCTTTTGTGATGAATGTACTTTATTATTGCTATACCAATGATACACACGGATCCTGAAACAAACAAATCACAGAGACTTGGTATATTCAGCATAAACCTACAGGCTATATTGTACCTGTTACTACATTCTACTGAAATCATTGTAACATTTGACAAGGTGTAAAACAACAGTGGAAATCAAATATGTCCCATTCCCAGCAAGTGAGTTAGGTTAAAATCTGGATTTTAATCTTAGTTTCACAATGAAGAAAACATGATATATTCCCAGTCTCTAAAACATTGTACGTAAAATATAAGGAAAGGTAATTTTGTTTAAGCAATATTTAGTTAACAGTCTTGAAAGACAAGAGGACATCTAAGAATACTTCACATTAAGGAGGACATAGACAGTAAACATTAAGTAAGAAGTGAAAAGGTAATTTGAACACCAAAGCTAAGAACCGAAGGAGGATTGAAAGGGGATTTTGGGTAGACTTTCAATCACGGGAATTAGAGGAAGTTCTAAAGGACTGAGAGACCTTCCACTGCAGGTAGTGCAAGAAATATCAAGAGCTTTAGGAGAAATTAAGTTATAAATCTGAATGTAATGATACACGTGAAACTATACCATAGTGCGATTCATGTAAGTCCTGATGAAATAACTGATCACATGGCTCTGATAACAGTAAGAGAGAAGACTCTGGTTTAGAACGAATATAAAACCATAAGACATAGGAGCAGAAGTTAGGCCATTCAGCCCATCGAGTCTACTCCACCATTCAATCATGGCTGATAAGTTTCTCAACCCCATTCTCCCATTTTAACCTGGTAACACTTAATCCCCTTGACAATCAACCAACCTATCAATCTCTGTCTTAAACATACTCAATGACCTGGTGTCCACAGCCTTCTGTGGCAATGAATTCCCTAGATTAAGTACATTCTGGCTGAAGAAGTTTCAAGTATCTCCATTATAAAGGGTCTACCCCTTACTCTAAGGTTTGCCCCTTGGGTCCTGGTCTCTCCTACCAATGGAAACATCTGCTTGACATCTGCATTATCTAATCAATTCAGTATTCTGTAAGTTTTAATTAGATCCTCCCTCATCCTTCTAAGCTCAATTGATGATAGACCCAGAGTTCCCAAACATTCCTCATAGGTTAAGTCTTTCATTCCTGGGATCATTCTCGTGACTTGCTCCAGGGTCAGTACATCCGTCCTAAGGAATGGGGTCGAAAATTGTTCCCAATACTCTAAATGTGGCCTGACCAGAGCTTTATAAAGCCTGCTTTTATATTCTAGCCTTTTGAAATAAATTTCAACATTGTAATTGCCTTCCTAACTACCAATTCAACCGGCAAGTTTACCTAAAGAGAATCCTGGACGAGAACTCACAAGTCTCTTTGCACTTCAGATTTTTGAATTTTCTCCCCTTTAGAAAAGAATCTATGCCCCTATTCCTCCTACCAAAGTGCATGATTTCATACTTTTCCACCTTGTATTCCATCTGCCATATTTTTGCCCACTCTCCTAACCTGTCTAAATACTTCTGCAGACTCCCATGGTGCTGCCTGTCCCGACACCTATCTTTGTATCATCTGCAAACTTAGACAGAATGCCCTCACAGTTGCTTCATCTAGATCATTAATGTATAAAGTGAAAAAGTGTGGTCCCAACACTGCACCTTGTCACTGGCTGCCATTCTAAGATGAGCCTTTTATCCCCTCTCTCTGCTTCCTGCCAGACAGCTAATCTTCTATCCATGCTCGTACCTTGCCTTGAACACCAGCAGCAGCATCCTGTACGGCACCTTGTCCAAGGTCTTCTTGAAATCCAGGTTGATTACATCCATTGGCTCTCTTTGGTCTAACCTGCTTCTTACCTTCTCAAAGGATTCTAACAGATTTGTCAGGCATGACCTTCCCTTGGTGAAACCATGCTGACTTTGCCCCATTTTACCATGCACGTCCAAGTATCCAGAATCACATCTTTCATAGTGGACTCCAAAATCTTACCAATGACTGAGGTCAGGCTAAACTGCCTGTAGTTTCCTGTATTTTGCCTTAAACAGGAGGAATATATTAACATTGTTCCCTGATTTCGGTGATGCCTGAAAGAACACCACTAATGCCTCCAATATCTCTTCAGCTACCTCCTTCAGAAACTCAGGGGTGTAGTCCATCTGGTCCAGGTCACTTATCCATTCACAGGCTTTTCAGTTTTTCTAGAACCTTCTCCTTGGTGATGGCTACTTCTGCCCTTCATTGACTCTTCAATTTTTAGGATATTACTCACGTCTTCACCATGAGGTTTGACGCAAAATACTTATTCAGTTCTTCAGCCATTTCTTTGCTCCCCACTACTACTTCTCCATGCATTTTCCATGAGACCAACGTCCAATTCAGCCTCTCTTTTGCCCTTCATAATTCTAAAAAAAACTCTTGCAATCTTCTTTTATATTACTGGCTAGCTTACCCTCATATTTAACCTTCTCCGTCCTTATTTCTGTTCTTGTTATCCTCTGTTGGTCTTTATAGGCTTCCCAATCCACTGGCTTCTCACTTCCACTCACCACGTTATATGCGTTCTCTTTTTCTTTTATGCTGTTCCTGACTTCCCTTGTCAGTCATGCTTGCCTCATCCTCCTTATAGTGTGCTTGTTTTTTCTAAGGACAAATTTTTGCAATGTCTCCTGAATTAATCCCAGAAACTCCTACCAATGCTGTTCCACTGCCTTTCCTGCTAGGGTCCTCTCCCAGTCAATTCGGGTAGCTCCTCCCTCATGCCTCTGTAGTTGCCTTTACTCAACCGTAGTACTGTTACATCTGATTCTACCTTCTTGCTTTCAAATTGCAGAGCAGATTCTATCATGTTATGGCCACAACCTCCTCAGGGTTCCTTCATCTTAATCTCCCTTGTCAAGTCTGCCTCATTGTTCAATGCAGAAGCCAGAATTGCCTGTTCTCTAGTGAGCTCCATCACAAATTGCTCCAAAAAGCTATCTCATAGACATTCCACAAATTATTTTTCTTGCAATCCACTACCAACCTGATTTTCACAGTCCTCCTGCATATTGAAACCCTCTCTGATCACAGTAACCTTGCCATTCTTACACACCCTTTCAGTCTCCTGGTGTATTCTGTGCCCCAAATCCTGACTATTGTTTGGAAACCTGTACATGAAATGCGTATGAAAACAGAGGTCTTAGAAACTACACTAGGGAAATATATTGATAACCAGCTATATGCTGATATAAGTAAAGGAGTGTTCCAGTCAATAAGGAGTTGAAGAGCTTGACTAAGGGGTAAAATCAAAAAGCCTTAAGGATGGTATATGTGCAGAATTTTTGAGCGAGTGTTTCTGCTCTGGAGGTTCTATGCATGCCAATCGATAGCTAATTAACTTCTGGCTTCTGAAGTCGCTATTGTATGTGGACCTTGGAGGTCTGCACATTGAAAAAAAATAGATTGCGTATTGCGTTAACACCAGGGATGTTTCAGATTGGTATCTCAACATACAGACAGCGATTTTGGTTATAACACAAGCTAAAGTGTAGACAATGGAAGAATTTACAAATTGAGAATGATAATTTTAAAGTCAACATCATACAAGCCCAGGAAGCCACTATTTTTGGAAGGATGGGTGGGCAGGAATGTGCAACTTCATAGTGATGGGATTGTTAGCAGTTTTTTTTGGAGGAGTTCAACTTTGTAGCATTGGTCAACTTCGAGTGCATTCCAGTTGTTAAGAGCTCTGAAGTATTGAAGATGTGAACTAGAATTTCAGCACCTGTGGAAGATCAGGTGAACGTGAACAATGCTGCAAAGAGGCAATAAGTGATTTTGATGATGCATCACATGTAAAGCAAAAATCTGAGTTCAGCATCACTGCATAAATCGACACAAACTGTAGTGGGATCAAGGCAGTTGAGATAATCCAATAAATTAAACTCACACTACTTCCCATTCCAATATGACAGTGCAATCCCAAATTAAGAAACACAAAACAATATTATAACTGATGCCATTATTATGCTCACCTGAAGAAATCAAGAGTATCCACTTCAGAGGGTAAGCTACAAATATCAAAGACAAAGCAAATACTTTAGCAATTATCTTTCTGAACTAGTTCCTGATCTTATAACCCAAATAAATGGATTACAATTTAAATAACGGAAACGTTGCATTGTTCCCAAATACATTCTACCTGGAAATTACATACAGCAAGACAAATTGAGTGAAAAATTGTATTCTTGTCAATTAGTACTGAATATAATTAACCTGCAATGCAGCAGGTTGAAAGTTATTATTGCACAGATACCTCTACTTTCTCTGTGACATTCAGACTTAAAGATTTAATTATTATTCTGTTTAGAATTGTCAGCCAGATTTTATCTGGTCATTTGAAGAAATGTTGTCACATGGACTTTTCACCAAGTTCTATAAAATTCAAAAATTTTTTTAATGACCAATAACGTAACAGCAATTTGGTGAACCTGACCTGCCTTTAAACAATAATGAGCAGGTAATGACAAAGACTAGGATTATTCCAAGAAAGTTTATTAAATAATTTTGTCATGACCACCACTATTCATTGCATAGTGTGCAAGCTAAAAATTTATGTTATTCATTTAACTTCCTTCTAGTTTGAGAGTTCCAATTCAAATATGATCAGCAAAACATCTTTAGTTTTAAAGCATAACTCAAAAGGTCAATATATTACATGAGCAGTTCAAGATGTTATGAAGTACAGGACATACTGGAAGGACATACTGGCACTGGAACGTGACCAGCGGAGATTCACACGGATGATCCCTGGAATGGTAGGCCTAACATATGAGGAACGGCTGAGGATCTTGGGATTATATTCATTGGAGTTTAGAAGATTAAGGGGAGACTTAATAGAGACGTACAAGATAATACATGGCTTGGAAAGGGTGGATGCTAGAAAATTGTTTCCGTTAGGCGAGGAGACTAGGACCCGTGGACACAGCCTTAGAATTAGAGGGGGTCAATTCAGAACAGAAATGCAGAGACATTTCTTCAGCCAGAGAGTGGTGGGCCTGTGGAATTCATTGCCGCAGAGTGCAGTGGAGGCCGGGACGCTAAATGTCTTCAAGGCAGAGATTGATAGATTCTTGTTGTCTCAGGGAATTAAGGGCTACGGGGAGAATGCGGGTAAGTGGAGTTGAAGTGCCCAGCAGCCATGATCGAATGGCGGAGTGGACTCAATGGGCCGAATGGCCTTACTTCCACTCCTATGTCTTATAGTCTTATGGTAAAAACAGGATACGGTATCAGACAAAACGCAGATATAAAGATTAGAGGTACATGCAGATAAAAGATAATTGTGTATTTTATTTTCACATTGCATGTAGGTGTCACTCAGTATTTGTCACCCATTGTTGATAGCTCTTGAACTGAGTGGCTTGCTGGACCATTTTAGAAAGCTGTTAAAAGTGAATCACATTGCAGTGGATCTGGAGTCACATGGCAGATAAGGACGAAAGGTTTCTTTCGTTTAAGAAAGAGCAATCAATAGTTTCATGGTCATCATTATAGACTCTTTCTTTTATTTCTATATTTTATGAATTGAATTTAAATTTCATCAGCTGCCATGGCTGGAATTGAACCCATGCCTGAGGCTGTTAGCCTGGTTCTCTGGAATTGGACTGAGGAATCTGAGAACTGTAGGTATGATAAAATGTTGAAAATTGCTAGCAATGGGATAAAATAAATCAATGTCACAGTAAAAAGAAAGGAAAGGGCAGTCAGTAAAGTTCAGTTTGTCATGGACAATGAAGTCATCGCATTCCTAATGAAGTTTATGCCCCAAACATCGACTGTCCTGCTGCTTGGATGCTGCATGACTTGCTGTATTTTTTCCAGCACCACACTTTTCGACTCTGACTCTCCAGCATCTGCGGTCCTCACTTTCTTCTGTGGGCAATGAAGTGTCTGGGAAGTGAAATTAAATTGACCAAACGTGCTTAAACACAGCAGACATGCTGATGTTGTAGTAAATGATTGCAGGCAAGAAGTAAAACACAGCGTCAAAGATCGACTTAACATTGCAATCAGGAAGGAACTACCTGGTCAGTCACTGACAATTGTGCAAGGAGATTTCATCAACAACCACATAGGGTGAGCTCCAGTTCACTGGATAATGAAGCAACTGTCATATACAATTGTGTAATGAAAGGCCTAAGTAAATTACTGTTATGCATAAGTTAAAACAAAACTCTCCATGTCTGTCATTATTCTAACAGCAAGTGTCCAACCCTGGGATTAGATTTAGAATTTTCCTTTCACTGAAGCAGTTTCTCCCCTCCCCCATTTCTCGTTCATCCTGGTAATCTATTCCTTTCCTCTTCCATTTCAACCAGGGGTCTTCTTTTCATGTTCTCATTTCAAAAGGTGATTCTTTTATCCATCACTCCTGTTCAGAGACACTGACATCCTCTATCTCCAATTAAATAACAACTTGCATATACACAACATCTTCAATGTAGTGAAACATCCAAAGATATTTTCCAGAACCTCATGAGACACCATGTTGGAGGGTATTAGAACAAGTGCTTAATAGCTAAGGTACAAGGCTTCAAAGCATGTCTTACGTAAAAGGAGATAACTAGTGCAAAGTAGATGGTGAATCCATGAAATTAAGGCCTGGACCCCACATGGTTAGATGCATGATGGAGTGTGTTATAAGTATTTTGAGGATATCATTATTGTTATGGAATTTGAATTCTAAACATTAAGTAAATGGATTTTGGTTTCTGTTTTATGAAGTGGAATTTCTTTTAACAGGTAAAAAAGATATTTTTGAACAGTGAGGCCAAGACCACCTTTCCAACAAAGCATTTGACATTAGTTAAATGACTTACTGACCTACCCAGGTATTAATTGATGGTGTGTTTTACACAGTTGAACTTTTATAGCTCACAGAAAAATCATTATCAGAGTCCATTAGCCAATCAAGGTCACAAGAAGAGAAATTACATCAGCAAAAGGTTACTCTTTGGAGGGTTGGGGTGGACTTGTTGGGCCAAAGGGCCTGTTTCCACACTGTAGGGATTCAGATTCTTGAAAAGGGCACTTTTTTTAGTTTGTGGAAATCTACAAGCTGTAAGTGTTTGTAGAAATCTCAAGGCCATCGGAACTGAAGAGAAATTTTCAGGCCATCACAGCTAAGAAGGCGGCTTAAGGTGTCTCAGGGCTCCATGCATGGGCAGGAAGAAGTCAGGTAATTAAGAATTTTGAGTCAGAGTCAGATATTTGACTGGGATAGAGTGTCTTTTAAAAGATATTGTTAGGAAAAGAGCTGAATCTCTTTTCTTGTTAAATATAAGATCTTTCTAAATATCACATAATATATCTGTGTTTTTCTTTCATTTTGTGTTTTAACTTTGATGCTCTTTAATAAAAGATTTTTGAGCAATCGCATGTGAATACATTCAGAAACCAAATTGCAACAATACAAATTATGATCTATGAAACCAGGTTTCAATCTGGGTTCAGTCTTAGCCAGTATTATCATCAGATGGGATGGCAACAAGTGTATGGAATCAGGGTTGCACAAGGAACACAAATTCCTAGTAGGACACAAAACTGGATGAGGACATAGAAATAAGGTAATATAAACTATGCTGGGATCTGAATGGAAGGAAATGTGAATTGTTGGTGGGCTGGAAGCTAATATAGGTTTGCAAATACAAGGAGAATAGAAAAACAGAACAAGCATATGCTGCCTACAAAATTCAAATGATTCAATGAATATTCACAGGTGATCAATGATCTAAGTGAATGGTTTGGCTCAGTATTGTCTGTAATAAGGGGACGAGTCTGAGCTGGAACTTCATTCATTGTGTTGATTGTAGTTATAGAGTCACACAGCCATAGAGATGTACAGCATGCAAACAGACCCTTTGGTCCAACTCATCCATGCCGACCAGATATCTTAACCTAATCTAGTCCCATTTGCCAGCATTTGGCCCATTTCCCTCAAAACCCTTCCTATTCATGTACCCATCCAGATGCTTTTTAAATGCTGTGATTGTACCAGCCTCCACCACTTCCTCTGGCAGATCATTCCATGCATGCACCACCCTCTGGATGAAAAGGCTGCCCCTTAGGCCTCTTTTCTATCTTTCCCCTCTCACCCTAAACCTATGTCCTCTTGTTCTGGACTCCCCCACCCCAGGGAAAATGCCTTTTTAAATTTACCCTATCTATGCCCCTCGTGATTTTATAAATTTCTATAAGATCCCTCAGCCTTCAATGCTCTACGGAAAACAGACCCAACCTACTCAACTTCTCCCAAAACCTCAAGCCCTCCAACGCTGGCAACATCCTTATATATATTGTTTTGAATCCTTTCAAGTTTCACAACATCCTTCCTGTAGGAGGGAGACCAGAATTGCAAACAATATTCTGAAAGTTGCCCAACCAATGTCTCATAAAGCTGCAACATGACCTCTCAACTCCTGTACTCAGTGCTCTGGCCAGTAAAGGAAAGTATGTCAAATGTCTTCTTCACTATTCTATCTACCAGGAACTCTACTTTCAAGGAACTTGCAAACCAAAGTCTCTTTGTTCAGCAACACTCCCAGGACCTTACCATTAAGTGTATAAGTCCTGCGCTGATTTGCTTTTCCAAAATGCAGCATCTCGCATTTGTCTAAATTAAACTTCACCTGCTACTTCTCCACCCATTGGCCCATTTGATCTAAATCCTGTTGTACTCTAAGGTAACCTTCTTCACTGTCTATTACACCTCCAATCAGAAGGAGTAGAAAGCTGCGCTTCATCGAGAAAACAAACTGCAACAACCAAAACATGCAATTGCTCTGATTAGGTTTTCATTCAATGTGTGATTGTAATCACAACATTTTATAAATTGAGACTCAACTGTAAGGGAAAGAAATTTAACTCATGGCAGAGAGTCATAGATAGCACAGAAACAGACCTTTTGGTCCAATTCTTCAATGTCAACCAGATACTCTAACCTAGTTTAATCCCATTTGCCAACATTTGGCCCATATTCCTCCAAAGCCTTCTACAGGCCTTTTAAATGATGTAATTGTAACAGCCTCCACCACTTCCTCTGGTAACTCATTCCATACACACATCACCCTCTGTACGAAAAAGTTGCCCCTTAGATCCCTTTTAAATCTTTCCCCTCTAACTTGAAATCTATGCTCTCTTAGTTTTGAGCTCCCTCACCCTGGGGGAAAGCGAGATCTATTTACCTTATACATGCTTCTCATGATTTTACAAAAGGTCTATAAGATCACACCCCAGCCTCTGATGGTCCAAGGGAAGTAGTCCATTCAGCCTCTCCCCATGCTCAAATCCTCTAACCCTGGAAACATCCTTGTAAATGTTTTCTGACTCCTTGCAAGTTTCACGGTAGCCTTCCTGTCGCAGGGAGACCAGAAGTGTACACAGTACAGTCGGTTCTGCTAGAACATGGTAATTCCATTCTCATGCAATCCCATGTTACAAGAAATTTGCATAATAGCATCACTATTTAAACTAATGGGGCTGCAAACATATTATAAGTTTAAAAGTTCACACTTTAGAAAATGTGCCCCTATTTCATTATTCACATTGTATTGAATTCACATGAATGATATGTGTGTTACAGCAGAACAACCTGTATTCCAAAAGTGGACAAACCATTGTCCAGTACAGCCACAACATGACCTCCCAACTCCTGTACTCAATGCAGTAACAAATCAAGGTAAGCATACCAGAAGTCTTCTTCACCATACTATTGACCTGTAATTCCACCTGCAAAGAACTATAAACCTCAACTACAAGATGAAGTAATACTCCTCAGGAGCTGACCATTCAGTGTATCAATCCTCAGGAACCTTCATTCCTGATGAAGAGCTAATGTTCGAAACGTCAATTCTCCTGCTCCTCAGATACTGCCTGACCGGCTGTGCTTTTCAAGCACCACACTATTCAACTCTGATTTCTAGCTTCTGCGGTCCTCATTTTCACCTAGTGTATATGTCCTGCCCTGATTAGCCTTTCCAAAATGCAACACTTCACACATATCTAAATTAATCCCATCTTCTATTCATCAGTCCATTGGCCCAGCTGATCAAGACCCCATTGTACTCCAAGCTAACCTTTGTTGTTGACCATGATACCTCCAATTTTGGTATCATCTGCAGAATTACAAACCATATCTCCTGTGTTCACATGCAAATAATTTATATACATGACAAAAAGCAGTGGACCCGGCACTAATCCTTGCAGCACACCATTGGTCACAAACTACCAACCTGAAAAGCCACCCTCTACCACCACCTTCTATCTTCCAAGTTCAAGCCAGTTCTGCATAAAAAGTTCTCTCTGTATTCTGTGCAATCTAAACTTGTGAACCAATCTACCATGAGGAACCTTGTTGAAAGCCTTACTAAAGTCCATATAGATCATGTCCACCACTCCGCCCTCATCAATCTCTTTGTTACTTCTTCAAAAAACTCAAACAGGTTAGTGAGACATGATTTCCCACATACAAAGCTTTGTTGATAATTGCTAATTGGTCCTTGCGCAGTTTCTTCATTTTTCAAGAAGCAGTGTGAAGCTGTGGTACAACCACAAACAAAATTGGATCTGGAAATTATCTGCATGAAAGCAGCATTCTGTGTGTGGATTCTGTGGGGACAAGGTGATGCGTGACAGACAGTCATGATGATGTAAAGCAAAGGGGAGTAATCTGAGACCACAGTGTCTTTGTGGAAACATTCCTGTTCATCTGGACTTCTACCAACGTCAAACTAGAAACAAATGTCCTTCCTTTTTGGGAGCAATTGGGTATTGTAGTTTCTATAAGGACCCAGTCATTTGTGTGCATAAGAATAAAATGCTTCTCACTCTTTAAAACTTAAAACATTGTGAAACAGTCAGTTCTTAATTTGGCTCACTTGTGAAACAACAATTTTATGGATCTTAAGATAGAATAAAATAATAAATAATGTAATAATAATATACAAATGTTACAGACTATTTAATCCACTTAAGGTCCTGAGGTCCTTATGTGGGTACCCATTTGATCTTTCCTCCTGTCCTGCTCAATATGCATGTCTGTTCTATTCATTTTATCTCAGATTTTAAGCTTTCATGTTTCAGACCAATTTTACTGATGTGTCTCAAATCACAAGAAACTTCAAGAGTATTTTCATCAAGTGTATTTGTGTAATGGTCATTAATATTACATAAGAAATATCTCATTCTATTAATTATTTTCATGTTTTGAGATCTCTGTTAATGTAGTGAAACATTGATTTCAAACACATTTTGGATTGAAATGATTAAGCATTTTAATGAAGCAGGTGAAAATGAGGACTGCAGATGCTGGAGATTAGAGTCAAGATTAGAGTGGTGCTGGAAAAGCACAGCAGGTCAGGCAACAGCTGAGGAACAGGAAAATTGTCATTTCAGGCAGAAAGGGCTTCATCCTGATGAAAGGCTCCTGCCTGAAATGTTGATTTCCCTGCTCCTTCAATGCTGCCTGACCTGCTGTGCTTTTCCAGCTGGACTCTAGTCCTGATATTAATGAAACAACTAATAATTAATTGCTCTCAAAACATTGAAATGTATGTAACACTAAAGGCTAAAGCTGCAGAATTCCCACTTACTGTACTGGATGTAAAGGTGCAGCTGCCAAACTAAAATAAGATGAAACACATGCCTGAAGTCATTGATCCAATTTCCAACACACCAGTATGGACAACGGTCACTGTGCAAAACATATCAATTAGCCTTAAGCTTACAGTCAGACTATGGAAAGATAATATCAGGAAGCATTTCTTCACAAAAAGGAGACAAGAAATCTAGAGTTCTCTCCCCAAAAAAGTTGTTGGCACTAGTTCAAAAATTTCAAATTCCTGAATTAAGATTGAGCTTTTCATTGAATAAAGGTGTTCATGATTGTGAAACTAAGATGAATAGTTGGCGTTAGGATTCACAACAACCTTGTTCCACTTCAATATGAAATCATGACAAAGAGATGGAATGGACTAATCATAGATCTTATAATTCTAAGCAATAATAAGAAAAATTCGCAAAGGAACTAGCACAGACAAGGAGAATTGAAAAACAAAATAGGCATATCCTGCGCAAGAAATTCAAATGATGCAAAAAATACTCACAGTTAAGAGATAATTGTGTGGACAAATGGCTTCTCTCTGCATCATCATTATTAAGGAAGTGAGTCTGAGCTGCAGGTTCAGCTATTGCGTTGATTGTAGTTGTCAAGGTAGAAGGAATGGAAGGCCGGTGATCATCATCAGGAAAGATGAAGCACAAAGAACACATAATTTCTCTGATATGGTTTTTCATTCAATGAGTCATTATAATCACAAAATATAATCACAAATCACAAACTGAGATCAAATATTGAGGGAAATAACTTGAATTCATGCCAGTTTCTTCATTTTCATGAGTGGTACAATGTGAAACTATTATCCTAAATCCCAAACAAAATTGAAGGGGAAGTGAAGGGGAAAGTGTCTTTGTGGAAATACTTCTGTTCATTTGGACTCCACAGAAATATCTTTCCTTTCTGTAAACATTCATGTAACATAGTTCCTAAGAGGACCCAGGCATTTGTATGAAAAAGAATAAAGTGCTGTGCACTCTTTGGAAATTAAAACACCGTGAAACAGTCAGTTATTAATTTGGCTCACTCGCAGAATCCTTCATAATTTCATTGAACTTAAGATAGATATTTTAAAAGATGTGAATGTTACAGACTATTTAATCCACCTACGGTCCTGAGGCCCTTATGCAGGTACCCATGTGATCATTCTTCCTTCCTGCTCTGTATGTATGTCTATTCTAATCATTTTACTTTAGATTTTAAGCTTTCATATTTCAGATTATTTTTATTGGCGTGTGTCAATTCACTACAGGTCCTTCTTCTATAATGTGATGGTTGTGTTCTTGTGCAACCCCATCTTTTAGAAAATAGCGCATTAGAAATAGCACGTTGAGTGTTGGTAATCTAATCACATTACAGCCAAAACACATTTTAAAAGTTTGCATTTTATAAACGCTGTCCCCAGTTCGTCGATCTGTGTCACAGCAAATTTGCATTAACAAAACATGCATTTTATCAGAACAACCTGTCGTACCTTCAAATGTAAAGGTCATTAATATTCCGCAGGAAACATTCCAATCTATTAGCTAGTTTCATGTATTGGGATTTCGGTTAATGTAGTGAAACAGTGAATTCAAATTAATTCTGGATTGAAATGATTCAGCATATTTATGAAGCAACTCATAATTCTTTTCACTCCAAACATTGCAACATATCTAATTCTAAAGGCTAAGGCTATACAACTCCCACTTACTGTATCTGATGTAAAGGAAGAGCTGGCAGATTAAAGTAAGATGGAACACTTGCCTTAACTCTTTGATCCAATTTCCATTACAATGCATCAGTATGGACAATGTTCACTATGTAAAACAGATTGATTAGCCTTAAAATTACAGTCAGGCGATGTAAAGGTAATGTCAGAAACCATTTCTTCACAGAAAGAAGAAAGAAATTTAGAACTGTCTCCCAAAAAGGTCGGTCAGACTAGGTCAATAATTGAAAATTGCTAAATTAAGTTCGAGAACTTTTCATTGGATAAAGGTGTTCCTGGTTATGGAACCAAGATGAATAGTTGGAGCTACGATTCAGAGCAATCTTGTTCGAGTTCAATGTGAAATCAGGACTGAGATATGGAATGGACTATTCATAGATCTTATCATTCTAAGGATTTAAAAAAGTAATGTTCACAAAGTAAGTTAGCACACACAAAGAGAATTGGAAAGTAGAATAGGTATAAGCTGCCCATGAAATTCAAATGAATACTCACATTTACCAAGTAATCTTTGGAAGAAAAGGTTTGGCTCTGCATCATCTGTATTATGATAGTAGGCCTGAGCTGTTGTTTCATTTATTGCTTTGATTGTAGTCATGAAGGTAGAAGGAATGGAAGGCTGGCGATCGTCATCAGGAAGAACTGAAGCAAAAGAAACACAATTTCTCTGGTATGGGTTTTCATTCAATGAGTCATTATAATCACCAAATTTTACAAACTCAGATCAAGCTTTTAGGGAAATAACTTGAATTCATGACAGTTTCTTCATTTTTTGGAACTGGTACAACGTGAAGCTAATGTCCCAACTTCCAAACAAAACTGTATCTGGAACCCATCTCAATTAAAGCAGTATGGTGTGTGTGGGGTCAGTAGGGGCAAGTAAATGGGTGCGAGACAGTCATGATGATGCAAAGTGAAGGAGAGTGAGCTTCGCTCTCAGTGTCTTTGTGGAAATAAACCCGTTCATCTGGACTCCACAGAAATCAAACAAGACATAAATATCCTTCCTTTCTATAAACATTCAGGGAATGTAGTTCCTAAAGGGACTTAGGCATTTGTGTAAATAAGAAAAAGGTGCTGTTCACTCTTTGGAAATTAAAACATTGTGAAACAGTCAGTTATTAACTTGGCTCACTTGCAGCATCTCTGATCATTGCAATGAACTTAAGATAGATATATAAAAAAAACATGCAAATGTTATAGACTATTTAATCCACCCAAGGTCCTGATGCCCTTATGCAGGTACCAATGTGATCATTCTTCCTGTTCCTGCTCTATATGTACATCTGTTCTAATCATTTGACTTTCAATTTTAAGCTTTCATATTTCAGATTATTTTATTGGCATTTCTCAATTCACTACAGGAACTTCTTCTATAACGTGATGGTTGCATTCTTGTGCAACCCCATCTCATATAAAAATAGTGCATTACAAACAATGCTTCAATTGTTGGTGATCTAATTACATTACAACCAAAACACGTTTTAAAAGTTTGTGTTTTAGAAACACTGTCCCCAATTTGTCAACCTGTGTTACAGCAAATTTGCATGAACAAAACATGCATTTTATCAGAACAACCTGTCATACCATCAAGTGTAATGGTCATTAATATTCTGTCGAAAACATTCCAGTCTATTAGCTACTTTTATGTATTGGCATCTCGGTTATTGTAGTGAAACATTGCATTCAAATTAATTCTGGATTGAAATGAATCTGCATATTTATGAAGCAACTCATAATTCTTTTCACTCCAAACATTGCTACATATGTAATACTAGAGGCTAAAGCTAGAGAACTCCCACTTAGTCTACCTGATCTAAACGAATAACTGCCAGATTAAAGTGAGCTGGAACACATGTCTTAAGTCATTGATCCAATTTCCATTACAACCCATCAGCATGGACAATGTTCACTGTGTATAACAAATCGATTAGCCTTAAAATTACAGTCAGACTATGTCAAGATAATGTGGTAAAAACAATGACTGCAGTTGTTGGAAACCAGATTCCGGACTAGAGTGATGCTGGAAAGGCACAGCAGTTCAGGCAGCATCCGAGGAGCAGGAAAATTGATGTTTCGGGCAAAAGCCCTTCATCAGGAATACAGGTAGAAAGCCTGAAGAGTGAATAGATAAATGAGAAGAGGGTGGGGTGGGGAGAAAGTAGCATAGAGTACAATAGGTGAATGGGTGTGGAATGAAAGTGATAGGTCAGGGAGGAGGGTGGAGTGAATAGGTGGAAAGGAAGATAGGCAGGTAGGACAAGTCATGGGGACAGTACTGAGCTGGAAGTTTGAAACTGGGATGAGGTGGGGGAAGGGGAAATGGGGAAACTGGTGAAGTCCACATTGATACCCTGGGGTTGAAGTGTGTCTGAGGTGGAACACTTCAACCCCAGAGCATCAATGTGGACTTCACCAGTTTCCTCATTTCCCCTTCCCCCACCTCACCCCAGTTCCAAACTTCCAGCTCAGCACTTGTCCCCATGACTTGTCCTACATGCCTACCTTCCTTTCCACCTATCCATTCCACCCTCCTCCCTGACCTATCACCTTCATTCCACCCCCATTCACCCACTGTACTCTTTGCTACCTTCCTCCACCCTCCTCCCTGACATATTACCTTCATCCCCACCCCCATTCACCTATTGTACTCTATGCTACTTTCTCCCCACCCTCCTCTCATTTATCTCTCCACTCTTCAGGCTTTCTGCCTGTATTCCTGATGAAGGGCTTTTGCCTGAAACGTCGATTTTCCTGCTCATCGGTTGCTGCCTGAACTGCTGTGCTTTTCCAGCACCACTCTAGTCTGGAATATGCAAAGATAATGTCAGAAAGCATTCCTTCACAGAAAGGAAACAAGAAATCGAGAATTGTCTCCCCAAGAATATGGGTCAGACTAGGTCAATAATTGAAATTCTGAAATTAAGATCGGCAGCTTTTCATTGGATAAGGATGCTCAGGGTTCTGGAACCAAGGTGAAGAGTTGGAGTTACGATTCAGAGCAACCTCTTTCTAGTTCAATATGAAGTCGGGACTGAGAGGTGGAATGGGCTATTCATAGGTCGTATTGTTGTAGGGATTCAAAAAAGAAATGTTGGCAAATTAAGTTAGCACACACAAGGAGTATTGGAAAATAGAATAGGCATATGCTGTCCTTTAAATTCAAATGATGCAACAAATACTCATACTTACCAAGTAATAGCCCAAAAGGAAGGCTTCTCTCTGCATTGTCTCTATTAAGGGAGTTGGCCTGAGCTGTCATTTCATTTATTGCGTTGAATGTAATTTCGAAGGTAGAAAGAATGGAAGGCCAGTGATCAGCATCAGGAAGAGCTGAAGCACAAAGACACACAATTGCTCTCATATGGTTGTTCATTCAATGAGTCATTATAATCACAGAATTTTACAAACTCATCAAGCTTTTCAGGAAATAACTTGAATTTATGCCAGTTTCTTCAGTTTTCACTTGTGGTACAATATGAAGCTAATGTCCTAAATCCCAAACAAAATTGGATCTGGAACTCATCTACATGAGAACAGCATGGTGTGTGTGGGTCCTCTGGGGCAAGGTAATGGGTGGGAGACAATCAAGACATTGCAAAATGAAGAGGAGTAAGCCTCGCCCTCAGTGTCTTTATGGAAATATTTCTGTTCATCTGGACTCCACAGAAATCAAACAAGACACAAATATCCTTCCTTTCTGTAAGCATTCAGGGAATGTAGTTCCTAAAGGGACCCAGGCATTTGTGTAAATAAGAATAAGGTGCTGTCCACTCTTTGGAAATTAAAACATTGTGAAACAGTCAGTTATTAATTTGGTTCACTTGCGGAATCGGTGATAATTGCATTGAACTTAAGATAGATATAAACAAAAATGTGAATTTTACAGAGTATTTAATCCACCTAAAGTCCTGAGGCCCTTATGCAGATACCCATGTAATCATTCTTCCTGTTCCTGCTCGATATGTACCTCTGTTCTAAGCATTTTACTTTAGATTTCAAGCTTTCATATTTCAGATTATTTTCATTGACATGTCTCAATTCACTACAGCTACATCTTCTATAATATGATGGTTGCATTCTTATGCAATGCCACCTTACATAAAAATAGTGCATTAGAAACAGCGCTTCAAGTGTTGGTGATCAAATCACATTACAGCCAAAACATATTTTAAAAGTTTGTGTTTTAGAAACACTGACCCCAATTCGTTAATCTGTGTTACAAATCCAATTTCCATTACAACCCATGAGTATGGACAATGTTCATTGTTTACAACTGATCAATTAGCCTTAAAAGTACAGTCAGGCTGTGTAAAGAATGTCAGAAAACATTTATTCACAGAAAGGAGTCATGAAATCCAGAACTGTCTCCCCCAAAAAGTGATTTAGTCCAGGTCAATAATTGAAAATTCCTAAATTAAGATCGAGAGCATTTCATGGATAGAGGTGTTCAGGGTTATGGAACCAAGGTGAATAGTTGGAGTTACAATTCAGAACAACCTTGTTCCAGTTCAATACAAAATCAGGACTGAGAGATTGAGTGGACTATTCATAAATCTTATTGTTCTAAGTGTTCAAAAAAGAAATGTTCATGAAGTAAGTTATCACACACAAGGACAATTGGAAAATAGAATAGGCATATGTTGCCCATGAAATTCAAATGATGCAATGAATACTCACAGTTACCAAGCAATTGTCGGAAGAAAAGGTTTGGCTCTGCATCATCTGTATTAAGGAAGTAGGCCTGAGCTGTCGTTTCATCTATTGCATTGATTCTAATTGTATCAGTAGAAGGAATGGAAGGCTGGTGATTATCATCAGGAGGACCTGAAGCACAAAGACACATAATTGCTCTGAAATGGTTTTTCATTCAATGAGTCATTATAATCACAAAATGTCACAAACTCAAATCAAGCTTTTAGGGAAATAACTTGAATTCATGACAGTTTCTTCATTTTTCATGATTGGTACAATGTGAAGCTATTGTCCTAAATTCCAAATAAAATTGGATCTGGAACCCACCTCCATCAAAGCAGCATGCTGTGGGGGCAAGGCAATGGGTGCGAGACAGTCATGATGATGCAAAGTGAAGGGGAGTGAGCCTTGCCCACAGTGTCTTTGTGGAAATATTTCTGTTCATCTGGACTCCACAGAAATCAAACAACACACAAATGACATTCCCTTCCATGAACATTTGGGTAATGTAGTTCCTAAAAAGACCCAGGTATTTGTGTGAATAAGAACCAGGTGCTGTCCACTCTTTGGAAATTAAAACATTGTGAAACAGTCAGTTATTAATTTGACTCACTTGCAGAATCTGTGATAACTGCATTGAACTTAAGATAGATATGATCAAAAGATGTGAATGTTACAGACTATTTAATCCATCTACAGTTCTGAGGCCCTTATGCAGGTACCCATGTGTTCATTCTTCCTGTTCCTGATCTATATGTACATCTGTTCTAATCATAATTTACTTTAGATTTTAAGCTTTCATATTTCAGATTATTTTCATTGGCATCTCAATTCACTACAGGTGCTTCTTCTATAACATGATGGTTGTGTTTTTGTGCAACCTCATCTTATAGAAAAATACTGCATTAGAAACAACGCTTCCAGTGTTGGCATCTAACCATATTACAGCCAAAACCGGTTTTAAACATCTGCGTTTTAGAAACACTGTTCCCAATTCCACAATCTGTGTTACAGCAAATTTGCATTAACGAAACTGCATTTTATCAGAACACCCTCTCGTACCTTCAGGGCAAATGGTCATTAATATTCTGCAGGAAACATTCTAATCTATTAATTACTTTTATGTATTGGGATCTGTGTTATTGTAGTGCAACATTGCATTCAAGTTAATTCTGGTTTGAAATGATTCAGCATATCTATGAAGCAACTAATCATGCTTTTCACTCCAAACATTGCAACATATGTAATAGTAAAGGCTAAGGCTACAGAACTCCCACTTACTGTACCAAATTTAAAAGAATAGCTGCCAGATTAAAGAAAGATAGAACACAGGCCTAAAGTCATTGATTCAATTTCCATTACAACCCATCAGAATGGACAATGTTCACGGTGTAGAATAGATCGATCAGCCTTAAAATTACAGTCAGGCTACGTACAGATAATGTCAGAAAACATTTCTTCACAGAAAGGAGACAAGAAATCTAGAGTTGTCTCCCCAAAAAAGTGGTTCAGACTTGGTCAATAATTGAAAATTCCTAAATTAAGATTGGGAGCTTTACATTGGAGTAAAGGTGTTCAGGGTTATGGAGCCAAGATGGATAGTTGAAGTTACTAGTTCATATTGTACTAGTTCAATATGAAATCAGGACTGAGATGGAATGGACTATTTATAGATCTTGTAATTCTAAGGATTCAAGAAAAAAAATGTTCGCAACATAATTTAGCGCATACAAAGAGAATTAGAAAATATAATGGGCACATATTGCCATGAAATTCAAATGATACAACGAACACTCACCGTGACCACGTAATAGTCTGAAGAAAAGGCTTGGCTCTGCATCATCTGTATTTGGTAGCATGGCCAGAGCTGTTGTTTTATTTATTGCTTTGATTGTAATTTTGATCATAGAAGGAATGGAAGGCTGGTGATCATCATCAAAAGGCGCTAAAACACAAAGACATATAATGGCTCTGATATGGTTGTTCTTCTAATCAGTCATTATAATCATAAAATTTTACAAACTCAGGTCAAGCTTTTGGGGAAATAACTTGAATTCATGCCAGTTTCTTCATTTTTCACGATTGGTACAATGTGAAGCTATTGTCTGAAATCCAAAACAAAATTGGATCTGGAACTCATCTGCTGGAAAGCAGCATGGTGTGTGTGGATTTGGTGGAGGCAAGGCATGAGTGTGAGACAGACATGATGATGCAAAGTGAAGGGGAGGGAGCCCTGCCCACAGTGTCTTTGTGGAAATATTTCTGTTCATCTGGACTCCACAGAAATCAAAGAAGACACAAATGTCCTTCCCTTCTGTAAAGATTTAGGTAATGTATTTCCTAAAAGGACTAAGAATAAGGTGCTGTCCACTCTGTGGAAATTAAAACATTGTGGAACAGTCAGTTATTAATTTGGCTCACTTGCAGAATTCTTGATAATTGCACTGAACTTAAGATAAATATAAAAAAAGAACATGCGAGTATTATAGACTATTTAATTCACCTAAGGTCCTGAGGTTATTAGGCAGGTACCCATGTGATCATTCTTCCTGTTCATGATCTATATGTATGTCTGTTCTAATCATTTTACTTCAGATTTTAAGCTTTCATATTTCAGATTATTTTCATTGACGTGCATCAATTCACTACAGGTACTTCTTCTATAACATAATGGCTACATTCTTGTGCAACCCCATCATATAGAAAATAGTGCATTAGAAACAGTACTTCAAGTGTTGGTGATCTAATTACATTACACGTTTTAAAAGTTTGCGTTTTAGAAACACTGTCCTCAATTCGTCAATCTGTGTTACAGCAAATTTGCGTGAACAAAACATGCATTTTTCAGAACAACCGGTCATACCGTCAGGTGTAATGGTCATTAATATTCAGTCGGAAACATTCCAACCTATTAATTATTTTTCGGTATTGGGATTTCTGGCAATGTAGTGAAACATTGCATTCAAATTAATTCTGATTTGAAATGATTAAACATATTTATGGAGCAACTAATCATTCTTTGCTCAAAGCATTGCAACATACATAATACTAAAGGCTACGGCCAGAGAACTCCCACTTACTGTACCTGATCTAAAGGAATAGCTGCCAGAATAAAGTAAAATGCAACACATGCCTGACCTCATTGATCCAATTTCCATTACAACACATCAGTATGGACAAGGTTCACTGTGTAGAACAGATGAATTAATCTTAAACTTGCAGACAGGCTTTCTTCAAAGAAAGGAGAGAAGAAATCTAGAAATGTCTTCCTAAAAAAGTGGTTCAGTCAGAGTTAGTAATTGAAAATCCCTAAATTAAGATTGAGAGCTTTTCATTGGATAAAGGTGTTAAGGGATGTGGAACCAAGATGAAGAGTTAATGTTATGATTCAGAACATCCTTGTTCTAGTTCAATGTGAAATCAGGACTGAAGGGATGAATGGACTATCCATAGATCTTATGGTTCAAAGGATTCAAAAAAGAAAAGTTCACGATGTAAGTTAAAATGAGAATTGGAACATAGAACAGGCCTATGCTGCCCATGAAATGAAAATGATGCAAAGGATACTCACTGTTACGACGTGATCGTTGGGAGGAACGGCTTAGCTTTGCATCATCTGTATTATCCAATGTGGCCAGAGCTGTTTTTCCATTTATGGCATTGAATTTAATTGTGAGGGTAGAAGAAATGGAAGGCTGGTGATCATCATCAGGAAGAGCTGAAGCACAAGGACACATAATTGCTCTGATACAGTTTTTCATTCAATGAGTCATTATAATCACAAAATTTTACAAACTCAGATCAAGCTTTTCAACAAAAAACTTAAATTCATGCCAGTTTCTTCATTTTTCACAAGTGGTACAATGTGAGGCTGTTGTCCAAAATCCTAAAAAAAATTGGATTTGGAACTCATCTGCATGAAAGCAGCATGCTGTGTGTGGGTCCTCTGGGGTCATAGCAATGGTTGGGAGACAATTATGATGATGCAAAGTGAAGGGGAGTTGAGCCTAACCCACAGTGTCTTTGTGGAAATATTCCCATTCATCTGAACTCCACACAAAAAAAAAAAATCACACAAGACACAAATGTCCTTCCTTTATGTAAACATTCAGGTAATGTCATTTCCAAAAGGTCCCAGACATTTCTATGAATAAGAATAAGGTTCTGTACACTCTGTGGAAATTAAAGCATTGTAATACAGACAACTATTACTTTTCTTCCCTTGCAGAATCTGTGATATTTGTATTGAACTTAAGATAGATATGATATAAAGAACATGTGAATGTTCCAGACTATTTAATCCACCTAAAGTCCTGAGGCCCTTATGCAGGTACCCATTGATTATTCTTCCCGTTCCCACTCTATATGTATGTCTGTTCTAATCATTTTAGATTTTAAGCTTTCATATTTCAGAATAGTTTCATTGATGCGCCTCAATTCTTCTATAATGTAACAGTTGTGTTCTTTTGCAACCCCATCTGATAGAAAAACAGTGCATTAGAAACAGCGTTTCAAGTGTTGGTGATCGAATCACATTATAGCCAGAACACGTTTTAAAAGTTTGCGTTTTAGAAACATTGTCCCCAATTCATCAATTTGTGTTACAGAATATTTGCATTGAGAAACATGAATTTTATCATGCCTTTAGGTGTACTGGTCATTAATATTCCGTAGCAAACATTCCAATCTATTAATTATTTTTATGTATTGGGATCTCTGTTAACGTAATGAAACATGGCATTCAAATTAATTCTGGATTAAAATGATTCAGCATTTTTATGGAGCAACTAATATTTACTTTCACTCCAAACATTACAACATATGTAATACTAAAGGCTAAGGCTACAGAACTCCCACTTACTGAATCTGATGTAAAGGAATAGCTGCCAGATTAAAGTAAGATGGAACACATGTCTTAACTCATTGATCCAATTTCCATTACAATGTTCACTGTGTAGAACAGATCGAGTAGCCTTCAAATTACAGTCAGGCTATGACAAGATAATGTCAGAAACCATTTCTTCACAGGAAGGAGACAAGAAATTTAGAATTGTCTTCCCAAAAATGCGGTTCCGTCTAGGTCAATAATTGAAAATTCTGAAATTAAGATTGAAATTTCATTGGATAAGGGTGTTCAGGGTTATGGAACCAAGGTGAATAATAGGAGTTATGATACAGAACAACCTTGTTCTAGTTGAGTATGAAATCAGGACTGAGATGGAGTGGACTAATCATAGATCTAGTGATTCAAAAAAGAAATGTTCACAAAGTAATTTAGCACATTCAAGGAGAATTGGAAAATAGAACAGGCATATGCTGCCCATGGAATTCAAATGATGCAATGAATACTCACAGTTATGATGTAATGGATCATCGAAACGTCTTGCCTCTGCATCATCTGTATTCCGGGTGTCTGTCTGAGGAATTATTTCATTTATTGCGTTAATTGTAGTTGAGACAGTAAAAGGAATGGCAGGCTGGTGATCATCATCAGGAGTAGCTGAAGCACAAAGACACACAATTGCTCTGATATGGTTTTTCTTTCAATCAGTCATTATAATCACAAAATTTTACAAACTCAGATAAAGCTTTTCGGGAAATAATTTGAATTCGTGCCAGTTTCTTCATTTTCACAAGTGATACAATGTGAAAATATTGTCCCAAATTCCAAACAAAATTGGATCTGGACCTCCTCTGCATGAAAGCAGCATGCTGTGTATGGGTCCTGTGGGGTCATAGCAATGGGTGCGAGATGCCATGATGATGCAACATGAAGGAGAGTGACCCGAGCTCACAGTGTCTTCGTGGAAATATTCCTGTTCATCTGGACTCCACAGAAATCAAACAAGACGCAAATATCCTTCCTTTCTGTAAACATTTGGAAAATATAGTTCCTAAAAGGCCCCAGGCATTTGTGTGAATTACAAAGTATCAGTATGGACAATGTTCACTGTGAAGAGCAGATCGATTAGCCTTAAAATTACAGTCAGATTATGTCAAAATAACGTCAGGAAGCATTTCTTCACAGAAAGGAGACAAGAAATCGAGAAATGTCTCCCCAAAACAGTGATTCAGACGAGGTCAATAATTGAAAATTCCAAAATTAAGATTGAGAGTTTTTCATTGGATAAGGGTGTTCAGGGCTATGGAACCAAGATGAATAATAGGAGTTATGATTCAGAACAACCTCATCCTAGTTCAATGTGAAATCAGGACTGAGAGATGAAATGGACTATTCATAGATCTTATAGTTCTAAAGATTCAAAAAAGGCATGTTCGCAAAGTAATTTAGCACGTACAAGGAGAATTGGAAAATGGAATAGACATAATCTGTCCCTGAAATTCAAGTGATGCAACAGATACTCACTCTTGCCAAGTGGTTGTGGGGTCAAATGGCTTGCCTCTGCATCATCTGTTTTCTGGGAGGCCTGAGTTGATGGTTCATTTATTGCATTGATTGTCATTGGGACAGTAGAAGGATTGGCAGGCTGGTGATCATCATCGGGAAGAGCTGAAGCACAAAGACACATAATTGCTCTGAGATAGTTTTTCTTCCAAACAGTCGTCATCATCACAAAATTTAGATCAAGCCTTTAGGGAAGTAACTTGAATTCATGCCAGTTTCATTATTTTCACAAGTGATACCATGTGAAGCCATTGTCCTAAATTCCAAACAAAATTGGATTTAGAACTCATGCTGTGTGTGGGTTCTGTGGGGGCAAGGCAATTGGTGCGAGACAGTCATGATGATGCAAAATGAAGCCCACAGTGTCTCTGTGGAAATATTCCTGTTCATCTGGACTCCACAGAAATCAAAGAAGACAAAAATATCCTTCCTTTCTGTGAACATTCAGATAATGTAGTTTCTAAAAGGACCCAGGTATTTGTAGGAATAAGAATAAGGTGCTGTCCACTGTTTGGAAATTAGAATGTTGTGAAACAGTCAGTTTTTAATTTGGTTCACTTGCAGAATCTCTGATAATTGCATTGAATTTAACATAGATATTAAAAAAAGAACATGTGAATGTTACAGACTATTTAATCCACCTAAGGTCCTGAGGCCCTTCTGCATGTACCCATATGATCATTCTTCCTGTTCTCATATATGCCTTTTCTAATTTAAGCTTTCATATTTCAGATTATTTTCATTGGCATGTCTCAATTCACTACAGGTACTTTTTCTACAACGTGATGGTTGTGTTCTTGTGCAACCCCATCTTATAGAAAAATAGTGCATTAGAATCAGCATGTCTAGTGTTGGTAATCTAATCACATTATAGCCAAGAAACATTTTTAAAGTTTGCATCTTAGAAACACTGTCCCCAATTCATCAATCTGTGTAACAACAAATTTGCATTAACGAAACATGCATTTTACCAGAACAACCTGTCGTACCTTCAGGTGTAATGGTCAATAATATTCTGTTGGGAACATTCCAATCTATTAATTATTTTTATGTATTGGGATCTCTGTGATTGTAGTGAAACACTGCATTCAAATTAATTCTGGATTGAAATGATTCAGCATATTTATGAAGCAACTCATAATTCTTTTCACTCCAAACATTGCAACATATCTAATTCTAAAGGCTAAGGCTATACAACTCCCACTTACTCTACATGATCTAAAGGAATAGCTGCCAGATTAAAGTAAGATGGAACAAATGCCTTAACTCATTGATCAAATTTCCTTTACAAAGTATCAGTATGGACAATGTTCACTGTGAAGAACAGATCGATTAGCCTTAAAATTACTGTCAGATTATGTCAAGATAATGTCAGGAAGCATTTCTTCAGGAAAGGAGGCAAGAAATCAAGAAATGTCTCCCCAAAACAGTGATTCAGATGAGGTCAATAATTGAAAATTCCAAAATTAAGATTGAGAGCTTTTCATTGGATAAGGGTGTTCAGGGCTATGGAACCAAGATGAATAATAGGAGTTATGATTCAGAACAACCTCGTTCTGGTTCAATGTGAAATTAGGACTGAGAGATGGAAGGTACAATTCATAGATCATATAGTTCTAAAGATCCAAAAAAGGCATGTTTGTAAAGTAATTTGGCATGTACAAGGGGAATTGGAAAATGGAATAGGCATGTGCTGTCCCTGATATTCAACTGATGCAATGGATACTCACTCTTGCCAAGTGGTTGTGGGGTCAAATGGCTTGCCTCTGCATCATCTGTTTTCTGGGAGGCCTGGGTTGATGGTTCATTTATTGCGTTGATTGTCGTTGGGACGGTAGAAGGATTGGCAGGCTGGTGATCATCATCGGGAAGAGCTGAAGCACAAAGACACATAACTGGTCTGATATGGTTTTTCTTTCAATCAGTCATTATCATCACAAAATTCAGATCAAGCCTTTAGGGAAATAACTTTAATTCATGCCAGATTCATCATTTTCACAAGTGATACAATGTGAAGCCATTGTCCTAAATTCCAAACAAAATTGGATTTAGAACTCATGCTGTGTGTGGGTTCTGTGGGGGCAGGGCAATGGGTGTGAGACAGTCATGATGATGCAAAATGAAGCCCACAGTGTCTCTGTAGAAATATTCCTGTTCATTTGGACTCCACAGAAATCAAAGAAGACAAAAATATCCTTCTTTTCTGTGAACATTCGGATAATGTAGTTTCTAAAAGGACCCAGGTATTTGTATGAATAAGAATAAGGTGCTGCCCACTGTTTGGAAATTAAAACATTGTGAAACAGTCAGTTTATAATTTGGTTCACTTGCAGAATCTCTGCTAACTGCAATGAACTTAAGATAGATATAAAAAAAATCTAAATGTTGCAGACTATTTAAAAGCAAATTACTGCAGATGCTGGAATCTGTAACCAAAAGAGAAAATGCTAGAAAATGTCAGCAGGTCTAGCAGCATCTGTAAGGAGAGAAAAGAGCTGATATTTAGAGTCTAACTGACTCTTTGTCAAAGGGTCAGTTAGACGCGAAACGTCAGCTCTTTTTCTCTCCTTACAGATACTGCCAGACCTGCTGAGATTTTCCAGCATTTTCTCTTTTGGTTACAGACTATTTAATCCACCTAAGGTCCTGAGGCCCTTATGCAGGTACCCATGTGATCACTTTCCTGTTCCTGATCTACATATATATGTCTTTCCTAATTTACATTTTAAGCTTTCATATTTCAGATTATTTTCACTTATATGTCTCAATTTACTAACAGATACTTCTTCTACAATGTGATGGTTGTGTTCTTGTGCAACCCCATCTTATAGAAAAATAGTGCATTAGAAACAGCGCGTCTAGTGTTGGTAATCTAATCATATTGCAGCCAAGAAACATTTTTAAAGTTTGCATCTTAGAAACACTGTCCCCAATTCGTCAATCTGTGTAACAACAAACTTGCGTTAATGAAACATGCAATTAATTAGAACGTGTCGTACCATCAGGTGTAATGGTCATTAATATACTGTCGGAAACATTCCAATTTATTAATTATTTTAAGTATTGGGATCTCTGTTATTGTAGTGAAACATTGCATTCAAATTAATTCTGGATTGAAATGAATCTGCATATTTATGAAACAATTCATAATTCTTTTCACTCCAAACATTGCTACATATGTAATACTAGAGGCTAAAGCTATAGAACTCCCACTTACTCTACCTGATCTAAAGTAATAACTGCCAGATTAAAGCAAGATGGAACACATGCCTTAATGCATTGATCCAAGTTCCATTACAAAAGTATCAGTATGGACAATGTTCACTGTGAAGAACAGATCAATTAGCCTTAAAATTACAGTCAGGTTATGTCAAGGTAATGTCAGGAAGTACTTCTTCACAGAAAGGGACAAGAAATCAAGAAATGTCTCCCGAAAAATGTGGTTCAGGCTAGGTCAATAATTGAAAATTCCAAAATTAAGATTGAGAGCTTTTCATTGGACAAGGGTGTTCAGGGCTATGGAACCAAGATGAATAATAGGAGTTATGATTCAGAACAACCTCATTCTAGTTCAATATGAAATCAGGACTCAGAATGAAATGGACTATTCATAGATCTTATAGTTCTAAAGATTCAAAAAAGATATGTTCGCAAAGTAATTTAGCATGTACAAGGGGAATTGGAAAACGGAATAGGTACATGCTGTCCCTGAAATTCAATTGACGCAACGAATACTCACTCTTGCCAAGTGGTTGTGGGGTCAAATGGCTTGCCTCTGCATCATCTGTTTTCTGGGAGGCCTGAGCTGTTGGTTCATTTATTGCGTTGATTGTCGTTGGGACGGTAGAAGGATTGGCAGGCTGGTGATCATCATCGGGAAGAGCTGAAGCACAAAGACATATCATTGGTCTGATATGGTGTTTCTTTCAAACAGTCATTATAGTCACAAATTTTAAACTCAGATCAAGCTTTTAGGAAAATAACTTGAATTCATGCCAGTTTCTTCATTTTCATAGGTACTTGTGTGAATAAGAATTCAGTGCTGTCCAATCTGTGGAAATTAAAACATTATGAAACAGTTAGTTATTAATTTGGCTCACTTGCAGAATCTATGATAATTCAAAATGAGAAATTTCCCAAAGTAAGTTAGCAAGTATGAGGAGAATTGGAAAACAGAACAGGTATGTGCTGTTCATAAAATTCAACTGACATAAGGAATCCTCACAGCTGAGTAGCAATGTTGTGAGTGAATGGTTTGCCTCTGCTCCATCTGGGAATCAGTCTAAGCCAGTGTTTCATCTATTGTGTTGCTGGTAGTTGTGATGGTCAAGGGAATGTGTTGTCACACAGGGTAAACCACTCTGCTAATTTAAACTATCAATGCAGACAACATTCGCCCCGTGCTGTTATCTGTTAAAATTCCGGAGGCAAAGAACGATCACTATTTAACATAAAGATTAAAATCTTTACTCTTTAATTCCAACAAAGAATAATATAACCAACAAGTATTTGCAACACATTTCTCTTTAACCTATAATTTACCTCCGACTCTACAATATGAGACCAATAAAAAAAACCCGATTAAGATTTACAAAAGAGAAGCATGATTCAAAACCAGTCAGCTTTGCCGATTCTCCTTTGTAGATTTTCTCCAACTCAGCTTAGATGTTCTGCTTCACAAACTCCCCACAGACAGACAGGTACCTGACAAGTATCAGAGAGCTCTTCAACTAGCAGTCCGCTTCTACATTTGTTGGTCTTTGGCAGTTGTCCCCTAAGTGTTCAAAATGTCCAGTTTTATACTCAAAAACATTGGATTGCTTCATTGGTTTTAATACTATCAAAATACTAAATGCAAATTTGATTGAATTTTGGTATCTTGGGACATTAAACTGATTGGCTGAAGTTAAATTTAATTTTGTTTCATGGCAACCTATCTGATGTTAACTGTTTCGACCAAGTGTTACATTGTTACCTTGTTCCAGATTCTCTGTGATATGTCCTTGCTAGCTTTTCAACTCTCTTAAAAGGTACAGTGCCTCTACACCTTCATAACAAACAGAAGTCTCAACATCATCATCAGGAAGAATTGAAGTGAAAGACACACAATTGCTCTGACAGCTTTACATTCAGTAAAATCATTATAATCACATGATTTTACAAACCATTTACAAATCAGTTCGTTCCCAAGTGGAATTTGGTAAGAGGGAAGTTTATGGAAAATCATTTTGTAATCTTGAATGCAGCTGATATTTCTTTTATCATTTGAATGGATGCTATTCCAGGAATTGTGAATCTGAATCATAATAAAATACAGTGTACTGAACAACTCATGAAAAAGAACCATCTACTTTGAAAGTAAAACAAAAATGAAGATCATGCTTTCAGGTTAGTCTGTTGACCAGTCAAGCAAGCACACAAAAAGGTAAAATAATCACAAATCATTCTATCACTAAGCACAAAGGCAGAGATTCATTGTCTTGAAAGTCAAATCATCCCTACTGCTGTTAATACACTGAGGGACTGGACTGGCAACCTTCCCACTGCTTCAACATTTTAATATTGCACAGGTTGTTCTGCTACTGGTGGATGGAGCGGTTTTGTCAGGTGTGTTCAGGAGGGTTTCCTTACTCAGTATGTAGACAGGCTGATGAGGGGGGAAGCCATCTTGGATTTGATGCTCGACAATGATTTGGTGCTCAACAATGATTTGGTACTCAACAGGTGTCAGATCTCACGGTGGGAGAACCCTTTGGTGACAGTGACCACAACTGCCTCACATTTACCATAGCCATGGAGAGGGAAGGAGCAGTTACCATGGGAAGATGTTTAATTGAGGGAAAGGAAATTATGACATTTGATGAGATTAAATTCCCTACAGTGTGGAAACAGGCCCTTTGGCCCAACAAGTCCACACCGACACGCCTACATTTTCACCGGACGAATGCACCTAACACTATGGGCAATTTAGCATGGCCAATTTGCAACCTGTACATCTTTGGACTGTGGGAGGAAACTGGAGCACCCGGAGGAAATCCACACAGACACGGGGAGAATGTGCAAACTCCACACAGACAGTTGCCCAAGGCTGGAATTGAACCTGGGTCCCTGTCGCTGTGAGGCAGCAGTGCTAACCACTGAGCCACCGTGCCGCCCCTTTGTCAGAGAGAAGTTGGAAAGTAGAGATTGGGAACAATTGTTCCACAGAAAGGGCACAACAAACATATGGAAACTGTTTAAGGGGCAGTTGTTGCGAGTGATGCATAAATTTGTTTCTCTAAGACAGGCAAGAAGGGTTAAGATTAGAGAGCGTTGGATGACAAGAACAGAAGAGTTTCTCGTCAAAAGGAAGAAGGCAGCTTACGTAAGGTGGAGGAAGCAAGGATCTAGCACAGCTTTAGAGGATTACAGGCTTAATAGAAAGGTGCTCAAAAATGGAGTGAGGAGAGCCAGGAGGGGGCATGAGAAAGACTTGGTGGGAAGCATTAGAAAGAACCCAAAGGCATTTTACTCATATGTGAGGAATAAGAGAATGATCAGGGAGAAGGAAGGGCTGGTCGGGGATAAATTGGAGAACTTGTGCATGGAGTCTGAGCAGACAGGGGAAGTGCAAAATTTTTTTTTTACTTCAGTTTTCACTAAGTAAAGGGACCTTGTTGTGAATTAGAACTTTGAGGAGCCAGGAAACAGGCTTGAACAGATCGAGATTGAGGAAGTTGACGTGTTGGAAACTTTGGCAAACAATAAGATTGATAATCCCCACGGCCAGACCAGATTTATCCTAGTTTGCTGTAGGAAGTAAGAAAGGAGGTTGCTAAAGAGCTGGTGACGATCTTTGCTTCCTCATTCTCCATGGGATTCGTGGAGGAGGATTGGAGGGAGGCGAATGTTATGCCTCTTTTCAAGAAGGGTAATAGGGAAATTGCTGGCAATTACACACCGGTCAGTCTTAGGTCTGTATTCAGCAAGGTTTTGGAAAGAATTCTCAGGGATAGGATTGATGACTATTTGGAAAAGCATGGCGTGATTAAAAGTAGTCAGTATGGCTTTGTGAGGGGCAAGTCATGCCTCACAAATTGTATTGAGTTCTTTGAGGAGGTGACGAGACAGGTTGATGAATGTTGACCAGTGGATGCGGTGCAAATGGACTTCAGCAAGGCAATTGATAAGGTTCCCCTTGGCCAGCTCACTCAAAGTCAGGAGGTATGGGATACAGGGAGATTTGGTTCTCTGGATTCAGATTGGTTGGCTGACAGAAGGTAGAGAGGTCAGTGGTGAGTGGTGTCCCACTCTGTTCTCGAGCCTCTGCTCTTTGTAGTTCTTATGAATGACTTGGATGAGGAGGTTGAGGGCTGGGTTTGTAAATTTGCTGATGACACGATGGTTGGAGGTACCATTGATAGCATCGAGGCCTGTTGCAGGCTGCAGCGCAAAATTGACAGGATGCAGAGCTGAGCTGAGAAATGGCAGATGGAGTTCAACCTGGATAAATGCAAAGTGATGCAATTTGAAAGGTCCAATTTGAATGCTGAATATAGGATTAAAGACAAGATTCTTGGCAGTTTGGAGGAATAGTGCTATCTTGGTGTTCAAATGCATAGATCCCTCAATGTTGCCAACAAGTGGATAGGGTTGTTCAGAAAGCATATGGTCTCTTGGCTTTTATTAACTGGGGAGTCGAGTTTAAGATCCGTGAGGTTTTGCTGCATCTCTACAAAACCTTGGTGAGACCACACTTGGAACACTGTGTCTAGTTCTGGTCACCCTATTACAGGAAAGATGCGGAGGCTTTGGAGAGTGTGCAAAGAAGGTTTACCAGGATGCTGCCTGGACTACAGGGCTTGTCTTCCGAAGAGAGGTGGACTAAGCTCAGACTTTTCTCTCCGGAGAGGAGGTGGAAGAGAGTTGACCTGATCGAGGTGCACAAGGTAATGAGGGGCATAGATAGAGTCGATAACCAGACACTTTTCCCCAGGGCAGGATTGACTGCCATGAGGGGTCATAGTTTTAAGGTCTTATGAGGAAAGTATAGAGGAGACATCAGAGGTAAGTTCTTTATGCAGAGAGTTGTGAATGCATGGAATGCGATACCAGTGGTGGTGGTGGAAGCAGAGTCATTAGGGACATTTAAGTGACTGCTGGACATGCACATGGACAGCAGTTAATTGAGGGGTGCTTGGTTAGCTTATTTGATTTTAGTTTGGGGCTAATCCTCGGCAAAACATGGTGGGCCAAAGGGCCTGTTCTGTGCTGTACTTTTCTATGTTCTGTGTTCTAAGTTCGATGTTCTATGAAATTTGCCGATCTCCTCTGCTGATGGCTTTGTTCAAATCTGGATCCTTTGTACCATGGGTAACATATGTACATCTGTAATTTCATATTCCAGGTATGGATATGATGTTGGCTTAGTGGCAGGAAACAAAATGTTTATGGGTGCTTTTGAATTGGAAGCCTTTTCCAGTGGGATTCTTCAGCACCCAGTACTCAAGGTCTCTGTTTTTTGTAGAGTATATTAATGATTTGTTTATAAATATAAGGGGTGTGGTTAAATTGCTTGCAGGTGACACAACAAAATTGGTCACATAGTTGATAAGTAAGACAGATAGCATTTGACTGCAGGAAAACATCAACAGACTGATCTGACGAGGATAAAATTGGCAAATGGAATTCAACCCAGCGAAATGTGCAGTGATACACAGGAGGAGGTCAAACAGGCAAAAGGAACAGACATTAACTGGGAGAACACTGACAGGGACCTTGGAGAGAATGCCCACAACTCCCTGAAGGTATTAGGACAGATTGAAAAGATCATTAAGAATGTAGATTGAATCCTTTCCTATTTTAGCCATGGTATTTAGAACTGTGATGTTATGCTGGAACTCTATACATCGTTAGTTCGGGCTAATCTTGTGCACAATGTGCATTTTTGGTCATCACTAAAAGGATGGAATTGTACCAGAATTGTACCGGAGAGAAAAGTCTGAGCTTAGTCCACCTCTCTTTGGAAGACAAGCCCAGGCAGCATCCTGGTAAACCTTCTTTGCACACTCTCCAAAGCCTCCGCATCTTTCCTGTAATAGGGTGACCAGAGGAGATTTAGGAAGATGATGCCGGGAAAAGTAAAGCAGTCAGGAAAGATTGGATAGGCTGGACTTGTCCTGGCAACAGAAAAGGCAGAGGTGAGATTCAATTCGGATGTAGGAAATTGTGAAGGGCCTTGATCAAATGGATGGAAAGTGTCTGTTTACCTCAGCAGACAGGTCTGCAATTTGAGGAGCACGGATTTAAAGTGATCGGCAGAAAGGTTAAAAGGGAGATGAGAATACATATTTTTCACCCTAGATGTCTGGAACTGGCTGCCCAGAAGGATAGAACAGACAGACAACCGCAATTCACTTAAAAGGTGCCTGGATAACCAGTGCTATAACCTGCAAGACTGTAGACCAAATGCTGGAGAATGGGATTAGGCTGGCTGGTTCATCTTTGTCTGGCGTAGACATTATGAGACAAATACTCTGTTTCTCTATCATAAAAATTCTACATTTTTTTCCATGAATCACTGGAAGACGAATACACTGTCACTGTGTATGATAACTATGATAATTAAAGATAAGAAATTTAAATAAATATTCCATCAGCTACACTAATGTAATATATTCTTCTGAATTGACAATTGAGGTGGATATTATGGAAATGATGGGGAAACTAGCCAATGAATAGGCCTTCCCTGGGATCAGGATTTTTGGCGGGTTTGTAATACGCCACACACCAAGTATTGCTCATGTTAGACGTCACACGGCACCAGGTTATAGTCCAACAGGTTTAGTTGAAATCACAGGCTTTTGGGGCACTGCTCCTTCATCAGGTGAAGTGGAGACAAGTGCACAGGCACAGACTATGTAGTTAGGGATATAATGGCAAGATAATTCCAGGTAATTAATAGTGTCAACAGATATGTACAGATAGCGTACTGTTACTTGGTAAGAGCACGATTGAGCCAATGGGTGGTTCCTTGGATCCAGAAACACACCGAGGTGAGAAGACAGTGAATACGGAACGTAACAACTTATTCAAAACTGCATAAAACCCACTCTGATGGCATAAAACCACTGGAGAATCTCAGAGAATTGATGAAGATGAAGAGCTGTTTGTCAGCAACCTATATGTGAAACTAATTCCATGTCTTCAATGAATGTTTTCAAAGGGCTGCCGGATAAGATGTAGAACAGCCAATGATATTACCTTAGTGGATTCTGGAAGTAGGATGTAAGAAGGGAATGCAGTGTTGTTGATTCTCTGAGGCTATAATCAGAACAATGTGAATATGACCAGGTGAGTGCAGCCCCATGGAAATGGACAATACAGGAACATTATTGGAGGAGAATTGTGTCATGGATCACGTCAATGGTGACAGGAAGGTCAAGGGGGATGAGGAATTATATTCAACATGATCAAAGTCACAGGAAATGTTATTTATAACATTGCTTAAAATTGTTCATTGGTGCTTTCACAGGACTGAAAGTCTAATTAAAGAGATTAAATCATGGAGTTCTATGAAATCTGTAAATATAATAGAGAGATGATGCGTTCAAGAAAAAGGACTGGATGGAGATAGGATGGCAGAAAGGTCAAATGTTGGAGTGCAGAGGAGAAGATTTATGAAAATGAATGTTCTACATAAAGCTTAGAGTACTTCAGAGTCGAAATATCTGCATTAGGCAGTGCACAACTTTAACATTAACGCCAGTTGGAATTGGTGCTATTTAGGAAATTAAGAGCTTTGGCATTCTCTGCCTTAGGAGGCTGAGGTGGATAGATTCTTATTAGGCAACAGAATCCAAAGTTATGGAGTTATACATGAAAATAAGGAATGTGAAATACCAACAGATCAGCCACGATCTTATTGAATAGAATACAAAGCTTGAGGGATCAAATGGATCTATGTCTATTCCAATTTCGTATGGTCTTGCACATGTTGAAATGACATTGTCCTCAGTGACTGATCCACTTGCAAAAGTAGCCAGTGGATGTTCTTGAAATTTACTGTGAAAACCATAGGTTCATTGTTCTTTAAATGAATTCAGGGTCTTTAAATTCATTGAGTGCATAACATAATAAAAGAAATGTTACTTTGGTTAAACGAGAAGGAACTTAGAGATATTAAAAACCACTCTGTTTTGGAGAGCTGCAAAGAATGTACGCTGTTTGCAGTGCAATTCCATGGCATTGATGAGCCTAATCCAATGAAAATAGAAATGAAATCTCGAACCCAATAATCATGTCAGCATTCATAGATCAGATACAGCTTCAAACCTTTTCACACTAACTAGCTTTATCATGTCCAAAAGATGTGTTTCTATTTCAAATGAAATTTATCTTGTTCAGGTTAAGTCAAATGAGTTACCTGTAATATTAATCCAATAATAATCATCAATGATAGTAGAACAGGTTAATAAAACTGAAGGTTTTCAAACTTTGAAACATTTTATATAATTTTTAAAACATATTTCAGGAAGTTTAGGTTATCTTTTGTCTCCACCATAATTTCCATCCTTCAGCCAATTGTTCCATTTGTTCCCTGGCATCTGTTTGAGGTTAAAACTGTTTGCAAACTTGATGTCACACTTGATCCTGAGGTGAGCCTCCAAATATCACTCAGACTTTCTAATTCTATCCTCATTACTTCACCCAATTCTGCCTTTGCCTTGGCTAATCTTCTGTTTAAATGCTTGCTTATCCCTTTGTTATCTTTAGACTTGACTATTCCAGGAAAAGGTAAAGCCACTATATTCCCAGCAGACCATCCGGCTGCTGTCCCATAGAGAGTCAACTAGTGTTGAGTCTAACCTGAGGGTCATCACACTTCAGATGAAGGGTGAGGTTGAAGGAGCAGGACCGTCTTGATAAACCCAGTTGGTGCAGGAACGGACTTGATGATTCTAACCATTCCTTGACTGGTTGTAGCAATGAGATAACTCTCCCTATTTTAGCACAAACCGCACAATGTTAATTATGGAAAACTTTGCAGGGTTGTTAAGGTTGCATGTGCTATTGTCATTTCCAGTGCCTTGGTCAATGCAGAGCATTCTTCAGGTTTCATTCCTTTTATCCAAATTTTGTAGTGATTTGATGCAAGTTGGACCTATTCTTGGTCCAATGTATGGGTCATTCATGCAAACACCTACATTATTGGGGATCTGGAGTCACATGCAGGCCAGACCAGGTGAAGATGCCATATTTTCCTTCCTTGACGTGCAATAGTGAACCAGATGGGTTTTTACAGCATTAGTCTTCCTTTTAATTTCAGATTCATTAACTGAATTCAGATTTCACCATTTGCCTGGTGGGATTCAAATCAAGTTTCTCTTTTTAACCTATTTAATTAACCAGATGAGAGATGTTATTGCACACCTCTGCAGCAGGTGAGACTTCAACCTGAGGCTGCTTTTCCAAGGGTAGGGACACTGGAATTACATTGTGCCACAAGAGAGCTCCTAAGGCTCCCAGAGTATTAGCCTGGGTCTCCAGATGCTAGTAATAAAAATACTATGGCACTGCCTCTCACGTTATTATGAGATGTGCTATCAATTATTAAGCTGTAAATTAATCTGCATTTGGACTTGTGAAAGGCAGTTTTAAACAAAAGAAGAAGAACAGTGACTGAAATTTAAGATGGCTGAAACAAATTGTGGAGCTGTATTCCAGATCATGGAAAAGTAAAGAGGCTCCAATAGAGTCAACCACACCTCTCCCATCTCATCAAGGTGAAGGATGTATCAATGAGCAGTCAATGGCAGGAACACTAAGAACTTAACCAACCCAGAGAGCAGTTATAGAGTCACAGAGTCAGAGAGATGTACAGCATGGAAACAGACCCTTCAGTCCAATCTGTCCATGCTGACCAGATATCCCAACCCGATTTATTGCCACCTACCAGTACCTGGCCCATATCTCTCCAAAACCTTTCTATTCAGATACCCATCCAAATGTCTCTTAAATGTTGCAATTGTACCAGCCTCCACCACTTCCTCTGGCAGCTCATTTCACACACGTACCACCCTCTGCATGAAAGATTTGCCCCTTAGGTAACTTTTATATCTTTCCCCTCTCACACTTAACCTATGCCCTCTAGTTTTGGACACTCCCACCCCAGGGAAGAGACTTGTCTATTTCTCCTATCCATGCCCCTTGTGATTTTATAAACACCTATAAGGTCACCTCTCAGCCTCTGACACTCCAGTGCCAACCTATTCAACCTCTCCCTATAACTCAAACCCTCCAACCCTGGCAAGGACTGATTACTGATAGTTAACATGGCGTTATGCTTGGGAAATCATGTCTCACAAAACTTGATTGTTACTTCTTCAAAGAACTCAAAGAGGATTGATGAGGTCAGAGAGATAGATGTGATCTATATGGACTTCCCTTTGGCGTTCGACAAGGTTCCCAATGGGAGACTGATTAGCAAGGTTAGATCTCACAGAATACATGGAGAACTAGCCATTTGGAAACAGAACTGGGTCAAAGGTAGAAGACAGAGGGTGGTGGTGGAGGATTGTTTTTCAGACTGGTGGCCTGTGACCAGTGGAACGGTCACAGGATCGGTGCTGGCCGCTCAACTTTTTGTCATTTTCATACATAATTTGGATGCGAGCAAAAGAGGCCCAGTTAGTAAGCTTGCAGATGACACCAAAATTGGAGGTATAGTGGACAGCAAAGAAGGTTACCTCAGACTACAACGGGATCTTGATCAGATGGGCCAAATGAATGGAGAAGTGGCAGATGGAGTTTAATTCAGATAAATGAGAGGTGCTGCATTTTGGGAAAGCAAATCTTAGCAGGACTCATACACTGGATGGTAAGGTCCTAAAGAGTGTTGCTAAATAAAGAGACCTTGGAGTGCAGGTTCACAGCTCCTTGAAAGTGGAGTCACAGGCAGATAGGATAGTGAAGAAGGCATTTGGTATGCTTTCTTTTATTGGTCAGAGTATTGAGTACAGGAGTTGGGAGGTCATGTGGCGGCTGTACAAGACATTGGTTAGGCCACTGTTGGAATATTGCATGCAATTCTGGTCTCTTTCCTATCGGAAAGATGTTGTGAAACTTGAAACGGTTCAGAAAAGATTTACAAGGATGTTACCAGGGTTGGAGGATTTGAGCTACAGGGAGAGGCTGAACAGGCTGGGGCTGTTTTCCCTGGAGCGTCGGAGGCTGAGGGGTGACATTATAGAGGTTTATAAAATTATAAGGTGCATGGATAGGATAAGTAGACAAGTCTTTTCCCTGGAGTGGGGGAGTCCATAACTAGAGGGCATAGGTTAAGTGTGTGAGGGGAAAGACAGGAAAGTGATCTCTGGGGCAACTTTTTCACACAGAGGAACTGGTGAGGGCTGGAATGAGATGCCAGAGGAATTGGTGAGGGCTGGTACAATTGCAACATTTAAGGGGAATTTGGATGGGTTTATGAATAGGAAGGGTTTGGAGGGACATGGACCCTGTGCTGGCCGGTGGAACTAGATTGGCTTGGGATATCTGGTTGGCATGGACGGGTGGACTGAAGGGTCTGTTTCCATGCTGTACATCTCTATGACTCTATGACATCCTTGTAAATATTTTCTGAACCCTTTCAAGTTTCACAACATCCTTTGATATGAAGGAGGCCAGAATTGCATGCAAATTCCAAAAGTGGCCTAACCAATGTCCTGTACAGCCACACCATGACCTCCTAACTCCTGGACTCAATCCTTTGACCAATAAAAGAAAGCATACCAAACACCTTCTTCACTATCCTATCTACCAGTGATTCCAATTTCAGACAGCTATGAAGCTGCACTCCAAGGTCTCTTTGTTCAGCAACACTTCCTAGGAAATTACCATTATGTTTATAAGTCCTGCTAAGATTTGCTTTCCCAAAATTCAACACCTCGCATTTACCTAAATTAAACTCCATCTGTCACTTCTCAGCCCATCTGATCAAGATCCCGTTGTAATCTGAGGTAACCTTCTTCGCTGTCCACTACACCTCCAATTTTGGTGTGCTCTGCAAACATACTAATTATACCTCTCGTGCTCACATCCAAATCATTTATATAAATGATAAAATGTAGTGGACCCAGCACTGATCCTTGTGGCACTCCACTGGTCACAAGCCCATAGTATGAAAAACAACCCTCCACCAGCACCATTTGTCTTCTACCTTTGAGCCAGTTCTGTATCCAAATGGCTAGTTCTCCCTGTATTCAATGAGATCTAACCGTGCTAACCAGTCTGTCATGGGAACCTTGTCGAATGCCTTACTGAAGTCCATATAGATCACATCTACAGTTCTGCCCTCATCAATCTTCTTTGTTACTTCTTCAAAAAACTCAATCAAGTTTGTGAGACATGGTTTTCCACACACACAGCCATGTTGACTATCCCTAATCAGTCACTATCTTTCCAAATACATGTACATCCTGTCCCTCAGGATTCCCTCCAACAACTTGCCCACGATAGACATCAAAGTTCACTGGTCTATAGTTGCCTGGCTTGTCCTTACCAACTTTCTTCAACAGTCGCATCACGTTAGCCAACCTCCAGTCTTATGGCCCCTCACCTGTGACTATCATTTTAGATTTTAAGTTTTCATATTTCAGATTATTTTCATTGGCGTCTCTCAAATCACTACAGGTACTTCTTCTATAATGTGATGGTTGTGTTCTTGTGCAACCTCATCTTACAGAAAAGTAATGCATTAGAAACTTAACAGCCAAAACACATTTTAAAGTTTGCATTTTGGAAAAACTGTCCCCAATTTGTTAATCTGTGCTACAGGAAAATTGCATTAACAAAACATGCATTTTATAAAAACAACCATTCGTAACTTCAAATACCACTTGTGATTCTATAAATAACAAATACACATACATTATATATATTAAACTGAAGTTTTACATATAACTAGTTAATGATCCTGATACTTTGTTGCCTCTTCAAAACACGAAGGATGATAATCACATGTCTCTACTCACTCTGCTACCTTCCAAAGTCAAGTGTTGCAGATCTAAATATGCCAAGTATTTCATTAAAATAAATACCTCGGAAATTGTTGCATGCTAATTATTTGAGACAGATTTTCCTGGGCTGTGATTATTCTCATGAAGATAAGGCAAAAAAAAGCAAGGAAATTACTTGCTCATAATCAATCATATTATATATCCAATTAATGGTAGATTTATGCAAATAATATGCTGTAATTTGAATCTTTCAATAACATATTTAGATAAAAAGAAATCAGTTTAATACTCTGAGGAACAAAGGCAGTGGATCCTAGGTAGCTGCTTCTTAGATACTTGGCCCAATCTCATCATAGGAGAAAGTGAGAACTGCAGACGCTGGAGATCAGAATTGAAGAATATGGTGCCGGAAAAGCACAGCCAGACTGGCAGCATCCAAGCAGCAGGAGATTCCACGTTTCGAGCAAAACCCCTTCATCAGGAAAGAGGGATGGACCAAGGGGGCTGCGAGATAAATGGAACGGTGGTGGGGCTGGGGCAAGTTAGCTGGGCATGCAATAGGGGGTGAAGGGAGTGAAGATGAGGGTCAGAGAGGCAGATGAAGTGGATAGGTTGGAAGGAAGATGGGCAGGTAGGACAGTTCAAGAGGGTGGTGCCAAGTTAGAAGGTTGGACCTGGAACAAGGTGGAGGCAGAGGAAAAGAGGAAACCACATTGACACCATATGGTTGGAGGGTCCTTTGGTGGAAGATGAGGTGTTCTTTCTTGAGGCAATGTGTAGCTAGAGTTTGGCAGGTGGAGAGTGCCCAGGACTTGAATGTCCTTGGGGTAGTGGGAGGGGGAGTTAAAATGTTTGGCCACCAGGCGGTAGGGGTTTTTAGTGTGGGTGGCCAAGAGATGTTCTCTAATACATTCAGCAAATTGGCGTCCTGTCTCCCAAATGTAGAGGAGACCACATCAAGAGCAATGGACACAATCAATGGATGTGTGTGTAAGTACTGGTAAATTTCTGTCAGATGTGGAAGGATCCTTTGGGGGCTTGGATGGAGGTGAGGGGGGAGGTGTGGGCACAGGATTTGCACTTCTTGTGGTGGCAAAGGAAGGTGCCGGGAGTGGAGGGTGGGTTGGTGTGGGAGGCAAGGACCTAACAAGGAAGTCAGAGGGAATGGTTTCTGGAATGCAGATAGGGGTGCAGAGGGAAATATATGGAGAGGTTGGTGCGGTCTGTTTATAGTGGTGGAAGTGGAAAAGGGTGATGCGTTATATCTGGAGGTTTGTGGAGTGGAAGGTAAGGACTAGGGCGTGGTGTTGGGGTGTGAGGGCCTCTGTACTTCTGGGATTGGAGAGGTGGGCTTCAAGGACAGAGGTGCGGGAAGTGCTGGAAGGCATCGTCAACCATGTGGGAGGGGAAAATTACAGTCTTTGAAGAAGGAGGCCACCTGGGATGTTCTATTGTGGAATTGGTCCTCCTGGGAGCAGATGCGGTGGAGGCAGAGAAACTGGGAAGAAGGGATAGTGTTTTTACAGGAGGCAGGGTGGGAGGAGGTGTAGTTCAGGTTGCTGTGGGGGTTGATAGGTTTGTAGTAGATGCCTCTGTTGAGTTGGTCATTGAAAATAGAGTTGGAGATGTCCAGGAAGGGGAGGGAGTTGGCCAAGATGGTCCAGGTGAACTAGAGGTCGGATTGGAAGGGGTTCGTGAAGTTGATGAACTGTTCAACCTCTTTCTGGAAACACGAGGTGGTGCTGATACAGTCCTTGATGTAGCAGAGGAAAAGGGAAGGAATGGTGCTGGTGTAGCTGCGGAAGATGGACATTTCCACAGATCTGTCAGGCATAGCTGGGGCCCATGTGGGTGCTGATGGCTATCCCTTTGGTCTGGAAGAAGTGGGAGGATTCAAAGAGAAATTGTTGAAGGTGAGGACCAATTCAGCCAATCAAATGACTGTGTGACTGGAAGGTTGCTGGTTGGGCCGGAGGGCTTCGAGGTCTTCATTATGGCGGATGGATGTGTACAGGGACTGGATGGCCCTGGTGAAGAATAGGCATTGGGGGCCGGGGAAACAAAAGTCATGGAGGAGGTGGAGGGTGTGGGTGGTGTCCAAATCTCCTCTTAGTGTTCACTGACAGTGAAAGCAACAGCAGTAAACATTAATCAACATAAGAGATACAATATTTTCTCCCAAGATGACAACAAAATGGTAGTTGATTTTTTTGCACATAAAGGATCTCTAATGCGACATTCCCTTACAGACAGATACATCTTTATCAGGCAACATAACTTTACTAGGCTATGATTACCATAAATTTTATTCCAGGTCAATTCAGGAAGAGACTCAGCTCTGAAGTTTGAGGGAATTATTCATGGACCATTGAACGATTAATCAATCAAACCATCTTTCCTTCATACTCTCCTGAAATGACTGAAAAAGTGACGAAGCTCACTTTTAGATGGTTGAATTGTCATTTTTATTTAATTTTTAATATGACCAAGAAATGGTCAAAACATATTGACAATTTTATCAGTAACAGAGATCTGTAACTGCTGCCCAGAGAGTGGCATTAAATGGCACAAAGTAGTGAATTGGACATGCAGCCCTCTACCTATATTGAAAAGACTATCCTTCCTACCATTCAAGCGAGGCAGAAGAAATGTTGCCACATTTTGCAATATAGTTAGAGGGCTGCATGTCCAATTCACTACTTTGCTATTTAACGTCACTCTCTGGGCAGCAGTTACAGCTCTCTGTTACTTAAAGCCATTAATGGCTCATCAAAAATACCCAGATCTGGTGGTGATGGGGTAGGGATGAGAAAGAGACTTTTATTAAATTAAAAAATATATATTTCACAGTACCAGTGGTTGCAGGGGGTTTCTCCTTGGCCTTTCCAATTTCAGGAGTCTTCTGCATTAGTACTTCCACTGGTAGAAACAAAATTACCAGAAGATGAAGGGCTTTTGCCCGAAACGTCGATTTCGCTGCTCGTTGGATACTGCCTGAACTGCTGTGCTCTTCCAGCACCACTAATCCAGTATTTACAAGAATCACAAACAGGCATGACATACACATTCAGATTGTGTAAATATTAACCTTTAAATATTAAGCATACCACTGCATAATAGCACTTACATACTTACTACATAATTAATTGTACACTTACAAATTTTCAATCTATTACAAAAAGTGATTTGTCTACAATATTTAAAATGTATTTAATCATCATGATCAAATGTCAAGAAATAGATTTTTAATATTTATAGGTCATCTCTTCTTGGTTCTAGCTTTGTCTTTCCATTTATTTTTATTCCAGCATCGCTTCCTTATTGTCAGTCTGTCTAAAATTAATGGCTTCAATGAGTTACATGCTTTTGCTGAGCATTGAGAAGAATATTCAGACTTGTGTTGACAAATGGCAACTTATATTTCAACCACTCAAGTGTCTGGCAACGACCATTTCTAACAAGACAGAATCTAATAATCACTCCATGACATTCTCTAGTACTGCCATCACTGAATAGCACACTATCCAAAGTTTGGGAATTGCCATTCACCAGAATCTGAACTAGACTAGTCAAGTAAATGTTGCAAATATAACAGTTGATCAGGAAGTTAGGAATCTTGCATAGAGGAATAAGACAGTGCAACTTTTTGGGTCTGCAGATTGAAAAAGCAAAAATGACCTTTAGTAGAGTGAGATGTTCTTGATTAGATTACCTACATTGTGAAAACATGCCCTTCAGCCCAATAAGTCCACACAAACCCTCCAAAGAACAACCCACCCATTTCCCTCTGACTAATGAACTTAACACTATGGGTAATTTAGCATGGCCAATTCATCTGACCCGCACATCTTTGGTCTTTGGGAGTACCCAGGGGAAACACACGCAGACACAGGGAGAATGTGCAACCTCCACACAGACAGTCACCCAAACTCAGGTCCCTGGCCATGTGAGATATCAGTGCTAACCATTGAGCCACCATGCCGCTCTTGTCAGATGAGGGAGTTTAGGGAGAATTTACGTCTTACTGAGAATTATATCTGCAATAAATGCCATTGATTGCAAATCATATCAGATCGAATGGATCAGTTGGAGAGACAGTTAGAGGCAAAGAGAAATTTACAAGAGCAAGATGATGTGATGGATGATAATAATAGAAAGGGAGAAAAGTTGCTGATACAGTCACATAGATGGGTTAACTCCAGGAAAGGTGAGAGAGGTAGGCAGATAGTGCAGGTGTCTTTTGTGGCTATCCCCATTTCACACCAGTACGCTGTTTGGTAAATGTACAGGGTGATGGATTCTTAGGGAAATGTAGCATTAACAGCCAAGTTTCTGGTATCGAGACTGGCTCTAATGCAAAGACGGGTCTGTTGGGTTCCAAGAGGTCAATTGTGTTTGGGAATTTTCTAGTCTGAGGCACAGACAGACGTTTCTGTAGCCAGCAGCAAAAAATCAGAATGGTGTTTTGCCTCCCTGGTGCCAGGATCAAGGATGTCTCAGAGAGAGTACAGAATGTTCTCAAGGGGGAAGAAGGACCAGCAGGAGGTCATTGTACACATTGGAACCAATGACATAGAAAGGGAAAAGGGAGAATATACAGAGTTAGACAGGAATTTAAAAAGGAGGCCCTCACATGTAGTAATATTTGGATTACTCCCAGTGCTGCAAGCTACTGAGGGTAGGAAAAGGAGGATAGAGCGAAGGAATGTGTGGCTGAGGGGCTGGTGTATAGGAGAAGGATTCACATTTTTAGATCATTGGAATCTCTTCTGGGGTAGACGTGACCTGCACAAGGATGGGTTGTATTTGAATTGGAAGGGGGGTTTGCTAGAGCCGCTCAGGAGGACTTAGGCTAATGGAGAGGGGGAGGGGGGGGGCGGAGGAGGAGGAGGAGGAGGAGGAGGAGGAGGAGGGCCCAAGGAGATAGTGAGGAACGAGATAAATCTGAGACTGGTACAGTTGAGAACAGAAGTGAGTCAAACAGCCAGAGCAGGCAGGGTCAAAGCAGAGGAAAATGTAGGACCGGTAAATTAGACTGCATAGATTTCAACACAAGAGGCCTAACAGGGAAGGCAGATGAACTCAGGGTATGATTAGGAACACGGGACTGGGATATCATAGCAATTACTGAAACGTGGCTCAGGGATGGACAGGACTAACAGCTTAATGTTCCAGGATACAAACGCTATAGGAAGGACAGAAAGGGAGGCAAGAGAGGAGGGGGAGTGGTGTTTTTGATAAGCAACAGCATTACAGCTGTACTGAGGGAGGATATTCCTGGAAATACATCTAGGGAAGGTATTTGTGTGGATCTGAGAAATAAGAAAGGGATAATCACCTAATTTGGATTGTATTAAAGACCCCCCTAATAGTCAGCAGGAAATTGAGAAACAAATTTGTAAGGAGATCGCAGCTATTTGTAAGAATAACAGGGTGGTTATGATAGGGACCTTAACTTTCCAAACATAGACTGGAACTGCCATAATGTTAAGGGTTCAGATGGAGAGGAATTTGATCACAGTGTACAAGAAAATTTTCTGATTCAGTATGTGGATGTACCTACTAGAGAAGGTACAAAGCTTGACCTACTCTTGGGAAATAAGGTAGGGCAGGTGACTGAGGTGTCAGTGGGGGAGCACTTTGAGGCCAGCGACCATAATTCTATTGATTTAAAATAGTGATGGAAAGGGATAGACCAGATCTAAAAGTTGAAGTTCTAAATTTGTGGAGACTAATTTTTTACAGTATTAGGCACAAACATTTAAAAGTTTAGATTAGAGTGGTGCTGGAAAAGCACAGCATCCGAGGAGCAGGAAAATCGACGTTTCGGGCAAAAGCCCTTCATCAGGGATAGAGGCAGGGTGCCTGCAGAGTGGAGAGAAAAGTGGGTGTGGTGGGTGGCTGGGGAGAAGTTAGCAAAGTATACAATAGGTGAATGGGTGTGGGGATGGAGGTGATAGGTCAGAGAGGAGGGTGGGGGAAGGTAGCAATGAGTACAATTCCTGTGGTGGCAGGGGAGGGTGCCAGAACGGGAGGGTGGGTTGTCGGGGGGAGGGGGGGGGTGGCGTGGACCTGACCAGGTAGTTCAAGGAGGGAACGGTCTTTGCGGAAAGCGAAAATGGGTGGGGAGGGAAATATATCCCTGGTGGTGGGGTCCGTTTGGAGGTGACGGAAATGTCTTGGGATGATGCGGTTTATGTGAAAGTTTGTAGGGTGGACTTTTAAAAGCTGGTTGGGGGCAGATGTCCGCAGGTAAACGTACAGCTGGAAAATGGGAAGCGTTCAGAAATAAGATAACGAGAATCCAGAAAAGGATATTCCTGTTAGGGTGAAAGGAAAGGCTGGTGGGTGTAGGGAATGCTGGAAGACTAGAGAAATTGAGGGTTTGGTTAAGAAAAAGAATGAAGCCTGTGTCAGGTATAGACAAGATGGATCAAATGAATCCTGAGAAGAGTATAAAGGCAGTAGTCAGGAAGGCATTTGGTATGCTTTCCTTTATTGGTCAGAGTATTGAGTACAGGAGTTAGGGGTCATTTTGCGGCTGTACAGGACATTGGTTAGGCCACTGTAGGAATACTGCATGCAATTCTGGTCTCTTTCCTATCAGAAAGATGTTGTGAAACTTGAAAGGTTTCAGAAAAGATTTACAAGGATGTTGCCAGGGTTGGAAGATTTGAGCTATAGGGAGAGGCTGAACAGGCTGGGGCTGTTTTCCCTGGAGCGTCGAAGGCTGAGGGGTGACCTTATAGAGGTTTACAAAATTATGAGGGACATGGATAGGATAAATAGACAAAGTCTTTTCCCTGAGGTCGGGGAGTCCAGAACTAGAGGGCATAGGTTTAGGGTGAGAGGGGAAAGATATAAAACAGATCTAAGTGCCAACGTTTTCACGCAGAGGGTGGTACATGTATGGACTGAGCAGGTACCCATGTGATCATTCTTCCTTCCTGCTCTGTATGTATGTCTATTCTAATCATTTTACTTTAGATTTTAAGCTTTCATATTTCAGATTATTTTTATTGGCGTGTGTCAATTCACTACAGGTCCTTCTTCTATAATGTGATGGTTGTGTTCTTGTGCAACCCCATCTTTTAGAAAATAGCGCATTAGAAATAGCACATTGAGTGTTGGTAATCTAATCACATTGCAGCCAAAACACATTTTAAAAGTTTGCATTTTATAAACGCTGTCCCCAGTTCGTCGATCTGTGTCACAGCAAATTTGCATTAACAAAACATGCATTTTATCAGAACAACCTGTCGTACCTTCAAATGTAAAGGTCATTAATATTCCGCAGGAAACATTCCAATCTATTAGCTAGTTTCATGTATTGGGATTTCCGTTAATGTAGTGAAACAGTGAATTCAAATTAATTCTGGATTGAAATGATTCAGCATATTTATGAAGCAACTCATAATTCTTTTCACTCCAAACATTGCAACATATCTAATTCTAAAGGCTAAGGCTATACAACTCCCACTTACTGTATCTGATGTAAAGGAAGAGCTGGCAGATTAAAGTAAGATGGAACACTTGCCTTAACTCTTTGATCCAATTTCCATTACAATGCATCAGTATGGACAATGTTCACTATGTAAAACAGATTGATTAGCCTTAAAATTACAGTCAGGCGATGTAAAGGTAATGTCAGAAACCATTTCTTCACAGAAAGAAGAAAGAAATTTAGAACTGTCTCCCAAAAAGGTCGGTCAGACTAGGTCAATAATTGAAAATTGCTAAATTAAGTTCGAGAACTTTTCATTGGATAAAGGTGTTCCTGGTTATGGAACCAAGATGAATAGTTGGAGCTACGATTCAGAGCAATCTTGTTCGAGTTCAATGTGAAATCAGGACTGAGATATGGAATGGACTATTCATAGATCTTATCATTCTAAGGATTTAAAAAAGTAATGTTCACAAAGTAAGTTAGCACACACAAAGAGAATTGGAAAGTAGAATAGGTATAAGCTGCCCATGAAATTCAAATGAATACTCACATTTACCAAGTAATCTTTGGAAGAAAAGGTTTGGCTCTGCATCATCTGTATTATGATAGTAGGCCTGAGCTGTTGTTTCATTTATTGCTTTGATTGTAGTCATGAAGGTAGAAGGAATGGAAGGCTGGCGATCGTCATCAGGAAGAACTGAAGCAAAAGAAACACAATTTCTCTGGTATGGGTTTTCATTCAATGAGTCATTATAATCACCAAATTTTACAAACTCAGATCAAGCTTTTAGGGAAATAACTTGAATTCATGACAGTTTCTTCATTTTTTGGAACTGGTACAACGTGAAGCTAATGTCCCAACTTCCAAACAAAACTGTATCTGGAACCCATCTCAATTAAAGCAGTATGGTGTGTGTGGGGTCAGTAGGGGCAAGTAAATGGGTGCGAGACAGTCATGATGATGCAAAGTGAAGGAGAGTGAGCTTCGCTCTCAGTGTCTTTGTGGAAATAAACCCGTTCATCTGGACTCCACAGAAATCAAACAAGACATAAATATCCTTCCTTTCTGTAAACATTCAGGGAATGTAGTTCCTAAAGGGACTTAGGCATTTGTGTAAATAAGAAAAAGGTGCTGTTCACTCTTTGGAAATTAAAACATTGTGAAACAGTCAGTTATTAACTTGGCTCACTTGCAGCATCTCTGATCATTGCAATGAACTTAAGATAGATATATAAAAAAAACATGCAAATGTTATAGACTATTTAATCCACCCAAGGTCCTGATGCCCTTATGCAGGTACCAATGTGATCATTCTTCCTGTTCCTGCTCTATATGTACATCTGTTCTAATCATTTGACTTTCAATTTTAAGCCTTCATATTTCAGATTATTTTATTGGCATTTCTCAATTCACTACAGGAACTTCTTCTATAACGTGATGGTTGCATTCTTGTGCAACCCCATCTCATATAAAAATAGTGCATTACAAACAATGCTTCAATTGTTGGTGATCTAATAACATTACAACCAAAACACGTTTTAAAAGTTTGTGTTTTAGAAACACTGTCACCAATTTGTCAACCTGTGTTACAGCAAATTTGCATGAACAAAACATGCATTTTATCAGAACAACCTGTCATACCATCAAGTGTAATGGTCATTAATATTCTGTCGAAAACATTCCAGTCTATTAGCTACTTTTATGTATTGGCATCTCTGTTATTGTAGTGAAACATTGCATTCAAATTAATTCTGGATTGAAATGAATCTGCATATTTATGAAGCAACTCATAATTCTTTTCACTCCAAACATTGCTACATATGTAATACTAGAGGCTAAAGCTAGAGAACTCCCACTTAGTCTACCTGATCTAAACGAATAACTGCCAGATTAAAGTGAGCTGGAACACATGTCTTAAGTCATTGATCCAATTTCCATTACAACCCATCAGCATGGACAATGTTCACTGTGTATAACAAATCGATTAGCCTTAAAATTACAGTCAGACTATGTCAAGATAATGTGGTAAAAACAATGACTGCAGTTGTTGGAAACCAGATTCCGGACTAGAGTGATGCTGGAAAGGCACAGCAGTTCAGGCAGCATCCGAGGAGCAGGAAAATTGATGTTTCGGGCAAAAGCCCTTCATCAGGAATACAGGTAGAAAGCCTGAAGAGTGAATAGATAAATGAGAAGAGGGTGGGGTGGGGAGAAAGTAGCATAAAGTACAATAGGTGAATGGGTGTGGAATGAAAGTGATAGGTCAGGGAGGAGGGTGGAGTGAATAGGTGGAAAGGAAGATAGGCAGGTAGGACAAGTCATGGGGACAGTACTGAGCTGGAAGTTTGAAACTGGGATGAGGTGGGGGAAGGGGAAATGGGGAAACTGGTGAAGTCCACATTGATACCCTGGGGTTGAAGTGTGTCTGAGGTGGAACACTTCAACCCCAGAGCATCAATGTGGACTTCACCAGTTTCCTCATTTCCCCTTCCCCCACCTCACCCCAGTTCCAAACTTCCAGCTCAGCACTTGTCCCCATGACTTGTCCTACATGCCTACCTTCCTTTCCACCTATCCATTCCACCCTCCTCCCTGACCTATCACCTTCATTCCACCCCCATTCACCCACTGTACTCTTTGCTACCTTCCTCCACCCTCCTCCCTGACATATTACCTTCATCCCCACCCCCATTCACCTATTGTACTCTATGCTACTTTCTCCCCACCCTCCTCTCATTTATCTCTCCACTCTTCAGGCTTTCTGCCTGTATTCCTGATGAAGGGCTTTTGCCTGAAACGTCGATTTTCCTGCTCATCGGTTGCTGCCTGAACTGCTGTGCTTTTCCAGCACCACTCTAGTCTGGAATATGCAAAGATAATGTCAGAAAGCATTCCTTCACAGAAAGGAAACAAGAAATCGAGAATTGTCTCCCCAAGAATATGGGTCAGACTAGGTCAATAATTGAAATTCTGAAATTAAGATCGGCAGCTTTTCATTGGATAAGGATGCTCAGGGTTCTGGAACCAAGGTGAAGAGTTGGAGTTACGATTCAGAGCAACCTCTTTCTAGTTCAATATGAAGTCGGGACTGAGAGGTGGAATGGGCTATTCATAGGTCGTATTGTTGTAGGGATTCAAAAAAGAAATGTTGGCAAATTAAGTTAGCACACACAAGGAGTATTGGAAAATAGAATAGGCATATGCTGTCCTTTAAATTCAAATGATGCAACAAATACTCATACTTACCAAGTAATAGCCCAAAAGGAAGGCTTCTCTCTGCATTGTCTCTATTAAGGGAGTTGGCCTGAGCTGTCGTTTCATTTATTGCGTTGAATGTAATTTCGAAGGTAGAAAGAATGGAAGGCCAGTGATCAGCATCAGGAAGAGCTGAAGCACAAAGACACACAATTGCTCTCATATGGTTGTTCATTCAATGAGTCATTATAATCACAGAATTTTACAAACTCATCAAGCTTTTCAGGAAATAACTTGAATTTATGCCAGTTTCTTCAGTTTTCACTTGTGGTACAATATGAAGCTAATGCCCTAAATCCCAAACAAAATTGGATCTGGAACTCATCTACATGAGAACAGCATGGTGTGTGTGGGTCCTCTGGGGCAAGGTAATGGGTGGGAGACAATCAAGACATTGCAAAATGAAGAGGAGTAAGCCTCGCCCTCAGTGTCTTTATGGAAATATTTCTGTTCATCTGGACTCCACAGAAATCAAACAAGACACAAATATCCTTCCTTTCTGTAAGCATTCAGGGAATGTAGTTCCTAAAGGGACCCAGGCATTTGTGTAAATAAGAATAAGGTGCTGTCCACTCTTTGGAAATTAAAACATTGTGAAACAGTCAGTTATTAATTTGGTTCACTTGCGGAATCGGTGATAATTGCATTGAACTTAAGATAGATATAAACAAAAATGTGAATTTTACAGAGTATTTAATCCACCTAAAGTCCTGAGGCCCTTATGCAGATACCCATGTAATCATTCTTCCTGTTCCTGCTCGATATGTACCTCTGTTCTAAGCATTTTACTTTAGATTTCAAGCTTTCATATTTCAGATTATTTTCATTGACATGTCTCAATTCACTACAGCTACATCTTCTATAATATGATGGTTGCATTCTTATGCAATGCCACCTTACATAAAAATAGTGCATTAGAAACAGCGCTTCAAGTGTTGGTGATCAAATCACATTACAGCCAAAACATATTTTAAAAGTTTGTGTTTTAGAAACACTGACCCCAATTCGTTAATCTGTGTTACAAATCCAATTTCCATTACAACCCATGAGTATGGACAATGTTCATTGTTTACAACTGATCAATTAGCCTTAAAAGTACAGTCAGGCTGTGTAAAGAATGTCAGAAAACATTTATTCACAGAAAGGAGTCATGAAATCCAGAACTGTCTCCCCCAAAAAGTGATTTAGTCCAGGTCAATAATTGAAAATTCCTAAATTAAGATCGAGAGCATTTCATGGATAGAGGTGTTCAGGGTTATGGAACCAAGGTGAATAGTTGGAGTTACAATTCAGAACAACCTTGTTCCAGTTCAATACAAAATCAGGACTGAGAGATTGAGTGGACTATTCATAAATCTTATTGTTCTAAGTGTTCAAAAAAGAAATGTTCATGAAGTAAGTTATCACACACAAGGACAATTGGAAAATAGAATAGGCATATGTTGCCCATGAAATTCAAATGATGCAATGAATACTCACAGTTACCAAGCAATTGTCGGAAGAAAAGGTTTGGCTCTGCATCATCTGTATTAAGGAAGTAGGCCTGAGCTGTCGTTTCATCTATTGCATTGATTCTAATTGTATCAGTAGAAGGAATGGAAGGCTGGTGATTATCATCAGGAGGACCTGAAGCACAAAGACACATAATTGCTCTGAAATGGTTTTTCATTCAATGAGTCATTATAATCACAAAATGTCACAAACTCAAATCAAGCTTTTAGGGAAATAACTTGAATTCATGACAGTTTCTTCATTTTTCATGATTGGTACAATGTGAAGCTATTGTCCTAAATTCCAAATAAAATTGGATCTGGAACCCACCTCCATCAAAGCAGCATGCTGTGGGGGCAAGGCAATGGGTGCGAGACAGTCATGATGATGCAAAGTGAAGGGGAGTGAGCCTTGCCCACAGTGTCTTTGTGGAAATATTTCTGTTCATCTGGACTCCACAGAAATCAAACAACACACAAATGACATTCCCTTCCATGAACATTTGGGTAATGTAGTTCCTAAAAAGACCCAGGTATTTGTGTGAATAAGAACCAGGTGCTGTCCACTCTTTGGAAATTAAAACATTGTGAAACAGTCAGTTATTAATTTGACTCACTTGCAGAATCTGTGATAACTGCATTGAACTTAAGATAGATATGATCAAAAGGTGTGAATGTTACAGACTATTTAATCCATCTACAGTCCTGAGGCCCTTATGCAGGTACCCATGTGTTCATTCTTCCTGTTCCTGATCTATATGTACATCTGTTCTAATCATAATTTACTTTAGATTTTAAGCTTTCATATTTCAGATTATTTTCATTGGCATCTCAATTCACTACAGGTGCTTCTTCTATAACATGGTTGTGTTTTTGTGCAACCTCATCTTATAGAAAAATACTGCATTAGAAACAACGCTTCCAGTGTTGGCATCTAACCATATTACAGCCAAACCGGTTTTAAACATCTGCGTTTTAGAAACACTGTTCCCAATTCCACAATCTGTGTTACAGCAAATTTGCATTAACGAAACTGCATTTTATCAGAACACCCTCTCGTACCTTCAGGGCAAATGGTCATTAATATTCTGCAGGAAACATTCTAATCTATTAATTACTTTTATGTATTGGGATCTGTGTTATTGTAGTGCAACATTGCATTCAAGTTAATTCTGGTTTGAAATGATTAAGCATATCTATGAAGCAACTAATCATGCTTTTCACTCCAAACATTGCAACATATGTAATAGTAAAGGCTAAGGCTACAGAACTCCCACTTACTGTACCAAATTTAAAAGAATAGCTGCCAGATTAAAGAAAGATAGAACACAGGCCTAAAGTCATTGATTCAATTTCCATTACAACCCATCAGAATGGACAATGTTCACGGTGTAGAATAGATCGATCAGCCTTAAAATTACAGTCAGGCTACGTACAGATAATGTCAGAAAACATTTCTTCACAGAAAGGAGACAAGAAATCTAGAGTTGTCTCCCCAAAAAAGTGGTTCAGACTTGGTCAATAATTGAAAATTCCTAAATTAAGATTGGGAGCTTTACATTGGAGTAAAGGTATTCAGGGTTATGGAGCCAAGATGGATAGTTGAAGTTACTAGTTCATATTGTACTAGTTCAATATGAAATCAGGACTGAGATGGAATGGACTATTTATAGATCTTGTAATTCTAAGGATTCAAGAAAAAAAATGTTCGCAACATAATTTAGCGCATACAAAGAGAATTAGAAAATATAATGGGCACATATTGCCATGAAATTCAAATGACACAACGAACACTCACCGTGACCATGTAATAGTCTGAAGAAAAGGCTTGGCTCTGCATCATCTGTATTTGGTAGCATGGCCAGAGCTGTTGTTTTATTTATTGCTTTGATTGTAATTTTGATCATAGAAGGAATGGAAGGCTGGTGATCATCATCAAAAGGCGCTAAAACACAAAGACATATAATGGCTCTGATATGGTTGTTCTTCTAATCAGTCATTATAATCATAAAATTTTACAAACTCAGGTCAAGCTTTTGGGGAAATAACTTGAATTCATGCCAGTTTCTTCATTTTTCACGATTGGTACAATGTGAAGCTATTGTCTGAAATCCAAAACAAAATTGGATCTGGAACTCATCTGCTGGAAAGCAGCATGGTGTGTGTGGATTTGGTGGAGGCAAGGCATGAGTGTGAGACAGACATGATGATGCAAAGTGAAGGGGAGGGAGCCCTGCCCACAGTGTCTTTGTGGAAATATTTCTGTTCATCTGGACTCCACAGAAATCAAAGAAGACACAAATGTCCTTCCCTTCTGTAAAGATTTAGGTAATGTATTTCCTAAAAGGACTAAGAATAAGGTGCTGTCCACTCTGTGGAAATTAAAACATTGTGGAACAGTCAGTTATTAATTTGGCTCACTTGCAGAATTCTTGATAATTGCACTGAACTTAAGATAAATATAAAAAAAGAACATGCGAGTATTATAGACTATTTAATTCACCCAAGGTCCTGAGGTTATTAGGCAGGTACCCATGTGATCATTCTTCCTGTTCATGATCTATATGTATGTCTGTTCTAATCATTTTACTTCAGATTTTAAGCTTTCATATTTCAGATTATTTTCATTGACGTGCATCAATTCACTACAGGTACTTCTTCTATAACATAATGGCTACATTCTTGTGCAACCCCATCATATAGAAAATAGTGCATTAGAAACAGTACTTCAAGTGTTGGTGATCTAATTACATTACACGTTTTAAAAGTTTGCGTTTTAGAAACACTGTCCTCAATTCGTCAATCTGTGTTACAGCAAATTTGCGTGAACAAAACATGCATTTTTCAGAACAACCGGTCATACCGTCAGGTGTAATGGTCATTAATATTCAGTCGGAAACATTCCAACCTATTAATTATTTTTCGGTATTGGGATTTCTGGCAATGTAGTGAAACATTGCATTCAAATTAATTCTGATTTGAAATGATTAAACATATTTATGGAGCAACTAATCATTCTTTGCTCAAAGCATTGCAACATACATAATACTAAAGGCTACGGCCAGAGAACTCCCACTTACTGTACCTGATCTAAAGGAATAGCTGCCAGAATAAAGTAAAATGCAACACATGCCTGACCTCATTGATCCAATTTCCATTACAACACATCAGTATGGACAAGGTTCACTGTGTAGAACAGATGAATTAATCTTAAACTTGCAGACAGGCTTTCTTCAAAGAAAGGAGAGAAGAAATCTAGAAATGTCTTCCTAAAAAAGTGGTTCAGTCAGAGTTAGTAATTGAAAATCCCTAAATTAAGATTGAGAGCTTTTCATTGGATAAAGGTGTTAAGGGATGTGGAACCAAGATGAAGAGTTAATGTTATGATTCAGAACATCCTTGTTCTAGTTCAATGTGAAATCAGGACTGAAGGGATGAATGGACTATCCATAGATCTTATGGTTCAAAGGATTCAAAAAAGAAAAGTTCACGATGTAAGTTAAAATGAGAATTGGAACATAGAACAGGCCTATGCTGCCCATGAAATGAAAATGATGCAAAGGATACTCACTGTTACGACGTGATCGTTGGGAGGAACGGCTTAGCTTTGCATCATCTGTATTATCCAATGTGGCCAGAGCTGTTTTTCCATTTATGGCATTGAATTTAATTGTGAGGGTAGAAGAAATGGAAGGCTGGTGATCATCATCAGGAAGAGCTGAAGCACAAGGACACATAATTGCTCTGATACAGTTTTTCATTCAATGCGTCATTATAATCACAAAATTTTACAAACTCAGATCAAGCTTTTCAACAAAAAACTTAAATTCATGCCAGTTTCTTCATTTTTCACAAGTGGTACAATGTGAGGCTGTTGTCCAAAATCCTAAAAAAAATTGGATTTGGAACTCATCTGCATGAAAGCAGCATGCTGTGTGTGGGTCCTCTGGGGTCATAGCAATGGTTGGGAGACAATTATGATGATGCAAAGTGAAGGGGAGTTGAGCCTAGCCCACAGTGTCTTTGTGGAAATATTCCCATTCATCTGAACTCCACACAAAAAAAAAAATCACACAAGACACAAATGTCCTTCCTTTATGTAAACATTCAGGTAATGTCATTTCCAAAAGGTCCCAGACATTTCTATGAATAAGAATACACTCTGTACACTCTGTGGAAATTAAAGCATTGTAATACAGACAACTATTACTTTTCTTCCCTTGCAGAATCTGTGATATTTGTATTGAACTTAAGATAGATATGATATAAAGAACATGTGAATGTTCCAGACTATTTAATCCACCTAAAGTCCTGAGGCCCTTATGCAGGTACCCATTGATTATTCTTCCCGTTCCCGCTCTATATGTATGTCTGTTCTAATCATTTTAGATTTTAAGCTTTCATATTTCAGAATAGTTTCATTGATGCGCCTCAATTCTTCTATAATGTAACAGTTGTGTTCTTTTGCAACCCCATCTGATAGAAAAACAGTGCATTAGAAACAGCGTTTCAAGTGTTGGTGATCGAATCACATTATAGCCAGAACACGTTTTAAAAGTTTGCGTTTTAGAAACATTGTCCCCAATTCATCAATTTGTGTTACAGAATATTTGCATTGAGAAACATGAATTTTATCATGCCTTTAGGTGTACTGGTCATTAATATTCCGTAGCAAACATTCCAATCTATTAATTATTTTTATGTATTGGGATCTCTGTTAACGTAATGAAACATGGCATTCAAATTAATTCTGGATTAAAATGATTCAGCATTTTTATGGAGCAACTAATATTTACTTTCACTCCAAACATTACAACATATGTAATACTAAAGGCTAAGGCTACAGAACTCCCACTTACTGAATCTGATGTAAAGGAATAGCTGCCAGATTAAAGTAAGATGGAACACATGTCTTAACTCATTGATCCAATTTCCATTACAACCCATCAGTCTGGACAATGTTCACTGTGTAGAACAGATCGAGTAGCCTTCAAATTACAGTCAGGCTATGACAAGATAATGTCAGAAACCATTTCTTCACAGGAAGGAGACAAGAAATTTAGAATTGTCTTCCCAAAAATGCGGTTCCGTCTAGGTCAATAATTGAAAATTCTGAAATTAAGATTGAAATTTCATTGGATAAGGGTGTTCAGGGTTATGGAACCAAGGTGAATAATAGGAGTTATGATACAGAACAACCTTGTTCTAGTTGAGTATGAAATCAGGACTGAGATGGAGTGGACTAATCATAGATCTAGTGATTCAAAAAAGAAATGTTCACAAAGTAATTTAGCACATTCAAGGAGAATTGGAAAATAGAACAGGCATATGCTGCCCATGGAATTCAAATGATGCAATGAATACTCACAGTTATGATGTAATGGATCATCGAAACGTCTTGCCTCTGCATCATCTGTATTCCGGGTGTCTGTCTGAGGAATTATTTCATTTATTGCGTTAATTGTAGTTGAGACAGTAAAAGGAATGGCAGGCTGGTGATCATCATCAGGAGTAGCTGAAGCACAAAGACACACAATTGCTCTGATATGGTTTTTCTTTCAATCAGTCATTATAATCACAAAATTTTACAAACTCAGATAAAGCTTTTCGGGAAATAATTTGTATTCGTGCCAGTTTCTTCATTTTCACAAGTGATACAATGTGAAAATATTGTCCCAAATTCCAAACAAAATTGGATCTGGACCTCCTCTGCATGAAAGCAGCATGCTGTGTATGGGTCCTGTGGGGTCATAGCAATGGGTGCGAGATGCCATGATGATGCAACATGAAGGAGAGTGACCCGAGCTCACAGTGTCTTCGTGGAAATATTCCTGTTCATCTGGACTCCACAGAAATCAAACAAGACGCAAATATCCTTCCTTTCTGTAAACATTTGGAAAATATAGTTCCTAAAAGGCCCCAGGCATTTGTGTGAATTACAAAGTATCAGTATGGACAATGTTCACTGTGAAGAGCAGATCGATTAGCCTTAAAATTACAGTCAGATTATGTCAAAATAACGTCAGGAAGCATTTCTTCACAGAAAGGAGACAAGAAATCGAGAAATGTCTCCCCAAAACAGTGATTCAGACGAGGTCAATAATTGAAAATTCCAAAATTAAGATTGAGAGTTTTTCATTGGATAAGGGTGTTCAGGGCTATGGAACCAAGATGAATAATAGGAGTTATGATTCAGAACAACCTCATTCTAGTTCAATGTGAAATCAGGACTGAGAGATGAAATGGACTATTCATAGATCTTATAGTTCTAAAGATTCAAAAAAGGCATGTTCGCAAAGTAATTTAGCACGTACAAGGAGAATTGGAAAATGGAATAGACATAATCTGTCCCTGAAATTCAAGTGATGCAACAGATACTCACTCTTGCCAAGTGGTTGTGGGGTCAAATGGCTTGCCTCTGCATCATCTGTTTTCTGGGAGGCCTGAGTTGATGGTTCATTTATTGCATTGATTGTCATTGGGACAGTAGAAGGATTGGCAGGCTGGTGATCATCATCGGGAAGAGCTGAAGCACAAAGACACATAATTGCTCTGAGATAGTTTTTCTTCCAAACAGTCGTCATCATCACAAAATTTAGATCAAGCCTTTAGGGAAGTAACTTGAATTCATGCCAGTTTCATTATTTTCACAAGTGATACCATGTGAAGCCATTGTCCTAAATTCCAAACAAAATTGGATTTAGAACTCATGCTGTGTGTGGGTTCTGTGGGGGCAAGGCAATTGGTGCGAGACAGTCATGATGATGCAAAATGAAGCCCACAGTGTCTCTGTGGAAATATTCCTGTTCATCTGGACTCCACAGAAATCAAAGAAGACAAAAATATCCTTCCTTTCTGTGAACATTCAGATAATGTAGTTTCTAAAAGGACCCAGGTATTTGTAGGAATAAGAATAAGGTGCTGTCCACTGTTTGGAAATTAGAATGTTGTGAAACAGTCAGTTTTTAATTTGGTTCACTTGCAGAATCTCTGATAATTGCATTGAATTTAACATAGATATTAAAAAAAGAACATGTGAATGTTACAGACTATTTAATCCACCTAAGGTCCTGAGGCCCTTCTGCATGTACCCATATGATCATTCTTCCTGTTCTCATATATGCCTTTTCTAATTTAAGCTTTCATATTTCAGATTATTTTCATTGGCATGTCTCAATTCACTACAGGTACTTTTTCTACAACGTGATGGTTGTGTTCTTGTGCAACCCCATCTTATAGAAAAATAGTGCATTAGAATCAGCATGTCTAGTGTTGGTAATCTAATCACATTATAGCCAAGAAACATTTTTAAAGTTTGCATCTTAGAAACACTGTCCCCAATTCATCAATCTGTGTAACAACAAATTTGCATTAACGAAACATGCATTTTACCAGAACAACCTGTCGTACCTTCAGGTGTAATGGTCAATAATATTCTGTTGGGAACATTCCAATCTATTAATTATTTTTATGTATTGGGATCTCTGTGATTGTAGTGAAACACTGCATTCAAATTAATTCTGGATTGAAATGATTCAGCATATTTATGAAGCAACTCATAATTCTTTTCACTCCAAACATTGCAACATATCTAATTCTAAAGGCTAAGGCTATACAACTCCCACTTACTCTACATGATCTAAAGGAATAGCTGCCAGATTAAAGTAAGATGGAACAAATGCCTTAACTCATTGATCAAATTTCCTTTACAAAGTATCAGTATGGACAATGTTCACTGTGAAGAACAGATCGATTAGCCTTAAAATTACTGTCAGATTATGTCAAGATAATGTCAGGAAGCATTTCTTCAGGAAAGGAGGCAAGAAATCAAGAAATGTCTCCCCAAAACAGTGATTCAGATGAGGTCAATAATTGAAAATTCCAAAATTAAGATTGAGAGCTTTTCATTGGATAAGGGTGTTCAGGGCTATGGAACCAAGATGAATAATAGGAGTTATGATTCAGAACAACCTCGTTCTGGTTCAATGTGAAATTAGGACTGAGAGATGGAAGGTACAATTCATAGATCATATAGTTCTAAAGATCCAAAAAAGGCATGTTTGTAAAGTAATTTGGCATGTACAAGGGGAATTGGAAAATGGAATAGGCATGTGCTGTCCCTGATATTCAACTGATGCAATGGATACTCACTCTTGCCAAGTGGTTGTGGGGTCAAATGGCTTGCCTCTGCATCATCTGTTTTCTGGGAGGCCTGGGTTGATGGTTCATTTATTGCGTTGATTGTCGTTGGGACGGTAGAAGGATTGGCAGGCTGGTGATCATCATCGGGAAGAGCTGAAGCACAAAGACACATAACTGGTCTGATATGGTTTTTCTTTCAATCAGTCATTATCATCACAAAATTCAGATCAAGCCTTTAGGGAAATAACTTTAATTCATGCCAGATTCATCATTTTCACAAGTGATACAATGTGAAGCCATTGTCCTAAATTCCAAACAAAATTGGATTTAGAACTCATGCTGTGTGTGGGTTCTGTGGGGGCAGGGCAATGGGTGTGAGACAGTCATGATGATGCAAAATGAAGCCCACAGTGTCTCTGTAGAAATATTCCTGTTCATTTGGACTCCACAGAAATCAAAGAAGACAAAAATATCCTTCTTTTCTGTGAACATTCGGATAATGTAGTTTCTAAAAGGACCCAGGTATTTGTATGAATAAGAATAAGGTGCTGCCCACTGTTTGGAAATTAAAACATTGTGAAACAGTCAGTTTTTAATTTGGTTCACTTGCAGAATCTCTGCTAACTGCAATGAACTTAAGATAGATATAAAAAAAATCTAAATGTTGCAGACTATTTAAAAGCAAATTACTGCAGATGCTGGAATCTGTAACCAAAAGAGAAAATGCTAGAAAATGTCAGCAGGTCTAGCAGCATCTGTAAGGAGAGAAAAGAGCTGATATTTAGAGTCTAACTGACTCTTTGTCAAAGGGTCAGTTAGACGCGAAACGTCAGCTCTTTTTCTCTCCTTACAGATACTGCCAGACCTGCTGAGATTTTCCAGCATTTTCTCTTTTGGTTACAGACTATTTAATCCACCTAAGGTCCTGAGGCCCTTATGCAGGTACCCATGTGATCACTTTCCTGTTCCTGATCTACATATATATGTCTTTCCTAATTTACATTTTAAGCTTTCATATTTCAGATTATTTTCACTTATATGTCTCAATTTACTAACAGATACTTCTTCTACAATGTGATGGTTGTGTTCTTGTGCAACCCCATCTTATAGAAAAATAGTGCATTAGAAACAGCGCGTCTAGTGTTGGTAATCTAATCATATTGCAGCCAAGAAACATTTTTAAAGTTTGCATCTTAGAAACACTGTCCCCAATTCGTCAATCTGTGTAACAACAAACTTGCGTTAATGAAACATGCAATTAATTAGAACGTGTCGTACCATCAGGTGTAATGGTCATTAATATACTGTCGGAAACATTCCAATTTATTAATTATTTTAAGTATTGGGATCTCTGTTATTGTAGTGAAACATTGCATTCAAATTAATTCTGGATTGAAATGAATCTGCATATTTATGAAACAATTCATAATTCTTTTTACTCCAAACATTGCTACATATGTAATACTAGAGGCTAAAGCTATAGAACTCCCACTTACTCTACCTGATCTAAAGTAATAACTGCCAGATTAAAGCAAGATGGAACACATGCCTTAATGCATTGATCCAAGTTCCATTACAAAAGTATCAGTATGGACAATGTTCACTGTGAAGAACAGATCAATTAGCCTTAAAATTACAGTCAGGTTATGTCAAGGTAATGTCAGGAAGTACTTCTTCACAGAAAGGGACAAGAAATCAAGAAATGTCTCCCGAAAAATGTGGTTCAGGCTAGGTCAATAATTGAAAATTCCAAAATTAAGATTGAGAGCTTTTCATTGGACAAGGGTGTTCAGGGCTATGGAACCAAGATGAATAATAGGAGTTATGATTCAGAACAACCTCATTCTAGTTCAATATGAAATCAGGACTCAGAATGAAATGGACTATTCATAGATCTTATAGTTCTAAAGATTCAAAAAAGATATGTTCGCAAAGTAATTTAGCATGTACAAGGGGAATTGGAAAACGGAATAGGTACATGCTGTCCCTGAAATTCAATTGACGCAACGAATACTCACTCTTGCCAAGTGGTTGTGGGGTCAAATGGCTTGCTTCTGCATCATCTGTTTTCTGGGAGGCCTGAGCTGTTGGTTCATTTATTGCGTTGATTGTCGTTGGGACGGTAGAAGGATTGGCAGGCTGGTGATCATCATCGGGAAGAGCTGAAGCACAAAGACATATCATTGGTCTGATATGGTGTTTCTTTCAAACAGTCATTATAGTCACAAATTTTAAACTCAGATCAAGCTTTTAGGAAAATAACTTGAATTCATGCCAGTTTCTTCATTTTCATAGGTACTTGTGTGAATAAGAATTCAGTGCTGTCCAATCTGTGGAAATTAAAACATTATGAAACAGTTAGTTATTAATTTGGCTCACTTGCAGAATCTATGATAATTCAAAATGAGAAATTTCCCAAAGTAAGTTAGCAAGTATGAGGAGAATTGGAAAACAGAACAGGTATGTGCTGTTCATAAAATTCAACTGACATAAGGAATCCTCACAGCTGAGTAGCAATGTTGTGAGTGAATGGTTTGCCTCTGCTCCATCTGGGAATCAGTCTAAGCCAGTGTTTCATCTATTGTGTTGCTGGTAGTTGTGATGGTCAAGGGAATGTGTTGTCACACAGGGTAAACCACTCTGCTAATTTAAACTATCAATGCAGACAACATTCGCCCCGTGCTGTTATCTGTTAAAATTCCGGAGGCAAAGAACGATCACTATTTAACATAAAGATTAAAATCTTTACTCTTTAATTCCAACAAAGAATAATATAACCAACAAGTATTTGCAACACATTTCTCTTTAACCTATAATTTACCTCCGACTCTACAATATGAGACCAATAAAAAAAACCCGATTAAGATTTACAAAAGAGAAGCATGATTCAAAACCAGTCAGCTTTGCCGATTCTCCTTTGTAGATTTTCTCCAACTCAGCTTAGATGTTCTGCTTCACAAACTCCCCACAGACAGACAGGTACCTGACAAGTATCAGAGAGCTCTTCAACTAGCAGTCCGCTTCTACATTTGTTGGTCTTTGGCAGTTGTCCCCTAAGTGTTCAAAATGTCCAGTTTTATACTCAAAAACATTGGATTGCTTCATTGGTTTTAATACTATCAAAATACTAAATGCAAATTTGATTGAATTTTGGTATCTTGGGACATTAAACTGATTGGCTGAAGTTAAATTTAATTTTGTTTCATGGCAACCTATCTGATGTTAACTGTTTCGACCAAGTGTTACATTGTTACCTTGTTCCAGATTCTCTGTGATATGTCCTTGCTAGCTTTTCAACTCTCTTAAAAGGTACAGTGCCTCTACACCTTCATAACAAACAGAAGTCTCAACATCATCATCAGGAAGAATTGAAGTGAAAGACACACAATTGCTCTGACAGCTTTACATTCAGTAAAATCATTATAATCACATGATTTTACAAACCATTTACAAATCAGTTCGTTCCCAAGTGGAATTTGGTAAGAGGGAAGTTTATGGAAAATCATTTTGTAATCTTGAATGCAGCTGATATTTCTTTTATCATTTGAATGGATGCTATTCCAGGAATTGTGAATCTGAATCATAATAAAATACAGTGTACTGAACAACTCATGAAAAAGAACCATCTACTTTGAAAGTAAAACAAAAATGAAGATCATGCTTTCAGGTTAGTCTGTTGACCAGTCAAGCAAGCACACAAAAAGGTAAAATAATCACAAATCATTCTATCACTAAGCACAAAGGCAGAGATTCATTGTCTTGAAAGTCAAATCATCCCTACTGCTGTTAATACACTGAGGGACTGGACTGGCAACCTTCCCACTGCTTCAACATTTTAATATTGCACAGGTTGTTCTGCTACTGGTGGATGGAGCGGTTTTGTCAGGTGTGTTCAGGAGGGTTTCCTTACTCAGTATGTAGACAGGCTGATGAGGGGGGAAGCCATCTTGGATTTGATGCTCGACAATGATTTGGTGCTCAACAATGATTTGGTACTCAACAGGTGTCAGATCTCACGGTGGGAGAACCCTTTGGTGACAGTGACCACAACTGCCTCACATTTACCATAGCCATGGAGAGGGAAGGAGCAGTTACCATGGGAAGATGTTTAATTGAGGGAAAGGAAATTATGACATTTGATGAGATTAAATTCCCTACAGTGTGGAAACAGGCCCTTTGGCCCAACAAGTCCACACCGACACGCCTACATTTTCACCGGACGAATGCACCTAACACTATGGGCAATTTAGCATGGCCAATTTGCAACCTGTACATCTTTGGACTGTGGGAGGAAACTGGAGCACCCGGAGGAAATCCACACAGACACGGGGAGAATGTGCAAACTCCACACAGACAGTTGCCCAAGGCTGGAATTGAACCTGGGTCCCTGTCGCTGTGAGGCAGCAGTGCTAACCACTGAGCCACCGTGCCGCCCCTTTGTCAGAGAGAAGTTGGAAAGTAGAGATTGGGAACAATTGTTCCACAGAAAGGGCACAACAAACATATGGAAACTGTTTAAGGGGCAGTTGTTGCGAGTGATGCATAAATTTGTTTCTCTAAGACAGGCAAGAAGGGTTAAGATTAGAGAGCGTTGGATGACAAGAACAGAAGAGTTTCTCGTCAAAAGGAAGAAGGCAGCTTACGTAAGGTGGAGGAAGCAAGGATCTAGCACAGCTTTAGAGGATTACAGGCTTAATAGAAAGGTGCTCAAAAATGGAGTGAGGAGAGCCAGGAGGGGGCATGAGAAAGACTTGGTGGGAAGCATTAGAAAGAACCCAAAGGCATTTTACTCATATGTGAGGAATAAGAGAATGATCAGGGAGAAGGAAGGGCTGGTCGGGGATAAATTGGAGAACTTGTGCATGGAGTCTGAGCAGACAGGGGAAGTGCAAAATTTTTTTTTTACTTCAGTTTTCACTAAGTAAAGGGACCTTGTTGTGAATTAGAACTTTGAGGAGCCAGGAAACAGGCTTGAACAGATCGAGATTGAGGAAGTTGACGTGTTGGAAACTTTGGCAAACAATAAGATTGATAATCCCCACGGCCAGACCAGATTTATCCTAGTTTGCTGTAGGAAGTAAGAAAGGAGGTTGCTAAAGAGCTGGTGACGATCTTTGCTTCCTCATTCTCCATGGGATTCGTGGAGGAGGATTGGAGGGAGGCGAATGTTATGCCTCTTTTCAAGAAGGGTAATAGGGAAATTGCTGGCAATTACACACCGGTCAGTCTTAGGTCTGTATTCAGCAAGGTTTTGGAAAGAATTCTCAGGGATAGGATTGATGACTATTTGGAAAAGCATGGCGTGATTAAAAGTAGTCAGTATGGCTTTGTGAGGGGCAAGTCATGCCTCACAAATTGTATTGAGTTCTTTGAGGAGGTGACGAGACAGGTTGATGAATGTTGACCAGTGGATGCGGTGCAAATGGACTTCAGCAAGGCAATTGATAAGGTTCCCCTTGGCCAGCTCACTCAAAGTCAGGAGGTATGGGATACAGGGAGATTTGGTTCTCTGGATTCAGATTGGTTGGCTGACAGAAGGTAGAGAGGTCAGTGGTGAGTGGTGTCCCACTCTGTTCTCGAGCCTCTGCTCTTTGTAGTTCTTATGAATGACTTGGATGAGGAGGTTGAGGGCTGGGTTTGTAAATTTGCTGATGACACGATGGTTGGAGGTACCATTGATAGCATCGAGGCCTGTTGCAGGCTGCAGCGCAAAATTGACAGGATGCAGAGCTGAGCTGAGAAATGGCAGATGGAGTTCAACCTGGATAAATGCAAAGTGATGCAATTTGAAAGGTCCAATTTGAATGCTGAATATAGGATTAAAGACAAGATTCTTGGCAGTTTGGAGGAATAGTGCTATCTTGGTGTTCAAATGCATAGATCCCTCAATGTTGCCAACAAGTGGATAGGGTTGTTCAGAAAGCATATGGTCTCTTGGCTTTTATTAACTGGGGAGTCGAGTTTAAGATCCGTGAGGTTTTGCTGCATCTCTACAAAACCTTGGTGAGACCACACTTGGAACACTGTGTCTAGTTCTGGTCACCCTATTACAGGAAAGATGCGGAGGCTTTGGAGAGTGTGCAAAGAAGGTTTACCAGGATGCTGCCTGGACTACAGGGCTTGTCTTCCGAAGAGAGGTGGACTAAGCTCAGACTTTTCTCTCCGGAGAGGAGGTGGAAGAGAGTTGACCTGATCGAGGTGCACAAGGTAATGAGGGGCATAGATAGAGTCGATAACCAGACACTTTTCCCCAGGGCAGGATTGACTGCCATGAGGGGTCATAGTTTTAAGGTCTTATGAGGAAAGTATAGAGGAGACATCAGAGGTAAGTTCTTTATGCAGAGAGTTGTGAATGCATGGAATGCGATACCAGTGGTGGTGGTGGAAGCAGAGTCATTAGGGACATTTAAGTGACTGCTGGACATGCACATGGACAGCAGTTAATTGAGGGGTGCTTGGTTAGCTTATTTGATTTTAGTTTGGGGCTAATCCTCGGCAAAACATGGTGGGCCAAAGGGCCTGTTCTGTGCTGTACTTTTCTATGTTCTGTGTTCTAAGTTCGATGTTCTATGAAATTTGCCGATCTCCTCTGCTGATGGCTTTGTTCAAATCTGGATCCTTTGTACCATGAGTAACATATGTACATCTGTAATTTCATATTCCAGGTATGGATAGGATGTTGGCTTAGTGGCAGGAAACAAAATGTTTATGGGTGCTTTTGAATTGGAAGCCTTTTCCAGTGGGATTCTTCAAAAACCCAGTACTCAAGGTCTCTGTTTTTTGTAGAGTATATTAATGATTTGTTTATAAATATAAGGGGTGTGGTTAAATTGCTTGCAGGTGACACAACAAAATTGGTCACATAGTTGATAGTAAGACAGATAGCTTTTGACTGCAGGAAAACATCAATAGACTGATCTGACGAGGATAAAATTGGCAAATGGAATTCAACCCAGCGAAATGTGCAGTGATACACTGGAGGAGGTCAAACAGGCAAAAGGAACAGACATTAACTGGGAGAACACTGACAGGGACCTTGGAGAGAATGCCCACAACTCCCTGAAGGTATTAGGACAGATTGAAAAGATCATTAAGAATGTAGATTGAATCCTTTCCTATTTTAGCCATGGTATTTAGAACTGTGATGTTATGCTGGAACTCTATACATCGTTAGTTCGGGCTAATCTTGTGCACAATGTGCATTTTTGGTCATCACTAAAAGGATGGAATTGTACCAGAATTGTACCGGAGAGAAAAGTCTGAGCTTAGTCCACCTCTCTTTGGAAGACAAGCCCAGGCAGCATCCTGGTAAACCTTCTTTGCACACTCTCCAAAGCCTCCGCATCTTTCCTGTAATAGGGTGACCAGAGGAGATTTAGGAAGATGATGCCGGGAAAAGTAAAGCAGTCAGGAAAGATTGGATAGGCTGGACTTGTCCTGGCAACAGAAAAGGCAGAGGTGAGATTCAATTCGGATGTAGGAAATTGTGAAGGGCCTTGATCAAATGGATGGAAAGTGTCTGTTTACCTCAGCAGACAGGTCTGTAATTTGAGGAGCACGGATTTAAAGTGATCGGCAGAAAGGTTAAAGGGGAGATGAGAATACATATTTTTCACCCTAGATGTCTGGAACTGGCTGCCCAGAAAGATAGAACAGACAGACAACCGCAATTCACTTAAAAGGTGCCTGGATAACCAGTGCTATAACCTGCAAGACTGTAGACCAAATGCTGGAGAATGGGATTAGGCTGGCTGGTTCATCTTTGTCTGAGGCAGACATTATGAGACAAATACTCTGTTTCTCTATCATAAAAATTCTACATTTTTTTCCATGAATCACTGGAAGACGAATACACTGTCACTGTGTATGATAACTATGATAATTAAATTAAAGATAAGAAATTTAAATAAATATTCCATCAGCTACACTAATGTAATATATTCTTCTGAATTGACAATTGAGGTGGATTTTATGGAAATGATGGGGAAACTAGCCAATGAATAGGCCTTCCCTGGGATCAGGATTTTTGGCGGGTTTGTAATACGCCACACACCAAGTATTGCTCATGTTAGACGTCACACGGCACCAGGTTATAGTCCAACAGGTTTAGTTGAAATCACAGGCTTTTGGGGCACTGCTCCTTCATCAGGTGAAGTGGAGACAAGTGCACAGGCACAGACTATGTAGTTAGGGATATAATGGCAAGATAATTCCAGGTAATTAATAGTGTCAACAGATATGTACAGATAGCGTACTGTTACTTGGTAAGAGCACGATTGAGCCAATGGGTGGTTCCTTGGATCCAGAAACACACCGAGGTGAGAAGACAGTGAATACGGAACGTAACAACTTATTCAAAACTGCATAAAACCCACTCTGATGGCATAAAACCACTGGAGAATCTCAGAGAATTGATGAAGATGAAGAGCTGTTTGTCAGCAACCTATATGTGAAACTAATTCCATGTCTTCAATGAATGTTTTCAAAGGGCTGCCGGATAAGATAACAGCCAATGATATTACCTTAGTGGATTCTGGAAGTAGGATGTAAGAAGGGAATGCAGTGTTGTTGATTCTCTGAGGCTATAATCAGAACAATGTGAATATGACCAGGTGAGTGCAGCCCCATGGAAATGGACAATACAGGAACATTATTGGAGGAGAATTGTGTCATGGATCACGTCAATGGTGACAGGAAGGTCAAGGGGGATGAGGAATTATATGCAACATGATCAAAGTCACAGGAAATGTTATTTATAACATTGCTTAAAATTGTTCATTGGTGCTTTCACAGGACTGAAAGTCTAATTAAAGAGATTAAATCATGGAGTTCTATGAAATCTGTAAATATAATAGAGAGATGATGCGTTCAAGAAAAAGGACTGGATGGAGATAGGATGGCAGAAAGGTCAAATGTTGGAGTGCAGAGGAGAAGATTTATGAAAATGAATGTTCTACATAAAGCTTAGAGTACTTCAGAGTCGAAATATCTGCATTAGGCAGTGCACAACTTTAACATTAACGCCAGTTGGAATTGGTGCTATTTAGGAAATTAAGAGCTTTGGCATTCTCTGCCTTAGGAGGCTGAGGTGGATAGATTCTTATTAGGCAACAGAATCCAAAGTTATGGAGTTATACATGAAAATAAGGAATGTGAAATACCAACAGATCAGCCACGATCTTATTGAATAGAATACAAAGCTTGAGGGATCAAATGGATCTATGTCTATTCCAATTTCGTATGGTCTTGCACATGTTGAAATGACATTGTCCTCAGTGACTGATCCACTTGCAAAAGTAGCCAGTGGATGTTCTTGAAATTTACTGTGAAAACCATAGGTTCATTGTTCTTTAAATGAATTCAGGGTCTTTAAATTCATTGAGTGCATAACATAATAAAAGAAATGTTACTTTGGTTAAACGAGAAGGAACTTAGATATTAAAAACCACTCTGTTTTGGAGAGCTGCAAAGAATGTACGCTGTTTGCAGTGCAATTCCATGGCATTGATGAGCCTAATCCAATGAAAATAGAAATGAAATCTCGAACCCAATAATCATGTCAGCATTCATAGATCAGATACAGCTTCAAACCTTTTCACACTAACTAGCTTTATCATGTCCAAAAGATGTGTTTCTATTTCAAATGAAATTTATCTTGTTCAGGTTAAGTCAAATGAGTTACCTGTAATATTAATCCAATAATAATCATCAATGATAGTAGAACAAGTTAATAAAACTGAAGGTTTTCAAACTTTGAAACATTTTATATAATTTTTAAAACATATTTCAGGAAGTTTAGGTTATCTTTTGTCTCCACCATAATTTCCATCCTTCAGCCAATTGTTCCATTTGTTCCCTGGCATCTGTTTGAGGTTAAAACTGTTTGCAAACTTGATGTCACACTTGATCCTGAGGTGAGCCTCCAAATATCACTCAGACTTTCTAATTCTATCCTCATTACTTCACCCAATTCTGCCTTTGCCTTGGCTAATCTTCTGTTTAAATGCTTGCTTATCCCTTTGTTATCTTTAGACTTGACTATTCCAGGAAAAGGTAAAGTCACTATATTCCCAGCAGACCATCCGGCTGCTGTCCCATAGAGAGTCAACTAGTGTTGAGTCTAACCTGAGGGTCATCACACTTCAGATGAAGGGTGAGGTTGAAGGAGCAGGACCGTCTTGATAAACCCAGTTGGTGCAGGAACGGACTTGATGATTCTAACCATTCCTTGACTGGTTGTAGCAATGAGATAACTCTCCCTATTTTAGCACAAACCGCACAATGTTAATTATGGAAAACTTTGCAGGGTTGTTAAGGTTGCATGTGCTATTGTCATTTCCAGTGCCTTGGTCAATGCAGAGCATTCTTCAGGTTTCATTCCTTTTATCCAAATTTTGTAGTGATTTGATGCAAGTTGGACCTATTCTTGGTCCAATGTAGGGGTCATTCATGCAACCACCTACATTATTGGGGATCTGGAGTCACATGCAGGCCAGACCAGGTGAGGATGCCATATTTTCCTTCCTTGACATGCAATAGTGAACCAGATGGGTTTTTACAGCATTAGTCTTCCTTTTAATTTCAGATTCATTAACTGAATTCAGATTTCACCATTTGCCTGGTGGGATTCAAATCAAGTTTCTCTTTTTAACCTATTTAATTAACCAGATGAGAGATGTTATTGCACACCTCTGCAGCAGGTGAGACTTCAACCTGAGGCTGCTTTTCCAAGGGTAGGGACACTGGAATTACATTGTGCCACAAGAGAGCTCCTAAGGCTCCCAGAGTATTAGCCTGGGTCTCCAGATGCTAGTAATAAAAATACTATGGCACTGCCTCTCACGTTATTATGAGATGTGCTATCAATTATTAAGCTGTAAATTAATCTGCATTTGGACTTGTGAAAGGCAGTTTTAAACAAAAGAAGAAGAACAGTGACTGAAATTTAAGATGGCTGAAACAAATTGTGGAGCTGTATTCCAGATCATGGAAAAGTAAAGAGGCTCCAATAGAGTCAACCACACCTCTCCCATCTCATCAAGGTGAAGGATGTATCAATGAGCAGTCAATGGCAGGAACACTAAGAACTTAACCAACCCAGAGAGCAGTTATAGAGTCACAGAGTCAGAGAGATGTACAGCATGGAAACAGACCCTTCAGTCCAATCTGTCCATGCTGACCAGATATCCCAACCCGATTTATTGCCACCTACCAGTACCTGGCCCATATCTCTCCAAAACCTTTCTATTCAGATACCCATCCAAATGTCTCTTAAATGTTGCAATTGTACCAGCCTCCACCACTTCCTCTGGCAGCTCATTTCACACACGTACCACCCTCTGCATGAAAGATTTGCCCCTTAGGTAACTTTTATATCTTTCCCCTCTCACACTTAACCTATGCCCTCTAGTTTTGGACACTCCCACCCCAGGGAAGAGACTTGTCTATTTCTCCTATCCATGCCCCTTGTGATTTTATAAACACCTATAAGGTCACCTCTCAGCCTCTGACACTCCAGGGAAAACAGTGCCAACCTATTCAACCTCTCCCTATAACTCAAACCCTCCAACCCTGGCAAGGACTGATTACTGATAGTTAACATGGCGTTATGCTTGGGAAATCATGTCTCACAAAACTTGATTGTTACTTCTTCAAAGAACTCAAAGAGGATTGATGAGGTCAGAGAGATAGATGTGATCTATATGGACTTCCCTTTGGCGTTCGACAAGGTTCCCAATGGGAGACGGATTAGCAAGGTTAGATCTCACAGAATACATGGAGAACTAGCCATTTGGAAACAGAACTGGGTCAAAGGTAGAAGACAGAGGGTGGTGGTGGAGGATTGTTTTTCAGACTGGTGGCCTGTGACCAGTGGAACAGTCACAGGATTGGTGCTGGGTCCTCTACTTTTTGTCATTTTCATAAATGATTTGGATGCGAGCAAAAGAGGCCCAGTTAGTAAGTTTGCAGATGACACCAAAATTGGAGGTATAGTGGACAGCAAAGAAGGTTTTCTCAGATTACAACGGGATCTTGATCAGATGGGCCAAATGAATGGAGAAGTGGCAGATGGAGTTTAATTCAGATAAATGAGAGGTGCTGCATTTTGGGAAAGCAAATCTTAGCAGGACTCATACACTGAATGGTAAGGTCCTAAAGAGTGTTGCTAAATAAAGAGACCTTGGAGTGCAGGTTCACAGCTCCTTGAAAGTGGAGTCACAGGCAGATAGGATAGTGAAGAAGGCATTTGGTATGCTTTCTTTTATTGGTCAGAGTATTGAGTACAGGAGTTGGGAGGTCATGTGGGGGCTGTACAAGACATTGGTTAGGCCACTGTTGGAATATTGCGTGCAATTCTGGTCTCTTTCCTATCAAAAAGATGTTGTGAAACTTGAAATGGTTCAGAAAAGATTTACAAGGATGTTACCACGGTTGGAGGATTTGAGCTACAGGGAGAGGCTGAACAGGCTGGGGCTGTTTTCCCTGGAGCGTCGGAGGCTGAGGGGTGACATTATAGAGGTTTACAAAATTATAAGGTGCATGGATAGGATAAGTAGACAAGTCTTTTCCCTGGGGTGGGGGAGTCCATAACTAGAGGGCATAGGTTAAGTGTGTGAGGGGATAGACAGAAAAGTGACCTAAGGGGCAACTTTTTCACACAGAGGGTGGTGCGTGTATGGAATGAGATGCCAGAGGAATTGGTGAGGGCTGGTACAATTGCAACATTTAAGGGGAATTTGGATGGGTTTATGAATAGGAAGGGTTTGGAGGGACATGGACCCTGTGCTGGCCAGTGGGACTAGATTGGCTTGGGATATCTGGTTGGCATGGACGGATGGACTGAAGGGTCTGTTTCTATGCTGTACATCTCTATGACTCTATGACATCCTTGTAAATCTTTTCTGAACCCTTTCAAGTTTCACAACATCCTTCTGATATGAAGGAGGCCAGAATTGCATGCAAATTCCAAAAGTGGCCTAACCAATGTCCTGTACAGCCACACCACGACCTCCTAACTCCTGTACTCAATCCTTTGACCAATAAAAGAAAGCATACCAAACACCTTCTTCACTATCCTATCTACCAGTGATTCCAATTTCAGAGAGTTATGAAGCTGCACTCCAAGGTATTTTTGCTCAGCAACACTTCCTAGGAAATTACCATTATGTTTGTAAGTCCTGCTAAGATTTGCTTTCCCAAAATTCAACACCTCGCATTTACCTAAATTCAACTCCATCTGTCACTTCTCAGCCCATCTGATCAAGATCCCGTTGTAATCTGAGGTAACCTTCTTCGCTGTCCACTGCACCTCCAATTTTGGTGTGCTCTGCAAACATACTAATTATACCTCTCGTGCTCACATCCAAATCATTTATATAAATGATAAAATGTGATCCTTGTGGCACTCCACTGGTCACAAGCCCATAGTCTGAAAAACAACCCTCCACCAGCACCATTTGTCTTCTACCTTTGAGCCAGTTCTGTATCCAAATGGCGAGTTCTCCCTGTATTCCATGAGATCTAACCTTGCTAACCAGTCTGTCATGGGAACCTTGTCGAATGCCTTACTGAAGTCCATATAGATCACATCTACAGCTCTGCCCTCAATCTTCTTTGTTACTTCTTCAAAAAACTCAATCAAGTTTGTGAGACATGGTTTTCCACACACACAGCCATGTTGACTATCCCTAATCAGTCACTGTCTTTCCAAATACATGTACATCCTGTCCCTCAGGATTCCCTCCAACAACTTGCCCACGATAGACATCAAAGTTCACTGGTCTATAGTTGCCTGGCTTGTCCTTACCAACTTTCTTCAACAGTCGCATCACGTTAGCCAACCTCCAGTCTTCTGGCCCCTCACCTGTGACTATCATTTTAGATTTTAAGTTTTCATATTTCAGATTATTTTCATTGGCGTCTCTCAACTCACTACAGGTACTTCTTCTATAATGTGATGGTTGTGTTCTTGTGCAACTTCATCTTACAGAAAAGTAATGCATTAGAAACTTAACAGCCAAAACACGTTTTAAAGTTTGCATTTTGGAAAAACTGTCCCCAATTTGTTAATCTGTGCTACAGGAAAATTGCATTAACAAAACATGCATTTTATAAAAACAACCATTCGTAACTTAAAATACCACTTGTGATTCTATAAATAACAAATACACATACATTATATATATTAAACTGAAGTTTTACATATAACTAGTTAATGATCCTGATACTTTGTTGTCTCTTCAAAACACAATGGATGATAATCACATGTCTCTACTCACTCTGCTACCTTCCAAAGTCAAGTATTGCAGATCTAAATATGCCAAGTATTTCATAAAAATAAATACCTCGGAAATTGTTGCATGCTAATTATTTGAGACAGATTTTCCTGGGCTGTGATTATTCTCATGAAGATAAGGCAAAAAAAAATGCAAGGAAATTACTTGCTCATAATCAATCATATTATATATCCAATTAATGGTAGATTTATGCAAATAATATGCTGTAATTTGAATCTTACAATAACATATTTAGATAAAAAGAAATCAGTTTAATACTCTGAGGAACAAAGGCAGTGGATCCTAGGTAGCTGCTTCTTCAATACTTGGCCCAATCTCATCATAGGAGAAAGTGAGGACTGCAGACGCTGGAGATCAGAATTGAAGAATATGGTGCCGGAAAAGCACAGCCAGACTGGCAGCATCCAAGCAGCAGGAGAGTCCACGTTTCGAGCAAAACCCCTTCATCAGGAAAGAGGGATGGACCAAGGGGGCTGCGAGATAAATGGAACGGTGGTGGGGCTGGGGCAAGTTAGCTGGGCATGCAATAGGGGGTGAAGGGAGTGAAGATGAGGGTCAGAGAGGCAGATGAAGTGGATAGGTTGGAAGGAAGATGGGCAGGTAGGACAGTTCAAGAGGGTGGTGCCAAGTTAGAAGGTTGGACCTGGAACAAGGTGGAGGCAGAGGAAAAGAGGAAACCACATTGACACCATATGGTTGGAGGGTCCTTTGGTGGAAGATGAGGTGTTCTTTCTTGAGGCAATGTGTAGCTAGAGTTTGGCAGGTGGAGAGTGCCCAGGACTTGAATGTCCTTGGGGTAGTGGGAGGGGGAGTTAAAATGTTTGGCCACCAGGCGGTAGGGGTTTTTAGTGTGGGTGGCCAAGAGATGTTCTCTATTACATTCAGCAAATTGGCGTCCTGTCTCCCAAATGTAGAGGAGACCACATCAAGAGCAATGGACACAATCGATGGATGTGTGTGTAAGTACTGGTAAATTTCTGTCAGATGTGGAAGGATCCTTTGGGGGCTTGGACGGAGGTGAGGGGGGAGGTGTGGGCACAGGATTTGCACTTCTTGTGGTGGCAAAGGAAGGTGCCGGAAGTGGAGGGTGGGTTGGTGTGGGAGGCAAGGACCTAACAAGGAAGTCAGAGGGAATGGTTTCTGGAATGCAGATAGGGGTGCAGAGGGAAATATATGGAGAGGGTGGTGCGGTCTGTTTATAGTGGTGGAAGTGGAAAAGGGTGATGCGTTATATCTGGAGGTTTGTGGGGTGGAAGGTAAGGACTAGGGCGTGGTGTTGGGGTGTGAGGGCCTCTGTACTTTATGATTACCATAAATTTTATTCCAGGTCAATTCAGGAAGAGACTCAGCTCTGAAGTTTGAGGGAATTATTCATGGACCATTGAACGATTAATCAATCAAACCATCTTTCCTTCATACTCTCCTGAAATGACTGAAAAAGTGACGAAGCTCACTTTTAGATGGTTGAATTGTCATTTTTATTTAATTTTTAATATGACCAAGAAATAGTCAAAACATATTGACAATTTTATCAGTAACAGAGATCTGTAACTGCTGCCCAGAGAGTGGCATTAAATGGCACAAAGTAGTGAATTGGACATGCAGCCCTCTACCTATATTGAAAAGACTATCCTTCCTACCATTCAAGCGAGGCAGAAGAAATGTTGCCACATTTTGCAATATAGTTAGAGGGCTGCATGTCCAATTCACTACTTTGCTATTTAACGTCACTCTCTGGGCAGCAGTTACAGCTCTCTGTTACTTAAAGCCATTAATGGCTCATCAAAAATACCCAGATCTGGTGGTGATGGGGTAGGGATGAGAAAGAGACTTTTATTAAATTAAAAAATATATATTTCACAGTACCAGTGGTTGCAGGGGGTTTCTCCTTGGCCTTTCCAATTTCAGGAGTCTTCTGCATTAGTACTTCCACTGGTAGAAACAAAATTACAAGAAGATGAAGGGCTTTTGCCCGAAACGTCGATTTCGCTGCTCGTTGGATACTGCCTGAACTGCTGTGCTCTTCTAGCACCACTAATCCAGTATTTACAAGAATCACAAACAGGCATGATATACACATTCAGATTGTGTAAATATTAACCTTTAAATATTAAGCATACCACTGCATAATAGCACTTACATACTTACTACATAATTAATTGTACACTTACAAATTTTCAATCTATTACAAAAAGTGATTTGTCTACAATATTTAAAATGTATTTAATCATCATGATCAAATGTCAAGAAATAGATTTTTAATATTTATAGGTCATCTCTTCTTGGTTCTAGCTTTGTCTTTCCATTTATTTTTATTCCAGCATCGCTTCCTTATTGTCAGTCTGTCTAAAATTAATGGCTTCAATGAGTTACATGCTTTTGCTGAGCATTGAGAAGAATATTCAGACTTGTGTTGACAAATGGCAACTTATATTTCAACCACTCAAGTGTCTGGCAACGACCATTTCTAACAAGACAGAATCTAATAATCACTCCATGACATTCTCTAGTACTGCCATCACTGAATAGCACACTATCCAAAGTTTGGGAATTGCCATTCACCAGAATCTGAACTAGACTAGTCAAGTAAATGTTGCAAATATAACAGTTGATCAGGAAGTTAGGAATCTTGCATTGAGGAATAAGACAGTGCAACTTTTTGGATCTGCAGATTGAAAAAGCAAAAATGACCTTTAGTAGAGTGAGATGTTCTTGATTAGATTACCTACATTGTGAAAACATGCCCTTCAGCCCAATAAGTCCACACAAACCCTCCAAAGAACAACCCACCCATTTCCCTCTGACTAATGAACCTAACACTATGGGTAATTTATGGCCAATTCATCCGACCCGCACATCTTTGGTCTTTGGGAGTACCCAGGGGAAACACACGCAGACACAGGGAGAATGTGCAACCTCCACACAGACAGTCACCCAAACTCAGGTCCCTGGCCATGTGAGGTATCAGTGCTAACCATTGAGCCACCATGCCGCTCTTGTCAGATGAGGGAGTTTAGGGAGAATTTATGTCTTACTGAGAATTATATCTGCAATAAATGCCATTGATTGCAAATCATATCAGATCGAATGGATCAGTTGGAGAGACAGTTAGAGGCAAAGAGGAATTTACAAGAGCAAGATGATGTGATGGATGATAGTAATAGAAAGGGAGAAAAGTTGCTGATACAGTCACATAGATGGGTTAACTCCAGGAAAGGTAAGAGAGGTAGGCAGATAGTGCAGGAGTCTTTTGTGGCTATCCCCATTTCACACCAGTACGCTGTTTGGAAAAATGTACAGGGTGATGGATTCTTAGGGAAATGTAGCATTAACAGCCAAGTTTCTGGTATCGAGACTGGCTCTAATGCAAAGACGGGTCTGTCGGGTTCCAAGAGGTCAATTGTGTTTGGGAATTTTCTAGTCTGAGGCAAGACAGACGTTTCTGTGGCCAGCAGCAAAAAATCAGAATGGTGTTTTGCCTCCCTGGTGCCAGGATCAAGGATGTCTCAGAGAGAGTACAGAATGTTCTCAAGGGGGAAGAGGGACCAGCAGGAGGTCATTGTACACATTGGAACCAATGACATAGAAAGGGAAAAGGATGAGATTCTGAAGGGAGAATATAGAGAGTTAGACAGGAATTTAAAAAGGAGGCCTTCACATGTAGTAATAATCTGGATTACTCCCAGTGCTGCAAGCTACTGAGGGTAGGAAAAGGAGGATAGAGCAAAGGAATGTGTGGCTGAGGAGCTGGTGTATGGGAGAAGGAATCACATTTTTGGATCATTGGAATCTCTTCTGGGGTAGAAGTGACCTGCACAAGGATGGATTGCATCTGAATTGGAAGGGGACGAATACATTGGCAGGGTGGTTTGCTAGAGCTGTTGAGGAATTGAACTAATAACAGTTGAGAACAGAAATGAGTCAAACAGCCAGAGCAGGCAGGGTCTAAGCAGAGGAAAATGTAGGACTGATAAATTAAACTGCATGGATATCAACACAAGAGGCCTAACAGGGATGGCAGATGAACTCAGGGTATGATTAGGAACACGGGACTGGGATATCATAGCAATTACTGAAACGTGGCTCAGGGATGGACAGGACTAACAGCTTTATGTTCCAGGATACAAACGCTATAGGAAGGACAGAAAGGGAGGCAAGAGAGGAGGGGGAGTGGTGTTTTTGATAAGCAACAGCATTACAGCTGTACTGAGGGAGGATATTCCTGGAAATACATCCAGGGAAGTTATTTGTGTGGATCTAAGAAATAAGAAATGGATAATCACCTCATTTGGATTGTATTAAAAGACCTCCCTAATAGTCAGCAGGAAATTGAGAAACAAATTTGTAAGGAGATCTTAGCTATCTGTAAGAATAACAGGGTGGTTATGATAGGGACCTTAACTTTCCAAACATAGACTGGAACTGCCATAATGTTAAGGGTTCAGATGGAGAGGAATTTGATCACAGTGTACAAGAAAATTTTCTGATTCTATTGATTTAAAATAGTGATGGAAAGGGATAGACTAGATCTAAAAGTTGAAGTTCTAAATTTGTGGAGACTAACTTTTACAGTATTAGGCACAAACATTTAAAAGTTTAGATTAGAGTGGTGCTGGAAAAGCACAGCATCCGAGGAGCAGGAAAATCGATGTTTCAGGCAAAAGCCCTTCATCAGGGATAGAGGCAGGGTGCCTGCAGAGTGGAGAGAAAAGTGAGTGTGGTGGGTGGCTGGGGAGAAGTGAGCAAAGTATACAATAGGTGAATGGGTGTGGGGATGGAGGTGATAGGTCAGAGAGGAGGGTGGGGGAAGGTAGCAATGAGTACAATTCCTGTGGTGGCAGGGGAGGGTGCCAGAACGGGAGGGTGGGTTGTCGGGGGCGGGAAATATATCCCTGGTGGTGGGGTCCGTTTGGAGGTGACGGAAATGTCTTGGGATGATGCGGTTTATGTGAAAGTTTGTAGGGTGGACTTTTAAAAGCTGGTTGGGGGCAGATGTCCGCAGGTAAACGTACAGCTGGAAAATGGGAAGCGTTCAGAAATGAGATAACGAGAATCCAGAAAAGGATATTCCTGTTAGGGTGAAAGGAAAGGCTGGTGGGTGTAGGGAATGCTGGAAGACTAGAGAAATTGAGGGTTTGGTTAAGAAAAAGAATGAAGCATGTGTCAGGTATAGACAAGATGGATCAAATGAATCCTGAGAAGAGTATAAAGGCAGTAGTCAGGAAGGCATTTGGTATGCTTTCCTTTATTGGTCAGAGGATTGAGTACAGGAGTTAGGGGTCATTTTGCGGCTGTACAGGACATTGGTTAGGCCACTGTAGGAATACTGCATGCAATTCTGGTCTCTTTCCTATCAGAAAGATGTTGTGAAACTTGAAAGGTTTCAGAAAAGATTTACAAGGATGTTGCCAGGGTTGGAAGATTTGAGCTATAGGGAGAGGCTGAACAGGCTGGGGCTGTTTTCCCTGGAGCGTCGAAGGCTGAGGGGTGACCTTATAGAGGTTTACAAAATTATGAGGGACATGGATAGGATAAATAGACAAAGTCTTTTCCCTGAGGTCGGGGAGTCCAGAACTAGAGGGCATAGGTTTAGGGTGAGAGGGGAAAGATATAAAACAGATCTAAGTGCAAACGTTTTCACGCAGAGGGTGGTACATGTATGGACTGAGCTGCCAGAGGATGTGATGGAGGCTGGTACAATTGCAACATTTAAGAGACATTTGGATGGGTATATGAATAGGGAGAGTTTGGAGGGATATGGGCCGGGTGCTGGCAGGTGGGAGTGGATTGGGTTGGGATATCTGGTCCGCATGGACAGGTTGGACCGAAGGGTCTGTTTCCATGCTGTACATCTCTATGACTCTATTTAAAAAAAAGGGGACATGAGATAGCTTTGGCAAATAGGGTTAAGGAGGATCCAAAGAGATTTTACAAATACATTAAGGACAAAAAGATAACTAGAGAGAGAATTGGGCCCCTCAAAGATCATCAAGGTACACCTTGTGTGGAGGCGCAGGAGATGGGGGAGATACTAAACGAGTATTTTGCATCACTGTTTACTGTGGAAAAGGACATGGAAGATATAGAATGTAGGGAAATAGATAGTGTCATCTTGGGAAATGTCCAAATTACAGAGGAGGAAGTGTTAGATGTCTTGAAATGCAGAAAGATGGAGAAAATTCCAGGACCTGATCAGGTGTATCCTAGAAATCTGTGGGGAGCTAGGGAAGTGACTGCTGGGACCCCTTGCTGAGATATTTGTGTCCACGATAGTCACAAGTGAGGTGCCAGAAGACTGGAGATTGGCTAATGCCGTGCCACTGTTCAGGAAGTGTGGTAAGGACAAGCGAGGGAACTTTCGACCAGCGGGCCTGACGTTAGTGGTGGGCAAGCTGTTGGAGGGAATTCTGAGGGACAGGATTTACATGTATTTGGAAAGGCAAGGATTGTTTAGGGATAGACAAAATAGCTTTGTGTGTGGGAAATCATGTCTCACAAACTTAATTGAGTTTTTTGAAGAAATAACAAAGAGGATTGATGAGGGTAATCTGGTGGATGTGATCTATATGGACTTCAGTAAGGCGTTTGTCAAGGTTATCCATGGGAGATTGGTTAGCAAGGTTAGATCTCATGGAATATAGGGGAAAGTAACCATTGGTTACAGACTTGCCTCAAAGGTGGAAGACAGAGGGTGGTGGTGAAGGGTTGCCTTTGAGCCTGGAGGCCTGTGACCAGCAGAAGACAATGCTGGCAATAACTATGGAGTTCTCAGACTGTTGTGAAATTTGATTTAACGTGTCTGTACAATTATGTTTGTTCAATTCCTTTGAGTTTGTGTCTTCCTGGGTATAAAACGTTTAAGCCATTTTGTAAAATAAAATGAGACAATGCCACTGAACTCAATAGAACGCAAAATTGGAAGAGGTGTATCTCAAACAGTTTACAGCCCAATTACGTTCATACCAAAAGTTGCAATTGTCATCACTGGGTTTTGCTTTGTTGCTGTTTTAGGTATTGTGATTTATTCTCTGTGATGGCCAATTGTGACATATGAATTCTGAAGAAAATATTGTGGGAATTTAATCAGTTTGTTGTTAAATGTTCTTGCATTTGTCCCTGTTGCCAACCAAATGTTCTGGGAATATGGTTCAGAGGCGCATTAAAAACTGGAAGTAGTAATTAGCCACTGTCACCCAAACCTGAGAACACTTGCTCACTTCTTTTCAGATTCAAGAAACCCCCAATGTTGCTCTGTGTGGTACATTCCTCATTCCTGCACCAGGGAGAACACCTCTGCCTTCTCTGGAAGTTGAAAATCAACTGGATATGATGTGTGCAAATTTCTAGATTAAAAGGGAGAAACCATACCCAATGTTACCCTTAGCCTGATGTCCATCTTGTGAAGGATGGGTCGAGCTAGTCTTCCCCAGAACTCTTTAAGCAGTTGGCCAGTAGCCATCACACCTGTCCCTCATGAAAAATTCATGAAGAAAACATTTTCCCCACTGTCTATCTGGAATGGTCGAGATAACAGCCTCGAGGTGAACCTTCTTGCAAATTTGGGTTCTCATGATTAAAGTCCGAACTTTGAAAGTCAGGAGATTATTTTGATTGCCTTAAAATACCTAAACAAGACATCACCATGTAGAATGATATACTGTACATTGTAAGCTTTTATAAATGTCCCTTTAGTTCATTAAATGTCAATGTTTCTTCCCAGTTTCAATTTGCTATTTGTATGCCAATTACGTTATCTCAGCAGTGAATGGTAAACACTGCACTGATACTCAAGTCAGACATAGATCTTTAACAAACTATACAATATTTGGCAATGTATCAGTTAGACAACTCAATTGTGACACATGGCTCCAGCCACTGAATTGAGGATGTGAATTTATTAACAGATTGATTTGCCCTTGCATACATTGTTTTAATATTTGGCAGTTGTTCCCTTTTCATAGAGGGCAAAGCAATTAAAGCAAGCTCAAAACTAGAATTTTGTTCAGGATTCCTTCCAGCTTTATATCCTGACAGTATTCTGATGTGAATCCTGACAAACAACAGGCTAGTTACTTACTGTCACAGATTCGAAAACCTTTGGTCCATCCAAGCTCGGTGCACCGGGTCAGACTTTTGCCAAGCAATTGATAGCTGGAACAGGAAGAGAAAAGTAAATGAAAATTCTCTGAACTAACAGAGAAAATTAATGTAAATTCTCTTTTCCAACTGTGGTCTAAAATATTTATCAATCTAGTTAGGGAGTTTAGTTTGTCTTTCAGATTTTGACTTCAGTTTCAATAGTTTCAATGCTAAGCATCTGCCATGAATTTTACCTTAAACAGCAAATTGATTGTTAACAGAGGTGTATTCTGATATAGCAACAACAAAAACTTGCATTTAGTTAGCACCTTTAGCAGGAAAACACTTAATAACTCAATGACCATATTAAAGAGATGACGACCAAAGGGAAGTAAAGATTTCAGAGAAAATTCCAAATCTCCAGATCTTTGGCTGTTTGAGATTCAATCACCAATGATGGAGTCATTAAAGTAAAGTTTGCTTAAGAAGTGGGAATTTGATGAGCTCATATATCTTGGATAGTTGGGGTTGGAGGAGATTAAAGATATAGAGGGATGAGGACATGGAGGACTTAAAAACAAGGATAAGAATGTTATAATGGTGACAATGCTTAACCTGGATCCAAGGAAAGTCACAGAAATGGTAAGTGCAAGCTGGCATGCAAACAACAGAATTTTAGCTCATTGTAAGTTTAAGAAGGGTGGCAGTTGGTGCATTGGAATAGTCAAGCACAGATCAACAAAGGTAGGGATGACCATTTCAGCAACAGATGAGCTAAAGGAGGGGTTAATTTGGTTGATGATATGAAAAAAGCACATATATAAAAACAGCTTCTTTCCCACTGTGCTCAGAGACTTTTCAACAGTCTTCTCAAAAGTTAATTCTGTTCTCCGCCTCTCTATAGCTTCTCTGCAGCTGAAAGTTTGCATTCTGTATTGCTACCCTGATGCACTTTGAATGTTTCAATATGCCTGTAGAGCATGTAAAACAATACATTTCACTGAATCACAGGATCACGTTTGAAAATCTTGCAATAATTTGTCTCAGTCTCAGACAATTGACAGGAGGAGGGATGACATCAGCAGATAGGAAACAAAATTTATAGTGAGGACCAAAGACAATTCCTTCCATATTGGGTTGAAGGATGTTTCTCACGTAACTATGACTGAATGCCAGGCAAACAAATTGATTGCCAAGAGGTGGAGAGATGGAATTTGGATAGAGATGGATTTAACAACTAAACATAAAAATTTAGATTAAAACAAGAAATACTGAAAATAGTCAGAAAGTATCTATGAAAATACTTTATGTTTCACGTTGAACCAAGATAGAACTTAGACAGTAAATTGTAAGATCCTGAGGAGTGTTGTGGTACAGAGGGACCTAAGAGTACACGTACATACTTCTTTGAAAGTGGTGTCGCAGGTAGAGTGAGTGGTAAAGAAGGCATTTAGCATGCAAGCTTTCATCGGTCGAGGCACTGAGTGCAGGAATTGGAATGTAATGTTACAGTTGTATAAATAGTTAGTGTGGCAGTTGGTTGTGCTCAGTTTTAGTTATCGAAGAGTCATAGTTAAACTGGAAAGAATGTAAAAATGATTTACAAGGACGTTGCAAGGTCTAGTCAGGGTTATAGGGAGAGATTGGCCAGAGTGAGGGGTGACCTCATTAAGGTGTATAAAATCATGACGGGCATAGATAGGATGAATGCATATAGTCTTTTTCCCAGGGATGGGGAATTGAAAACTAGAGGATATAGGTTTACGGTGAAAGGGGAAAGATTTAAGAAGGACCTAAGGGGCAACTTCTTCACATAGAGAGTGGTGCATATATGAAATGGGCTGCCACATAATGTGGTTGAGGCAGATGCAATAGTAACATTTAAAAAACATTTGGTTAGGTACATGAATGGGAAGGGTTTAAAGGGGTATGGACCAAATGCAGGCAATTGGAACTAGCTGAGTGGGCATCATGGTCAGCATGGACTAGTTTGGGCTGAAGGGCCTGTTTCCATGCTGTATTACTCTACAAGTTTTTGAGTCTATGATGAAAATGAAACTGAAAAAAATATGCCAGGAGCTGGTGAGCAGCTATTGCCTGAACACAAAAATAAAATAAAAATTAAAGCAGCATCAAAAATGAATGAGAAATTATAATCTTGCAGAATCACAGAATTGTTACAGTGCCAAAGGAGGCCATTTGGCCCATTGTGTCTGCACTGGCTGTCAGAATATTTTGACATTGTCAAACTCCTTCCTTTCTTCACATTGTTTCCAATTAAATAATTATCCAACATTAACTTGAATCCACCTCTGCGACACTTCTAGCTAGTTCATAACCAACTCAGACCACCCATTGTGTGAAAAAGTTATCTCATCTCCCAATTACTTTTTTACAAAACACTTTAATACTCTGTCATTTCGTTCTCAAATCTTTTACAAGAGGGGTACAGTTTCTCCTTGTCAACTGTGTCCAAACAATTCATGATTTTGAAGATATCTGTCAAATCTGCCTTCACCTTTTACCTCTCCAGGGAAAACAGTGCCAACCTTCCCTAGTCCATCCTCAAAATAATTCCCAATCCAATCTTGTCCTGGGGACCATTTCCATGGAGCCTCTTCTGCACTCTCTCCAATGTATTCACATTCTTCCTATTGTTTGGTGTCCAGAACTGTAAGCAATACACCAAACCAGTGTTTTATATTAGTTCATCATAATCTCCCTGTTCTTGTACTTACTGTTTCCATTTATGAAGCCAAGAGTACTGTATTGTTTATGAACTGCTCTTTCAACCTGCCTTGCAATCTGCAATGACTTTTAGATGATTAGGTATCTGCTCCTGTATACCCTTCAGAAGAGTACCCATTGTTTTATTCTGTCTCTCCAAGATCATTATACCAAAATGCATCACTTGAAGATTCTCCACATTGAACTGATGGAGGATATATCTCTGGAGGGGCAGCAGAGGTAACAGGGGAGGAGCATTAAGAGAAACTATTTCTATTTGGATAAATGGAAGTGGTTAGAAAAAATAGAACCAGGCAAGTGTGCATTCACCCAGCTGGATGACAGGTCAGAACCACTGAAAGGGGGTGGTGCATTTGACCATGTCAAAGGATAAAATCAGATGGAGAATTTTGGGGAGAGTTAGCTTGCCAAAGTTACAGCAAGAGAGGACGTTACTTGTTATCTTGCCAAGAGCTATTTCAGGATTGTGACAGGGACAGAAACTCAGTTTTGACAGTTCCAAATATGGAGTTCCAGCAAAGATGGCATTGATCAGGGGAAGGTTGCACACACAAGGAGATTAGAAAAGAAAGGAAGGTTTGAGGTAGGATAACATTTGCAAGGGTAAAAAGGCCAACAGTTTTGTTTTAATCTGTGGGTGATAGCAACACATTTGAAAGAGCAAGGGACACTACCCAGCAACAGAGAACAATAAATATCGAATGTGAGGACCCACAACGGAAGGTGGACAGTCAGCAGTTTAGGGCCACAAAGGGTTTCCAGCCAGAATGAGAGCACACAATGGTTTAAAGAGAACAAGGAGATAAAGGAGCCAATGAAAATATGGTTCAGCACTTTGCCAGTCATAGAAATGTTGTGCAGAAACAGTTAATGCTAGACAGTGTAATTTTCAAAGCACAGTGTAAATGAATGAATATATTTTTCTTGCAGCAAGAAATACAGAAGGAAATAGCTTTGTGAATGGAAAAAGGGATCTGTGTGGACAATAATACGAGGAGATGGTGTCATCTGTATTGGCGCATTGGGATTGCTGATGACACATGTGATGGTATGGTAAACATGGTATAAACAGGACGGGTTGCACCTGAACCAGAAGGGCACCAATATCCTGGGGGGTAGGTTTGCTAGCACTCTTCGGGGGGGTTTAAACTAATTTGGCAGGGGGATGGGATCCGGACTTGTAGTCCAGCAAGTAAGCTAGCTGTGTGTCAGGATGTCCAAGACTGTAGGGAGGCTGTGGAGAAGGTAGCACTGACAGGGACTACTTGCGGACACAGAGATGGGCTCAAGTGCGTATACTTCAATGCAAGGAGTATCAGAAATAAGGTGGGTGAACTTAAGGCGTGGATCGGTACCTGGGACTACGATGTTGTGGCCATCACGGAAACATGGATAGATGAGGGACAGGAATGGCTGTTGGAGGTTCCTGGTTACAGATGTTTCAGTAAGATTAGGGAGGGTGGTAAAAAAGGAGGGGGGGTGGCATTGCTAATTAGAAATGGTATAATGGCTGCAGAAAGGAAGTTTGAGGGGGATCTGCCTCTGGAGGTAGTATGGGCTGAAGTCAGAAATAGGAAAGGTGCAGTCACCTTGTTGGGTGTTTATTATAGGCCCCCCAATAGCAGCAGAGATGTGGAGAAACAGATTGGGAAACAGATTTTGGAAAGGTGCAGAAGCCACAGGGTCGTAGTCATGGGCGACTTCAACTTCCCAAATATTGATTGGAAGCTCTTTCGATCAAGTAGATTGGATGGGGCGGTGTTTGTGCAGTGTGTCCAGGAAGCTTTTCTAACGCAGTATGTAGATTGTCCAACCAGAGGGGAGGCCATATTGGATTTGGTACTCGGTAACGAACCGGGACAAGTGGTGGGCTTGTTGGTGGGTGAACATTTTGGTGATGGCGACCACAATTCTGTGACTTTCACCTTGGTTATGGAGAGAGATAGGTGCGCACAACAAGGTAGATTTTACAATTGGGGGAAGGGAAATTACGATGCTGTAAGACAGGATTTGAGGAGCATACGTTGGGAGCATAGGCTGTTAGGGAAGGATGTGGTGGAAATGTGGGACTTTTTCAAGGAGCAGATACGACGTGTCCTTGATATGTATGTACTGATCAGGCAGGAAAGAAATGGTCGTGTGAGGGAGCCTTGGTTGACGAGGGAGGTTGAATGTCTAGTAAAGAGGAAGAAGGAGGCTTACATAAGGTTGAGGAAACAAGGTTCAGACAGAGCAGTGGAGGGATACAGGATAGCCAGAAGGGACCTGAAGAAAGGGATTAGGAGAGCTAAGAGAGGGCATGAAAAATCCCTGGCGGATAGGATCAAGGATAACCCCAAGGCATTCTATGCATATGTGAGAAACCTGAGAATGACGAGAACGAGGGTAGGTCCGATCAAGGACAGTGGTGGGAGACTGTGTATTGAGTCGGAAGAGATAGGAGAGGTCTTGAACAAGTACTTCTCTTCAGTATTTACGAACGAGAGGGACCGTATTGTTGAAGAGGAGAGTGTGAAACGGACTGATAAGCTAGAAGAGATACCTGTTAGGAAGGAAGATGTGTTGGACATTTTGAACAACTTGAGGATAGACAAGTCCCCCGGGCCTGATGGGATATATCCTAGGATTATGTGGGAAGCAAGAGAGGAAATTGCAGTACCGTTGGCAATGATCTTCTCGTCTTCACTGGCAACTGGGGTGGTACCAGGGGACTGGAGAGTAGCGAATGTTGTGCCCCTGTTCAAAAAAGGGAATAGGGATAACCCCGGGAATTACAGGCCAGTTAGTCTTACTTCTGTGGCAGGCAAAGTAATGGAAAGGGTACTGAGGGATAGGATTTACGAGTATCTGGAAAGACACTGCTTGATTAGGGACAGCCAGCACGGATTTGTGAAGGGTAGGTCTTGCCTTACAAGTCTTATTGAATTCTTCGAGGAGGTGACCAAGCATGTGGATGAGGGTAGAGCAGTGGATGTAGTGTACATGGATTTTAGTAAGGCATTTGATAAGGTTCCCCATGGTAGGCTTATGCGGAAAGTCAGGAGGCATGGGATAGAGGGAAATTTGGCCAATTGGATAGAAAACTGGCTAACCGGTAGAAGTCAGAGAGTGGTGGTAGATGGTAAATATTCAGCATGGAGTCCAGTTACAAGTGGAGTTCTGCAGGGATCAGTTCTGGGTCCTCTGCTGTTTGTAATTTTTATTAATGACTTAGAGGAGGGAGTCGAAGGGTGGGTCAGTAAATTTGCAGATGATACAAAGATAGGTGGAGTTGTGGACAGTGAGGAGGGCTGTTGTCGGCTGCAGAGGGACTTAGATAGGATGCAGAGCTGGGCTGAGGAGTGGCAGATGGAGTTCAACCCTGCCAACTGTGAGGTTGTCCATTTTGGAAGAACAAATAAGAATGCGGAATACAGGGTTAATGGTAGGGTTCTTGGTCAGGTGGAGGAACAGAGGGATCTTGGGGTCTATGTACATAGATCTTTGAAGGTTGCCACTCAGGTGGATAGAGTTTGTAAGAAGGCCTATGGAGTATTATCGTTCATTAGCAGAGGGATTGAATTCAAGAGTCGTGAGGTGATGTTGCAGCTGTACAGGACTTTGGTTAGGCCACATTTGGAGTACTGTGTGCAGTTCTGGTCGCCTCACTTTAGGAAAGATGTGGAAGCTTTGGAGAGGGTGCAGAGAAGATTTACCAGGATGTTGCCTGGAATGGAGAGTAGGTCGTACGAGGATAGGTTGAGAGTTCTCGGCCTTTTCTCGTTGGAACGGCGAAGGATGAGGGGTGACTTGATAGAGGTTTATAAGATGATCAGCGGAATAGATAGAGTAGACAGTCAGAAACTTTTTCCCCGGGTACAACAGAGTGTTACAAGGGGACATAAATTTAAGGTGAAGGGTGGAAGGTATAGGGGAGATGTCAGGGGTGGGTTCTTTACCCAGAGAGTGGTGGGGGCATGGAATGCGCTGCCCGAGGGAGTGGTAGAGTCAGATTCATTGGCGACCTTTAAGCGGCATTTGGATAGGTACATGGATGGGTGCTTAATCTAGGATAGAAGTTCGGCACAACATCGTGGGCCGAAGGGCCTGTTCTGTGCTGTATTGTTCTATGTTCTATGTTCTATGTTCTATGGTGTCAGAAGTGTAGATTAGGTCACTTTATACATCAACAGCAACTAAGGGAAGTTAGGACAGTGAACTCAAAGGTGAAACAGCGTGGTAAGATGCAGATAGAAATCTCTAAGGCCAAGAATTCTCACAAGCTTTGGCAGGAAAGACAGCTGGGTGAATGATAGAAAATTAGTATTTTAAATGATGGGCAAATATGTAGAATAAGGTGAGGGATATTGCCAGAGGAAAAGAGAGAACATGCCAAGGTGTCATTGCTTGTGTTTCAAATTTCTTCTCGGCAAACCCTGTCATGAAAAGTTAAAAAGATGTTCATGTCTATGTAACCCAGTTTGCCTGGTTTTCTGAACCACAAACCACTCCAAAACAATTACCATCATTGCAAAATTTCCATCCAGGCACTCACATTCCAATCAGTTAAATCAATGTTTGTTGTATGAATTCAGGTAGTGGGCAGGATAGAAACAACCTGAACATATCCGTCTGAAGAATAAAGGTATGATTTTGAGATATGAGAGATGGCGTATCCCAAGATGTTATTTTCTAGCATTCATGTATTGACAGAGTTGCACTCAGCTATAATCTATACCAATGATAAATCAGGTTGTTTTATGGAACAGTTTACTTGGAGAAATCCTTATTGTCCCACCGTACCACAACATATATTTCTACCTAACAGGTCGGCGTCAGAAGTTATTTACTAATTCCAATATGTCAGTTGACTGGATTGTTGTTAATGGAAGACTCATGTCGGATGTTTTTTTATTCTTTAGTCATTTTATATAAAACACTGCAGACCAAATTTTAGGCAAAATGAGGTCATTATCTTGTTCTGGAGTCATGGGACAGAATTAAATGCAGCCGGATACACTGAGAAACAGGGAAGTAAGGTGAGTTTTGAGAAGATTTGTAGCTCAGGTTGAGTGGTGTCCTTCCTCATCTGTATGTAAGGACACTAGTGAGAGATGGTCATGTCATTTAGTGGTGAGTTGATGTTCATGTATTCTGGTGGATAGTTTGCTGCCTGTTTGTCCAATGTAGTGTTTGTTACAGTCCTTGCACAATATTTTGTAAATAACGTTAGTTTTGCCTGTTTGTGTAGGGTGTTTCAAGTTGATTAGTTGCTGTTTTAGTGCATTGGTGGGTTTGTGGGCGACCATGATGCCTACTACTCAGACCCCTTGACAGATGAGGAAGGACACCACTTCGACTGGGACAACACATCCATTCTAGGACAAGCCAAACAGAGACACGCACAAGAATTCCGAAAAGCATGGCACTCCAACCGGAACTCTATCAACAAACACATCGCGTTAGACCCCATCTACCACTCCCTGAGAAAAAAACAGGAAATGACATCACCACAAGAAATGATGTCACTAACCCAAAGAAACCCAAACATATAAATAGAACACAGGAATTAGCAACAGTGCTTTGCTCGGAGGCCTACTGAAGATATTACCTAGTGGGGTGACGAAAAGTCTGGAAATGAACCTTCCAGCTCAGTGAGCAAACCAATAGCCAGGGAAGTAAGGCCAAATTATAGAGGGATTTGATCCATGTCATTTTTCCAATGGAAGGAAAACTTCCACAATAAAAGTTGGCTGCCCAAATCAATGATGTGGGAGTCACAGTTACTGGAGGTGGGATCAATTATGTCCAATAAAACAGGCCAATGAAAACTATGAACACATTGCAATCCAGTGGTGGCCTCAGGATATGCATGGATGTGACACAGATTTCCCAAATCTCCCAAAAGCTACATAACATGACCCCGTTTGGTTTGCCGACAGCATCCTGCATGGGGTGGTCTCCAGAAGTCAGGCATTGCCAGTAAATCAAGAGAGCCTGCATGAGGCAGGGATTATCCAATGAAAGCCACTCTTGTCCTTACCTGCCATTACTTCAAATATTGACTTCTCCACCTCCTGAGGCTGCCTGGCTTGCTGTGTTCTTCCAGTCTCCTGCCTATCTACTTTGGAATCCAGCATCTGCAGATTTGTTTTGTCTCTATCCCTTCTTGTGGCCCATGATTCCCATCACATGACTCTCATCCTGCTCTCACTCACCTCTGGCTTTGGATAATCTGGTGATCCTGGTGAGGGTATGCTCTCCAACATGAGGAGCAGTTGGCCTTGAATTTGTTGGCAGCTCTTGAATACACTTTTTGTCACAGAAGACTTCAACTATGCAGGAAGCACATCAGAGGCTACTTAAATTCTCAATGTGCACTTGATCCCATCAAGACTGTCACTATAGAATGTTTAAATCCAGTACTCCACTGTGCTACACCGCAACTTTATTCCATGATCCATACATCGTGCTATATTCTGTTGTGAACATGTCCACCCATATCTACATTTACTAACTTGAGCTTGCCACCACATACAGTCTCAGTAATCACAATGTCAATTACAATGTGGCCATCCCAGATCAGTTATGTGAATCTGTGATACTGTGAGGTAACGCTTACCCTTCATTGCAGTAGTAAGTTGCCGTGTCCCCAAACGTTTCACCAGTAGCAGTGTAATAACCATTTTGTAAATCCTTTGGCCGGCCACATGTTTTAGCTGTGGAAAACATAGACAAAGAGATATTTTAAACATCGTTTGAATGTTTACACTAATCCCAATATTATGAAGCATCTCTCACCAGAACTCTAACCCAAAAAACTAAAATGTTTCAAATTATGTAAGAACATGAATTTACAGTGTGTTCTGGTATAACACGTCAGTGGCTTTCCTCTGAAACCTTGCATTACTGAAAATTGCTCTGTAGAAGATCACTATACCCGTTCAGTGGAAAGCTCTCCTTATCCAAAAAGTGTCAATGATTCGTCAATTGCGTTATGGCCAATTTGTATTGACAAAATATGCGTTATCATAAAAACAGTAAATGCTCCAACTATGCTGGACTCAATAACTGAATATAATGCCTTAAATTGATTGAATATTAATTGTACAACTTTTGCTGAATTTTACACATGACTGAGTTAATTCATGTTGTCCTTCAATAATAGCAACCTTGAGTTAATGCAGCAGTTTACATCTCCTCAGGATGTTTCTGGGCACTTCAAACGAAGTTAAATATGAAGAAGTAAATTTACTATTCTGATGTAGAGAAACAAAGTAGTATAATTGCACAAATAACCATGCAATAAATAAATGGATAATTTGTTTTCTTTTGTGGTATTGGTTAATGGATGTGTTGGTCAAGACACCGGGGAACACCTTGTTACATATAATGCCAACATACGTTTTACAATCACCCAAAGTGGCTTGGGTTTAAGGTCTCATTCAAAATAACAATACCTTCAATAGTGTAACACATCAACAGCACTATACTGAAATATTAGGTCCCTAATTGCAGCTTGAATCTCAGATCTTCTGATTCAGAAACCGGAACATGGAGCCACAGCGGACCACAGGACTAATACTTAAATCTGAGAAGATGTGTAAGTAGTCTTGAATTCATAAAGGATTTAAGCGCCACAAGTTAATGATTGCATTAGCATGCAAAGGAACTAGCCTTTGAGCTGCTTTATACGTTCAAACATGTAATATTTACCTCAAATCTGGGCTGTTGAGATTTTTCCAAAAGTACAAAATTAACCTTACTTCAAAATTACATCATTGCCCGCAAAGTACTCCGAGATGCCTTGTTACTAAAAAAAAATTTGTATAAATGTAAGTCTTTTGCTTACTTATTTCATAAACAAACTTAAAAGAGAAGCAGTGAAAAGTTACATTGACATGTATACTTACGCAGGCAACTCATCTTTGGCTCTGACCAAGTTAAACTGGCTTGACAAGTGACATCATTTGGAGTGTTGTCATCCCAAGCGTAACCCGGCAAACATTTGTAGGAAACAACATCGCCCACAGAAAAATGTTGCCGAACGAGATACTGATCCAGTAGGACAGCACTTTTAACAACTGGAGGTTTTTGGCACTGATCTGCAAAGATAATAATTATTTTACAATTTATATTATATCTCACCATGATGGCAGTAATATATAGATTATAGATTTTCAACTTTCATCATCTTATTTCAATATCCAATACCTTCATGGACTAAAATTGTTTCCAATCAAAAAAGGAGAAAACATTGACTTAAGATTGGAGTAACGATCATCTGATGAAAAAGCATCAAGCTCATGAAAGTAAAGAGACAAAGAAAGACAATTTGAACAAAATTAATATTTTCTCAAATGGTACCGAAAGTCTATCAAGCCTGAAGAAACCTTTGTCTTCTATTTTTGATTAGGTCTTTCTGGACGTTTCAGACCTTAGGCTAAAAGTTGCTTACAGATTATCCTGCTTGAAATAAAAACAATGACACCAAGAATGGGGATGCACAATTAAACTGTATTTCATATAAACAGCTTTCAGACAGAGCAGAGAAAGAGAATGGATTTGTAACAGAATTATTTAGAAGGCTTTCTCTTTCTCTCTCCATATTTTCTTCTTAACCTCTCAAATGTGAGCATCAGTGAAAAAGCAAATCAGAGAAATAATAACAATTTCCCAAGAAATCAAGGGCTATTGCTGATGGTCAGAGACATCAACTCAGTGGTCCCAGGTTCAACTCTTACAACTCAAGTACTCCAGAACTTTTAAAATGCATTTTCTTTATTTTTCCTTTCTCCTAGACATCTTTTTTCTTCTTAAAAACATTAACCTTGTTTTTGTCTATGTCTTAATTATCATATTATATTGAAGTTCTTGAGGTTAGTAAATCATAAAATTTATCTTACTTTCATTCAAGAAACCTTGTAATTGGCCCTTAACTTTGACTAAGGATCTATTTTAATTGCAGTGTGATATAGTTGGACATTTAAAAGAAATGAAACATTAATTGCTACAGAGGGGAATTAAAAAGAGCAAGACAATTCATACCTTCTCAACCAGTTATTTCCACTTATGAAACGGTTAAACGTCCTTATCCTTTACTGTGCAACACATTATCATCAACTATAAAGAACACTTCCTATATAAATAAACAGGTACACTCATATTCTAGACTATGGAAAAGTCTAATAATGCAGATTCAGAAGTTCAAATCTCATTATGCCAGTTGGGAATTTAAATCAAGTTAATTGAGTACATTTGGAATCAAAATTAGTGCCAGTATTGGTAATGATATAAATACTGATTGTCAGTTAATCTAACTAGTTCACCAAGATTCTTTCGGGAAGGGAACCTGTCTGGTGTAGCCTAAATATAACTTCAGACAACAGCGCTGTACTCGATTCTTAACTGTACTCTTTATTGGCCTAACAAAGCACTCCTTTGTCAACATTATCTTCTCAAGAATAATCAGGGAAAAGCAGTAAGTACTTGGTCTGCCATATCCCATATAACCACCCACATCCCATCAACAAATTAAAATTAAAGCTGCAAAAATAGATGGAAGAAAGTGACACAGTATGAACAAAATATTAATTTTCAAGACACAAGCCTAAAAGCAATTGGACTAAACATTTGGGCTCTTCTTTATTTTAATGTTGATCACTATATAGCGCTCAGGATAAAATTAGTGTATTTTAACAGTTGGTTATATGTAAGAGAAAGCAAAACACTAAAACATTAGGTTGGAATCACAAACTTTAGGAAATTATTATTGAAGAAACAAATGTATATCAAATATACACATCATATATAATCTTTTAATTGACATTATCTGTCATATTAACAATTTACATTTCGATTCCTATAATACACCTTGAGGTTTGTTTTCCATTCTTCATTTTAATGGGGAGATGAGAAGTAGGGGCCACACTTTTAATATACAACTTAAATCTTTTCAGACAGAGATGAGGAGAATGCTTTTTTACCCTTAGTCTGTGGAACTCACTTCCCTAGAAAGCAATGGAAGCTCATGTAACTTGGGTGGATTTTTGATAGACAAGAGAATCAAGCATTGTGGGAGGCAGACAGGAAAATGAAATTGAGACAATAATCAGACCTGCCATGATGTTATCAAATGGTGGATCAGTTTCAAAGGACCGAATGGTCTAACTCTGCTTCTAAGTCCCATTTTTTATGTACTCTATTCTTAATCCTTTTTACATTTTCTGCAGAGCACATCTAAGGACACGGGTATTTGATCTGCCTCAAACCTTGTAGCAATGATCATTCTGAGCAAATCAAATCAGAAGGCAAAAGACAGTAATATATAAATAATTCTTACTCTGCACTTGTGACAAACCCCCTAATAGCAGTAAGGAGATCGAAGAACTCACAGGCTGGCAGATTTTGGAAAAATGCAGATGTTAACAGGGTGTTATTATGGGCAACTTCAACTTTCCCAATATTGATTGGAACTTCCTTAATGCAAGTGCTTTGGATGGAGCCATTTTTGACAGGTGTGTTCAGGAGGGTTTCCTGACTCAGTATGTGGACAGGCTGACAAGTGGGGAAGCCATTTTGGATTTGGTGCTCGGCAATGAGCCGAGACAGGTGTCAGATCTCGTGGTGGGAGATCCCTTTGGTGACAGTGACCACAACTGCCTCACAATAACCACAGCCATGGAGAGGGAAAGGAGCAGTTACCAAGGGAAGATGTTTAATTAAGGAAAAGGAAATTGTGATGCTTTCAGAGAGGAGTTGGGAAGTACAGATCGGGAACAATTGTTCCACAGAAAGGGCACGACAGACATGTGGAAACTGTTTAAGGAGTAGTTGTTGCAAGTGATACATAAATTTGTTTCTCTAAGACAGACAAGAAAGGGTAAGATTAGGGAGCATTGGATGACGAGAACAGAGGAGCTTCTCGTCAAAAGGAAACAGGCAGCTTACGTTATGTGGAGAAAGCAAGGATCTAGCACAACTTTAGGGTATTAAAGGCTTATTAGAAAGGAGCTCAAAAATGGACTGAGGAGAGCCAACAGGAGACATGGAAAAGGCTTGGCAGGAAGGATTAGGGAGAACCCCAAGGCATTTTACTCATATGTGAGGAATAAGAGAATGATCAGGGAGAAGGAGGGGCTGGTCAGGGATAGAATAGGGAACGTGTGCGTGGTGTCCGAGCAGATCGGGGAAAGCACTAAATGACTGTTTTGCTTCTGTTTTCACTCAGGAAAGGGACCTTGTTGTGAATAAGGACTTTGAGGAGCCAGGAAACAGGCTTGAACAGATTGAGATTGAGGAAGTTGATGTGCTGGAAACTTTGGCATACAATAAGACTGCTAGCTCATAGCGCCAGACCAGATTTATCCTAGGTTGTTCCGGGAAGTGAGAAAGGAGGTGGCTAAGCTGCTGGTGAAGATCTTTGCTTCCTCACTCTCCACAGGAGTCGTACCAGAGGGCTGGAGGGGGACGAATGTTGTCCCCCTTTTCAAGAAGTGTCACAGGGAAATCCCTGGTAATTATAGATTAGTCAGTCTTAGGTCTGTGGTCAGCAAGATTTTGGAAATAATTCTGAGGGATTGGATTTATGACTATTTAGAAAACCATAGCGTGATTAAAAGCAGTCAGCATGTCTTCCTGAGAGGCACGTCATGCCACACAAATCTGATTGAGTTCTTTGAGAAGGTGATGATACAGGTTGATGAACATTGAGCAGTGGATGTGGTGTATATTGACTTCAGCAAGGTATTTGATAACGTATGGGATACAGGGAGATTTGGCTCTCTGGATTCAGAATTGGTTGGCTGACAGAAGGCAGAGTGTTGTTGTAGATGGAAAGTATTCTGCCTGGAGATCAGTGGTGAGTGGTGTCCCACAGGGCTCTGTTCTTGAGCCTCTGCTCTTTGTAGTTTTTAATGACTTGGAAGAGGAGGTTGAGAGCGGAGTTAGTAAATTTGCCAACGTCACAAAGGTTGGAGGTGCCATTGATAGAATTGAGGGTTGTTGTAGGCTACAGCATGACATAGACAGGATGCAGAGCTAGGCTGAGAAATAGCAGAGGAGTTCAACCTGGATAAATGCGAAGTGATGCATTTTGCAATGTCCAACTTGAGTGCTAAATACAGGATTAAAGACAGATTCTTGGAAGTGTGTAAGAACAGTGGGATCTTCATGTTCAAGTACAGAGATCCCTCAAATTTACCACCAATTGGATAGTGCTGTTAAGAAAGCATATGGTGTTTTGGCTTTTATTTAACAGGGGGATGGAGTTTAAGAGCTTCAAGGTTTTGCTTCAGCTCTACAAAACCTGGTGATACCACACTTGGAATATTGTGTCCAGTTCTGGTCGCCCTACTATATGAAAGATGCGGAGGTTTTCGTGAGGATGCAAAGAAGGTTTACCAGGATGCTGCCTGGACTAGAGGGCTTGTGTTATGAAGAGAGGTGGACTAAGCTCAAATTTTTTTCTCTGGAGAGGAGGAGGAAGAGAGGTGACCTGATCGAGGTGTACAAATAAATGAGAGGCATGAATAGAGTCGATAACCAGAGCAGGATTGACTGCCATGAGGGGTCATAGTTTTAAGGTGTTACAAGGAAGGTATAGAGGAGACATCAGAGGTAGGTTCTTTACACAGAGAGTTGTGAATGAATGGTCTGCGTTGCCAGCTGTGGTGGTGGAAGCAGAGTCACTGGGGACTTTAAGTGACTGCTGGACATGCACATGGACAGCAGTGAATTGAGGGGTGCATAGTTTAGGTTATTTTATTTTAGGTTAGGAGTAATCCTCAGCACAACATAGTAGGCCAAAGGGCTGTACTTTTCTATGTTCTGTGTTCGATGTTCTAGGAGCTTTGCTTATCTCCTCCGCTGATGGCTTTGTTCAAATCTGGATCCTTTGTACCATGAGTAATATACGTACATCTGTAATTTCATATTCCATGACATGGATATTATGTTGGCTTAGTGGCAGGAAACAAAATGTTCATGGGTGTTTTTTTGAATTGGAAGCCTTTTCCAGTGGGATTCTTCAGCAACCAGTGCTCAAGGCCTCTGCTTTTTGTGGTGTAAATAATCATCTGTTTTTAAATGTAAGGGGCGTAGTCAAAATGTTTGCAGATGACACAACAAAATTGGTTACATGGTTGATAGTAAGACAGATGTTTTCTGCAGTCAAAAACTATCAACAGACTGATCTGATGGGGATAAAAGTGGCAAATGTAAGTCAACCCAACAAAATATGCAGTGATACACTGGAGGAGGTCAAACATGCAAAAGGAATAGACATTAACTGGGAGAACACTGATAGGGACCTTGGAGAGAATGTCCACAATTCCCTGAAGGTATCAGGACAGATTGAAAAGATCAACTAGGAGAAAGTGAGGACTGCAGATGCTGGAGATCAGAGCTGAAATGTGTGTAGCTGGAAAAGCGCAGCAGGTCAGGCAGCATCCAAGGAGCAGGAAAATCGACGTTTCGGGCATGAGCCTTTCTTCAGGAATGAGGAGGGTGTGCCAAGCAGGCCAAGATAAAAGGTAGGGAGGAGGGACTTGGGGGAGGGGCGTTGGGATTGCATTAGGTGAAGGAGGTTAAGGTGAGGGTGATAGGCCGGAGAGGGGGTGTGGACGGAGAGGTCGGGAAGAAGATTACAGGTCAAGGAGGGGGTGCTGAGTCCGAGGGTTGGGACTGAGATAAGGTGGGGGAGGGGAAATGAGGAAGCTGGAGAAATCTGCATTCATCCCTTGTGGTTGGATGGTTCCTAGGCGGAAGATGATGTGCTCTTCCTCCAGGCGTCATGTTGCCATGGTCTGGCAATGGAGGAGGCCAAGAACCTGCATGTCCTTGGCGGAGTGGGAGGGGGAGTTAAAGTGTTCAGCCATGGGACGGTTGGGTTGGTTGGTGCGGTTGTCCCAGGGGTGTTCTCTGAAACGTTCTGCAAGTAGGCGGCCTGTCTCCCCAATGTATTTACTGCATCTGCTGCACCCGATGTGGCCTCCTGTTCATTGTTGACAGGGTGTCCTGTCAACAGAAACTACTGAGAGGAGATGCAGTTCGGATGTAGGAAATTGTGAAGGGCCTTGATCAAATGGATGGAAACTGTCTGTTTACCTCAGCAGACAGGTCTGAAATTGAAGGAGCATGGATTTAAAGTGGTTAGCAGAAAAGTTAAAAGGGAGATGAGAACATATTTTTTACCCTAAATGTCTGGAACACTACTTTTCATCATTGATATAAATGATTTGGATGTGAGCATAAGAAATAGTTAGTAAGTTTGCAGATGACACAAAAATTAGAGGTGTTATGGACAGTGAAGAAGATTACCTCAGATTACAACAGGATCTTGATCAGATAGGCCAATGGGCTGAGAAGTGGCAGATGGGGTTTAATTCAGATAAGTGCAAGGTGCTGCATTTTGGGAAAGCAAATCTTAGCAGGGCTTATACACTTAATGGTAAGGTCCGAGGGAGTGTTACTGAACAAATAACCCCTTGGAGTGCTGGTTCATAGCTCCTTAAAAGTGGAGTCGCAGGTAGGTAGGATAGTGAAGGAGGCATTTGGTATGCTTTGCTTGATCATTCAGAGTTTTGAGTACCGAAGTTGGAAGGTCATGTTGCGGCTGTACAGTACATTGACTAGGCCACTGTTGGAATATTGCGAGCAATTCTGGTCTCCTTCTTATCAGAAAGGTGTTGTGAAACTTCAAAGGGCTCAAAAAAAAAAAGATTTACAAGGATGTTACCAGGGTTGGAGAATTTGAGCTACAGGAAGAGGCTGAACAGGCTGGGGCTGTTGGCCCTGAAGCGTTGGAGGCTGGGAGGTGACCTTATAGAGGTTTACAAAAATATAAGGGGCATGGATAGGATAAATAGACAGTCTTGTCCCTGGGGTTGGGAAGACCAGAATTAGAGGACATAGGTTTAGGGTGAGAGGGGAAAGATATAAAAGAGACCTAAGCGGCAACTTTTTAACACTGAGGGTGGTATGTGTATGGAATGAGCTGCCAGAGGAAGTGGTTAAGACTGGTACAATTGCAACATTTAAAAGGCATTTGGATGGGTTTGTGAATAGGTAAGATTTGGAGGGACATGGGCCATGCGCTGGCAGCAGAGACTAGCTTGGGTTGGAATATCTATCCGTGCTGTACAACTTTATGACTCTATGATTCTAATTGGCTGCAGATAGCACAGACACACACACCCGCAATTCACTTAAAAGGTGCCTGGATAACAAGTGCTACAACCTGCAAGGCTATGGACCAAATGCTGGAGAATGGGATTAGGCTGGTTGGTTCATCCTGGTTTGGTGCAGACGCTATGAGACAAGTACTCCATTTCTGTGTCATAAACATTCTACAATTTTATTCCATGAACCACTAGAAGACGAATACACTGTCACTGTGTATGATAACAAATAATAACTAAATTAAAGATAAGAAATGTAAATAAATATTCCATCAGGCACACTAATGTAATATATTATTTTCTGAATTGGGATTTTGTATACTACGTTGGTTTTGCTAATGCTGGGTATCAGGTCCTTTGTCCTGGTGAGCTGTTGTCTGAGAGTGGCTGTTGGTTTGTGTGTTTTACCATACATCAAGAACATTTCTGAACTGACAGCCAGACTACTACGACCACTAGGACTCATAACAGCACACAAACCAACAGCCACTCTCAGACAACAACTCACCAGAACAAAGGACCCGATACCCTGCATGAGCAAAACCAATGTAGTATACAAAATCTCATGCAAGGACTGCACAAAATACTACATAGGACAAACAGGAAGACAGCTAACAATCCGCATCCATGAACAACAACTAGCCACGAAACGACACGACCAGCTATTCTTAATAACCGCACATGCAGATGACAAGCAACATGAGCTTGACAACACTCCTATTATAAGACAAGCCAAACAGAGAACAGCCATGGAATTCCTAGAGGCATGGCACTCATCCACAGATTCTATCAACAAGCACATCGACCTGGACCCAATATACCGGCCACTGCAGCAGACAGCTGGAACTGACAACCGGAAGCGGCAGATTCAAACCATTATAAATGCCAGAGAAAAGATCACAGAAACGCTTCACAGGAGGCTCCCAAGCACTGAGGATGTCACCTAGACAGGGGACGAAATGTCTGCAACACAAATTCCCAGCACGGCGAACACAACCACAACAACGAGCACCCGAGCTACAAATCTTCACACAAATTTTGAATATAAATAGAAAGCAGGAGACAACAGCTTCGCTTCACTTGCAGGTCGCCACTGATGATGTTACCTAGCCAGGTAATGAAATGTCTGGATATCAAACCTACAACTCAGTGAGCAAACCTACACCCTCAACCTCAACCTGAGCTACAAACCTTCACAGACCTTGCAAGTGAAGTGAATTTTATGGAAATGATCAGGGCGCTAGCCAGTGAATAGGATTTCCCTGGGATCAGGATTTTTGGCAGGTTTGTAATACACCACACACCAAGTATTGCTCATGTTAGACGTCACACGGCACCAGATTATAGTCCAACAGGTTTAGTTGCAATCACAGGCTTTTGGAGCACTGCTCCTTCATCAGGTAAAGTGGGGACAACTGCACAGGCACAGAATATGTAGTTAGGGAGATAATGGCAAGATAATTCCAGGTAATTAAGAGTGTCAACAGATAAGTACAAATAGTGTATTGTTACCTGGTGAGGACACGATTGAGCCAATGGGTGGTTCCTTGGATTCAGAAACACACCCAGATGAGAAGACAGTGAATGTAGAAGGTAACAACTTATTCAAAACTGCATGAAACCTACTCTGATTACATAAAACTACTGGAGAATCTCAGAGTTGATGAAGAGGAAGAACTGTTTGTCAGCAACCTATATGCAGAAGCTAATTCCAAGTCTTCAATGAATGTTTTCAAAGGGCAGTCTGAGCAGATGTAGAACAGCCAATGATATTACCTTGGTGGATTGTGGAAGTAGGATGTAAGAAGGGAATGCAGTGTTGTTGGTTCTCTGAGGCTATAATCAGAACAATGTGAATATGACCAGGTGAGTGCAGCCCCACGGAAATGGACAATACAGGAATATTATTAGAGGAGGATTGTGTCATGGATCATGTCAATGGTGACAGGAAGATCAAGGGGGATGAGGAATTATATTCAACATGATCAAAGTCACAGGAATTGTTATTTATAACATTGCTTAAAATTGTTCATTAGTTCTTTGACAGGACCAAATGTCTAATTAAAGAGATTAAATCATGGAGTTCTATGAAATCTGGAAACGTAATAGAGAGATGACGATGTGTTCGAGAAAAAGGACTGGACTGAGATAGGATGGCAGAACGGTCAAATGTTGGAGTGCAGAGGAGAAGATTTATGAAAATGAATGTTCCACATAAAGTTTAGAGTACTTCAGAATGGAAAAATCTGCATTAGGCAGTGCACAGCTTTAAGATTAATGCCAGTTGGAATTGGTGCTATTTAGGAACTTAAGAGCTTTGGTATTCTCTGGATGGCTGAGGAGAATAGATTCTTATTAGTCAACAGAATCCAAAGTTATGGAGTTATACATGAAATTAAGGAATGCGAAATACCAACAGATTAGCTACAATCATATTTTATAGAACAGAAGAGTTGAGGGATCAAATGGGTCTAAGTTTACTCTAATTTTGTATGTTCTTGCACATGTTCAAATGACATATTGTCCTCAGTGACTGATCCACATGCAAAAGTAGCCAGTGAAAATGTAGGATCATTGTTTGTTAAATTAATTCATTAATTTATTGAGTGCATAACATAATAAAAGAAATGTTACTTTGGTTAAAAGAAAAGAAATTTACAGAGATATTAAAAGCCACTCTGTTTTGGAGAGCTGCAAAGAATGTATGTTGTTTGCAGTGCAATTCCATAGCAGTTGTGAGCGTAACCCAGTGAAAATAGAAATGAAATCTCGAACCCAATAATCATGTCAGCATTCATAGATCAGATACAGCTTCAAACCTTTTCACACTAACTAGCTTTATCATGTCCAAAAGATGTGTTTCTATTTCAAATGAAATTTATCTTGTTCAGGTTATGTCAAATAAGTTACCTGTAATATTAATCCAATACCAATCATCAATGATAGTAGAACAGATTAACAAAACTGAAGGTTTTCAAACTATGAAACATTTTATGTAATTTTAAACCATATTTCAGGAAGTTTAGATTATCTTTTGTCTCCACCATAAATTCCATCCTTCAGCCAATGGTTCCATTTGTTCCCTGGCATCTGTTTGAGGTTAAAACTGTTTGCAAACTTGATGTCACACTTGATCCTGAGATGATCCTCTAAATATCACTGTGAATTGCTAACTCCATCATTACTTCACCCAATTCTGCCCTTTCTGGATCATCTTCTGTTTAAATGCTTGCTTACCCCTTTGTTACCTTTAGACTTGACTATTCTGGCTAAAGGCAAAGTCACCATATTCCCAGCAGACCATACGGCTGCTGTCTTGTAGAGAGTCAACTAGTGTTGAGTCTAACCTGACCGTCATCACACTTCAGATGAAGGGTGAGGTTGAAGGAGCAGGACCATCTTGATAAACTCAGCTGGTGTAGGAATGAATTGATGATTCTAACCATTCCTTGACTGGTTGTAGCTATGTGACAACTCTCCCGACTTTTGCACAAACCACCCGATGTTAATTAAGGACGATTTTGCAGGATCATTTAAGGTTGTATGTGCTATTGTCATTTCCAGTGCCTTGGTCAATGCAAGGCGTTCTGTCAGTTTCATTCTTTTTATCAAATTTTGTAGTGATTTGATGCAACTAAGTGACTTGTTAGTCCAATGATCATTCACACAAACACCTACTTTATTGGGGATCTAGAGTCACATGCAGGCCAGACCAGATGAGGATGCCATATTTTCCTTCCCTGAAGTGCATTAGTGAACCAGATGGGTTTTTATGGCATTAATCTGCCTTTTAATTCCAGATTCATTTCATTGAATTCTGATTTCACCATTCGCCTGGTGGGATTCAAATCCAGTTTGTTTTTTAAACCTATTTAATTAACCAGATGAGAGATGTTATTGCACACCCCTGCAGCAGGTGAGACTTGAACCTGAGCCTGATTTTCCAAGGGTAGGGACACTGGAATTACATTGTGCCACAAGAGAGCTCCTAAGGCTCCCAGAGTATTAGCCTGGGTCTCCAGATGCTAGTAATAAAAATATTATGGCACTGCCTCTCATTTTATTATGAGATGTGCTATCAAATATTAAGTTGTAAATTAATCTACAGTTGGACTTGTGAAAGGCAATTTTAATCAAAAAAAAATCACTGGCTGAAACTTAAGATGGCTGAAACGAATTGTGAAGCTCTATTCCACTTCATGGAAAAGTAAATAGGCTCCAATAGAGTCAACCTCACCTCTCAAGGTGTAGACAGCTCTCCCAACTCATTAAGGTGAAGGATGTATCAATGAGCAGTCAATGGCAGGAACACTAAAACCTTAACCAAACCAGAGAGCAGTTACAGAATCAGAGAGATGTACAGCATGGGAACAGACTCTTCAGTCCAACTTGTCCACGCCGACCAGATATCCCAACCCAATCTAGTGCCACCTGCCAGCACCTGGCCCATCTCTCTCCAAACCCTTTCTATTCATATACCCATCCAGATACCTTTCAAATGTTGCAATCATACTGGCCACTACAACTTCCTCTGGCAGCTCATTTCATACACGTACCACCCTCTGCGTTAAAATGTTACCCCTTAGGTAACTTTTATATCTTTCCCCTCTCACCATAAACCTATGCCCTCTAGTTCTGGTCTCCACCACCCCAGGGAAAAGACTTTGTCTATTTCTCCTATCCATGCCCCTCATGATTTTATAAACCTCTACAAGGTCACCCCTCAGCCTCTGACACTCCAGGGAAAACAGCTCCAGCCTATTCAACCTCTCCCTATACCTAAAATCTTCCAACATGCTTATAAAATTTTCTAAAACCTTTCAAGTTTCACAACAACCTTCTGATAGGAAGGAGACCAGAAATGCATGTAATATTCTAACAGTGGCCTAACCAATGTCCTGTACAGCCACACCATGACCTCCCAACGCCTGTACTCAAAACTCTGACCAGGAAAGGAAAGCATATCAAATGCCTTCTTCACTACCCTATTTACCTGCTACTCCACGTTAAAGGAACTATGAACCTACACTCTGAGGTCTCTTTGTTCAGCAACATTCCCTAAGACCTTACCATTAAATGTATAAGTCCTGCTAAGATTTTCTTGCCCAAAATGCAGCACAACACATTTATCTAAATTAAACTCCATCTGCCACTTCTCAGCCCATTGGCCCATCTGGTCATTATCCTGTTGTAATCTGAGGTAACCTTCTTCGCTGTCCACTACACCTCCAATTTTGATGTAATCTACAAACTTACTAACTATACCTCTTATCCTCACATCCAAATCATTTATATAAATGACAAAAAGTAGCGAACCCAGCAGCAATCCTTGTGGCACTCCACTGGTCGCAGGCCTCCAGTCTGAAAAACAACCCTCCACCACCACCCTCTGTCTTCTACCTTTGAGCCAGTTCTGTATCCAAATGATTAGTTCTCCTTGTATTCCATGAGATCTAATCTTGCTAGACAGACTCCATGAGAAGCCTTGTTGAAGGCCTTACTGAAGTCCACTTCGATCACATCTAACACTCTGCCCTCATCAATCCTCTCTGCTACTTCTTCAAAAAACTCAATCAAGTTTGTTTCATGATTTCCCATGCACAAAGCCATGTTGACAATCCCTAATCAGTCCTTGCCTTTCCAAATACATGTACATCCTGTCCCTCATGATTCCCACCACCGACATCAGGCTCACTGGTCTATAGTTCCCTGGCTTGTCCTTACCACACTTCTTAAACTGTGGAACCACAGTAGCCAACCTCCAGTCTTCCGACACCTCACCTGTGACTATCGATTATACAAATATCTCGGCAAGAGACCCAGTAATCACTTCCCTAGCTTCCCACAGATTTCTAGGGCAAACCTGTTCAGATCCTGGTGACTTATCCACTTTCATGGCATTTCAAGGTATCCAGCACTTTGTCCTCTGTAATATGAACATTTTTCAAGATGTCACTATCTATTTCCCTACGTTCTATATCGTCCATATCCTTCTGCATAGTAAACACAGATGCAAAATACTCATTTAGTATCTCCCTCATTTCCTGTGCTCCACACAAAGGCCACCTTGCTGATCTTTGAGGGGCTCTTTTCTCTCTCTCTCTCATTACCCTTTGGTCCTTAATGTATTTGTAAAAACCCTTTGGGTTCTCTTTCACTCTATTTTCCAAAGCTATCTCATGTCTCCTTTTTGCCCTCCTGATTTCCCTATTAAGTATACTCCTACTGCTTTTATACTCTAAGTATTCACTCGATCTATCCTGTCTATACCTGACATGTGCTTAGTTCTTTTTCTTAACCAAACCCTCAATTTCTTTAGTCATCCAGCATTTCCTACACCCATCAGCTTTCCCTTTTCACCCTTCTTTCAGGGTGAAAGGACTCCCTCAAAGAATATACTTTCTCTGGACTCTTGTTATCTCATTTATGAAGGCTTCCTATTTTCCAGCTGTCCCTTTACATGCAAACTTCTTCCCCAATCAGCTTTTGAAAGGTCTTGCCTAACACCATCAAATTTGGCCTGTCTCCAACTTAGAACTTCAACTTTTAGATCTGGTCTATCCTTTTCCATCACTATTTAAAAACTAATAGAATTATGGTCACTGGCCCCAAAGTGCTCTTATGTGATATAACCTTTTGTGTGAAAAGTTGAACTGAGTCTTGACCACAGACTCTGCGCAGTTATTGCAATTAGCTGCCCCCCTCATATTCTCTCTCTCTCTCTCTCTCTCTACACAACAGCCCATCTAAGCATTGAACCCTGCTTTGTTAAGAAAGAAACACATGTGTACATTCTTACAAGAGGCAACATCTACTGAAAGCCACTGGAGTTCTACAAATATTTTACAGGGAGGCAAAGGACATACCAGCTGCAACTTGAAACACTACTCACCATTGCAATCTGTTTTCCCCAAACCAGACTGAGGAAACAATAAAATCAGTTAATCCTCATTACCTAGTTCAATTCTAGTCATTTTACATTTAGAAGGTTATTAATGCAATTTGCAGGAACTTGCCAATGTGAGAACGCATTCAGGCTTGGGCACTTTATCCTTTTAAACTCCCCAACAACGGTAACGCTTGGAACAAGCACGTTTAGTGATAAAATGTAATTGTAAGACAATAGGAGAAATATAGCCTGGCTTTCAGCCCCATCTGTCCTGGAAGTGTACTCAATTATAAAGCAAAATTATAATTTTAATCTTATATAATTCCCTAATAGAAAAAATGCACAATAAATGTGAGAGCTGGTGAAATGCTGACCTTACCTGGATTGTCAGTGAAACACAAAGTCACAAAAACTGCAACAATTAGGAAAATTTCCTGCCACATTTTCGCTCTAATGAGCTTGGATTCAGTGTTGTATGTTTAGAATCTGCTGCCTGTAACAATATACCACGGGACCAATATGTGTTTCTCCTTTCTGGTGGTAATATTAACGTCAGAATTAACCCTGAATCCGATGCTTCATTTGATTCGCTAATTCCTAAAACGACGTTGTTGTTTTTGGTTGCTCGTATCTGCTTGTAACAAAAGTTTTTAGTAGCGAGTGAGCTGATTGCAGTTAGCAGAAACTGTCTGTCATTATTTTTCCCCTTCCTGTAAACTCAACTGGACCCCACCCTATGCTTGCTTTAAAAAGTTATCGTGCACACCAGGGCTCATTGGTTCCTGAAAGCAAAGATAAAGACAGAAGTGACGCACTTTAAAAATAATTTCCACTTGTTGAGTCCGCTTTTGAAACCAAAGCCTTTGCATTGCCTGTCAGTTTATTTTTCACTTTTCACACTTGATAAAATCATGGTTATATGGAATGCAACATTATAGTACAAGACTAACAGCCATGTAATATTCCTTATGCACTACTACAGATCTGATGTATTACTATTGTATACAGTGCCTACAATTCTATAATAGAACTCTCCACAAACATGGATGTACAACACTACTGAACACAATCTACAGTTCTGAAAACTTACAATGCCTACTGTTCTGAAAAACAACATCCACAGATATATGATATGACTAGACACTATCTGCGCATCTATCATTCTACTATAGTTATGAATTACAAGAATTAGCTTTATTGTCACATGTACTCACATGAGTACAGTGAAAAGTTTGCAAGTTGTAAGAAACTAAATAATGAAGTCAATGTGACTAAGGGGAAGAGGAGGCAGGGAGCAGATGATGAATGCAAAGGGGCTAGTGGTCTGAGGTGCATTTGTTTTAATGCAAGATGTATAGTAGGTAAGGCAGATGAACATAGGGCTTGGATTAGTACCTGGGAGCATGATGCTATTGCTATTACTGTGACTTGGTTGAAGGAGGGGCATGATTGGCAGCTAAAGATCCCAGGATATCGACACTTCAGGCAGGGGTAGAGTGGGAGGTAAGAGGGGTGGAGGAGTTGCATTACTGGTCAAAGAAAACATCACAGCTGTGCTGAAGTCAGGCACAAGACCTGAGCAGTGAGGCAATATGGGCAGAGTTCAGAAATAGGAAGGATGTGGTAACAATGTTGGGGCTGTATTACAGGGTTCCCATCAGCAAATGTGAGATAGAATATGTAAACAGATCATGGAAAGATGGAGGAGCAACAGGGTGGTGGTCAGAGGCGATTTTAATTTTCCCAGCATTGACTGGGATTCACTGAGTGTTAGAGGTCTACATGGAGCAGAATTTGTAAGGAGCATCCAGGAGGATTTTCTAGAGCAGTGTGTAACTGGGCCAACTCTGGAAGGGGCCATACTGGACCCGGTGGTGGGAAATGAGCACAGCCAAGTGGTTGATGTTTCAGTTGGGGATTACTTTGGGAATAGTCATCACAATTCCATAAGTTTTAGAATACTCATGGGCAAAGAGGAGAGTGGTCCCAAAGGAAGAGTGCAAAATTGGGGAAGGCCAATATACCAAAATTCAGCAGGAGCTGGGGAATGTCAATTGGGAGCAGCTGTTTGAAGGTAAATCCACATTCGATATGTGGGAGGCTTTTCAAGTGAGGTTGATTAGAGTTCAGGAGAGGTATGTTCCTGTGAAAGTAAAGGATTTAAATGGCAAGGTTAGGAAACCATGGATGACAGGGGAAATTGTGAGACTAGCTAAGAGAAAAAAGGACATGTACATTAGGTCTAGGCGACTGAAGACAGACAATGGTTTGGAAGAATATCAGGAAGTAGGACTAATCTGAAATGAGGAATTAAGAGGGCTAAAAGGGGTCATGAGAGATCTTTAGCAAATAGGGTTAAGGAAAATCCCAAAGCCTTTTTTTCATATATAAGGAGCAAAAAAGTAATTAGAGAATACTTGGCTGAATGTTTATATTGGAGTTCCACAAGGGTCTGTCTAACAACTCTTACTTTTCATGATACATATTATTAGCTTAAAAATTCGAGCACAAGGCACAATTTCAAAATATATGGATGACATGAAACTTGAAAGTATGTGAACCATGAGTAGGATAGTTTGGAATTTCATAAAGGCATATGAAAGTTGGTAAAATGGGTCAGCAAGCAGCAGTTGAAATTTAATAGGGAGAAATGTATAGTGATTGATTTTGTTGGAAGAACACAGAGATAAAATAACTGGTATAATTCTAAAGGAGCGCAATGCTAGTGAACCTATGTATTGATATATGCAAATCATTTAAGGTGACAGAAACATGAACAGTGTTCAATAAAGCATAATATATGAACATATGAATTTGAAGTAGAAATTGGCAATTCAGCCCCTCGAACATGTTCGACCTGTTAATAAAATTGAGGTGATTTGATTTTCATCTCAAATACATATTCCCAACTACCTTTGATGACCTTTCAAACTTCCTAGCTGAATTAGAATCTGACTGCCTCTACCTACCAGTTTATTTTATTAAATGTTATTAATGAACTCAAATTTGTTCAGAAGTCTAAATTTAGAAACAAATACAAATTGTTTCCAATAAATACTCATAAAGTCATAGTTATAGAGATGTACAGAATGGAAACAGACCCTTCAGTCCAACTCATCCATGCAGACCAGATAGCCCAACCCAATCTAGTCCCACATGCCAGCACCCGGCCAATATCCCTCCAAACCCTTCCTAGTCATATACCCATCCAAATGCCTCTTAAATGTTGCAATTGTACCAGCCTCCACCACTTCCTCTGGCAGCTCATTCCATACACACACCACCCTCTGTGTGAGAATGTTGTGGCTTACGTCTCTTTTATATCTTTTCCCTCTCACACTTAACCTCTGCCCTCTAGTTCTGGACTCCTCCACCACAGGGAAGAGACTTGTCTATTTACCCTATCCATGTCCTCCATAATTTTATAAACTTGTATAAGGTCACCCCTCAGCCTCTGACACTCCAGGGAAAATAGCACCAGCCTATTCAGCCTCTCCCTGTTTCCTGATGAAGGGCTTATGCCCAAAATGTCAACTCACATGCTCCTCAGATGTTGCCTGACCTGCAGTGCTTTTCCAGCACCACAAGTTTCAACACTGACTCTCCAGCATCTGCAGTCCTCACTTTCTCCAAACCTGGCAACATCCTTGTAAATATTTTCTGAACCTTTTCAAGTTTCACAACATATTTCCTATAGCAGAGAGATCTGAACTGAAAGCAAAATTCCAAATGTGGCTGAACCACTGTCCTGTATAGCCACATGACCTTCCAACTCCTATATTCAGTGCGCTGATCAACATAGGCAAGCATACCAAACATCATCTTCATGACCCTGTCTCCCTGTGATTTCACTTACCAGGAACGATGAAGTCCAAGGTTTCTTTATTTGGCAACACTCCACAGGACCTTACCATTAACTGTATTAATCCTGTCCTGATTTGCCCAACCAAAAAGGAACACCTCACATTTATTCAAGTTAACCTTCATCCACCAGATTAATGGAAATTGGAACAATTTTTAAACTTGCTGATGGCATGGAACTTGGAAATGTACCAAGCATTGAGGATGATAGTAATATATTCCAAAAGAGCATGGACAGTTTAGTGGACCATGTGGATATATGGCAGAAATTTGTGAAGTGATATATTGTGACAGGCAAAATATAGAAGCAATACATATCAAATAACACCAACTTGTGCTTGTTCACAAATTTTTGAAAATTAACACAACATTCAATAAAGTATGTGGGATTCTGGGTACTATAAATATTATAACAGAGAATATAAAGACAAGGAAAAGTGTTTTAACATTGATTTTACTCTACATGTCCATTGTATTTACAGTAACCACACTTATAAGACAAGAAAGGCTTCTGAGAAGGTGCAGAAGACTTTTATTAGAATAGTTTTAGGATGAAGGATTGTAGTTACGTAGACTAGATACCTTGGGATCAATCTCATAGAGCAGAAAAGGCTGAAGGAGATTTGATAAAGGTGTTGGTGTCAATGTTTTGAATGGTTGATGGCTGATAAAATGCATTGTTGGTGATTGGCAAAAGAACCAAAGATGACATGGCAAAAGGAACACAAAACATAGGAATTACACATACCTCTGCAATGCGTCATTGTGTGTGAAGAAAATTTCTGGGGAGAATTGTCGAGCTGTATTGCCTTAGTTTTGTTTAGAAAATAATTCCCTTTTGTCCTGGCAATGCTGGAGACTTATTTCCAACAGAGCTAGATGTTAAATTCTCCACCTCCATCTTTAAAATGAATACATAGGAAATTACAGTTGTGACCCATTTTCCCCTTAAGCACTCCTCCCATATTCCAGCAGCATTACAGTCAAAATTGTATGCAAGTCTTGCAACCAAATGTAAAGTTAAAACAATGTCAAGAAAGCTCCTGTTAGAAGTGGCTCGTGTTATTATATTACCACGTAATTTGTAATTTTTAATTTGCAGGCCACCATAATACAAAAAGATATACTTAATAATGCAGATACATAATACTCACTCAAAGTTCATTAGTGCATTATAAGGACAAAATTCATGTTTGTGTATTCAAACAAAATCTGCAAACAACAGGCTTTAATTCTTCATGCAAAGTTTTCTCCTTTCCTTATTTTTAAATAAATGACTGCAATGGGATGTCAAATCATCAAGGAAGATAATGTAATAAAGGCAAAGTACCAGCTTCTTGAAACTGAACATGAAATCCTTAGTTTGAGAGAAACCCTTCTTTAGAATGTAGAGCAGTATGTGGATGCAAATAATCTTTAAAATTTCCTGCACTTTATTCAACATCATGCCAGTTAGAATTAATCATTCAATATTGCATATCAAAATCTTAATCATACTAAAAAAACTCAAATTATAAGTGTGCGAATTTAACCTGTCCTCAAGGGGAGGTGATAGGCTAGTGATACTATTGCTGGATTTTAATCCAAAGATCCAGATCATGCTCTGGGTCCTAGATTCATATCCTATCAGGGCAGATAGCAGATTTAGAATTCAGTCAAAAAAAAATCTGGAATTAAGTATCTAAAGATGATCGTGAATTGATTGTTGGAAAAAATCCATGTTGTTCACGAATGCCCTTTAGTGAAGGAAGCTACCATCTTTACCTGGTCTGGCCTACATGTGACTCCAGAGCCACAGCAATGTGATTGACCTTTAAACTACCTTCTGGGCGCTTAGGGATGGGAATAAATGCTTCCCTGGGCAGCAATGCCCTCACCCCATCAATGAATGTTTTAAAAATTAATTGTAGTATTAGCATTTTGCTATTTGGTCTCTGTATTTCTATATGGTCTATGTAGAATAGTTAGGATAAATTTAACAAAAATGAGGAATGCATGGAAAGAATGTTTCTTTTTTTTTTCAAAATCAAATTCTGTGAATGTTTGAAATGCTTTAATTTCCTTGCAGAAAGGTTGATCTTTTGAAAATTGTGACTCTGTTTGTTGAGCTCCTTGGGCACACTGACACCTACTCTCCTCCTTTCAATGAGGCCTTCAGTATGTCCTGAAATTGTGTTTTCTATCCACAAGATTGGGTGTCAACCTTATGTTTTGAAAAGGCTATCTGTCAAAGTCATTTATTTGGCATAAATATCTTCCATGTTCAGAAAACTTCATGTGCAGTTGCTGTGTATTTGCATTTACTTTCTCAATTACAATTTCTGTCTTCATTTACGTTACTTGTCACTGTCTAATTACAGGCATTAATCACATAATGGCGCAGTTGTATCTGTTTCCTACAAAATATTGTCTGAAACAATTTCACACCTTCTTTGCAGCAATTGAAATCGCATTTCGATTAGATATTGAAAATAAGCAATGAACAGTTTTTTAAAAAAAAACATTACAATAAAGTAATTAAATTCACCCATTCCCTTCAATTTTCCAAACCACAACCTTTCTCACCATTCAGAGTTGGACTTGATGCTTGCACAATGCTGTTCCTGGGTCTATTAATCCTCTGGGATGTTTAAATGCAACAGTCATTGTTAACTGTGGGTCTAATTCAGTAATTGTTAGTTAGAAATCATGTCCAGTGGTGCAGCAGGTAAAAATAATTCATTTAATGCTGGTTTACAGCTATTCCTGGCTTGTTCCCTTGGATTAAGAGTATCAACATTATTAAGGTGGACACCATGGCACAAGAAATCCTGGTTCAAAATGGCACATAGCAGAAATGCAACATTAAAAAAAAAACTCAATAATTCTGGTAAATTGCTACCTTCGGCCAAACAAAAATGAAATGGAATCTTAGTTTAACTTAGGAACCTTATGTAATTACTAATGAGCTCGCAAATGGAAAATAATTCTTAGACACCATCATGGCCTGTTGAAGATGAAGTGTGAATGCCAGTGGTGTGTGTGGGTGGGAGATAGCTTCACACCACATTCCATTGTGCCACAGCATCTTTGTGCAATGTGCTCTGCCCAACTGGGAAAAACAAAGAAGGTACATGATCGATCCTGAAGAGCTGGGAAAGCAACAGCAGTATTCTTCAGAGGAAGGTGAAGGCATTAAGCAAGCAAAACATCACATACAGCACAACAGCTATGTAACATTTGGGGTAACAAGCCACTCTTGCAGCTGCCATTACTTTAACAGTTGGTCAGATAGGTGGTGATGTACAGACAATACATTTATGATGGTGAGATTCAATTTCCAGTGAAGTATCATCTGTTCTACTCATAAAGAAGATTAGTTTTGCTTTCTTCCCACAACATCTACTGTGAAGGTCTATTCTGGTCTGGCAACATTTGACCTGGTGCACAACCAGGCTTCAAATATAATGACATAAAACAAAATTGCTGAGCCTACTTGGACGTTCTCGCATGCAATAGTTCACCAAGGGCTTGAGAATTGTAGACTACAGTTATTAAATGATGTGTTATGAAGATGTGGGTGTAACTTTAAGAGAGTTAAAAGCTAGCCGAACTACCTGACACAACACCAAGTGTTCTGAACAAGATATAATGTAACATTTGGCTGAAGAAGGTTCTCCCTATCTCTATTCTAAAAGGCCATAGGGTCCTAGTCTTTCTTACCAATGGAAACATCTTCCCAATATCCACTCTGTCCGGGCCATTCAATATTTTGTATGTTTCAATTAGATCCCCCCACAACATTCTCAACTCCAAGTAAAGACCAGAGTCCTCAAACGTTCGTCATATGTTAAGTTTTTCATTCCAGAGACCATTTTTGTCAACCTCCTCTGAACGTGCTCCAAGACCAGTACATTCTTCCTGAGGTATGGGGCTCAAAACTGCATACAGTACTTCGAAAGTGGTCTGATTAGAGTGTTAAAGAGCTTTGGAAGTACATCCCTGCTTTTATGTTCAAGTCCTCTCAAAATAAATGCCATCATTGCATTTGCCTTGCTAACTACTGACTCAACCTGCACATTTATCTTGAGAGAATCCTGGACTAAAACTCCCAAGTCTCTTTGCATTTTAGACTTCTGAATTTTCTCCTCATTTAGAAAATAGTCCATGCATCTACTTTCCCACCAAAGTGCATGACCTGACACTTTCTCAAGTTGTACTCCACCTGCCACATTTTTTGCCCACTCTCCTAACCTGTGAAAATCCTTCTGCACCCTCTCTGCTGCCTCAATCCTACCTATCCCTCTACCTATCTTTGCATCATCTGCAAACTTAGCCAGAATGTCCACCATTCTTTCATCTAGATCATTAATATATAAAGTGAAAAGGTATGGTCTCGAAACTGAGCCCTGTGGAACACCACTCGTCACCAGCTGCCTTCCTGGGAAGGACCCTTTTATCCCCATTCTCTGCTGTCTGCCAAACAGCCAATTTTTCAACCATGCTTGCCTCTAATACCATGGGTCCTTATCTTACTCAGTAAACTCGTATGTGGCACCTTGTCAAAGGCCTTCTTGAAGTCCAGGTAGATAACATTCATTGACTCTCATTAATCTAATCTGCTCATTACTTCCTCAAAGAATTCTAGAATATTTGTCAGGCATGAACTCCCCATGATGAAACCATGCTGAATTTGTGTTATTTTACCATGAACTTCCAAATGTTCAGAAATCTTATCCTTCATAATGTTTCTGTGCTTTATAACTCTCTGACCTCCATTTAGAGGAGTTAAAATGTGAGATTAACCAGGAATACGTATAGTCAAATTTACATATAAAAAAACCCAGATAAAGATTTCAGCAACAGGTAAATAGAGGTAAGGACAAACTTGAGCAATGTTGCCCAATTAGAAAAAGGTGATTTTACTGATGGTAGGAATATGACTGCAAGTTCACCTCTCGGTCAAATATGACACCAAAGTTATGATCAGCTTGGTTCAGCCTCAAAGAGTTGCAAGGGAGAGGGAATAACAAGCGAACAGAATTTGCAGAGGGAGTTTGAAGCCAATTAGTTATGTCTTTAAGGTTTTAGTTGTAGGAAATGTTTGCTTATGCAGCACTAGATCTTGGACAAACATCTGACAACATGTGGATTAGTCATGAGAGGTAGTGGTGAGATTGAGCCTAGATGTCATCATCATACCTGGAAATTAGGTGTTTTCAAATGATGTCACTGAAAAACAGCATGTCGATGAAATCAAGGAAAGAGCTAACGGTAGATACTTAGGAAACAACATAAGGTAATGGTGCAAGAGTTTGAACAGAAACCATGGCAATTGATAGCCTGCCTGTGCTCAGATTGACAAGAATGGGATCAGACATTGATTCTATATCCCTTTTGAAAATTATGAAAACTGCAGTTCACTTATTAGACAAATAGCAGGAAAATAACATTGACTACCAAGTGCTTAAAAAGCATGGTGGAAACAGATTTAACAAAGGAAAGGAGACTTATACACTTCATGGGAACAAAGAGACCTTGGAGTACAGGTTCATAACTCCTTGAAAGTGGAGTCGCAGGTAGATAGGATAGAGCACAAAGCGTTTGGTATGTGATTCTTTCTCGGTCAGAGTATTGAGTATCGGAGTTGGGAGGTCCTGTTGTTGAAGTACAGGACATTGTTTAGGCCACTTTTGCAATATTGAGTGCAATTCTGATCTCCTTCAGATCAGAAGGATGTTGTGAAACTTGAAAGGGTTCAGAAAAGATTTATAAGGAAATTGCCAGGGTTGGAGGATTTGAGCTTTTGGGAGAAGTTAAGTAGCCTGGGCCTGTTTTCCCTGGAGCGTCATAAGCTAAGGGGTAACCTTATAGTGGTTTATAAAATCATGAGGGGCATGGATTGGATAAATAGACAAGGTCTTTTCCATGGGGTTGGGAGTCCAGAACTAGAGGGCATAGGTTTAGGGTGAGAGGGGAAAGATATAAAAGAGACCGAAGGGGCAACCTTTTCACACAGAGGGTGGGACATGTATGGAATGAGCTGGCAGAGGAAGTTGTGGAGGTGAGAACAATTGCAACATTTAAAAGGCATCTAGATGGGTATATGAATAGGAAGGGTTTGGAGGGATTTGGGCCGGGTGCTGGCAAGTGGCACTAGATCGGGTTGAGATAACTGGACGGCATGGACTAGATTATGATTTGGAGATGCCGGTGTTGGACTGGAGTGTACAAAGTTAAAAATCACACAACATCAGGTTATAGTCCAACAGGTTTAATTGGAAGCACACCAGTTTGGTCTCCCACCTGATGAAGGAGCGTTGTTCCGAAAGCTAGTGTGCTTCTAATTAAACCTATTGGATTATAACCTGGTGTTGTGTGATTTTTAACTTTGGACTAGATTAGGTTGGGATATCTGGTTGGCATGAATGAGTTGGGCCAATGTTTCTGTTCCTGTGCTGTATATTTCTGTGACTCTTTGACTCTAAATGGGTGTTATGGATGAACTGCAGTGGGTGTGTGAGGATGGTGCAAGACAGGTGAGTGTGACAAGTCATCACAGGTGGAAAATGAGAAGGGGGAGGAAGTCGTGTAGTAGAAATTACATTAGATGAGTAATATAGAACCCCAGACGAATGCTCTGAGCAAGTGGATTTCAGTCTCACCAGTGGATGGCAACATTTGATTTCAGTAAAAATTTGGATCAAAACTACTGTTAATTTTGTTTAAAAAAAAACCCAAAAGGTTCATTCATGTCCTTTTGGTAGGGAAATCTGCCTACCTTACCTGGTTTGGTCCTTTTGTGACTCCAGATGCACAGCAATGTCATAAACTTTTAACTGCCCTCTGGGAAATTAGGGATGGGTAATAAATACTGTCCTACTCAATGGTATCCACAGAGCATGAAAAAAAGTAAAAGCTATCCTGGCGAGGCTGGGTGCAAGCAACGGGAGAAAGAGAAAGCATGTGGAATGAACTTAAAAGCTCAGTGAAAGAATTACTTAAAAAGAAATATGTTAAATGATTTGTTTTGTGTTATTTTATGATTCTAGCCTTAGCTATGCTGCTTCAGCAAAGTTGCTCTGGTGAATCAGCCTGGTGCTTTTTTTATTTTAATTGAATAAATTCCTATTTTTGATTATGAAAGATTTAATTCTTTAAAAATTCATCTTTGGTGATACATCTACTGGGCTTATCCCTTTATCTCACCATGACGCGGAAGGTTGAATCCCTCTATTAACTAAACCAAATAGCCAGAAAAGCTTGCTTCACCTCATAATCTGTTAAAATGTAAGTAATAGAGTATTCTCAAATTCCACCATTTAAAAAAAATTGATTTCTCTAACTCTAAGTGAACAAACAAAATTATTCACAAATCCAAGCCCCCTCTTTCTCTTAACTACTTATTATTAAAAATTTGTTATTCCAATAAGACACTTATTAAAATTACATTAACTTAATCTAAAAGCTACACAGTCTCTGTCTTCTTCCATGTCTTCACTCTTCTAGCTACTGATCTCCCTGAGTCATCTTCTTTCTTTTTACTGCGAATATGTTTCACATGAAAAGGTGCCTTTAATAGAGAGTGCTTTCTAATTTCTTTGAGAGCAAGATGTTAGATTCGCAGTTGGCTCCTCACCAGTTTCTCTCTCTATGGCAGTTGCTTTCCCCATAATTTTCAAAATACAGAGTTTTATACCCTCCCCCCATCCCCCATGACACATTAAATTCTTATAATTTGATTGGTTTGCAAGTGTCAAAACAATAAAATTCAAATTCCATTGGCTTCTGGTATCCTGGGCATAATTTACATTGGTTAAATTTGAATTGTTGTGAAAACAACAACCAAAACTCAGGTATCCATTTAACAGCCAAATGTTAATATTTTCAATTTTCCAGTACACTGTGACTGCCATCCAGTCATATACCCAGGTGCTTGTAATCTCTCCGTTCAGAACAGCATTCACTCTCTCTTAAAGGCCTTCAATTTCATAATCTTAGTGAGAGGTATACAGATAGTTTACAGATTCAGTAAATTGGCAAATGGAGTATAGTATGGGAAAATATGAAGTTGTTCATTGGAAGTGAGAACAAAAGCATAGAAAATTATTTAAATGGATAAAAGCTGCAGAAATTAACAATATAAGGTATTTGTGCATGACACATGAGTGTGAGAAACCATGACAGCTATTGGTGGGAAGGGGGAGGAAGTGATGAAATTGGAATGACGAGAGAAAGCTAGTGCATCGGTGGAGCAGGTAAACAGAAAGGCTAATACAACGCTGACCTTTATATCAGAAGGTCTAGAGTATGAGAGTAGGGAAGTCTTTGAAACTGAACAGAGTGATGGTGAGAGCACATGTGTGTACCACAAGCAGTTTTGATCACCTTATTTAAGGAATGATATCATTTTATTGGTGGCAGTTCAGTGAAAGTTTACTAGGATTATCCTGAGTATAAAGGGTTTGACTTATTAGCAAAGGCTAAATAGATTACGACTATATTCAGTTCAGAAAAATAAGAGGTGATCTCATTGAAACATGTTGGATTCTTAAGGGGTCTTACAGGATAAATGCACAGAAGATATTTCCACTCATGGGAGAGTCTAGGACCAGAGGGCATAGTCTCAGAATAAAAGAGTGCCAATTTATGACTAAGATGAGGAGTAATTTCTTCTGTCAGATGTTTGAGTGTCTTTAGAACTCTTCACCACAGACAGCTGTGGGAACACAGTGCTTTTGTATATTTAAGGCTTAGATGGATCGATTCTTTATCAGGGTGAAAGTGAGGATGGCAGATGCTGGAGATCAGAGTCGAGAGTGTGGTGCTGGAAAAGCAAAGCCGGTCAGGCAGCATCCGGGGAGCAGGAGAATTGATGTTTCAGGCATAAGCCCTTCATCAGGAATGATTCTTTATCAGTAGGGTGACAGGGAAAGGCAGGAAAGCTGACATGTGGAATGTTGGATTTGCCATGATCCTATTGAATGGCAGTGCAGGTCTGAGGGACCAAATGGCCTACCCTGTTCCTATTTCCTGTGGCCTTACTTTGGTTTTGCATAAAGAAAAAAATGTAAATAAGAGCAAATTGTCATGCTAATAATAGGTTGGGTGTTTAGCAACTGATGCAAAAATCTATGTGAATCCATCAAGGAAAACATCTGGAAAACAGTAGTTTGAAAAAGGATAACTTTGGATCTTTGTAAAAGTGCACAAGATCGAATGGCACAGCAGGATCAAAGGGCCGCATGCTGTACACCTGCACCTTATTTCTATAATTGCTCTTAATTTTTAAATTCCAGTCTTGGCCCTGTTTTTCCCTCCCTCAAATAGAATCTTGAATTCAATTATTATGATCACGACTAACTTAAACTAACTTCATACTCATAGTATTAATTAACCCTGAATTGTTAAACAGTTTCAGGTCAAGTACAGCCTGCTCTGTCATGGTTCTAGAATATGCTCTTTTCAGAAACAATCCCAGATATGGTTTATTAACTCATCTCGGCTATCATTACCTGCCCGATTTTTCACAGAACATCTTTCTTAGTCTTGTCTATATTGCTGATACCTACATATAAAATAACTGGATGCCCCCCTTCCCACTGTAAATTTCTCTCCAGCAGATATCTCAAACATTGGCACCATAAAGACAACACAACCTTCTGGATTTTCACAATTTTCTGCAAAAAGCAATGCCAACCAACCTGACAATACTGTTCTCTACTGCCACATCACTACATCTCCTTCTGCGCCATTACTTGAATGACATTCTGCACCATGGTGCCACGATTAGTTGGCTCAATCACTAGACTAGGAAGAATGCACTTCGATCCTGAAGAAGGGTTACTGGACTCAAAACATTTAATCTGCTTTCTCTCCAGAGATGCTGCCAAGCCTAAATTTCTCCAGCAATTTCGATTTTTATTTCAGAAGTTAGATTTTTGTAGTGTGTTCCGTAATCTTGATGAGACAAGGTGTTTCACAATCAATGAAGTACTTTTATGAAGCATGTTCATCATATTTATTTAAAGAATCACAGGCAGTTGGCACATAGAACTATTCCAGAAACAGTAATGAGATATTTACCTGGAAGTCTCTTTTAGTAAAGTTAGTTAAGGGATTAAAAATTGGCCAATTAACAGCATACTAGAATAATATTGAAAGCATTTAAAGCAGAATTACCTTCTATAATCATAAGTTTGACTTCATTAAAGATCATGCTGGGTGATCATGGTACTCATTAACATTGGCCTCCACTTGGGTTTTCACTGGGTTGAGGGTTGAGGTGAATGTTCTTACACATGGTACGCTGTCTGCAAAGACAAAAGATGTTAAACATAAATGAAAATTGAATGAATATGTAGTAATGTTGATAAATTTGTAAAGTATAAACATCATCATACATGCAGCATAATAAATAACTCAACTTTGAAATATCACAGTGACAACACATTCAAAGTGACTTCAAACTTCATAACAGTACTTGGAAAATGCAGGTAAAGGAAACCAACCAAAAATGAAAACAAATCATTGCAAGCCAATCATTTACATTTTCATCGGGGTTAAAAATTAAAACAGTTGGTTTGAGCTTGTTGGGAAGAAATCCTCTGGTCAGTTGTTAACATACAAATTAAATTTAATGAATGACCTCTATGAGAAAAGTAGATTTATTTAGCACATTTCTCAAAGCCAATCTTGCGGCAGTGAATCAAAAGCCAGGAAAAAAAGAGCAAATTAATGGGAAATAGACAATAAAAGATGTAAGAAAAAACAAAGCAGGGTGTGTTTATAGATTCCAGAAGATAGACAAATCATTGCAAATCAATCATTTACATTTTCATAGGGGTTAAAAATTAAGACAGTTGGTTTGAGCTTGTTGGGAAGAAATCCTGGGGTCAGTTGTTAACATACAAATTAAATTTAATGAAAAGTAGATTTTTTTAGCAGGTTTCTCAAAAGGCAATCTTGCGGCAGTGAATCAAAAGCCAGGAAAAAAAAGAGCAAATCAATGGGAAATAGACTATGAAAAGATGTAAAAAAAATAAAGCAGGGTGTGTTTATAGATTCCCAGAAGATGCACAGTAGTCGTGACAATAAAAGTATCTTACCGTTTCTTATTATAAAATGATAATCCAGCAGCACCACCAATTCCGACACAAATACCAATAATACAACTGACAACAATACCTGTCGTACCTTGAAGAGTACATAAAGTGAGTCAATGATTAAGCTTTCATTGTAGGTACTAAACTAGCTAATAGTGTCATTTTCTTTCTCAACTTCTGATATCTTCCTTAACTTCATTTACAAAAAGTGATTGATGACAAATACAGATGCAACCATCTCAAAGTTACTGAATACAAGTCATTCTACTATAATGCACTTTTTATCAGTGCAAATTGGCTACAATGTGATTGATAAATTGTGGACGTTGCTTGGTAACACAAACTTTCTACTGAACAGGTAGTGCGATTTTCTATTAGCGAGTTTCTGCATTGAGATTTTCTATAGCGCGAGGTTGAAGAGGAACACAACTGTCGCATTACAGCAGAAGGACCTGTAGTGACATTAAGGGTGACTGCATTATATGATGCCAAGAGCATGATATAATGCTCATAAAGAATGCTTTCGAAAATATGGAACTGAATCTTGGCAAAGATTCTTACTCAACTCTCCACTGCTCACTTAAAGATGCATCCACCCCTTTGATACCATCCTCACACAGATTCAGGCAATAGGAAGAAATATTTACCAGTGCTGGGACCATCAGGCATTCATGCCAGAGCTGCCATATTTAAACCTTAGCTGTGCACATTATGCTTCAAGGCAAGAATTGTTGTTCAGTTGGCTGCTGTACATTTGGAAAAGTCATGGTTGAGAGGGGCAATTTAGTATCTCACTGACAACAGGGACTGGAGGTCCTAGTGGATGGACTGGGGGAGAGATGGACCAAACTTTTTCCCCATGACTGCCAGAAGACAGCACACCACCATACCATACCAGCCTGGTCCAAAGCTGACACCTGGACCGCTGTGGTGTCAGCATTTCAGAAGAATCTGCAATGATGTTGGGAGAAGGTGAATGATGTAGTATGCTTTATAAGTTTGAGTGTCACCACCTTCTCTCTACTGACTCAGAGCATTCCCTTGAAGCTGCATGGCTGCACAAGCACTCAGCAGCTCCAAGGTTTCAAGCACGTGATCAGCATCAGCATGCTGACTGCAGCATTGAATTCAGGTTGTGGTTGTCCCTGCTGTGTGCATGGACCCTGGAGGCCCAAACAGACAGGAAGAAAATTTGAGGGGAAGCTGCTATTCTGCTCTTATGTCTTCTATAGCAGCCATCTCCCATTAAGGCTCATGATCAACCATTCTCAACATTGCATTCTGCCTCAACAGGTCACACACACTACATCCCTCCAAAACGTTGTGGTTCTGCTTGCCGAGCTGGGAATTTATGTTGCAGACGTTTCGTCCCCTGTCTAGGTGACATCCTCAGTGCTTGGGAGCCTCCTGTGAAGCGCTTCTGTGTTGTTTTCTCCGGCATTTATAGTGGTTTGTCTCTGCCGCTTCCGGTTGTCAGTTCCAGCTGTCCGCTGTAGTGGCCGGTATATTGGGTCCAGGCCAATGTGTTTGTTAATAGAATCTGTGGATGAGTGCCATGCCTCTAGGAATTCCCTAGCTGTTCTCTGTTTGGATTGTCCTGTAATAGTAGTGTTGTCCCAGTCGAACTCATGTTGCTTGTCATCTGTGTGTTTGGCTGCTAAAGATAGCAGGTCATGTTGTTTCGTGGCTAGTGGTGTTCATGGATACGGATCGTTAGCTGTCTTCCTGTTTGTCCTATGTAGTGTTTTGTGCAGTTCTTGCATGGGATTCCTGTTTGTCCTCTGTAACACTACATAGGACAAACAGGAAGACGGCTAACGATCCGTATCAATGAACACCACTAGCCATGAAACAACATGACCAGCTATCCTTCGTAGCCACACACACAGATGACAAGCAACATGAGTTCGACTGGGACAACATTACTATTATAGGACAAGCCAAACGGAGAACAGCCAGGGAATTCCTAAAGGCATGGCACTCACCCACAGATTCCATCAACAAACAGATCGACCTGGACCCATATACTGGCCACTGCAGTGGACAGCTGGAACTGACAACCAGAAGCGGCAGAGATAAACCACTATAAATGCCAGAGGAAACAACACAGAAGCGCTTCACAGGAGGCTCCCAAGCACTGAGGATGTCACCTAGACAGGGAACGAAACTTTTGCAACACAAATTTCTGGGCAGCACGGTGGCACAGTGGTTACCACTGCTGCCTCACAGCGCCAGAGACCCGGGTTCAATTCCCGCCTCAGGCGACTGACTGTGTGGAGTTTGCACGTTCTCCCCGTGTCTGCGTGGGTTTCCTCCGGGTGCTCCGGTTTCCTCCCACAGTCCAATATGTGCAGGTCAGGTGAATTGACCATCCTAAATTGCCAGTAGTGTAGGTAAGGGGTAGATGTAGGGGTATGGGTGGGTTGCGCTTCGGCGGGGCGGTGTGGACTTGTTGGGCCGAAGGGCCTGTTTCCACACTGTAAGTAATCTAATCTAAAATTCCCAGCTTGGCGAACAGAACCACAACAACGAGCACCCGAGCTACAAATCTTCTCACAAACTTTGAATTCCTCCAAAATATTAATCCTCTTGCCCTCTGCAATTCCTCCTTAGTAACTTGAGCCACCTTATAGCATTCCTGCAATAACATTAAAGCTCATACTATGCAATTTCAAATCTTTCAATCCCTCCTGTTCCTACATAGCGGGATCAAAATGGCTCATAATAAGGCTGAGAAGGCAAAGACAGATGGCTGGCTGAAATTATAGGGGGGAGGTGACTAATCAAGTACACTCGTGCAGCTAAGTTGAGACCTAAATGCCATGGTAACCTAGTAAGATAGTGATGTGCTGTGCTGATCTCCTATTTCCACCACTCTGAACTTATCCATAAGATGTTCAAGGTTCCACTCCTACTGCACAACTTGTCTTCTGCAGGCACCAGCCATATCCACACAGACTCTGCAGTCCCTATGGTCACCAGTTAATCCCACATCTCTGAAGAAGACTGCACAGATTGTTCAAAGGTTGCATCAGTGAAGGTGTCTCCTGCACCATGCACCAGCTGAAATACTTTCACTTTGATGGGTACTTAAGAATCAGGAGCACATATATTTGGGAATTGTTGACGGCAGGTGACAATTTAAAGGTCAATTTATGTTTATTTCATAATGATTGCTTGGATGAATTTGGAATGATCAATGACATGGCCATTCTGTTCTGGGCACCACACTTCAGGAAAGATGTGCGATGAGTGAAAAGAGAGTGCAGAAGAAATTTATAAGAATGGTTTCAGGAATGAATCACTTCGGTTGTGAAGAAAGGACTGTTTTCCTGGGAGATACAGCAGAGTAAAGATTTGAAGGAAATTTTCAAAATCTTGAAGAGTCTAGACAGAGTGAAAAGGAAGAAACTGTTCCCACCTGGAGCAGAATTAAGATCAAGAATGTATAGACTGAAAGCACTTTGCAAAAAAAAAGCAAATGCGTGATGAAAAAAAAAACATTTCTACACAACAAGCAGCTGTGGTATAGAATGCACTCCCTAGAAATGTGTGGAGCCATTGATGAATTCAAGAGGGCATTGAATAATTATTTAGCTTGAAACAATGTGCAAGACTAAGGGGAAAGATAAGAGACTGACACCAAGTCAGGCGGAAGTGAAGATTGCAGATGACACCAAGTCAGTGCAGACACAATGGTTCGAATGGCCGCCTTCTTCTTTGTAACAATTCTGTCCTGGTCAATGCCTGAGAAGCACATGCAGAATTTTGTCACTGTGAATGCCTTTAACCTCAAATCTAAAAGTGACTGATTAACACAATTATTCCTTTAAGGGCCTCATATGATCCACTACGGAGCCCGTTCCTGCAGACAAATTGAAATGAACTTTTTCCACCCACTCTGGGAATGCTAATAAACAATTGGAATTGGAAGGTGAAAAGCTTTCTAGATCACACTTGATAAAGTGAGTTCCAAATGCAGCCTGTTTATCTAGGTGATCCTTTCCTCCCCCACACTTTCATATTCCTCCCTGCTTTGCAGCTCTTGTCAATTCCTTTAGTTTTAAGCCTCCCCATGTTCTCACACAACCTATTTATTTGACTGATCATCTGCCCAATTTATCCCAAGACCCAGCTGAGCTGCACAGCAATAACCAACATCATGATGTACTGTCCTCCCAAGGTGCTGGGGACCATTGTTGAGTCTCTCCTCTCCTGAAATATCCTGAGCCCTGTCATGCTCTATCAATCCCCATTGATTGTATTTAAAGTCGCTCCCCTTCACAATGATTATCCTCTCTGTATTCTAGTATGGTGGCTCCAATCCTCATGCTTGACTTTGCCATTTCCCAAAAGACTACTGGTCCTTGATAACCACCTTTGACGTTTAGTGTTCAAATCCCAGGACTGGCCACAGACTGCAAGACATAGACCTCCAGATCGTGACTGCACTAAGTGTTCATCTGACAGAGGCCAAATCCTGGAGTGAAATCAGACAATACCTTTGACTGAGTGTGGCAGCACCCTCTGGCTAATAACAGACCCCCTTTGCTGGATTAATAAGTTACTCTTTTTAGACTTTCAGACATCACCGCCTGGTTGAAGTGTGTGCAGTTTGTTTGTTATTCAAGTTGTTATCACACGCTTTAGATATGACACTGGAATAACATTCTACCGTACATCAACATATCTTGATTGATCAAAGCTGGAAAGTTTGACAAGTTGCCGCCCTTGCTGTCTGCACTAAAAATCAAGACAGAACACCTATCAGCCTGTGTATCCTGAATGAAGGAGCATAGCACATGGCAGAGATATTCTGAGCATTCAAGTTCGTCCTGAAGTCCAGTTACTAGTGATGTACCGCAAGGGTCGGTGTTGGGTCCACTGCTGCTCGTCATTTTTATAAACGACTTGGATGAGGGCATTGAAGGGTGGGTTAGTACATTTGCAGACGACACTAAGGTCGGTGGAGTTGTGGATAGTGACGAAGGATGTTGTAGGTTACAGAGAGATAAGCTGCAGAGCTGAGCTGAGAGGTGGTAAATGGAGTTTAATGCAGACAAGTGTGAGGTGATTCACTTTAGTCGGAGTAACCGGAATGCAAAGTACTGGGCTAATGGTAAGATCCTTGGTAGTGTAGATGAGCAGAGAGATTTTGGTGTCCAGGTACACAGATCCCTGAATGTTGCCACCCAGGTTGACAGGGTTGTTAAGAAGGCATAGAGTATTTTAGCTTTTATTAATAGAGGGATCGAGTTCCGGAACTATGAGGTTATGCTACAGCTGTACAAAACTCTGGTGCGGCTGAACTTGGAGTATTGTGTACAGTTCTGGTCACTGCATTATAAGAAGGATGTGAAAGCTTTGGAAAGGGTGCAGAGGACATTTACTAGGATGTTGCCTGGTATGGAGGGAAGGTCTTATGAGGAAAGGCTGAGGGACTTGAGGCTGTTTTCGTTGGAGAGAAGAAGGTTGAGAGATGACTTAGTAGAGACATACAAGATAATCAGAGGGTGAAATAGGATGGACAGAGAGAGCCTTTTTCCAAGTATAGTGATGACGAGCACGAGGGGGCATAGCTTTAAATTGAGGGGTGATAGATATAGGACAGATGTCAGAGGTAGTTTTTTTAACTCAGAGAGTAGTAAGGGTATGGAATGCTTTGCCTAAAAACAGTAGTAGATTTGTCAACTTTAAGTACATTTAAGTCATCATTGGACAAGCATATGGGCGCACATGGAATAGTGTAGGTTAGATGGGCTTTAGATTGGTATGACAGGTCGGCGCAACATCGAGGGCCGAAGGCCCCGTACTGCGCTGTAATGGTCTATGTTCTATAGATGCAAAGTAAGTGACAGTATAAATGTATGTGCACAGCATAGAGCTGTATCATATTCCAATGCATGAGATGGGTAAATGTAAAGCAAACCTTGCAACATTACTAAACTAAGAAGACACCCAAACAAGTGACAGAAATGGAGGAATTATCTTACTATCAGTCTCTCATCCTTGGAAGATTCAAGGAAGCAATTTTAACACCTAAAGCTGCTGGGATGTTATAATTTTAAGAACTTGTAAACTGTATCCAACCTGCATCTGCTTGCTTTCACTCTGTTGTGGGGAAAAACACCAGTCTCAGAGTCAGAATCAAGGTTCAATGATAGAGTTATATTGCTCAAAGAAATACCGGAGCGCTGGGGAGAGAAAGACACCAACAGCACAGTGGCCAGTTGCGAGTCTTCTCTTGATCCGGTGCTGTCAAGAAACTTTTATACATCTTGTGATACAATACGTCAGTGATGAGATTATTGCCTTTGTGACATGGTTTGTTTATGGCAATCATTGCAGAACCGTTGATAGTTTTGATACAGTCTTTGCCAGTTCCAGCACAGCCTTTGTTAATTTCCACATGGCCATTGTCAGTTTCAATGTCTGCATAGAAATCCATTGCTATAGTAATGGGCGCTAATCACTCTTCCTGAGAAGGGTGATTAATGAAGCCCTGGCTATTAGCATTTCATATTGAGTCTGTATCTAGCTGTAACCATTTCTATATGAGATATTGGCCAGACACTTTGGTGGACAGTGTTCATTATTTTATGTGTATTCTCTCCCCCACCTGCCTTAAGCTTATCAATTGGGTTGTGAGTGCATTGTGCTGGCATTCTGGTGGCAGGAGGGAGTGTCTGTATCTGCTCTGCTGTTTGTCTCCACATTGTGTTCTGGCGGCCATCTTGTGCGTCAAGTTGGCCAACTGATGGCTCAGCGGTCATCTTGTGTGTCTATGTACATTGTGTCATCCTACCCGTGCTGTCTCCCTCTTCACTGTCCCCTTAGTGGTCAAGGAGGCGGCTTTGGAGATTTAACTAGCAACCAATTTAGCCAGCTGTCTGTAATTGTGGTTCCCTATCGAAACCTGTCTAGCTGGTCTTAGGTACCTTGATGGCTTGTGTAATATTACAAGAGGCATTAGTAACATGGGTAATATAATTGTCACCAATAATTGTACAAACTCCCCCTTACTTTGTTAATTGATAATCCGCTGCGTAATGTGTCTGCTGTGTGTCGAGTCTGAGTTCAGCCAGCTCTGTGTTAATTGCTTCCAGAACTTTTGAGGTACTGTTGCCAAGGACAGTCAGGCCACATACAAGATAATTTAGGTTTTTAGCACTGATGACTCCTGTTGCGCCCCCCAAAGATAGAGATCCCAGAAATCCATATCCCACTGAGGACCCCAAAGTGATGGGGATCTGCCAGTAAGCACAGAATTCCTGACTGATGGAGCAGGTCATTATCCTTCTCTGAATATGTCCCCCGCTGGGGCATGGTACAGTAAGGGGTGCAATTGTCCTTACCCCGAACAGGTTTGGGAGGTCTGGGGTAACTGTCATGTCAGTCCCCTTAAATAGGAAAACAAATCCTGTCGCCGCTCGGTAACAGACATTGTCTTGTCTTTCTGTTTGTCTATCCACCCATGTCACCCCCGATCCCCCTTGCTGGTAAGTATCGAATGGGTATGTCCATGTGGCAGAGCTGTTATGGGTGCCATTGCACTGACCACATACGAACTGTCTGCCGGTGGTGACATTCAAGCATGTCTGCTCGCTGCAGGTGCAGATAAACTGTCCCTGTACAGTGACCATACAGTGCTGGGAAATGCACTGAGTCTGGATGCATGTGTCGTTTTTGGGAACCCAGGGCATAAACGCATCCCCATCCCTGTCCTGTGAAACAGAGTGAGTAATTACCAGGTTTAAATGGGTCTTCCCTTCCCAAGGCTGGGGGGCCCGGCCCCAAGGGCTGGTGGTCCTGTCCAGCTACACACATCTACCCTGGAGTCTTGTTTGTATTTCCCTAACTGCCCTTTACAAAGCATTCCTGAGGTGTCTATTGTATCCAGTTTGCGAGGGGTCCACACCGCACTAGCCACAAATAATTTCAAGGTGACTTGTAAGTTTCCCAATCTCAATCTTCTGACCGTTCTGTCTGGGCCAAATCAATTTCACTTTTGCACAATCAATTAGAACATTATTCTTGCATGAGATCATTGCCCATTATGGTGTCCTTGTTATTTTGGCATACATAGAAACTCATGGGGATACATATGTTACTTATTTCTACGAGGGTAGTTTTGCTTAGGTAAGCTGATGTTTTATCTCCTCCTACCCCAGTTAAGTGAATCATTTTGTTTGTGTAGGTTTGTGATGGATACAGCGGCTCCTGTGTCCACTAGTATTTCACATTTCCTCCCTACTATTACTGCGGGTACATAAATTCTCCCTTCTCCCTTATCCTCACAAACGGGGGCACCTGCTTGTCAACTCTGCTGACCTCGGCACTCCCGCAGTTCCGCAGTGTTCTGGGTGGTGTTTGGGGGTGCCCCATGCTTTTTCCAGCACACTGCTTCTGTGTTTCCCATTCTTTTGCAGTGGCTGCAGTAGTTTACATTGTTCCCTGGTCTATCTCCTGCTTGTGGAACTCTACACTCTTCAGGAAAGTGTCCCTGCTGGACTGGTACAATTACAACATTGAAAAGGCATCTGAATGGATGTATGAATGGGAAGGGTTCAGAGGATATGAGCCAACTGCTGACAAATGGGACGAGATTAGGGTAGAATATCAGGTTTGCACGGACGAGTTGGACCAAAGGGTCTGTTTCCGAGCTGTACATCTCTATGACTCTATGACCATGAATCTGATAATGTATTTGATGGTGTTGATGCTATTTAAAACTACAATTTAATATTCAATTGTGATCCATGGCTTGTAAAACATCTGTGAACGCTCAAAAACTGCAACATGTGGTGATAAAGATTTATAAAACACTTGTATTATACAATTCTCCTTAATAAGTCCTCCTTCATCTTCTACTGTAGAATTAAAAAAAGGATTAAATCTATCATATGCAATGCGTGTATGGCAAATCTATTATCATTAAAAAAAAATCATCTTTTCTATTGGATAGAATGGATAGTGGAGTTATAGGCAGGTTTCTAGTTTAACTGCACTATTTAAATTGGGTAAGAACAAACTTTTTACACCCTGCCACTGGAGGTGTTTACTCTTTATACACCTTGATCATTGCTTTGGTAATGGTAAAATAGCACTTGTGATTCTATAAGTAACAAATAGACACACATTATATATGTTAAACTGAGTTTTATGTATAACTAGTTAATGATCCTGATACTTCATCATCTCTCCAAAACACAAAGGATGATATTCACAATCACATGTCTCTACTCACTCTGTTACCTTCCAAAGTCATGTCAAGTGTTGCAGATCTAAATATGCCAAGTATTTCATAAAAATAAATACCTAGTAAAATGTTGCCTGTTAATTATTGAGACAGATTTTCCTGGACTGTGATTATTCTCATGAAGACAAGGCAAACAAAACTTCAAGGAAGTTGCTAACTCATAATCAGTCACATTAAATATCCAATTAATGGTAGATTTATGCAAATAATACACTGTCATTTGAATCTTACAATAGCATACTTCAAGAAATAACAAAGAGGATTGAAGGCAGAGAGGTAGATGTGATCCATATGGACTTCAGTAAGGCATTTGACAAGCTTCCCCATGGGAGACTGATTAGCAAGGTTAGATCACATGGAATACAGGGAGAACTAGCCATTTGGATACAGAAATGGCTCAACGGTAGAAGACAGGAAGTGGTGGTAGAGGATTGTTTTTCAGACTGGAGGCCTGTGACCAGTGGAGTACCACAAGGATTGGTGCTGGGTCCACTAATTTTCATCGTTTATATAAATGATTTGGATGTGAGCACAAGAGGTATAGTTAGTAAGTTTGCAGAAGACACCAAAATTGGAGGTGCAGTGGTCAGTGAAGAAGGTTACCTCAGATTACAACTGGATTTTGATCAGATGGGCCAATGGGCTGAGAAGTGGCAGATGGAGTTTAACTTAGATAAATATGAGGTGCTGCATTTTTGGAAAGCAAAATTAGCAGGACTTTTACACTTAATGGTAAGGTCCTAGAGAGTGTTGCTGACCAAAGAGACCTTGGAGTGCAGGTTCATATCTCCTTGAAAGTGGAGTCGCAGGTAGATAGGGTAGTGAAGAAGGCATTTGGTATGCTTTCCTTTATTGGTCAGTGGTCTGAGTACCGGAGTTGAGAGGTCATGTTGCAGCTGTACAGGACATTGGTTAGGCCACTGTTGGAATATTGCATGCAATTCTGATCTCCTTCCTATTGGAAAGATGTTGTGAAACTTAAAAGGGTTCAAAAAAGATTTATAAGGACGTTGCCAGGGTTGGAGGATTTGAGCTATAGGGAGAGGTTGAATATCCTGGGGCTGTTTCCCCTGGAGCGTCAGAGGCTGAGGGGTGACCTTATAGAGGTTTATAACATTATGAGGGGCATAGATAGGATAAATAGACAAAATCTTTTCCCTGGGATCGGGGAGTCCAGAACTAGAGGGCATAGGTTTAGGATGAGAGGGGAAAGATATAAAAGAAACCTAAGGGGCAACTTTTTCACACAGAAAAAGTCTACGGAATGTCTACGGAATGAGTTGTCAGAGGAAGTGGTGGAGGCTAGTACAATTGCAACATTTAAAAGGCATCTGGATGGGTATATGAATAGGAAGGATTTGGAGGGATATGGGCCGGATACGAGCAGGTGGGAGTGAATTGGGTTGGGATATCTGGTTAGCATGGACAAGTTGGACTGAATGGTCTGTTTCCGTGCTGTACATCTCTATGACTCTATAGATAAAGAAATCAGTTTTAATACTCTGAGGAATAAAGGCAGTGGATCCTAGGCAGCTGCCCCTTATATACTTGGCCCAATCCATCACAGGAGAAAGTGAGGACTGCGGATCAGAATTGAAGAATATGGTGCTGAAAAAGCACAGCCAGCCTGGTAGCATCCAAGGAGCAGGAGAGTCAATGTTTCAAGCATAAGTCCTTCATCAGGAAAGAGGGATGGATCAATAGTGGTTAGAGATAAATAGAACGGGGGTGGGGCTGTGGGCAAGGTAGCTGGCAATGCAATAGGTTGATGATGGTGGGGCTGAAGGTGATAGGTCAGAGAGGCAGATGGAATGGATAGGTTGGAAGATGGACAGGTAGGACAGTTCAAAAGGGTGGTGCCAAGTTGGAAGGTTGAATCTGGGTTAAGGTAGGGGGATGGGAAATGAGGAAACTGGTGAAATCCACATTGACCCCATGTGGTTGGAGAGTCCTAAGGTGGAAGATGAGGTGTTCTTCCTCCAGGCATTGGGTAGCTTTGGCAGGTGAAGGAGGCCCAGGACCTGCATGTCCTTGGGGAAGTGGGAAGGGGAGTTAAAGTGTTTGGCCACCAAGCAGTGGGGTGTTTTAGTACTGGTGTCCAGAGGTGTTCTCTGAAACATTCCACAAATTGGCATCCTGTCTCTCCAGTGTAGAGGAGACCACATTGAGAGTAACAGACACAATAGATGATGTGGAACAGGTAAATTTCTGTCAGATGTGAAAGGATCCTCTGGGGGCTTGGAAGAAGGTGAGGGGGAGGTCTGGGCACTGGATTTGCACTTTTGCAGAGGCAAAGGAAGGTGCCAGGAGTGGAGGGTGGGTTGATGTTGGGGGGGGGTAGGGTGGCATGAATCTAACCAGTGAGTCACAGAGGGAATGGTCTCTCTGGAACGCAGATAGGGGTGGGGAGGGAAATCTGTGGGGAGGGAGGGTGATGGGGTCTGTTTGCAGGCAGTGGAAATGGCAAAGGATGATGCGACATATCTGGAGGTTGATGGTGTAGAAGTTGAGGACTGGGTGGGGGAGGGGGTCTGTCCTTGTACCAATCGGAAGGGTCGGGTTCAAGGGCAGATGTGCGGGAAGTGGAGGAGATATGCTGGAGTATATCATCATCCACGTGGGAGGGGAAATTGCAGTCTTTGAAAAAGGAAGCCATCTGGGATGTTCTATGGTGAAATTGGTCCTCCTGGGAGCACATGTGGTGGAGGCAGAGGAATTGGGAATAAGGGATGCATTTTTACAGGAGGCAGGTGGGAGGAAGTGCAATCCAGGTAGCTGTGAGAGTTGGTAGGTTTGTAGTAGATGCCCATGTTGAGTCTGTCACTGAAAACTGAGATGGAGAGGTCCAGGAAGGGGAGGGAGATAGCCAAGATGGTCCAGGTGAACTTGAGGTCGGGATGGAAGGTGTTTGTGAAGTTGATGAACTGTTCAACCTCCTCATGGGAGCATGAGGTGGGGTGGATATAGTCATTGATGTAGCGGAGGAAAAGGAAGGGAATGCTGGCAGTGTAGTTGCGGTAGATGGACTTTTCTAGGCATAGCTGGGGCCCATGCAATGCTGATGGCTACCCCTTTGATCTGGAGGAAGTGGGAGGATTCAAAGGAGAAATTGTTGAGGACCAGTTCAGCCAATCGAATGAGTGTGTCAGTGGAAGGGTGCAGATTGGGCCGCAGGGCTTGGAAATCGTTGTCATGGTGGATGGATGTGTACAGGAACACGACCTCTGGTGAAGTTGAGGCGTTGGGGGCCGGGAAAACAAAAGTCATGGAGGAGGTGGAGGGCATGGGTGGTGTCCCAATCTCATCATAGTGTTCGCTCACATTGAAACATTAAGTAACTTATGAGATACATTTTCTCCCAAGATGACAACAAAATGGTAGTTGATTTGTTTGTACACAGAGGATCTCCAATGTAACATTCCCATAACTACAGAGACATTTTTATCAGGCAACATAACTTTACCAGGCCATGATTACCATAAATTTTATTCCAGGTCAATTCAGGAAGAGACTCAGCTCTGAAGTTTGAGGGAATTATTCATGGACCATGGAACAATTAATGAATCAAACCATCTTTCCTTCTTACTCTCCTGAAATGACTGAAAAAGTGACTAAGCTCACTTTAAGTTGGTTGTATTGTCATTTTTATTTGATTTTTAAGATAACCTAGAAATGATCAAAATATATTGACAATTTTATCAGTAACAGAGAACTGTAACTGGAGCCCAGAGAGTGACATTAAATGGCAAAATAATGAATTTGACATGCAGCTCTCTAATTATACTGAAAAAGACTATCCTTCCTACCATTCAAGCAAGGCAGAAGTAATATTGACACATTTTGCAATATAGTTAGTGAGCTGCATGTCAAATTCACTACTTTGCCATTTAATGTCACTCTCTGGCCAGCAGTTACAGCTCTCTGATACTGAAAGCTTGCTTATGGCTGATCAAAAATACCCAGGTCGGGTGGTGGTGGGGTAGGAGTGAGAAAGAGTGAGAAAGAGAGAGAACCGCACTTTTATTAAATGAAAAAAAAACTATTTCACAGTAGCAAGTTTTACGAGTCAGCAGCATTTTTGATTCTAAGGGTAGAAACAAAATTACAAGCATCAAACAACAGGCATGATATACACATTTAGATCGTGTAAATATTAACCTTTAAATATTAAGCATACGACTACATAATAACACTAACATTCTTACTACATAATAAAATTTACACTGCAAATTTCCAATCTATTACAAAAAGTAATTTGTCTACAATATTTAAAATGTATTTAATCATCATGATAAAAAGTCAAGAATTAGATTTTTAAAATTTCTAGGTCATCTCTTCTTGGTACAAGCTTTGTCTTTCCATTTATTTTTCTTCCAGCATCACTTCCTTATTGTCAGACTGTCCAAAATTAATGACTTCAGTTAAATGTTTTTGCTAAGCATTGAGAAGAATATTCAGACTTGTGCTGACACATGGCAACTAATATTTTAGCCACTCAAGCGCCTGGCAATGATCATCTCCAATAAGACAGAATCTAATAATCACTCCATGACATTCTCTGGTACTGCCATCACTGAATAGCACACTATCCATATTTTGGGAGTTGCCATTCACCAGAATCTGAACTGGACTAGTTATATAAGTGTTGCAAATATAACAGCTGATCAAGAGGTTAAGAATCTTGCAGTCAGGAATAAGACAGTGCTGTTTTTTGGGTCTGTAGATTGAAAGAGGCAAAAATGGCCTTTAGTAGAGTGAGCTGTTCTTGATTAGATTACCTACAGTGTGAAAACCTGCCCTTCAGCCTAACAAATCCACATCAATCCGCTAAAGAACAACCCACACACACCATTACCCTCCGGCAAATGCACCTAAACACAATGGGCAATTTAGCATGGCTAATTCACCTGACCTGTACATCTTTGGACTGTGGGTGGAAACCCACACAGACACATGGAGAATGTTCAGTTTCCTGAGGCTGGAATCAAACTCAGGTCCCTGGCGATGCAAGGCATCAGTGCTAACCACTGAGCCAATGTGCTATTCTTGTTAGATGTGGGAGTTTAGGCAGAGTTTACGTATTACTGAGGAACATATCTGCAATAAATGCTGTTGGTGGTGAATCATATCAGATCAAATAGATCAGTTGGAGAGACAGTTAGAGGAAATGAGGAATTTACAAGAGCAAGATGATGTGGTGGATGGCAGTTATAGGAAGGGAGAAAAGTTGCAGATACAGTCACATAGATGGGTTAACTCCAGGAAAGATAAGAGAGGTAGGCAGGTAGTGCAGGAGTCTTCTCTGGCTATCCCCATTTCAAATAAGTATGCTATTTGGAAAACGTAGATGGTGCTGGATTCTCAGAGGAATGTAGCACAACCAGCCAAGTTTCTGTTATCAAGATGGGCTCTAATGCAAAGAGGGGGATGTCAGGTTCCAAGAGATCAATTGTGTTAGGGAACTCTCTAGTCCGAGGCAGAGACAGACATTTCTGTGGCCAGTAGCGAAAAATCAGAATGGTGTGTTGCCTCCCTGGTGCCATTGGAACCAATGACATAAGGGAGACGAACTTTGGAAAACAGAGGAGAACCACCTATACAACGTATTCAAGAAGAACGGATACTCAAAAAATATAGTTCGCAGATTCCTCAGGAACAAACCATGACAAGCAGACCTAACACAGCCAGAAACCCTAACCACCTTACCATACATCAAAAATATCTCAGAAATGACAGCCAGACTACTAAAACCCCTTGGAATCCTAGTAGCACACAAACCCACCAACACTCTCAAACAAAATCTAACAAACTTAAAAGACCCATTACAACTCATGGACAAAACTAACGTCATCTACAAAATTCCATGCAAGGACTGCCACAAACACTACGTAGAACAAACAGGAAGAAAGTTAGCCACCAGGATACACGAACACCAGCTAGCCACAAAAAGGCATGACCCTCTCTCCCTCCTAGCCCTACACACGGAGGAAAAAAAACCACCATTTCAACTGGGACAACACATCTATCCTGGGACAGGCTAAGCAAAGACATACCAGACAATTCCCAGAGGCCTGGCACTCCAAGCCCAATGCCATAAACAAACACATAGATCTAGATACCATTTATCAACTCCTCAGAAAACGAACAGGAAATGACATCACCACAAACCCCAGGAACCCCATCCAGGACAAACATATAAATAGAAAGCAGGAGACAACAGCTTTGCTTCACTTGGAGGTCACCATTGATGATATTACCTAGCCAGGTAATGAAACATTTGGATATCAAACCTACAGCTCTGCAAGCAAACCTACACCTAAACCTCAACCTGAGCGACAAACCTTCACAAACCTTGCATAAGAATGGAAAAGGATGAGATTCTGAGGGGAGAATATAGAGAGTTTGGCAGGAATTTAAAAAGGAGGCCCTCACAAGTTGTAATATCTAGCTTATTCCCAGGCTACAAGCTAGTGAGGGTAGGAATAGGAGGATAGAGCAGATGAATGCGTGGCTGAAGAAGTTATTTGGGTTAAACTGCGAAATAAGAAAGGGATGATCACCTCATTGGGATTGTATTGTAGACCCCCCCCCCCAAAAGTCAGCACAAAATTGAAAAACAAATTTGTAAGGAGATCTCAGTTATCTATAAGAATAGTAGGGTAGTTATGGTTTGGAGGTTAGATGGAGAGGAATTTGTTAAGTGTGTACAAGAAAATTTATCTGATTCAATATGTGAAAGTACCTACTAGAGAAAGTGCAAAACTTGACCTACTCTTGGGAAATAAAGCAGGACAGATGACTGGGGTGTCAGTGGGGAAGCACTTTGGGGCCAGCAGCCGTAATTCTATTAGGTCTAAAATAGTGATGGAAAAGGATAGGCCAGATCTAAAAGTTTAAGTTCCAAATTGGAGGAAGGCTAATTTTGGCGATATTAGGCAAGAACTTTCAAAAGCTGATTGGGACAGATGTTTGCAGGTAAAGGGATGACTGGAAAATGGGAAACCTTCAAAAATTAGATAATGAGGGTCCAGAGACAGGGTATTCCTGTTAGAGTAGAAGGAAAGGCTGGTAAGTGTCGGGAATGCTGGAAGATTAGAGAAATTGAGGTTTGGTTAAGAAAAAGAAGAAAGCATATGTCAGGTTTGGACAGGATAAATCAACTAAATCCTTAAAAGAGTATACAGACAGTATAGTATACAGAAGAAGGAAATCAGGAGGGCAAAAAGGGGACATGACTTAGTTTTGGCAAATCGGGTAAAGTTGAATCCAAAAGGTTTTCACAAATACATTAAGGACAAAAGGGTAACGAGGGAGAGAATAAGGCCCCTCAAATATCAGCAAGGCAGCTTTTGTGTGGAGCGAAGAAGATGGAGGAGATACTAAGCGAGTATTTTGCATCAGTGTTTACTGTGCAGAAGGACATGGAAGATATAGAATGTAGAGAAATAGATGGTGACATTTTGTAAAATGTCCATAATACAGAGAAGGAAGTGTTGGATGTCTTGAAATGGGTAAAGGTGGATAATTCCCCAAGGACCTAATCAGGTGTTCCCTTGGACTTTGTGGGAAGCTAGGGAAGTGATTGCTGGGCGCCTTGCTGAGATATTTGTATCATCAATAGTCACAGGTGAGGTGCCAGAAGACTGGAGGTTGGCCAACGTGGCGCCACTATTTAAGAAAGGTGCGATGGACAAGCTAGGGAACTATAGACCAGTGAGCTTGTCGTTGGTGGTGGGCAAGTTGTTGGAGGGAATCCTGAGGGATTTACATGTATTTGGAAAGGCAAGGACTGATTAGGGATAGTCAACATGGCTTTGTGCGTGGGAAATCATGTCTCACAAACTTGATTGAGTTTTTTGAAGAAATAGCAAAAAGGATTGATGAGGGCAGAGCAGTAGATGTGATCTATATGGATTTCAGTAAGGTATTTGACAAGGTTCTTCATGGGATTCTGGTCATCAAGATTAGATCTCATGGGATACAGATCTCATGGAAGAACCAGCCATTTGGATACAGAACTGGCTCAAAGGTAAAAGACAGAGGGTGGTGGTGGTGGAGGGTTGCTTTTCAGACTGGAGGCCTGTGACCAGCAGAAGGCAATGCTGGCAAACAGTATGGAGTTCTCAGACTGTTGTGAAATTTGGTTTAATCTGTATGTTCAATTATGTTTGTTCCACTCCTTTGAGTTTTTGTCTTCCTGGGCAATAAAACATTGAAGACATTTCGAAGAAAATGACATCGAGCCCAATAGAAAGCAAAATTGGAAGAGCTGTATCTCAAACAGTTCCCAGCCCATTTATGTTCTCACCAAAAGTTGCAATTAATGTCACTGGGTTCTGCTTTGTTGCTGTTTTTGGAATGCGATGTATTCTCTGTGATGGCCAAGTGTAACATGAATTCTGAAGAAGATATTGAAGAGATTTAATTAGTTTGTTCTTCTCTGTTCTTACATTTGACCCTTTTGCCAACCAAATGTTCTGGGAATAGGGTTCAGAGGTGCATTAAAAACTGGAAGTAGTAATTAGCCACTGTAACCCAAAATTTGACATATGGGAACACTTGCTCACTACTTTTCAGGTGCAAGAATCTCTCAATGTTGCTGTGTATGGTACATTCCTCATTCCTACCAGGGAGAACACCTCTGCCTTATCTGGAATTGAAACTCAATTGGATATGATGTGCAAATTTCTAGATTAAAAGGGAGAAGCCATACCAAATATTACCCTCATCCTGAAGTCCACCTTGTTGTGAAGGATGGGTCGAGCTAGTCTTCCCCAGAACTCTTTAAGCAGTTGGCCAGTAGCCATCATACCTGTCCCTCATGAAAAAATTCATAAAGAAAACATTTTCCCCACTGTCTATCAGGAATGGTCTAGATAATATCCAAGGGGTGAACCTTCTTGCAAATTAGGGTTCTAATGATTAAAGTCTGAACTTTGAACGTCAGAAGATTATTTTCATTGCCTTAAAATACTCAAACAAGACATCACCATGTAGAATGATACACTGTTCATTGTAATGGTTTATAAATGTCCCTTTAGTTCATGAAATGTCAATGTTTCATCCCAGTTTGAATTTGCTATTTGTATGCCAATTACGTTAGCTCAGCAGTGAATGGCAAATATTGCACTAACACTCAGACATAGATCTTTAACAAAGTATACAATATTTGGCAATGTATCAGTTAGACAACTCAATTGTGACACATAGCTCCAGCTACTGAATTGAGGATGTGAATTTATTAACAGAGATCGATTTGCCCTTGTACACATTGTTTTAATATTTGGCAGTTGTTCCCTTTTCATAGAGGGCAAAGCAATTAAAGCAAGCTCAAAACTAGAATTTTGTTCAGGATTCCTTCCAGCTTTATATCCTGACAGTATTCCGATGTGAATCCTGACAAACAACAAGCGAGTTAGTTACGGTCACAGATTCGAAAACCATTGGTCCATCCACAATCGGTGCACAGGATCCAACTTCTGCCAAGCAATTGATAGCTGGAACAGGAAGAGAAAAGTAAATGAAAATTCTCTGAACTAACAGAGAAAATTAATGTAAAATTCCTTTCCAGCTATGGTCTAAATCATTCATCAATCTAGTTAGGGATAAAGTTAAAAATCACACAACACCAGGTTATAGTGCAACAAGTTTAATTGGAAGCACACTAGCTTTAGGAACGACGATCCTTCATCAGGTGGTAGTGACTACCACCTGATGAAGGAGTGTCACTCCGAAAGCTAGTGTGCTTCCAATTAAACCTGTTGGACTATAAACTGGTGTTGTGTGATTTTTAACTTTGTACACCCCAGTCCAACACCGGCATCTCCAAATCATAGTTCGGGATGGAGTTTAGTTTGTCTTTCAGTTTTGACTTCAGTTTTGATAGTTTCAATGCGAAGCATGTACCATGAAGTTTACCTTAAACAGCAAATTGATTGTTAACAGAGGTGTCTTCTGATATAGCAACAACAAAAACTTGCATTTAGTTAGCACCTTTAACAGTAAAACATCTCAATACACTAAATAATGCTCTTGTACTTATTCTTTCCATTTATGAAGCCAAGAGTACTGTATTATCTATTAGCTGCTCTTTCTACCTGCCTTGCAATTTGTAATGACTTTTAGACAATACCTTTCGGAATAGTACCCATTGTTTTATACTGACTCTCCAAGATCATTATGCCAAAATGCATCACTCGAAAATTCTCAACATTGAACTGATCGAGCATACGTTTTTGAGGGCAGCAGAGGTAACAGGGTAGAAGCATGAAAAGAAAGTATTACAGGTGATTATTTGGATAAATGGAAGTGGTTAGAAAATATAGAACCAGGCAATTGCGCAGCCACCCAGCTGGATGACGGTGAGAACCACTGAAAGGGAATGGTGCATTTGACCATGTCAAAGGCTAAAATTAGGTGGAGAATTTTGGGCAGAGTTAGCTGCCAAACTTACAGCAAGAGAGGATATTATTTGTTATTTTGACAAGAGCTATTTCAGGATGTGGCAAGGGCAGAAACCCAGTTTTGACAGTTCCAAATATGGAGTTCCAGCAAAGATGGCATTGATCAGGGGAAGATTGCACACACAAGGAGATTAGAAAAGAAAGGAAGGCTTGAGATAGGATAAAATTTGCAAGGGTAAAATGGCCAACAAATTTCTTTTAATCTATAGGTGATAGCAACAGATTTGAAAGAGAAAGGGAGACTACCCAACAACAGAGAACAATAAATATCAAACGTGAGGACCCAGAAGGGAAGGTGGACTGTCAGCAGTTTAGGGCCACAAAGGGTGTCCAATTAGAATGAGAGAGCACAATGGTTTAAAGAGAACAAGGAGATAAAGGTGGCAATGAAAATACGGTTCAGCACTTTGCCAGTCATAGAAATGTTGTGCAGAAACAGTTAATGCTAAACAGTGTAATTTTCAAAGCACAGTGTAAATGAATGAATATATTTTTCTTGTCATGAGAAACACAGAAGGAAATAGCATTGAGAGAGCAAATGGGGATCTGCCTGACCAATAATACAAGGAGATAGTATCATGTGTATTGACACATTGGGATTGCTGTTGTCACATGTGATGGCATGGTAAACATGGTGTCGGAATATAGGTAGAGACATTTTATACATCGACAGCAACAAAGGGAAGTTAGGACAGTGAATTCAAAGGCGAAACAGCATGGTAAAATGGAGATAGAAATCCCTAAGGACTAGAATTCTCACAAGCTTTGGCAGGAAAGACTTACTCTGATAGCTGGGTGAATGATAGAAAATTAGTATTTTAAAAACTGGGCAAATGTGTGGAACAAGGTGAGGGATATTGCCAGAGGAAGAGAGAAAACATGCCAAGATGTCATTGCTTGTGTTTCAAATTTCTTCCAGACAAACCGTGTCATGAAAAGTAAAAAAGATGTTTATGTCTATGTAACCCAGTTTGCATGGCTTTCTGAACCACTAACCACTCCAAAACAATTACCAGCATTGCAAAATTTCCATCCAGGTACCCACATTCCAATCAGTTAAATCAATGTTAGTTGTATGAATTCAGGTAGTGGGCAGGATAGAAGCAACCTTTATTCGTCTGAAGAATAAAGGTATGATTTTGAGATATGATTGATGACATATCATACCTGGGTGGCACGGTGGCACAGTGGTTAGCACTGCTGCCTCACAGCGCCAGAGACCCGGGTTCAATTCCCACCTCAGGCGACTCTCTGTGTGGAGTTTGCACATTCTCCCTGTGTCTGCATGGGTTTCCTCCGGGTGCTCCGGTTTCCTCCCACAGTCCAAAAAAAATGTGCAGGTCAGGTGAATTGGCCATGCTAAAATGCCCATAGTGTTAGGTGAAGGGGTAAATGTGTGGGAATGGGTCTGGGTGGGTTGCGCTTCGGAGGGTTGGTGTGGACTTGTTGGGCCGATAGGCCTATTTCCACACTGTCAGTAATCTAATCTAAAATATCCAGAGATGGTATTTTCTAGCACACTTGTCCTGTCAGACCTGCACTCAGTCACAATCTACAGCAATGATTAATCAGGCTTTTACATGAAATGGAATCCTTATGGTCCCACCGTACCACAACGTATATTTCTTCCTAACAGGTTGATGTCAGAAGTTATTTACCAATTCCTATATGTCAATAGACTGGATTGTTGTTGCTGGAAGTCTCATATGGGATATTTTCTATTCTTTAGAAATTTTATATAAAACACTGCCTGCCAAATTTTAGGCAAGATGAGTTCATTATCTTGTTCTGGTGTCAAGGGATGGAATTAAATGCAGCTGGATACACTGAGTACCAGGAGAGTAAGGTCCAAATTATTGAGGGATTTGACCCAGGTCAGTTTTCCAATGGAGGCAAAATCTCCACAACTAAGTTGGATGCTGGAATCAATGATTTGCGAGTCACAGTGCCATAAGTTAATGATCACATTAGCATACAAAGAAACTAGCTTTTGAGCTGCTTTTTATATTCAGACATCTAATTAGTTTAGATTCCCTACAGTGTGGGAACATGCCCTTCGGCCCAACAAGTCCACACCAACTGTCCGAAGAGGAACCACCCAGATCCACTCCCTCTGACTAATACACCTAGTACTATGGGCAATTTAGCATGGCCAATTCACCTGACCTGCACATCTTTGAACTCTGGGAGGAAACCCACACAAACACAGAGAGAATGTGCAAACTCCACACAGACTGTCACCTGAGGCTGGAAATGAACCTGAGACCCTGGTGCTGTGAGGCAGCAGTGCTAATCACTGAGCCACCGTGCCATCCATTTATATTCACCTCAAATTTAGGCTGTTGTCATTTTTCCAAAATTACAAAAATACCCTTACTTCAAAATTACATTATTGCCTGTAAAGTACTTTGAAATGCCTTGTTACTAAAAAAAATATTATAAATATCAGTCTTTTGTTTATTTATTTCATAAACAAATTTAAAAGAGAAGCAGTGAAAAGTTATATTGACATGTACTTACGCATGCAACTCATAAATGGCTCTGACCAAGTTAAACTGGCTTGACAAGTGACATTATTGGGAGTTTGCCATCCCAAGCATAACCTGGCAAACATTTGTAGGAAACAGCATCGCCCACAGGAAAACATTGCCGAATGAGATACTGATTCAGTAGGACAGCCCTTGTAATAACTGGAGGTTTTTGGCACTGACCTGCAAAGATCATAATTATTTTATAATTTATATTATACATCACCATGAGGGGAGTAATTTAAGAATTATAAATTTAATATCCAAGATCTTCATGGACTAAAATTGTTTTTAAACAAAAAGTCGAAAACATTGACTTAAGATTCGAGTAATTATCACCTGATGAAAAAGCATGAAAGTAAAGAGACAAAGAAAGACAGTTTGAGCAAAGTTAACATTTTCTCAAATGGTACTGAAAATCTAACACGCCTGAAGAAACCCTTCTCTTCTGATTTTGATTAGACCTTTCTAGAAGTTTCAGATATTAGGCTGAAAGTTGCTTACAGATTATCCTGCTTGAAAGAAAAAACAATGATACCAAGCATGAGGATATATAATTAAACTGTATTTCATATAGACAGTTTTCAGGCAGAGCAGAGAAAGAGAATTGATTTGTAACAGCATTATTTAGAGGCTTTCTTTTTCTCTCTCCATATTTTCTTCTCAGGATAAAAATAGTACATTTTAACGGTTGGCTATACTGACGAGAAAGCAAAACACTAGAACGTTAGGGTGGGAATCACAAACTTCAGGGAAATTATTATTGAAGAATCAAATAATTGAACCAAATGTATATCAAATATAGGAATCATATATATAATCTTTTGATGGACATTATCTGTCAAATTAACAATTACATTTAGATTCCTATAATACACCTTGAGGTTTGCTTTCCATTTTTCATTTTAATGGGGAGATGAGAAGTAGGGCCACACTTTTAAAATACAATTTACATTTTTTTAGACAGAGATGAGGACAATGGGTTTTTTTACCCTTAGTCTGTGGAACTCACTTTCCTAGAATGCAATGGAAGCTTATGTGACTTGGATGGATTTTTGACAGACAAGAGAATCAAGCATTGTGGGAGGCAAACAGGAAAATGAAATTGAGACAATAATCAGACTTGCCATGATGTTATCAAATGGTGGATCAGTTTCAAAGGACCGAATGGTCTATCTCTGCTTCTAAGTCCCATTTTCCATGTACTCTATTCTCATTTCCTTTTTACATTTTCTGCAGAGCACATCTAAGGACACGGGTATTTGATCTGCCTCAAACCTTGTAGCAATGATCATTCTGAGCAAATCAATCAGAAGGCAAAAGGCAGTGTATAATTCTTACTCTGCACTTGTGACAGGCCTCCTAATAGCACTTTGCTCAAACTGTCTTTCTTTGTCTCTTTACTTTCATGCTTTTTCATCAGGTGATAATTACTTGAATTATCAAGTAATGTTTTCTCCTTTTTGTTTAAAAACAATTTTAGTCCATGAAGATCTTGGATATTAAATTTATAATGCTTAAATTACTCCCCTCATGGTGATATATCATATAAATTATAAAATTATTATGATCTTTGCAGGTCAGTGCCAAAAACCTCCAGTTATTACAAGGGCTGTCCTACTGGATTAGTATCTCATTCGGCAACATTTTTCTGTGGGCGATGCTGTTTCCTACAAATCGAAGAACTCACAGGATGGCACATTTTGGAAAAATGCAGGTGTAGCAGGGTTGTTATTATGGGTAACTTCAACTTTCCCAATATTGACTGGAGCCTCCTTCGTGCACATGGTTTAGATGGAGATGTTTTATCAGGTGTGTTCAGGAGGGTTTCCTTACTCAGTACGTAGACAAGCTGACGAGGGGAGAACCTATTTTGGATTTGGTGCTTGGCAATGATATGGTGCTCAACAGATGTCAGATCTCGTGGTGGGAGAACCCTTTGATGACAGTGACCACAACTGCCTCACATTTACCATAGCAATTTGCCGATGATATTAAGGTTGGAGGTGCCGTTGATAGTATCGAGGGCTGTTGCAAGCTACAGCCCAACATGGACAGGATGCAGAGCTGGTCTGAGAAATAGTAGATGGAGTTCACCTGGATAAATGCAAAGTGATGTATTTTGGAAGGTCCAACTTGAGTGCTGAATATAGGATTAAAGACAGGATTCTTGGCAGTGTGGACGAATAGTGTGGGATCTTGGTGTTCAAATGCATAGATTCCTCAAAGTTGCCACCAAGTGGATAAGGTTGTTCAGAAAGTTTTGGCTCTTATTAACAGGGGATCAAGTTTAAGAGCCGTGAAGTTTTGCTGCAGCTCTGCAAAACCCTCTTGAGACCACACTTGGAATATTATGATTTGCAGATGCCAGTGCTGGACTGGGGTGTACAAAGTTAAAAATCATACAACACCAGGTTATAGTCCCAACAAGTTTAATTGGAAGCATTAGCTTTCGGAGTGACAACCACCTGATGAAGGAGCAGTGCTCTGAAAACTAGTGCTTCCAATTATACCTGTTGGACTATAACCTGGTGTTGTGTGATTTTTAACTTGGAATATTATGTGCGGTTCTGGTCGCCAATTATAGGAAAGATGCGGAGGCTTTGGAGAGGGTGCAAAGAATGTTTACCAGGATGCTGCCTGGACTGGAGGGTGTGTGTTATGAAGAGAGGTTGACTAAGCTCGGACTTTCCTCTCCAGAGAGGAGGCATGGTGGCACAGTAATTAGCACTGCTGCCTCACAGTGCCAGAGACCCAACATGGTGGGCCTGTTCTGTGCTGTACCTTTCTATCTTCTTTGTTATATGTTGGATGTTCTATGAGCTTGGTCTATCTCCTCCGCTGATGGCTTTTTTCTGAATCTGGATCCTTTGTACCATGAGTAACATATGTACATCCGTAATTTCATATTCCATGACATGGATATAATGGTGGCTTAGTGGCTGGATACAAAATGTTTCTGAGTGTTTTTGAATTGTAAGCCTTTTCCAGTGGGATTCTTCAGCACCCAGTGCTCAAGGCCTCTGCTTTTTGTGGTGTATATTAATCATCCATTTATAAATGTAGGGGGCGTGGTCAAAATGTTTGCAGATGACACAACAAAATTGGTCACATGGTTGACAGTAAGACAGATAGCTCTTGACTGCAGGAAAACATCAACAGACTGATCTGATGAGAATAAAAGTGGCAAATGGAATTCAACCCAGCGAAATGTTCAGTGATACACTGGAGGAGGTCAAACAGGCAAAAGGAATAGACATTAACTGGGAGAACACTGACAGGGACCTTGGAGAGAATGACCACAACTCCCTGAAGGTATTAGGACAGGTTGAAAAGATCGTTAAGAATGTAGATTGAATCCTTTCCTATTTTAGCCATGGTATTTAGAACTGTGATGTTATGCTGGAACTCTATACATCGTTAGTTAGGGCTAAACTTGTGCACAGTGTGTCATCACAAAAAGGATGGAATTGCACCAGAGTCGGTGCAGAGGGGATCTAGGAAGATGTTGCTAGGGAAAATAAAGCAGTGAGGAAAGATTGGATAGGCTGGAGTTGTCCTGGCAACAGAAAGGGTCAAGGAGATATTCAATTTGGATGTAGGAAATTGTGAAGGGCCTTAATCAAATGAATGGAAAGTGTCTGTAATTAGAGGAGCATGGATTTAAAGTGATCGGCAGAAAGGTTATAGGGGAGATTAGAATACATATTTTTCACCCTAGATGTCTGGAACTGGCTGCTGGGAAAGACAGCACAGACACACACCCGCAATTCACTTAAAAGGTGCCTGGATAACCAGTGCTATAACCTGCAAGGTTATGGACCAAATGCTGGAGAATGGGATTAGGCTGGTTGGTTCATCTTTGTCTGGTGCAGACATTATGTGACAAATACTCTGTTTCTGTGTCATAAACATTCTACCATTTTATTCCATGAACCACTGGAAGACGAATACATGGTCATCATGTTGTTATGTTAATTAAATTAAAGATAAGAAATATAAATAAATATTCCATCAGCCACACTAATGTAATATATTTTTCTGAATTGAAATTGAAGTGAATTTTATGGAAATGATGGGGAAACTAGCCAATGAATAGGCCTTCCCTGGGATCAGGATTTTTGGCGGGTTTGTAATACGCCACACACCAAGTATTGCTCATGTTAGATGTCACATGACGCCAGGTTATAGTCCAACAGGTTAGTTGAAACCACAAGCTTTTGGAGCACTGCTCCTTCATCAGGTGAAGTTGGAACAAGTGCACAAGCACAGAATATGTAGTTGGAGAAATAATGGGAAGATAATTCCAGGTAATTAAGAGTGTAATTAAGTACAAATAACGTATTGTTACCTGGTCAGGGCACGATTGAGCCAATGTGTGAGTTCTCGAATTCAGAAACACACCCAGATGTGAAGACAGTGAATATCGAAGCAACTTATTCAAAACTGTATAAAACCCATTCTGATGACATAAAACCACTAGAGAATCGTAGGGACTTGATGAATAGGAAGAGCTGTTTGTTAGCAACCTATATGTGGAGACTAATTCCATGTCTTTAATGAATGAATGTCTTCAAAGGGCTGCAGGAGAAGATGTAGAACAGCCAATGATATTACCTTAGTGGATTCTGGAAGTAGGATGTAAGAAGGGAATGCAGTGTCGTTGATTCTCTGAGGCTATAATCAGAACAAGATGAATATGATCAGGTGAGTGCAACCCCACAGAAATGGACAATACAGGAATATTATTGGAGGAGGATTGAGTCATGGATCATGTCAATGGTGACAGAAAGATCAGGGGGATGAGGAATTATATTCAACATGATCAAAGTCACAGGAAATGTTATTTATAACAATGCTTAAAATTGTTCATTGGTGCTTTGACAGGACCAAAAGTCTAATTAAAGAGATTAAACCAGGGAGTTCTGAATCCAAATAGGTAGTTTTCCCTGTATGCCATGAGATCTAACTTTGCTCACCACTCTCCCATGGGGAACCTTGTCGAATGCCTTACTGAAGTCCATATAGATCATATCTATCGCTCTGCCCTCATCAATCCTCTTTGTTATGTCTACAAAAAACTCAATCAAGTTTGTGAGACATGATTTCACACACACAAAGCCATGTTGACTATCCCTAATTAGTTCTGCCTTTCCAAATGCATGTACATCCTGTCCCTCAGGATTCTTGCCCATAACTTGACAACCACTGATGTCAGGCTCACTGGTTTATAGTTCCCTGGCTTACCCTTACCAACTTTCTTAAACAGTGGCATCACGTTAGCCAACCTCCAGTCTTCTGGCACCTCACCTGTGACTATCATTTTATATTTTAAGTTTTCATATTTTAGATTATTTTCATTGGCGTCTCTCAATTCACTACAGGTGCTTCTTATATAATATGATGGTTGTGTTCTTGTACAACCCCATCAAATTAAGGAAGACTTTGCAGGGTCATTAAGATTGTATGTGTTATTGTCATTTCCAGTGCCTTGGTCAATGCAGAGTGTTCTGCCTCTTTCATTCCTTTTATCAAATTTTACAGTGATTTGATGCAAATAGGTGACTTGTTAAGCCAATGTAGAGATCATTCACACAAACACCTACAGTATTGGGGATCTGGAGTCACATGCAGGCCAGACGAGGTGAGGATGCCATAATTTCCTTCCCTGAAGTGCATTAGTGAACCAGATGGGTTTTTACAGCATTAATCTGCCTTTTAATTCCAGATTCATGAACTGAATTCAGATTTCACCAATTGTCTGGTGGGATTCAAATCCAGTTTTTTTTAACCTATTTAATTAACCAGTTGAGAGATGTTATTGCACACCTCTGCAGCAGATGGGACTTGAACCTGAGCCTTATTTTCCTTGGGTAGGGACACTGGAATTACATTGTGCCACAAGAGAGCTCCTAAGGCTCCCAAAGTATTAGCCTGGGTCTCCAGATGCTAGTAATAAAAATACTATGGCACTGCCTCTCATGTTATTATGAGATGTGCTATCAAACATTAAGTTGTAAATTAATCTGCAGTTTGACTTGTGAAAGGCAATTTTAAACAGAAAAAGAACAGTGACTGAAATTTAAGATGGCTGAAATGAATTGTGAAGCTGTATTCCACCTCATGAAAAAGTAAAGTGGCTCCAAGAGAGTCAACCTCACCTCTCGAGGTGTAGACAGCTCTCCCATCTCATCAAGGTGAAGGAAGTATCAATGAGCAGTCAATGGCAGAAACACTAAAACCTTAACCAACCTAGACAGCAGTTACAGAGTCACAGAAACACAGCCTTTCGTTCAACTTGTCCATGCCAACCAAATATCCCAACCCAATGTAGTCCCACCTGCCAGCACCCAGGCCCATATCCCTCCAAAGTCTTTCTATTCAAATACCCATCTCGATGCCTTTTAAATGTTGCAATTGTACTAGCCTCCACCACTTCCTCTCGGTAAAAACAATGACTGCAGATGCTGGAAACCAAATTCTGGATTAGTGGTGCTGGAAGAGCACAGCAGTTCAGGCAGCATCCAAGTAGCTTCGAAATTGACGTTTCGGGCAAAAGCCCTTCATCAGGAATAAAGGCAGTGAAAAAGTTGCTCCTTAGGTCTCTTTTATATCTTTCTCCTCTCATACTTAACCTCTGCCGTCTAGTTCTGGAATCCCCCATCCTAGCGAAAAGACTTTGTCTATTTATCCTATCCATGTCCCTCATAATTGTATAAACCTCTATAAGGTTATCCCTCAGCCTCCGACGCTCCAGGGAAAACAGCCTGAACCTATTCAACCTCTCTCTATAACTCAAATTCTCCAACCCTGCCAACAAGGACTGATTAGTGACAGTCAACATAGCTTTGTGCATGGGAAATCATGTCAAACAAACTTGATTGAGTTTTTTGAATAAGTAACAAAGAGGATTGATGAGGACAGAGCGGTAGATGTGATCTATATGGACGTAAGGCGTTCGAGAAGGTTCCCCATGGGAGAGTGGTTAGCAAAGTTCGATCTCATGGAATACAGGGAGAACGAGCCATTTAGATACAGAACTGGCTCAAAGCTAGAGGACAGAGGGTGGTGGTGGAGGGTTGTTTTTCAGACTGGAAGCCTGTGACCAGTGGATCGGTGCTAGGTCCTCTACTTTTTTTGTCATTTACATAACTGGTATAGAGATATAGTTAGTAAGTTCGCAGATGACACCAAAATTGGAGATGTAATGGACAGCAAAGAAGGTTACCTCAGATTACAGCGGGATCTTGATCAGATGGGCCAATGGGCTGAGAAGTGATAGATTTAGTTTAATTTAGATAAATGTGAGGCGCTGCATTTTGGGAAAGCAAATCTTAGCAGGACTTATACACTTAATGGTAAGGTTCTAGGGAGTGTTGCTGAACAAAGAGACCTTGGAGTGCAGGTTCACAGCTCCTTAAAAGTAGAGTCATAGGTAGATAGGATAGTGAAGAAGACGTTTGGTATGCTTTCCTTTATTGGTCAGAGTATTGAGTACAGGAGTTGGGAGGTCATGGTGCAGCTGGACAGGACATTGGTTAGGCCACTTTTGGAATATTGCGTGCAATTCTGGACTCCTTCCTATGAGAAGGATATTGTTCAACTTGAAAGGGTTCAGAAAAGATTTACAAATACACGTACATCCTGTCCCTCAGGATTCTTGCCCACAACTTGCTCACCACCGACATCAGGCTCACTGGTCTTTAGTTCCCTGGCTTATCCTTACCAACTTTCTTCAACAGTGGCATCACATTAGCCAACCTCCAGTCTTCTGGCACCTCACCTGTGACTATCAGTTTAGATTTTAAGTTTTCATATTTCAGATTTTTTTCATTGGCATCTCTCAATTCACTACAGGTACTTCTATATTGTGATGGTTGTGTTCTTGTGCAACCCCATCTTATAGAAAAGTAGTAGAAACAACGCTTCAAGTGTTCATGATCTAATCATTTTACAGCCAAAACACGTTTTAAAAGTTTGCATTTTAGTAACACTGTCCCCAATTTGTTAATAAGTGTTACAGGAAATTTGCATTAACAAAACATGCGCTTTATCAAAACAACCTGTTGTACCTTATAGGCAGATTTCTAGTTTAATTGCACTATTTATATTGGGTAAGAACAAACCTTTTACACACTGCCACTGGCTGGAGTGTTGATACGCTGTTTACTCTTTATACACCCTGATCATTCTTTTGATAATGGTAAAAAGCAATTGTGATTCTCTAAATAGCAAATATGCACGCATTATATATGTGAAACTGAAGTTTTATGTAAAACTCGTTAATGATCCTGATACTTTGTTGCCTCTTCAAAACACAAAGGATGATATTCATAATCATATGTCTCTACCCACTCTGCTACCTTCCAAAGTTATGTCAAGTTTCCATGCTGCACATCTCTTTGACTCTGGGACTGTAAGTTTTGCACTTTTAAATATGCCACGTATTTCATAAAAATAAATACCTCGTAAATTGTTACATGCTAATTATTTGAGACAGATTTTCTGAGCTGTGATTATTCTCATGAAGAAAAGGCAAAAGAAATTCGAGGAAATTACTAATTCATAATCAGTCAAATTAAATATCCAATTAATGGTAGATTTATGCAAATAATACACTGTATTTTGAATCTTACAATAACATATTTAAAAAAAAAGAAATCAGTTTTAATACTCTGAATAACAAAGGCAGTGGATCCTAGGCAGCTGCTTCTTATATACTTGGCCCAATCTCATCATAGCAGAAAGTGAGGACTGCAGATGCTGGAGATCAGAATTGAAGAATATGGTGTTGGAAAAGCACAGCCAGTCTGGCAGCATCCAAGGAGCAGGAGAGTCAACGTTTCAAGCATAAGTCCTTCATCAGGAATGAGGGATAGACCAAGGGGGCTGAGAGATAAATGGAACGGTGGTGGGGCTGGGGAAAGGTAGCTGGGAATGCAATAGGTAGCCTGTGACCACCTGTCGGAGAGGCATATAGAGCAGATAGGTTGGAAGGAAGATGGACAGGTAGGACAGTTCAAGAGGGCGGTGCCAAGTTGGAAGGTTGGATCTAGGATAAGGTGAGGGCAGAGGAAATGAGGAAACCACATTGACCCCAAGTGGTTGGAGTTTCCTTAGGTGGAAGATGAGTTGTTCTTCCTCTAGGTAACGGGTAGCTAGAGTTTGGCGGGTGGAGAATGCCCAGGACTTCCTTGTCCTTGGGAGAATGGGAGGGGGAGTGAAAGTTTTTGGCCACCAGGCGGTTGGGTTTTTTAATGTGGGTGTCCAAGAGATTTTCTCTGATACATTCCGCAAATTGGCGTCCTGTCTCCCCAGTGTAGAGGAGACCACATCAAGTAATGGACACATTAGATGATGTGTGTAGAAGTACAGGTAAATTTCTGACAGATGTGGAAGGATCCTTTGGGGGGCTTGGACGGAGGTGAGGGGGGAGGTGTGGGCACAGGATTTGCACCTTGCAGTGGCAAAGGAAGGTGCTGGAAGTGGAGGGTGGGTTGGTCAGGGAGGTATGGACCTAACAAGGGAGTCAGAGGGAATAGTCTCTCTGGAATGCAGATAGGGGTGGGGAGGGAAATATATGGGGAGGGTGGTGGGGTCTGTTTACAGTGGTGGAAGTGGAATAGGCTGATGCATTATATCTGGAGGTGGGTGGGGTGGAAGATGATGACTGGGGGTGAGGTGAGGGTGTCTTCTGTCCTTGTAGGTTGGAGGGATGGGGTTCAAAGGCAGAGATGCGGGAAGTGGAGGAGATATGCTGAAGGGCATCATCAACCATGTGGGAGGGGAAATTGCAATCTTTGAAGAAGGAGGCCATCTGGGACGTTCTATCATGGAATTAGATTAGATTAGATTCCCCACAGTATGGAACAGGCCCTTCGGTCCAACAAGTCCACACCGACCCTATGAACAGCAACCCACCAAGACCCATCCACCGACCCTACATTTATCCCTGACTAATGCACCTCACACTTTGCACAATTTAGCATAGCCAATTCACCTAACCTGCACATCTTTGGATTCTGGGTGGAAACCCACACAGACACAGAGAGAATGTGCAACCTGGGCAAAGACAGTCGCCCAAGGCCAAAACCAAAGGTGGGTCCCTAGTGCTGTGAGGCAGCAGTGCTAACCAATGAGCCAGTGTGCCGCCATTATTGGTCGTCCTGGGAGCAGATGCAGTGGAGACAGAGAGGCAGAGTCAGAGGAGACGTAGTCCAGGTGACTGTGGGAGTTGGTAGGTTTGTAGTAGATGCCTGTGTTGAGTCGGTCACTGAAAATTGAGTTGTAGAGGTCCAGAAAGGGGAGGGAGGGGGCCGAGATGGTACAGATAAATTTGAGGTCAGGATGGAAGGTGTTTGTGAAGTTGGTGAACTGTTCAATCTCCTCATGGGAGCATGAGCTGGTGCCAATACAGTCATTGATGTAGCAGTGGAAAAGGTAGGGAATGGTGCTGGTGTAGCTGCAGAAGATGGACTTTTCCATGTACCTGACAGGCATAGCTGGGGCCCATGCGGGTGCCAATGGCTACCACTTTGGTCTGGAGGAATTGGGAAGATTCAAAGGAGAAATGTTTGAGGGTGTCAGTGAAAAAATATTCAGACTTGTGCTGACACATGGCAACTAATATTTCAGCCACTCAAGTGTCTGGTAATGACCATCTCCAACAAGATAGAATCTGATAATCACTTCATGACATTCTCTGGTACTGCCATCACTGAATAGCACACTATCCATATTTTGGGAGTTGCCACTCACCAATGAGTGTGTCAGTGGAAGGGTGCAGATTGGACCAGAGGGCTTGGAGGTCTTTGTCATGGCGGATGGATGTGTACATGGACTGGATGGTCCTTGTGAAGATGAGCTATTGGAGGCCAGGGAAACAAAAGTCATGGAGGAGGTGGGGTGCATGGGTGGTGTCCCAATCTCCTCTTAGTGTTTTCTAACACGAAAAGCAACAGCAGTAAACTTTGATAATGTTAGGAGATGCAATATTTTCTCCCAAGATGACAAAATGGTAGTTGATTGGTTTGTACATAAAGGATCTCTCATGCAACATTCCCATACCTACAGCAATATCTTTTTCAGGCATGATAACCATAAATTTTATTCCAGGTCAATTCAGGAAGAGACTCAGCTCTGAAGTTTGAGGCAATTATTCATGGACCATGGAACAATTAATCAATCACACTCTCTTTCCTTCTTACTCTCCTGAAATGACTGAAAAAGTGACTATGCTCACTTTTAGATGGTTGTATTGTCATTTTTATTTGATTTTTCAGAGGACCTAGAAATGATCAAAATGTATTGACAATTTTATCAGAGAGCTGTAACTGCTGCCCAGAGAGTGACATTAAATGGCAAAGTAGTGAATTTTGCCATTTAATGCAGCCCTCTAATTATATTGCAAAAAACTATCCTTCCTACCATTCAAGCTAGGCCAGATTTTATAATATTGTTAGAGGGCTGCATATCCAATTCACTACTTTGCTATTTAATGTCACTCTCTGGGCAGCAGTTGCAGCTCTCTGTTTCTTAAAGCTTGCTAATGGCTGATCAAAAGTACCCAGGTCTGGTGGTGATGGGGTAGGGGTGAGAAAGAGAGAGAACCACACTTTTACTAAACAAAAAAAAACTATTTCACAGTACCGATGGTTGCAGGGGGTTTCTTCCTGGTCTTTCCAATTTTCTGACTCAGGGGCATTTTTAGTTCGAAGGGTAGAAACAAAATTACAAGAATCAAACAACAGGCATGATATACACATTCAGATCATGTGAATATTAACCTTTAAATATTAAGCATACCACTACATAATTACACTTACATACTTATTATATAATGAAATTTACACTGCAAATTTCCAACTTATTACAAAACATAATTTGTCTACAATATTTAAAATGTATTTAAGCATCATGGTAAAATGTCAAAATCAGTCAAAGAAATAGATTTTTCATATATATAGATCATCTCTTTTTGATACTAGCTTTGTCTCTCCATTTATTTTTATTCCAGTATCACTTCCTTATTGTCAGACTGTCTAAAATTAATGGCTTCAACAAGTTAAATGTTTTTACTAAGCATTGAGAAGAATATTCAGACTTGTGCTGACAAATGGCAACTAATATTTCAGCCACTCAAGTGCCTAGCAACGACCATCTCCAACAAGACAGAATCTATTAATCACTCCATGACATTCTCTGGTACTGCCATCACTGAATAGCACACTATCCATATTTTGGGAGTTGCCATTCACCAGAATCTGAACTGGACTAGTCATATAAATGTTGCAAATATAACAGCAGATCAAGAGGTTAGGAATCTTGCATTGAGGAATAAGACAATGCTATTCTTTGGGTCTGTAGAAGCATAACTAGCCTTTAGTAGAGCGATATGTTCTTGATTAGATTACCTACAGTGTGAAAACATGCCCCTCAGCCCAACAAATCCACACCAACCTTCCAAACAGCAACCCACCCACACCCATTACCCTCCGACTAATACATCAAAACACCATAGGCAATTTAGCATGGCCAATTCACCTGCCTTGCACATCTTTGGACTGTGGGAGGAAACCCATACAGACACACAGAGAATGGGCAATCTCCACAAAGACCGTCACCTGAGGCTGGAATCGAACTCGAGTCCCTGGCGCTATAAGGCATCAGTGCTAGCCACCATGCACTTGACAGATGTGGGAGTTTTGAGAGAGTTTACGTGTTACTGAGAATTATATCTGCAATAAATGCCGATGGTGGTGAATCATATCAGATCAAATGAATCGGTTGGAAAGACAGTTAGAGACAATGAGGAATTTACAAAAGCAAGATTTACAGATTACTTATAGTGTGGAAACAGGCCCTTCGGCCCAACAAGTCCACACCAACCCTCCAAAGAGCAATCCACCCAGACACATTCCCCTACATTTACCCTTTCACCTAGCACTATGAGTAATTTAGCGTGGCCAATTCACCTAATCACATCTTTGGACTGTGGGAGGAAACCGGAGCACCCAGAGGAAACCACGCAGACAGGGGGAGAATGTGCAAACTCCACACAGACAGTTGCCCGAGGCGGGAATTGAACCCGGGTCTCTGGCGCTGTGAGACAGCAGTGCTAACCACAGTGCCACCGTGGTGGATTGCAGTTATAGGTAGGGAGAAAAGTTGCAGATACAGTGACATGGATGGGTTAACTACAGGAAAGGTAAGAGAGGTAGGCAGGTAGTGTAGGAGTCTTCTGTGGCTATTCCCATTTCAAACAATGTAGAGGGTGATGGATTCTCAGGGGAATGTAGCAAGAACAGCCAAATATCTGGTATCGAGACTGGCTCTAATGCAATGAGGGGTATGTCGGGTTCCAAGAGATCAATTGTGTTCGGGGACTCTCTGAGGCACAGGCAGATGTTTCTGTGGCCAGCAGTGAAAAGTCTGAATGGTGTGTTGCCTCCCTGGTGCCAGGATCAAAGATGTCTCAGAGAGGATGCAGAATGTTCTCAAGGGGAAGAGGAACCAGCAGGAGGTCATTGTACACATTGGAACCAATGACAGAAGAAGGGAAAAGGATGAGATTCTGAAGGGAGAATTACAGAGAATTAGACAGGAATTTAAAACGGAGGCCCTCACAAGTAATAATATCTGGATTACTCCCAATGCTACGCACTAATGAGGGTAGGAATAGGAGGATAGAGCTGATGAATGCGTGAGTCAGGAGCTGGTGTATGGGAGAAGGATTCACATTTTTGGATCATTGGAATCTCTTCTAGGGTAGAAGTGGCCTGTACAAGAAAGATGGATTGCATCTGAATTGGACTAACAAACTGATAGGGAAATTTGCTGGAGTGGCTCAGAAGGATTTAAACTAGTAAGGTTGGTGGCGGGGGGGGGGGGGGGGGGGGAATACCCAGGGAGACGGTGAGGAAAGTGATCAATCTGAGACTGGTATAGTTGAGAAAAGAAGGGCAGGCAGAGACAAAGCAGAGAACAAGGTAGGACTGATAAACTGCATTTACTTCAATGCAAGAGGCCTAACAGGGAAGGCAGATGAACTCAGGGTATGGTTAGAAACATGAGATTGGGATTTCATAGAAATTAATGAAATGTGGCTCAGGGATGGACAGGACTAGCAGCTTAATGTTCCAGGATACAAATGCTACAGAAAGGTCAGAAAAGGAGGCAAGAGAGGAAGGAGAGTAGTGTTTTTGACACGTGATAGCATTGCAGCAGGTGGGGGGATATTCCTGGAAATACATCCATGGAATTTATTTGGGGTTAACTGAGAAATAGGAAAGGGATGGTCACCTCATTGGGATTGTATTATAGACACACTACCTCCCCCACCCCCCCAGTAGTCAGCATAAAATTGAGAAACAAATTTGTAAGGGGATATCGGTTATCCGTAAGAAAAATAGGGTGGTTATGATTGGGGATTTTAACTTTCCAAACACAGACTGCCATAGTGTTTAGGGGGTTTAGATGGAGTGGGATTTGTTAAGTGTAGACAAGAAAATTTTCTAATTCAATATGCGGATGTACCTTCTAGAGAAGGTGCAAAACTTTACCTACTCTTGGGAAACAAGGCAGAGTAGGTGACTGGGGTATTAATGGGGGAGCACTTTAGGGCCAGTAACCATAATTCTATAAGTTTTGAAATAGTGATGGAAAAGGATAGACCAGATCTAAAAGTTGAAGTTCCAAACTGGAAGAAGGCTAATTTTGACTGTATTAGGCAAAAACTTTCAAAAGCTGATTGGGGGCAGATGTTTGCAGGTAAAGGAATGGCTGGAAAATGGGAAGACTTCAGAAATGAGGTAGCAAGGGACCAGAGACAGTATATTCATGTTAGGGTGAAAGGAAAGGCTGGTAGTGTAGGGAATGGTGGAAGACTAGAGAAATTGAGGGTTTGGTAAAGACAAAGAATGAAACATATATCAGGTATAGACAAGATAGATCACGTGAATCCTTAGAAGTGTATTAAGACAGTAGGAGTATACATAAGTAAGAAATCAGGAGGGCAAAAAGGGGACATGAGATAGCTATGGCAAATAGGGTTAAAGAGAATCCAAAGGGTTTTCCAAATACATTAAGTACAAAAGGGTAATTTGGAAGAGAATAGGCCCCTCAAAAGCAGCAAAGCAGCCTTTGTATGGAGCCGCAGGAGATGGAGGAGATACTAAATGAGTACTTTGCATCTGTTTTTACTGTGCAGAAGGACATGGAAGACATAGAATGTAGGGAAATAGATGATGTCATCTTGAAAAATGTCCATATTATAGAGGAGGAAGTGTTGGATGTCTTGGAATGCAGAAAGGTGGATAATTCCCAAGGACCTGATCATGTGTACGTTATAACTTTGTGGGAAGCTGAATATTTGCCATCATCAATAGCAAATATTTGAGATATCCGTATCATTGATGGTCACAGGTGAGTTGCCAGCAGACTGGACTTTGGCCAGCGTAGTGCCACTATTTAAGAAAGGCAGGAAGGACATGCCAGAGAACTATAGACATCAGTGGTGGGTAACTTGTTGGAGAGATTCGTCAGGGACAGGATTTACGCATATTTGGAAAGGCAAGCACTGATCAGGGATAGTTAACAGAGCTTTGTGTGTGAGAAATCATGTCTCATGAACTTGATTGAGTTTTTTGAAGAAGTAGCAAAAAGGGTTGATGAGGGCAGAGTAGTGGACATGATCTATATGGACTTCAGTAAGGCATTTGACAAGGTTTCCCATGGGAGACTGGTTAGCAGGGTTAGATCTCATGGAATACAGGGAGAACTAGCCATTTGGATACAGAACTGGCTCAAAAGTAGAAGACAGAGGGTGGTGGTGGTGGGTTGCTTTTCAGCCTGGAGGCCTGTGACCAGCAAGAGACCATGCTCGCAAACAGTATGGAGTTCTCAGACTGTTGTAAAATTAATTTCATGAGTCTGTTAAATTCTCTTTGTTCCACTCCTTTGAGTTTGTGTCTTCCTGGGCTGTAAGATATTTAAGACATTTCAAAGATAATGGCACAATGCCACTGAACTCAGTGGAAAGCAAAATTGGAAGAGGTTTATCTCAATGGGTTCACAGCCCATTTATGTTCACACCAAAAGTTGCAATATACATCACTAGGTTCTGCTTTGTTGCTGTTTTAGGAATGTGATGTATTCTCAGTGATGGCCAAATGTAACATATGAATTCTGAAGAAAATATTGTGGAGATTTAATCAGTTTGTTTTTCTCTGTTCTTGGATTTGTCCCTGTTGCCAACAAAATGTTCTGGAAATATGGTTCAGAGGTGCATTAAGAACTCAAAATAGTAATTAGCCACTGTAACCCAAAACTGGGCACATGGGAACATTTGCTCACTACTTTTCAGGTGCAAGAATCTCCCAATGTTGCCGTGTATGGTACATTCCTCATTCCTGCAACAGGGAGAACACCTCTGCCTTATCTGAAAGTTGAAAATCAATTGGATATAATGTGCAAATTTCTAGATTAAAAGGGAGAAACCATACCCAATGTTGCCTTCATCCTGATGTCCACCTTGTTGTGAAGGATGGGTATAGCTAGTCTTCCCCAGAACTCTTTAAGCAGTTGGCCAGTAGCCATCACACCTGTCCCTCATGAAAAAAATTCATGAAGAAAACAATTCCCCCACTGTCTATCAGGAATGGTCTCGATAACATCCTCGAGGTGAACCTTCTTGCAAAGTAGGGTTCTCATGATTAAAATCCGAACTTTGAATGTCAGGAGATTATTTTGATTGCCTTAAAATACCCAAACAAGACATCACCATATAGAATTATACACTGTACATTGTAAGCTTTTATAATTGTCCCTTTAGTTCATGAAATATCAATGTTTTATCCCAGTTTGAATTTGTTATTTGTGTGCCAATTACACTATCTCAGCAGTGAATGGCAAACACTGTACTGACACTCAAATCAGACGTAGATCTTTAACAAACTATACAATATTTCCAGCTCAGCACTGTCCCCATGACTTGCCCTAACTGCCTATCTTCTTTTCCACCTATCCACTCCACCCTCCCCCTAGCCTATCACCTTCATTCCCTTCCCCACTCACCTAGCATACTCTATGCTACTTTCTCCCCACCCCCACCCTTCTCTCACTTATCTCTCCACCCTTCAGGCTCTCTGCCTGTATTCCTGATGAAGGGCTTTTGCCTGAAACATCGATTTTACTGCTCCTCAGATGCTGCCTGATCTGCTGTGCTTTTCCAGCACCACTAATCCAGAATTTGGTTTCCAGCATCTGCAGTCATTGTTTTTACCTATACAATATATGGCAATGTATCAGTTTGACAACTCAATTGTGACACATAGCTCCAGCCACTGAATTGAGGATGTGAATTTATTAACAGAGATTGATTTGCCCTTGTACACATTGATTTAATATTTGGCAGAATTCCCTTTTCAAGGAGGGGAAAGCAATTAAAGCAGGCTCAAAACTTGAATTTTGTTCAGGATTCCTTCCAGTTTTATATCCTGACAGTATTCTGATGTGAATCCCGCCAAACAACAGGCAGTTACTTACAGTCACAGATTCCCAAACCATTGCTCCGTCCACTCTCGGTGCACCGGATCATACTTTTGCCAAGCAATTGATAGCTGGAACAGGAAGAGAAAAGTAAATGAAAATTCTCTGAACTAACAGAAAAAATTCATGTAAAATCTCATTTCCAACTATGGTCTAAAATATTTATCAATCTAGTTAGGGATGGAGAGTTTAGTTTGTCTTTCAGTTTTGACTTCAGCTTCGATAGTTTCAATGCTAAGCATCTACCAGGAAGTTTACCTGAAACAGCAAATTGATTGTTAACAGAGGCGTCTTCTGATATAGCAACCAAAAAAACTTGCATTTAGTTAGCACCTTTAACAGTAAAACATCTCAATGCACTTAATAATGTGGTCAGAGAGGGCCGTTTCAATGGCCATATTAAAGAGATAAAGACCAGAGGGAAGTACAGAGATCGAGAGATTTTCAGAGAAAATTCCAACTCTCCAGATCTTTGGCTGTTTGAGTTTCAATCACCAATGATGGAGTCATTAAAGTAAAGTTTGCTTAAGATGTGGGAATTTGATGAGCACATATATCTTGGATGCTGGGGTTGGAGGAAATTAAAGAGATATAGAGGGATGAGGCCATGGTGGACTTAAAATCAAGGATAAGAATGTTATAACGATGACACTGCTAGAATGGCAAACAACAGAATTTTGGGTCAGCTTAAGTTTAAGAAGGGTGGACATTGGCCAAGTGTGCATTAGAATAGTCAAGCATAGATCATCAAAGTTAGGGATGACCATTTCAGCAGCAGATGAGCTAAAGGAGGTGTTAATTTGGTGGATGATATGGAAAAAGCATTTGTAGTCACAGCAAAAGCATGTATACAAAAACAGCTTCTTTCCCGCTGTTATCAGACTTTACAACAGTCTTCTCGAATGTTAATCCTGTTTTCTCTCTCTCTCTTTCTGCACCTTTCCTGTAGCAGTAACTTTGCATTCTGTATTCTGTTCTGCTACCCTGAGGCACTTTGATTGGTTCAATATGCCTGGAGAGCATTAAAACAATACATTTCACTGTATCTCAAGATCAAATTTGAAAATCTTGCCATGATTTGGCTTGGTCTCAGACAATTGACAGGAGGAGGGATGACATCAGCAGATAGGAAACAAAATTTATAGTGAGGAGCAAAGACAATTCCTTCCATAGTGGGTTGGAGGATTTTTCTCACTTAGCTATGACTGAATGCCAGACAAACAAATTGATTATCAAGAGATGGAGAGGTGGCATTTAAATAGAGTTGGATTTCACCAGTAAACATAAAAATTTAGATTATAACAAGAAATACTGAAAATATTGAGAAAGTCAGGGAGTACCTATGAAAAGACTTCATGTTTCATGTTCATGTGCCTTTCATTAGAGTGAGAACAGGTCAGAGATGTAATAGGTTTTCTGCATGCAACGGGTGAAACAATGACAAAAAGGAATGTCAGTGACTGGCTGGGGAAATTAAGTGACAAAGGATTAGTCTTTCAGAGTCAAAGGTGAAAGTCAAACAAAGATATGACCTATACAGTAATTTGTAAGATCCTGAGGAGTGTTGTGGAACAGAGGGACCTAAGAGTACACGTACATAGTTCTTTGAAAGTGCTGTCACAGGTAGACAGGGTGCTTAAGAAGGCATTTAGCATGCTAGCCTTCATCGGTCAAGGCATTGAGTACAGAAATTGGAATATTATGTTACAGTAGTTGATAAGGCCGCACTTGGAGAATTGTGTGCTGTTTTGGTTATAGGAAAGTCATAGTTAAACTAGAAAGAGTGCAAAGAAGATTTACGAGGATGTTGCCAGGACTAGTTGGTCTGAGTTGCAGGGAGAGATTGGCCTGAGTCAGGGTGACCTTATTGAGGTGTATAAAATCATGAGGGACATAGATAGGATGAAAGCATATAGTCATTTTCCCAGGGAAGGGGAATTGAAAACTAGAGGGGATAGGTTTAAGGTGAAAGGGGAACGATTTAAGAAGGACCTAAGGGTCAACTTCTTCACACAGAGAGTGCTGCCTATATGGACTGGACTGCCATAGAATGCGGTTGAGGCAGATACAATAGCAACATTTAATAAACATTTAGATAGGTACATGAATGGGAAGGATTTAAAGGAATATGGACCTTCCAATGCAGGCAATTGGAACTAGCTGAGTGGGCACCATGGTCAACATGGACTAGTTTGGGCTGAAGGGCCTGTTTCCATGCTGTATTACTCTATAAGTCTATGAGTCGATGATGAAAATGAAACTGAAGAAATTATGCCAGGACTGGCAAGGAGCTATTGCCTGAACACAAACATAAGATAAAAATTAATGCAGCATCAAAAATGAATGAGAAATTATAATCTTGCAGAACCAGAGAATTGTTACAGTGCCGAAGGAGGCCTTTTGGCCTGTCATGTCTGCACTGGCTGTCAGAATATTTTGACATTGTCAAACTCCTCACTTTCTTCACATTGTTTCCAATTAAATAATTATCCAACATTATCTTGAACCCACCTCTGCTACGCTTCTAGTTAGTTCATAACCAACTCAGAACACTCATTGTGTGAAAAAGCTTTCCATCTCCCAATTACTTCTTTTCACAAAATACTTTAATACTCTGTCATTTCATTCTCAAACCTTATACAAGAGGGGAACAGTTTCTCCCTGTAAATTGTGTCCAGACAATTCATGATTTTGAAGGTATCTGTCAAATTTGCCTTCACCTTTTACCTCTCCAGGGAAAACAGTGCCAACTTCCCAAATCTATCCTCAAAATAATTCCCAATCCAGTCTTGCCCATTGGAACCATTGCATGGAGCCTCTTCTGCACTCTTTCCAAAGTATTCACATTCTTCCTATTGTGTGGTGTCCTGAACTGTAAGCAATACTCCAAACCAGTGTTTTATATTAGTTCATCATAAACTCCCTGTTCTTGTACTTATTGTTTCCATTTATGAAGCAAAGAATACTGTATTCTTTATGAACAGCTCTTTCAACCTGCCTTGCAATCTGTAATGACTTTTAGACAATCAGGTATCTGCTCCTGTATACCCTTCAGAATAGTACCCATTATTTTATTCTGTCTCTCCAAGATCATTATACCAAAATGCATCACTCAAAAGCTCTCCACATTGAACTGGTCGAGGATACATCTTTGAGAGGCAGCAAAGGTAACAGGGTTGGAGCATTAAGAGAAACTTTTGCTATTTTGATAAATGGAAGTGGTTAGAAAAAAATAGAACCAGGCAAGTGTGCAGCCACCCAGTTGGATGACAGGTCAGAACCACTGAAAGGGGGTGGTGTATTTGACCATTCAAAGGATAAAATCAGATGGAGAATTTTGGGCAGAGTTAGCTTGCCAAAGTTACAGCAAGAGAGGATGTTATTTGTTATCTTGCCAAGCGCTATTTCAGGATTGTGACAGGGACAAAAACCCAGTTTTGACAGTTCCAAATATGGAGTTCCAGCAAAGACGGCATTGATCAGGGGAAGGTTACAAACAAGGAGATTTGAAAAGAAAATAAGTTTTGAGGTAGGATAACATTTGCAAGGGTAAAAAGGCCAACAGTTTTGTTTTAATCTCTAGGTGATAGCAATAGATTTGAAAGAGAAAGGGACACTATCCAACAACAGAGAATAATAAATATTGAACGTGAAAACCAAGAAGGGAAAGTGGACAGTCAGCAGTTTAGGGCCACCAGAATGAGAGAGCACAATGGTTTAAAGAGAACAAGGAGATAAAGGTGGCGATGAAAATATGGTTCAGCACTTTGCTAGTCATAGAAGTGTTGTGCAGAAACAGGTAATGCTAGACAGTGTAATTTTCAATTAGGCAAAAGTGAGGACTGCAGATGCTGGAAATCAGAGTTTAGATCAGAGTGATGCTGGAAAAGCACAGCAGGTCAGGCAGCATCCGAGGAGCAGGAAAATCGATGTTTTGGGCAAAAGGCCTTCATCAGGAATAGAGGCAAGAAGCTCCGGGGGGAGAGATAAATGGGGGAGGGAGGGGTTGGGGAAAAGTTAATGAATGAATATATCTTTCTTTCAGCGAGAAATTCAGAAGGAAATAGCATTGTGAGTGAAAAAGGTGATCTGCCCGGACAATAATACAAGGAGATAGTGTCATCTGTATTGAAACATTGGGATTGCTGATGTCAAATGTGATGGCATGGTTAACAAGGTGTCAGAAATATACATAGAGATATTTTATACATCAACAGCAACTAAGGGAAGTTAGGACAGTGAACTCAAAGGAAAAACAGTATAGTAAGTTGGAGATAGAAATCCCTAAGGACAAGAATCCTCACAAGCTTTGGCAGGAAAAACTTAGACTGATAGCTGATGAATGATAGAAAATTAGTATTTTAAATGATGGGCAAATATGTGGAACAAGGTGAGGGATATTGCCAGAGGAAAGAGAAAACATTCCAAGGTGTCATTGCTTGTGTTTCAAATTTTTTTCCAGACAAATCATGTCATGTAAAGTAAAAAAGATATTCATGTCTATGTAACCCAGTTTGCCTGGTTTTCTGAACCAGAAACCACTCCAATACAATTACCAGCATTGCAAAATTTAAATCCCAGTACCCACCTTCCAATCAGTTAAATCAATGCTTGTTGTATGAATTCAGGTGGTGGGCAGGATAGAAACTACCTGAACATAGCCGTGTGAAGAATAAATGTATGATTGTGAGATATGATTGATGGCATATCCCAAGATGGTATTTTCTAGCACACATGTACTGTCAGACCTGCACTCAGTCACAACCTATATCAATGATAAATCAGGCTATTTTATGGAATGGTTTACTCGGAGGAATCCTTATTGTCTCACGATACCACAATGGATATTCCTACCTAACAAGTCATTATCAGAAGTTATTTACCAAGTCCGAAATTTCAGTTGACTGGATTGTTGTTAATGGAAGACTCATATGGGGTGTCTTCTATTATTTAGTCATTTTATATAAAACACTGCCTGCCAAATTTTAGGAAAAATGAGTTCATTATCTTGCTCTGGAGCCATGTGACAGAACTAAATGCAGCCAGATGCACTGAGAAAGAGTGAAGTAAGGTCCAAATTATTGAGCGATTCGCCCCATGTCAGTTTTCCAATGGAGTCAAAACTTCCACAATTAAGTTGGATGCTGGAATCAATGATATGGGAGTCACCTTACTGTATGTGGGGTCAATTATGTCCAATAAAACTGAGGCCAATTAAAACTATGAACACATTGCAATTCAGTGGTGGCCTCAGGATATGCATGGGTGTGACACAGATTCCCAATCTCTCCCAAAAGCTACTCAACATGACCCTGTTTGGTTTGCCGACAGCATCCTGCATGGGGTGGTCTTCAGAAGTCAGGCATTGCCAGTGAATCCAGGGAACCTGCGTGGGGCAGTGATTATCCAATGAAAGCTACTCCTGTCCTTACCTAACATTCCTTCAAATGTTGACTTCTCCACCTCCTGATGCTGCCTGGCTTGCTGTGTTCATCCAGCCTCCTGCCTGTCTACTTTGGATTCCAGCATCTGCAGTTTATTTTTGTTTCTATCCCTTCTCATGGCCCCTGATCCCCACCACATGACCTTAACCCTGCCCTCACTCACCTTGGCTTTGGATCATCTGGTGATCCTGGTGGTGGTGTGTTCTCCAGCAGACACTGCTCCCACCTGTGCTTCCAACATGAGGAGCAGTTAACCTTGAATGTGTTGGCAACTCTTGAAGATGATGTTTTTGTCACCAAAAACATCAGAGTTTTCTCAACTCTGCAGGAATCCCATCAGAGACTACTTAAATGCTCAATGAGCACTTGATTCCATCAAGATTGCCATTATCGAATGTTCAAATCCATTACTCCACTGTATACTCAAAAAGTGCAAGTACTACACCCCCACTTTATTGCATGATCCATACATAGTGCTATATTCTGTTGTGAACATGTTCACCCATATCTACATTTACTAATTTGAGCTTGCCACCACATACAGTCTCAGTAATCACAATGTCAATTACAATGTGGCCATCCCAGATCAGTTATGTGAATCTGTGATACTGTGAGTTAATGCTTACCCTTTATTGCAGTAGTAAGTTGCTGTGTCCCCAAATGTTTCACCAGTAGCAGTGTAATAGCCATTTTGTAAACTCTTTGGATGACCACATGTTTTAGCTGTGGAAAACATAGACAAAGAGATATTTTAAACATCATTTCGATGTTTACACTAATCCCAATAATATTTAGATTAGATTAGATTAGATTACTTACAGTGTGGAAACAGGCCCTTCGGCCCAACAAGTCCACACCGTCCCGCCGAAGCGTAACCCACCCATACCCCTACATCTACATTTACCCCTTACCTAACACTATGGGCAATTTAGCATGGCCAATTCACCTGGCCTGCACATCTTTGGACTGTGGGAGGAAACCGGAGCACCCGGAGGAAACCCACGCAGACACGGGGAGAACGTGCAAACTCCACACAGTCAGTCGCCTGAGGCGGGAATTGAACACGGGTCTCAGGCGCTGTGAGGCAGCAGTGCTAACCACTGTGCCACCGTGCCGCCGTGAAGCATCTCTCGCCAGAACTCTAACCCATGTAATTAAAATGTTATTACAAAATTTGAAACATTAATTTACTGTATTTTCTGGTATAACATGTCAGTTTCTTTCCTCTGAAACCTTGCACTACAGAAAATTGCTTTGTAGAGGATAGCTATACCCGTTCAGTGGAAAGTTCTAATTTTCCAAACAGTGTTCACAATTCATCAGGTTATTGCCAATTTGCATTGACAAAACATACATTATAATAAAAACACAAACTGCTCCAACTATGCTGGACTCAATAATTGAATATCATGACTTAAATTGATTGAATATTAATTGTACAACTTTTGCTGAATTTTACACATGACTGAGTTAATTCATGTTGTCCTTCAATAATAGCAAACTTGAGTTAATGCAGCAGTTTACATCATTTCAGGATGTTTCTGGACACTTCAAAGTAAGTTAAATATGATGAAGTATATTTACTATTCTAACGTAGAGAAACAAAGCAGTACAATTGCACAAATAATCATGCAATAAATAAATGGATAATTTGTTTTCTTTTGTGGTGCTGGTTAATGGATGTGTTGGTCAAGACACCGGGGAACACCTTGTTACATATAATGCCACCACACATTTTACAATCACCGAAAATGGCTTGGGTTTAACAACACCTTCAATAGTGTAACACATCAACAGCACTATACTGAAATATTCGGTTAATACGATGCATTCAGGTCTCTAATTGCAGCTTGAATCTCAGATCTTATGATTCAGAAATGAGAACTTGGAGCCACAGCTAACCACATGACTAATACTTAAATGTGGGAAGATGTATAAGTAGTCTTGAATTAATAAAGGACTTAAGCGCTTGACATTAATGATTACATTAGCATGCAAAGGAACTAGCCTTTGAGCTGCTTTATACATTCAGACATGTAATACTACCTCAAAACTGGGATGTTGTCATTTTTCCAAAATTACAAAAATAACCTTACTTCAAAATTACATCATTGCCTGTAAAGTACTTTGAGATGCCTTGTTACTAAAAAAAATTTGTATAAATGTAAGTCTTTTATTCATTTATTTCATAAACAAACTTAAAAGAGAAGCAGTGAAAAGTTACATTGACATGTATACTTATGCAGGCAACTCATCTTTGGCTCTGACCAAGTGGCTTGACAAGTGACATCATTTGGAGTATTGTCATCCCAAGCGTAACCCGGCAAACATTTGTAGGAAACAACATCGCCCACAGAAAAACTTTGCCGAATGATGTACTGATCCAGTGGGACAGCACTTTTAGCTAGTGGAGGTCTTCGGCACAAACCTGCAAAGATCATAATTATTTACAATTTATATTATAAATCACCATGATTGCAGTGATATATGGATTATACATTTTCAACTTTCATCATCTTATTTTAATATCCAAGATCTTCATGGACTAAAATTGTTTTTAAATAAAAACGAGAAAATATTGACTTAAGATTGGAGTAACGATCACCTGATGAAAAAGCATCAAGCTCATGAAAGTAAAGGGAAAAAGAAAGACAATTTGAGCAAAATTAACATTTTCTCAAATGGTACTGAAAGTCTATCAAGCCTGAAAAAACCTTTGTCTTCTGTTTTTGATTAGGCTTTTCGAGAAGTTTCAGATGTTACGCTGAAAGTTGCTTACAGATTATCCTGCTTGGAAGAAAAACCATGACACCAAGCATGGGGATACACAATTAAATTGTATTTCATATAAACAGCTTTCAGACAGAACAGAGTAAAGAGAACTGATTTGTAACAGCATTATTGAGAAGGCTTGCTCTTTCTCTCTCCATATTTTCTTCTTAACTTCTCAAACGTGAGCATCAGTGAAAAGGCAAATCAGAGAAATAACAACAATTTCCCAATAAATCAAGGGCTATTGCTGATGGTGAGACACTTCAACTCTGTGTTTACAGGTTCAACTCTTACAACTCAAGGACTCCAAGAACTTTTAAACTGCATTTTCTTTATTATTTCTTTGTACTAGACAACCTTTTTTCTTCTTAAACATTAAACTTGTGTTTGTCTGTGTCTTAAATATCATATCGTATTGAAGTTCTTGGGGTTAGTAAATAATAAAATTTATCTTATTTTCATTCAAGAAACCTTGTAATTGACCCTTAACTTTGACTAAGGCTCTATTTTAATTGCAGTGTGATATAGTAGGACATGTAAAAGAAATGTGACATTAATTGCTACGGAGGGGAATTAAAAAGAACAAGACAATCCAGACCTTCTCAAACAGTTGTTATCACATATGAAATGGTTAAACATCCTTAACCTTTACTGTGCAACACATTATTACCAACTATAAAGAACACTTCCTATATTAATAAACATGTACACTGATATTGCAGATAATGGAAAAGTCTAATATTCCAGATTCAGAAGTTCAAATCTCATTATGCCAGTTTGGACTTTAAATTAAGTTAATTAAGTACATTTGGAATAAAAAATTAGTGCCAGTATTGGTAATGATATAAATACTGATTGTCAGATAATCTAACTAGTTCACTAAGATTCTCTGGGGAAGGGAACCTGTCTGGTGTGGCCTAAATATAACTTCTGACAACAGCGCTGTATTTGAATCTTACCTGCCCTCTTTATTGGCCTAACAAAGCACTCCTTTGTCAATACTATCTTCTCAAGGATAATCAGGGAAAAGCAGTAAGTACTTGGTCTGCCATATCCCACATAACCATCGATAAACTAAAATTAAAGCTACAAAATGAAAATAGATGGAAGAAACTGACACATTATGAGCAAAACATCAATTTTCAAGACACAGATCTAAAAACATTTGGACTAAACATTTGAATACTTCTTTATTTTAATGTTGATCACTGTGTAGCGTTCAGGATAAAATTAGTACATTTTAACAGTTAGGTATCTTTAAGAGAAAGCAAAACACGAAAACATTAGGGTGGGAATCACAAACTTCCAGGAAATTATTATTGAAGAATCAAATGTATATCAAATATAGGCATCGTATATATAATCTTTTGATGGACATTATCTGTCTCATTGGGAGAAAGTGAGGACTGCAGATGCTGGAGATCAGAGCTGAAAATGTGTTGCTGGAAAAGCGCAGTGCTGTGCTTTTCCAACAACACATTATTTGTCTCATTAACAATTTACATTTAGATTCCTATAATACACCTCGAGATTTTTTTTTCCATTCTTTATTTTAATGGGGAGATGAGAAGTAGGATTTAAAATACAATTTAAATCTTTTCAGACAGAAATAAGGAGAATGGCTTTTTACCCTTAGTCTGTGGAACCCACTTTCCTAGAAGCAATGGAAGCTCATGTGACCTGGATGGATTTTTGAGAGACAAAAAAATCAAGCATTGTGGGAGGCAGACAGGAAAATGACATTGAGACAATAATCAGACCAGCCATGATATTATCAAATGGTGGATCAGTTTCAAAGGACCGAATGGTCTATCTCTGCTTCTAAGTCCCATTTTTCATGTACTCTATTCTCATTTCCTTTTTACACTTTCTGCAGAGCACATCTAAGGACACGGGTATTTGATCTGCTTCAAACTTTGTAGCAACGATCATTCTCTGCAAATCAATCAGAAGGCAAAAGGCAGTAATATGTAAATAATTCTTACTCTGCACTTGTCACAGACCCCTCTAATAGCAGTAGGGAGATCGAAGAACTCATAGGCCGGCAGATTTTGGAAAAATGCAGGTGTTGCAGGGTTGTTATTATGGGTAACTTCAACTTTCCCAATATTGACTGGAACCTTATTAATGCAGATGGTTTGGATGGAGCCGTTATGTCAGGTGTGTTCAGGAGGGTTTCCTTACTCAGGATGTAGACAGACTGACCGGGGGGAAGCCATTTTGGATTTGGTGCTTGGCAATGAGCCAAGACAGGTGTCAGATCTCGTACTGTCACTTTGGTGACAGTGACCACAATTACTTCACATTTACCATAGCCATGGAGAGGGAAAGGAGCAGTTACCATGGGAAGATGTTTAATTGATGAAAAGGAAATTATGTTGCTGACAGACAGGAGTTGGGAAGTACAAATTGGGAACAATTGTTCAAAGAAAGGGCACAACAGAGATGTGGAAACTGTTTAAGGATCATTTGTTGCATAAATTTGTTCCTCTAAGACAGGCAAGAAGGGGTAAGATTAGGGAGCGTTGGATGACAAGAACAGAGGAGCTTCTCGTCAAAAGGAAGAAGGCAGCTTACGTAAGGTGGAGGAAGCAAGGATCTAGCACTTCTTTAGGGGATTACAGGCTTACTAGAAAGGAGCTCAAAAATGAACTGAGAAGAGCCAGGAGAGGGGCATGAAAAATGTTTGGCAGGAAGGATTAGGGAGGACCAAAAGGCATTTTACTAATATGTGAGGATTAAGAGAATGATCAGTGAGAAGGGAGGGCCAGTCAGGGATAGAGTAGGGAATTTGTGTGTGGAGTCTGAGCAGATAGGGGAAGCTCTAAATGAGTTTTTTACTTCAGTTTTCGCGAAGGAAAGGGATCTTGTTGTGAATAAGGACTTTGAGGAGCCAGGAAACAGGCTTGAACAGGTCAAGAATGAGGAAGTTGATGTGCTGGAAACTTTGGAAACAGTAAGACAGATAAGTCCCCAGGGCCAGACTAGATTTATCCTAGGTTGCTCTGGGAAGTGAGAAAGGAGGTTGCTAAACCATTGGTGAAGAACTTTGCTTCCTCACTCTCCACAAGAGTCTTACTGGAGGATTGAAGGGTGGAGAATCTTGTCCCTTTTTTCACGAAGGGTCTTAGGACTGTGATCAGCAAGGTTTTGGAAAGAATTCTGAGGGATTGGATTTATGACTATTTTGAAAAGCATAGCATGATTAAAAGCAGTCAGCATAGCTTTGTGAGGGGCAAGTCATGTCTCACAAATCTTATTGAGTTCTTTGAGGAGGTGACGAGACAGGTTGATGAATGTCAAGCAGTGAATGTGTGTATATGGACTTCAGCAAGGCATTTGATAAGGTTCCCCATGGTTGGCTCAATCATAAAGTCAGGAGGTATGGGATACAGGGTGATTTGGCTCTCTGGGTTCAGAATTGCTTGGCTGACAGAAGGCAGAAAGTGGTTGTAGATGTAAAGTATTCTGCCTGGAGGTCAGTGCTGAGTGGTGTCCTGCAGCGCTATGTTCTTGAGCCTCTGCTCTTTGCAGTTTTTAAAAATGACTTGGGTGAGGAAGTTGAGGGCTGGGTTCATAAATGGGCCAATGACACCAAGGTTGGAGGTGCCGTTGCAGGCTGCATCGCAACATAGACAGGATGCAGAGGTGGGCTGAGAAATGTCAGATGGAGTTCAACCTGGATAAATACGAAGTGATGCATTTTGAAAGGTCCAATATGAGTGCTGAATACAGAAATAAAGACAGGATTCTTGGCAGTGTGGATGAACAGTGGGATCTTGGTGTTCAAGTGCATAGATCCGTCAATGTTGCTAACAAATGGATAGGGTTGTTAAGAAAACATATGGTGTTTTGGCTTTTATTTTATAGGGGGATCGAGTTGAAGAGCCGCGAGGTTTTGCTGCAGCTCTACAAAACCCTGGTGAGACCACACTTGGAATATTATGTCCAGTTCTGGTCGCCCTATTATAAGAAAGATGCGGAGGCTTTGGTAAGGGGCAAAGAAGGTTTCCCAGGATGCTGCCTGAACTATAGGGCTTCTCTTACGAAGAGAGGAGGAGAGACTTTTCTCTCTGGAGAGGAGGAGGAAGAGAGGTGACCTGATCGAGGTAATGAGAGGCATGGATAGAGTCGATAAGCAGAGACTTTCCCCAGGGCAGGATTGACTGCCACGAGGGGTCATAGTTTTAAGGTATTACGAGGAAGGTATAGAGGAGACCTCAGAGGTAGGTTTTTTTACACAGAGAGTTGTGAATGCATGGAATGTGTTGCCAGCACTGATGGTAGAAGCAGAACCATGACAGTCTTTAAGCAACTGTTGGCCATGCACATGGACGACAGTGAATTGAGGTATTGGATAGGTTAGGTTACTTCATTTTAGGATCGGATTAATCCTCGGCACAACATGGTAGGCTAAAGAGCTTGATCAGGGCTGTAATTTTCTAATCTGGATACTTTGTACCATGAGTAACGTATTTACATCTGTAATTTCATATTCCATGACATGGATATAATGTTGACTTAGTGACAGAAAACAAAATGTTTATGGGTGGTTTTTTTAATTGGAAGCCTTTTCTAGTGGGCTTCTTCAGCTCCCAGTGCTCAAGGCCTCTGCTTTTTGTGGTGCATATTAATCATCTTTTTAGAAATGTAAGGGGTGTGGTCAAAATGTTTGCAGATGACACAACAAAATTGGTCACATGGTTGATAGTAAGACTTTTGACTGCAGAAAACATCAGCAGACTGATCTGATGAGGATAAAAGTGGCAAATGTAAGTCAACCCAGCGAAATGTTCAGTTATACACTGGAGGAGGTCAAACAGGCAAAAGGAATAGACATTAACTGGGAGAACACTAACAGAATGACTACAATTCCCTGAATGTATCAGGACAAGTTGAAAAGATTGTTAAGTAGGTAAATGGAATCCTTTCCTATTTTAACCATGCTATTTAGTACTGTGATGTTAAGCTGGAACTTTATAGATCATTATTTAGGACTAAACTTGTGCACAGTGTGCATTTTTGGTCATCACAAAAAGGATGGAATTGCACCAGAGTCGGTGCAGAGGAGATTTAGGAAGATGTTGGGAAACATAAAGCAGTGAGGAAAGATTAGATGGGCTGGAGTTGTCCTGACAACAGAAAAGGCTAAGGGGAGATTCAATTCGGATGTAGAAAATTGTGAAGGGCCTTGATCAAATGGATGGAAAGTGCCTGTTTACCTCAGCAGACAGGTCAGTAATTGGAGGAGCACAGATTTAAAGTGATTGGCAGAAAGTTTAAAGGGGAGATGGGAATACATATTTTTCACCCTAGATATCTGGAACTGGCTGCCAGGAAAGATAGCACAGACACACATCCGCAATTCACTTAAAAGGTGCCTGGATAACAAGTGCTATAACCTACAAGGCTGTGAACCAAATGCTGGAGAATGAGATTAGGCTGGCTGGTTCATCTTTGTCTGGTGCAGACATTCTGAGACAAGTACTCTGTTTCTGGGTCATAAACATTCTATAATTTTATTTCATGGAAGATAAATGCACTGTGATCGTGCTGTTAAGATAATTAAATTAAACATAAGAAATTGAAATAAATATTGCATTATATTGTTCTAATTTGACAATTGAGGTGAATTTTATGGAACAATGGGGGCGCTAGCCAATGAATAGGCCTTCCCTGGGATCAGGATTTTTGGCTGGTTTGTAATACGCCACACACCAAGTATTGCTCATGTTAGACGTCACACAACACCAGGTTATAGTCCAACAGGTTTAGTTGAAATCACAGGCTTTTGGAGCACTGCTCCTTCATCAGGTGAAGTGGGGACAAGTGCACAGGCACAGAATATGTAGTTGGAGAGATAATGGCAAGATAATTCCAGGTAGTTAAGAGTGTCAACAGATAAGTACAAATAGTGTATTGTTACCTGGTGAGGACACGATTGAGCCAATGGGTGGGATCCTTGGATCCAGAAACACACCCAGATGAGAAGACAGTGAATGTTGAACATAACAACTTATTCAAAACTGCATAAAATCCACTCTGATGACATAAAACCACTGGAGAATCTCATAGAGTTGATGAAGACGAAGAGCTGTTTGTCAGCAACCTATATGTGGAAACAAATTCCATGTCTTCAATGAATGCTTTCAAAGGGCAGTCTGAGCAGATGTAGAACAGCCAATGATATTACCTTGGTGGATTCTTGAAGTAGGATGTAAGAAGGGAATGCAGTGTCATTGGTTCTCTGAGGCTATAATCAGAACAATATGAATATGACCAGGTGAGTGCAGCCCCACAGAAATGGACAACACAGGAATATTATTAGAGGAGGATTGTGCCATGGATCATGTCAATGGTGACAGGAAGATCAAGAGGGATGAGGAATTATATTCAACATGATCAAAGTCACAGGAATTGTTATTTATAACATTGCTTAAAATTGTTCATTGGTGCTTTGACAGGACCAAAAGTCTAATTAAAGAGATTAAATCATGGAGTTCTATGAAAATCTGGAAACGTAATAGAGAGATGATGACGTGTTCGAGAAAAAGGACTGGACGGAGATAGGATGGCAGAACGGTCAAACATTGGAGTGCAGAGGAGAAGATTTATGAAAATGAATGTTCCACATAAAGCTCAGAGTACTTCAGAGTGGAAAAATCTGCATTAGGAAGTACACAGCTTTAAGATTAATGCCAGTTGGAATTGGTGCTATTTAGGAACTTTAGAGCTTTGGCATTCTCTGCCTGAGGAGGCTGAGGTGGATAGATTCTCATTAGGCAACAGAATCCAAAGTTGTGGAGTTACACATGAAAATAAGGACTATGAAATACAAACAAATGAGTCACAATCTTATTGAATAGAACCAAAGGCTTGAGGGGTCAAATAGGTCTATATCTACTCCAATTTCGTATGTTCTTGCCGATGTTCAAATGACATATTGTCGTCAGTGACTGATCCACATGCAAAAGTAGCCAGTGGATGTTCTTGAAATTTGCTGTGAAAATGTAGGTTCATTGTCTTCAAATTAATTCAGGATTTTTAAATGCATAATAAAAGAAATGTTTCTTTGGTTAAAAAAAAATGAAATTTTACAGAGATATAAAAGCCACACTGTTTTGGAAAGCTGCAAAGAATGTATGTTGTTTGCAGTGCAATTCCATGGCAGTGATGAGCGTGACCCAGTGAAAATAGAAATGAAATCTAGAATCCAATAATCATGTCAGCATTCATAGATCAGATACAGCTTTAAACCTTTTCACTCTAACTAGCTTTATTATGTCAAAATTATGTGTTCGATTTCAAATTAAATTTATCTTGTTAAGGTTAAGTCAAATGAGTTACCTGTGATATTAATCCAATAACCATCATCAAAGATAGTAGAACAGGTTAACAAAACTGAAGATTTTCAAACTATGGAACATTTTATGTAATTTTTAAAACATGTTTCAAGAAGTTTAGATGATCTTTCATCTCCACCATAAATTCTATCCTTCAGCCAAGGTTCCATTTGTTCCCTGGCATATGTTTGAGGTTAAAACAATTTGCAAACTTGATGTCACACTTGATCCTGAGATGTGCCTCCAAACATCACTCAGACTTTCTAACTCCATCATCAATTCTGCCCTTGCCTCGGCTCATTTTCTGTTTAAATGCTTGCTTACCCCTTTGTTACCTTTAGATCTGACTATTCTAGACAAAGGCAAAGTCACCATTTTACCAGCAGACAATACGGCTGATGTCTTATAGAGAGTCAACTAGTGTTGAGTCGAACCTGAGGGTCATCACACTTCAGATGAAGGGTGAGGTTGAAGGAGCAGGACCGTCTTGATAAACTCAGCTGGTGCAGGAACGGACTTGATGATTCTAACCATTCCTTGACTGGTTGTAGCTATGGGAAAACTCTCCCTATTTTAGCACAAACCACCCGATGTTAATTAAGGAAGACTTTGCAGGGTCATTAAGGTTGTATGTGCTATTGTTATTGCCAGTGCCTTGGTCAATGCAGAGCGTTCTGCCAGTTTCATTTCTTTTATCAAATTTTGTAGTGATTTGATACAAATGAGTGATTTGTTAGGCCAATGTAGAGGTCATTCACATAATTGGGGATCCAGAGTCACATGCAGGCCAGACCAGGTGAGGATGCCATATTTTCCTTCCCTGAAGTGCATTAGTGAACCAGATGGGTTTTTACAGAATTAATCTGCCTTTTAATTCCAGATTCATTTCATTGAATTCAGATTTCACCATTTGCCTGGTGGGATTCAAATCCAGTTTTTGTTTTAACCTATTTAATTAACCAGTTGAGAGATGTTATTGCACACCTCTGCAGCAGGTGGGACTTGAACCTGAGCCTGATTTTCCAAGGGTAGGGATACTGGAATTACATTGTGCCACAAGAGAGCTCCTAAGGCTCCCAGAGTATTAGCCTGGGTCTCCAGATGCTAGTAATAAAAATACTATGGCACTGCCTCTCATGTTATTATGAGATGTGCTATCAAACATAAAGTTGTAAATTAATCTGTAGTTGGACTTGTGAAAGGTAGTTTTAACCAAACAAAAACATTGACTGAAATTCACGAAGGCCGAAACAAATTGTGAAGCTGTATTCCACCTCATGGAAAAGTAACAAGGCTCCAATAGAGTCTACCACACCTCTCAAGGTGTAGACAGCTCTCCCCATCACATCAAGGTGAAGGATGTATCAATGAGCAGTCAATGGCAGGCACACTAAAACCTTAACCAACCCAGAGAGCAGTTATAGAGTCACAGAGTCATAGAGGTGATTAGCACGGAAACAGACCCTTCAGTCCATCTTGTCCATGCCGACCAGATATCCCAACCCAGTCTCCTCCCACCTGCCAGCACCTGACCCATATCCCTCAAATCCCTTCTTATTCATATACCCATCAAGATGCCTTTTAAATGTTGCAATTGCACTAGCCTCCACTGCTTCCTTTGGCATCTCATTTCATACAAATATCAAACTTTGCTGAAAAAGTTGCCCCTTAGGTCTCTTTTACATCTTTACTCTTTCACCTTAAACCTAGTTCTGCACTCCACCACCCCAAGGAAAACACTTTGTCTATTTGTCCTATCCATGCCCCTCATGATTTTATCAACTTATATAAGGTCACCCCACCCCCTCCAATGCTCCAAGGAAAACATCCCTAGCCTATTTAACTTCTCCTTATAGCTCAAATCCTTCAACCCTGGCAACATCCTTGTAAACCTTTTCTGAACCCTTTTAAGTTTCACAACATCTTTCAAAGGAAGGAGACCAGAACTGCACACAATATTCCAACAGTGGCCTAACCAATGTCATGTACAGCTGCTACATGACCTCCCAACTCCTGTACTCAATACTCTGACCAATAAAGGAAAGCATACCAAACGCCTTCTTCACTATCCTTCTACCTGTGACTCCACTTTCAAGGAGCTATGAACCTGCCCTCCAAGGTCTCTTTGTTCAGCAACGCTCCTGAGGACCTTACCATTAAGTGTATAAGTTCTGCTAAGATTTGCTTTCCCAAAATGCAGCACCTCACATTGATCTTAATTAAACTCCATCTGCCACGGCTCAGCCCATTGGCCCATCTGATCAAGATACCATTGTAATCTGAGGTAACCTTCTTCACTGTCCACTATACTTCCAATTTTGGTATAATCTGCAAACATACTAGCTATACCTATTATGCTCACATCCAAATCATTTATATAAATGATGAAAAGTAGTAGACCCAGCACCAATCCTTGTAGTACTCCACTGGTCATGGGCCTCCAGTCTGAAAAACAACCCTCCACACCACCCTCTGTCTTCTATCTTTGCACCAGTTCAGCATCCAAATGGCTAGTTGTCCCTGTATTCTATGAGATCTAATCTTGCTAACCAGTCTCCCATGGTGAATCTTGTTGAATACCTTACTAAAGTCCATAACGTCACATCTACCACTTTGCCCTCATCAATCCTCTTTGTTACTTCTTCAAAATATTCACTCAAGTTTGTGAGACATGATTTCCCACTCACAAAGTCACGTTGACTATCCCTAATCAGTCCTTGCCTTTCCAAATGCATCCTGTCCCTCAGGATTCCCTCCAACAACTTGCCCACTACCAAATCAGGCTCACTGGTTTATAGTTCCCTGGCTTGTCCTTACCACCTTTCTTAAACAGCGGCACCAAGTTAGCCAACCTCCAGTTTTCCAGCACCTCACCTGTGACTATCAATGATACAAATATCTCAGCAAGAGGCCCAGCAATCACTTCCCTAGCTTCCCATAGAGTTCTTGGGTACAAATGATCAGGTCCTGCCGATTTATCCACTTTTATGTGTTTCAAAACATCCAGCACTTCCTCCTCTGTACTATCGACATTTTTCAAGATGTCACTATCTATTTCCCTACATTTCCCTATATCTTCCATGTCCTTTTCCACAGTAAACACTGATGCAAAATACTCAGTTAGTATCTCCCCATCTCCTGCAGCTCCACACAAAGGCAGCCTTGTTGATCTTTGAGGTGCCTTATGCTCTCCCTAGTTACCCTTTTGTCCTTAATGTAATTGTAAAAACCCTTTGGATTCCCCTTAACTCTATCTGCCAAAGCTATCTCATGTCCCCTTTTTGCCCTCCTGATTTCCCTCTTAAGTATACTCCTACTGCTTTTATACTTTTCTAAGCATTCACTTGAGCTATAGGAGAAATATGCAATAGGAGACATTTGGAGAAATCTAGTCCAGCTTTCAGTCCCATCTGTCCTGGAAATGTAGTCATTTGTAAAGCAAAAATTATTATTTTAATTTCTTATAATTCCCCAACAGAAAAAAAAGTGCACAATAAATTTGAGAGCTGGTGAAATTCTGACCTTATCTGGATTGTCAGTGGAGCACACAGTCACAAAACTACGACAATTAGGGAAATTTCCTGCCAAATCTTCGCTCTAATAAGCCTGGAGTCAGTGTCGTATAGTTAGAATCTGCTGCCTGTAACAATATACCATGGGACCAATATGTGTTTCTCCGCTTCTTTTTGGTTGAAATACTAATGTCAAAATTAACCCCATATTTGAGGCTTCATTTGATTCGCTAATTCTGAAGATGATATTGATGCACTTGTGGTTGCTCGTGTATTGATGTTAGAAAAGGTCTTAGCAACCAGCGAGCTGATTGCAGTTGGCAGATACTGTCTATTATTATTTTTCGCTTTCCTGTGAACTCAACTGGACCCCACCCTTTGCTTAATGTAAAAAGTTATTGTGCACACCAGGGCTCATTGGTTCTTCAAAGCAAAGATAAAGAAAGAATTTCTAATCGTTGACTCAGCTTTTGAACCAAAGCCTTTGCATTGCCTGTCAGTTTATTTTTCACTTTTCACACTTGATAAAATCAGGGTTATACGGAATACAATATTATAGTTCAAGACTAACAGCTATGTAATATTTCGTATACACTACTACAGATCTGACATATTACTATTGTACACAGTGCTACAATTCTGTAATAGAACTCTCCACAAACATAGATATGCAACACGACTGAATACAATCTACAGTTCTGAAAAAAGTACAATGCCTACTGTTTTGTAAAACAACATCCACAGATATACAAAATAACTAGACACTATCTATGCATCAATCACTTTACTATAGTTAAGAATTACAAGAATTAGCTGAATTGTCACATGAGTACATTGAAAAGTTTGCAAGTTGTAATGAAGTCAGTGTGACTAAGGGAAGAGGAGGCAGGGAGCAGATGATGAATGCAAAGGGACTGGTGGTCTGAGGTGCATTTGTTTTAATGCAAGAAGTATAGTAGGTAAAGCAGATGAATGTAGGGCTTGGATTAGTACCTGGGAGCATGATACTATTGCTATTACTGACACTTGGTTGAGGGAAGGGCATGATTGGTAGCTAAACATCCCAGGATATTGACGCTTCAGGTAGGATTGAGTGGGAGGTAAAATGGGTGGAGGAGTTGCATTACTGGTCAAAGAAAACATCACAGCTGTGCTGAAATTGGGCACAACAAAAGACTTGAGCAGTGAGGCAATATGGGCAGAGTTCAGAAATAGCAAGGGTACAGTAATAATGCTGGGGCTGTACTACAGGGCTTCCAACAGCGAACATGAGATAGGGGTGCAAATATGTAAACAGATCATGGAAAGATGTAGGTGCAACAGGGTGGTGGTGATGCGAGATTTTAATTTTCCCAACGTTGACTGGGATTCACTTCGTGTTAGAGGTCTACATGGAGCAGAATTTGTAAGGAGCATTCAGGAGGGTTTTCTAGAGCAGTATGTCAATAGTTCAACTCGGGAAGGGGTCATACTGGACTTGGTGTTGGGAAATGAGCACAGCCAAGTGGTTGATGTTTCAGTTGGGGATTACTTTGGGAATAGTGATCACAATTTCGTCAGTTTTAGAATACTCATGGGCAAAGATGAGAGTGGTCCTAAAGGAAGAGTGCAAAATTGGGAAAGGCCAACTATACCAAAATTCGGCAGGAGCTGGGGAATGTAGATTGGGAGCAGCTGTTTGAAGGTAAATCTACATTCGATGTGTGGGAGGCTTTTGAAGTGAGGTTGATTAGAGTTCAGGAGAGGTATGTTCCTGTGAAAATGAATGTTTGAAATGGCAAGGTTAGGAAACCACAGATGACAGATGAAATTGTGAGACTAGCTAAGAGGAAAAAGGATGCGTACATAAGGTCGAAATGACTGAAGACAGACAAAGGTTTGGAAGAATATCAGGAAGTAGGACCAATCTGAAATGAGGAATTAAGAGGGCTAAAAGGGATCATGAGAGATCTTTAGCAAACAGGGTTAAGGAAAATCCCAAAGCCTTTTTTTCATATATAAGGAGCAAGAGGGTAATTAGAGAAAGGTTGGCCCACTCAACGACAAAGGCTGAAAGTTACGCATGGAGTCAGAGAAAATGGGTGAGTTTCTCAATGAGTACTTTGCATTGGTATTCACCAAGGAGAGGGACATGAAGGATGCTGAGGTTAGGGATAGACCTTGGAGTATGTGAGGTCAAGTCAGCAAAAGGAGGGAGGAAGTCTTGGGTATTCCAAAAAGCATTATGCTAGACAAGTCCCCAAGGTCTGGATGGGATCTACTCCAGGTTACTGAGGGAAGTGAGGGAGTAATTAGTTGGGGCTTTCACAGATATCTTTGCAGCATCGTTGAACATGGGGAATGTCCCAGAGGACTGGAGAATTGCTAATGTTGTCCCCTTGTTTAAGAAGGGTAACAGGGATATTTCAGGTAATTACAGACCGATGAGCCTGACTTCAGTGGTAAGGAAGCTGCTGGGTGATAGATCTATTCCCATTTAGAAGAAAATTGGCTTATCACTCATGCATGGGCTTAGATCTTACAAACCTAATAAAATTCTTTGTGTAGGTGATAAAGTTGGTTGACGGAGAAGGGCTGTAGATGTCATATACTTGGACTTTGTAAGGTATTTGATAAGTTTCCCCATGGTAGGCTGATGGAGAAGGTGAAGTTGCATGGGATCCAGTGTGTTCTAGTCGATGGATAGAAAACTGGCTGGGCAACAGGAGACAAAGAGTACCAGTAGAAGGGAGTTTCTCAAAATGGAAACCTGTGACCAGTACTGTTCCACAGGGATCCGTGCAGGGTCCACTGTTGTTTGTGATAAATATAAATGATTTGGAGGTTTAGCAAGTTTGCAGATGACACTGAGATTGGTGGAGTAGCAGATAGTGAAGGGGACTGTCAGAGAATATAGCAGAATATAGCAGAGAAATGGCAGATGGAGTTTAATCTGGACAATTGTGAGGTGATGCATTTTGGAAGATCCAATTCAAGAACAAACTATGCAGTAAATGGAAAAGTCCTGCGGAAAATTGATGTACAGAGAGATTTGGATGTTTAGGTCCATTGTTCCCTGAAGGTGGCAACATAGACCATTAAAGTGGTCAAGAAGGCATAAGGCATGCGTTCCTTCATAGGAACGCATAGGGTGTTCAGTTCAAGAGTTGGCAGGTCATGTTACAGTCATATAGGACTTTGGTTCAGCTGCATTTGGAATACTGTTAACAGTTCTGTTCACCGCATTATCAAAAGGATGTGGATGCATTGGAGAGGGTGCAGAGGAGGTTCACCAGGCTGTCGACTGGTGAGGAGAGGTTGAATAGATTAAGATTATTTTCATTAGAAAGACGGAGGTTGAGAGGGGGACCTGATTGAAGTCTACAAAATTATGAGAGGTATAGACAGGGTGGATAGCAAGAAACTTTTACCCAGAGTGTGAAATTCAATTACGAGGGGTCATGAGTTCAATGTGAGGGGGGAAAGGTTTAGGGGAGATATGTGTGGAAAGTTCTTTATACAGAGGGTGGTGAAGGCCTGGAATACGCTGCCAGCAGAGGTGGTAGAGGCAGGAATGATAGTGTCATTTAAGATCTATCTATACAGATACATGAATGGGCAGGGAGCAAAGAGATACAGATCCTTGGAAAATAGTTTACAGGTTTAGGTAGAGGATCTGGGTCAGCACAGGCTTGGAGGACTGAAGGGCCGTTCCTATGCTGTAATTCTCTTTGTTCTTCTTTTGTTCTTTGTTGCCACTTATGGCCATCTTAAGTACAGATTCTAAAGTCCAAGTTCTAAGGGGAAAAAAAGAAGTTAGAAAAATAAAGAAATGAAGACATCCAGCCACAAATTAGAAACATGGAGAAATAATAGTTCCGAATAACAGTCCTTCCAACCAGGATCGGGCTGGGATTCACTTCAAGTCCAGGAGTCAAGCCCACACCGCGGCCAGGAGTCAGCACTGGCTTTATTTCCCAGACATTGTCAATGCCACCCGGGAATGGGAGGTAAAAAGAAATAAAATGCAAGAAAAACAAGAAAGAAAATAAATGAAGCAGATGGAGCAGACTAGCTCTGTCTCAGGGTCCTACCCACCACCATATTGGTGTTATTGTTTACAATCCACATGATGATATAAAATATGGACCATCGATCTTGAAACCGATTGTTTGATTTAATACTTTGAAATTTCATAGACTGAATTGATTTTAAAAACGGAAACAAAAATATTAGCTGAATATGTCTACAGTCATCACCCAATCATACAAGTTGGCCAGATTTCATGAAACTTAGATATTGGATACCAGCAGAATTGTGACATTAGTACCGTATATACTCGAGTAATAGTCAAATTTTTTGACTACTTTTTAAAGTTAAATTTATGCAGTCGACCATCACATGGATACTACTTTCAAGAGGCTGAAATTCATGCCCGTCAAAAGTCATACTGTATCATTAGCAGAAACCCAATTGATCTCTAAATGAATATAATAATTCTGAAAGCCTGGAGCGGAACTCAACATCCAGCGGTCTGGAAGACCAAGAACAGAGTTGAACAACCGGAAAACCAGTAAGTTGGAGCAGGATGTGATGGCTGGCACACTGACTCACAAACTTTGATTATTTATCTGTGAAGAACTAGGGCTAACTTTTACCTGAGATATATGGAAAATTCCACATTATTTGGGCAAAAATAAGGGGTTGAGTTTTACATGAGATTGACCAATGTTAAAATATATATGTGACTTGGAAGTGCCGGTATTGGACTGGGGTGGGCAAAGTTAAAAATCTCACAACACCAGGTTATAGTCCAACAGGTTGTTTTGGAAGCACTAGCTTTTAAAGCGCTGGTCCTACAACCACCTGATGAGGGAGCTTCAAGTATTTATGGTATTACTGCCAGAAAGAAGAGGAGAAACACATGATGAACTAGTTGTTTATTACTACAAGCAGCAGATTCTGAAGGCAAGGCATTGACTCCAGGTTCATCAGAGTAAAAATGCTACAGAAATATCCGCTAATTATTGCAGGTTTTGTGACTGTGGGGCTGGGGGGAAGATAGCTGGGAATACCAACCTCTGGATCGCAACAAAGACTGAATCTAAACCACTACCACCACACCCCCACTCCCCTCGTTCCTCACCTTCTACCCCATCAACCTCCGGATACACCTCACCATCCTCTGCCATTTCCGCCACCTGCAAACAGACCCCACTATCAAAGATATATTTCCTGCCCCACCCCTTTTTGCATTTCGGAGGATTATTCCCGCCGTGACTCCCTTGTCAGGTCCACACCCACCCTCTGCTCCTGGCACCTTCCCCTGCCATTGCTAGAAGTGCAAAACAGATGCCCGCACCTCCCCCCTCACCTCTGTCCAAAGCCCCAAAGGATCCTTCCACATCTGACAGAAATTTACCTGTAATTCCATACATTATCTACTGTATCCGTTGCACCCGACATGGTCTCCTCTACATTGGGGAGACAGGATGCCAACTTGTGGAGCATTTCAGAGAATATCTCTGGGCCACCTGCAATAACCAACTCCACCACCCTGTAGCTGAACATTTTACCTTCCCCTCTCACTCACCCAAGGACATGCAGGTCCTGGACCTCCTCCATCTTAAAACCCTAACCACCTGATGCCGAGAGGAAGAACACTGTCTGAAGAGTTGTAAATTGAACTGAACATTTTGCAATCATCAGTAATTGCTTCTTATCTTCTGACAATGGGAAGGTCATTGAAGAAGTAGCCAAAGATGGTTTGAGGATAGGCCCTGAGTCACTCTTATAGAAACACCATGGGCAAAAATGCAACAACCCACAACACATCACTCATTATGCTTGGTGAAATTCTGTCAAATAATACTTTCATGTTGAGGGTACTCAAGTCTCAGCTCATCTCTTGAATTCAATATATTTATCCTTGTTTGGCTGTAATGTTTGGAACAGAGCAGTGGTTTCAAAGTGAAAGTGAGAATCAGTAAACAGGTATAACAGTTCCAACCTGTCCATGCACAACCTTGATCCCAGCTGCCAGCAACCAGCCCATATCCCTCCAAACCCTTCCTATTCATATACCTACCCAGGTGCCTTTTAAATGTTGCAATTGTATTAGCCTCCACACTTCCTCTGGCAGCTCATTCCATACACGTACACGCGGTGTGTGAAAAGGTTGACCCTTCGACCGCTTTTACATCTTTCCACTTTCAGCCTAAACCTATGCCCTTCAGTTCTGGAATCCCCCATGCCAGGGAAGAGACTTTGTCTATTTATCCTATCCATGCCCCTCATGATAGGATAAGTTAAAAAGTTAAGTTTCGGGTTAAAAATCAAGCAACACCAGGTTATGGTCCAACAGGTTTATTGAAAGTACAAGCTATTGGAGCGCTCCTCCTTCCTCAGTTAGTGGGACAACCTCACATTCCCACTCCTCCATCTGCTGCTTATACTGCAATGACATACTTCCTCCTTATAGTTCCCTCAACAAATCCTCTCCATTCATTCAAAACATCTCATTACTACCATCTTTGTAGGAGAAACTGCTGGAGAATACTTGGCAGAATATTTGTATTGAAGTTCCACAAGGGTCCGTCTAACAACTCTTGCTTTTCATGATACATATTGTTAACTTAGTCATTTGAGCACAAGGCACAATTTCAAATATATGGATGACCTGAAAATTGAAAGAGTTATAAACCATGGGGAGGATAGTTTGATGTGTAGTGATTGATCGTGTTGGAAGAGCACAAAGATAAAATAACTGGCATAATTCTAAAGGGGTGCAATGCTAGTGAACCTATGTGTTGATGTATGCAAATTATTTAAGGTGACAGAAACATTAACAGAGTTCAATAACCCACGATTGGGTGGCACGGTGGCACTGTGGTTAGCACTGCTGCCTCACAGTGCCAGAGACCCAGGTTCAATTCCCGCCTCAGGCGACAGTTTGTGTGGAGTTTGCCCATTCTCCCTGTGTCTGTGTGGGTTTCCTCCCACAGTCCAAAATGTGCAGGTTAGGTGAATTGGCCATGCTAAATTGCTCGTAGTGTTAGGTGAAGGGGTAAATGTAGGGGAATGGGTCTGGGTGGGTTGGTCTTCGGAGGGTCAGTGTGGGCTTGTTGGGCCGAAGGGCCTGTTTCCACACTGTAAGTAATCTAATATGAATTCAAAGTAGAAATTGGCAATTCAGCCCCACGAACATGTTCCACCTGTTAATAAAATTGAGGTGATTTGATTCTCATCTCAAATACATATTCCCAACTACCTTTGATGACCTTTCAAACCTCCTAACTTAACTAGAATCTAGCAGTCTCTATCTACCAGTTTACTTTATTAACTGATATATTATTGAACTCAAATTTGTTCAGAAGTCTAAATTTATAAACATATACAAATTGCTTCCATGGAATACTCATAAAGTAATAGTCATAGAGGTGTACAACACGGAAACAGACCCTTCAGTCCAACCTGTCCATGCTGACCAAATATCCCAACCCAATCTAGTCCCACCTGCCAGCACCTGGCCCATATCCCTCCAAACCCTTCCTATTCATATACCCATCCGGATGCCTTTTAAATGTTGTAGCCTCCACAACTTCCTCTGGTAGCTCATTCCATACACATACCACCCTTTGTGTGAAAATATTGCCCTTTAGGGCTCTTTTATATCTTTCCCCTCTCATCTTAAAGCTATGCCCTCTAGTTCTGGATCCCACCCCACCCACCCCAGGCAACAGACTTTGTCTATTTATCCTATCCATACCTCTCATGATTTTATAAACCTCTATAAGGTCACCCCTCAGCTCCGACACTCCAGGGAAAGCAGCCCCAGCCTATTCAACCTCTCCCTGTAGCTCAAATCCTCAACCCTAGCAACATCCTTGTAAAGCTTTCCTGAACTCTTTCAAGTTTCACACCATCCTTCTCATAGGAAGGTGACCAGAATTGTATGCAATATTCCAAAAGTGGCCTAACCAATGTTGTGTACAGCCGCAACATAACCTTCCAACTCCTGTACTCAATACTCTGACCAATAAAGGAAAGCATACCAAACGCCTTCTTCGCTATCCTATCTACCTGCAACTCCACTTACAAGGAGCTATGAACCTGCACTCCAAGGTCTCTTTGTTCAGCAACACTCCCTAGGACCTTACCATTAAGTATATATGTCCTGCTACGATTTGCTTTCCCAAAATGCAGCACCTTGCATTTATCTAAATTAACCTCCATCTGCCACTTCTCAGCCCATTGACCCACCTGACCAAGATCCAGTTGTAATCTGAAGTAACCTTCTTCGCTGTCCACTACACCTCTAATTTTAGTGTCATTTGCATCCTTACTAACTATACCTCTTATGCTCACATCCAAACCAACTAATTGGCTGGACAAGTGTTGATTTATTGAAATTAATTCAAATTTTCCAACAGTTATATATTAAAAATGAACTGGTTTAATTCGGAAATTAAACATTTCTAAAGCTTTTGGACACGTCTGTTCTTTTTTTGTTAAAATTATTAATGTCCTCAGCAGAGTTTTAAAGTGAAAGATGTGACCTAAAAAATCTTAAGGGCTCAGAAGCTTGCAACTCCTTTTGGTATTTTCTCTGCTTCCTCCTGTTCCTGACTCAGATGTAGTGCTCCATTATCTTGCCAAGTCATGAAGAATAAATCCAGAAAGTAAGCTTTAAAAGGTATTTCATTGGGCTGGGCCTAATTTGAGTCACACTCAATACATCTGCGCATGAACGTTTGAGTAAGGTTATGGCTGCCCTTGTCTAGCTCATTCGAGAGCTGCTTAATTTATCTGAACACACCCTTCCTTTCTCACTGAGATCAGTAAGATAACATCGATAAAGCATTTAACTTTGCTAATCTAAACTGACAGTTCTGTGCAGCACTGAGACGGAACTGTATTTTTGGGTGTGCCACCTTTTGGGTTTAACATTGAGATAAAACTGGATGTAAATGATCTGAAGTCTTTTTATACTGAAAGGTCTGGAGTCCTCTACAACAATTATCCCATTACTGACACTGCCAGGGGTCACTAACTCGTCATTGTTCCATTGCTGCTCGAACAAAGCTATAGTTTGTATACAGTAATGATTGTGTGGTTGATAACAGCAACAATAAAGGTCATTCACAGCAAAGCTCTATGAGGGCTTTATAATACAAGTTTTTCTTGGGCGTCACATGGTGTATTGCCTCTCCTCATTAGTTCATCAAGAAAACATTATAGAAATGATTCCATTCGTAGTATAAGACTGTTGCATTCTCTAGCTAATCATGTGAGGTGATCTGTCAGGATACATCATGTTGGTATATCATGTGCCATCCATTTTCAACATGAATGAGTGTAGACAAATTGAAATCTGCAACGTAATCAATTCTCATTAGTTTTAAATCTCATGGCAAGAATTGATGACACTTTCCAGTAATTTTAGAATGCTCTGTTTCCTGGAAACTGAAATACAGAGGAACTGTGATGTAAAAGAATGGTGGAAAATTCCTGATTAAGGACTTATGCCTGAATCATCTACTCTCCCTGCTCTTCGGAGGCTGCTGACCTGCTGTGCTTTTCCAACATCATACTCTTGGACATGGTCTATCAAGCTAGATTTCATTCTTGAATCTTACTTAACCAGTAAGTTTGATTGATAACATTTTCTTCTTGCTTTGCTCGTACAATTGCTGCTTGCTATTTTTCATTCAGAAAGTTGCTCAAAGTCTTCTTATATTGCAGGCACAGACTGATTCATTATCTGAAGAGTTGTAAATTGAACTGAACATTTTGCAATAATCAATAATTGCTTCTTATCTTCTGATCATGGAATGGTCATTGATGAAGTAGCCAAGGTTGGTTTGAGGATATTGTTAGGATATTCTTGTAGAAATACCCTGGGCTAAAATGCAACAACCCACAACACAGCATTCATTATGCTTGGTGTAATTATGTCAAATAATACCTTCACGTTGAGGGCACTTAGTCTCAACTCATCTCTTGAATTCATTACATTTATCCGTGTTTGACTGTAATGTTCAGAGCAAAATATTGCTTTCAATGTGAAAGTGAGAATCAGTAAGCAGGTATACCAATTCCACTCTGTCCGTGCACAAACTTGATGTGGAGGTGCTGGTTTTGGACAGCGATATACAAAGTTAAGTATCAAGCAACATCAGGTTATGGTCCAACAGATTTATTTGAAAGTACAAGCTTTTGAAGTGCTGCTCCATCCTCAGTTAGGGGGACAACTCATCCATCTGCTGCTTATACTGCAATGGCATACTTCCTCCTTATAGCTCCCTCAACCAATCCTCTCTATTCATTCAAAACATCTCATTACTCCCATGGTTGCAGGAGAAACTACTGGAGAATACTTGCCAGAATATTTATACTGGAGTTCCACAAGGGTCTGTCTAATGACTCTTGCTTTTCATGATACATATTGTTAACTTAGACATTCGAGCTCAAGGCACAATTTCAAAATGTATGGATGACATGAAACTTCAAAGAATTATGAACCATGAGGAGGATAGTTTGGAACTTCAAAAGGGCATATGAATGTTGGTAAAATGGGTCAGCAAGCAGCAGTTGAAATTTCATCGGGAGAAATGTGTAGGGATTGATCTTTTTGGAAGAACACGGAAAGAAAATGACTGGCATAATTCTAAAGGGACACAAAGTTAGTGAACGTATGTATTAATGTATGCAAATCATTTAAGGTGACAGAAACATTAACAGTGTTCAATAAAGCATAATAAATGAATTTATAAATTTGAAGCCGAAATTGGCAATTCAGCCCCTTAAACATTTCCACCTGTTGATAAAATTAAGGTGATTTGATTGTCATATAAAATACATATTCCCAACTGCCTTTGATGACCTTCAAACCTCCTAGCTTAATTAGAATCGAGCTGCCTCTACCTACCAGTTTACTTTATTAAATGTACTATTGAACTCAAATTTGATCAGAAGTCTAAATTTAGAAACATATACAAATTACTTCCATTGAATACTCATAAAGTAATAGTCATAGAGGTGTACAGCATGGAAACAGACTCTTCAATCCAACTCGTCCATGCTGACCAAATATCCCAACCCAATCTAGTCCCACCTGCCAGCACCTGGCCCATATTCCTCCAAACACTTCCTATTCATTTACCTATCCAGAGGCAATCATGCAAATGTGGCAATCATACTAGCCTCCACTACTTCCCCAGGCAGCTCATTCCATACACGTACCACACTGAGTGTGAAAAAGGTGAACCTTAGGTCTCTTTTATATCTTTCCCCTCTCACCCAAAACCTATGCCTTCTAGTTATAGACTCCCCCACCCGGGGAAGAGACTTTGTTTATTGATCCTATCCATGCCCCTCATAATTTTATAAATCTCTAAAAGGTTACCATTCAGCCTTTGACGCTCCAGGGAAAACAGCCCCAGTCTGTTCAGCCTCTCCCTGTAGCTCAAATCCTCCAACCCTGGCAACAACCTTGAAAATCTTTTCTGAACCCTTTCAAGTTTCACAACATCCTTCTCATAGGAAGGAGACCAGAACTGCATACAATATTCCAAACATGGCCTAACCAATGTACTGTATAGCCGCAACATGACCTCCCAATTCCTGTACTCAGTACTCTGACCAATAAAAGAAAGCATACTAAGTGCCTTCTTCACTATCCTATCTACCTGCGACTCTACTTTCAAGGAGCTATGAACCTGCACTCCAAGGTCTCTTTGTTCAGCAAAACTCCCTCAGACCTTACCATTAAGTGTATAAGTCCTGATAAGATTTGCTTTCCAAAATGCAGCACCTTGCATTTATCTAAATTAAACTCCATCTGCCACTTCTCAGCCCATTGGCCCATCTAATCAAGATCCAGTTGTAATCTGAGGTAACCTTCTTCGCTGCCCACTACACCTCCAATTTTGGTGTCATTTGAAAACTTACTAACCGTACCACTTATGCTCACATCCAATCAGCTAATTGGCTGGACAAGTTTTGATTTACTGAAATTCATTCAAATTTTCCAACAGTTGTATATTAAAAATGAACTAGTTTAATTCAGCAATTAAACATTTCTAAAGCTTTTGGACACATCTGTTCTTTTTTTGTTAAAATTATTAATGTCCTCAGCAGAGTTTTAAAGTGAAAGATGTGACCTAAAAAATCTTAAGGGCTCAGAAGTTTGCAACCCCTTTTGGGATTTTCTCTGCTTCCTCCTGTTCCTGACTCAGATGCAATGCTCCAGTATCTTGCCAAGTCATGAAGAATAAACCCAAAAAATAAGCTTTAAAAGGTATTTCATTGGGCTGGGCCTAATTTGAGTCACAAAACATCTGCGCATGAACGTTTGAGTAAGGTTATGGCTGCCCTTGCCTAGGTCATTTGAGGGCTGCTTAATTTATCTGAACACACCCTTCCTTTCTCACTGAGATCAGTCAGATAACATCTATAAAGCATTTAACTTGGCTAATCTAAACTGACAGTTCAGTGCAGCACTGAGACGGAACTGTATTTTTGGGTGTGCCATCTTTTGGTTTTAACATTGAGGTAAAATATACCTCTTAGACTGGATGTAAATGATCTGAAGTCCTTTTATACTGAAATGTCTGGAGTCCCACACAATAATTATCGCATTACTGACACTGCCAAGGGTCACTAACTAGTCATTGTTGTATTGCTGCTCGAACAAAGCTATAGTTTGTATACAGTAATGATTGTGTGGCTGATAACAGCAACAATAAAGGTCATTCACAGCAAAGCTCTATGGTGGCTTTAAAATACAAGTTTTTCTTGGGCGTCACATGGTGTATTGCCTCTCCTCGTTGGGTCATCAGGAAAACATTATAGAAATGATTGCATCCATCATATTAGACTGCCAGATACATCATGTTGGTCTGTCATGTGCCATCCACTTAAAACATGAATGAGTGTAACCAAATTGAGATCTGCAACATAATCAATTCTCATTAGTTCTAAATCTCACGGCAAGATTTGGTAATTTTAGAATGCTCTGTTCCCTGGAAGCTGAAGTACAGAGGAACTGTGATGTAACAGGATGATGGAACATTCCTGATGAAGGGCTTATGCCCGAATCATCCACTTTCCTGCTCCTTGGAGGCTGCTGACCTGCTATGCTTTTCCAGCACCAAACTTTTTGACTCTGATCTCCCTCATCTGCAGACCTCACTTTCTCCTAGAATGATGGAACAGTGCTCTGAATGGCCTTTTTTGTTCAAAGGGATTGAGCTGAGTCAAAGGAGGTGATAAGATGGATGTCCAAAAGCTTTGTCAGTCACAGAGATACACAGCACAATTAAACTTGTCCATGCCAAACAGATATCCTAAATTAATCTCGTCCCATCTGCCAGCATTTGGCATATATCCCTCCAAACCCTTTCTATTCATATACCTACCCAGTGCCTTTCAAATGCTCTAATTGTACCAGCCTCCACCACTACCTCCAACAACTCATTCCATATACATACCACCCTCTGCATGAAAAAGTTGCTTCTTAGCTTCCTTCTAAATCTTTCCCTTCTCACGTTAAACTTATGCCCCTCTAGCTTTGGACTCCCCTACCCTAGGAAAGTGCTTTGTCTATTTACCCTATCCATGCCCTCTATGATTTTATAAATTTGTATAAGCTCTGATGCTCCAGGGAAAATAGCACCAGCCTATTCAGCCTCTCCCTGTTTCCTAATGAAGGGCTTATGCCTAAAATGTCAACTCACATTCCCCTCAGATGCTAACTGACATGCTGCACTTTTCCAGCACCACAATTTTCAATATTGACTCTCCAGCATCTGAATTGCTCACCTTCTCCAACGCTGGCAACATCATTGTAAATATTTTCTGAACCTTTTCAAGTTTCACAACACCTTTCCTATAGCAGAGAGATCAGAATTGAAAGCAGGATTCCAAAAGTGCCTAACCAATGTCCTGTATAGCCACATGACCTCCCAACTCTAATGTTCAATGCACTGACCAACTTAGGCAAGCATACCAAACATCATCTTCATGACCTTGTCTCCCTGTGATTTCACTTACCAAGAACAATGAAGTCCAAGGTTTCTTTATTTGGCAACACTCCACAGGACCTTACCATTAACTGTATTAATCCTGTCCTGATTTGCCCAACCAAAAAGCAACACCTCACATTTAGCCAAATCAATCTTGACCCAACAGCTTAATGGTAATTGGAACAACTTTTAAATTTGCTGATGGCATGGAACTTGGAAATGTACCACACATTGAGGATGATGGTAATATATTCCAAGAGGTCAGAGACAGTTTAGAGGACCATGTGGATATATGACAGAAATTTGTGAAGTGATATGTTGCGACAGGAAAAATACATGCTTGTTCACAAATTTTGAAGATTAACACAGCCTTCAATAAAGTATGTGGGTTTCTGGGTACTATAAATATTGTAACAGAGAAATATGTTAAATATACAATATAAAGGCAAGGAAAAAATGTTTTAACACTGATTTTACTCTACATGTCCATCTTATTTAAAATGACCACACTTAAAAGACAAGAAAGGCTTCTGAGAAGGTGCAGAAGACTTTTACTGGAATAGTTTTAGGATGAAGGATTGTAGTTACGTAGACTAGATACCTTGGGATCAATCTCATTAGAGCAGAAAAGGCTGAAGGAGATTTGATAAAGGTGTTGGTGTCAATGTTTTGAATGGTTGATGGCTGATAAAATGCATTGTTGGTGATTGGCAAAAGAACCAAAGATGACGTGGCAAAAGGAACACAAAATGTAGGAATTACACATACACATACACATACAATGTGGGCGGCACGGTGGCACAGTGGTTAGCACTGCTGCCTCACAGTGCCAGAGATCCGGGTTCAATTCCCGCCTCAGGCGACTGACTGTGTGGAGTTTGCACGTTCTCCCTGTGTCTGCGTGGGTTTCCTCCGGGTGCTCCGGTTTCCTCCCACAGTCACAAAGATGTGCAGGTCAGGTGAATTGGCTATGCTAAATTGCCCGTAGTGTTAGGTAAGGGGTAAATGTAGGGGTATGGGTGGGTTGCGCTTCGGCGGGGCGGTGTGGACTTGTTGGGCCGAAGGGCCTGTTTCCACACTGTAAGTAATCTAAAAAAATCTAATCTAATCTCTGCAAAGCGTCATTGTGTGTGAAGAAAATTTCTGGGGAGAATTGTCGAGCTGTATTACCTTAGTTTTGTTTAAAAAATAATTCCCTTTTGTCCTGGCAATGCTGGAGACTTATTTCGAACAGAACTAAAAGTTAAATTGTCCACTTCTGTCTTTAAAATGAATGAATAGAAAAATCACAGTTGAGACCCATTTTCCTCTTAAGCACTCCTCCCATATGCCAGCAGCATAATCGTCAAAATTGTATGCAAGTCTTGCAGCCAAACGCCGAGTTAAGACAATGTCCAGAAAGCTACTGCTAGAAGTGGCCCTGTATTATGACATCATCAAGTAATTTGTGATTATTAATTTGCAGGCCACCATAAATACTAAGAGGTATGCTTAATTATGCAGAGGCATAACACTCACTCAAAGTTCATTAGTACATTATAAGGGCAAATTCCATGTTTGTGTATTCAAACAAAACTGCAAACAACAGGCTCTAATTCTTCATGCAATATTTTCTCCTTTTTTTATTTTCAAATAAATGATTGCAGTGGGATGTCAAGTCATCAAAGATGATAATGTGATAAAGGCAAAACACCAGCTTCTTGAAACTGAACATGAAATTCTTAGTCTGAGAGAAACCCTTCTTTAAAATGTAGAACAGTATGTGGATGTAAATAACCTTTAAACTTTCCTACACTTTATTCAACATCATACCAGTTTGAATTAATAATTCAATATTGCTTATCATAACCTTAATCACATTAAAAACTCAAATTATAAATGTGTGAATTTAACATCCTCTCAAAGTGGGATCCAGATCATGCTCTGGTCCTAGGTTCATATCCCATCAGGGCAGATTGCAGAATTAGAATTCAGTCAAAAATAATCTGAAATTAAGAATCTAAAGATGACCTTGAATCGATTGTTGAAAAAAATCCAACTTGTTTACTAATGCCCTTTAGTGAAGGAAGCTACCATCTTTACCTGGTCTGGCCTACATGTGACTCCAGAGCCACAGCAATGTGGTTGACTTATAAACTACCTTCTGGGCGCTTAGGGATGGGAATAAATGCTTCCCTGGGCAGCAATGCCCTCACCCCATCAATTAATGTTTTAAAAATTATTTGTAGTATTAGCATTATTGCTATTTGAAATAGTTTTATTCCTCTATATGGTCTATGTAGAATAGTTGAGACGAATTTAACAAAAATGAGGAATGCATAGAAAGAATGTTTTGTTTTTTATCAAAATAAAATTTTGTGAATATTTAAGATGCTTAAATCTCCTTGAAGAAAGGTTGATCTTTTAAACATTGTTACTCTGTTTGTTCAGCTTTTTGGGCACACTGACGTCAACTCTCTTCCTTTCAATGAAGCCTTCAGTATGTCCTGAAATTGTATTTTCTGTCAACAAGACTGGGCGTCAACCTTACATTGTGAAAAGAACATCTGTCAAAGCCATTTATTTGGCATAAATATCTTCCGTGTTCAGAAAAATTCATATGAGTAGCTGTATATTTGCATTTACTTTCTCAATTACACACTTCTATCTTCATTTACGTTACTTGTCACTGCTTAATTACAGGCATTAATCACATGATAGCACAGTTGTATCTGTTTCCTACAAAATATCGTTTGAAACAATTACACACCTTCTTTGCAGCAATTGAAATCACTTTTCAATTAGGTATTGAAAATTAGCAACAAACTTTCTAAAAAAAAATTACAGTAATCAAATTCACCCATTCCTTTCAATTTTCCAAACCACAACCTTTCTCAACACCCAGACTTGGATTGGATACTTGCACCATGCTGTTCTTGGATCTATTAATCCTCTGGGATGTTTAAAAGCAAGAGTCATTGTTAACTGTGGGTCTAATTCAGTAATTGTTAGTTAGAAATCATGCCCAGTGGAGCAGCAGGTCAAAATAAGAAATTTAATGCTGGTTAACAGCTATTCCTGGCTTGTTTCCTTGGATTAAGGGTATCAACATTAGTAAGGTGGGCACCATGGCACAAGAAATCCGGGTTCAAAATGGCACATAGCAGAAGTGCATCATTAAAAAAAACACTCAATAGTTCTGGTAAATTGCTACCTTTGACCAAACAAAAATGAAATGGAATCGTAGTTTGACTTAGGAACCTTATGTAATTACTAATGAGCTCAGAGATGGAAAATAATTCTTAGACACTATCATAGCCTGTTGAAGATGAAGTGTGAATGCCAGTGGTGGTGTGTGGATGGGAGATAGCTTCACACCACACTCCATTGTGCCACAGCATCTTTGTGCAATGTGCTCTGCCCAACTGGGAAAAACAAAGAAGGTACATGATCGATCCTGAAGAGCTGGGAAAGCAATAGCAGTATTCTTCAGAGGAAGGTGAAGGCATTAAGCAAGCAAAACATTACATTCAGCAGATCAGCTATGTAAAGATATGGTGCAACAAACCATCCTTGCAGCTGTGATTTCTTTAACAGTTGATCAGATAGGTGATAATGTAGAGACAATAATTTATAATGGTGAGATTCTATTTCCAATGAAGAATCACCTATTCTACTTAAAAACCTTCAGAAGCTTTTCTTTTCCCACAACATCTACTGTGAAAGTCTATTCTGGTCTGGCAACATTTGACCTGGTGCACAATCAGGCTTCAAATATAATGTCATAAAACAAACTTACTGAGCCTACTTACACCTTCTAGCAAGTAATAGTTGGCCACGGGCTTGAGAATTGCTGAGTACAGTTATTAAATAATGTGTTATGAAGATGTGGGTGTACTGTATCATTAAGAGAGTTAAAAGCTAACCGAACTACCTGACACAACAAGAAGTGTTCTGAACAAGGTATAATGTAACATTTGGTCAAACAACTTGATTAGCTGGTTACCTGGAGACGACAAAGGAAATTCAAATTAAGCTAACCAGTTTAAATTACAACCCGAAAAATACCAACTCTAATCAATTTTAAATTTAGTATCTTGACAATCTTAAAAGCCAATGACACAATCCAACCCTTTGAGAGTATACAATTGGGGAAAACTGAACAGTTGGGAGGAGAACTGTCATGCCACCAACATCTGCAGACTGCCCGGAGTATAGCTCTCTTAAAGGTACTTATATCAATCAGTAACCTATGAAACAGAAATCCCTAAGAAGAAGAAAAGAAGACAGAGAAAGATATAAACAAAAGATTGCACATCTGGCTCATTTTGAAAATTTGAATTTTGGTAAATCTTTATCGGGAGGGGTTTATCAAACTAGTATTATAGAAGGGGGAAGGTAAAAGATAGGTTAGAGGAAGGAGTTGGAAATAGTTGTTTGTTAATTATCTGTTATACTATAAGAAACGAAGTTGGTCATTTTCACTAAATAGTTTTTGGGCTCTCGAATTTTCACAGGTTACTGCACGGGGTAAACCTTTTCTGTGGTGTTTGTCAAAATTAAGCAGGAGGGTTTATCCCATGTCGTAACAAATGCTACACAAGAGCAATGAGAATGGCTGCAATCATTTGATATATTAGGATATATATTAGTAAAAATTTAAAGTTTTTTTTTAAGCGCCTAGCGGACCTGGAAGCTGGTGTCGCGCTAGCTGACCTGGGAAGGTTTTTTTCCTCTATAAAAGCGCGCAGGCGAGGAACCCGAGGCACGACAGGGGTAGAGCCTCCCACCCGCCCTCCTCCTCTAACCTAAAAATAAGACCCGTTGCGGTAAGCAGGTAAGTGCTGCATTTTGCTTGTTTGTTTCTTTAGATCCAGTTTTCTTTTTAAAGTTTACCTTTTAGAGGGATGGCAGTGAAGGCAGTGCAATGTCCCTCTTGCAAGATATTTGAGGTGAGGGAAGCCATTAGCGTACCTGCTGATTACACTTGCGGGAAGTGCACCCATCTCCAGCTCCTCCAAGACCGTGTTAGGGAACTGGAGCTGGAGTTGGATGAACTACGGATCATTCGGGAGGCAGAGGTGGTCATAGATCAGAGCTTTAGGGAAGTAGTTACTCCGAAAGTTATAGACAGATGGGTGGCAGTGAGGGGGACTGGGAGGAAGCAGCCAGTGCAGGGACCTCCTGCGGTCGTTCCCCTCAATAACAAGTATACCGTTTTGGATACTTGTGGGGGGGGGGGGGGGGACTTACCAGGGGTAAGCAACGAGGTTCAGGCCTCTGGCACGGAGCCTGTCCCCGTTGTTCAGAAGGGAAGGGCAGAGAAAGGTAGAGCGATTGTTATTGGGGACTCAATAGTAAGGGGCACAGATAGGCGGTTTTACGGGGGCGACAGAGACTCACGTTTGGTATGTTGCCTCCCAGGTGCAAGGGTATGTGATGTCTCTGATCGTGTTTTCCAGGTCCTTAAGGGGGAGGGGGAGCAGCCCCAGGTCTTGGTCCACGTTGGCACCAACAACATCGGTAGGAAGAGGGGTGAGGATGTTAGGCAGGCTTTCAGGGAGCTAGGTTGGAAGCTCAGAGCTAGAATGAACAGAGCTGTCGTCTCTGATCTGTTACCCGTGCCATGTGATAGAGAGTCGAGGAATAGGGAGAGAGAAGAGTTAAATGCGTGGCTACAGGGATGGTGCAGGAGGGAGGGATTCCGGTTTCTGGACAACTGGGGTTCTTTCTGGGGAAGGTGGGACCTCTATAAAGAGGATGGTCTCCACCTGAACCTGAAGGGCACCAGCATCCTTGGGGGGAGGTTTGCTAGTGCTCTTTGGGAGGGTTTAAACTAACTCGGCAGGGGCATGGGAACCTGGACTAAAGCTTTAGGGTACAGGACCTTGAGTGTAGGGAGGTTAGGAACAAGGCATCGATCTCGAAGGAGGGTGCCGGTAAACAGGAAGGTGCCTTGAAGTGTGTATACTTCAATGCCAGAAGTATAAGAAATAAGGTAGGTGAACTTGCAGCATGGGTTGGTACCTGGGACTTCGATGTTGTGGCCATTACAGAGACGTGGGTAGAACAGGGACAGGAATGGCTATTGCAGGTTCCAGGGTTTAAATGTTTTAGTAGGGTCAAAGGTGGAGGTATAAGAGGGGGAGGTGTGGCATTGCTTGTCAAGGATAGTATTACAGCGGTGGAAAAGACGATGGAGGAAGACTTGCCATCTGAGGTAGTTTGGGCTGAGGTTAGAAATAGGAAAGGTGAGGTCACCCTGTTAGGAGTTTTCTACAGGCCTCCTAATAGTCCGAGAGATATAGAGGAAAATATTGCAAGGATGATTCAGGAGAAGACTGAAAGTAGTAGGGTGGTTGTTATGGGGGGCTTTAACTTTCCAGATATTGACTGGGAAAGCTATAGCTCGAGTTTGTTAGATGGGTCGGTGTTTGTCCAATGTGTGCAGGAGGGTTTCCTGACACAATATGTAGATAGGCCAACAAGAGGTGAGGCCATTCTGGTTTTAGGTTCTAGGTAATGAACCAGGCCAGGTGTTAGACTTGGGGGTAGGTGAGCACTTTGGGGTCAGTGACCACAACTCGGTGACTTTTACTCTAGTGATGGAGAGGGATAAGTGTGCACTGCAGGGCAGGAGTTATAGCTGGGGGCAGGGAAATTATGATACGGTGAGGCACAACTTAGGATGTGTGGATTGGAAAAATAGGCTTCAAGGGAAGGACACAAATGATATGTGGATCTTGTTCAAGGAGCAGCTATTGGGTGTCCTTGATAAGTATGTACCAGTCAGGCAGGGAGGAAAGGGTCTTGTGAGGGAGCCGTGGTTTAATAAGGAATTGGAATCCCTTGTAAAAGGGAAGAGGGCGGCCAATGTAAAGATGAGGCGTGAAGGTTCAGTTGGGGCGATTGAGTGTTATAAGGTAGCCAGGAAGGATCTAAAGAGAGAGCTAAGAGCAGCGAGAAGGGGACATGAAAAGTCCTTGGTTGGTAGGATTAGGGAAAACCCACAGGCTTTCTATAGGTATGTCAGGAATAAAAGGATGACTAGGGTAGGTATTGGTCCAGTCAAGGATAGTACTGGGAAGTTGTGCGTGGAGGCAGAGGAGATTGGAGAGACACTAAATCAATACTTTTCGTCAGTATTCACTCAGGAACAGGGCATTGTTGCTGATGTGAATATTGAGTCACAAGTGATTAGAATGGATGGCTTTGAGGTATGTAGGGAAGAGATCTGGGGAATACTGGAAAGGGTGAAAATAGATAAGTCCTCTGGGCCTGATGACATTTATCCTAGGATCCTCTGGAAAGCTAGGGAGGAGATAGCAGAGCCATTGGCCTTGATTTTTATGTCGTCGTTGTCTACAGGAATAGTGCCAGAAGACTGGAGGATAGCGAATGTGGTCCCCTTGTTCAAGAAGGGTAGTAGGGACAGCCCTAGTAACTATATGCCAGTGAGTCTCACTTCTGTTGTGGGCAAAGTCTTAGAGAGAATTGTAAGGGATAGGATTTATGAACATCTGGATAGGAATAATGTGATCAAGGATAGTCAGCATGGTTTTGTGAAGGGCAGGTCGTGCCTCACAAACCTTATTGAGTTCTTTGAGAAGGTGACCAAGGAAGTGGACGAGGGTAAACCAGTAGATATGGTGTATATGGATTTTAGCAAGGCATTCGATAAGGTACCCCATGGTAGGCTACTGCAAAAATTATGGAGGTATGGCATTGAGGGTGAGTTGGAAGTTTGGATTAGGAATTGGCTGGCTGGAAGACGACAGAGGGTAGTAGTTGATGGTATAGGTTCATCTTGGAGTGCAATTACTAGCGGTGTTCCACAAGGATCTGTTTTGGGACCATTGCTGTTTGTCATTTTTATAAATGACCTGGAGGAGGGGCTTGAATGCTGGGTGAGCAAGTTTGCGGATGATACGAAAGTCGGTGGAGTGGTGGACAGCGAAGAAGGATGTGGCAGGTTACAGCGGGATATAGATAAGTTGCAGAGCTGGGCAGAAAGGTGGCAAATGGAGTTCAATGTAGCTAAGTGTGAAGTCATTCACTATGGTAGGAGTAACAAGATGATGGATTACTGGGCTAATGGTAGGCTACTTGGTAGTGTGGATGAGCAGAGGGATCTTGGTGTCCATGTACACAGATCTCTGAAGGTTGCCACCCAGGTAAATAGTGCTGTGAAGAAGGTATATGGTATACTGGGCTTTATTGGTAGAGGAATTGAGTTCCGGAGTCCTGAGGTCATGTTGCAGTTGTATAAGACTCTGGTGCGGCCTTATCTGGAGTATTGTGTACAGTTTTGGTCGCCATACTATAGGAAGGATGTGGAGGCACTGGAACGGGTGCAGAGGATGTTTACCAGGATGTTGCCTGGCATGGTAGGAAGATCATATGAGGAAAGGCTGAGGCACTTGGGGCTGTTCTCATTGGAGAAAAGAAGGTTTAGGGGAGATTTGATAGAGGTGTACAAGATGATTAGGGGTTTAAATAGGGTTGACAGTGAGAACCTTTTTCCGCGTATGGAGTCAGCTGTTACTAGGGGATACAGCTTTAAATTAAGGGGTGGTAGGTATAGGACAGATGTTAGGGGTAGATTCTTTACTCAGCGGGTTGAGAGTTCATGGAATGCCCTGCCAGTATCAGTGGTGGACTCCCCCTCTTTATGGTCATTCAAGCGGGCATTGGATAAGCATATGGAGGTTATTGGGCTAGTGTAGGTTAGGTAGGCTTCGGTCGGCGCAACATCGAGGGCCGAAGGGCCTGTACTGCGCTGTATTTTTCTATGTTGTAATTTGGTGAAAAGTGCATTCATATTGTTTCTAAGAACATATGTTTACAATATTTCTAAAAAGATCATTACAACTGTTTCAGAATTACATTGCTAGTTTATCATACTTAGAACGTAGAACATAGAACAATACAACACAGAACAGGCCCTTCAGCCTTCGATGTTGAGCCGACCTATGAAGTAATCTAAGCCCAGCCCCCTTTACTATCCCATCATCATCCATGAGCTTATCTAAGGATTGTTTAAATCTTTCTAATGTTGCTGACTTAAGTACATTGGCAGGCAGGGCATTCCACGCTCTCACCTCTCTCTGAGTAAAGAACATTCTTCTGACATCTGTCTTACATCTATCAACCCTCAATTTGCAGCTATGTCTCTCGTACAAGCTGACAATACTTGATGTCTCACAACAAACAGTGAGACAAAGTATCGTACCCCTGATAACAAGGAAAAGACAAACACATAACCTCAACACCAAAGAGAGGGAAGCACTAAAATCACTAAGAAACGATAAGAACATAATCATCCTACCAGTAGACAAAGGCAGAATGACGGTCATCCTGGACAAAGCAGAGTATATCCAAAAAGCACAACAACTACTTGCCAACACCTACCAAAAGAGGGAGTTTGACCCCACCCCACAGCTCACCAATAGGATAAACAATACACTGAGGAACCTACAAAAAAACGGACAGATAACCAAGTTTGACCTACAGAGAATGAAACCTGAAAACAACAATACCCCCAGATTCTATGGACTACCTAAAGTGCACAAACCAAACATCCCACTCAGACCCACAGTATCACTACCAGGGACACCATCATACAAACTGGCTAAAGAACTACAGCAGAAACTGAAACACCTGATCAGCAGATCCAAACACTCTATACAGTCAACACAGGAATTCTTGGACATCATCAGAAATATACACATAGACAAGGAAGAAACTATGGTCTCATTTGATGTAATGGCACTGTTCATCTGTATCGACAAAACCCTAGCCAGAGAAACAATATCCAACCTGCTGGACATACAGAACAGACAACAAGACGGTGAACCTATCAACAAAGACTGCATACTCAAACTACTAGACCTGTGCCTCTCAACACACTTCACATTCAACAACCAAATATATGAACAAATCAATGGCACACCCATGGACTCATCCATCTCTGGACTCATAGCAGAAGTGGTAATGCAAAGGTTAGAACAAACAGTCTTACTGCAAATTCAACCCAAACTCTGGGTCAGAAATGTAGATGATACCTTTGTAATCATTAAAAACACAGAAATAGAGAACACACACCAGATCATCAACGCCACACTCATAGAGGCGTTGATTCACTAGAGAGGAAGAAAAGGAAAACCAACTCCCATTCCTAGACGTGATGGTACAGAGAACACCGAATGGAGATTTCACCGCAAAGGTGTACAGGAAAGCCACACACACAGACCAACAACGAAACTACGAAAGCAACCACCCCAACACACACAAAAGAAGTTGCATTAAGACAATGTTCAAAAGGGCCACAACATACTGCAGTACACCAGAAGTGCAAAAAGAGGAAGAAGGACACCTATACAATGTATTTGCCAAAAACGGATACCCCCGCAATTTCATCAACAGATGCCTAAGGGAAAGACAACAGAATAAGGACATGCCACAACCCAAAGGACTAGCCACACTACCATACATCAAAAACATTTCTGAACTGACAGCCAGACTACTGCGACCACTAGGACTCATAACAGCACACAAACCAACAGCCACTCTCAGACAACAACTCACCAGGACGAAGGACCCAATACCCAGCATGAGCAAAACCAATGTAGTGTACAAAATCCCAGGCAAGGACTGCACAAAACACTACATAGGGCAAACAAGAAGATAGCTAACGGTCCGCATCCATGAACACCAACTAGCCATGAAACGACATGACCAGCTATCCTTAGTAGCCACACACTCAGATGACAAGCAACATGAGTTCGCCTGGGACAACACTACTATTAAAGGACAAGCCAAACAGAGAACAGCCAGGGAATTCCTAGAGGCATGGCACTCATCCACAGTTTCAATCAATAAGCACATCGACCTGGACCCAATATACCGGCCACTGCCGCGGACAGCTGGAACGGACAACCGGAAGTGGCAGGTACAAATCACTATAAATGTCGGAGGAAACATCACAGAAGCGCTTCACAGGAGGCTCCCAAGCACTGAGGATGTCACCTAGACAGGGGACAAAACGTCTGCAACACAAATTCCCAGCTCAGCAAATAGAACCACAACATAGATTATCTACATGGTTATTTTGATTCCATTTGAGTGGCGATAGAGATTTGAGTCTAAAATGATACATGCATACAAAAGGAAAATAAACCAACAGGACCGCTGCTATTAACAAAGTATATTCATTTTGCACTGACTCAAAATATTAAATATTAAAGTCAGATTTACACTGTAATAGCAAAAATCTTGTGTTCTCTTTCTTTTTGGGATTAGAGCATTAATGAGTTAAATCAAAAATCCAGGGGTTACATTGTAAACATTTTTAGAATTATTTGGATTAAAGGTATTAGCATTTTTGGACATTTTAGGCAAGAATAAAATTAAGTACCAACATTATTAAAATTAATATTCCTTAATTTTCCTATTTCAGGTCAGCCATTTTGAAACTGGTCATATTCACAAATTTAAGAGTCACCTTTGGTTATCCCAAGATAAATTTATTTCTTTAGAATTGAGCAAAGTTTAACATTGAGTGCTTTTAAAAAGTATTTGTTATTGGCATATGGATAACAGTAACAATACAATATTTATCATTTACATGCAGTTATCATGAGCAAGTAATGGTACACTGCCTTCTTGAAATCAACCAAACTATGACAATGGTCTGAGAATCTACAGAATGCACTAAGAATGGACTACATTGTTTGGGATTCATGAATAAACTAGCCCAGTAGACTGGCAGATTCCCTTTCTTGAACAGCATTAGCAAGCCAGCTGTTAATTTTAATGAACAATGAAGCAGCTCACATGGTTATACACTAATTATAGGGTATGAATCAAATTTATTGCACAATTACACACTTGGCCATCGCATTCATTTCTGATAATTTGATTTTAACTTTATGTTCTTCTTTGCTGCATAATAACTGGTGTGCAGAGCACAATAAAGGCAATGTGCTATTGTTGAATGTGATACTCTTATTTTTGAAGGCACTGAGTTATTCCTTTTGTAGTAGAATGGAAATGGAATATTGCTCTCAACTGTGAAAAGTAACTCACTCTGGATACAGGATTAAGAAATGCTTACAAAGTACTTCAGACATTAGAGCAGATATTAGAATGAATGGATCTTAAATTTCGAACCCAAAAAAATACTGTAAAAGGCTGATCAGATCAAAACCCTGATCAGAACCTGAGCAGTGAGTCAAGTTCAACAAAACTATTTTTATCTAATAGTGTAGTTTGATCTTTTAGAAGTGTGAAGTAATGCACAATCAAGGAAGTTAACTTTACAATTAATGACCTCATCTTCAAGTTGTTCATGCAACTAATTTTAGATGTTTCATCTGGGAGGTGCAGGAAACAAAGAATAAGCATTCAAATGTCATGTTTCAGCTTTAGTTTCAAATATAAGGACAATAGTTTTGCTTTGTTAATCCTTGGATAGAAAAGTAACAAAAAAAATCAAGGGTTTGTTTTAAAACTGGAGGACAAACCTTTACTTTGTATTAGTTAAGGTTTAATTGTTTCATGAAGTTTCACAGATACAATATATAGTGCAAGGTGAAGGAAAACCACAATCAGGCTGGTCTTGTCAAATACTCTATAGCACTTTGTCATTTAAGGCAATTAACAGTAAGTTTCCAGAAGCAGGACACCAATCAGTCATTCACATAGACGTCAGAATAAAAGTGACAATAACTTATTCGTGGACCTACTGCATCCCTGAAAATGCAACTGCAATCAGGGCAGTACAAATATATTTACAAAACATTCAAATAAACAATAGAATAATATTTTTTTAAACAAACAGTGTTCAAATCTAAATCACAATTTCCAGTGGACAGTTTTATAGAGCAACAGCAGCTGCACAGGTATCAAAAATGAAAACTAGCCTAAAGTTTTCATTAAAGTGCAATTGCCTAAAGGATAGAACATCTGGCATGAAAACTTTACTCCTTGATAAACCAAATAAATTAAATTAAAACAAAATATTGCAGATGCTAGAAAATCTGAAAGAAAACAAGAAAATCTTGGAAATACTCGGCAGATCTGGCAGCATCTGTGATGTGAGCAGCAGTATTCACATTTCAGATCGATGACAAACGTTAACAGTTACCTGTTCGCAGATGTTGCGAGAACTGCTGAGCATTTTCAACATTGTGTGTTGAAAATATCGACAGCTGCATCAATGTTGCTTTGTAATATCTGAGAAGGTAGATTCATCAGTTCATTTGCTCAGAAATGTGATGAACTGAAGTAGGACTTTGTTAGAAGTTTACATCAAAATTGAATACTATTTAGAGTTTTGATCTGTGGCGGGGGGAGGGGGCGGGGGAGAGAAAGTATAGAGAATTAGAAAAGATCTTAACATTAGTCAAACGTGAATACATGCAAGATGATGAAACAATAACTGTATTAACATATGGTTAGAAAAAAATCTGAAATATAGTAAGGAAATAAATCTTAAACATTAACTGTACGACTTTTCACAGATGTTGCCAGATTTCTGACTATTTTTAATCTTGTTCTTATTACTGAAATCGTTGGTTGCATAAACAGCATTTAATCATGGTTCATAGAACCACAGCAACACTTAGTATTTTAAATTTAGCTTCTTGTGTATGGAGACATAATTTACAAAAATAACATTTGTTTATATAATACTAGCAATATAATGTCACAATATTCTAAAGTGGATCAAAGTAACATCCCAAAAATAAATCAAGTGAAATGAGGGGATCTGACCAAAAGATTGGAAATAGGGAGTAGTTTAGAGAGGCATTTTAAAAAGAGGAAAGAAATGTAAAGAGATAAAGAGATTGAAGGAAGGAATTGTAGAGTTTAGACAGGTATAGCCACAAATGGTGTAGCAAATAAAATCACAGATGCTCAAGGGGTCAGCATTACAAACATATTTATCTCTGAGGGTGTGGGCTGTAGGATGTTAGCTGAAAGTGAGACCATGAACTTGAAACAAGGTGAGAGGGGAACGAGCTGCCAAAGGAACTGTTGGAGGTGGGAGACAATTACATCATTTAAAAGGTACCTGGATGGGTATATGAGTAGGAAAGATTTTTATATGGACCAAATACTAGCAAATGGGACTAGATCAGTTTGGATATCTGGTCAGCATGGACAAGTTGGACCAAATGGTCTGTTTAAGACCATAAGACATAGGAGCAGAAATTCAGCCCTTTGAGTCTGCTCCGACATTCAATCATGGCTGATAGGTTTCTTAAAACCTTTCTCCTGCTTTCTCCCTGTGATCCTTGATATTCAAGAACCAATCTCTCTCTCTGTCTTAAATATATCCAATCCCCTGGCCTCCACAGCATTATGTGGCAATGAATTCCATAGATTTACTACTCTCTGGCTGAAGAAGTTTCTCCCTATCTCTGTTCTAAAAGGTCTTCCCTTTACTCTAAGGCTGTGCCATCAGGTCCTAGTCATTCTTACCAATGGAAACATCTTCCCAATAACCACTCTGTCCAGGTCATTCAGCATTTTGTACGTTTCAATTAGATCCCCCCACAACCTTCTCAACTCCAAGTAAAGACCAGAGTCCTCAAAAATTCGTCATACGTTAAGCTTTTCATTCCTAAGACCATTCTTGTGAACCTCTTCTGAAGACGATCCAAGGCCAGTACATCCTTCCTGAGTTACGGGACCCAAAACTGCGTACAGTACTTCAAATGTGGTCTGACCAGAGTGTTAAAGAGCTTTGGAAGTACATCCCTGCTTTTATGTTCAAGTCCTCTCAAAATAAATGCCATCAGTGCATTTGCCTTGCTAACTACTGACTCAACCTGCACATTTACCTTGAGAATCCTGGACTAAAACCCCTAAGTCTCTTTGCACTTTAGACTTCTGAATTTTCTCCCCATTTAGAAAATAGCCCATGCATCTACTTTCCTACCAAAGTGCATGACCTGACACTTTCTCAAGTTGTACTCCACCTGCTACTTTTTTGCCCACTCTCCTTTCCTGTGCAAATCCTTCTGCACCCTCTCTGCTGCCTCAATCCTACCTATCCCACTACCTACCTTTATATCATTTGCACACTTAGCCAGAACATCCTCAATTCTTTCATCTAGAGTTTGCAGACGGAGCTTGAAGCCAATTAGTTGTGTTTTTAAGGTTTTAATTGTAGGAAATGTCTGCTTATGCAGCACTAGATCTTGGACAAACATCTGACAATATGTGGATTAGTCATGAGAAGTGGTGATGAGATTGAGCCTAGATGTCATCATCATACCTGGAAATTCGGTGTTTTCAAATGATGTCACTGAAGAGCAGCATGTCGATAAAGTGAAGGACAGAGCTAAGGGTAGATACTTCAGAAACAACAAGAGGTAATGGTGCAAGAGTTTAAACAGTAACCATGGCAATTGATAGTCTGCCTGTGCTCAGGTTGACAAGAATGAGACCAGACATTGTTTCTGTATACCTTTTGAAAATTATGAAAACTGCAGTTCACTTGTTAGACAAACAGCAGGAAAATAACATTGACTACCAAGTGCTTAAAAAGCATGGTGGAAACAGATTTAACAAAGGAAAAGAGACTTATACACTTAATGGTGATGTCCTAGGGAGTCTTGCTGAACAAAGAGACCTTGGAGTGAAGGTTCATAGCTCCTTGAAAGTAGAGTCGCATGTAGATAAGACAGTGAAGGCATTTGGCATACTTTCCTTTATCAGTCAGAATATTGAGTAGAGGAGTTGGGAGGTCATGTTGCAGCTGTACAGGACATTGGTTAGGCCAGCTTTGGAATACTGGGTGCAATTCTGGTCTCCTTGTATTGGAAGTATGTTGTGAAACATGAAAGGGCTCAGAAAAGATTTACAAGGAAGTTGCCAGGCTTGGAGGATTTGAGCTATGGGGAGAGGTTGAATAGGCTGGGACTGTTTTCCCTGGAGCTTCGGAGGCTGAGGGATGACCTCATAGAAGTTTATAAAATCATGAGGGGCATGGATAGGATAAGTAGACAAGGTCTTTTCCCGGGTGCTGGGGAGTCCAAAACTAGAGGGCATGGGTTTAGGGTAAGAGGGGAAAGATATAAAAGAGAACTAAAGGGACAACTTTTTCATGCAGAGAGTGGTACGTGCACGGAATGAGCTGCCAGACAAAGTAGTGGAGGCTTGTACAATTGCAACGTTCAAAAGGCATCTACATGGGTATATGAATAGGAAGGGTTTGGAAGAATATGGGCCGGGTGCTGGCGAATGGGACTAAATTAGGTTGAGCTGTCTGATCCACATGGACTAGATTAGGTTCGGATATCTGGCTGGTATAGATGAGTTGGAAGAATTACTCAAAAAGAAATATGTTAAATGATTTGTTTTTGTGTCACAACTATTATTTTATCTTCCTAGACTTAGCTATGCTGCGTCAGCAAAGTTGCTCTGGTGAATCAACATAATGCTTTTTTATTTTAATTGAATAAATTCCTATTTTTGATTATGAAAGATTTAATTCTTTAAAAATTCATCTTTGGTGATACATCTACTGGGCTTAGTCCTTTATCTCGCCATGACGCGGAAGGTTGAATCCCTCTAGTAATTAAACCGAACACCCAGAAAACCTCGCCTCACTTGTTAAAATGTAAGTAATAGAGTATTCCCAAATTCCACGATTTAAGAAAAAGTCAATTGATTTTTCTCACTCTAAGTGAACAAACAAAACTATTCACAAATCCAAGACCCCCGTTCTCTTAACTACTTACTATATAACTGTAAAAATTTGCTGTTCCAATAAGACACTTATTAAAATTACATTAACTTAATCTCAAAACCACACAGTCTCTGTCTTCTTTCATGTCTTCACTCTTCTAGCTACTGATCTCCCTGGGTCATCTTCTTTCTTTTTACTGTGAGTATGTTTCACATGAAATGGTGCCTTTAATAGAGAGTGCTTTCTAATTTCTTTGAGAGCAAGATGTTAGATTCACAGTTAGCTCCTCACCAGTTTCTCTCTCTGCACCAGTTGCTTTCCCCATAATTTTCAAAATACTGAGTTTTATACCCTCCCCCCATCCCCCATGAAACATTAACTTCTTATAATTTGATTGGTTTCCAAGTGTCAAAACAATAAAATTCAAATTCCATTGGCTTCTGGTATCCTGGTTAAATTTGAATTGTTGTGAAAACAACAACCAAAACTCAGGTATCCATTTTACAGCCAAATGTTAATATTTTCAATTTTCCAGTACACTGTGACTGCCATCCAGTCATATACCCAGATGCTTGTAATCTCTCAGTTCAGAACAGCATTCACTCTCTCTTAAAGGTACAGTACACACCTTCAACTTGATAATCTTAGTGAGAGGTATACAGATAGTTTACAGATTCAGTAAGTTGGCAAATGGAGGAAAGTATGGGAAAATACGAAGTTATTCATTGGAAGTGAGAACAAAAGCATAGAAAGTTATTTAAATGGATAAAAGCTGCAGAAATTAACAATATAAAGGGGTTTGTAAGTATTTGTACATGACACATGAGTGTGAAAAACCATTGGTGGGAAGGGGGAGGAAGTGATGTAGTTGAAATGATGAGAGAAAGCTAGCGCATCAATGGAGCAGGTAAACCAAAAGGCTAATACAACGCTGACCTTTAAATCAAGGGGTCGAGAGTACAAGAGTAGGGACGTCTTTGCAACTGAACAGAAAGATGGTGCAAACACATGTGTGTACCACAAACAGTTTTGATCACCTTATTTAAGGAATGATATCATTTTATTGGCAGCATTTTAGTGAAAGTTCACTAGGATTACCTTGAGTATAAAGGGTTTGACTTATTAGCAAAGGCTAAATAGATTACGCCTATACTCAGTTCAGAAAAATAAGAGGTGATCTCATTGAAACATGTTGGATTCTTAAGGGGTCTTACAGGATAAATGCACAGAAGATATTTCCACTCATGGGAGAGTCTAGGACCAGAGGACATAGTCTCAGGATAAAAGAGTGCCAATTTATGACTGAGATGAGGAGTAATTTCTTCTGTCGGATGTTTGAGTGTCTTTAGTACTCTTCACCACAGACAGCTATGGGAACACAGTGCTTTTGCATATTTAAGGCTTAGATGGATCGATTCTTTATCAGGGAGAGTGTCTTTAGAACTCTTCACCACAAACAGCTGTGGGAACACAGTGCTTTTATATATTTAAGGCTGAGATGGCAGATGCTGGAGATCAGAGTCGAGAGTGTGTTGCTGGAAAAGCAAAGCCGGTCAGGCAGCATCCGAGGAGCAGGAGAATTGATGTTTCAGGCATAAGCCCTTCAGCGGCAATGATTCTTTATCAGTAAGGTTACAGGGAAAAGGCAAGAAAGCTGACATGGGGAATGTTGGATCATCCATGATCCTATTGAATGGCAGTGCAGGTCTGAGGGACCAAATGGCCTACCCTGTTCCTATTTCCTATGGCCTTACTTTGGTTTTACAGAAAGAAAAAATGTAAATAAGGGCAAATTGTCATGCTAATAATAGATTGCATGTTTAGCAGCTGATGCAAAAATCTATGTGAATCCATTGAGGAAAACATCTGGAAAACAGTAGTTTGAAAAAAGGATAACTTTGGATCTTTGTAAAAGTGCACAAGACCGAGTGGCACAGCAGGATCATAGGGCCGCATGGCGTACACCTATTTTCTATATTTCTATAGTTGCTCTTAATTTTTAAATTCCAGTCTTGGCCCTGCTTTTCCCTCCCTCAAATGGAATCTTGAATTCAATTATTATGATCACCACTAATTTAAACTAACTTCATGCTAACAGTATTAATTAACCTTGACTTGTTAAACAGTTTCAGGTCGAGTACAGTTTGCCCTGTCATGGTTCCAGAACATGCTCTTTTAAGAAACAATCTTAGATATGGTTTATTAATTCATCTCAGCTATCTTTACCTACCTGATTTTTCACTGAACATCTTTCTTGGCCCTGTTTATATTGTTGATACCTACATATAAAATGACTGCATGCCCCCCTTCCTACTGTAAACTTCTTTCCTGCAGATATCTCAAACATTGGCACTGAAAAGACAACACAACCTTCTGGATTTTCACAATTTGCTGCAAAAAGCAATGCCAACCAACCTGACAATACTGTTCTCTTCTACCACATCACTACATCTCCTTCTGCGCCATTACTTGAAAGACTTTCTGCACCATGGTGCCATGATTAGTTGGCTCAATCACTAGACTAGGAAGAATGCACTTCGATCCTGAAAGTTAGTTAAGGGATTAAAAATTGGCCAATTATCAGTATACTAGAATAATACTGAAAGCACTTAAAGCAGGTTTACCTTCTATAATCATAAGTTTGACTTCATTAAAGATCATGCTGGGTGATCATGGTACTCATTAACATTGGCCTCCACTTGGTTTTCACTGGGTTGAGGGTTGATGTGAACCTTCTTACACATGGTACGCTGTCTGCAAAGACAAAGGATGTTAAACATAAATGAAAATTGAATGAATATGTCATAATGTTGATAAATTTGTAAAATATAAATATCATACATACAGCATAATAAATAACTCAACTTTGAAATATCACAGTGACAACACATTCAAAGTGATTTCAAGCTTCATAACAATACTTGGAAAATGCAGGCGAAGGAAACCAACCAAAAATGAAAACTATAGATAGACAAATCATTGCACAAATCAATCATTTACATTTTCATAGGGGTTAAAAATTAAGACAGTTGGTTTGAGCTTGTTGGGAAGAAATCCTGGGGTCAGTTGTTAACATACAAATTAAATTTAATGAATGATTTCTAAGAGAAAAGTAGATTTTTTTAGCAGGTTTCTCAAAATGCAATCTTGCAGCAGTGAATCAAAACCCAGGAAAAAAAAGAGCAAATCAATGGGAAATAGACTATGAAAAGATGTAAAAAAAAACAAAGCAGAGTGTGTTTATAGATTCCCAGAAGATGCACAGTAGTCGTGACAATAAAAGTATCTTACCGTTTCTTATTATAAAAGGATAATCCAGCAGCACCACCAATTCCGACACAAATACCAATAATACAACTGACAACAATACCTGTCGTACCTTGAAGAGTACATAAAGTGTGTCAACGATTAAGCTTGCATTGTAGGTACTAAACTAGCTAATAGTGTCATTTTCTTTCTCAACTTCTGATATCTTCCTTAACTTCATTTACAAAAAGTGATTGATGACAAATACAGATGTAACCATCTCAAAGTTACTGAATACAGGTCATTCTACTATCATGCACTTTTCATCAGTGCAAATTGGCTACAATGTGATTGATAAATTGTGGACATTGTTTGGATAACACAAACTTTCTACTGAACAGGTAGTGCGATTTTCTATTAGCGAGTTTCTGCAGTGAGATTTTCTATAGCGCGAGGTTGATGAGGAACACAACTGTCGCATTACAGCAGAAGGACCTGTCGTGACATTAAGGGTAACTGCATTATATGATGCCAAGAGCATGATATAATGCTCATAAAGAATGCATTCAAAAATATGGAACTGAATCTTGGCAAAGTTTTAACTTTGGGGAGCTTCATGGAGTTTACCCTTGAGAGGCCAGGCAAACTTTCTTACTCAATTCTCCACTGCTCACTTAAAGATGCATCCATCCTTTGGTAACATCCTCACACAGATGAACGCAATTGGAAGAAATGTTTACCACTGCTGGGACCATCAGGCATTCATGCCAGAGGTGCCATATTTAAACCTTAGCTGTGCACATTATGCTTCAAGGCAAGAATTGTTGTTCAGTTGGCTGCTGTACATTTGGAAAAGTCATGGTTGAGAGGGGCAATTTAGTATCTCACTGACAACAGGGGACTGGAGGTCCTAGTGGATAGACTGGGGGAGAGATGGACCATTCTCTTTCCTCATGACTGCCAGAAGACAGCACACCACCATATCATACCAGCCTGGTCCAAAGCTGACACCTGGGCCGCTGTGGTGTCAGCATTTCAGAAGGATCAGCAATGATGTTGGGAGAAGGTGAATGATGTAGTATGCTTTATAAGTTTGAGTGTCACCACCTTCTCTCTACTGACTCAGAGCATTCCCTCGAAGCTGCACAAGCACTCAGCAGCTCCAAGGTTTCAAGCAAGTGATCAGCATCAGCATGCTGACTGCAGCAATGAATTCAGGTTGTGGTTGTCCCTGCTGTGTGCATGAACCCTGGAGGCCCAAACAAACAGTAAGAAAATTTGAGAGGAAGCTGCTATTCTGCTCTTATGTCTTCTGTAGCAGCCATCTCCCATTAAGGCTCATGACAACCATTCTCAATATTGCATGCAGCATCCTGCCTCAACAAGTCTCACCCACCACATCCCTCCAAAATATTAATCCTCTTGCTCTCTGCAATTCCTCCTTAGTAACTTGGGCCACCTTATAGCATTCCTGCACTAACGTTAAAACTCATGCTATCCATTTTCAAATCACTCAATCCTTCCCTTTGCTACATAGCGGGATCAAAATGGCCCATAATAAGACTGAGAAGGCAAAGACAGATGACTGGTTGAAATTATCTCCTCATAGGGGTGAAGTGACTAATCAATTACACTTGTGCAGGTAAGTTGAGACCTGAATGCCATGGCAAGCTAGTAAGATTGTGATGTGCTGTGCTGATCTCCTATTACCACCACTCTGAACATATCCATAAGATGTTCAAGGTTCCACTCCTACTGCACAACTAATTCCCTCTTGTCTTCTGCAGGCATCAGCCATATCCACAGACTCTGCAGTCCTTATGGTCACCAGTTAATACCACACCTCTGAAGAAGGCTACACAGATTGCTCAAAGGTTGCATCAGTGAAGGTGTCGCCTGCACCACACACCAGCTGAAGTACTTTCACTTTAATAGGTACTTAACAGTTAGGAGCACATATATTTGGGAATTGTTCACAGCAGGTGACAATGTAAAGGTCAATTTATGTTTATTTCATAGTGATTGCTCGGATAAATTTAGAATTATCAATGACAGTTCTGGGCACCACACTTCAGGAAAGACGTGCGATGAGTGAAAAGAGACTGCAAGAGAAATTTATAAGAATGGTTTCAGGGATGAATCATTTCGGTTATGAAGAAAGATTAGAGAATTTGGGACTGTTTTCCTTGGAAATAAGGCAGAGTAAAGATTTGAAGGAAATTTTCAAAATCTTCAAGGGTCTGGACAGAGTGGAAAGGAAGAAACTGTTCCCACCTGGAGCAGAATTAAGATCAAGAATGCATAGACTGAAAATACTTTGAGAAAAAAAAATGAGATGAGAAAAAAAAATGTTTCCACACAACAAGCAGCTGTGGTATAGAATGCACTCCCTAGAAATGTGTGGAGCCATTGATGAATTCAAGTGGGCATTGAATAATTATTTAGCTTGAAACAATGGGCAAGACTAAGGGGAAAGATAAGAGACTGACACCAAGTCAGGCGGAAGTGAAGATTGCAGATGACACCAAGTCAGTGCAGACACAATGGTTCGAATGGCCGCCTTCTTCTTTGTAACAATTCTGTCCTGGTCAATGCCTGAGAAGCACATGTAGAATTTTGTCACTGTGGGTGCCTTTAATCTCAAATCTACAAGTGACTGATTAACACAATTGTTCCTTTAAGGGCCTCAGATGAACCACAAATGGGGCCGTTCCTGCAGACAAATTGAAACGAACTTACTTCACGCATGCTGGGAATGCTAATGAACAATTGGAATTGGAAGGTGAAAAGCTTTCTAGATCACACTTGATAGGGTGAGTTCCAAATGCACCCTGCTTATCTAGGTTATCCTTTCCTCCACCACAATTTCATATTCCTCCCTGCTTTACAGTTCTTGCCAATTCTTTCAGTTTTAGGCCTCATGTTCTCACACAACCTATTTATTTAACTGATCATCTGCCCAATTTATCCCAAGACCCAGCTGAGCTGCACATCAATAACCAACAGCATGATGTACTGTCCTCCCAAGGTACTGGGGACCATTGTTGACTCTCTCCTCTCCTGAAATATCCTGAACCCTGTCATGCTGTATCAAATTCCACTGCTTGTATTTAAAGTCGCTCCCCTTCACAGTGATTATCCTCTATGTATTTAGTATGGTGGCTCCAATCCTCATGCTTGACTTTGCCATTTCCCAACATACTACTGGTTCTTGATAAGCACCTTTGACATTTAGTGTTTAAATCCCAGGACTGACCACAGACTGCAAAACACAGATCCTGGCTGCACTAAGTGCTCATCTGACAGAGGCCAAATCCTGGAGTGAAATCAGACAATGCCTTTGACTGAGTGTGGCAGCACCCTCTGGCTAATAACAGTCCCCCTTTGCTGGATTAATGAGTTACTCCTTTTAGACTTTCAGACATGACCACCTGGTTGAAGCGTGTGCAGTTTGTTTGCCATTCAAGTTGTTAGCACACACTGTCATGCTGTAGGTGTGACACTGGAATAGCATTCTTCCGTACATCAACATATCTTGATTGATCAAAGCTGGAAAATATGACAAGTTGCCACGCCTGCTGTCTTCATGGAAAAAACAAGGTAACATGGAACTTCTGTCAGCCAGTGTATCCTGAATGAAGGAGTGTTGCACTACATGGCCGAGATAGTCTGAGCATCCAAGCAGATGCAATGTGAGTGACAATATAAATGTATGTGCACAGCGCAGAGCTGTATTGTATTCCAAAGCGTGAGATGGGCAAATACAAAACAAACCTTGCAACATTGCTAAACTAAAAAGACACTCAAATAAGTGATAGAAATCGAAGCCTTATCTTACTAACTATAAGTCTCTCATCCATGGAAGACTCAAGGAGGCAATTTTAACAAAGCTGCTGGGATGTTATAATTTTAAGAATTTGTAAACTGAATCCAACCTGAATCTGCTTATTTTCAGTCTTAACAATGGGAAACTGAGAAGCAGGAAACCAAGTCAATTCCGAGAAGACAGTTGTCTCATTTGAATAAGACTGTGTGCCACAAATGTTTTCTTTCTTTTAATGTAACTGATTTGGCTGATCAGTTGCCCCAAGTCTCAGGAAAACTACCAGCTAAAGGGAAGCAAAGACTGTTGCATGGAAGGCCACAAATGCTTTTCCAGTGGTTTTTGCTGACCATGAGCAAAAGTAGTAATGCCCCCAGCACCCTCACAGACAGGTTGGATTTTATCCCTATGATCAGACTATCACCCATAATAAGTGACATTAACCAGTCATTGCTCAATGACCTTGATCAGATGGGCCAATGGGGTGAGGAGTGGCAGATGGAAGTTAATTTAGATAAATGGAGGTGCTGCGTTTTGGAAAGGCAATCAGAGCAGGATTTATACATTTAATATTAAGGTCCTTGGGAATGTTGCTGAACAGAAGCCTTGGAGTACGGGTTCATAGTTCCTTGAAAGTGAAGTTGCAGGTGAATAGAATAATGAAGAAGGCATTTGGTACGCTTTCCTTTATTGGACAGAGCACTGAGTACAGGAGCTGGGAGGTATGTTGTGGTTGTACAGGAGATTGGTTAGGCTACTTTTAGAATATTATGTGCAATTCTGGTCTCCCTCCTATCGAAAGGATGTTATGAAACTCAAAAGGGTTCAGAAAAGATTTATAAGGCTGTTGCCAGGGTTGGAGGATTTGAGCTATACAGAGAGACTGAATAGGTTGGGGCTGTTTTCCCTGGAGCACAGAAGCTGAGGGGTGACCTTATAGAGGCTTATAAAATCATGAGGGGCATGGATAGGGTAAATAGACAAGGGCTTTTCTCTGGGGTGGCAGAGTCCAGAACTCGAGGGCAAAGGTTGAGGGTGAGAGGGGATAAATTTAAAAGGGACCTAAAGGGCAACTTTTTCACGCAGAGGGTGATACTTGTATGGAATGAGCTGCCAGAGGAAGTGGTGGAGATAGGTATAACTACAACAGTTAAAAGGCATCTGGATGCGTATATGAATAGGAAGGGTTTGGAGAGCTATGGGCCAACTGCTGGCAAATGAGACTAGATTTGGGTGGAATATCTGATTGGCATGGACGAACTGGACTGAAAGATCTGCTTCCATGCTGTACATCTCCATGACTCTATGACCATGAATCTGAAAATATATTTGATGGTGTTAATTTCTTTGAATGCCATTTAAAACTACAATTTAATATTCAATTGTGATCCATGGCTTATAAAACATCTGGGAACGCTCAAAAACCACAATATGTGGTGATAAAGATTTATAAAACGCTTGTTATAAAACAATTCTTCTTACCAAGTCCTCCTTCATCTTCTACTGTAGGATTAAAGAAAAAGATTAAATCTATAATATGCAAGTAATTGCCTTCTAATATATGCAATGTTTATATGGCAAATCTGTTATCATTAAAATAAGATTTCATCTCCTCTATCAGATAGAATTAAGGGGAATTAAGGGCTGCGGGGAGAATGCGGGTAAGTGGAGTTGAAGTGCCCATCAGCCATGATTGAATGGCGGAGTGGACTCGATGGGCCGAATGGCCTTACTTCCACTCCTATGTCTTATGGTCTTATAGAATGGATAGTGGAGTTATAGGCAGGTTTCTAGTTTAATTGCACTATTTAAATTGGTTAAGAATAAACTTTTTACACACTGCCACTGGTTGGAGTGTCGGTATACTGTTTACTCTTTATAAGCCCTTATCATTGCTTTGATAACGGTAAAATAGCACTTGTGATTCTATAAATAAAAAATATACATGCATTATATATGTTAAACTGAAGTTTTATGTATAACTAGTTAATGACCCAGGTATGTTGTTGCTTCTTCAAAACACGAAGGATGATATTCATAATCACATCTCTACTCACTCTGCTACCTTCCAAAGTCATGGCATATTTAGATCTGCAACACTTGACAAGTATTTCATTAAAATAAATACCTAGTAAATCATTGCATGCTAATTATTTGAGACAGATTTTCCTGGGCTGTGATTTTTCTTATGAAGAACAGGCAAAAGAAATTCAAGGAAATTCCTAACTAGTAATTAGCCACATTAAATATCCAATTAATGGTAGATTTATGCAAATAATGCACTGTAATTTGAATCTTACAATAACGTATTTTTAAAAAAATATCAGTTTTAATACCATGAAGAACAAAGGCAGTGGATCCTAGGCAGCTGCCTCTTATATACTTGGCCCAATCTCATCACAGGAGAAAGTGAGGTCTGGAGATCAGAATTGCACAATATTGTATTGGAAAAGCACAGCCAGACTGGCAGCATCCAAGGAGCAGGAGAGTCAACGTATCGAGCATAAGTACTTCATCAGGAATTGAGGGATGGACCAAGGGGGCTGAGAGATAATTGAAAGGAGGGTGGGAGTGGGGGCATGGTAGCAGGGAATGCAAACGGTGGATGATGGTGGGGGTGAACGTGATAGGTCAGAGAGGCGGATGGAGTGGATAGTTTGGAAGGAAGATGGACAGGCAGGACAGTTCAAGAGGGGTGTCGAGCTGGAAGGTTGGATCTGAGGTAAGGTGGGGGGGTGGGGGAGTGTGGTGGGGGGGGGGGGGGGGGGGGGGGGGCGGGGGAGGTGAAATTAGGAAACTGGTGAAATGCACATTGATCCCATGTAGTTGGAGGGTCCTAAGGTGGAAGATGAGGTGTTCTTCCTCCAGGCATTGGGTGGCGAGAGTTTGGCGGGTGGAGGCCCAGGACTTGCAAGTCCTTGGCTAAGTGGGAGGGGAAGTTAAAGCGTTTGACCACAGGCGGTGGGGTTTTTCAGTGTGGGTGACCAAACACGTTCTCTGAAATGTTCTGCAAATTGTGTCTTATCTCCCCAATGTAGAAGAAACCACATCGAGAGCAACGGACACTGTAGATGACGTGTGTGGAAATACAGATAAATTTCTGTCAGATGTGGAAGGATCCTTTGGGGGCTTGGACTGAGGTGAGGGGGAGGCGTCGGCACAGGTTTTGCACTTCTTGTGGTGGCAAAGGAAGGTGCAGGGTGGGTTGGTGGAGGGAATGGTCTCTCTGGAACGCAGATAGGTGTGGGGAGGGAAATATATGGGGAGGGCGGTGGGGTCTGTTTGCAGGTACTGGAAATGACAAAGAATGATGTGATTTCTCTGGAGGTTGGTGGGATGTATCGGGTTTTTTTTGTGGGGAGGGGGAAGATGTCTGTCCTTGTACTGATTGGAGGGGTGGGGTTCAAGGGCGGAGGTGCAGTAAGTGGAGGAGATACACTGGAGGGCATCGTTGATCACGTGGGAGGGGAAATTGCAGTCTTTGAAGAAGGAGGCCATATGGGATGTTCTATGATGGAAATGGTCCTCCTGAGAGCAGATGTGGTGGAGGCAGAGGAGTTGGGAATAAGGTATAGCACATTTTTACAGGAGGCGGGGTGGGAGGAGGTGTAGTTCAGGTAGCTGTGGGAGTTGGTAGGTTTGTAGTGGATGCCAATGTTGAGTCGGTCACTGAAAATGGAATTGGAGAGGTCCAGGAAGGGAGGGAGGTGGCCGAGATGGTCCAGTTGAACTTGAGGTCGGGATGAAAGATGTTCACGAAGTTGATGAACTGTTCAACCTTCTCGTGAGAGCATGAGGTGGTGCTGGTACAGTCACTGATGTAGTGGAGGAAAAGGTAGGGAACAGTGGTGGTGTAGATGCGGTAGATGGACTTTTCCACATACCTTACAAAGAGGCAGGCATAGCTGGGGCCCATGCAGGTGCCGATGGCTACCCCTTTGGTCTGGAGGAAGTGGGAGGATTCAAAGGAGAAATTGTTGAGGGTGAGGACCAGTTCAGCCAATCAAATGAGTATGTCAGTGGAAGGATGGTGGGTGGGTTAGAGGGATTGGAGGCCTTTGTCATGGCAAATGGATGTGTACAGGGACTGGATGCCCCTGGTGAAGATGAGGCATTGGAGGCCAGGGAAACAAAAGTCATAGAGGAGATGGAAGGTGTGGGTGGTGTCCCAATCTCTCTTAGTGATCACTAACAGTGAAAGCAACAGAAATAAAAATTAATAATCTTAAGAGATACAATATTTTCTCCCCAGATGACAACAAAATGGTAGTTGATGACATAGAAGATTTCTAATGCAACATTCCCATACCTACAGAGACACCTTTACCAGGCTATGATAACCATAAATTGTATTCCAGGTCAATTCAGGAAGAGACTCTGCTTTGAAGTCTGAGGGAATTATTCATGGACCATGGAACGATTAATCAACCAAACCATCTTTCCTTCTTACTCTCCTGAAACGACTGAAAAAGTGACTAAGCTCACTTTTTGATGGTTGTAATGTCATTTTTATTTGATTTTTAAGATGACATGGAAATGATCAAAATATATTGACAATTTTATTAGTAACAGAGAGCTGGAACTGCTACCCAGAGAGTGACATTAAAGAGCAAAGTAGTGAATTTGACATGCAGCCCTTTATCTATATTGCAAAAGACTATCCTTCCTACCATTCAAGCTAGGCAGAAGAAATGTTGCCACATTTTGCAATATAGTTACACTGAGTAATAATGTTTGCCATTTAATATCACTCTCTGGGCAGCAGTTACAGCTCTCTATTAGTAAAGCTTGCTTATGGCTGATCAAAAATACCCAGGTCTAGTGGTGATGGGGTAGGAGTGAGAAAGAGAGAGAACTGCACTTTTATTAAATGAAAAAAAACTATCTCACAGTACCGATGGTTGCAGGGGGTTTCTCCTTGGTCTCTCCAATTTTACGAGTCAGGGGCATTTTTGATTCTAAGGGTAGAAACAAAACGACAAGAATCAAACAACAGGCATGGTATTCACATTCAGATCATGTAAATATTAATATGTAAATGCTAAGCATACCACTACATAATAACACGTACATGTTTACTACATAATAAAATTTACACTGACAAATTTTCAATCATTACAAAAACTAATTTGTTTACAATATTTAAAATGTATTTAATCATCATGATATAAAGTCAAGATTCAGAATTTTTAAATTTATAGATCATCTCTTCTTGGTACTTGCTTTGTCTCTCAGTTTTTTTTTTATTCCAGCATCACTTCCTTATTACTAGACTGTCTAGAATGAATGACTTCAACGATTTAAATGTTTTTGCTAAGCATTGAGAATATTCAGACTTGTGCTGACAAATGGCAACTAATATTTCAGCCACTCAAGTGTCCGGCAATGACCGTCGCCAACAAGACAGAATCTAATAATCACCCCATGACATTCTCTGGTACTGCCATCACTGAATAGCACACTATGCCTATATTTTGGGAGTTGCCATACACCAGAATCTGAACTGGACTAGTCATATGAGTAGTTAAAAATCAGAAATGTGTGTTGCCTCCCTGGTGCCAGGACCAAGAATGTCTCAGAATGGGTGCAGAATATTCTCAAGGGGGAAGAGGGACCAGCAGGAGGTCATTGTCCACATTGGAACCAATGACATGAGAAGGGAAAAGGATGAGATTCTGAAGGGAGAATATAGAGAGTTAAGCAGGAATTTAAAAAGGAGGTCCTCAAAAATAGTCATATCTGGATTACTGCCAGTGCTGCAAGCTAGTGAGGGTAGGAAAAAGACGATAGAATGAATGCATGGCTGAGCAGCTAATCTATGGGAGAAGGATTCACATTTTTGGATCATTGGAATCTGTTCTGGGGTAGAAGTGACCTGTAAAACACGGATTGCAACTGAATTGGAAGGGGACTAACATACTGGCAGGGAGATTCGCTCGAGCTGCTCAGGAGGACTTAAACTAGTAAGGTGGGAGGAGGGGGGACCCAGTGAGATAGTAAGGAAAGAGACTGGTACAATTGAGAAAAGAAACAAGTCAAAACAGTTAGGGTAGGCAGAGTCAAAAGCAGAGAACAAGATAGGACTGATAAATTAAACTGCATTGATTTCAATGCAAGAGGCTTGACAGGGAAGGCAGATGAACTCAGGACATGGTTAGAAACATGGGACCAGGATATCATAGCAATTACTGAAACATGGCTCAGGGATGGCCACGACTGGCAGTTTAATGTTCCAGGATACAAATGCGACAGGAAGGACAGAAAGGGAGGCAAGAGAGGAGGGGGAGTAGCGTTTTTGATAAGGGATGGCATTAAAGCTGTAGTGAGGGAGGATATTCCCGGAAATACATCCAGAGAAGTTATTTGGGTTGAATGGAGAAAATTGGAAAAGGATGATCACCTCATTGGGTTTGTATTATAGACCCCCTAATAGTCAGAGGGAAATTGAGAAACAAATTTGTAAGGAGATCTCTGTTATATTTAAGAATAATAGGATGATTATGGTAGGAGATTTTAACTTTGCAAACATAAACTGGGACTGTCATAGTGTTCAGGGTTTAGATGAAGAGGAATTTGTTAAGTGCGTACAAGAATATTTTCTGATTCAATAAGTGGATGTATCTACTACAGAAGGTGCAAAACGTGACCTACTCTTGGGAAATAAGTCAGGACAGGTGACGGAGGTGTCAGTGGGGGAGCCCTTTGTGGCCAGCGACCATAGTTCTATTAGTTTTAACACAGTGATGGGAAAGGTTAGACCAGGTCTAAAAACTGAAGTTCTAAATTGGAGGAGGCTAATTATGACAGTATTAGGCAAGAATTTTCAAAAGCTAATTGGCTGCAAATGTTCACAGGTAAAGAGACAGCTGGAAAATAGGAAGCCTTCAGAAATGAGATAACGAGAGCCCAGAGACAGTATATTCCTGTTAGGGTGAAAGGGAAGGCTAGTTGGTGCAGTGAATACTGGATAACTAAAGAAATTGAGGGTTTGGTTAAGAAAAAGAAGGAAGCATATGTCAGGTCTAGACAAGATCGATCCGAATGAATCCTTAGAAGAGTATAAATGAAGTAGGACTTTACTTAAGAGGGAAATCAGGAAGGCAAAAAGGGGACATGAGCTCGCTTTGGCAAATAAAGTTAAGGAGAATCCAAAGGGTTTTTACAAATACATTAAGGGCAAAAGGATAACTAGGGAGAGAAGAGGGCCCCTCAAAGATCATCAAGGTGGCCTTGTGTGGAGCAGCACGAGATGAGGGAGATACTAAACAAGTATTTTGCATCACTGTTTACTGTGGAAAAGAACATGGAAGATATAGAATACAGGGAAATAGATGGTAACATCTTGAAAAATGTCCATATTACAGAGGAGAAAGTGCTGAATGTTTTGAAACAAATAAAAGTGGCTAAATCACCAGGACCTGATCAGATGTATCCTAGAACACTGTGCGAAGCTAGGAAACTGATTACTGGGCCCCTTGCTGATATATTTGTATCACCAACAGTCACAGGTGAGGTGCCAGAAGACTGGAGGTTGGCTAATGTCGTGCCACTATTTAAGAAGTGTGGTCAGGACAAGCCAGGGAACTATAGACCAGTGAGCCTGACGTTGGTGTTGGGCAAGTTGTTGGAGGAATCCTGAGGGACAGGATGAACATGTATTTGGAAAGACTAATTAGGGATAGTCAACATAGCTTTGTGCATGGGAAATCGTGTCTCACAAACTTGATTGAGTTTTTTGAAGTAGTAACAAAGAGGATTGAGGAGGGAAGAGCGTTAGACGTGATCTATATGGACTTCCATAAGGCATTCCCCAAGGATCCCCAATCGAGACTAGTTAGCAAGGTTAGATCTCATGAAATACAGGGAGAACTAGCCATTTGGATACAAAACTGGCTCAAAGGTAGAAGACAGAGGGTAGTGGTGAAGGGTTGTTTTACAGACTGGAGGCCTGTGACCAGTGGAGTGCCACTAGGATCGGTGCTGGGTCCACTACTTTGTCATTTATATGAATGATTTGGTATAAGAGGTATAGTTAGTAAATTTGCAGATGACACCAAAATTGGAGGTGTAGTGGACAGCGAAGAAGGTTACCTCAGACTACAATGGGACCTTGATCAAATGGGCCAATGGGCTGAGAAATGGCAGATGGAGTTTTATTTAGATAAATGTGAGGTGCTGCATTTTGAGAAAGCAAATCTTAGCAGAACTTATACACTTAACGGTAAGGTCCCAGGGAGTGTTGCTGAACAAAGAGACCTTGGAGTACAGGTTCATAGCTCCTTGAAAGTACAGCCACAGGTAGATAGGATAGTGAAGAAGGCGTTTGGTATGCTTTCCTTTATTGGTCAGAGTATTGAGTATAGGAGTTGGGAGTCATGTTGCAGCTATACAGGACATTGGTTAAGCCACTTTGGAATATTGAATGCAATTCTGGTCTCCTTCCTATTGCAAGGATGTTGCGAAACTTGAAAGGGTTCAGAAAAGATTTACAAGGATGTTGCCAGGGTTGGAGGATTTGAGTTATAGGCAGAGGTTGAATAGGCTGGGGCTATTTTCCTTAGAGTGCCAGAGGCTGAGGGGTGACCTTACTGAGGTTTATAAAATCATGAGGGGCATGAATAGGATAAATAGACAAAGTCTCTTCCCTGGGGTGGGGGAGTCCAGAACTAGAGGGCATAGGTTTAGGGTGAGAGGGTAAAGATATAAAAAAGACTTAAGGGGCAACTTTTTCACTCAGAGGGTGGTACGTGTATGGATTAAGCTGCGAGAGGAAGTGGTGGAGGCTAGGACAATTGCAACATTTAAAAGGCATCTGATGGGAATATGAATTGGAAGGGTTTGGAGGGATGAGCCAGGTGCTAGCAGGTGGGACTAGATTGGGTTTGGATATCTGGTCGGCATAAGCGAGTTGAATCGAAGGGTCTGTACACCTCTATTACAATTCACCTCCTGACTGTCTGTTCACCTTGCCAGCAATGCCTTCATCCGAAGTTTTAGTATCAAGTTCTAAGATCAAGTTAAATTGAATCAAGTTCTCTTGATACTAGGGTCAATGTCTCGTCACAAAATGAAAGAAAACACTGCACATCTTTGGCTACCAAGTGCCTATTTAAAATCCACTTTTGACAAATTGCAATCAACTACAGGCCAAGGATATTTTGATGCCGTTGGACTACTACTTGTAAACTCCACAAGTAATAATGACACATAGATTATAACATCACCTTCTTTACCTCTCATCTCATTTATGCGTTGCTTGTCATGATTATTGACAATTTTCCAGAGCACATTGAAGTAGTTTGTTGATATAACTATCTCCAAGGAGTATATTTTTCTACACAAGTACATTCTTCACCCTTGTACTTAATGTATATTGTCTCAGAGCCACAAATTTAAAATTATCTTCATATTTAAATCACAGCCTCGTCTGAGTACTCACTATCTCTAATTGTTGCCAACCGTATAACCTTATGAATAGTCTGCACATCTTTAACTTTGGCTTTTTTTGCAATCCCTAGAATTCAGTCATCAAGGCTCTAATACCTTTGTAAGTCCCTCCCTGACCCCATACCATTCCATTAACTTTTTAAGATCATCCTTCAACCCTAACTCTGACAAAATTGTCATAGCTATGAATATCTCCATCCTGGCCTCAATTGGATTTGGTACTAGGTATGAGGCAGATGAATCAATCTTAAAACACGAGGAACTGTAGGAATCCAAACATGAATACTGATCAGTGAAGGTAGGCTTCCATTACGCTCAAGGTCTGTACTAAATAGCAGTCTGTTAGACGGGGAGTTGAAGTACAATACAACTTATCACCTTAAGAAATGCTACTCTTTTCAAGTCTTACCAAACCCACTGCCAGGATTAAGTGACATGTTTTATACATTTGTAACTTGGAGGTGGTATTTGCACAAAATCTTAGAAAACAAACAAGATATAAAACACAGAAGATGACAAAATAGCCCGATGCTCATGGCTACAACGCTCACCATCCAAAATGGTGTTACCAAAAACCTTTTCCAGTTTAAGACTTGGTAATCATCACAACCTATGGCAGCCAGAGGGTTGGGTGCAGAGGTTAAATTTCAAATAGAAAACACCTACCTTTTCACTGGGATTTTCAGGACAGGCATCAAGCTTCTTAAACCAACAGTTAGATCATATCCACAATTCAGAAGAGCAAGGATTTAAAAGAAACAAAAGAAGAAATTGCTGGAAAAACTCAGGAGGTCTGGCAGCCTCTCCAGCGTGAAATTAGAATTAACGTTTTGGATCCAGTGACTCCCGTTCAGAACAGAAAGCATCTGTCTGGCAGTATCTGGCAGACCTATTGGGATTTTTGCACCAATTTCTGCTTTTGTTTCTGATTTCTAGCATCTGCAGCTTTTTCTTTGTTGGATGATTTAAAAGGGCCTTGCGGCTGCTGGCATGTCAGACCTCCACAGCAGGCACTGCTGCCTTGAAGTTCGCAACCCCAAAATCTTGGTTCCTGATCCCATACTTTGGAAGTCTGCTCTACAAGATGCACTGCAGCAACACACCTCGGTTCTTTCAGCAGCATCTTTTAAACCTGTTGCCACTAACATATAGAGAAGCAAAAACAAAACGCAAGGAAAAAATACCATCTGCAAGTTGCCTGCCAAAATCACACACTACCCTGACTTGGAAATATCCCTTAATTATTTCTGGGTCTAAAGCCTGAAACCCTCAACCTAAAACCATGCAGGTATTTCTACACATTGACTGCAGAAGCTTATCAATGCCCCTTCTTCTCCATAGTAATTACAGATACACAATAAATGCTAGCTTTGCCAGCAATGTTCACATCTTATAAACAAATAAAAGAAAATACTCTCAGGGTCTTTTAGGTGATTTCCAAAACCTGCAAATGTTATCAATGATTGTCAGTAGAACTCTCAAAGACCAGATTATGACATACAAGTGTTTCAACTATGTTTCAAGTTTCTCAATATCAAATTAAACAAATTGCATTGTAAAGTTTTATACCTCTGCATGTTGGTGGATCCTTGTCCCACTTTCCAGATGCCGTACAAGTCAGTCTTTCTGCACCAAACAATGAATAACCATTATCACAAGAATAGTTTGCTACCATTCCTGGTTCCCACTGGTCTCCAGAAGGTGGTGATGAAACTGTCCCATTATTAAGAAGTGGAAGGTCACATGAGATAACTGTAGAAAAATGAAATAGTTGGTCTTAAACAGACTGTTGAATGAAAATATTAGATTCAGTGGTTAAAGGTTTTGACTTCAGAGGTGGCTAATGGGTGACTTAACAATGCAGTAGAGATTAACCCACCCTACTGATCCTGGCTGTGATGATGCAGATTCCAGGAAAACCTAACCCATTATTTAACTCCTGGTATTTACAATTCAACAAAAATGTTTTCCTACCACTTCAAATATTCAGCCAATAGACAAAGATTAAAATATAATCAGTAAAATTTGGGATATGATGCTAACTCTTCAAATGTTCCAATGAATTTGCCACAATCATTTAGCACAGAAATAGAAGTCAATCACCCAAAAATTTTGGGCCTAAGGTACCTTCACATGTTGGGACTTGGCCATCCCAACCATCAGCTTTACACAGCCGGAAGTTCCTACCCACCATCCGGTATCTAAACAAAAGGGAACAGATTAGTTTGAAATAGGCAAAGCAACAATTATTAGGCTGTGAGTTCTCTATTAAATGCAACAGTAATTTTGCATTCTGATCAGGAAAGAAAGCTATGATTTTAGCAAATACAAGTCATGACATGAATATAATTGTAAATGGTAAAGCATACAAAATATTAACTGGGGAACAGAACGTAAATCAGGACAAGCTGTAAAGTTCCTTATGAAATTTGTGTTGGGGTATAATGTGCAGGTCTAATCAGTTGGTCCTAGGATGGATATTGGTGTAACTTCAGTCAATGTGCTCTCACTTTAAATAAAAAAAAGCTTTGATGAATCAGCAGGAAGCTTTTACCACTATTGTGATTAAGACAACAAAGTAAACGTCTCCACTTTGAAATACTGTCAGGAAATCCAACTGACAGATGTACAAACAACTGCAACACTAAAATTCACATCACAAACCTTCCATAATTAGCAATTGGGCAGCTTCTTTCCAGTTTCTCGCCAACATCTTCCTGTCTGTTAGCCAACGTTAATGTTGGTGGTAACATATTACAAATACGCATGTGCTCCTAATATGCATAATAAAACTTCTTTATGGCACCTTATCAAATGGCACCTTTTGGACTAGTTATACTCTTTAAAAATTGTAATAATTTAATCAGGCATAATTCCCTGTGTCTAAAACTATGCTGGATGTCTGATCATGCAACGATTTTAATTCAGAACATTAGAATTTCCTAAATGACAGTTTGCAGGTTTCCCAACTGTTGTTTTTAGGCTTACTAGTCTGTAGTTTTTAGCATGTATGCTCCCTCTCTACCTTACTCCTGAAATGTGCTGTGACATTTGCCAACTTCCAACTTGTCAGGAGTATTTTAGGAACTAGGATTTTTAAAAATATCTGACCAATGCACATCATCTTTGTAAACACCTCTTTCAGGCTGTAAACCAGCAGGTCCTGGAGTTTTATCAGGTTTTAGATTCCTGAAGTTTCTCTAATATTTCTTTTTCCTGCTATTAATTTCTTTAAATCATTCACATCAGGCTTTCATTTAACCCTAAATTCTGGGATGGGATTTGAATCTCCTACAATGAACACTTAATATTGTCTAACATCTATGCCAGTTCCTTATTCCCATAATAATTCTCAGACTTGTACAGCGCAGGGATAAGTGCTTATTTTAGCTACTTGCCTTTTTAATATACAGGTCGTTTTATTGTAACATGCATTTTGTCAACACAAATTCTCTGTAAAATAATTGATGAATTGGGGACACTGTTTCTCCTGCACAAACTATTAAAATGTGTGTTGGCTGTAACACAATTACAGAGCCAACACTTTAAGCACCGTTTCTAAAGTACGATTTTTCCACAACGTATGATTGCATAACAACGCAAACATTTTCTGGTGCTTAATATTTTAAGTACCCAAGAATGTGGTCTGTGTTCCTACAATGCCACTCAATATCTTTGCACCTCAGAAAGGAAACAAAGGGGAGCCGTGGCATCTCATCTGGCACAACACTCAAAAAGCTTGACACTATTCAGGACAAAGCAGCCCATGTGACTGGCATCCACTCCCTTCACCACCAATTCCCAGTAGGAGCAGTGTGTACTATCTGCAAGATGCACTGCAGAAATTCACCAAAGATCCTCAGACAGCACCTTCCAACTCACAACCACTTCCATCTAGAAAGACACAGAGAGCAGATGTATGGGAACACTACCTTCTTCAAGTTCTCCTCCAAGACACTCACCATTCTGAACTGGAAACATATCGCCTTTCCTTCACTGTCGGTAGGCAAAAATCCTGGAATTCTCTCTCTAAAGGCATTGTGGGTCAAGCCACAGCAGGTGGTCTGCAGTGGTTCAAGGCAAGTCACCAACACCTTCTCGACAGCAACTAGGTATAGGCAATAAATGCTAGCCAGCCAGAGATGCCCACATCCCAAAAAATATTAAATAAAAACATAGCAATTTTTGTTAAGATTTTTTCTTATTTTACATTACTTCCATATTTTCCTGATTAAATCTAAAATTTAACTTTCCCTTTACTTCTCTTGCATTTGTCTAATTTAACTAATTTATTCTATTTCCGACTCCCTTTTTAAAATCCATTCTTAATCTTATACTTTATTGTTGATCTCAATTTTGGTCAAAGTCACAGGTGATCTTTTGTCCTTTCTACATTACTTTCAGCAGGCACTTCCTGCAACCTGACGTGCAAAAAATTTGACTTGAGAATTGAGAGATGAAATATCTCACTGCCAGTGCACATTGTCAGATGTCTCGCATCAGGAAATTGTAGGTTATCAGCTTTTTGATGATTTGATAATATCCTCAGGGTATCACCTTAGTCAATTCTACTTCAATCACAAAATGGGGTATGCCAAAAACTCACCCTTCGTTACAATAAAAAGTAGCTTTCGTTTCAAAAGATGCATTGCGAAGCTCATAATATCCATTCAATATATTTCCTGGATTACCACAGTTCCTTGCTGACAGAAAGAAAAAAGAAATCCGTAAAAGTATTGCAAAGAAAACTAACAAAGGTTTCCACAAAGCTGTGCAAGTTTTCAGAACCGGTTCCTCACAATTCTTCTGTAGGATTATTTATAAGACAAGACTTTGATTATGGGAAAGATGACAGCAATGCACACAAGCAATGTATAATTTTCTCTACCTATGCTGCATCTTGCAAGAAAAGGGCTTCAAATCATAGAATCTTTACAATTTGAAAGGAGACCATTCAGCCCATTGAGCCCACTCCTACCTTCTGAGGACTATCCCATCCAAGCCCACTCCTCTACATTATCCCTGTAACCCTGCTTTTACCATGGTTAATCCACCTAGCCTGCACACTATGTGCAATTCAGTAGGGACAATCCACCTAAACTGCACATCTTTGGATTGCGGAAGGAAACCAGAGCACCTGGAGGAAACCAACAGCAGATAGGGGGAAAATACGCAAAGGTGTATTCGAAACAGTGTGAGTTAGCAGCGCTAACTCTGTGGCACCATGTCACCATATCACTACCATTGTGCTAGAAAACCCCTCTGGGTCAGCTTTTTCTTTAAGCAATAATCATTTAATGAAACAGATACAATATAAAGAGAAAAATACAAAGCCTCAAGAGAGAATGATAGCCAATATTCTGAACCAAAGCAAAATTTTAAAGGATTAAAAACAGATTTAAATTGTTACTTTACATGGTTTATACTTGTTTCAAGATTATTCATTTAAAAATCACCACCTTATGTAGGAAGAAAAAAAGGACCCAAGTTTTAAAACAGAGACAATACCTAACACCAGTATAGATCTGCTTTATGCTTAATTTTTTTTCAAGTTTTGGTTAAACTATTTTTCTAAACAACCTGTTCACGAATGTGGAACAGGTGACACCTGATCCCATGCCTCCTGGCTCAAAGACAGAGATATTATCACTGCGCTACAAGTGCCATTTACGTAAAGCTAATGTGATAACCATTACACTATAGAAACAGTGGAGCCTATTCACTAGCTATTCCAGGTGGTCTCCGATCCATGAGCTAAACAGGCCAGTGTCTGCTTACCATTTGAAACCAGATCAGATCAGGTGTTCTAAACTGGTATGGCCATAGGCAAAGTGTTAAAGTCTCGTGTGGAAGCCAGCGGACTCTATTTAACTTAACTTAGTTTTATAATCAACACGTTCAGAAATGTTATTTGGAGCGGATGAGATTCAAACCCAGTTTTCCAGGTCCAGGGGTAGGAACTTAAGGAAGTGAGGTAATGAGTTCCAAATGGGCAGGCTATTGCCAGTGACCAACGGGACTCATATTCAACGAGATTCATAGAGGAATTAATTAGTGATTCCCAATGGACCTCATATGGGGTCATCAACTAACTATTTCCCCAGAACATTCACTGGTTTTATTATTCCCAAATCCTCCACTGTCAACATGCTGAGCAGGTGGAGGGACACAACCCCTATTGACTGGAAACTGAACTGAATGAGTCATATGCATCATGTGGCCACAAGAGCAGGTTGGAGGCTAGATCTCCATTGGCAATAATTCATCTCGCAGCTTCCCACAACCTGATTATGATGCATAAAGAACAAGTCAGGAATGAGATGGAATGTTACTCACTTGCCTGGGGTGCAAATCCAACGACATTCAAGAGCTATGACGACACAAGGGAAAAAGCAGCCTGCTTAACTGGAATCCTATACACCAGCTTCAAGATTTAATGGCTCCACCACCATTGCACAATGGCAGCAGTGAATACTATTTATCAGATGCACTATAATAACTCACTAAGGCTCCTTCAACATGTGTTCTAAACCCACAACCTCTACCAACTGGAAAGAGAAGGTCAACAGATGAATGGGAGCATCATCACTAACAATTTTTGCACAAGTCATACATCATCTTGACTTGGAACTATAGTAGTATTCTGCCATCTCTGCTGCATCAAAATCCATGAATTCCCTACCTGATAGAACTGTGGATATATCGATGTAATGGAGGGAGTGAACCTTTATACATGTGGTGCCAATTAGAAGACTTTGTCCTGAATAGTGTCAAACTGGAGTGTCACTGCAGTTGCACATATCTACTCCTTACTTGCACCATTTAATAGTGGATAGGTTTTGGAGAGTCAAGACTGGAGCTGCTCATTGCAGAAACCTAGCCTTTGACATGGGTAAGTATATGGATAATCCAGTTCAATTTCTGGTCAATGTTAACTCCCAGGATATTGAGGATTCAGTAATGCTAAAGCAATTCAATATCAAACAGGAGGATATTTAGACTCCATCTTGTAGGAGACGGTCACTGCCTGCGGTTAAATGTTATTTGACACTTGTTATGTCCAAGCCTTGTTGCATTTGAACATAAGACAGTTTCTGAGGATGGTACTGAACATTTTGCTATCATCAGGAATCTCCACTTCTGATCTTACAATGGGAAGGGGAAACAGGGAAGATCATTGATAAAGCAGCAGAAAATGAATAGGCCTAAACACTGCCGAGGAACTATTGCAGAGATGTCCTGGAGCTGAGTGAGTGAGCTCACTCACAACTAGCCTCTTTAGTATTGGGTGACTTCAACATGCAACGTGGCTTCCCCCTTAAACCCACTGACCTGGATTTTGCTAGGGCTCCTTGATGGCATATTCAGTCAGAAGTGACTATTGTTACGACACTGGGTAAACCCCTCTGCTAATTTAAACCCAACACACAGAGAAGCTCACGCCGTAATCTGTTAAATTTTGAGAGGCAAGGAACCATCTCGTATTTCACTATTTCAAGGAAAAAATTAACTATTTTATTCTTTAAGTCCAACAGAGAACATTAAAACCACTTTCTACAACTCTTTTCTCTTAAACCTTTACCTCCCACTCTACAGGTCTGATAAAAAAAAACCTGATTAACATTTCCAAAAATAAGTTTCAAAACCAGCCAGTTTTGTCGATTCTCCTTTGTAGATTTCACTCTGAGTTTTTTCTGGGTTGTCTCTTCTTCAGTCTTTTGCTGCACAATTTTTCTTATGAACAGGTATCTTTCAGAGAGCTACTTGGCTAGCAGTCTATACTTGTTGGTTTTCGTGGCAGTTCTCCCTCTAACTGTTCAAAATGTCTGGTTTTATACTCCAAACGATTGAATCATTTTATTGATTTAATGTCATCAAAACAATTCAAATTAGACAGGATTTTGGGATATTGGGGCATAATTTAAACTGATTGGCCAAATATGAATTTGTTGTGTACCATGGCAACTCATCTACACTATTGGTTTCAGTCAAATATTACATCTTAAATTCTTTCTGCAAACTCTGTGCCTCTTTAAGTCCGTGCCAGTTTCCAGTCTATCTTAAAGGTACAGTACATACCTACATCTTCATAACACTATGATGTCAAAGGTATGACATCCACCTCACCTCTTAAGTTCTTTGTTCCATATTTGAACCAAGACTGTAATGAGATCAGGAGCTGAGCAGGCTTAGAAGAACCCAAATTGAGCATCAGTGATCAGGTTATTGCTGAGCAACCGTTACCTAATGACATGATAGTTTCTATCACTTTATTGACAATGGAGAGTAGACTGATGGGGTGATAAAAACTGAAATATAGAAAATAGCTGTAGTAGGCCATTCAGCCCTTCAAGTCTGCTCCACCATTCAATATTAATGTAGCTTATCAGCCAACTCAATATCCTGATCCCACTTTCTTCTCATACCCTTGGTCCCTTTAGTGCTAAGAACAAAGCTAACTTTTTCTTGAAAACATTCAATGTTATGGTCTCAATTGTTTTCTGTGGCATAGAATCTACAGGTTTACCACACACTGGATGAAGAAATGTTTCTTCATCTCAGTCCTATATAGCCTATCCTGCATCCCTAGATTGTGACCCTGTTTCTCGAGGCCCCAGTCTCAGGAAAATCTTTCTAGAGCTGTGAGAATTTTATAGCCTTCTAGGAGATGCCCCCCATTCTTCTAAAATCTAGTGAATATAATCCAAACTGATCCCACCTCTCTTCATACATTAGTCCCATCATCCTCAGAATCAGTCTGCAAAAGCTCAGTCACACTTCCTCCATCGTCCGCGGAGAGCAAAACCATACACAATACTCCAGGTGTAGTCTCATCAAGCCTCTATACAATTATAGCAAGACATCCCTGCCCCTGTACTTGAATCTCACTATGAAAGCCAACATACCATTTCTTTACCAGTACCTGTACCTGCATACTTACTTTCAGCGATTGGCATACAAGGACACCCAATTCTCAATACATGTTCCCCTTTTCCACAAGCTATCACCACACACATAATAATCTACCTTTCTGCTTTTGCTACCAAAGTGAATAACTGCACACTTATCCACATCACATTTCATCTGCCATGAATTTACTCATTTAATCAACTTGTCGAACCTCACTGAAGTATATTTGTATCTCCTCACAGTTCTCTCTGTCATTGAGATCTGTGTCATCTGAAACCTTAGAAATAGTAAGTTTAGCTCCTTCATTTAAGTCATTAATATTTATTTTAAATTGTTGAGGTCCAAAAACGAGCCCTGCAGTAACTCCACTGGTCACTGGCTGCCATTCGGAAAGTGTATGACCCCAATCACATGGACTTTCATTTTATATCGCAATCTCTTGTGAAAGATCTTATCAAAATTCGTCTGAAAGTCCAAACCACATCCACTTGTCACTGACAAGGTTTTATCTGTTTGTTTTCTGTGGTTGCAGATTGAGTTAGAGTGAAGCTCCGTTGCTGTTAATAGCTCACAGCACCTCATAGATGCCGAGCTTTGAATTAATTGATGTGAAATCTATCCTATTTAGTGTGATGGTAGTACTACACATGATGGAAAGTCTCCTCAATGCAGGGAAGGGACCTAGTTCCTATAATGAGTGTTTGGCGGTCAATCCTGTCGACACTCATGGACAGATGCATCTGCAGCAGGTAGATTAGTGCAGGTGAAGCTAAGTATGTTTTTCCATCTTTTTAGTGCACTCACAACCTTCAGTGGATACCGTCTAGCAGCTATGACATTTAGGATTTTACAAACTTGATCAGTAGTGTTGCTACTGAACCAGTCTTAGTGACAAATGTAGAAATTCCCATCCCATAATGCATTCTCCATCCTTTCCACCCCCAGTGGTATTCACCATGAAAGAGAACTGTTTCATCAACCAAGGGAGGCTGCATTTGGTAACCAGTTTTATTGGCCATGTTTGGCTTGATATCTTGACATTTCTTCAGGTCCTGAGTCAATGTTGAGAACTCCCAGTTTAATTCCCTCTTGACCATACACTACTGTGCTGCCATCTCCGTTGGGTCTCTCCTACCAATGGAACAGGACATACCCAGGAATAGTGATGATGTCTGCAACATTGTCTATAAGATGCAGTTCCATCAGCATGACTGTTGCTTGACTATTCTGAGAGACAGCTACCCCAGTTTTGGCACTCACCCCCATAACTTAATAAGAAATACATTGCAGGATTGACAAGGCTAGATTTATTGTTAGGTGGTCCATTTATGCCAGGTGGTCCATTTGGATTTTATTCCTTCTCCACATTTCTTGGGTGGCATTCCTTTTCGACATTCTGGCATTTTGGTACAATTATGTCTAATAGGCTCGGGAGGCCATTTCAGAGGGTAGTCAGAATAAACCATATAGCTGTAATCTGAGAAGAGTCAATTCAGATTTAAAACTCTAACATTTTTTTCTCTTCACAGATACTGCCAGACCTGCTCAGCCTCTCAAGCATTCTGTTTTTATCACAAATTACATTATTTTTACAGACAACACTTTTTCAAGATTCTTGAATAATTCAAGACACAAGATGTGGCAAATGTAGCACATACCAGAAGAAAGATGACTTTTGATTGACGGTTTCCAAAATTCCGAGATGCTATGAGTCAATACCTTGAACATTAGTGGGCCATAATACAAGGCAAATTGAATTCACTTCAATTCTTTTCTTTTTCTTAAGCTATTCCAGTATTCATATGTTAATTATGGTGCTTAATGTGAAGTAGTGAGACTGGAGCAGTTGTACATTGCAGCAACACATCAGAGTAGCTTTCTTTGAAATAGATGGCCATTAGCCGATGAAGAAGAGATTTAAAAAATTCTGATAGAGAACGAAGCACTACAGAACTTTTCAAACACTTTTCCTTAGCAGTAACTAAGACTGTTTTTTTGCAACACAGAACAGTACAGCACAGTACAGACCCTTCCGCCCTCAATGTTGTGCCAGCCTTTTAGCCTACTCTCAAGATCAGACTAACCTACATACCTTTCATTGTACTATCTTCCATGTGCCTATCCAAGAGTATCTTAAGTGTATCTGACTCTACTATCGCTGCTGACAGTGCATTCCATGCACCAACCACTCTCTGTGAAAAGAACCTACCTCTGACATCTCCCCTAAACCTTCCTCCAATTACTTTGTGATAGATATTCCCATCATTGGAAGAAGTCTCCAGCATTCTATCTGTGCCTCTCAACATCTTGTACACCTCTATCAAGTCATTTCTCATTCTTCTTCACTCCAATGAGAAAAGCTCTAGCTTCCTCAATGATTCTGCATAAGACATGCCGTCCAGTCCAGGCAGCATCCTGGTATATCCTCTGCACCCTCACTAAAGCTTCCACATGTTTCCTATAATGAGGCAACCAGAACTGAACAGAATATTCCAAGTGTGGACTAACCAGGGATCTACAGAGCTGCAGCATAACCTCACGGCTCTTAAACTCAATCCCCCTGCAAATGAAAACCAACACACCATATGCCTTCTTAACAACCTTATCAACTTGGGTGGCAACTTTGAGGGATCTATGAACATGGACCCCAACATCGCTCTGTTCCTCCACACTGCCAAGAATCTTGCCTTTAATCCTAGTATTCAAATTCAATCTTCCAAAGTGAACCACTTCACATTTTTCCAGGTTGAACTCCATCTGCCACTTTTCAGCCCAGTTCTATATCCTGTCAATGTCCCGTTGCAACCTACAACAGCCCTCCAAACTATCGACAACTCCACCAACCTTCATGTCATTGCCAAACTTACTAACCCACCATTCCACTTCCTCATCCAAGTCATTTATAAAAATCACAAAGAGCAGAGGTCCCAGAACACATCCTGTGGAACACCACTGATCACCAAGCTCCAGGCTGAACACTTTCCATCTACCACCATCCTCTGTCTTCTATAGGTCAGCCAATTCTGTATCCCATGTCTCCTTATTTTCTGAATGAACCTATCACGGGGAACATTATCAAATGCCTTGCTAAAATCCATGTGCACATCCACTGCTCTACCTTCATCAACATGTTTTGTCACATCCTCAAAGAATTCAATAAGGTTTGTGAGGCATGACCTGTCCCTCACAAAGCCATGCTGACTATCAAATTACAGTTTTCCAATTAATCATAAATCCTGTCTCTCAGAATTCTCTCCAATACTTTGCCCACCACTGATGTAAGACTAACGGTCTGTAATTCCCAGGATTATCCCTATTCCCTTTTTTGAACAAGTGAATAACATTTCCACCCTCCGATCATCTTGCACTATTCCAGTGGACAGTGAGCACACAAATACCGTCGCCAAAAGCGCAGCATTCCCTTCTCTCGCTTCCTGTAGTAACATAGGTTATACCTGTCTGGCCTAGGGTATTTAGCTATCCACATATTTTTCAAAGTTTTCAGCACTTCCTCCTTTCTAACATCAATCTGTTCTAGCATATCAGTCTATTTCACAATTGTCCTCCTAAACGTGAAGGTCCCTCTCAGTACTGAATACAGAAGCAAAGTATTCATCAAGGACCTCCGCTGCTTCCTCCAATTGCAGGCATAAGTTCCCTCCACAATCCCTGACTGGCCCTACCCTCACTCTGGCCATCCTCTTGTTCCTCATGTAAGTGTAGAATGCCGCAGGGTTTTCCTTAATCCTATCTGCTGAAGCTCTCTGAAGTCCATTCTTCAGTTCCTTCCTGGATATCTTCTAAACCTTTAAAGCCCTGTCGGACCCTTGCCTCCTCAACCTTAAATATGATTCCCTCTTCCTCTTGATTAGATGTTCCACATCCCTCGTCAACCAAGGCTCTTTCAACTTACCATCCCTTCCTCGTCTCAGTGGAATAAACCTGTCCAGCACTATCAGCAAGTGCTTCTTAAACAACCTCCACATTTCTGTCATGCATTTCCCTGAGAACATGTGTTCCCAGTTTAGGCACCCCCAGTTCCTGCCTAATAGCATTGTAATTCCCCATTCCCTAATTAAATACTTTACCATAGCATTTGCTCTTATCCCTCTCCATAAGTATAGTAAAGGTCAGGGAGATGTGATCACTATCTGCAAAATGCTCTCCCATCGAGCGATCTGACACATGGCATCGTTCGTTGCCAAGCACCAAATCCAATATGGCATCCCCTTAGTTGGCCGATCCATATACTGCATCAGGAACTCTTACTGGACATACCTGACAAAAGCTGCTCCATCCAAACTATCTGAACTAAGGAGGTTCCAATCAATATTAGGGATGTTAAAGTCACCTTTGACAAAAAATCACTTCTGCACGTTTCCAAACTCTGCTTCCCAATCTGCTCCTCTGTCTCTGTTGCTACTGGGGGCCCTGTAGAAAACTTCCAATAGTGACTGCTCCTTTCCTCTTTCTGACATATACCCTTACTAACACTGGAGACAAACCCTCCTCGATGACCTCCTTTCTGCAGCTGAGCTACCATCCCTGATTAGCAATGCCACTCCTCCGCCTCCTTTACCTCTCTCCCCCCTCCCCACCACCATTCCTTTTGAAACATCTAAACACTGGAACATCCAACAACCATTTCTGCCCCCGTGATATCCAAGTATACGTAATGGCCACATCGTAGTTCCAAGTATTGATCCATGCTCTGAGTTTGTCACCCTTATTCCTGATACTTCTTGCATTAAAATAGGCACACTTCAACCCATCACACTGACTGCACCTTTTCCCTATCAACTGCCAATGCCTCTTCACAGATTCGCTGCATACTGTATCTGGCTGTTCACTACCTACTTATAGTCATAGCGATTCACAGCACGGAAACACACCTTTTAGTCCAACTTGTTCATGCTGACCAGATATCCTAACCTAATCTAGTCCCATTTGCCAGCACTTGGCCCATATCCGTCTAAACCCTTCCTATTCGTATACCACCCAGATGCCTTTTAAATGTAATTGTACCAGCCTCCACCACTTCCTCTGGCAGCTCATGTCATACACGCACCACCCTGTGCATGAAAACATTGCCCCTTAGATCCCTTTTTTCTTGTCCCTCTGACCCTAAAGCTATGTCCTCTAGTTCTGGACTCCCCCACCACAGGGAAAAGACCTTCCCTATTTATCGTATTCATGCCCCTCATGATTTCATAAACTTCTATAAGGTTACCCCCTCAGCCTCCGATGCTCCAGGGAAAACAGCCCCAGCCTATTCTGGTTCTCCCTGTAGCTCAAACCCTCCAATTCTGGTAACACCCTTGTAAATCTTTCTGAATCCTTTCAAGTTTCACAACATACTTCCAATAGGAAAGAGATCAGAATTGCACTGAATATTCCAAATGTGGCCTAGCCAAAGTCCTGTCCAGCCACAACATGACCTTCCAATTCCTATACTCAATGCTCAATAAAGGAAAGTAAACTAAACGCCTTCTTCACTATCCTAACCACCTGCGACGCTACTTTTAAGGAACTATGAACCTGCGCTTCCAGGCATCTTTGTTCAGCAACACCCCCTACACCTTACCATTAAATGTATATGCCCTGCTAAGATTTCCTTTTCCAAAATGCAGCACCTCACATTTATCTAAATTAAACTCCATCTGCCAACTCCTCAGCCCATTGGCCCATCTGATCAAGATCCCATTGTACTCTGAGGTAATCTTCTTCACTGTCCACTACACCTCCAATATTGGTGTCATCTGAAAACTTACTAACTATACTTCCTATGTTCACATCCAAATCATTTATATAAATGATGAAAAGCAGTCAGAACCAACACCAATTCTTGTCACAGGCCTCCAAGCTGAAATGCAACCCTCCACCACCACTCTCTTGTCTTCTACCTTTGAGTCAGTTCTGTATCCAAATGGCTAGTCCTCTCTGTATTCAATGAGATCTAATATAGCTAACCAGTCTCCCATGAGGAACCTTATCAAATGCCTTGTTGAAGTCCACACAGATTACATCTATCACTCGGCCCTCATCAATCCTCTTTGTTACTTCTTCAAAAAAAAACTCAACCAAGTTATGAGACATGATTTCCCACAAAACCATGTTGACTATCTCTAGTCAGTCCTTGCCATTCCAAATACATGTAAATCCTGTACCTCAGTATTCCCTCCAACAACTTGCCCACCACCAATGTCAGGCTCACTGGTCTATAGTTCCCTGGCTTTTCCTTAACACTTTTCTTAAATAGTGGCACCACGTTAGCCAACGTTCAGTCTTCCGGCACCTTAGCTATGACTATCGATGATACAAAGATCTCAGCAAGGGGCACAGCAATCACTTCCCTAGCTTCCCACAGAGCTCTAGGGTACACCCGATCAGGTGCTGGGGGATTTATCCACTTTTATGCGTTTCAAGAAATCCAGCACCTCCTCCTCTGTAATGTGGGTATTTTCAAGATGTCACCATCTATTTCCCTACATTCTATATATTCCATGTCCTTCTCCAAAGTAAACACTGATAAAAAATACTTGTTTAGTGTCTCCCCCATCTTGTGCGGCTCCACACAAAGGCCACCTTTGAGGGGCCCTATTCTCTCCCTGGTTTCCCTTTTGTCTTTAATGTATTTGTAAAAACCCTGTGGATTCTCCTTATCCCTACATTCCAAAGTTATCTCATGTCCCCTTTGTGCCATTCTGATTTCCCTCTTAAGTATACTGCTACTGCCTTTATACTCTTCTAAGGATTCACTCGATCTCTGTTGTCTATACCCGACATATGCTTCCTTCTTTTTTTTAAACCAAAACCTCAATTTCTCCAGTCATCTAGCATTCCCTACACCTATCAGCCTTTCCTTTCACCCTAACAGAAATATATTGTCTGAATTGAACTGAACTGAATTGAATTGAATTTATTGTCACGTATATCGAGGCACAGTGAAAAGCTTTGTCTTGTGAGCAATACAGGCAGATCACATAGTTAAGTAACATAGATAGTAAATAATAGTTAAACAGCGGCAAAAACAAAAACACAGATACAGGCGAATGTTAAGAGTTTGAGAGTCCATTCAGTATTTTAACAACAGTAGGGCAGAAACTATTACAAAACCAGCTGGTGCGTGTATTCAGGCTTCTGTACCTTCTCCCTGATGGTAGAGGTTGTACAAAAACATTGCCAGGGTGGGATGGATCTTTGAGAATGCTGGAGGCCTTTCTTTGACAGCGGGTCTGGTAGATGGATTCTACAAATGGGAGGTTGGCCTTTGTCATTGTCCGGGCCGAGTTCGCCATTCTCTGTAACCACCTCCGATCTTGAATGGTACTGCCATCACACCAGGTAGTGATACATCCAGACAGAATGCTTTCAATGGCGCACCTATAAAAGTTGGCAAGGGTATTCACCGTCATGCCAAATTTCCTCAGCTGCCTGAGGAAGAGGAGACATTGTTGGGCCTTTGTAACCAGTGCGTCCACATGAAGAGTCCAAGAAAACTTATTGTGGATGACCACTCCCAGGAGCTTGACACTCTCCACTCACTCTAGCTCTGCGCTGTTAATGTGTCGGGGGGCTTGAGTAACATCCCGACGAAAGTCAATAATGAGTTCCTTTGTTTTGCCGGTATTCAGAGCTAGGTTGTTCTCAGTGCAAAATTTTTACTGGTCTTCCACCTCCCCTCTGTAATCTGTTTCATCGCCATTTGAGATTCAACTGACTATTGTGGTGTCACCAGTGAACTTGTAAAGAGCATTAGTCTGGTATTTGGCGAAACAGTCATGGGTATACAGTAAGTACAGTAGGGGACTGAATATGCAGCCCTGGGGGGTTCCAGTGTTGAGTGTTTAGTGAGGATGAAATATTGTCCCCAATCTTCAATGATTGTGACCTGTGGGTCAGGAAACTGAGGATTCAGTTGCAAAGAGTGGGGCTTAGTCCGAGATCACTAAGTTTAGTAATCAGTCTAAAGGGGATAATAATGCTGAACTGCAATCAATGAGTAGGATTCTTACATAGCTGTTCTTGGTGTCAAGATGTTCTAGGGAGGAGTGAAGGGCAAATGATATGGCATCTGATGTGGATCTGTTGGTCTGATAAGCAATTTGCAATGGGTCAAGAGTAGTGGGGAGGCTGGAGTTGATTAATGCCATGACCGGCCTTTCAAAACACTTCATGGACTCTCGTTATCTCATTTCTGAAGGCTTCCCATTTTCCAGCTGTCCCTTTACCTGTGAACAGCTGCCCCTAATCAGCTTTTGAAAGTTCTTAGATCCGGTCTATCCTTTCCATTGCTATTTTAAAACTAATAGAATTATGGTTGCTGCCACCAAAATGCTCTCCCACTGACACCTCAGTCATCTGCCCTGCCTTATTTCCCAAGTGTAGATCAAGTTTTGCACTTTCTCTAGTTAGTGCATCGACACACTAAATCAGAAAATTTTCTTATGCACACTTAAATTCCTCTCCGTCTAAATCCTTGACACAATGGTAATCCCAGTCTATGGTTTGGAAAGTTAAAATTCCCCACCATAATCACTATAATTCATACAGATAACTGAAATCTCCTTGCAAATTTGTTTTTCAATTTCCCGCTGACTATTAGGGCGTCTGTACTACAATCCCAATAAGGTGATCATTCCTTTCCTGTTTCTTAATTCTACCCAAATAACTTCCCTGGATGTATTCCCAGAATATCCTCCCTAAGCAGTAATACTATCCCCTATCAAAAATGTCACTCCCCCTCCTGTCTTGCCCCTCTTTCTATCCTTCCTATAGCATTTGTATCCTGGAACATTAAGCTGCCAGTCCTGTCCATTCCTGCCCATCATCTGATTTGTACCCCACGTCACTCTAGTTTAAACCCTCCCAAAGATCTCTAGCAAACCTCCTGCCCAGGATACGGGTGCCCCTCCAGTTCAAGTACAACCCGTCCTCTTTGTACAGGTCCCACCTTCCCCAGAAGGTAATGATCCACATATCTGAAGCCGTCCCTCCTACACCAGCTGGCAGCCAAATATTCATCTGCACTAGCCTCACTAGCACAAATAATCCTGAGATTACTACTCTACGCCCACAAACTTCTAGCTTCCAACCTAACTCCCTAAATTATCTTTTTAGCTCCTCCTCCCTTTCCTTCCCTATGTCATTGGTATTGACGTGTACCATGGCTTCTGCCTGCTGTCCCTGCACCTTAAGAATCCTTGTTGACTCAATCTGAAGCATCCCTGACGCCGACACGTGGGAGGCAACATACCAACCGGGAGTCTCGCTCATGACCACAGAATCTCCTGTCTGTACCTCTCCCGATTGAATCTCCTATCACTGTCACTCTCCTATTCTCCTCCCTTCCCTTCTGAGCCACTGAGGCAGGCTCAGTGCCAGAAACCTAGCCACTGTGGCTTTCCCCTGGTAGGTCGTCACCCCAACAGTATCCAAAATAGTATACTTATTATTGAGGGGAACTGCCACAGTGGGTCCCTGCACTGGCTGCGTATTCTCTTTCCCTCTCCGGATGGTCATCCAGCTACCTTTATCATGTAACTTAGGCCTGACTACCTCCTTATAACTCCTCTCTATCACACCCTCTTCCTCCTGAATGATCCGAAGTTCATCTAGCTCCATTCCCTAACATGGTCTGTGAGAAGCTGGAGCTGGGTATACATCTCGCAGACTAAGTCAGCAGGGACACCAATGATGACCCTTACCTCCCACATGCTGCAAGAGGAGCACACAACTGGCCTACCTTCCATCAGTCTTTGCCTCTTGAGCAATTAGAGAATGCCCTTTATGAATCCTTCAAGAAAATTAACCTGCAATACAATTGTGTACAGCTCTTGTCCAATGGAATACCACTGAATCATGGAAATTAGAAGATCAATACATTAAACACCTTGTTAAGGTATTGTTAAAGGCCAAGCAACATACAGTGAACAAGGTTATGATTACATGATTATCATTTCTAGTGTTTGTTATGGCATTCTCTTTTCCTGTGAGGAATTCTCTAGTCTACTTCTTAAGCAGTTGGCATCGATAAATTCAAATGCCAGTTAATGAACTCCTTTTCGAAAATATCTTTTTGGGATTCAATGAGTTACTTCAAATGTGGCATGGAAGTCTGCTTGGAAGCAAATAGAGTACATTTTGACCAATGGCTCTCAAAACCCTCCACCAGCCGAGTATTCATCATATTATTCCTATTGCTATTTGTTTGCAGGTGACACCAAAATTGGAGGTGTCGTGGACAGCGAAGAGGGTTACCTCAGTTTACAACAGGATCTTGACCAGATGGGCCAATGGGAAGTGGCAGATGGAGTTTAATTCAAATAAATGCGAAGTGCTGCATTTTGGGAAAGCAAATCTTAGCAATGACTTATACACTTAATGGTAAGGTCCTAGGGAGTGTTGCTGAACAAAGAGACCTCGGAGTGCAGGTTCATACCTCCTTGAAAGTGGAGTTGCACTTGAAAGTGGAGATAGGATAGTCAAGAAGGCATTTAGTATGCTTTCTTTTATTGGTCAGAGTATTGAGTACAGGAGTTAGGAGGTCATGTTGCGGCTGTACAGGACATTGGTTAGGCCACTGTTGGAATATTGCATGCAATTCTGGTCTCTTTCCTATCGGAAAGATGTTGTGAAACTTGAAAGGGTTCAGAAAGGATTTACAAGGATGTTGCCAGGGTAGAAGGATTTGAGCTATAAGGAGAGGCTGAACAGGCTGGGGCTGTTTTCCCTGGAGTGTTGGAGGCAAAATTATGAGGGGCACGGATAGGGTAAATAGGCAAAGTCTTTCCGTTGGGGTCAGGGAGTCCAGAACTAGAGGGCATAGGTTTAGGGTGAGAGGGGAAAGATATAAAAGAGACCAAAGAGGCAACTTTGTCACACAGAGGGTGGTACGGGTATGGAATGAGCTGCCAGAGGAAGTGGTGGAGGCTGGTACAATTGCAACATTTAAGAGGTATTTGGATGGGTACATGAATAGGAAGGGTTTGGAGGTATATGGGCCAGCTGCTGGCAGGAGGGACTAGATTGGGTTGGGATATCTGTTCGGCATGGACGAGTTGGACCAAAGGGTCTGATTCCATGCTGTACATCTCTATGACTCAATAACTAGTCAACACCTCAATTATTATTATATGATAAGCCTACCAGAACAGTGAATGATGAATTAAATGTACTTTAATATTTTTTGTCTCGCTATTTTGGTGCTCTTATGTTAATCATGGACCATATTGGGCAGGAGTACTGCTCAAATGCCTCCACTTATTTACCAACTGGTGAATTTTATTGGTGATTGCTGGCAGATTTGACTCAAGTGATGAAAAATAGGTTTATTGTGAACATGGGAGACCTGCACCATCACACATTGCCGCAGAACAACGCCTTCTGGAGCAGACAATCACAGCACTAACATGAAGACAGGACAATGCCTTTTTATAGAAGACAAAAGGCTTTATACTTTGAACCCTTTTCACTCAGAGATAATTAAAACCTTAGCAAGGTGTTCTGGCTTCTGTATTTTTAGGCATTCTTTGAAAACCAATCTTGCAGTATTTTAAAAGAACATCAAGGCACAAAATTTCATTTATTTAAAATATCCACATCAGTGGAAGTCCAAAACAGAAAAAATACACATTACATACTTTCCCAGACTTGAAGCAATGTTCACCCTACTAACCACATCTTTTGATTTCATTTATTTAAAACCTTCACAAGAGTGAAGAGGACTAAAAATGCAGGATTTATCTCAAGGAATCGTTACTTACGTTTGCAGATAGGTGGTGCTGGTATAAATGTATTGTTCTCTTTACATTCAATCACATGGTCGCCAACCATCTCAAAGCCTTCATTACAGATATAACTGATGATCTCTCGATATCTATATTTGGGTCCAAATCCTTCTTTTATTTTGCCATTGGCAGGCAGTTCAGGACGTTGACATTCAACAACTACAAAAAACATAATGCATCAAGATGTACTAGATAACTGACTGAGTTTATGATATTTGTTTACTTGACAAAGGGGTACTTGTTAAGATAACAGATCGCAAGAGTCCATGATTTTGAACAAAACAATAAACATTAATATGCAATGTCAGAACAGTAATACAATTTACAATACATTTACCATTTATATTCTAACACCCAGAATTAACATGTGGTTAATATGGGCAACAGATGTGATTGCACACCCCACAGCAGCAAATGCAATCAAGTCAGATCCCATGAAATTCTGAGCAACTCCCCCCAGCTGTTCATAATGCAGTAAGTCATCAAATCTCATTCAATTTCTCAAGAGATTAAATTCTTCATTTTTGTTCATCTGACTGTGAAATTCCTTCTCAGGAATTGGACTGAATCTATGACAATTGATCTGAAGTATTGCTCTCCTTTCCTGGGTTTATGCTCCCTTAGTCTCCAAAAACTACACTATCGAACTTATACATATAACTCCAGTTTTTCACCAACCTTAGTGCTTTTCCTTCAATTCTAACTTTGCTTAGCTGGTTAAGTAAATACCTGTGATAAACCTTTTATACCCCAATCTCAACTAATCATTCCGGACAGTTTCTTCCGAGCCCCGATAGGTTCCAACACTTGTCTACAGATGACCCCAAAACTTAGTTGTCTAACAGCTCCTAAAACATATTTGGGAGATCAATCAGCAAGGAAATATTCAATGGCTGTGAACTTCTCAATAAAAGTTTTACAACTTGAGCAGTTCAGCTGCTTTCTCCACGATACAGCTAAAAGCAGCACTGCCTAACACAGCAACCACATCTCTCTCTCTCTCTCTCTTTATTTCCTCTCTCTCTCCCCTTTTCAAGGAATCTACCGCATTGTCAATACCTTTGAACGCCTCTTCATTGACCCCTGAACAGTCCTAAAAGACCTATTAAATTTTTTGCAATGACTTACGCCTCTATTCTGCTCGGCAGAATTTAATGGAATCACCTAGTAATGCTTGAAAATGAGGGTTACTAAGAGATTGCTGGCCTGCACAGCACAAAATATTGTTTTCAAAAAGGACTTACACAATAAAAAGTAACATGTAAGGTGTCACTTATGAGAAGAATACTTAAAAATACTTACTTTTGAATAGCATTAACATTTCAGACATATGTGCGTTACAACATGGATACAGACAGACAAATCAAATCAGCCTCCTTATCCCTGCATCTGTATCACAATGCAATTAAAGCATTCAATGACTCTGAAAATGCCCCCAATGGTTCTTAATCAGACTTTTTTGAATAATCTACACCAAACACCAAATTTATAGCTTAAACAAAATAATTATTTATTTTAAAAACAGGAGCTTGAGCTGAGCAACGTCAAACAATAACATAATCTAATTGATATCTATGATTTAAATATAATCTTCTCTGAGTCTAGTCCCCACTCACAAAGACAGACACACACACTCAATGAAGGGATAAATTAAAAGAGAAATAAAAGATATATAACTGGATAATTCAATGATTTGAATATCACAGGCACATGGGATTTTACCTTGTTTGATTTTTCAAGATATCAGTCAATGCAAGTAGCTTGAAATATTTATATACTTCTTATAACTAACATTCTATTCTCCAAACCATCAACAACTGACTCTGGGAGGATCATCATTTGGCAGCCATACTCCTGACAAAAAGCATAATTCAAACTTTGGTTCCTCTTTCTGTTTTTCTCAACATATTCTCAATAAGACTGATTGACACAGGCCTCTCTTTGATGGATGCTGCGAACATCCGAACACTCGACAACACTTGAGACTTATGCACCTAAGGAACCAAAATGTCTCCAGTATTCTTTGAACAAGAATCAACTGCAATTAATTTCCATGTCAGGTCCTATAAACAAATATCGGTTTGTTTTTCTAAAAAAAGGAAAACAAACAATCTGTTGCTCACAGCCTGAAGGTTTCTTTCAACTCTCAGCATAGAGCACTGCTGCCTCACAGCGCCAGAGACCCGGTTTCAATTCCCGCCTCAGGTAACTGTCTGTGTGGAGTATGCACATTCTCCCCGTGCCTGCGTGGGTTTCCTCTGGGTGCTCCGGCTTCCTCACACAGTCAAAAAATGTGCAGGTTAGGTGAATTGGCCATGCTAAATTGCCTGTGTGTTAGGTGTAGGGGAATGGGTCTGAGTGGGTTGCTCTTGAGGGTTGGTGTGGACTTGTTGGGCTGAAGGGCCTGTTTCCACACAGTAACTGATCTAATCTAATCTAATATAGCTTCTATCAAAAATGATAATAAAAAACGAGCAAGGGTTCTAACATATGATGAACAATTTCTTCATCATGTCTATTAAATGATTTTTAGCAAAGGAGTAAATAGCAACATTTATGTAAACACTACCCAATAACTATACACTTGCAAGTTAAGTTGCAAGTTTAAAGATAACAAAGTTCTGTACCTTTGCAAGTAGGTGGGTCATTGTCCCACTTTCCAGACTCTGTACAAATAAGTTTCTCTGCACCAATCAACGAATTGCCATTGTCACAAGAATATGCTGCAACCATTCCATATTGCCAGTGATCTCCATGAGGTAGTGATGGAGTTTTTCCATTACTGATAGGTGGAAGGTCATCGCATGTGATGGCTTGGGTAAGGGAGAATGGAACATACTTAATGATCTGGCTAAACAGTCAAATGAAAACTATACTTTCCAGAATTAATTATTTTTCAGTTCAGACATAACAGACTGCCAAACCAAAAATCTAACATTGACCAACTAACTGGATATTACATTCCTTTCTACTTTCCAATATAATATATATTATCTAGGCATAGTGACAATTAGATACAAGAAAATTTTCCATTATTGTCTCCAAATATTTATAATGCAACAAGCCAAATCAGAGATACCAGAAGTAAAATTAAAACACTGATTATAAAAAATGGAGCTCAACTTTGACTAACATTGAGTCAAATGTTAGTCAGTACAGTGTACAGTACAGAACATATGCAAATCCAAGTACAGCAAATATCTCTGAAAACTAACTTCAAATGACATTGCATACAAATGGCAGCTTACAGCAGCATTCCTCCCCCACCACCTCACTCCAAACCAGGCAGATAAAATTGGAGCACACTATTCTAAAGAGCAGATTTTAGCTATCCCTATAAACTATGCTGCATGTACAATTAAAAGTTTTAACGCAGGAGATTTGCAGTCAACAAGATTGAGGAACAATTTCTTTTTTAAGATGCTGTAAAAATGAATTAACCCAACTATTCCTTGGGCATTGTTGCGCCTGAATATATCCAACACATGTATTATGATCATTTGCTGGATCACTGAGCAATTTTAAGAGGAAAAACAAAAGAAAAGCTCATGATATACAATGCCATTAATGATGGAGTTCCAGAATTCTGATCCAATATATCTCATTTAAATTCCTGATAATGTGAATCATGGAATCTGAGTTCAGTTATCCTTCTATATTGTTTGAAAGAGCTACCAAAGAAATCTTTCCCAGTAGAGGTTTCCTTTTATAAAAATAAAGGATTGTAGATGTTGAAAGTCTGAAATAAAAACAGAAAATGCTTGACATAGTTAGCATATCATGCAGCATATGTGGAGAGGAACAGAGTAAATGCTTGAAGTTGATTACCCTTTTTCAGATACAAACCCTGCTAAACATAAAAATAACGGATCTTCTTGCTGAGTTACTTGTGAAACCCTGGAACATAACACCAATAATCTAAATGTTTCAGCATTACCAAAGATACAATGAAAGAAAAGTAAAATATTCACAAAAATCTGAATCAAAAAGTGCTGGAAATATCAAGGGGTTCTGGCAGAGTTAACACGGAGTCCAGTGACTATTATTGCCATGATACATGGTAGGTTTAAAATCATGGAGGAAGTGAGGACTGAAGATGCTGGAGATCAGAGTCGAGAATGGAAAAGCACACCATCCAAAGGGCAGGAGAATTGATGTTTTGGGCATGAGCCCTTCATTAGGAATTCCTGATAAAGGGCTTATACCCGAAACGCTGATTCTCTTGCTCCTTGGATGCAGTCTGACCTGCTGTGCTTTTCCAGCACCACACTCTCGAGGCTTAAAATTATGAATTGTTTGGACTGAAATCATTCACATTGGTAGAAAGGTCAAAAAACACCGGCATTATTTTCAGGCAAAAGAACTATAAGTGACGTAAGGAAAAGTGTTCTCCTTTAAAAGCAGCAAATGATTAGAATCTGGAATACATAGACTCAGACTGTAGTAAAGACAGATTGAATCACGACGTTCGAAAGGGAATTGGCTTAAGCTAATTTGCCTTTTCACAAAGTTGGCCAAGATACAATAGGTTTCATGGTCTCCATCAAAGACTGCAATGCTTATCTTTAACTTTACTTCTTATTTTTAAAACTTATACTATGAATAACTGTAGGATAATGTAAAATTTTCCTTTTTTCCCCTTTGTTTCAGTATTTTATATCTAAGATCTGTACCTAGGTACTTTGTACTAAGGTGGTGCCATGTGGGGTGACATTGTAAGCTTTTCACTGTACTCCTGTAATTAAGTACACTTGACATTAAAGGATATTCTGTTCTATTCTGTACTTTAACCAATCTACGACATTCAAAAATTGAATTGCATAACTATTCAAAATATGGGAAATTAACACCTTTGGACCTTAAGTATAATAATGCATAAGGTTGTAGGTTTGTGGATGTCCAATCTTTATTATATTAGAAAAATGTCTCCATTATCTTCATCATAAGCACTCGCCAATGCCAAACAAACCAATGTGCCACAGAAATGGACAAAGACTTGGTTTAAGAATCCTAGGGCTGAAATAATTCCTTACTGGAATAACTCTTTCATGCCCCCACAAGCCCTTTTAAGAAGGAATTTTTTTTTAAAAAAGGATATGGTCTGTGTTTGGTCATGCAAGACACAAAAGTCTAAACTGATCGCATGCAGCATCCCTCAATAGGCCAAAGTTAGAAACCCAAATTGCTCATTGAAATACAAATCAGCTACCCAAAGAATATAGATCATAACTTACCTTCACATGCTGGGATTTGGCCATCCCAACCATCAGCTTTACAAACTCGAAAACTTCGACCCACCATCTTATATCTAAGAAAAAGAAAAACAAATTAGCGTAGAAAAACAAATGCAGATATGATTGAGCTTGCAACAATGACTTATTTAAGGGCTGTGTGGAAAATTCAGAAAACATGGAACAATTTGCCTTTCTTCCTGGACTGAAAATAAATTATCATGTAGATTTTAAAGGTAATGTAGTCAACAACTTTATATGTGCTGCAAGTCACCTGCTATTTCCAAATATCAGGTCTGTTTGTGAGAAAATGCAAGCAAAGCTTTCAATGAGTTAAGAGGTCCTTAATTAATGGAACCTGGTTTTGAAAAAAATATTACAGAGGCTTCAATGTTAATAGGTATCTTGCAAACTGTATTTGGATTTTTGCTTTACACACCTAAATAATCAGTAAGGAAGACAGCCCAGAAGGTGCAAGTTGTTCTCTTTTTCTCAGTAGAAGGTCCTAAAACCTGACAGAATTCCAAGTACCATGTCTAAATACCTTGTAAAATCTGAGGAAGTGGTCTGTGATCACTTTCTGAAGACTTAGAGAGGTAGATTAGAATCGGAACTGAACATTTTCCATTAGACTGCAGCTGTCAGCAATTCAATTTGGGCAACAGGAAAATCAGTGAACCGTAAGAAGTCATCAGATTCTATCCTTTGGTCAAAAGGATGTACCATTTTTTTGTTACAATATATCAAACCAGTTCAACCTTCCTAATTCTGTATTTGCAACATGGTAAAATTAAAATACTCAATACCCTCATAAAATACTCAATATCCTTACAAGCGAGCCCAGTGGTTCCCAAGCAGACATTTTGAATAGCCAACACCAGACTCTGAATGATTGACACTAGAAACCAGGTTTATAGCTTAAACAAAAGACTGGACAATTTATTAACAATACAGAAACTTTTGCAAAGTTAAACAATAAAATAATTTAATTAGTATTTATGATTTAAACACAATAACCTTTTACAGCTCCAATCACACAAAACATAGCCAGAAAACAGAATTAAGAGATAAAATAAACAAAAGGAAAAATAACAAAGTTGGCCAGATCACTTTAGCAGTTTTCATGATGTGTGTTGCTTCACAGGGATATGAAATTGTTTCTTGATTGATTTTCTGAAGATGTTGATTGATGTCACCTTTTCCAGTGCATTCTGAGGATGATTCAATAGTATTTGTAACTTAGTTTCTATTTTCTGAACTTTCAATAGTTGCTAATGGGAAGTTAGGCAGTGAGCTTTCAAATCTTCAAGCTATTGCATCAACAGACAAAGCTCCTCCTCTCAGAAATCCACAGTTCAAAAAGCTTGGGGTCCTCCCTCCATCTGATCTTCACGTTCTATCCCAAACTTGCTCTAACTAATTTCCAGGTATTGATCTCGTTAATGGCTAAACATCTGCCATCTGGTTAATCGTACTGCCTCCCCAGAGCAAAGAGTTTACAGAGTTCTTTGGTCAAGAACCAACCTGCAACTCTCAAGCCTGGCCTCAAAAATAAATAACAACTTGTTCGCTTTTTTTAAACAGAAGGTGGTGCTCACAGTCTGAAGGTCACTTTTCAGCTCTCAGTTGACAGCTCCAAACTAAAACATTATTTTAAAAAACAAAATGAAAGGGTTGTCTCACAGAGGTGAGACTACTTGACTCCTGGAAGAAAACACATTATAAAATCTGCTCATATCACAGACTGAAACAAATTCTCCCTGTTTCTCCTAGTCTGTTTTGCTCTTCTCTTTACCCCAGTTGTTCTCTCAGCTCAGTTTCCAAGCAGCTTCTATTAGTCCCCATGTAGACAATCTCACAATTAGCTGTGATGCAGCGAGTTCCAAAACCAGGGGAAGCAATCCAGCAAGATTCACTCAGTGTGATGACCAAGCTCATAAAATGTAGATTATTTCCCTCAACACATTTGCCATCTAACCCAAGTACTTATAGCATTTTTACTTCTATTTCAATGTGTTTCAGTTGTAAATCATTATTGTCTACAGGTTACTGCTCATACACTCATCACACATCACACATGAGCATATTTTGCCTGAGGTGCCAACAGCAATATTCAAAAGACCAACTACCAATTCTGATAGACGCCTTCAGAAGATTTATATGGGGACAACATTTGTACATAATTTCCTCATAGGATTTTAGAAAATACAATGTTGATTTGAATTAGGCAAAGAGTACCATCAGGTTGTTAGTTGCAGAATCACTGTAAATCTTTAGAAAAATAGACAGGAAAGACAACCTGACATTATTAAGCAATATAAAAAACTAAAGTCACTTCAGCCTCATTCAGGATTTGGTACACAAAATGCTTACCCTGTGTCACAGTGAAAAATAACTTTACTTCCAAAAGTAGCATTTGGTGCCTCGTAATATCCATTTGCTATCTTGCCTGGGTTACCACATATCTTTGCTATAGAGCAAAAAGAGAAAGAGTATTGCATAATACCAAGATCTTCAACAGAATTTTCTTTTCAGTTTTTAATTTCATTGAATACATGTGTACAGGCAAATCTACACTTATTTCCAAGAACAGGCTTCCCCAATTCTGGAATTTAGGGCTAGATTTTCCATCCATTAGCAGTCCAAAAAATTTGCTAAGATTCCTTTTAACTGTGCCACAGAATAAATCAATAAGACAGAAGTACAAAAGCAATCTTTATTAACAAAATTACAGAAGTTTTATGTGGCCACTCAGTCCAGCTTATCTGCACTAGTTCTGAGTGAACATCATGACTTAGTGCAACTCATTTGCCCTCTTCCTTTAAAACTGCACAAAACTAATTCTTCAACTAAATCTGCTTCGACCACACTTCCAGGCAATGCATTCCAGACGCAAACCACTTGCTCAATGATAAAATTCTTCTCATATCATGTTTACTTCTTTTGAAAATCACTTTAACATCTGCCCTTTCATTCTTAATCTGCTCATGAGAAGGAACAATATTCTCCAAATTTCTCCTTCTAGACTAATCATGAATTTGAAAACTTCAATCAAATCTTTCAGCCTTCTCCTCTCTAAGAAAAGTGGTGTGAATTTCTCAAAGCTTTCCTCATGACTATATATGATCAATGAAAGAGAGTTAGGCCAGTTAATAAATTCAAAGCTGATCTGATTGTAACCACAAGCCAACCCACAATAATCTTTCACAGCCTCAATTACCAAGATTCTATCCACCCCACCTTGAAAATTTTCCAAAGCTGCTTCCATTGCTGTTTCAGGCAGAGAGTTCCTAAAGATCCAGGACACTATGAGAAACAAATTCGCTTTATGCTTTAAATGGAGGACTCCTTATTTTTCAATAATTCTACATTCTCATATAAAGAGGAAGCATCACCTCCATGCCCAACCCCCAAGATCATATGTTTCAATCAATCAATCTTAGTCTACTAAACTCTAGTTGATAAAAGCCTAGGCTGTCCAATTTTTCCCCATACCATTTAGGTATCAGTCTGCTAAACCTTCTCTGACCTGCATCCAATACATTACACTTATACATAGCTTCCAGAAATGAAGGTCAAAGATTCTTTGCTGACATTTTAAACTTAATTGTTTCCTCAGACAAATACGGACGGAAATGCAGTAAGTCAATAAACTTTGTCTAGAGATATAAAGTCTGAGTCATTCAACAAAATAACATATTTTGATTTCAAACATACGCAGTATTAAACATCCTTAATATGTCATGTCCCAATCACTGGATTAACGAATTAAGTACTTCTTCAGCATAAGACATGGAAATAGAAGTGACCCACTGGGGGGCTGAATGCGTTTATGGCTGATTTAATAATCCTCAACTCCATTTTCCTGCCTTTGACTCCTAACTCTTGACTTTGCTATTGATGAGAAATGTGTCTATCTAAGCATTGAATGCCCACAATGACCCAGCCTCTACAGCTTTAAGGAATTCCACAGATTCTCTTTCTTCAAAGTTGAAATTCCTCTCATCTCTTTCCCTAACTGAATGACCCCATACTTTGGGATTTTGCCCTCTGGGCCTGGTCTCTCCCAGGAGGGGATAACAATTCCTCTTTCCACCTTGTCAAACCCCTTAGAATTTTGTGTGTTTCAATAAGGTCATATCTCATTCTTAAACTCCAGTGAGTACAGTCCCTACTTACTCAACTTCTTTTAAGATATTACCTCCATAACAGGTATCAATCTCTGGAGCCTGCTCTGGATTGCCTTCAATGCCAGCCTTCCTTTCCTTTGAACAAGGGACCAAATTTGTTAATAGTATTCTGGGTGTGGTTTAACTAGTGACTTTTACAGTTTGAGCAAAATTTCCCTACTTTTATAGTCCAGTACTCAAAAAAAAACAGATCTGGTTGAATCTTAAAAATGAAAGCCAAAGGAGCAGGGAAGAGAAATCTGTACTGATTTCGTTTCTAAATTTATAAGTCATAAATTATAATAAAGTTTCAGTAAATACTGAGAAGATGCAATTTTTTAAGCAGTGTAAGCTCCCTTCCTTTCCTGCTTTTTTCAGCTTAAAAAATTATCATTTAGGAATACTAACATACAACAAAAGGCAATTAGGCATTGAGTAACTAAAATGCCTCAATTTGTAGTCTAATGGTTCCATGGATAGACTATGCTTCCAAATTTTATGAGTATTAAGGTTGAGGCACTTTTGATACATCAATTGCATTCAGTTTGTCCTCACCTAAGAGTCAGAGGTAAGACACATATTTCATAGGTAAAGAATAAATGCACATACATTAACATTGAACTTCAAAACTAAGTACTAGAGAGTTACTCATGAAAATGCACTTGCTCCAGCAGGAGTCACTTTTTATGTAAAAGAAGGGGCAAGGAGAAATGACATAGGATAAAATCAAATGACTCATTACTTACGTTCACAAATGACCTCCAGTGGTGTCCATGTTGAATCTTCCTTGCAAGTAACAGATCTTGAACCATTTAACATTTCTTTCTTAAACACATAGCCCAAATTACACTTATAAGTGATCTGTGTACCCACATCAAACAAGGTCTCAGGAGTAAATTTGTTTGCTGGGAATCCATTTTCCAACAGCGGAGGTTTGCTACAGTCACCTTTAAAATAAAACAAAACACAATTATGCTTATTATTTCAGTAGCATAAAAGTTCTAGGTAGCTAAGAAGCCAATCTTTAACTCCAAAATCTCTTCCGTTCAACATCATTCTTTCCATCCAAGTAGCTGACCTTATAATTTCACTTTAATTTCTTGATATCCTGCACTTTGTTCTTGTCTTGTATTTCTCTATATTAGCATTTTCACCAACTATATTCCCACTTTTTTTTTATCTTTATAGGCTGTTTAAAACTTATGTAAATTGGTAAATGTGTGAATTATGAAAAACAAGCTGGGTTCTGGATTAGGATGAAACATACATCACGTATCAAGGTCAATTTTTGAATTTCAAATTTCAAAGCATAGACTGAAAGATATTGTTTACTTCTGAGAAAGCGTTTCTTTAAGAAAAAGTTATAGACCCCTTCCAGAATTTTAACCGAAATCCAGGAAAGTAGTGGTGGAATTGTTATTGTCCACCATAAAGCTGCATTAAGGAAAGGTATGAATTCTAGCAAGTTCTTTCAAAAATAAAACAATTAATTGTGTACTCAACTTGAAAAATAAGTGAGTTGCTTTTTAAAACTAAAGGTATCAAATATGTTCAAAAACTTAATTCTGTGCATTACATGGCTTTCAGTATGTCATAAATCTTAGATGCTCCTGGCAGTTTACATGACCACATCTGCAGGAGTGACATCAGTTTGATTAGCCCAAAAGCTAGGCTTTAAAACATTCCCATCGGCTAGAGGCACAACAAGCTGAGAGTTACGTGGATAGCGTGTTCTTAAGGAAGAACAGTCAGAGAAGCAACAGTTGAACAGCAATCAGAAGCAGGAGCTTAAGAAAGCCCACAAACTGCATTTCACCCAAAATATGTGCTGGAAAACAGGGAATATGATCGTTCCCTCTGGGGAGTACAGACATAGCCCTGCTACACAAGGGGACAACAGATAAGAAGAACTATAGTGGTAGAAAACTCAATCATCAGGCATACAGACAGGTGTTTCAATGGTCACAGACATGACTTCACACTGGTGCGTTGTCCACCTGGGGCCTGTTGAAAGATCTCACTTGATAACTGCAGAGCATTCTGAAGGTGAAGGATTGGCAGTCAGATGGTTGACTGCCATTGACACTGATACCATTGACATAGGGAGAAATAAGAATGAGGTCTTGCAACAAGACATTGTGGAAATAAAACAAAGAACCGCAGATGCTGGAAATCAGAAACAAAAACAGAATCTGCTGGAAAAACACAGCACATCTGGTAGCACTTGTGGAGAAAACATATTTAATGTTTCAGGTCCAGTGACTCTTCTTCAGAACTCAGCAGTTAGAGAGCTTAGTAGCAAATTGAAAAGAAGGATAATGAGTATAGAATAATTACAAACAACAGATGAATGTGTGGCTGAAACGTTGGAGGAAAGGCTTCAGATTCCTGAGTTACTGGTCTGTATCTGAGGAAGATTGGACATATACAAGTATGATGTGTTGCACTTGAGCCACATGGGTCAAAATACTTGATAAGGGGTTTGTGAATGCTGGTGATGGGATTTAAACATATTTGGCAATGGAATGGGTACTGAGTGGAGGAAGTACAATAGTGGGTGACACAGAAATAAACATAAAGTCATACTGGCAGGCAGAGCTTTTATAATCAAGCTAAGATGCAAAGAAGTTCATTTGTGTTGGATGGCATTTATTTTAATGCAAGGAGTGTTCCAAGTAAGACAGATGAGTTAAAAGTGATCATTGACATATGGCTGCCATGGAGACAAGTGATCACATAAGTGATCATGGCTGCCATGGAGACAAGTTTGAGGGACAGGACTGCAACTTATATTCTGGGGTATAGAATCTGCAGGTGAGACAAAGAGAGTGAAAAAGAGGTGGTGTCACAATAGCAATCAAGGAGTCAATTACTTCAGTAAGGAGCGATAGGCGGTGACCAGTGGGGTACTGCAGGGATCAGTGCAGGGACCGCAGCATTTTACAAGATATATTAATAATACAGAAGATGGTATTAATAGTAACATTAGCAAATTTGCTGATGATACTAAGCTGGGTGGCAGGGTGAAATGTGAGGAGGATGTTAGGAGATTACAGAGTGACCTGGACAGGTTAGGTGAGTGGACAGATGCATGGCAGATGCAGTTTAATGTGGATAAATGTATGCTTATCCACTTTGGTGGCAAGAACAGGAATCCAGAGAGCATTCTTCAGAGTTCTGAAGCTCTACAGATATTGGCAGGCCTGTTGAGATTCTCTAGCAATTCCTATCTTTATTCCAGATCATCAGTATGCACAGTTGTTTCATTCCAACAATAAAGATTTGAATTCGGAGAGGCCATTTTCAGGATAAGATATGGCCAAAGTGTACTGCAAGTCATTATTTCTATGAAAATCTAGATCAGAGCATTGGGAGTCCTTTAAAAAGGAAACACTGAGCAACATGCAGGGCCAAAATGATGATGAATGAAATAAAAAATTTCAGGGAACCTTCAATATCGAAGGATTGGAGATACACAAAGGGGTAGCTTGTGGTAGATACCAATGGTTGAAAACACTAAAGCCCTGGAAGTGTGTAAAAAGAGCTAGGGGTTACTTGAGAAAACAGAGGGCGGAGGGTGAAAAATGACTGGCAGAAAAATTAAAAAACAATTTATGAGTAAATTAGGAGCAAGCGGATAATGAAAGAGAAGAGAGTGGGACCCATTAAGGAATGACCATTAAATTGTGGGCAGAGCTGGAAGGCTTGGGTAAGGTTTTAAATGAGCACTTTACACCTGTATTCACCATCATGAGAAACAATTAAAATATGGAAATTAGGGAAGGAAACGGTGTTATATTTGAATGAATTAACACTGAAAGAGAGGAAGTATTAGCAGGTTTAATACTGGATAAGTCCTGAAATTCGCAAGAGTCCCAGGTTGCCATGGGAGTCAAAGATTATGGGGGACCCTGACATTAATTTTCAAATCCTCCCTGGACACAGTAGTGGTGCCAGAGGACTGGGAAAACAACTAATCTAGTACCATTTTCAAGAAGAGTAGTAGGAATAAACCAAGGAACTGTGAGGATGGTGGGTCTAATATTAATGGTAGGAAACTACTGGAGAAAATTCTGAGGGATTGAATCAGTCTTTACATGGAGAGGCAAAGATTAATCAAGCACAGTCAACATATCTTTGTAAGGGACTGTTGACATCTGACAGGTTTGACAGTTCTTCAAGGTAGTGATTTGATTGTAGCCAAAGTTAGTGTGGCAGATGCAGTCTCCATGGACCCCTGTAAAACTCTGGCAATGTTTAATACAGGAGACTGATTAAGGTAAAAGCCCAAAGGATCCAAAATAATTTGGAAAATTGGATCAAAAACTGGCTTAGTAGCTGGATGCAGAGGGTAATGGTTAAAGGTTGTTTTTGTGACTGGAAGTCTGTTTCCAGTGACACAGTGGACGGCTTGTTGCTAGGTCTCTTGGTGCATATTAGTGATCTAGACACGAATGCAGAAGGTTTGATGTGAAAATAGTGAGGTAGAAAGTATTAGACTACTGGTCAATATAGGCAGTGCAATTGAAATCTAATACTGAAAAGTATAAGGAGATATATTTTGGGAGGACTAACAAGGCAAGGTAGTACAATGACAGGATAGAATAATAGGTAGAGAAAATAAACGAGGTCAAACGAATGAAGAATATAAAAACTAGCACTAAGAGCTTAAGTACATAACAAGGAAGAGAGGGGTCAAAGTGAACATTGATCCCTTAGAAAATGAATGTGGGGAGATAGTTTTGGGGAACAAAGAAATGACAGAAGAGTTAACAAGATATTTTGCATCAGTCTTTACAGTGGAAGATAATTCAAACATTCCACAAATACTAAAGGATATGGGGGAGAAATTAAGTACCATCACTATCACTATGGGTCAATGGGCTGAAAAGTGACAGATAGAGTTTAATTTAGATAAATGTGAGGTATTGCATTTTGGTCAAACAAACAAGAGCATGATTTAAACAATTAAACATTGGGCCTTGAGCAGTGTTGTACAACACAGGGATCTAGGGGTTCAGGTATATAATTCTTTGAAGTTTGTGTCACATATAGATAGGGCAGTTAAGAAGGCATTTAGCATTTTTGCCTTCATTGGTCAGACCTTTAAATATAGGAATTGGGACATTATGCTGAGGTTGAACAAGATTTGGAGGTACCAGTTTTGGACTGGGCTGACAAAGTTTAAAATCACACACCAGGTTATAATCTAACAGGTTTATTTGGAAGCACTAGCTTTCAAAGCGCTGCTCTTTCATCAGGTAGTTGTGGAAAGTAAGATCATGAGCCACAGAATTTATAGCCACAGGAGTACAGTGGCATGGAGATGCAATGAAACACGATCCAATTTTAGATTCAGTCTTTCATCTTTTAGAATGGGGTACCTGCTTCTGTTCTTTGATAATGTAAATCCCAGAACTTCTTTTAAATTATATTTACATTCACATATCAAAGAACAGATAACAGTACATCCAATTCTAAAAGATGAAAGGATGAATCTAAAATTGTACTCCTGTGACTATAAATTCTGTGGTTTATGATCTTATTCTCCACAACTATCTGAAGAAGCAGCATTGCTTCAAAAGCTGGTATTTCCAAATGAACCTGTTCGACTATAACCTTGTGTTGTACAAGACGTTATTGAGGCCTCTTCTGAAGTACTATATCCAATTCTGGTCACCCTATTATAGGAAGGATATTATTAAGCTGGAAAAAAATAAGAAGAGATTTACCAGGATATTGCCGGGAATGGAGGGTTTTAGTCATAGGAGAACATTTTCACTGGAGCGTAGGAGGTTAAGAAGTGACATTATAGAGGTTTGGAAAATCTTGAGAGGTGAAGATAGGGTAAATGGCAGGTGTCTTTTCTCTAGGATGAGGATTTCAAGACTAGTGGGCATTATTTAAGGCGAGAGGAGTAAGTTTTATAATGGACACGAAGGGCAATTATTCATTTTTTACAGAATAGTTTGTGTGTACTGAACTTCCAAAGGAAATGGGTGCATGTGGGTACAGTTACAACATTTAAAAGATATTTAGAAAACTACCTTAATAAGAAATGTTTGGAGGATTACGGACCAAGTGCAAGCAGGTGGGACTAGTTTAGTTTGGGATTATGGTCTGCATGCACTGGTTGAACCAACGGGTCTGCTTCCATACTGTTGGACAAACTAATGAGGCTAAAGGCAGATGGGTCTTCTGGCTTTGGTGGGTTACATCCTCGGATCCTAGAGATAGTGGATGCCATTGGTTATAATCTTCCAAAAATTTGTGGATTCTGGAGAAGTACCAGAGGAATGGAAAACTGCTAATGAGAAATGCATTTTCAAAAAAAAAGGCGGGGGGGGAAGAGAGGGGTGAGCCAAAAAGTGCGTAACTATAGGCTAATGAGTTTAACATCTATTGTTGAAAAAGTACTGGAGTCAATTAAGGAAATAATAACAATATTTGGAAAATCATAATCTAATCAAGCAGAGTCAACATGGCTTTGTGAAATGGAAATCAAGCCTGCCTAATTTAGTACAGTTTTCTACCAAAGTCCCAACCAGAGTGGAGAGAGAGGAACAGTAGATACATTGTACTTGGCATTCCAGAAGGCATTCAAAACAACCACAAAAAAGGTTAAGTGATGAGTCCACATTGTTGAGAGGTAGAGAATTAGTTCATGGGCAGGAAACAATGAATGAGGGATTCTTTTTCAGGTTGGTGACCTATGGCAAGTGGGGTTTCATAGGGATCAGTGCTAGGACCGCAACTATTTACAATATATGTTAATTGCTCGGACGAAAGAAGTGAATATACTATAGCCAAATGTGCAGATGACGCAAAAATAATGGAAATATAAGTTGTGAGGGGGATACAAACAATTTACAGAAAGGTGTTAGAAACAAAAACAGAAACTGCTGTGAAACCCCACCAGCTCCACAGCCAAAACACAGTTAACATTTTGGTTCCACTGACCCTTCTTCAAAACTGATTGTGGCTAGGAAAAGGTTGGTATATATGGGATGGGAGAGGGATGAGGGGCAAATGGGTAGAGAGAAAGCAACAATTGGACAAAGGAATGGGTAAAGGTCAGCCTAGTGAATGAATGACTGCTAATTGGGATAATAAGCAGCTGACAATGGGACGGTTGTGGTAGTAGCCCATGTGATGACAAGACCTGGGGGTTGGGGCACTCAAGGCCCAAAATTGTTGAGCTCCAAAGACAGACCAGTTTGCAGAATACCTACATTCTGTTTGCAAAAATTATCCTGAGCTTTCTACTGCCTGCTAATTCAACACAGTGTTCCCTGGTCAACATCTCTGTCTCAAACTTGCTGCAGTGCTCCAGCGAACCTCAGCACAAACTAGAAGAACAGCATCTCATTTTCCACTTGGGGATTTTGCAGACTTCAGAAAGTAAGACGAGTAGCAGGATTTCACTGTGCATGCGAATAGATCTCAATTGTGGGTTGTACTGGAACACATCAGGTAAAACTTTAAATCAGTACTTTAGGCCTGTATTCACAGTTAGGAAGAACAATGAAGAAATAAAAATTGGGGAAGAGAACTGTGATATACTTGAGCAAATTAGCATTGAGAGAGAACAAGCTTAATATTAGATAAGTCCTGAAATTCAGATGTGTACTCAGCTACCATGGCAGGTAAGGGAGGAAATTGCAAGGGAAATTTTCAAAGGTTAATTTTCAAATACTCTATGAACACAGATATGCCAAATAATGGGAAAAGAGCCAACGTGATACCATTATACAAAAATGGTAGTGGGGATAAATCGGGGAACTGCAGGAAAGTAGACTCTAGAAAGTACAGAATGCCAGCAAGACTTTGGTACGCAGGCACATAGATCCTTGAACTCAGACGGACAGATGGGGTACTTACTTTTTTTTAACTGAAGCATCAAATGCCAGAGGGAGATTATGATCAAAAATTACCTAGGCTACAACTCTAAACTTTATACAGTTCTCATTATTGCATGGTAAGGAGGATGAGAATAAACTGGAGAAGATTCAGAGTGGGTTCACCCAGATGTTGTTTGAGCTGGAGTGTTTCAGCAATGAAGAAAGACTAGATAGGATGGGACTCTTTAGAGAAGGTTGAAGGACCATCTGATTGAGATGTACATAATTATGAGTGGGACAGATACAGTAAATGAGAACAAGCCTTTTCTCTTTGTAACTAGGGATCAATTGTTAAGGGTTAAAGCTTTAAGGTAAAGGGCCGGGGGTTTATAGAACATCTAAGGAGGACTCGTCACCCAAAGGGTTACAGGTCTCCAAAACACTGTTTGAAAGTGGGAAAACAAAAGACTGGGAAGCTTTTAAAGAACAACAGAGAATAACTCAGAAGGAAATACGCAGAGAAAAAATGAGGTACGAAGGTAAACTGGCCAAAAATATAAAGTAGGATAGTAAAAGCTTTTTTAGGTATGTGAAAGGCAGAAAAATGGTTAAGTCTAAAATTGGGCCCTTGAAGACAGAAACAGGGTAATATATTACGGGGAACAAAGAAATGGCAGAAGAATTGAATTGGTACTTCAGATCTGTGTTCACTGGAGAAGACACAAGCAATCTCCCTGAGGTAACAGTGGCTGAAGGACCTGGACTTAATGGAATTTATATTTGCCAGGAATTGGTGTTGGAGAGACTGTTAGGTCTGAAGGTTGATAAGTCCCCCGGGCCTGATGGTCTACATCCCAGGGTACTGAAGGAGGTGGCTCGAGAAATCGTGGATGCGTTGGTGATTATTTTCCAGAGTTTGATAGATTCGGGATCAGTTCCTGCAGATTGGAGGGTGGCTAATGTTGTACCACTTTTTAAGAAAGGTGGGAGAGAAAGCAGGAAATTATAGAACAGTTAGTCTGACCTCAGTGGTGGGAAAGATGCTGGAGTCTATTATAAAGGCTGAAATTACGACACATCTGGATAGTAGTAACAGGATAGGTCAGAGTCAGCATGGATTTATGAAGGGGAAATCATGCTTGACTAATCTTCTGGAATTTTTTGAAGATGTAACTCTGAAGATGGATGAGGGAGATCCAGTAGATGTGGTGTACCTGGACTTTCAGAAAGCTTTTGCTAAGTCCCACATAGGAGGTTAGTGAGCAAAATTAGGGCGCATGGTATTGGGGGCAAAGTACTAACTTGGATTGAAAGTTGGTTGGCTGACAGGAAACAAAGAGTAGTGATAAACGGCTCCATTTTGGAATAGCAGGCAGTGACCAGTGGGGTAATGCAGGGATCAGTGCTGGGACCGCAGCTTTTTACAATATATATTAATGATATAAAAGATAGTATTAGTAATAATATTAGCAAATTTGCTGATGATACTAAGCTGGGTGGCAGGATGAAATGTGAGGAGGATGTTAGAAGATTACAGGGTGACCTGGACAGGTTCGGTGAGTGGTCAGATGCATGGCAGATGCAGTTTAATGTGGATAAATGTATGGTTATCCACTTTGGTGACAAGAACAGGAAGGCAGATTACTACCTAAATGGAATCAATTTAGGTAAAGGGGCAGTACAAAGAGATCTGGGTGTTCTTGTACACAGGTCAATGAAGGTAAGCATGCAGGTACAGCAGTTAGTGAAGAAGGCTAACAGCATGCTGCCCTTCATAACGGGATCGAGTATAGAAGCAAAGAGGTTCTTCTGCAGCTGTACAGGGCCCTGGTGAGACCACACCTGGAGTATTGTGTGCAGTTCTGGTCTCCAAATTTGAGGGAAGACATTCTGGCTATTGAGGGAGTGCAGCGTAGGTTCACGAGGTCAATTCCTGGAATGGCAGGATTACTTTACGCTGAAAGACTGGGCTTGTATACCCTTGAGTTTAGAAGACTGAGAGGTGATCTGATTGAGATGTATAAGATTATTAAAAGGATTGGACACTCTGGAGGCAGGAAACATGTTTCAACTGATAGGTGAGTGTCGAACCAGAGGACACAGCTTAAAAATATGGGGTAGACCATTTAGGACAGAGATGAGGAGAAACTTTTTCACCCAGAGAGTTGTGGGTGTGGAATGCTCTGCCCCCCAGAGGGCAGTGGAGGCGCAGACTCTGGATTCATTTAAGAAAGAGTTGGATAGAGCTCTCAAGGATAGTGGAATCAAGGGTTATGGAGATAAGGCAGGAACAGGATACTGATTAAGGATGATCAGCCATGATCATATTGAATGGTGTGCAGGCTCGAAGGGCAGAATGGCTACTCCTGCACCTATTGTCTATTGAAAGAGTGCTGAAACAGGCAGCATTATAGCATTTAAGAAGTAGTTAGATGATCACTTTAGATGATTTACAAGGCAACATGCCAAGTGCTGGGAAATGAGGGTATATAGGTGCTTGATGACCAGTTTCGACATGGTCCAGAGGTGCTCTTTCTGTATTACATAATAGCATGACTCCTCATTGGACAACACAGTATCCCAACACAAGGGCAATGGATCATCTGCAGGATTAGAACACAAATCCAGTGATTGGCACTTGAACCGAAAAACTTGTCTTTTTAGACAGTCCCTTCACATCTTGCAGTACAAATTAACTCTCGTCCATGGAAAGCTCGGAGGCTGGAGTACTTCGTTGAGCCGCACAAAATGTATCGTCAGAAGCGAGATGCTAGCGTTTAATCACTTTGTATTATTGATTCATAAGCGTGTTCCCCCCCTCAAAAAAAAACAACGGACAATTTAAAGATAAACAAGTTAGCAACCCGTGAAGTTCTGTCAATTTGGCTCGATACAAAGGCAGGCAGGTCTGAAGCAGCAACGGGAAGCTGGGGCGCTGCTTACCGGTTACCCGGGTCACCCCGATCGCCATGAGAGCGAGGATGAGTCTGTCCAACATTTCACAATCCTCTCTCCGTTGTTTAATATTCGGGGATATTATGAAAACTCTAGAATACTCCTTCCACAGAACTGTTAGACTCTAACTCAGTAACATTGAGCCTTTTTGCAAAACTCGCCGGTGTTTCAGCCCCGGGCCTATCCTCCTCCCAGATGTGTCACGAGCCCAATTTCCGTTAAATCACCAACTTCGCCGCGACAGTCAAACGCAGCAGCGCGCACATGCGCATTCTGACAACCACCTGTCAAAAGGGACATCCACCGACGGTGCATGCGCGTTCTGACAACCGCCCGTTTCAGGGGACCTTTACCTACGGCGCATGCGCGTTCCGCCAACCGCCCTGCCCGCCGAGGAAATTTCCACTTCACGCATGCGTGTCTGTGTGGTTGACAATGCCGATCAACTCTCAGTGAAAGCGTGTCTTGACAACCCCTCCCCACCCTCGAAAAACTGGGTCGCATGCGGAGGTGCGGAAGTTGTTGTTTGGGTGCAATCCTTCTTCAGGCATGTTCTGAGGAAGGGTTGCACCCGAAATGTTGACTTCTGTGTCTAATTTGGATTCCAGCATCTGTACTTTTTTGTGTGTCTTGGTGTACCCTCGTGCACGCCCAGGTTGGGCTGGCAGCCCTTGTTTTTGCTGTGTGATGTGTTGTGGTCCCATAATTTTTGAAGATATTAACCCTCCGAAGGCTAGTGTGCTGCCAATTAAACCTGTTGGATTATAACCTGGTGTTGTGTGATTTTTAACTTTGTACATCCCAGTCCAACACCGGCATCTCCAAATCGGGGGAATATGATTGCAACACAAAAAAAAGTTGCTGAGGAAGTGCCTAAGTTCTGTGCCTATGTCACTGGACCAGAAACGTTAACTTTAATTTTTCTTCACAGATGCTGTCAGGCCTGCCGAGCTTTTCCAGGAACTTCTGTTTTTGTTTCTGTTTTTACAACATCTGCAGTTCTTTCAGTTTTTAATAACTACGACTGAGTTTTTTCAAAAGAAAACTAATGTGTTGTTTCTCCATTTTTAATATAAAGTGCTCTGGACTATGGTGAAATCTTAACTGGAACTCCACAATTCTTTTTCCTCAATGAAGTTCTGACTTGGTGGAAACTGAAAGAGATGTGAGAAATCTTGGGAGATGTTTCGTTTGACAGACTGAGGGAAAGGGAGTGTAGCATTAGAGGTAGCCGAACAGTAGATCACAGCTTCACCAACAAAGGGTTCCTTGCATTTAGTTGGAGGCAACTTGGGGAGAATAGAGATGAGGGCTAAATGGTTTATGGTGCAGAAGGGATGGTGAGGTGTATCTTTCCATTTTAGGATGATTTAGCAGTTTTGAAAGAGGCAATCTGAACCCAACACGTTATGTGGTCCAGCCAAATTTGTCATCCTTAAATGTTCAAGCCAGAATACTTTGGAGTTAACAGAATAAGGATGTACCATCCAGAGAAACATCCAGAGAAACTTCTTAGTTCCTATGTCAATCTGCTCAATAACCTCATTCCATCTTCCTTATTTCTATACCTTCTCTCCTCCTGTCCCCGAACACAAACAAATGTGAATACTTGTTCAATACCCTGCCAGTGTCGTCCAGTTTTTTTTAGATTAGACTCCCTACTGTATGGAAACAGGCCATTTGGCCCAACGAGTCTACACTGACCCTCTGAAGAGTAACACACACAGACCCGTTACTCTACCCTACATTTACACCTCACTAATGCACCTAATACTATATGCAATTTAGGGAAGGAGGATGGAAAAAGAGGGGGGATGTAGCATTGCTAATCAGAGAGTGCATCACCACTACAGAAACGAAGGGTGTCAAGGAAGGTTTGTCAACTAAGTCAGTATGGGTGGAAGTTAGGAAAAGCAAGGGAGCAGTCATCTCATTGGGTGTTTTTTACAGACCTCCTAATAGCAGTAGGGAGATGGAAGAACTCATAGGCTGTTAGACTTTGGAAAAATGCAGATGTAGCAGGGTTGTTATTATGGGTGACGTCGCCTCTCCCAATATTGACTGGAACCTCCTTAGTGCAGATGGTTTGGATGGAGCCATTTTTGTCAGGTGTGTTCAGGAGGGTTTCCTTACTCAGTATGTAGACAGGCCGATGACAGAGCAGGATTTTGTGCTCAGCAGTGAGCCAGGACACGTGTCAGATCTCAGCAGTCAGAGAACACCTTGGTGACAGTGACCACAACTGCCTCACATTTACCATAGCCTTGGAGAGGGAAAGGAGCAGTTACCAAGGGGAGATATTTAATTGGGGAAAAGGAAATTATGACACTATCAGACAGGAGTTGGGAAGTACAGATTGGAAACAATTGTTCAATAGAAGGGCAAAACAGACATGGGGAGACTGTTTAAGGAGCAGTTGTTGTGAATGATGCATAAATTTGTTCCTCTGAGACAGGCAAGAAGGGGTAAGATTAAGGAGCCTTGGATGACAAGAACAGAGGAGCTTCTTGTCAAAAGGAAGAAGGCAGCTTACGTAAGATAGAAGAAGCAAGGATCTCACACAGCTTTAGAGGATTAATGGCTTAATAGAAAGGAGCTCATAAATGGACTGAGGAGAACCAGGAGGGGGCAGGAAAAAGGCTTGGCAGGGAGGATTAGGGAGAACCCAAAGGCATTTTACTCATACGTGAGGAATAAGAGAATGATCAGGGAAAAGGTAGGGCTGGTTAGGGATAGCATAGGAAACTTGTACCTGGAGTCTGAGGGGATAGGGGAAGCCCTAAATGATTTTCTTGCTTCAGTTTTCACTAAGGAAAGGGACCTAGTTGTGAATGAGAAATTTGAGGAGCTGCGAAACAGACTTGAATAGATCAATATTGATGAAGTTGATATGGGAAATTTTGGCAAACATTAAGATTGTAAGTCCCCAGGGCCAGACCAGATTTATCCTAGGTTGCTCAAGGAAGTGAGAAAGAAGGTTGCTAAGCCGCTGGCGAAGATCTTTGCTTCCTCACTCTCCACGGGAGTCATCCCAAAGGATTGGAGAGAGACGAATGTTGTTCCTCTTTTCCAGAAGGAGAATAGGGAAATCCCTGGCAATTACAGACCAGTCAGTCTTCGGTCAGTGGTCAGCAAGGTTTTGGAAAGAATTCTGAGGGATTGGATTTATGACTATTTGGAAAAGCAGAGCATGATTAAAGGCAGTCAGCATGGCTTTGTGAGGGGCAGGTCATGCCTCACATATCTTATTGAGTTCTTTGAGGAGTTGATGAGACAGGTCGAGCAGTGGATGTGGGATATATGGACTTCAGCAAGGCACTTGATAAGGTTCCCCATGGTAGGCTCATTCATAAAGTCAGGAGGTATGGGATACAGGGAGTTCAGAACTGGTTGGCTGACAGAAGACAGAGAGTGGTTGTAGATGGAAAGTATTCTGCCTGGAGGTCTGTGGTGAGTGGTGTCCTGCAGGGCTCTGTTCTTGGGCCTCTGCTCTTTGTAGTTTTTTATAAATGACTTGGATGAAGAGGTTGATGGCTGGATTAGTAAATTTGCTGATGACACAAAGGCTGGAGGTACTGTTGATAGTATCGAGGGCTATTGCAGCCTACAGCGCAACATTGACAGGATGCAGAGCTGGGCTGAGAAATGGCAGATGGAGTTCGACCTGGATAAATGCGAAGTGATGCATTTTGGAAGTCAAACTTGAATGCTGAATATAGGATTAAAGACAGGATTCTTGGCAGCGTGAAGGAATAGAGGGATCATGGTGTTCAAGTGCATGGATCCTTCATGGTTGCCACCCAAGTGGACAGGGTGTTAAGAAAACATATAGTCTTTTGGCTTTCATTAACAGGGGGATAAAGTGTAAGAGCTGCAAAGTTTTGCTGCAGCTCTACAAAACCCTGGTGATACCACACTTGGAATATTGTGCCCAGTTCTGGTTGCCCTATTATAAGGAAGATACGGAGGCTTTGGAGAGGGTGCAAAGAAGGTTTATCACGGTGCTGCCAGGACTGTAGGACTTGTCTTATGAAGAGAGGTTGACCAAGCTCGGACCTTTCTCTCTTGAGAGACGGAGGAAGAGAGATGACCTGATCGAGGTATACAAGATAATGAGAGGCAAGGATAGAGTCAATAGCCAGAGACTTTTCTCCAGGGCAGGATTGACTGGCACGAGGGGTCATAGTTTTAAGATATTAGGAGGAAGGTATGGAGGGGACGTCAGAGGTAGGTTCTTTACGTAGAGAGTTGTGAATGCATGGAATGCGGCCTGTGATGGTGGTGGAATCAGAGTCATTAGGGACATTTAAGCGACTGCTGGACATGCACATGGACAGCAGTGAATTGAGGGGTGTGTAGGTTAGGTTATTTTAGATTAGGAATAATCCTCGGCACAACATCGTGGGCCGAAGGGCCTGTTCTAGGCTGTACCTTTCTATGTTTTATGTTGTGATTTAGCATGACCAATTCACCTGATTCTGGGCGGAAACCCACACAGATACAGTGAGAACCTGCAAACTCTACACAGTCACCTGAAGCGAGAATCCAACCCAAGTCCCTGGCACTGTGAGGCTAACCACTGAGCCGCTGTGCCACCAAGTTCCACACGCCAATTGTCCCCGGCTCCTAATGACCTCTACACTTTTCTTGGTTAGCTTCTTCCACTTAGTATATTTATAGATTACCTTGGGATTCTCTATTACCTTATCTGCTAGTGTTTATTCATTGCCCTTCTTTACTCTCCAAATTGCTTTCTTAAATTCACTATAGACTCCGCTAAGGCTATTGTTGATTTGCTCCTTTTCAAATGCTAAAAGCCTCTCCTACCAGTCCTGAACATTTGTAGACATCCAAATGTTCTCTAGGCAGAGAGTAAGGGTTTACTGAGGTGAAGGTGATCAAAGGTGTAAGAATGTGGTTAAACTGAATGGTAATATTATAGAAGATGAATAGGGCAAAGTCCAAAATTACAAAATTCAAAGTGGCATTGCAAATAACTTGAGTGTTTTGTCAAGTGGCAGCTTCAGAAGAAAATGGAAGGTTAGAGGGGAGGACAAAATTGTGAATAAAGAGGGTATACAAGAAAGTGATCAGAAATAGCCATATTCAAATTGGAAAAGATTGTGGTAGAATGCAAGATCTAGGGGCTTTGAATATATACAAGGAAGGCAGTATCCAGAATCCTCATCTAATGTTTTATAACCAGGGGTGAAATTTGAATTCATTTTTAAAATTCTAGAATGAGAAACTAGTCTAATGGCTCCCATTGTCTGTACCATCTAGTTCACTAATGTCCTTCATGGAATGAAATCTGCTGTCCTTACCTGCTCTGGCCTACATGTGCCTACCTGCCCTTGAAATGACCTAGTAAGCAACTCAGTTCCAGGTCAGTTATGGTTAGTTTATAAAGCCAACAACACACATTGGGAGATAAGATGCAACTAAACAGAGGGAATGGCTGTAATGAGTTGAAACAGAAGTTGAAATCACGAAGGGATAGAAATTCAATGGTGCTGAGGATTCCTGAAACAGAAATCAGCACAGGTATCTGGTGACCTGCTGTGCTTTTCCAACACCACTCTAATCTTGACACCATTTGCAGCTGGCTACTCTGGATCACATCTTGGACTTCTGGCCCCAACACATCAGTGTTGCTCCACAGCATCAGACACATGCCAGCTTCACTGCACTATGAAGACACATCTCTTATCCACTTACTGGACATTTTTTACAAAGTGATGTTGCACTTTGGAGTGCACTGGCAATTATCATTGCAATGCAGTCATGGAGACACATTATGCACAGGGACATCTAGCTTGCAGTTTTGGCCAGCCCATAGCTCAGATTTGTTCATTTGCACTCTTACCAACTACTAATTTAGTGCCTACCTGGATGCTAATAACATTCCTGTTTTGCCTTCATTTTTGAGATTTACCCCTTCAGCCAAATCTTAAAGGGTCAAGGTACTTCTGTTTTGACTTTTCTCTTTGCAGACACAAAGCCAGGCCACTCCACTGTTCATGCTTGTCAGCAATTGTCAGTAGAGGGGGTGGATATGTTGCTCTATGGCTTGTCACTATATCAATGTCACACCTGCACCCTGTGTCAGTAATGTACATCAATAGTGTGGTGCTGGAAAAGCACAGCCAGTCAGGCAGCATCTGAGGAGCAGAAGAGTCAATGTTTCAAGCATAAGCTCTCAACCAGGCCTTCCTGAAGAGCTTATCCTCGAAATGTCAACTCTCCTGCTCAAATGCTGCCTGACCAGCTCTGCATTTCTAGCACCACACTCTTCTATTCTAATCTCTAGCATCTGCAGTTGTCACTTTCTCCTCAGTAGTGTATGCGGAAAACACACTGCCAGGTGTTGCAAGTAAACGGACATAGCTCAAGATCTAAAGAAAGTAATCCACTTTAATGTTTAGAGTACAGAAAGTCAAGGGTACCTTCTGATATCAGTACAGGAGCTTTGGTTCAGAGTGGTCAGGGTCAGGGAGTCTAGACCTCTGCAGTTCAGGGAGTGGGGTCACACTCTGTGCGTCCAGTGTAACCAGTCCAAGGACTTATGGAACATAGTGGGTAGCTGTACAGACACGTCAGACATCTAATTATTCATTGTTCAGGGCTAACTGGCAAGGTCTCTCAAGGGCCATGGTCAGTTTGAGGCATCTGACTGTTAAAAGTCAAAGGAGATTATCAAGGACTGGTATTCTGCAAGGAAGACTAGAGAATTCAATTTTGGGGATAGAAGTCAGATTGCTGCAATTTGGGAGCTGGGGAAATGAGAAATTAATTGGGAAATTAAAGAGGGTCAACTCAATATGCAAAATTCTGAAGAAGCATGTCTAGACTCAAAATGTTAATTCTCTTTTCTCTCCATGAATAATGCCATACCTGCTGATTTTCTCCTGTTTTTGTTTGTTTCTAATCTCCAGCTCTTTGTGGGCGGCACGGTGGCACAGTGGTTAGCACTGCTGCCTCACAGCGCCTGAGACCCGGGTTCAATTCCCGCCTCAGGCGACTGACTGTGTGGAGTTTGCACGTTCTCCCCGTGTCTGCGTGGGTTTCCTCCGGGTGCTCCGGTTTCCTCCCACAGTCACAAAGATGTGCAGGCCAGGTGAATTGGCCATGCTAAATTGCCCATAGTGTTAGGTAAGGGGTAAATGTAGATGTAGGGGTATGGGTGGGTTACGCTTCGGCGGGGCGGTGTGGACTTGTTGGGCCGAAGGGCCTGTTTCCACACTGTAAGTAATCTAATCTAATCTAATCTAATCTAATATAAAGGGTGTATATAGTACAGGATGACAGAGAGAATCGCCAAGCGAAAGGGAGATTGTGAACTGCAAACATCAACCTTGATTTAAGTGCCTGAACTGGCAGATCAACGTGGTATAACTGGGGCTGGGTGGTGGAAAGGTCAGCAGATGGACACTCAGATTCTTTAGGTGAGGATATGGTGAGGAGCAAAGCCTATGGGGTTGACTGAGAGGTATCCTGACTCTCTTCCTCAGTCTTGGGAGTGAGAATCTCTCACAGAGTAACCCTCTTGACCATAGCCACTGTGAGCATTGGTACTGTGAGATATTGTGTTATAGGTTATCTTTACTAAACCACTCACCAGCTCACTATATTAAATAATACTAGGTTCTCCTTCATTCATTCGTAACCTTTTTCTAATTCATTGTTTATTAGAACACAGTCTCATTCATTCATATAACTGCATTTTGTAGTATATTTTACTATTATAATAAAGGCTAAAATTAGAACATCCCTTTCAACCCATTCCCCTTAAACCCTTATCAGGCCTATTTCTACATCAGCCCTTACCAACGATCTCTCAGATCTGAATAGATTACAGAACACCAAACAGTTTCCCCAGTTAGTAATCACACAACACAGGTTATAGTCCAACAGGTTTATTTGGAAGTACTAGTTTCGGAGCGCTGGTTGTTCAATATATTGTTTCAGTTGCATGACACTGTGATCTTTTGCTACAAGTTCTGTGTCTTATGATCTTGCTTCATAGCTACCTGATGAAAGAGCAGTGCTCTGAAAGCTAGTACTTCCAAATATACCTGTTGGACTATAACCTGGTAATGTGTGATTTTTTTTACTTTGTCCAACCCAGTCGAACTCCAGCACCTCTACATCATGGTCCCTAGTTAGTATGTACTTTTTAACAGGATCACTATCCCCTTAATTGCCAAAACAGTGCTTCCGTGAAACTGCATGAATGAAGCAAATAGTAAACAAATCTCACAAACCAGCTGTAGTAATCAGTTTAATATGCTTTATTCTTTTATTAAATACTGGTATAATTTCAAAGTTATTTAGAGTATATAGACCTAATATTATCACTAATAGTTACTAAATTAAAAGACAAAAGGACTAACCCCTCCTAATTGTGCAACCAAACCAGACAGACCTCGTAATTAATCCAATCAGGAGTTTCAGGTAGCATTTAGGAAATGTTTAGGCCATCTCATGTTTCCTCAAACCTTTGTGTACTATAGGTAAAACAATGTAACACCATGCTGATGGATTTTTAATATATTTAAGAACTGTATATAAAGAGGCTAATGTAAGAACTATATTTTGGGACTCTATTGCTGCCTCAAACTTGTGCTACTGCAGTTGCTGAATAAAGAGGCTGTTTTCACCACTCGTCGATTCTGGTTGTAATTTACACATGATCCCACAGTACCCACAGGTATATGTGAGACACAGGTATAAGACAGAATATCATGACCAGGCAGTAAAGTTTGTGACATTTGGATGAAATGTAACTGGGGTTAATAAAGGTCTGGTACTGTACTGTGCAAAGCTTTTTACTGTTGCTAGGTCATGAATAGTACAACATCGATACAAGACTGGTCCCAACCCATCTTCGCTGGCCAATATCAAGATCTCCTCTATTTAGTAGTGACAAGCTGAATCTGGGCAACCCAGTGCCAATCCTGAGCCTTTCAGACCTGCTGTATGCCATTCTCCCCTGAAACAAGTGAAGAAGAGAGTGCATTCAGATGCACATGAATGGCATAGCTATTGTGCTGGTGCAGCTGAGAGACAATTGGTGAGGTACCCAAAGTGATTAGGAGCTGCACACTACAGTGGCAGAATAGGAGCCTTGTTGGGAGATAAGTACAGTAGCAGAGATAGTTTGTGTGAGGTCATTGAATATGGACCCTGGTAAGGTGGAGAACAGTATTGCTAGGCATTTATCTGCACTATGGATACCACACTGACTTAGGTGGCAACCTCAGGCCAAGCTGGTAGGGTCTGGTGGCATGGCTTCAGTCCTGAGAAAGAGGTCAATCTTCCTCTGCATCACCCATTCACCAGAAACTTTCAGTCCTGTCCGTAAAGTGGAGTGTCAATTTTTCTGTGTGGTGACTGTACAGGACAGTTCCAGATCCTAGCACTTGGCAGATGTACAATGGCTTTTTAAATATGGTGCCAATACTAGGGACAATTTCCTATCTCAAGATATCTGGTCAGTATTGTAAGCTTATTACCTACAATGAGTGATAACATCAGATGAGAAGGGCACTTAGGAATTGGATAAGTCGTTTTGAGGTGAGTCTGAGACTATGATGTGAGAATACTCACTAGACCTCAGTGGGGGAAACCTTCTAAGAAACTCAACAAAAATGATAGTTCCTAGCAATGGGAAAATGCTGCCCATTGTTTCTTGATAGGAATCATAACTACATCTTTGATATGTGAAAAACAAAGAGGCATCAGTAGAAAATTTAAAAAGAAAATAACTTGAGCATTGTTGGAGTGATTATTTCAGTGGAGAATAAATGAGGTCACAAAATTTTAAGAAAAGGTTACATCACTTTTATTTAAATTTGTTCACAAACACACAAAACCAATGTACACATAACCCACATGTGTTTATTAATTATTCAAATCACTTTACTATAACAGCAAGGCAGGCTGAAATAGAATGTAAGTAAAACATCACAAAAGAAATCTGTTAATCTAACATTTGGTAAAAATCAAATACCTGCAGATTTACAACTTTAAAATGTAACTAGCTGCTTGAACAGTATGAAGTTATGTGCTTTTTAAAATGTTTTTAAACATTAAAGCAAACATTTATGGAAATTAAAGCAGAAATGCAAGACATATTACAGACATTTTCTTTTAGGATTGTTTTATACTTTGAACTGAGGAAGCTGGAATGTTGCGGAATTACATTGTGATTTGGCATTCAGGTTCAGAAGTTATTAAAAATATTATCTACAAACTTCAATACCATATTAAAATCATGAATGAATATTCAGAGTTTTGTTGCAAGATAAAAGCATGGAAGCATTTGAGGTGATAGAAATTACATTATCTTAATGACAGGCCTTACCAGAGGCATTAACATGATGCAAAAGAACTTTTAAAAACTGCATTTTTTCTAGAATCAGCATTACAGATTAATATACATATGCTATGAATATTTATATTACTTTTGCAAGCTTAACTAGGCATGATCTGCTGAATGATAGCCCTGATAATGAAAACTTCTCATGGAATTAATGTAAAGTTGTGTCTTAAAGATTTTACGGTATAGAGCTATGATAGTTCCTTTAGCTTTTCCATTATCTATTTCATGTGTGATTCATCCCTTGCAAAGGCAGAAGGGGTGTCTTATCAGCTGACAAGACAACTGTCTCAAACAATTTGTGCTGTTTGTTTAAAAAGGAGATATACCATTTGTTGAACCCATTATCATTAATTTGATGTGTTGCTACCATGGAAACATGATATGAGTTCTAAGACTTTGAAAAATGAGTTAGCCAATTGGGTGGTTTCCACCATATTTACTGGTGAAAAATATTTCAGACAAAATCAGATACTTAAATTGTGGTTATGTTCAGATATCTATCACCAATGAAATTCAAAGACTGCTTAGACTATGTGGTTGCTAGAAATATAAGCTCTTTGTGGAAGCAAAATGAAAGCATCTGAACCAACAGAAAACAAATGTTAAAATACAAAAAAAGTTTCTGTAAACAAGTTTTACAAATCTATTTTTTTAAAAAAACTAGTATGATATATACAGCTCTAAAACGTTATATTGGGTTCCGGTTCTCTTGCGACACATTCCACCAGACACTTACTGAGTTTCTGCAGCACTTTTTAAAAAGTTTTATATCTCCAGCATCCAGAATATTTTGCTTTCGTGTTGGTAATATATACAAACACTATCATTTATCATATCCTCAAGATCAAACATCAAATGTGGCAAAGATATTCATCTCTTACTCCTAACTAGTCAATATCAAACTTTATTATTTTACTGAGCTGGGTATTTCCCACAGGAAGTCAATTAGTTCAAGCCTGAAACAAAATCAGAAACTGCTGGAAAAACTCAAAAGTTCTGGTAGAATCTGTGCAGACAAAATTTTGGGTCCAGATCAACAGAAATATCTGTTCTGTTCTGAAGAATGCTCACTGCACCTGAAACATCATCTCTGCTGTCTCTCCATGATGCTGCCAGAACTGCTGAATTTTTCCAGTAATATCTGATTTTGTTTCTGATTTTCAGCATCTGCAGTTCCTTGGTTTTTTTGTTTACAACTCAAGTCTGAATCTTTTTGCCTTTTTGGAAACTGTGCAGTGACCAAGTGGTGAAGATGTATTAAAATAAATGTAACATTGCACATAATTTACACAATAGCAATCGTTAAACTATTTTAAATGCCCAAAGAAATATCTTTCTATCGATTGTGCATTGTAGTTGTTACTGCACGGATTTCCAAAACAAACTAAATAAATCCAGACTGTTTTATTAAAATGTTATTGTTGTTACATGTAGTTCCAAATTTCCTTTAAAGCGGATGAGGATTCAACATATGTCCTTTGAATTGTTTTAAAGGGGAGTCTGCGGAAAGCTATATTTTGGATGAAGATCCCTTTAGTCTCTTGATCTACTGGGAGAAAAAAAAGGAAAAGGTCTTAAAAGTAGCTGATACTTAATAATGGAAAATAGCAAGATCATGCAAGCTGAGTCACATTGGAATACTTAGGAAGAGCTTGAAATACTGAAGGTAAATCTTTTGCATGTATGATCAATATTTAACTGACATTTAAATGTTTAGCGAAATAGAAGTGGAGAATTAGGATTACACAGATCGGTAAAATTTGAAAATTCCCATAAATGCTCAAATACAGATACTTTAACACTACCATAAGATCACTGAAAGCACAGAACAGTTTGTGAAACAGAATTACACAAATATTTACCTTTTTCAATTTGAAAACTTCAACAATTATACTGGACGATTACAGGAATCAGAATGAGGGACCATTTGGTTGTCATCAGAGCTCATAGGAATACTGCTGGCAAGATGATATTCCCTAAAAAGGGAACATGATGTGCATGGATTAAAATATAATTATGATAAAACGTTACATGTATCTGACTGTACATTTGCAAAAGACTGTAAACTTCATGCAGCAAGCAAAATGCACTACTTTGTTTAAGTAGGTTAAATAGGTTAAGTTAATTAAAATTCTTCATATTCCGCAAGGCAACATTGCTTGTAATTGTTACAAAATAAATTGATCAATTCTGACAGCCAGAATACATCTTACTCATATGGAGCTTGTCATTTCCAGCCATGGTTTCGAAAATGTAGAAAGCATTAGGTTTCAATGTTTGATTTATACAGTGTTTGCTAATCAAATAAAAATCCATGAAGGTTAATTTTACCAAAAATTTAAAATTTTTCAAGGAATTCATGGAGTATTTCTTTCACCAACACTCATCCATGCATGCTGTACATTTCTGCAGCAGTGCTATTGTGAGCTTATCAGCACCTGAAGTACTTGCCACTGCTGGGGCCTTTCAGAACGCCACCAGGACCAAATTTAAAGCTGTGCACCAATTCAAGCTAGGAATAGCCTTTCATAAAAGACATAATGGGAGAAAAATGAAAAAGAAAAGCATCTGAGGGCATACAGGTGACACTTCATTGGAAATAGCAGATTATAATTATAAATGTATTCTCTTTTTACATCAGCGTCAGTCTGTTCAACCGTCATTGAAATACGGCTACAAGAATGAAGCTACAGAGGCTATCTATCATCAGCATTAAACCCTGTTAGAACTGTGTCCGAAGGATTCTTATTCTTTCTCTAGTCGCTTAGCATAGCATAACATCTCGTCAGTGTTGAAATGTGGCAGCATCACATGTTGTAAAAACCTTGAAATTGTTGCTAACGTTAACTTTTATTAAACAGCTAAAGTGAAGTAACAAAAAATAAAAGATGCTGCATTTGCTTCTGGGGCTGAAGAGAGGCTGCTTGCATTTTGACTATCAAGTTTGCAGCTAATGAATGATCACCCAGTCTATTAGAAGCAGGTGTCAATTAAATCCTGTCTGGCTCAATGCACCAAAAGTTGCACTGTTCTATCATGCTGAATGATGTTACTCCCACTTCATGTCCTCATCTTCTTCCTTGGAAGACTGCAGCTGCTCACCCAACTTTTCAGTGTTCATCACATTCTCTCTCTGCCTGTTCCAGTTATGACGTGGAGGTGCCGGTTTTGGACTAGAGTGGACAAAGTTAAAAATCACACAACACCAGGGTGTAGTCCAACAGGTTTATTTGAAAACACTAGCTTTTAGAGTGCTGCTCCTTCATCTTTGGAGCGGTTTGTTCAATATATTATTTCAGTTGCATGACACGGTAATTATTACTATAAATTATTACTATAATTATTACTATAAATTCTGTGCCTTATGATCCTGCTCCACAGCTACCTAATGAAGGAGCAGTGCTCTGAAAGTTAGTGCTTTCAAATATATCTGTTGGACTATGATCTGGTGTTTGATTTTTAAACTTTGTTCCAGTTATGCGGGGCACAACATGCAGGGATTACTGTGTCTGGAGTGTAGTGCGACAAACCTCCTCCCCCTCCTCCCCACCAACCCTCCAGTCCAATACAAGCAGAGGAACCTCATCTTCAGGAGGTCTTTTGTCGGTTTCACGATAGACCTGGTTGAAGAATGAGCTGTATTGTATCTAAACTTGGCCTCAGTCAGTGGATTGCACAAGGGAATCATCATCCAGGTTTGCACAAGTTAGCCCTTTATTCCCTGCAGCCAATCTTTTCAGGCATCTGGTCTTTGAAATGAAGCAGGAACCTCACATCTATCAAGTATATAGACATCATAGTAGATCCAAGAAACATGTTGCCAATTTCTAAGATGAGATACTGATGATCACAATTACTTGTAATTGACCAAGGAGAACTCTTTTTAATGATGAAGTCAGTCTATTCAGATATTGCTCTTTCAATGCGACAAGTATAATCTATAGGGCCCTGCACATGGAGGAAGGCAAGCTACATTGACAAAGTCTACAACTTGTGCTCCAGTACTGACTTCATCATGAGGGAACAGGAAAAAGTGATGAGTGCTATCATTCAGCATCTATTGCATTGGTAACAGTCTTAATAGATCTGTGGGTTGAAGATACAGCAACCCGTACAGGTCTTAGTGCACTCTTTGAAGCAGAGAACTACAATAAAAGTTCGATGCAGCTGTTACTTTAATGACCACAGGAATTAGATGACCACACAGCCCCTCAAGTCTCACTCCAGCAGATGATTCAGTTACATTACTGTGTTATATTCCAACCAAACAGAGCTGGAGCTGGCAGGTATCTGCTCCGACTTAATTATAGCAGATGCTAAAAATTTTAAATAAAAATGAGAAGTGCTGGAGGAACACAGTCGGTTTGGCAGCATCATAACCAGTTCCAGAGAAGAGTCATATGGGTCTCTAAACATTAACTCTGTTTCCCTCTCCACTGTGTGACCTGCTGAGATTCTCCATTTTATCTCTGCTCAGACTTTCTTGTTGTGAGTTGGAAGAAAAAAAGTGATATGCATATAAACAAAGCGAGCTTAAGTAATATAGAGATGTTAGTGCATGAAAGCAGGCTCCTTGCCGTTCACTCGCAACATTCTTGTCAAATCATTAAAATCTTGGATGGAATATCGAATTTTCTCTTCAGTGTCGGGAATCTAATTTTTCCAATCTCAAAACATTTACCAAATGACTCACTATTGCACAAGATTCAACACACTTGCTGGTCTTTCAGATACTACTAACCAGTGACCCTGCTTGAGTAAAGAAAGTGATGGCTAAATGGAAAAGCTTTTGAACTAGTCGCTTGACTGAATTTTTATATGGAAAACCTGTATTTATTTTCAAGTTTCTTAGCTATAATCAAGTAAATCAAGTAAAGTTCAACAAGGAAGCAAGAGAAAAATTTGTGTTGCAGGCTAGGGGAAAGTCAGGACCATGAAGGGCAGGTTAGAATAGTAGATGAGGAGAGTGGTGGAATAAAGATTAAAAATTTATGGATAGCTTTTCTGAAGATAGAAAACTATCTAACAAATAGAAAATAGTCTTACCCTTTGTTTGATAATGATCGTTTTCGATAACAGCATGCAGCACAAAAAATGAAGCCAAGGACAGCAACAACACCCATGTTAATTCCTTAAAATGTATACATAAGATACACAATGACTCAATTAGAAATAAACACGTGGATACTCGAAAGTAAAGATTTCTTAGCCAGACCTGCTTTTTAAAAAGGCTGAAATATTTCTTAAACTGGTAACATTTCTCTAAGTTGGACACATTTCAATTCCAAAACTAGTCAGCATAGGTTTATGGTGAGAGGGAAAAGATTTTTAAAAACCCAAGGGACAACTTTTTCATGCAGATGGTGTTGTGTATATGGAATGAGCTGTCAGAGGAAGTGGAGGAAGTTGGTACAATTACAACATTTTAAGTGCATCTGGATATATATATGAATAGGAAGGGTTTAAGAAGGATGTGGGCCAAATGCTGAAAAATGGGACTTCATTTATTCGGGATATCTGGTCAGCATGGACAAGTTGGACTGAAGTGTTTATTTCCATGTTGTACAGCTCTATGACTACTATATTAGTATCCCTTTACAGATTTTACCTTCCTGTAAATTGTTTTCATTCATACTGCTGGATTTAATCAAATAAACTCTATCAAATTCTATACAACTAAGTGAAAGATACCAAAGTGTATAGTTTCACTATTTTATATGAAGTCCCCAAACACTGAGATTGTGAGATATCTTGGCAAAACTTTCTGTTGTCAGTGCCAGATGCTTTTGCTTTGCTACTGACTGCAAAATCCAGGGTCTAAAATAACATATTTGCCTAGGTTTTCACCTGCTTCTAGCTTAGTATGACTCTAAACAATCTCCCCACCAACATTATCCTTGAAATCTCAAGATAGTAATAGTTGGGATTTTTCCTTGGGTTCAATACAGCTGTACCTTGAGTTTTGTGTGTGCATTTTCTCTCTCAATCATTAATCAAGATACCAGAGAATCTTGCACAACTGACATGACCTCCTAGTTGGTAATACTTCTATCTGTCCTCAGGATGTGAATTGGATTAATGTTGCATCGCAGGTCCCGTGAGCCACCAAAGAACACAACGACTGGCGAAGGCAAGTTAGCATGCAATCTCAGTCCCCAGCCCAGATGAATGGGGAGGATTAGCATTAGGAAATGTATGTCATATATAAAAATTATAAAAAGGTAATCTTTCAACAGTGTTGGAAGATGGTAAATATAGGAAAAAGCCAAAAGAAAGCGAGAAGATGCCTCTATTTTGAAGCAACCTCTCTTTAACTTCCCTTCAATTGCAGCCTGTTGTTCCTTTCAAGTTGGAAGGCCTCTGATTGGCCCTCCAACTTGGATTGCCCATCCACCCTTCTTAATTGGATCACAAGCCCACCTCCAGGGCAATTATGAGCGCATCCTGATGAAAATAACAATGAGTGACTGTGTTCCTCTGGGGGGGCAAGTTCAGAAGTGGGAGCAAAGGAGCAAGTCTTTCCCTTCTGAATTCCATGTTGTTTATTCATTATTTCAGTTTCAGTTTTCAACAAGTTTTTTCTATTCTTCTCCTTAAGGACCTCCATTTCTCTTATTTTTGATGGTAAATTCAGATTAAAATGTACAGTTCACTGGACATAGTTCTATTCATTCTTAAGTTTATGCATAACAGTATAAAACAGGCTTCAAGACAACTTATCAGCACCAGAAACAGTCTTCCATTCTGAGAAAGTTGGAACTAGTTAATAAAGACAATAAGAACTTTGACAGACAGATAAACATAACTACTTAAGAAAACTATTTCTATTAACCAAGCCAGTCAAACACACATGCTTCAGTTTTAAAATAGGCAAGCTGAACTGTGCATGAAGAAAAATGACCCACCACCCTGTGGTCGAACACTTCAACTCCCCTTCCCACTCCACCAAGGACATGCAAGTCCTGGTCCTCCTCTACTGCCAAATTCTAGCCAATGACACCTGGAGGAAGAACACCTTATCTTCTGTCTTGGGATTAATGTTAATTTCACCAGTTTCCTGATCTCCCCTCCCCCCACCAATCCCACATCCAATCTGCCAACTCGGCATCACCTTCTTAAACTGTCCTTTCCACCTATCCGCTCCACCCTCCGCTATCACTATCACCCCCACCTTCATCTACCTATTGCATTTCCAGATACCTTTCCCCAGCCTCACCCCGTCCCATTTATCTCTCACCCCCTTTGCACCACCCCTCTCACCCCACATTCTTGATGAAGAGCTTATGGTCAAAATGTCAACTTTCCTGCTCCTCAGATGCTGCCTGACCTGCTGTGCCTTTTCAGCACCACACTTTTTGACTGACTAAGAAAGATGAGTTGTCTATGAAATCCAGCATGAGAATTATTAATTATTTTTATCGGACATAATTATGTTTATCCTAAATTGTTTATTAGACACACAAGGCACAAATCCGGCTCAAAGCCTCACTTACTGAGAAAACCAGCACAAAGATTAAAAAAGCTCATTTCAAAACATTATTAAAAAGTATTAAAGCCTCATTAATAATCATTCTGACTCAAGATTTATATACTTACCAGTTTGAACAATCAAAACACTAATTCAGTCATTACATTTTAAATGTACAGTTTTGATTATCAAATGTTAGCAAATACTAAATCAAAGCACTTCAGTGCAACTAATAATATTTGTATTATCTGGTTTTCCTACTTACCAGTAGTCATTCCTACAAGTGCACTTTGTGCTGTAAGAGTTTAAAAGAGACCAAGTTATTAACACAGAAGTTAATGGTTTAAAAGATTTTGTGTTTTCTTTCACTATGCCAGCTTACTTTTGAAGGTCTAACTACATATCACCAATTGTTACATGTAAATTAAAAAACACTGTTTTGAAAAATAAACAACAGAGCCTCTCCATCCTCTTTCACTGTTTTCTGAGCATCAAAACTGAGGTAACACTAGCATTGGGGATATTGTACATCAGCATTGTGGTGTTGATTTCATAATACAAAGTTACAATTCTCATACAAGATTGGTAAATGGTGTAGATTCATTTTACTTGAAAATCTGAAATAGGTTCACTCAACACTCAGAATATTTATAGAAGTACTTGACTTCACAAAGACACAACTGCAGACCTTTACATGCATCCTGATCTGATTCATAAACATATTCAGTCCTTAAAGTGATGTTGTAACAAGTGACGTCACAACAAATGATGATTTCTGCTGAATGTAACTTTACTCAACTGAGGATCTCAGCTGATCAAAAGTTAAAAGCCCACTTAGAGAAATTTTGCATATCACCATAGAAACTGATTTCATAGTTTCATAACTTCATCACATAACGCTAATGGAAATCTGTGAGTAAAGAAATATTTCTCACTTCCTGCCTTTTGCTCTTCTTATGCTTAGCCCTTCACTTCCAGGTCTTTTGTGCTTGCACTCTTACAGCTCACTTTCTTATCCCTTAAACTCGTTTCTTTTTCAAGTTCCTCACCACTCACATTTTCCTCTCTTCTCTTAAAATGTATTTACTTCATGTATCTCTGTCTTATCTGGCTGTGCATCCTATTAATGTCTATCTGTTTTGCACATGATCACACAAAGTTTACTGTGCAAGTGAGAATGTATGCGATGGTTCAAAAGTGGAAAAGATATTGAGGTCATACAGCAAAACTCCATGGTCAACCCACCTAACCTGCACATTCCTGGACACTACAGGGCAATCTAGCATGGCCAATCCACCTAACTTGCATATCTTTGGACTATGGAAGGAAACCAGAGCACTCGATGGAAACCCACACAGACATGGAGAGAATGTGCAAACTCCACAAAGAGAATCATCCAAGGCAGAAATAAAACCCAGGTCCCTGGAGCTGTAAGGTAGCTAACCACGAAATCAAATGATCATTTGTCATTTCACAGTTCAAAATCCTCATGAAAGACTGAATCAAAACACTGAACAATTGTTTAAATCCCATTCCACTAATTCAAACTCAAAGGTTGAAGATGCTAAAATCCTGGAGAACTTGATGTGGAGTAACATTACATGACAATTCAATGAAAGTGGCTCAATCATTTGACACATATAAGCAAGTCAGTTAATTTTAGGGTAAAAATAAAAGGCAACAACACTTACATTCACAGGATGGAACATCACCATCCCATCCTTCAGCTGTACATTGCCGATAATCTCGACCCAAAAGCTTGTATCTGGAAAAACAGACGCAAACCACTTGAATCAATAACCTGAATTTTATTTTGAGAAGTTGTAAAATTGGCACAGCAGATAGGAAATTAAAAGTCCACAGAGGAAAAATCTATTTACTGATCAACAAACACACATGCAAGAAAGTGCATTTGTAATCAAATAGAATTGCACTATTGCTAAGTATGATGTAGATCACCTGTATGTAAAATAAAATTTACAGGAGGAACATGATGCACCAGCTCACCTTGGAACTAATTAAAATATAGCTGAAGCATTTGGAGGAAGACTGCTTATAAAGTCATCCAGTGTTGATCTCAGCATATAGGCCTCGGCATTAGAATCACATTTAACATTTCTATCTGCCTATAGATATTCCAAACCCATGCAGGTATGTTGATAAAGACTTTTTTAAAAAAACAAATTGCCAGCTCAGCATTGAATTGGAAGCCTGACTCATGTTCACATGGAAAGCACTTAACAGAGATGCAAAATATCAAAAATATAATTCCCTGAAAATGTCTTCTGAACAAACATTAGATTAGCAGTCTTTCAGTAAAATTAGTTCTTAGTTAATGTAGTAAATACTCACCCAGCATTACAATAAAAGGTAACTTTATTTTCAACTGTGACATTTGGTTCCACATAATATCCATTCAGAACATTGCCAGGGTTACCACAGTTAATTGCTACACAAAAAATAAGATGGAAAAGGTAGAAATGTCACAAAACTCCAAAATCTTCACCATTTCTTTCATTGCAATTTGCAAGGTATTTAACATGAAAGATACAATGCAATTATATCATTGGTTAGTTTGGCAAATTAACTTTGGAATCTAATTTTTTTTTTCAAAATGATTAATACGATGCTTCCTTTTACTCTGTGGCAGTTAAAATTTGCCCAGTAGAAAGGCAATAATTACACAAAACCAACTCTGCTGGGCAGGGCATGTCATTCTTGTATGAGACTCTTGAAGCAACTGCTTGACTTGGAACTCATTCGTGACAGGAATCTGAGGATGATAACAGAAATTCAGAACTTTAAAAAAATTATTCACTTGTAGGATGTGGGATGTCGCAAACTGCCAGGATGTATTGCTTGTTCCTTGTTGTCTTTGAGCAAGGTGGTGGTGAACTGCCTTCTTGAATTGCTGCAATGCAGGTGCTTTAGCTGATTCCACAATGCCATTAAGGAGAGAGTTCTAGGATTTTGACCCAGTGATACTGAAGGAAGGGCAATATATTCCTAAGTCAAGTTGGTGAGTGACTTGGAAAGGAATATGCAGGTGGTATTGTTCTCCATCCTTCTAGATGGAAGTGCTGCTGGATTTAGAAGGTGCTGTCTAACGATCTTTGATGAATTTCTGCAGTGTATTTTGTAGATAATATGCACCACTGCAACTGAACATCAGTGGTGAGGAAGTGGTAAACATTGAACATAGAAAGACTCCATCAGGAACATTGAAAGGTGAGGTTGAGGCCTCTGAGAAATTTCACAACTCCCATATAACTCATTTATCCAATCATTCCAACACCACCTGCTCCAAATGTGGCAGAGTTTGCAAATCACACATTGGACTTAATACCAATCTCAAAACCCACCGAACCAGAATGGAAGCAAGTCACACTTAATCCTTAGGGACTGAGAAGAAAAAGGTAGAACACCAAAGTGAAGGAATAACTTCAGGTACCAGTGTCATCTCAAAGACCACTTACTTTTTGTTCCACAGCATTTACTGCTCGACCTCAGCAACATTACCCTAAAAGTCTGCCTTTATGTTTTTGTCTCCCCTCTAAAATTATCACTTTCACTTCAGCTTGATCAGTACAATATGCTTCAGTACCACAACTAATTCAGTTAAATGTAAATACAAAACTACTTGGAGCATAAAATGGGTGTGGGAAGGGAAAAGAAGACAGTATATGCCAGGTTTAATTACAGACCATTGATATTGGCTGCACTTTTCCTTTACCTGTCACTTCCACTTCCTAGATTTCCAATGGCCAAAATTACATGCTTGTCAGTTACACTAATGTTAGTGCCTGCTAAATGATGCAGTCCACTTTAATATCCAGCTAGGAATATATATTCTATGCTTCAACATTAATATATGTGGAAAGCAGATAATTCAATTTTCATACAAACAATTGATCTAATGAAATATCATTTCTCAAATCACACTTTAGTTTTCTTTAGTATGCAATGCTGAATAAAATCATTAATCATTATTTCTTCCAATTCCAAGATGAATGAACTCCAAGGTGGATGAATATTATAAGGAAGAAAACCTGAAATTGAACCAAAGTTCCAGCACTGTATTGAGAATGGCTCTATCATTTAGCTGGGAAGATATATTTGTCACTTTCCTAAAGAGAGAAATAGAACTTACGTTCACAGGATGGAACCTCACCATCCCAACCCTCAGGTGTACACTTCCGATAATCACGACCCAGCATCGCATATCTAGGAACAGAAAATCACCAGTTATCTGTCAACTTCTGGATAATTGATGAAATATTAGAGTGCTGACCAGGTATGAATTATAAAGGTCCAAAGAGGAAATGTCTATTAAATACAAATTCTTTCTAAAAATCAAAATCAAGCAGTTAATTAAAAAGCAAACATTTCCTGAAAATACACCCAACCTAGCAAATGTTTGCCAAGCCACTTCACTTTTATAGTCCTTTGCAAAATTATGATGTCAAATAATGAAATAATCAGGCTTACTCTGTAATAACATGAAGAAATTAGTTCAGAAATGAAGAACAACAGATAGATGCATATCTAAATTCTCTTCATCACAACATTAAAATAATATAGTCCGTCAATAATTTGTACACTGAATACTCACCCAACGTCACAGTAAAATGTAACATTATTTCCAACTGTTTTATTTGGTGCATTATAATACCCATGTAGAATCTCACCCGGGTTACCACAGGTTATTGCTGTACAAAAGAAAAAAAGAGAAGAGATACAATTGTTTCATACCTCCAAATTCGCCAACATTTTATAGGTACTTGGCATAAAAATGTATGTACTGATCAAAATTAGCCTTACTTAGTAAATGGTGACAGACAATGTTACATGGAGTAGCAGATGGAGTGGTGTGTTCATAAACATTAGTCACCGAAATTTAGTGCAAAAATACACAAGATAGTCAACATTGTTAATTTAATAGCCACCATCATTTCAAGAACACTAGATAATAAAAGGGAGGAAATATTTTCAAAGCTTCTGCTCCAAATCAAAGATTATTTACTTCCACTTCCATAGTGTTATTTGTTTGTCTGATCACCACCACCACTAAAACCTATACCATTTTTGTTTGTTGCCCCATTAAAATCTATAATTTTGACTCGAATGTCAATTATTGCAACTCTCCCAATGGTAGAAGTAATTCAATTAATTCAGTTAACTAAAGTCATAGTAAGATATTTAGACAGGAATAGATCAAAAAGAGTCAATAAAATGTAGAGCTGGAAGAATACAGTGGATCAGACAGCATTGGAGGACCAAGAAAGTCAACAATTTCATCACCAGGACCTTTCATCAGGACCCTCCATCCTGTCTGACCTGCTGTGCTCTTCCAGCTCCACATTTTATTGACTCTGGTTTCCAGCCTCTGCAGTCCTTACTGTCTAGGAGAAAAAGAGAAGGGATTAGCAGCATTAATTACACTTGCCTTTAACTTCTCGTCACTTCACCTGAATCACCCAAGGTCCAATGGTCACTTTTTATCAGCTAAACTCTGCTAACATTAAGGGCTTCTTACACCAAAACTCAACTCCTTGCTCTAACAGTACCACTTGTACGATGTAAAACTGTAAAATCTTCTAGAAGGCACTGGAATGACTTGATGGCTATTTCTCATTGCACACAATGTGTACTTTAATATGCAATGTAGATTAGAGCATTGAATAGACATTTCCTCCCATTCTAGGAAATCTGAATTCCAAGCTACAGGATGTAAAACTACTGCAGAGAAGAAAGTTTGGGTACCAAACCAACATTACACAATAAATCACTGGAAGCAGGTCAGTCTTTTTGCACTTAGCAGCAAATCAGTAGCTTTACAAAGCAATTAAATGTAACTTACATTCACAGGATGGGACATCACCATCCCAACCCTCAGCTGTACATTGCAGATAACCTCTACCCACTATCTTGTATCTAGAAAAAGAGAAGCAAACCACTTGCATGAGTAAATTGAAGGTCAATTGGGAAATGTTCGTTCACTGACCACATTTGAAATCCAAAAACTTGAAAGAGAAAAGGATCGATCAAAATATATATACATTTAAAAAAACAGAATTAGACTGCAGATTAATGAAAGAATCAAATAGTCACGTTTTTACTAAAATAAAAAGAGCTGGTTACACTCCATAAAAAACTAGTGCGCAGGAAGAATATTGATACATCTACCTCACTTTGGAGCCGAGTTATAATATAATTCAATCAATTGAAGAATTAGCAGACTCTGATGTCCTGTGTTGATCTCAACTTCTATGTCTAGGGATCATTAACATGTCCAGCATTTCCAACTGTGCATTAATATTCCAATGTAAGCTCTAACATCACTGACTTTAATCAGTACAGTGATTCCTTTTAAAACTCTCAATTCAATGCTAAAATGCTAAAAATCACAACTCATATGCTCAACCATCATCACAAATGTCATGCACAAAAGGTGGCACGTTATTTTAATGATTACATCAAAATTTTTTCAGGAATTTATTGACTGAATACTCACCCAAAGTCACAATAAAAATGCACTTTATTTCCAACTGTCCCATCTGGTGTCTTATAATGTCCATTCAGAATCTCCCCAGGGTTACCACAGGTTATTGCTGCACAGGAAATATAATGTGAAAAGCTAGAAACAAGACTCCAAACAATAGAATTTTAATTGCAATACTTTACATAAACATGCATATCACAATAAAATTGACAACAAGATCAAATTTTCTCAAATTTGGAATTCAGGTTTTGATATAGTAACACACAGAAAGACTTTTTCTCAATCCTTAATACCTCATGATGACAAACCGTTGTCTGTCTGCAACAGCACTGTGAGTGGACACACATCAGTCATCAGCAGCAATTCAACTTAATGTTAGGTATCCAACTTCATAAGCCAGTGACATTGTTCAGCAATGTCATTATGACTGATGGCTATTGCCATTCAGGCTCCAGGACCCAGCAAAAGGATCTTCACTGAATCCTAGGACACCACTGGTGAGAGTTGAGATTGTGATGTGGAATGTGTAGGAGCAGTCACTAAAGAATTGTGTGCAGTGAGTCACAACACAGGACATTAAGATGGCTTTCAGTGTCCCCTTCCCCCAATGCCAGGTCCCAATATCATGCATTGAGTGACTGACAATAGGGAATGCAATATTTGCTGGCAAGAAGTCCCATTGAATCCCTGAGGCACAACTGACCTCTGATGAACTCAGGGATAATTGCTATCAAGTGGTTCAACTTCCAACTCTGTAACCCTCTGTTTTAACCCCAATGCACTGCAACAGACAGCACTCCCCATGCCAGACTGATGAAATCCTTTAACTCCACTGTTGACAATCACTGGAACTATCTGATGGCATTCACCCCTTACCCAGCTGATTGTACTCCCTGCCTTATCTGAACACAGCCAACAATAATCTAAAGACTCAACTGATAACAAGCCCCAGGCTATCCTCAAATCCAGCTGACAATAACTCCCAGCTTGGCAAACACCAATGCCACTGACATGCTCAATGCAGCCACTTATCTTCTTAGTTGCTCTGCCAACCACAGGCTTCATCGCTGCCACAATTGCTGCAGATTAGGAATGAAACCATCAACAGGAAAGTTGGGTGAGAAGCAACCTGTGGTTGGAGAAGCACTAGAGATAAGAGTTCTGACTGGAGGAGCAGTTCCCCACAAAGTCTATCCCCCACTTTGCTCTGATTGGTCATCTCTGCAATACAATTTTCCTGGATGTTTTAGGAGCTGTCGGATCAGTTTTGGCCATCATTCTCATGTTGTTTGAGCACTGTACAGCATTCAGTCACTAGTCCAGGGCATGGAACATTTCATAGAGATGGATGGTTTTGGATCACTCTGAAAGTATGAGTCCTGGAGATTTGGGTAATTTATATCAACCTTGCCTACAGCTTGCATCCTCTACTCCCCATTTTTGTTGTGTGGGGTGGTGGTAGAATGAGGGCAAGTTGTACTTCACAGTTTGCAAAGGCAGCAACACAAAGTATTATTGCCTCAAATTTTAATTAACAAGTAATTTTTATTATACAGATTTCCAAAACATGACAAAATAGAGGAAAAGAACTAATACTAAAAGTTAGCCAGAGTTCCTGTGGGAGGTCAAGTATTCATTTGGATAGTTCAGAGTACCCTTTTGGGATTGATAAGAATAGACATGAAAGTATGTATAAAGTGGATAAGATAAAGTCATCGTATCATCATGTTATTTAGGCTCCTTGCTCTTTCAATTTTAGTGAGTTAACATTATATAATTAATAAAAATTGCAATTTCAGTAAATCTAACATTCCAAAGTCCCGGTGGCAGCCTCAAAATTATTTCAGGAAATAACAGGCCTAACAGTCACTTTGCACTCTCAGATCTGGAAGTGGAAAATTGCCCATTTATGGAAGTTTCTCCTAAATTCTGTTGTTGAATCAGAAAATATCCAGACTCTGCACACCAGATAAGGGAGCAGTAATTCAACCCCACCCTCTGTATGATTTAAACATGGAAAATTAGCATTGATTGTGTAATTTCCTATACCTTTAATTTCCATGAGCCAAATTACTAATTCTAGAATACAAATAAAATGAGCTTCTCCTAAACTTTCTATTACCCAATGAAACTCAGCACTTTGCCTCGTAACATGACCCTTGGGTAGAAAAGCAAAAAGTCATTTTTATCTCCCATTCAAAACAGAATTCCAAGCCAGAGAATGCCAAATTAGTGTATGTAAAAATTTGAACATGAGCCATGATGACTCACTGTAAGTGACTCAATCATTTTATCAGACGTACAAGGCAGTCACTTTACAAAATACAGAAACATTTACTTACGTTCACAGGATGGAACCTCACCATCCCACCCATCAGCCATACATTGTCGGTAATGTCTGCCAATAATTTTGTATCTAAAAAAGAATGGTAAGCCAACTGTTATCAGACAGGAAAATTAACTGGAAAAATGGGTCACTAGGCAGAATATGTAAGAATTTTGAGGTTCATGAAGGAAAAATGTACTAAACCCTCAAGAAAGAAAAATGAATCAAATATAGCTGTAGGGTAGGAGAACACTAAAATAGGAATCAAATGCTGTTGCATTTATATTTAAACATGAAAGTAAAGGTTAGACCCCATAAAACAACAGTGCACAGATGAAACATAGGCATATAAAACTCACTGTCATGCTGACTTCTAATACAAGTTAATCATTTTGTAGAAACAGCACCTGGTGACATCTGGTTTGTCTCTCTGCTCATGGATTTTTCAACCAATAACACATTTAACAGTTCTATTTTTGCATTAATGTTCCTATTCCAACACAAACATTCCCCAACTTGATCAGTACTAAGGGTTTTGCTTAATCTTCTGGTTAGGATTGAAGCCTCACTCAGAGTTAATGTGAAGAGCTTCTATAAGAAATATATTGAATATGTGGTCATCCAACATTGTCTAAATAACAACTTTAAAATAATAGAGGCCATTACTAAAATTATTTAGTGATTTAGATACTGAATACTCACCCGACTTCACAATAAAATGTAACATTACTTCCAACTGTCCATTTTGATGCTTTGTAATATCCATTCAGAATTGAACCAGGGTTTCCACAGTTTATTGCTATACAGAAAATAAGAGGCATAAGTAACAGAAAAATTGGAAGTCCCCACCGGTCTTTTCATTGCTATTCACAAGTTTTCAATATGAAGACGAAATATACAACTACATAATCGTTCTGATTATTAGCTCACAATAAAGTTGGAATTGTTTTTTCCTAATTTTATGGTATTTTAAACACAGGACAGTCCTAAACCTACAATCACACAACGGCACACTATTTTGACCAGCAACAACCTTCAGCAGCAATCCAAGAACATAATGGACTGATTTTATTCTATCAGCAGAAACCTCAACATCAATTGGTAAAGCCTACAGTGTGAAGCCTGCACCATTTCCATGGAGAAGGCCCAATGTGTTTTAAATGTCTTTGTCCAACATTCTCTGTGATCAAAGCCTGAAGTGAGGAACAATTCTCTCTTTTCAACCTGTGGAACAATCAAAAGGTTGCAATTTTCTATTGCTAGCAATTCTATCAGGAACACTGCCTGCTACTATTAACCTTACAAAACAAGGAAACATAACTTACGTTCACAAGCTGGAACATCACCATCCCATCCCTTAGCTGTACATTGTCGATAATCTCTACCCACCAATTTGTACCTAGGAGAAGCAAAGCAAACCACCTGTATCAATGACCCAAACAGCAATTGTAAAAACAATATAGTTTGCTGACCAGGTAAGAATTTGAGTTCTAAAGAGGAAAATTATATTCACCTATCAACAAATTGCTCATTAAAATAAAGTGAAACAAGATTGACAGCAAAAAATGAAGTTGGAATCATATTATTGCTAAAAATAAACTCTGGTCTGACTCCATAAAAGTACAGTACACAGAAGGAGCATTTGGAGTGTACAACTCCTGTTGGCAACAAATCACAATATGATTTACACATTTTTAAGAATCAGCAGGTGCAGCCATCCAGTGGTGATCTAGGTATATGGTTCCAGGTGTAATACATTTAGCAATTTAATCTTTCCATTAATGTTCCAAAATCAGACCAAAAGATCCTCAGCCTTCATCACTCTGAAATTTTAAAGACTAGAAGCCTCATTGGTGTTTACATGGGGATTTGTTATTAGAAATGTAAACATTGAAATACAGCCGTCTGAAAATTGCTTTGCCATTAACATTAAACTAGTATTTTTTTTAGCAAAATTATACAATAAATTTATATTCTGAAAACTCACCCAACATCACAATAAAAAATCACTTTATTTCCAATTGTGTTGTTTGGTGCCTCATAATACCCATTCAGAATATTGCCAGGGTTACCACAGTTTATTGCTGCATGTAAAAATAAAATGAGACAAGCTATAATTATCAAAAATCTTTAATAATTCTTTTGTTGCACTTGTCATTTATAGCATGAAGATAAGAATCTACTACACAACTCTGCAGAATAACAAGTTTCATTAACTTTGGAATCCAATTCTCAAACTTCTTCAATGTGGTTAATAGAACATATTTGCTTATTGCAAGAGTGTTTGAACTTGTTTAGTATTGGTAACCACACAAAACCAACTCTACTGGATAGGACATTTCATTCTTACGCCTGATACTAGGTTCTTGAAGCAATTGCCCTACTTAGAACTCATTTGCAGCAAGAGACGTATTTGCCTAAAGGTTGACAACACTGCATCCCTGAAGAGGTCAAAAATTTCTACTGACTCCTCTTGGAAGTCCTGGCTTGTGACCAAACACATTGGAAGAAGGGTAATTTTAGAAAACATGGATGCAGACAGAATTTATCAGGAACACACAAAGGTGATGTTGAGGTTTCGGAAGGCATCCCCCAAAACCTCCAAACAGCATCTGCTCTTAAATATAGCAGAATATGCATAGAACTTATTGGACTTAATAGCCATCTCAGAATCCATTGACTCCGAGTGAAGCAAGTCATACTTGATCACCAGGGATAATTAAAGAAGAATGAATTAAAATACAGAAGTGAGAGAATCACTTAATGATCTCGGTTTCTCCTTAGCATCAAAACCATTGGTATGTTTCTCCATATTTTTGTCACCTCTTTAAAAACCATTGCTTTCATTCAAATTAGATCTGCAACTATGTACTGCACTAACACAATGAATTCAGTAGAATGAAGATACTGATCTAATTGGAGCACACAATGGGAATGGAAAAGAAAGGGAATGGAGTAAATGCCTGGTTTAATTATAGACCATTAATATTTCCTGCACATTTTTTACCTGTCACTTTCACTTCCTTGGTTTCCCACTGCAAAAATGGCAAACACTATCACATAGAACAACATCTTAGCACCGCCTAAACTGCCCATCCTAAATTAAAACTCAGTTCCATGTTTCAATGCCAACATTTTCAGAAAGGCAGACAATTAAATTCTCGAACTAAGAACTTATTTGATGAAAAGCTATTTCTCAATTTTTTTTTGCCTTTAAGAAATTATGTTGAATACATTTACTGAACAGCTGTTATCTCCTATTCCATGGAGACTTAACTCCAAACTCAAGGATGGACAAATGCTAAAAGGAAGGAAACTTAGATGTGAATGAAAGTTCCAAGAAAATTCACTGAGATATTGTCTGGTAGGATGAGCAGGTCACATTACAAAAGAAAGAAATAGAACGTACGTTCGCAAGATGGAACCTTGCCATCCCAACCCTCAGTTGTACATTGCCGATAATCTCTACCCAGTATTGAGTATCTAGAAAGAAAAACAAAATACCTGTCATCAGTTACTTAAAGGTTAAATAGGAAAATATAAGAATGTGCTGACCAGATAAGAATTGAAGCTCCATAGAGGAAAATTACATTAAATTATTTTTTAAAAGCTGTTAATAAAAAAAACTTAAATCAAACACTTTCCAAATTATTGTCCATCTACCAAATTTGTATCCCAGTCACTTAACTTATCAACATCCCTTCACAGAATAGTGAAGAGAGCAGGCTTACTCATTGCTATCATGGAGAGTTCTTATCAGAAATGTGAAGATCCGTAGATGGATGGTTACCTAAAATTGTCTAGATCAGAAAGTCAAAAGAATGTAATAATTCATTTACTGAAACTCACCCAATATCACAATAAAAATGAACCGTATTTCCAAATGTTTTATTTGGAGCACTGTAATATCCATTTAGGATCTCTCCAGGGTAACCACATGTTATTGCTACAGAGGAAATATGAGAAATGTAGTTCTGTTACAATACACCAAAATCTGTACACTCTTCTCTTCATTTTGTTTTGCAGATATTTAAAATGATGATGAACAGACACAATAAAATTGCCAATTATAACAAATTAGCCTGATTTTGAACTCATTTTTCAAAATGATGGCAATACAATGCAAGCCTTCCTCTCAATTTGCAATACCTTACACTAGGTCTCAGTCTGATTTCAATAACACAACGAGGTGACCTATACCATCTTTGGGAGGTCATGTTGCAGCTGTACAGGACATTGGTTAGACCACTGTTGGAATATTGCATGCAATTCTGGTCTCCTTCCTATCAGAAAGATGTTGTGAAACTTGAAAGGGTTCAGGAAAGATTTACAAGGATGTTGCCAGGGTTGGAGGATTTGAGATATAGGGAGAGGCTGAACAGGCTGGGGCTGTTTTCCCTGGTTCGTCGGAGGTTGAGGGTGACCTTATAGAGGTTTACAAAATTATGAGAGGCATGGATAGGGTAAATAGGCAAAGTCTTTTCCCTGGAGTCGGGGAGTCCAGAAATAGACGGTATAGGTTTAGGGTGAGAGGGGCAAGATATAAAAGAGACTTAAGGGGCAACTTTTCCATGCAGAGGGTGCTATGTGTATGGAATGAGCTACAAGAGGAAGTGGTGGAGGTTAGTACAATTGTAACATTTAAGAGGTATTTGGATAGGTATATGAATAGGAAGGGTTTGGAGGGATATGAGCCAGGTGCTGCAGGTGGGACTAGATTGGGTTGGGATACCTGGTCAGCATGGACGGGTTGGACTGAAGGGTCTGTTTACATGCTGTACATCTCTATGACTCTACCTTCAGCTACTTATTGAATGGTGAGAGATTACAAGTTTTAGGTATTTTAAGTGTCACTGAAAACCCAGGCAAAGATGCAAAATGAAATCAATGTGAATTTATTTGTTCATTTAGGGAATGTGGCTTTCATTGGCTGGGACAACATTCATTGCCCATCCCTAATCATCCTGGAGAAGAAGGTGGAAAACCATATGGTCTTTTTGAATGACTGTAGTAGATTTTGTGCAGATACACTTACAATGCTGTTAAGGAGGAAGTTCCAGGATTCTGACTGTGCTAGCAAGGGATGATATGGCTGGGATTTGAAATGTACTGTCTAAGGAGCCTTGATGAATTTCACAGTAACAACTTCATGAACCCCTATCTTGGTTATCTTGCCTATACCTTGTGTGACATGCTATAATATGCTTTTTGAAAATCCATGTATTCTTCATTGACTAGAAGCCAGATATTTACCCCAATAGATACATCTTCCCAAACTCTGAAAATATATTCAAAATAGGATTACCATTTAGAAAAACTGTGTTGACTTGTTCTCATCACATTATGACTTTCTCAGTGCGTTGTTAAGTCATCCTTAAAAATTTCAGCATTTTACCAATAGACTAAATGACTCACAGTTCACAATTTTCTCTCTCTCTCCTTCCTTGAACTGACATGCAAAACTAGTGATGAAATGATGTCAAACTCTCCAATACACCTCGAAAATCATGGATTTCCATTTCCAGAGCATCATCGCCACTATCATCCGCCATTCTTGTCACTCATTAATATCTATTTCTACTACTTAAGTATCAATTGATGCAACAGTTTTGGCAACTTTAACACAATTAAATCTGTCAGGCACAGACATCATAGTTTCTTTAAATGGAATGGAAGAGGAAGAGAAGAGATTTGGGGAATGATTAAAGTATGGATCATGAACATTGACTCAACTTTTCCTTTCCTACAGATCTCCCATGCCTTAAACACAATTTGCTGCCAAGTCACACTCCACTAACATTAAAAACTCATTAATGTCTCATCATATGCCAAAAGCCATGTTCTTGATCCAACGTTATTATTTGAACTCCAGCAGAAGAGTAAAATCTTCTGGAAAGAGCAGGGTTGATTTAACAAATGGTCATTTCTCATTTCCTCATTTTGTTCCTTTAAAATGCAATGTTGATTAAAGCATTCAACAGATGTTTCTTCCCATTACAATAAATCAGAATTCCAAATGTCAAAATAGTGTAGGGAAGAAAATTTGGATGCCAATCGACCCTGAAAGTGATGCATTGAAGTGAGTCAATCAATGAGCATTAGCAAGAAGGTAATCACTTTACAAAACAGTGAAATATAACTTACGTTCACAGGATGGGACATCACCATCCCACCCCTCAGCTGTGCATTGAAGATAAGTTCTACCCACCAACTCGTATCTAGAAAAAGAGAAACAAACCATTTGTTTTAGGAACTGGAAAGCTAATTTGAATTTTTAGTTGATTGACCAAGGTAGAATTCTAAAGGTCCAAAGAAAAATAAACCTATCAAAATTTCATTAAACTTTATAAAATATAAAACATGGTACTACGTCCACAAATTCATGAAGGAAACAAATACACTTGAGTTGATAAAAAATTGCTCTGATTATATATAAATTACAATGCACAGGAGAGATATTGATGCACTTAGCTCTCTTTAGAGCTGATTTAATCATTTATGAGGAACCAGCAAACACAAATATCCAATGTTGATCTTAGATAATGGACCAGGGATCATTAGTATAGTCAGTACTTCGATCTTTGCATTAATATAGCAACCCCGGCAATAACATCATAGAAACATTGTAGCAATATCAATTTTTGAAGAAGAATAGTGAATTCAATGCTAAACTAGAATAGTCACTCAGAGCTCTCATTCTGAGTCAGCATCAGAAATGTCATGCATGAGAGATGACTGTCTGAAGTTGTCTTAATCATAGCATTAAAATAGTACTGTCCATCACCAAAATCTGTTCAGTAATTTATGGATTGAATACTCACCCAAAGTCACAATAAAAAATAATTTTATTTCCAAGTGTCTCATTTGCCTCCTTGTAATGTCCATTCAGAATTTTCCCAGGGTTACCACAACTTATGGCTGCATGGAAAATGAAATGAGAAGAGAGAAATGCAACATAACTCCAAAACCTCTGCCTTGTGGACATCTCTGATTTCACCAGTATTTATTAGCTAACTTTTTAGCTTCCTGGTGTAACATCTTTTTAACCTTCCCAGTTTCCATTTATTGAATTAAAATTTCACCATTTGCCACAATGGGATTCAAATTCATGATTTTGTTTCTGATTTCTAATTCTGCAGTTCTTTAGTTCTTTTTTAACTTCCAAAAACAGTTGCGAGAATGCCAGTCAGCTGCAAAGTTCCAAAGCTGACTGGTTGTAAGCTTGGTCTTGGTTCTCTTGGATTAGATCCTAATTATAATAAATTCAGTAAAATCTAGTAACCCACAATGATCATTCTCCCTCATCTCCCACACACATCCCATCCTCCAACCACGACAAACTATGTCATCCATCTATCCTGCAATTCCCTCCTACCCTCCATGGCAACCAATGCCCATACTCATGACCTCATGGCCTCCTCAAAATGTCCATGTTAAATCATATCACTCCATGCATTCCCATGTTCCTTTATAGCTCCTATGTTAACTTCCCCTCGAAGATTGGTGAGGGGAAGTGAAGCCTGCCATACACTTCCCCTCACCAATCTTTGCCCATATATCTCCATGCCAACATACCCACTATCTTCAGGGACTTCAAGAGGCATGCTGAGATGAAGTTAAATAAAATCCTAAGTACAGATTCTTCCAAGTCTACCTCCTAGATCTCCTACAGATGAACTAACAATTCCTGTTGATTTGAAATATAAATTTGATAAATTTGAGTAACCCGAAGCCTCCACCATATTGTCATGGGTTCAGGAATGATTCAATTCAATTCAATGTGAATTAAAGCAAAAAATATTTTTGTCTTATCCCAAAAGGATAGAATTCAAAGTTATATGGTGTCATACTATTGTATGGAATAAAACTAGGACATAAACTAACACTGTACTATAATTTATTGAAAGTGGATCAATCATTTGGTGCAGATATGCAGGCCAGTTACTTTACCAATCAGGGAAATATAACTTACATTCACAGGATGGAACCTCACCATCCCAACCCTCTGGTGTACATTTCCGATAACCATTACCCAGCATTGTGTACCTAGTAAAATAAAACCACCTGTTATCATTGTTCTTCTGGATAACTGACAAAATATTCCAGTTTACTAACCAAGCATGAATTCCAAGGTCAAAAGAGGAAAAGTCTATTAAAATAACAAGAAACTATTTTTAAAACATCAAGCAATCAACTAAAAGGTGAACATTTTCCCAAATGTTACTCTATTTGCCAAATGTTTGCCAAGTCACATCACATTTTATATTCCTTTACAAAATTAAGTTAATCAAGTAATGAAAGAATCAGCCTTACTCTGAATGACATGAAGTGACATGATCAGAAATATCAAGATCAAGATACAGACAGGCATCAAAATTGCTTTCATCACAACATTAAAGTAATACAATCTATTAATAATTTATCTACTGAATACTCACCCACTATCACAATAAAAGGTAGCTTTATGTCCAACTGTCTTATTTGGTGCATTATAATATCCATTCAATATCTCACCAGGGTTGCCACAGGTTATTGCTGAACATAAAATAAAATGACAACAGGTAGAAATGTAACAAACCTTCAAAATCTGCAAGTTTCTTTCATTTCACAGATACTTAGCATGAAGATGAATAGCTACAAAAAACCTGTCCACAATACCAAGTTATTCTTACTTAGTAAATTAATTTTCACAATTGGAGGATTTTCACTTAGTTCACAAAACTTTGAAACAACAGGGCCTTTGCTTCAGTCGCACTATGCATGAACCAGCATCAATCTTCACTAACTTACTTACTAAATGGTGACAAACAAAGAGACAAGGAGGAACAGAGGTATACATGTGTCTATGAACATTATTCACTGTCATAAAGTTTATTCAAAAACATTAATTTAAACTTTTCCATTATTTCAAGGGCATGGGATCACAAAAATGAGGAAATATCTTCAAAGGTTCACATCCACCTCAAAAACTTACTTACTTCCAGTTTCACAGTATTACCTGTTTTGCCTCAGTATTACCTGATTTGCACCACCAAACCTTACACCTTTTTTGTTGAGTTGCTTCAATAAAGTCTTTTAATTTCACTCAAATGTCAATTAATGTAACTTGCCCTTTGGTTGCAAGAAGACAACTAATTCAGTGTGGTAAAGTCATAGTAGAATCTTCAAATAAGGATGGAAGAAAATGTTAATGGACTAGGAACACTGATTATACTTTGCCTTTGGCTTCCACTTTCTTCCCCTGAAATCCCAAAGTCCCTCCAACCACTGTCTATCAGCTTGTACCCCATTAACATTAGTAGCTTTGAACTTCTCATTTCACACCAGAACTCAACTCCTAATTCCAACACTATCATTTGAGCTAGAACAAAAGAGTAAAGTCTTTAGAGGGAGCAGGATTGATTTGCTGGCTGGTCATTTCTCATTTCACACACTATATACTTTAATATGCAACACTGAATAAAGCTTTGAGCTAATGTTCTCTCCCATTCCAGGAAATCATAACTCCAATCTACAAGATGTCAGACCACTGAAGGGAAGAAAGTTTGGATACCAACCAACACTACAAAAAAATTCATTGGAAGCAGGCCAAATCAGTTAGCACTGACCAGCAGATCAGTTGCTTTATAAAGGAAGGAAATATAACTTACGTTCACAGGATGGAACGTCATCATCCCAACCCTCAGCTGTACACTGTTGATAATCTCTACCCACTATCTTGTATCTAGAAAACGAGAAGCAAACACTTGTATCATTAACTGTAGGTCACTTTGATAATATTCATTCACTGACTAAATGTAAAAGGTCCAAAGACATAAAAATCTACCTAAATAGCAACAAACTTGGAAACATCTTTAAAAATGGGATGAGATCCACAGATTAATGAATGAATCAGATACAGTTTTGTTTTTGCTAAAATAATAAGGGCTGGTCAGACTTGATCAAGCGACAGTGCACAGGAGAAATATTAATGTGTCTAGCTTATTTTAGAGCTGATGTACAATATAAGTTAATCTGTTGAGAAACCAGAAGACTCTGATGTCCAGTGTTGATTTCAGATTATTCATTTAGGGACCTTTAACACATTCATCATTTCCAACTGCACAATAATATTCCAAATAGCTCTTATTTTCAAAATTCTCAATTCAACACTAAACTGGAAAATCCAATCACAGCCCATATACTCAACTCCTATCAGAAATGTCATGCACCAGAGATGGCAATCTGAATTTGTTATAATTATAGCATTAAAATAATAGACTTCCAACAAAATAATTTCACTAATTTATTGACTGAACACTCACCCAAAGTCACAATAATAAAACACTTTATTTCCAACTGTATCATTTGGTGTCTGATAATATCCATTCAGAATCTCCCGAGGGTTACCACAGGTTATTGCTGCACAGGAAATACAATAAGATAATGTTGATTCTTGAGCCTCAGGTGAATGGTTAAAGTGTCTTAGTGAGCTCTACATATTGTAGGCTTTTTCAATCAGGCAGTTTGATGATTGAACTAAAAGTAAATGACACCATAAAAAAGGATTGCAGGATCAGGGAGATCTGGTAATATTTATACACGTCTTAGGAAATGTTATGACAAGGTGAAGATCTTTGCGATGCACTAAACCAAACTCTCAAAGCAACCTGGTGGAAGTTTATAAAATAATAAAGGGTATAATAGAGTTAATGGTGGTTGTCTTTTCCATAGGATGGGGACTTTCAAGACAAGGGAACATATTCTTAACGTGCGAGAAGAGAGTTTTAAAAAAGACATGAGGGACAATGATTTTTACACAATGTGGTTTGCATGTGGAATGAACGTCCTAAGGAAGTGGTGACTGTGGGTACAATTACAAATGTTTAAAAGACGTTTGATTACTTATATGAATAGGAAAAGTCTGGAGGGATATGGGCCAGGAGCAGACAGGTGGGAATAGTTTAGTTTGGCATTATGTTTGGCATGGACTGAAGGGTATGTTTCCATGCTTTATGACTCTATTACTTATTAGCTTGAAACAAAACTCCAAACTCAACAACAAACTCTTTCACTGAAATATTTAACACAAACATGAATAGCACAATGATATTGACAACAAAATCCGGTTATCCCAAATTATAAATTCCATTTTCAGGAATATGGCAATACAAAATGAAAACATTTTCTTGATCTGTAAAACCTCAGAATAACAAGCTGCTGTCCATCTGCAAAACAATATAAACAGACCTGCACCAATCTTCAACAGCAAATCATCATTATATATATTACGTATCCATTTTTTTGAGCCAATGCTAAGCAGCAGAACATTGCTGGAAGTGTCTCTATAATTGATAGCTGCTGCCATTCATGCACCAGGACCCAGAAAAAGGATTTCATTTGAATCTGAGGACATGATGATGTGAATAGGGGTTGGAACGGTGATGTGTGGGATTAGTCACTAGAGAATTGTGTGCAGTGAGTCACAAGGAAGGGCATTGAAATTGCTTTCAATGGGCTTCCCTTCTTACACTGGGCCCCATGACTGGCCATTGTGTGGCTGACAATGAGGGAATGCCATAACAAGACTGCAGCATTTGAGTCAAGGGAGAGTCACACACGTCCCATTCAATCTGAGGCTCAAATGACATCTGATGGGCTCAGGAATAATTGCTCTCAAGTTTTTCAATCCACAACTCTATCAGTCTTCTGCTTTGACCATCTCACAGCAGACACCTTTGCCCGGCCCAGACCAATGAAATTCTCCAATTCCACAATTGAGAATTCATGGGGATGGCTGTTAGGACTGACCCCTGGGCCCAGCTGTTAACACTCCCTCCTTTCCCCAGATATAGCTGACAACAATCCATAAAGTCCCCTGATGGCAAACCCTAGATGTGCCCCACAATACTCAAATCTGGTTGACACCAGACAAAGGAATGAGAATTCAGACCCCTACCCTCTGTATAATTTAAACATGGATAATTAGCATTGATTGGATAATTTCCTGTGCCTTTAATTTCTATGGACCCAAATTGCTAATTCCAAATGCAACTAAAATGAGTACCTCCTAAGTTTTCTTTCACCCACCAAAATTCAGTTTTTTACTCCAAATTAACATGGTGATCAGGTAGAAAAATATATTCTTCTGGAAAAAGTAGGGACGATTTGATAACTGGTCATTGCTTAGGATACCTGCAATGATTTTTCTAAATGTAATGTGAATGAAAAAGCAATGAATACTTTTTTTTCCCTCTGATTCAAAGAAATAAATCCAGGTTTAAGAATGTCAAAACAGTGTAAGAAAAAAAATTTGGTCATGAGCCATGATGACTCACTGTAACTAATTCAATCATTTTTTTTTCAGACATGCAGCCCAGTCACTTTACAAAATAGAGAAATATAAAAAGGAAACATAACTTACATTCACAGGATGGAACCGTACCATCCCAACCATCAGCTGTACACTGTCGATAATTTCTGCCAATTATTTTGTATCTAAAAAAAAATGGCAAGCCACTGGTCATCTGACATGAAGATTAACTGAAAAAAAAGTGTCATTATCTATGTAGGAGTTCTGAGGATCATGAAAGAAAAATCTATTCAACTGTCAACAAAGAAAAATAAATCAAACAATGCTCCAGGGTAACAGAACAATGAAATAGGAATCAAATGCAGCTGCATTTCTGTTTAAAAAAAACTTCATAAAAGTACAGTGCAAATGCAAAACATTAACACAGTGTGGACTCGAAATGAGGCCCACCGACAACTCGTGACCTCAAGGTGAAGCCCTGTGCAGACCTATCTGCTTTGAAAGATTATAATGCTAACTTTTAATATTATTCCTATATTTTTCTAATTTACACCTAAGATTTTGCACCTAAGCATTTTTGTACCAAAATTGGCACCCGAAATGGCAACTTTGTACACTTTCCAGTGTACTCCTGTATCTCTGTACTTGAGTACATGTGACAATAAAACCTAATTCTAATTCTAATTCAATGTCCTGCTGACTCTAACATAAGTTAAACATTTTGTAGAAATATCATCAAAGGACATTTGGTTCGTGGCCTGGCTTATGGATGTTCCTACTGATAATAGATCTAACAGTTCTATTTTCACATTAAAATTAAAATTCCAACACTAACAATTTCCACCTTGACAATTACCAATGGTTTTGTTTACCTTGATGTTTGAACCCATAGGAAGGAAGCCTCGCTAAGAGTTAATATGAAGAGCTTCCATGAGAAATGCAACGAATGAGGTCATCAAACACTGTCTCAATTACTACTTTACAATAGCACAGTGCTTCATTAAAATCATTCAGTGAGTTATACCCTGAAGACTCACCCAATGTCACAATAAAAAGTAGCATTACTTCCAACTGTCCATTTTGATACTTTATAATATCCATGCAGAATTGAACCAGGGTTTCCGCAGTTTATTGCTAGTTCACAGGTTGGGACATCACCATCCCATCCCTCAGCTGTACATTGCCGATAAGCTCCACCCACCATCTTGTATCTAGAAAAAGAGAAACAAACCATTTGGCAATTCTAGTACTCTGATCAAGTTAGACTTCCAAAGGATCAAAGAGAAATGAATACATCAAAATAGCAATAACTTCATAAAACATAAAATAGGGGACTAGGTCTGCAGATGCATCAATTTGATTTGATAAAGAAAAGTTATACTCTGACCATATATAAGTTATATTGATAACTCTATCTCTCTTTAAGGCTCATTTACAATACAAAGGTCTGTACTATGAAGAACGAGCAGACACAAATGTCCAATGTTGATCTCAGATAATGTATCCAGGGATCATTAATGGATTCAGTATTTCCTTCATTGCAATAGTATAGCTATTCCAACAACAATAACATAGAAACATCATATAATGTGTACAGCACTGATGCTGAGTTATCATCACAAATGTCATGCCTGAGAGATGGCTATCTGAAGTTCTCAAAATTACAGAATTAAAGCAACAGTGTCGATCACTAATATTTGTTCAGTAATTTATTTACAGAATACTCACTCAAAGTCACAATAAAAAATAACTTTATTTGGAATTGTTTCATTTAAAACCTTATAATGCCCATTCAGAATCGCTCCAGGGTGACCACAGGTTATTGCTGCACAGAAAATACAATGAAAGATAGAAACATTACAAAACTCCAAAACCTCCATCAGCTCCTTTCATTTAATTCACAAGAATATGAATGCAATGAAACTCCACGCAACCTCAAGAATTCAGTTTTCATTATTCCAGCAATAAAATGGCTAGATTTGCTCTTAATCTGCTTTATCTCACAATAACAGGACACTATCTGTTTACAAAACAACAAAATCGAATTGCATCAGTTTTCACCAGCAATCCCAAGTCAAAATGTTAGCAAACCATCCATTTATGACATAGGCTGACCATGTTCTATTATCAGCCATAAAATGAGGTGTGGTAGCTGTTGAAGCTGTTGATACTTTAAGGTCCGCTCCAGGGATGTTTGCTAGATCCAAAACTTGGCTATATACCCATGGTATACAATAGTTAATTGGAAATGACTCAGACATTTTGTACAGACACGCAGGTCAGTTACTTTACAAAACAGGGAAATATCACTTACATTCACATGATGGAATCTCGCCATCCCAACCCTCAGTTGTACATTGTCGATAATTTCTGCCAATAATTTTGTATCTACAAGAAAAACAGAGCCACTTTTGTTCAGACATGAAAAGTCACTGAAAAAGTGTGCCAGCGCACTGACAAGGTAAAAAAATCGAAGTTTCACAGAGTAAACATTATTTAACAAACTACTTATAAAAACAATACAAAACTGCAGAACATTCAAAATGAATGAAATGCTGTTGCAGTGTAGCTTAAACTAAAATTGCTCCTTGAACACGATATTGAGTACAGGGCAGAGGAGAAACATTGAAGAATAAAGCTCACTTTGCACTGACATCTGGTATACAGTAGTTTAAAACTTTTGAAGATCCAGCAGATATGAACACCACTTTTGAAATCAGATTATGAAATTTGTCAAATGAACTGTTCCGTCTGTGCATTAATATTTCTATTGCACCACTATTGTCCCATACCTTGATCAGTACAATTGATTTATTTTTTACATTGCTGGTGGAACACTAAAACAAAAGCCTCCCTCCCTGTTAACATGAAAGGATTTCATCAGAAAAATGATGAAGATTTGATCATTTGAAATCATCTAAATTATAAATTTACAATAAAGCAAAGAACAATTAAAATTACTCAACATATTTTGAATACTCACCCAATGTCACAATAAAAGGTAATATTACTTCCAACTGTCCAATTTGATGCTTTATAATATCCATTTGGAAGTGAACCTGGGTTACCACAGTTTATTGCTATAAAGGAAACAAAACATGAAAAGTTAGAAATGTTATAAGAACCCAAAGCCCAGAAATAATTTATCATTGTCAGTCACAGATATTTTTCATGAAGATGTAATAGTACACAATTGTAGACAATGACATTTCTATAAATTTGGTATTCATTTTCTGAATTCTTGCATTTCTAATACAAGATTTCCTCTAATTCTCTATTCTTGACTGAAACTAGTCTCTGTGTTGAACATCATGAATCATGACAAGAAATCCAAAAACAACATGGTCAGCTTTACTCTTAGGAAAGAGGTCCTCAACATCAATGGATGAACCAATGGAAAGCCCACATCACATCCACATGCAGAGAGCCCAATCTGATTTAAGGGCCCTCAGGCATAGGTGGCCAATGTGGGCCTTTCATGCTATTAAAGCCAGAGGTGGCTCTCCATTGCTGGCAGCACTACCAGTATCTTATGACATTATGAATGGTGACTGCTGATATTAATGCTCCAAGTCCCAAGAAAGACATCTCTACTGCATGGCGAACACAGGAGACAGGGCCCAGGGCAGTGGTCCCTGGAAATGTATAAAATGCAAGGCAGAGGTTGGCAAAATGCTGGAGCAAATGATACTTGGACGTCAACCAACATTATAGGATAACTCATTGACAACAGCTCAATGAATTGCTACAAGCAAGAACATTACTTTACAAAAGAGGGAAATCTGACTTACGTTCACAAGATGGAACGTTCCCAACCCATCCCTCAGCTGTACATTGTCGATAGTCTCTGCCTACCATCTTGTATCTAAGAAAAGGGGAAGAAAATCAATGCATCTGAATGGTAATTTGGAAAGTTGTACAACTTGCAGACCTGATAAGAAGTTAAAGGTCCATAGAATAAACTTATGTCCAGCTGTCAACAAACGTTATACATTAAAAGGCAATGTGAGAATAGCTTAGCAAAAAAATTAATTTGTAATCAAATGGTATTGCACTGTAGCTAAAAATTATGCTGATCAGATGTCATCTAAAACATACATTACAGGAGGAACTCTATGTGGCAGCTCACCATGACAATAATTACAATATAAGCTCAGCATTTTGAGGGATACAACAGATAAAAAGTCATTTAGTATTGACCTTGGTGTATGGATCTAGGCATCACCAACATATATAATGTTTCTATCTGTCTATAGTCATTTCAAATCCATGCAGCAGCATCCCTGATCTTGATGTGCATAAAGACATTTTAAAAACAAATACCCTGCTTGGCATTGAATTGAAAGCCTGACTCATACTCACATGGTAAACACTTGCCAGGAATGCAAATGAAAAATAGTATAATCACAAAAAAATTGAGTGATAATATACTATAATAGCGACATTTCAGCAAAATTATTCATCAATTCACTGAGCACATACTCACCCAACATCACAATGAAAGGTCACTTTATTTCCAACTGTGTCATTTGAGGCTATGTAATATCCATTCTGAATTTCACCAGGGTTACCACAGTTTATTGCTACACAGAAATTGAAAATGAAGAAGGTAGGAATTTTACAAAACTCTAACATCTCCAATAATTCTGTCATTGCAATTGCATCTTGCAGATGAAAGATACTATACAACAATGTGATTACTTAATAAAGCATATTATTTGAAGTTTAGAATCCAATTCCCATAAGTTTTTGAAATGGTCAATAGAATGCAATATTTTAATTGTAGGGAGTTAGAACTTGACCAGTATCAAGGTTTTAATCACACAATTGATGTATAGGACATGTCTTTCTTATATCAGACTCCTGAACCAACTGCTCTCCTTGGAAATCATTTATGACAGGAGTCTCTCAGGTGGAGAACAAATATGTTTTAAGATTGTGCTCAAAGCATCTCTGAGGGCTTCAGCATCACTCATCACCTCTACCTCTTGACAGACCCTAACTTGTGTTATGACATGGGTAAACCACCCTGCTTCATTTAAAAACAGCAACACAGAAAAGGTTTATCCCATGCAGTAACCTGTAAAAATTCAAGTGGCCAAGAACTTTTTAAAGTAAAAATTAACAACTTTATTTCATAAAGTATAAAGAGGATAATTAACTAACAACTACTTACAACTCCTTACTCTAACCTATCTGTTACCTTCTGTCCTAAAATATTAGTCCAATAAAACTCCCGATTACGATTTACAGGAAAATTCAAATTTTTAAACCAGCCAGCTGTCGAATCTTCTCTTCATCTTTATTGGTAGATTGGCTCTCCAGGTCAGTGTTGGGCTTTTTCTCTGTGCAAACTACTTCTATAGACAGGTACCTCGCAGACAGTTCTGACGAGCAGTCTATAGCTGTTGGACTCATGGCAGTTCTTCTCCCAACTGTTCAATTTTCCCCATCTTATACCCTAAAGCATCAGATTCTGGCATTGGCATTTAAGATTGTCAATATACTGAATTCAAACTTTATTGAAATTTGGTATTTTTCGGGGTATAATTTGAACTGATTGGCCTAATTCGAATATGTTTTGTCATTTCCAGGCAACCCGCTACCCCAGTAGCTGGAGCACATGTTACATTGTGTCTTATTGAGAACACTTGGTGCTGTCACTGCTAGTTTTTACTCTCTTAAAGGTATCATACACCCACATCTTCATACCACTTGTGACTCAATAAATGGGGAAGATTCATTCAAAGAAACATTGAACATAGAAACAGAAACAACAGTGGTAATGTTGAGATCTCTGTGAAAGTACTCAACTCTCCAATAACTCATTTACCTGATCATTCAAACACTGCCTGCTTCAAATGTAGCAGAATTTGAAAATCACACATTAGACTTCATAGCAATCTAAGAACCCATTGTAACAGAATGGAAGCATGTGCAGCACTAACACAACTAATTCCAAAAGATGCAGATACTATTCTTGTTGCACCATAAGTTGGAAATGGAAAAGGAAGATAATGGAGTATGAATTCAAGTTTCATTATAAACCATTAATATTGTCCGCACTTTTCCTTTACATGTCATTTTCACTTCTTGAATTTCCAATTATGTGCTTTGCAGTTACTGTAAAGACCTCCTAAACAAAGAAACCCACAGCAAAATCCAACTTTATACTTCAACATTAATTTTTCATGAGGGCAGGCAAGTATATTCCTTAGCAAAACAAACTGATTTGGCTAATGACCATTTCTCAAATCACACTTCAGTTCTCTTAACATGCACTGTTTAATAAAATCATTTATCAGCTGTGCGTTCCTATTCCATAATGATAGAACTCCACGATGGACAAATACAAGGAAGAAAACATGGAATTGAATCAAAGCCCCAGCAGTGTATTGGGAGTGGCTTGATTATTTTACAGAGATATTAGTTCGTCACTTTACTAAAGAATGTAGTAGAACTTACGTTCACAGGATGGAACTTCACCATCCCAGCCCTCAGTTGTACATTTCCGATGATTGTCACCCAGCATTGTGAATCTAGTAAAAATAAAACCACCCATTGTCAAACATCATCAGGATAATTAGCAAAGTATTACAGTATACTGACCAGGCATGAATTCCAAGGTTCAAAGAAGAAAAATCTATTAAAGTACTAATAATGTGTTTCAAAAAATCAAGCAGTCAAAAGGCAAACATTTTACCAAATTAAACTTTAGCATTAAATTTTTGCCAAGTCATATCGTTTTTTTAAATTTCTTTGAAGTCAATTGAAGTCAATCAAACAATGAAAGACTCAGGCTTATTCTGTGATAACATGAACAGGTATGATCATAAATGTGAAGAACAAGAGATGACAGACATATAAATGGTCTTCATTACGTCATTGAAATAATATAGTCCATCAATGATTTGTATACTCAATACTCACCCAATATCACAATAAAAAATAACTTTGCTTCCAACTGTCTTATTTGGCGCATTATAATATCCATTCAATATCTCACCAGGGCTACCACAGGTTATTGCTGTACACAAAATAAAATGAGAAAAGATTGGAATGTACTAAACCTCCAAACACTCCAACAGCTTCTTTCATTTCAACTCACAGATACTAAGCATGAAGATGTGTAGCTGCAACAAAACCTGTCCACAATGCAAGCTACTCTAACTTGGAACATTTATTTTCAAAGTTAGAACACAATTGGATGACTTCTGCTGAGTCCACATTTCCTCAAAACAATGGGTACCTTTGCTTCAATAGCTCTAGTATTGATCAGCATCAATCTTCACTTACTAACTAAATGGTGACAGATAAGGAGACATTGAGAAGCAGAGGTGTACATGTGTCTATGTACGTTAGTCACTGAAAACTAATGCAGCATTATAAAATAGATTCAAAACTGTTAATTCAATAGTCTCCATTATTTCAAGGGTATGGGAATGCAAGAATGAGGAAATAACTTCCAAGATTCTAGTTCATCCAAACGATCATTTATTTCCACTTCCACAGTATTACCTGTTTTGCCTCAGCACGGGAACGACCCAATTTTAACACCATTTTTACTTATGTTCCCTCAGTAAATCTATTATTTTCACTCAAATGTCAATTAATGCAACTTTCTCATTTGTAGCCATGAGGCAATTAATTCAGTTGGGTAAAGTCACACTCTGATATTTAAACAAGAATGGAAGATAAATAAAATGGACAATGAAAATTGATTACACTTTGTCTTTGGCTTCTACTTGCTTTTTCTCAGTTCCCCACTGCCCAGGCAAGTATTTGCATCATTGATATCCACAGGTGAGATGCCAGAAGACTGGAAGTTGGCTAACATGATGCCACAATTTAAGAAAGGTGGTAAGGAAAAGACAGGGAACTGTAGATAGGTGGCCTGGCATCAGTAGTGGGCAAGTTTTGGCAGGAATCTTGAGGGACAGGAATTACATGTATTTGGAAAGGCAAGGACTGATTAGGGAAAGTCAACATCATTCTGAACTTGGGAAATCATGTCACACTAACTTGTGTGAGTTATTCGAAGAAGTAATGAAGAGGATTGATGAGGGCAGAGCAGTGGACGTGATCTATATGATCTTCAGTAAGGTTTTTAATATGTTTCCTCGTAAGTAGACTCACATGGAATACAGAAAGAACTTGCCATTTGGATACAGAACTGGCTCAAAGGTCCAAAAGAGATGGCGGTGGTGGAATTCTGCTGTTCAGACTGGAGGCCTGTGACCAGCAATGTGCTACAAAGATAGGTGCTGAGTCCATTGCTTTTTGTCATTTATATAAATGATTTGGATGTGAACATAAGAGATGTGGTTGGTAAGTTTCAGATGACACCAAAACTGGAGGTCTAGTGGACAGCCAAGAAGGTTAGCTCAGAGTACAATAGAATCTTGATCAGATGGGCTAATGGGCTGAGGACTGGCAGATGGAGTTTAATTTAGATCAATGTGAAGTGCTGCACTTTGCAAAGAAAAATCACGACAGGACTTGTATATTTAATGGTAAGGTCCAGGGAGTGTTCCTAAACAAAAAGATCTTGGAGTGCAGGTGCATAGTTCCCTGAAAGTGGAGCCACATGTAGACAGGATAATGTAGGAGGCGTTTGATATGCTTACTTTCATTGGTCAGTGCATTGAGTATAGGAGCTGGGAGGTCATGTTGTCACTGTATAGGATTTTGGTTCAGCCACGTTTGGAATGCTGCATTCAGTTCTGGTCTCCCTGCTATAGGAAGGATGTTGTGAAACTTGAACGGGTTCAGAAAATATGTACAAAGATGTTGCTGAGGTTGGAGGGTTTGAGCTATAGGGAGAGTCTGAATAGGCTGGGGATATTTTCCCTGGAGCGATGGAGGCTGAGGGGTGACCTTGCCGAAGTTATAGCCAAGGTGTTTTCCCCAGGATAGGGGAGTCCAGAACTAGAGGGCATATATTTAAGTTGAGACAGGACAGACTTAAAAGGGAACTAAGGAACAATTTTTTCATGTGCAGGGTGGTGCAGTATAGAATTAACTGGCAGTGGAAGTGCTGGAGGCTGGTATAATTATGACATCTATAAGGCATCTGGATGGGTCTATGATTAGGAAGGCTTTTGAGGAATATGGCCCAAATCCTGGCAAATGGGAATAGATTAATTTAAGATATCTGGTCAGCATGGATGAGTTGGACTGAAGCATCTAATTCCATGCTGTACAGCTCTATGATGCAATGACCACTGCCTGTCAGCTTGAGTTCCACTAACATTAGCAGCTTCTAACTTCTCAATTCACACCAAAACTAAACTCCTTGTTCCAACACTATCATTTGTGCTGGGGCAAAACATTAAAGTCTTAAGAAGGAGCAGGATTAATTTGTTGAGTGGTCATTTCTCATTTCACACACCATGTATTTTAAATTGCAATGCGGATTAAAGCATTGAATAGATGTATTTTCCCATGCCAGGAAACCAGATTTCCAAGCTACAGATGCCAAGCTGCTTAAGGGAAGAAAGCTTGCACACCACCAATACTACACAACAATTCCAGAGCGGGGCAATCATTTTACACTGACCAACAAATCAGTCACCTCACAAAACAAGGAAACATAACTTACGTTCACAGGATGGGACATCACCATCCCAACCCTCAGCTGTACACTGTCGATAATCTCTACCCACTCTCTTGAATCTAGAAAAAGAGAAGCAAGCCACTTGGGTCAATAAACTGGAGGTCATTTGGACGATATTTGTTCACTGACTAGATTAAAAGGTCCAAAGCCAATTAAATCATTCTAAATCAAAATAAACTTCAAAACATCTTTAAAAAAATGGGACTAGGTCTGCAGATGAATAAAAGAATTAAATACAGTGTGTCTTTGCTAAATAAATAGGGCTGCTTAGACTGAACATAAATTACAGTGCACAGGATGCCTCGAGCTCACTTTACAGCTGTTTTACTATTTAAACAGTTGAGAAACTAACTGACTCTGATGTCTGGTGTTGATCTCAGATTATGGATCTAGGGGTCATTACTACATTCAGCATTTATAACTGTGCATTAGTACTGCAATGTAAGCTCTAACACCACTGACTTTGGTCAGCATAGCATTTATTTAAAAAATTCTCAATTCTAAACTGGAAGATATCAATCACATTTCACATGCTCAGTCATTGTCAGAAATGTCACTCACAAGAGATATCAGTCTAAATTTGGCATAATTGTAGCATTAAAATAATAGAATTTCAACAAAATCTTCTCAGAAATTTATCATCTGAATACTCACCCAAAGTCACAATAAAAAAATACTTTATTTCCAACAGTCTCATTTGATATCCTATAATGTCCATTCAGAATCTCCCCAGGGTTACCACAGGTTATTGCTGCACAGAAAATACAAATGAGAAAAGCTAGAAACAAATCTCTAAACGCTACAACAGCATTTTTCCCTGAAATATCATTTTTCCCTGAAACATGAATATCATAATGAAATTGACAACAATATCAGGTATCCCAAATTTGGAATACAACTTTCAGAGATATGGCAATACAAAATCAACATTTTTTCTTGAACTGTAAAACCTCAGAAAAACGAGCCATTGTCTGTTTGCAACAGCACTATGAATGGACCTGCACCAATCTTCAGCAGTAATTCAACATCATACATTTTTGATATCTTGCTTCTTGAGCCAGTGATAAGCAGCATTCCATTGCTTAAAATGATATGACGACTGTTGGCAGCTGCCATTCATGCTCCAGGACCCAGCAAAAAGATCTCCACTAAATCCTAGGAGATCAGTGATATGAATGTGGATTGGGATGGGGCATGTGTGGAGTCAATCACCAGAGAGATGTGTGCAGTGAGTCACAAGGAAGGGCCTTGAAGTGGCTTTCAATGGGCTCCCTTCCTTAATGTGGGTCCCATGACTAGATACTGAGTGTCTGAGTATGAGGGAACACCATGACAAGGCTGCAGTATTTGCTGGGATGCCTTCAAGAGTCAAGGGAGTGCCACACACATCCCATTCAATCCCAGTGGCACAACTAACATCTCATGGGCTCAGGGATAATTGCGCTGAAACAGTTCAACTCACAACCTTATAGCCATCTGCATTTCCCCCCCACCACCCAACACAGACACTACGGCCCGGGCCAGACCAATTAAATCCTGATCCCAACATTGAGAATCCATGGGAGTGGCTGACAGCAACAATCCCCACCAGATGATAGCACTCCCCCTTTCTTTTTACACAACTGACAACAATCCACAGATTCACCTGATGGCAAACCAAAGATATACTTACAGCAACCCTCAAATCTGGCTGACACCAGATAAGGCACTGACAATTCAGACCCCTACCTTCTGTACAACGTAGTAAACAGGGATAATTAGCATGCTTGGATCATTTTCTGTACCTTAAATTTCCATGGGCCAAAATGATTAATTTCAAAATGCACCTAAAATGAGCATCACTTAAACTTTCTATCACCTATCGAAACTGAATTCCTAACTCCAAATGAACATGGTACTCAGGTAGTAAAATATATTCTTCTGGCAGAAATGAATGATTTGATAATTGGTCATTCCTCAGTGTGCCTGCAATGTTCTTTTCATATGCAATGTGAATCTAAAAGCAATGAATATATTTTTGTTATGATTCAAAGAAAGCATTCCAAGCTGAAGGATGTCAATCCAATGTAATGAAGAAAATTTGGGCTTGAGCCATGATGACTCATTGGACCTGACTTAATCATTTTGGTGGGGGAGGGTGCATACACCTCAGTGACTTTACAAAATAGAAAAATATAACTTACGTTCACAGGATGAAACCTCACCATCCCAACCATCAGCTGTACACTGTCGATAATCTCTACCACTAATTTTGTATCTAGAAACAAATGGTAAACCATGATCATCAGACACGAAGATTAATGGAAAAATGTGTAACTGGGCAGTATATGTTGGGAGTTCAGCGGCTCATTAAGGAAATATCTGCTCAACAATTAACAAACAAAAATAACTTAAACATTGCACTAGGTTAACAGAACAATGAAATATGAATCAAATGTAGTTGTGTTTCTGTTTTAAAAACACCTTAGACGCACAGTGCTCATACAAAACATTGGCACAGCTGAGACTTGATGTGAGGACCACCACAGACCCGAGGGACTCCCAGAACCAAGGTGAAACCCAGCACAAACTTTCAGCCTGGAGGTCATAAAGTCATAGAGATGTACAGGACGGAAACAGACCCTTCAGTCCAACTCGTCCATGCCGATCAGATATCTTAACCTAATCTAGTCTCATTTGCCAGCACTTGGCCCATATCTCACTAAACCCTTCCTATTCATATACCCATCTAGATGCCCTTTAAAGGCTGCAATTGTATCAGCCTCCACCACTTCCTCTGGCAGCTCATTCCATACTTGTACCACTCTCTGCATGAAAACGTTGCCCCTTATCTTTCCCGTCTCACCCTGAACCTATGCTCTCTAGTTCTGGACTTGCTTACCCTCGGGAAAAGACTTTGTCTATTTATCCTATCCATGTCCTTCATGTTTTTATAAACCTCTATAAAGGTCACCCTTCAGCCTCCGATGCTTCTGGGAAAGCAGCCTCAGCCTATTCAGCCTCTCCCTATAGCTCAAATCCTCCAAACCTGGCAACATCCTTGTAGATCTTTTCTGAACCCTTTCAAGTTTCAGAACATCCTTTTCATGGGGAGGAGACCAGAACTGCACGCAATATTCCAAAAGTGGCCTAACTAATGTGCTGTACAACAGCAACATGACCTCCCAACTCCTCTTCTCAATGCTCTGACCAATAAAGGAAACCATACTAAATGGCTTCTTCAAGCCCAGCACAGACACCTGACCTGGAGGTGCTGACCAGCACAGTGAAGCCCAGAGTGGACCTGTCTGCTCCATCCATTTTTTTTTCTCTCTTGCTCTGCTCCAGAAGGACTGCAATGCTGAACATTTAACTCTGTTGCTTTATTTTTCTAATTTATATGCAAAATTTTGTATCTAGGCACCTTTGTACCTAAGATGGTGCCAAAATGACAACCTTGTTCACTTTCCATTGTACTCAAGTATCCCTATACTTGAATACATGTGACAATACAACCTAATTCTAATTCTAATTAAATTCTCATTCACTGTTGGGCTGTCATCTAATATAAGTGAACCATTTTGTAGGAAAGCAATAAGGAACATTTGGTTTCTGTCTGAGTCTATGAATCTTCTTACCAATAATACGTTTAAAAGTTCTATTTTTGCATCAAAATTCTTCTTCCAAAATTAACATTCCCCACCTTTATCATTACCAATAGCTTTGTTTAACTTGATGGTTGTACCTTAGGATGGAAGCCTCAATCAGAGTTAAGGTGAAGAGCTTCCATGAGAAATGTAATGAATGTGAGATCATCCAACACTGTCTTAGTTCCAACTTTACTATAATACAGTGCTTCACTAAAATCATTTAGTGAGTTATACCCTGAAGACTCACCCAATGTCACAATAAAAAGTAGCATTACTTCCAACTGTCCATTTTGATGCTTTATAATATCCATGCAGAATTGAACCAGGGTTTCCACAGCTTATCGCTAAACAGAAAACAAATTGAGAACAGGCAGAAACATTAGAAAAAACCAAATTCCCCATCAGTTTTTTTTCACAGTTTGTTAACATGAAGATGAAAAATACTATTACTCAACTGCTCAGATTATCAAGTTATCTTAAATTTGGAATTTATTTTCCAGTCTTATGGTATTATAAAAATGAGACTTTTGCTAAATCTACAATCCCTCACACCATCTGGACACTATATTGACCAACTAACAATCCTCAACAGCAACTCAAGAACATAAGGAGTGACTTCATTCTGTCAACAGAGCACTCAAAATCAGTTGATGAACCGGTGTGGATCCCTCATCACTTCCATGAAGAAGGCCCAATTTGATATAAGTGCCCTTTGGCCAACTTGGGCCATCAATGTAACCAAAGTCTCAGATGTGGAAAATGCCCTCCCCACAAGCTGCCAGAACGTGACAGTTCTCCACTGCCAGCAACTCTACCAGGAGTAATGGCTGCACCTATGAATGCTCCAGTGCCCAGCTTGAGGATCTATGCTGATCACAGAGCTGGATGTTTATCTGGTCTAGTGAGGGGCATCAGCAAAAAGTAGTGTTTGTCAGGTGCGGAGTAGGCAGTCTCAGATTGGTAGGAAGAGGGGTTTTGAATCGAGGTCAGGGTCAGCTGGTTTGGAGCAGAGAGGTCAGACAAGGCAATGGAAGCAGATGGATGGTATTAGTTCCAGAGAGCCACCTCTGAAAAGTATTGGTTGAGGTTTGGAAGTCGGGTGGGGTCAGGGAGTGGTCGTCAGGAGTCCTGAGAGTGGCAGGATTGGGGAGACAATTGTGCAGCTTGGGACTTCAGGTGTTGGGGGGTTAGATTAATATTTATCCAGGAGTTAGACTCAAGTTTGAATCCTCTAACTTTTAATCATCTCAGAATTCTTTGACTTGAATGCATTCTTTTGGGCAAATCCCACATTGTCAGCCATCTCTGGGACTTCCACATTCCTAATTCACAGCAACATTGTATGTCGCTCCAATGCTTCTGGCCATTGGAATGTCTGGGCCCTAGTTGATAAGTCTATTAAAATTTTTTTGACAAAGAAACAACTCTGTGAATCATTATATTGCTTACAAATCTTACATTTGGCACGTAAACAAATAACTTTTGCAAATCCACATGGTCCTCCTTGACTAGCAGTTCAGAATATACCCCAGTCATTACAACCTCAATGAAGGCTAATAAATTTGTTTTACAACATTTTGCTTTTGTAAAACAAAGTTGACTTCTTTTGATTACATTATACTTTAGCAATAAAGCAACTAATTCAGTGGGGTAAAGTCAAGGAGAATTTCTAAACAAGAATGGAAGAAAAAGAAAATGGCGTAGGAGGATTGCTCCCCCTGAATTCCCCAAGGTCCAAACAACTACTGCCTGTCAGCTTAAACTCCACTAACATTAGCAATTTCTAACTTCTCATTGCACACCAAGACTGAGCTCCATGCTCCAACACCATCATTTGAACTAAGGCAAAAGAGTAAAGTCTTGAGAAGGAGCAGGATTAATTTGCTGAATGGTCATTTCTCATTTCATACACTATGTATTTTAATATGCAATGTAGATTAAAACATTGAATAGATGTTTTCTCCCATTCCAAGAAATCAGAATTCCAATATACAGGATACTGAACTACTGAAGGGAACAAAGCTTGGATGCCAACCAAAAGGACATAATAATTCATTGGAAATAGGTCAATCATTTCACACTGACCTGCAAATCAGTTGCTTTAGAAAACAACAAAACATAACTTACGTTCACAGGAGGGGACATCACCATCCCAACCTTCAGCTGTACATTGTCGATAATCTCTACCCACTATCTTGTATCTAGACAAAGAGATACAAAACATTTGTATCATTAATTGGGGGTCATTTGGTGATATTCTTTTACTGACTAGATTAAACGGTCCAAAGATAAGCAATATCTAAATAGCAGTAAGTCATAGAATCCATAATGTGGAAAGTAGGCCATTGTCCATCGAGTCCACACTGACCGTCCAAAGAGCATCCCACTTAGAATACACCCCCGCACCCTATCCTTGTAACTCTATATTTCCCATAGTTAATCCACATAGCCTGCACATCTTTGAACTGTGGGAGGTAACTAGAGTACTGAGAGGAAACCCACGCAGGCATGGGGAGAATGTGCAAACTCCACACAGACAGCTATCTGAGACTAGAATCGAATCCATGTCTCTGGTGCTGTGAGGCAGAAATGCTAACCACTGAGTCAATATGTCAGCACAAAAAACTTAAAAACAAATGGGGCTAAGTCTGCAGATGAATGAAAGAATCAAATACAGTTACATTTTTACAAATATAAAAAGGGCTCATCAGACTCTATATACATACAGCCACCAGAGAAATATTGATGCATCTCACTCACATTACAGCTGATTGACAGTATAATTCAAACAGTTGAGTAACCAGCAGCCGCTGATGTCTGGCATGGATCTCAGATTATGGGTCTAAGGATTATTAACACATTCAGCATTTCCACTGTGCATCAATGTTCCAATGTTAAATCTAACATCATTAATTTTAATCGGTACAGCAATTATTTTAATATTCTCAGTTCAGCACCAAACTCGAAGATGCAATCACTGCTCACATGCTCAGGCGTCATCAGAAATGTCATGCACAAGAGATGGCAGAATGAATTTGCCATAATCAAAACATTCAAATAATAGACTTTTACTCAAATTTTCCCAGTGATTTTTGACTGAATACTCACCCAAAGTCGCAATAGAAAAACACTTTATTTCCAACTGTTTCATTTGGTGTTGTATAGTGTCCATTCAGAATCTCCCCAGGGTTACCACAGGTTATTGCTGCACAGGAAATATAATGTGAAAAGCTAGAAACAAAACTCCAAACTCTACAACAACATTTTTTACTGAAATATTTCACACAAACATGAATAGCAATGAAACTGTCAACAATGCCAGGATATCTCAAATTTGGAATTCAGATATCAGAGACGTAGCAACATAAAATCAAGACATTTTCTTGATCTATAAAACTCAGAATTACATGCTGCTGTCTGCCTGCAAAAGCACTATGAATATACCTGCAGCAATCTCCAGCAGTAATTCAACAATGTAGTGGGCGGCACGGTGGCACAGTGGTTAGCACTGCTGCCTCACAGCGCCAGAGATCCGGGTTCAATTCCCGCCTCAGGCGACTCTCTGTGTGGAGTTTGCACATTCTCCCCGTGTCAGTGTGGGTTTCCTCCGGGTGCTCCGGTTTCCTCCCACACTCCAAAGATGTGCAGGTTAGGTGAATTGGCCATGCTAAATTACACCATAGTGTTAGGTAAGGGGTAGATGTAGGGGTATGGGTGGGTTGCGCTTCGGCGGGTGCGGTGTGGACTTGTTGGGCCAAAGGGCCTGTTTCCACACTGTAAATAATCTAATCTAATGTATCCACCTTTGTGAGCCAGTGATAAACAGCATTCCATTGCTGGAAGTGTCACTATGACTGGTGACTGCTCTCATTCATAATCCAGGGATACAGCAAAAGGATCTCAACTGAATTCTAGGATATCAGTGATGTGAATGGGAGTTGAGATAGGGGATGTGTGGTGTCAGATACCAGAGAATTGTGTGCAGTGAGTCATAAGGAAGGGCAATAAAATGGTTTTCAATCGCTCCTCCCTTCCTTACACTGTGAGCCATGATCGGGCACTGAGTGACTGACAATGAGGGAACACTACGACAAGGCTACAGTGTTGGCTATGCTGTCTTCAGGAGTCAAGGGAGAGACACACATGTCCCATTCAACCCTGAAGCACAACTAACTTCTGATGGGCTCAGGGATAATTGCTCTCAAGTGCTTCAACTCACAACCCTACAGTCTTCTGCTTTGACCCCATCACCCCACAGAAGACACCACTCCCCAGACCAATGAAGTCCTTCAAACCCACCATTGAGAATCCCTGAGACAAGTTAATAGCACTCTCCCCTTTCTCTAGACACAGCCAACAACAATCCACAGACTCATTTGATGGAAACCCCCAGCAATCTTCAAATCTGGCTCACAACAGAGATAAGGGAGTGACAATTCAGATCCCTACCCTCTGTATGATTTAAACATGAGTAATTAGCAGGGACTGCCTAATTTCTGATCTCTTTAATTTCCTTGGGCCAAAATTGCTAATACTAAACTGCAACTAAAATGAGCATCTTTTAAATTTCCATCACTACAGAAACTCAGCATGTTGTTCAAAAGTATCATGACACTCAGGCAGAAAAATTTATTTTTCTCGATTATGTAAGAATGATTTGATGATTAGTCATTTCTCAGCACACCTGCAATGTTCTTTCTATAGGCAACGTGAATCAAAAAGCAAAGAATAACTTTATCACAGATTAAAAGAAAGAATTCCAAGCTAGACAATGTCAGACTAGTATAAATGAACAAAATTTGACCATGAGCCATGATGATTCACTGTAAGCGACTCAACCATTTCTTTTTGGACATGCAATGCAGTGACTTTACAAAATAAGGAATATAACTTACATTCACAGGATGGAACTTCACCATCCCAACCCTCAGCTGTACATTGTCGATAATCTCTGCCAATAACTTTGTATCTATAAAAGGAATGGTAAGCCATCTTTCATCAGACATGAAAATTAATTGAAAAAATGTGCCACTGGAGAGAACATGTAGGGGTCTGAGTTTCAGAAAGGAAAAATCTATTCATCTATCAATAAAGCAAAATAAATCAAACACTGCACTAGGCTAGCAGAACAATGAAATAGGAGTCAAATGCCCTTCCATTTCAGTTTCAGAAGCACCCCATAAAAGTACAATACACATTCAAAATATTAGCACATAGAATTTCCCATCATGCTGACTTCAAAAAGAAGTTTAACATTTTGTCGAAACAGCACCAAAGGACAACTGATTTGTATTGCAGATCTTCCTACCAATAAGATATTCAACAGTTCTATTTTGTATTAATATTTCTATTCTAACACTAACATTCTATACATTGATCATTATCAATGGTTTTGATTAACTTGATGGTTGATCATCCAACACTGCCTTTTCCCTGGAGCATTGAAGGCTGAGATTATAAATCATAAGAGCTATGGATAGGTTAAATAGACAAGGTCTTTTCCCTGGAGTGGTGGTGGGGGTGGAGTTGAAAACTAGAAAGCATAGGTTTAGGGTGAGAGGGAAAACTTTAAAAAGGGTCCTAAGGGGCAATGTTTTCATGCAGATGGTGGTGCATGTATGGAATGAGCTGCCAGAGGAAGTTGCTATGAGGTTTAAGGTATGTACTGCACCTTTAAGAGAGAGTGAATGCTGTTCTTAACTGAGAGATTACAAGCACCTGTGTATATGACTAGATGGCAATCATAGAATGTACTGAAAAATTGAAAATATGCGATATTTGGCTGTGAAATGGATACCTGAATTTTGGTTGCTGTTTTGACAACAATTTAAATTTAACCAGTTTAAGTTATGTTCCAGGATATTAAAACGCAATCAAGTTTGAAGTTATTGTTTTGCGAACTTCGAACCAATGAGGTGATCCGATGTTGGGAATATAAAAGTGCGGACATTTTGAAGATTGGTGAGAGAATAAATGCCATCAAGATAGATCAAGAAATTAGGAAACACTCTCTATCAAATGGTACCTTTTCATATGAAACATACTCACAGTAAAAAGAAAGAAGATGATTCAAGGAATTCAGCAGCTGGAAGAGTGAAGTCACAGAAGACAACAGAGGTTGTGGGGTTTTGAAATTAAGTTGATGTAATTTTAGTAAGTGTCGTATTAGAACAGCATATTGTTATGAGGTAATAGCAGTTAAGAGAAATGGGGGCTTATAGTTGTGAATAGTTGTTGTTTAAATGTTCACTTTTAGAGTTAAAAAATAAATTGATGCTACTTTCTTTAAATAGTAGAATTTGGGAGTTCGCTGTCACTCATTTTTAACAGATTAGGAGGTGAGGTGGTGTTTGGTTTATTTAATAGAGGAGTTTACCTTCATGTCATAACAAAATGGTGGAGGCTGCTACAATTATAACATTTAAAAAGGCATCTAGATGGGTATATGAATAGGAAGGGTTTAGAGGGACATGGGCCAAGTGCTGGCAAATGGAATTAGATTAGGTTTGGATATATGGTCCACATGGACGGGTTGGATTGAAGTGTCTGTTTTCATGCTGTATGTCTCTATGATTCTAAGTGAGTTATATGCTGAAGACTCACCCAATGTCACAATAAAAGGTAACAATACTTCCAACTGTCCATTGTGATGCTTTATAATATCCATTCATAATTGAGCCAGGATGTCCACAATTTATTGCTAAAAGGAAAATAAAATAAGAAAAAGCAGAAATATCAGAAAAATCCAAATTCCCCATCAGGTTTCATAATTGCAATGAACAGATATTTAATATTGAGATGAAATATACTTCACCATAATTGCACAGCCTATCAAATTATGTCAAATTTGAAATTTATTCTCCAATTTTATCATATCAAAAATACAGGACCTCCCTACATCTACAATCCCACACACCAACTGGGCACTATAGTGACAAACAACAATTTTCATCAGCAATTAGTAGTTAGGGAGCACTATGTTAACTCAGTGGTAAGCACTGCTGCCAGACAGTGACTGGGACCAGAGCTTGATTCCAGCCTTGGGCGACTGTTGGTGTGGTGTTTGCATGTTCTCCATGTTACAGTGTGGGTTTCCTCCAGGTGCTCCAGTTGCCTCCCACAGTCCAAAGACATGCCGGTTAGGTGGATTAGCCGTGGGAAAATGCAAGGTTGCAGAGATAGGGTGAGATGCAATTTAGATGATCGTTGTGGACTCAATGGCTAAATGGCCTGCTTGCACACTTTAGGGATTCTATGAATTCAAGAATATAATGGATCGATTTAGTTCTATCAACTGATCCCCCTCAACACTGATATGAATCCCTCATCACTTCCATGAAGAAGGCCTAATTTGATATAAAAGCTTTTTGGCCAACTTGGGCCTTCCCTGTAATCAGACACTCAGGTGTGAAAACTGTTTTCATCAGCTGCCAGACAGAGGGTGGCAGTTCTCCTTGCCAGCAACTCTACCAAGAGCAGTGGCTGCTATTGTGTATGTTCTAATGCCCAGCCTGAGGATCTATGCTGGATCGCAGAGCACAGGTGTCTGCAGTAGGGAGCAGTCACTGAGGATGATTTTGGCATAATGCTCCCACATCCACCCACATTCTGGTGGGACCCATTAAATTCAAGCCAATCTCAGGTATCCAACTAAGTGTTTGGGACTAGTAGCTACGGAGGATAAAAAATATTTCAGAGTCACTTTATAAAAGAATTTGGAAAAATAGAAGACATTTGAGCTCTCCTCTATGTGCCTTTATCATGGAAGTAGATGGTGTATTCCATGAGGTTCAAAAGTCTGAAGCCTGTGTGTGTGATTATTCATTGTACACAGCAGGCATTTCATTGGTCAGTGTGAATGCCCACTTAGGCACTACACCTTAATAGTGATCAATCTTCCCTCACCAACATGCCCCTGTCTTAGTTGTCAGATTCAGTGTTGTATACTGGGTTCAGGCTTCTCATGGATGTTTGTCTGGTCTGGGGAGGGGCATCAGTCATGTTTGTTGGGTGTAGGATAGAGAGGTGGTCTCAGGTTCCCTCATTAATGGTCATCCATCATTCTTGTTACTTCATCAATATCTATTTCTTCCACACAAGCATCAACTAAAACAACAGTAACACTAAACCAACACAAGTAGAGAAGTGGCAGGTGGAGTTTAATTCAGATAAATATGAAGTGCTGCATTTTGGGAAAACAAATCTTAGCAGGACTTATACACTTAATGGTAAGGTCCCAGGGAGTGTTGCTGAACAAAGAGACCTTGGAGTGCAGGTTCATAGCTCCTTGAAAGTGGAAAAGCAGGTAGATAGGATAGTGAAGAAGACATTTGGTATGCGTTCCTTTATTGGTCAGAGTATTGAGTACAGGAGTTGGGAGGTCATGTTGCGGCTGTACAGGACATTGGTTAGGCCACTGTTGAAATATTGCGTGCAATTCTGGTCTCCTTCCTATCATAAAGATGTTGCAAAACTTGAAAGGGTTCAGAAAAGAATTACAAGGATGTTATGATGATGGGCATGAATAGGATGAATAGACAAAGTCTTTTCCCTGGGGTCGGGGAGTCCAGCACTAGAGGGCATAGGTTTAGGGTGTGAGGGGAAAGATATAAAAGAGACCTAAGGGGCAACTTTTTCACGCAGAGGGTGGTACGTGTATGGAATGAGCTGCCAGAGGATGTGGTGGAGGCTGGTACAATTGCAACATTTAGGAGGCATTTGGATGGGTATATGAATAGGAAGGGTTTGGAGGGATATGGGCCGGGTGCTGGCAGGTGAGACTAGATTGGGTTGGGATATCTGGTCGGCATAGATGGTTTGGACCGAAGAGTCTGTTTCCATGCTATACATCTCTATGACTCTATAAGTAAATCTGTCAGGCAAAGATATATTAGAATCATTAAATGAGAATGGAAGCGGAAGAGAGGAGATCCAGGGAATGATTAAAGTATGGATCATTAACATCAACTCGACTTTTCCTTCATCTTCTACTTGCTTCCTGTGGATTTCCCATGGCATAAATACCACTTGGCATCAAATTAAGGTCTGGTAGCATTACAAACTCAAAACTGAGTCAAGTTCTTTGAACAGAACATGACTGATCTAATAGGCAAAAGTAAGTACTGCAGATACTGGAAATCAGAATTTAGATTAAAGTGGTGCTGGAAAAGCACAGCAGGTCAGGCAGCATCTGAGGAGCAGGAAAATCAATGTTTCAGGCAAAAGCCTTTCATCAGGACTGAATGAAGGGCTTTGCCCAAAATGTCGATTTTCCTGCTCCTAGGATGCTGCATGAATGATCTAATGAGTAGTCATTTCTCATTGTGCTCTTTTAAAATGCAATGTTGATTAAAGCATTGAATAGGTGTTTCATCCTATTACAGAAAATCAGAATTTCAAGCTGGAGGATGTCACAATATTGTCAAGAAGAAAACTTGTATGACACCTACACTGGAGGGCTATGCAATGAAGTGAGTCAATCCTTTGATATAGATAAGCAAATCAGTCACTCCGAATCATACAGTATGGAAACAGACTCTTCAGTCCAAGCAGTCCACCATGACAACCATAATCCTAAACTAAACTAGTTTTACATGCCTGCACTTGGCCCAGATCCCTCCAAACACTTCTTATTCACATATTTGTCAAAATATCTTTTAAATGTTGTAACTGTACCCAAATCCACCACTTGCTCTCAAAGTTCATTCCACATGAGCCACTTTGTGTAAACATATTGCCCCTTATATCTTTTTAAAATCTTTCTTATTTCATCTTATTAATATGCTGCCTATTCTCAAAATGCCACCCGAGGGAAACTATACCTGCCACTCACCTTATCTATACACCTCAAGATTTTATAAGCTTCTATTAGGTCACCTCTCAATCTCCTAAGGTCCAGTGAGAAAAGTTGCAGCCTATCCAGCCTCTCCTTATAAAACAGGCAGGTGGGACTAGTTTAGTTTAGGATTATGGTTGTTATGAACTGGTTGGACTGAAAACTCTGTTCCATACTGTATGATTCTAACTGACTGGTTTGCTTATCAGGAAAACAAAAACAGGGTTGAAACACTAACCCATTGAGAAATCCTCTATAAATCTTCCTCCAGCCTGAAGAATTCTTCATGTCTTTGGACCTACTCATTAACATGATACTTTTGTTTCTTCTCACTTAGGCAACTGAGATGCAAGTTGCTCCAAACACTATAAGTCCATGAGCTGTAGGTTTTCTCACAAGTATGTTGCTTGGCACTGTATGAAGTGTCTTTTAGAAATCCATACAATCTCAACTACCCTCTCTGGTAACTTTGCAAAATCGCCAATATGTTATGGCACATGATCTCCCATTAAGAAATCTAAGACAGCTTTCTGCTATTCATCCATATTTACACTTCTCTTAATTTAGACCTGGAATAGTGTTTCTAAATGCTTCTCCATAACCAAAGGTAAACAGAAAACTCTGGTTAATCTGTCATTGCTGCTATTATTTTATGGCCATATCTGAACAAGTGTGTAATGTCTGCCATTTGGGAGTCATACAGTCATTATTCATGGAAACATTGGAGCCCTTGGTCTGACCAGCTTATGTCAAACAGATCCCAAACCAAGCTGGTCCCAGCCTCCCGCTCTTGGCCTACATCTGTCCAAGCCCCTCTCACTCATGTACCCATCCAAGTGTCCTCCAAACATCGCAATTGCACCCGCATCCAACACCTCCTCAGGAATTCCATTCCATGCCACCCTGATGTCCTCTGCAAATCTCTCTCTTCATTCTAAAAATATGTCTTCAGTTCCAAAATCCCCCATCCATACCCTTCATGACTCTACAAATCTCTACAATGTCAGTGAGAATAAAACAATAAGGAGATAAAAATGTCACAAAACTCAAAAGACCACCCAACGTCCTTCGACAACTCATACCCTCCACACCCAGCAACATCCCAGGAAATCTCCTCTGAATATCCTTCCTATGACAAGGTATCCAGAACAGCACAGCACTCCAGAAGAGACCCTTCCAACATCCCGCCCAATGTCAATACGACCTCCCAACTCCCACATTCAAAAGGAGTGAGCAATGAAGGCAAGAGTCCTCTGACACCACCTCCGCATCTACAGAATTATAAAACATTAAGGTTAGTGCCTCCGCAATGTGCACTCTCACTTCCTGCAGTATCTTTCAAACTTTTGCACTCACTGTCTGTAACACTCTCACTACAATTGCGTCCTAATGCTATTAATATCAACAAGCAGTAGCCCAAATTACAGTTTACACAAAGGACAAATGGCAAAAGTGAGGACTGCAGATGCTGGAGTTCAGAATCTAGATTACAGGATGAAGGGATTTTGCCCGAAACATCGATTTTCCTGTTCTTCAAATTATGCCTGACCTGTTGTGCTTTTTCAGCACCACTCTAATCTAGACAACAGGCACATATGCAATTGGAGGTCTTTTTACCCAGGATTCCCTGCGATACAGACAGTTCCCTATCCAGATCACAGGAGAGCGGGGAGCAAGCGCAGTACAATACGGGTAGCTCGAGTAGGTGCAGTGACGCTGTTTTCTCCCTTTCTGATGGTGAAGGTGCGAAATGGAGGAGGGCTGGATCGGGAATGTTTCTAAACATTCAATAAAGATTTTAAACCTCAGTTAAAAACCTGCAGGTACTGTTTTTGCAACACCAGGATCTTTACCCAGGTCAAGGTTTTGGTGAGCTGCCGCTAAAACAGTTAAACGTAACTTACGTTCACAGGTTGGGACATCACCATCCCACCCCTCAGCTGTACATTGTCGATAAGCGCTACCCACCATCTTGTACCTAGAAAATGAAAAACAAACCATTTGCAGTAACAGCCTCAAAGTTACTTCTGACTAGGTTAGAATTTCAAAAGATCAAACAATAATAAATCCATCAAAATAGCAATAAACTTCACAAACAAGATAAAACATGGGTCAAGGTTTGCAGATTAATGAGCGAATTCAATACTGTTTTGTTGATAATCAAAATTGTTATGTTCGAACCTTATATAAAGTAAATTGATGATTATCTCTCTTCACAGCTGATTAACAATACAAAAGTTCTGTACTTATGAGGAACCAGCAGTCACAAAAGTCGTACTGATCACAGATAATAGATCCAGGTATCATGAACATATTCAGCATTTCCATCTTTGCATTAATAGAGCAACCCCAGCAACAACAACAGAGTAATATCATAGGTATGCAGGATATGCCAATTCAGGGCTAAACCAGAATAGTCAGAGCTTCGATGCTGAGCCATCATCAGAAATGCTATATGAGAGATGGCTGTCTGAAGTTGTCTTAAACATAGCATTAAAATAATACTGTCCATTACCAAAATCTATTAAGTAATTTATTGACTGAATACTCACCCAACGTCACAATGAAAAATAACTTTATTTGCAACTGTCTCATTTAGAGCCTGATAATGCCCATTCAGAATCTCTCCAGGGTGACCACAGGCTATTGCTGCACAGAAAAAAATAAGGAGATAAAAATGTCACAAAACTCAAAAAACACCACCAGCTGCTTTCATGTAAAACACAACAATATGAATGCAATGAAATTGCCCACATTGTGAAGAATTCAGTTATCATTATTCTAGCAACACAAAGGCAAGACTCTCTCTACATCTGCTATATCTTGCAATAACAGGTGAGTTCTGTCCACAGAAGAACCAAACATTGACATGCATCAGTCTTCACCCGCAGTCCTAAATCAAAATGTTACTAAACCAGCCACTTAAGAGACTGGCTGGCAGTGTTCCATTGTCAGCCACATCACCAGGTGTGGTAACCTCTGATATATTTAATACTCCAAGGCCCAATCCAGGGATCTCTGTTGGATCCAAAACTGGCTGTGCAGCATAGTAAGGAAGTGTCTCGATCAATTTGTACAAACATGCAGCTCAGTTACATTACAAAACAGGGAAATATAACTTACGTTCACATGATGGAACCTCGCCATCCCAACCCTCAGCTGTACATTGTCGATAAGCTCTGCCCATAATTTTGTAACTACAACAGAAATGGAGCAACATGTTATCAGACAGGAAGGTTCAACTGAAGAAGGGTTCCAGTGCATTGACAAGATAAAAAGTCTAAGTTTCACAGTGCAAAACTTACTCAACAAGCTATTTATTTAAAATAATATAAAATTGCAGAACATTCAAAATGAAATGCTTCAACTAAAATTGCGCATTGGTCACAGTATCAAGTACAGGTCACAGGAGAAACATTGGAGAATAATGTTCACTTTTGCACTGATGCCTGATATAATTTAAAACTTTTGAAGATCCAGCAGACATGAACACCACGTTTGATTTCAGATTATGAATTTGTCAAATGAATGGTGGACATAATCTACATGGACTTCACTAAGGCATTTGACAAGGTTCTTCATGGTAGACTTGTTAGCAAGGTTAGATCTCATGGAATACAGAACTGCTCAAAAGGTAGAAGACAGAAGGTGGTGATGGAGGGTTGTCTTTCAGCCTGGAGGCCTGTGACTAGTGGTGTGCCACAAGCTTTGGTGCTGGGTCTACTGCTTTTTTGTCATTTATATAAATGATTTGGATGTAAGCAAAGGAAGTAAAGTTATTAAGTTTGCAGATGACACTAAAATTGGAGGTGTAATGGAAAGCAAAGAAAGTTACCTCAGAGTACAATGGGATCTTAATCAGATGGGCCAATGGGCTGAGGAGTGGTAGATGGAATTTCATCTAGAGAAGTATAGCGTGCTACATTTTGGAAAGACAAATCAGAGTAGGACTTATACACTTAATGGTAAAGGTCCTGGGAAGTGTTGCTGAATAAAGGCACCTTGGATGCAGGTTCATAGTTCCTTGGAAGTGGAATCGCAGGTAGATAATGAAGAAAGCATTTGGTATGCTTTCCTTTGTTGGTCAGAGCTTGAGTACAGGAATTGGGAGGCCATGTTGCAGCTGTACAGGAAATTGGTTAGGCCACTTTTGGAATATTGTGCATATTGTCTCTCTCCTGTCGGAAGGATGTTGTGAAACTTGAAAGGATTCAGAAAAGATTTACAAGGATGTTGCCAGGATTGCAGGAATTGAGCTATAGGGAGAGGCTGAACAGGCTGGGGTTGATTTCCCTGGAGCGTCAGAGGCTTAGGGGTGACCTTATAGAGGTTTATAAATTCCTGAGGGGCATGGATAGGGTAAAGAGACAAGGCTTTTTTCCCTGGGATGGGGAAGTCGAGAAGGAGAGGATATAGGTTTAGGTTAAGAGGGGAAAAATTTAAAAAGGACCTAAGGGGCAACCTTTTCACACAGAGGGTGGTGCGTGTATAGAATGAGCTGCCAGAGGAAGTGATGGAGGCTGGTACCATTACAACATTCAAAAGGCATCTGGAAGGGTTTACGAATAGGAAGGGTTTAGAGGGATATGGACTAAGTGCTGGCAAATGGAACTAGATTAGGTTAGGATATCTGGTCGGCATGGATGAGTTGGACTGAAGTGTCTGTTTCTGTTCTGTACTTCTATGACTCTACAACTATTCCATTATTACACTAATATTCCTATTATACTTCAGTGTCTCAAGCCTTGATTTGTATAGCGGATTTTATTTAAGTTGTTGGTTAAATACTAAAATGAAAGACTGCCTCATTGTTAGTAAGAAAAGATTTCATCAAAAAAAATGGTGTGATCATTTGAAATTGTCTAAATTGCAACGTTAAAGTAATGTCAATAATTAAAAATTACTCCATTATTTATGTTCTGAATACTCACCCAGTATCACAATAAAAGGTAATATTACTGCCAGTTGTCCAATTTGTTGCTTTATAATATCCATTTGGAAGTGAACCAGGGTTACCACAGTTTATTGCTATAAAGGAAACAAAAAATGAAACAGTAGAACCCAAAACATCTAAACATTATTTCACCATCATTCACAGATATTTATCATGAAGATATAATTGTAGAGAATGACAGGTTTCTGTAAACTTGGAATGTATTTTTCTAAACTATGGCATTTGAAATGCAAGAATTTCTCTAAATCCCAATACTTCACTGAATCTGGTTTCTCTATTGAACATCAAGAATCATGAAAGAAAACCAAAAACAACATGGCCATTTTAGTCCTAGGACCAAGGTCCTAAACATCAGCAGATGATCCAGTGGGAATCCCACGTCACCTCCATATGTAGAAAGTGCATTTTGATTTAAGGGCCCTTAGGCACTTAGCTGGCCAACAGAGGCCTTTCATGCTATCAAAGCCAGAGGTGGCTCTCCATGGCTGGCTACACTACCAGCACCTGATGGCAATGTGAACAGCGACTGCTGATTTTATTGCTTAAAGTTCCAGGAAAGGCATATATGTGGCATTGCAAGCACAGAAGATATGGTCACTGGAAATGCAAGAAGTGCAAGAGAAAGGACAGAAAAATGGCTGAGTGAAGGAAACATGGATGTCAACCAACGTTACAGGACAATTCATTGAAAGCAGCTGAATCAATTGATGCAGACAAGAACATCACTTCACAGAACAGGGAAATCAAACCTACGTTCGCAGGATGGAACATCCCCAACCCATCCTTCAGCTGTACATTGTCGATAATCTCTGCCCACCATCTTGTACCTACAAAAATAGAGAAGCAAATCAATCCATTTGTATTAATGAATGAATGCTAGTTTGGTAAGTTATATAATTTGCAGATCAGATAAGAACTTTAAGGTCCAGAGAGTAACCTTGTATTCACCTAACAACAAATGTTAGGCAGTAAACGGCAATGTGGGAATAGCTAATGAAAAAATGAATTTGTAATCAAATGGTATTGCACTGTAGTTAAACATGATGTTGATTGGACTTCATATAAATACAAATTACAGGAGGAACAGATATACCAGCTCACCATGGAAATAATGACTGTTGAGGAACACAGCAGTTAAAGCTATCCAGTGTTGATTGGAGTGTATGGGTCTAAGCATCACCAACAAATTTAACATGTTTATCTATCTATACATATTCCAAACCCATGAAGTAACATCCTTGATCTGCTGTGGATCAAGACTTTTTTAAAAATCAGATTGCATATTCAGCATTGAATTGCAAGCCTGACTCATACTGAAATGGAAAATGTTTATCAGAAATGTAAATGAAAAATAATATGATCATATAATATGTGATTATAGATTATGATAGCAACCGTCAAACAACAACATTAATCATCCATTCACAGAGCAAATACTCACCCAATGTCACAATAAAAGGTCACTTTATTTCCAACTGTATCATTTGAAGCTACATAATATCCATTTGGAATTTCGCCAGGGTTACCACAGTTTATTACTACACAGAAATCGAAAAGGAAAAAGGTAGAAGTATCACAAAACACCCAACATCTTCAACACAGTTCTGTCATTGCAATTACATTTTTAACATGAAAGAAGCTCTGCAGTGTCACAATTACTTAATGTAGCAAATTATTTGAATTTTGGAATTCCATTTTTTAAAAAATGGTTGATAGACTGCAATAACTTACTCTGTGGGAGTTAGAACTTTCTCAGTATCAATTTAATAATCTCACAACTTCTGGGCAGGACATGTCATTGTTATGCCAAACTGCTGAAGCAACTGCTCTGGTTGGAAATCATTCATGACAGGAGCCTCTCAGGTGGATAACAAATATGGTTTTAAGATTTTCCTCAAAGCATCTCAAAAAAGATCAACATTACCCGTCACCAAAAGAGAAAATGCTGGAAAATCTCAGCAGGTCTGGCAGCATCTGGAAGGAGAGAAAAGAGCTGACGTTTCGAGTCTAACTGACCCTTGTCAAAGCTTTGACAAAGGGTCAGTTAGACTTGAAACATCAGCTCTTTTCTCTCCTTCCAGATGCTGCCAGACCTGCTGAGATTTCCAGCATTTTCTCTTTTGGTTTCAGATTCCAGCATTTGCAGTAATTTGCTTTTAACCATTACCTGTCAACTTGGGAGTACCTGACTTGTAACTCAACATATGGAGAAGATTCATTTGGGTAAACATTGAATGTAGAAAGTTTGTCAGGGACACACACAAGTGATGTTGAGGCCTCTGCGAAAGTACACAATTCTCCCAATAACTCATTTACCTGACCGTCCAAGCACCACTTACTCGAAATGTGGCAGAGTTCACAAAATCACGCAATTGATTTAATAGTAATTTCATACCCACCAAAACAGAATGGAAGCAAATCACCCCGATCCTCAGTGAAAAATCACACAACAACCAGGTTATAGTCCAACAGGTTTATTTGGAAGTACTAGCTTTTGGAGCACTGTTCCTTCATCAGGTAGCTGTGGAGCAGGATCATAAGACACAGATTTATAGCAAAAGATATAATGTCATGCAACTGAGACAATATATTAAACGAACCTAGATTGCTGTTAAGTCTTCATCTATTAGAATAGGTTGCAGGTTTCGGTTCATTAATATGTAAATCCCAGAACATCTTTTCAGTCACAATCTCTAAATAACTTAAGGTCTTATAATAAAAAGTGACAACTCAGCTCAGACAATGAATTATAAGTATGAGGTTAGAGTTTGTCTATATTCCAATCTTGAGTCAGATTGGTTCTATTTCCAACGTAGGAATTTATAAGATGTTACATGGATTGACTGCATGCAGATTGTGTTTTCTGAGCAAAATAGAACGTATCTGCAAATACAATTCTGCAAAAGCAAATTCACCCCAGAGACTTATATATATGTGCACGTGCACGAGAGGTTGAGAGTGTGTGCATGTGAGTCTGTCCATGTGAGGGCTTGAGAGATTGTGTGTTTGCATGTGTGCATGCTTGGTAGAGTGTGTGTGTGTGTATGATGGAGGATAAACCCGTGAGGGTGTGTGCATGGGTGTGAGTGTCGGGTCTATACACACACACACACACACACACACACACACACACCCTACATACTCACCCATGCACACACCCTCACACTCACTCACACACTCTACCAAGCATGCACACACGCAAACACATGCTCTCTCATCCACACTCACATTCTTTCTCTCTCTCATGCACGCACGCACACAGGTAAGTCTAAGGGGTGAATTTGCATTTTCAGAATTGTATTTTTAGGCACATTCTATTTTGCTCAAAAAACACACAATCTGCAGGCAGACAATCCATGTAACATTTTATAAATTCCTACTTTGGAAATAGAACGTGTCTGACTCAGGATATAGACAATCTCCAACCTCATATCTTTAATGCATTGTCTGAGCTGAGTTTTACTTTTTTTATAAAATCTTAAGTTATCTTGAGAATGTGACTTAAAAGAAAGTTCAAGGATTTGCATATTAACCAAAACCGGCAACCCATTCTAAAAGATGAAAGACTTAACAGCAATCTAGGTTTGTTTAATATATCATTTCAGTTGCATGACACTGTAATCTTTTGCTATAAATTCTGTGTCTTATGATCCTGCTCCACAGCTACCTGATGAAGCTCCAAAAGCTAGTACCTCCAAATAAGCCTGTTGGACTATAACCTGGTGTTGTGTGATTTTTAATTTTGTCCACCCCAGTCCAACATCAGCATCTCCACATCATCGATCCTCAGTTGCTAACTGAGACAGAATGAGAGAACACTAAAGTGCCAGAGTGACTTTAGGTATCTTTGCCATCTCAAAAACCACTTATTTTTGCTTCAATAGCATTGTTTGCTCCACCTCAGCACAAACACCACAAATGTCCATCTCTATTTTTGTCACCTCCTCTAAAATTATTATTTTCACTCAAGCTTAATCAGCAACAAGTGCTGTACCGAGACAACTAATTCCAATAAGATGCAGGTCCTGATCTTTTTTTTTATTATTCATGGGATGGAGGACATTAATGGCTAGGCCAGCATTTATTGCCCATCCCTAATTGTGCAGATGGCATTGAAGAGTCAACTACACTGCTGTGGGTCTGGAGTCACATGTAGGCGAGACTAGGTAAGGATAACAGATTCTTTCCCTAAAGAGCATTAGTGAACCACATGGGTTTTTCCTAACAATCAACTATAAATTCACAGTCATCATTATACTCCTACTTCCAGATTTTACTGAGTTCAAATTACACCATCTGCCATGGCAGGATTCGCACCTGGGTGCCCAGAACATTATGTAAATCACTGGATTAACAAGACCATCAGGCCACACCCCCCTCCCCTTATTGGACCATGAGATGGAATTGGAAAATGAATCTGATTTAATTATATACCATTAATATTGTCTTCATTTTTCCATTATGTCATTTTCACTTGCTGAATTTTCAATTATGTACTTGTCAGTTACTCTAAAGTCCTCCTAAAAATACAAACCCATATCAAAATCCTGCTCAATCTTGGGGTGGCACGGTGGCACAGTGGTTAGCACTACTGCCTCACAGTGCTAGGGACCCAGGTTCAATTCCTACCCTGGGCAACTGTCTGTGTGGAGTTTACATATTCTCCCCGTGTCTGCTTGAGTTTCCTCCCACAGTCCAAAGATGTGCAGGTTAGGTGAATTAGCCATGCTAAATTGCCTGTAGTGTTAAATGCATCAGTCAGGGGAATAGGTCTGGGTGGGTTGTTCTTCAGAAGGTCAGTGTGGACTTGTGGGGCCGTAGGCCTGTTTCCACACTGTAGGGAATCTAATCTAAATACTGTACTAATATTTGCACCAGGGCAAACAATTCAATTTTGTAACAAAAAAGTCTGATTTGATGAATGACTATTTCTCAAAGTACACTTCAGTTTTCTTTAACATTCATGTTTTCTGTATTCTAGATAAAACTCCACAATGGACAAATATTGTAAGGAAGAAAACATAGAATTGAATCAAAGCTCCAACAACGTATTGAGAGTGGCCCTAACATTTGACTGGGAAGGTCAATTTAATCACTTTAATAAAGGATGAAACAGAACTTACGTTCACAGGATGGAACTTGACCATCCCAACCATTGGGTGTACATATCCGATAACCATTTCCCAGCATAGTGTATCTAGAATAACAAAATCACCTGTTATTAAATACCTTCAGGCTAATTGACAAAATATTACCATGTACTGAACAGGAATGAATTCTAAGATCCAAAGAAGAAATGTCTATTAAAGTACCAAGAAACAGTTTAAAACAAAAAAAACAAGCAGTTATAAGGCAAACATTTTACCAAATTATACATTGGTTTCAAACATTTTCCAAGTCACATCACATTTTAAATTTCATTCCAAAACTAAATCAGTCAAGCAATGAAAGAATCAGACTTACTCTGTAATAATATGAAGGGATATGATCAGACAGGTGAAGAACAAGGGATTGATTGACATCTAAATTATCTTCATCACAACATTCAAATAATACAGTCCAATAATTTATATACTGAATACTCACCCAATGTCACAATAAAAAGTAACGTTATTTCCAACTGTCTTATTTGGTGCATTATAATATCCATTCAATATCTCACCAGGGTTACCACAGGTTATTGCTGCACACAAAAGAAAATGAGAACAGATGGAAATGTAACAAACCTCCAAAATCTCCAACAGCTTCTTTCATCTCAGTTTACAGATACTAAGCATGAAGGTGAATAATTACATCAAAACCTGTCCACAATGCCAAGTTTCTCCAATTTAGTACATTAGTTTTCAGAATTAGGACACAACTGGAGGACTTCTGCTGAATCCACAATACCTCAGATCAACAGGTCCCTCTGCTTCAATTGCTCGAGTATTGATCAGTATCAATCTTCACTAACTAAATGGTGACAGACAAGGAAACATGGAGAAGCAAAAGTATACATGTATCTATGAGCAGTAGTCACTGAAAATTACTGAAAATTACTATAAAGTTACAAAATATATTCAAGATTATTCGTTCAATAGTTTTCATCATTTTAAGGGCATGACATGACAAAAATGAGGAAATATCTTCTAAAGATTCTGATCCATCTCAATGATCACTATTTTCACTTTGACAGTATTATCTGTCTGCCCTCAGTGGACCAACAACAAATCTTATGCCTTTTTAAAATTTTTGTTGCCTTATTAAAGTCTTATTTTCACTCAAACATCAATGAATGCAGTTTTCCCTTTAATAGTTGTAAGGTGACTAATTCAGTTGGGTAAAGTCACAGTAAGATATTTAAATGAGAATGGAAGAAAAAGAAAACAGAGTATGAGAATTGATTACACTTTGCCTTTGGCTTCCACTTGCTTCCCCTGAATTTCCCAAGGTTCGTATGATATTGCCTGTCAGCTTAAGCTGCACTAACATCAGTAGCTTGTAACTTCTCATTGCTCACCAAAGCTCAACTCCTTGTTCCATCATTTGAGTTATGGCAAAAGAGTGAAGACTTCAGAAGGAGCAAATTTGATTGGCTGAATGGTCATTTCTCATTTCACACACTATGTACCTTAATATGTAATGTTGAATAAAGCTTTGAGTTTATATTTTCTCCCATTCCAAGATACTACAGAAGGGAAGAGTTTGCCCCCTGATAACCACTGATTCCACTTTTGCTGGGGCTCCTTGATGCCACATTCAGTCAAATGCAGCCTTGATCTCAAGAGTTATCACTCTCATTTCAACTCTGGAATTTTGATATAATTAAAGTATGGATTATTAAAGTCAACTTGACCTTTCCTTTATCTTCCTCCATTTCCTTGCTGTGGATCTCACATGACAGAAACATCACTTGGTGTCAACACAAGCTCCGGTAATATTCTCATCACATAGCAAAACACTACTGTATGGACTTAGACAGGTGAATAAAAATCTGCACAGAGCACAATTTATTTAATGAACGTCCACTTCTCATTTTTCAAATTGTGCTCCATTAAAATACAACGCTGAATAAAGCGTTGAATAGGTATTTCCTCCCATTACAAGAAATCAGAATTCCAAGCTGAAGGATGTCAAAATATTGTCAGGAAGACAGTACGTCAACTAACACTAGGGGGTAATACATTGAAGTCAGCTTTTTTGATATTGAAAACCAAAGCAGTCACTTCACAAAACATTTATACATAACTTACATTCACAGGTTGGGACATCACCATCCCATCCCTCAGCTGTACATTGCCGATAAGCTCCACCCACCATCTTGTATCTAGAAAAAGAGAAACAAACCATTTGGCAATTCTAGTACTCTGATTAAGTTAGACTTCCAAAGGATCAAAGAGAAATGAATGCATCAAAATAGCAATAACTTCATAAAACATAAAACAGGGGACTAGGTCTGCAGATGCATCAATTTGATTTGATAAAGAAAAGTTATACTCTGACCATATATAAGTTATATTGATAACTCTATCTCTCTTTAAGGCTCAATTACAATACAAAGGTCTGTACTATGAAGAACTAGCAGACACAAATGTCCAATGATGATCTCAGATAATGTATCCAGGGATCATTAATATATTCAGTATTTCCTTCATTGCAATAGTATAGCTATTCCAACAACAATAACATAGAAACATCATAAAATGTGTACAGCACTGATGCTGAGTTATCATCACAAATGTCATGCCTGAGAGATGGCTATCTGAAGTTGTCAAAATTATAGCAAAATTCCAGCAATAAAATGTCGATCACTAATATTTGTTCAGTAATTTATTTACAGAATACTCACTCAAAGTCACAATAAAAAATAACTTTATTTGGAATTGTTTCATTTAGAACCTTATAATGCCCATTCAGAATCGTTCCAGGGTGACCACAGGTTATTGCTGCACAGAAAATACAATGAAAGATAGAAACATTACAAAACTCCAAAACCTCCATCAGCTTCTTTCATTTAGTACACAAGAATATGAATGCAATGAAACTCCACACACCCTCAAGAATTCAGTTTTGATTATTCCAGCAATAAAATGGCTAGATTTGCTCTTAATCTGCTTTATCTCACAATAACAGGAAACTATCTGTCTACAAAACAACAAAATCGAATTGCATCAGTTTTCACCAGCAATCCCAAGTCAAAATGTTAGCAACCCATCCACTTATGACATAGGCTGGCCATGTTCGATTATCAGCCATAAAATGAGGTAGCTGTTGAAGCTGTTGATACTTTAAGGTCCGCTCCAGGAATGTTTGCTCGATCCAAAACTTGGCTGTATACCCATGGTATACAATAGTTAATTGGAAATGACTCAGACATTTTGTACAGACACGCAGGTCAGTTACTTTACAAAACAGGGAAATATCACTTACATTCACATGATGGAATCTCGCCATCCCAACCCTCAGTTGTACATTGTCGATAATTTCTGCCAATAATTTTGTATCTGCAAGAAAAACAGAGCCACTTTTGTTCAGACATGAAAAGTCACTGAAAAAGTGTGCCAGTGCACTGACAAGGTAAAAAAATCAAAGTTTCACAGAGTAAACATTATTTAACAAACTACTTATAAAAGCAATACAAAACTGCAGAACATTCAAAATGAATGAAATGCTGTTGCAGTGTAGCTTAAACTAAAATTGCTCCTTGAACATGATATTGAGTACAGGGCAGAGGAGAAACATTGAAGAATAAAGCTCACTTTGCACTGACATCTGGTATACAGTAGTTTAAAACTTTTGAAGATCCAACAGATATGAACACCACTTTTGAAATCAGATTATGAAATTTGTCAAATGAACTGTTCCGTCTGTGCATTAATATTTCTATTGCACCACTATTGTCCCATGCCTTGATCAGTACAATTGATTTTTTTTTTTACATTGCTGGTAGAACATTAAAACAAAAGCCTCCCTCCCTGTTAACATGAAAAGATTTCATCAGAAAATTGATGAAGATTTGATCATTTGAAATCATCTAAATCATAAATTTACAATAAAGCAAAGAACAATTAAAATTACTTAACATATTTTGAATACTCACCCAATGTCACAATAAAAGGTAATATTACTTCCAACTGTCCAATTTGATGCTTTATAATATCCATTTGGAAGTGAACCTGGGTTACCACAGTTTATTGCTATAAAGGAAACAAAACATGAAAATGTTAGAAATGTTATAAGAACCCAAAGCCCATAAATAATTTATCATTGTCAGTCACAGATATTTTTCATGAAGATGTAATAGTACACAATTGTAGACAATGACATTTCTATAAATTTGGTATTCATTTTCTGAATTCTTGCATCTCTAATACAAGATTTCCTCTAATTCTCTATTCTTGACTGAAACTAGTCTCTGTGTTGAACATCTTGAATCACGACAAGAAATCCAAAAACAACATGGTCAGATTTACTCTTAGGAAAGAGGTCCTCAACATCAATGGATGAACCAATGGAAAGCCCACATCACATCCACATGCAGAGAGCCCAATCTGATTTAAGGGCCCTCAGGCATAGGTGGCCAATGTGGGCCTTTCATGCTATTAAAGCCAGAGGTGGCTCTCCATTGCTGGCAGCACTACCAGTATCTTATGACATTATGAATGGTGACTGCTGATATTAATGCTCCAAGTCCCAAGAAAGACATCTCTACTGCATGGCGAAAACAGGAGACAGGGCCCAGGGCAGTGGTCCCTGGAAATGTATAAAATGCAAGGCAGAGGTTGGCAAAATGCTGGAGCAAATAATACTTGGACGTCAACCAACATTATAGGATAACTCATTGACAACAGCTCAATGAATTGCTACAAGCAAGAACATTACTTTACAAAAGAGGGAAATCTGACTTACGTTCACAAGATGGAACGTTCCCAACCCATCCCTCAGCTGTACATTGTCGATAGTCTCTGCCTACCATCTTGTATCTAAGAAAAGGGGAAGAGAATCAATGCATCTGAATGGTAATTTGGAAATTTGTACAACTTGCAGACCTGATAAGAAGTTAAAGGTCCATAGAATAAACTTATGTCCAGCTGTCAACAAACGTTATACATTAAAAGGTAATGTGAGAATAGCTTAGCAAAAAAAATAATTTGTAATCAAATGGTATTGCACTGTAGCGAAAAATTATGCTGATCAGATGTCATCTAAAACATAAATTACAGGAGGAACTCTATGTGGCAGCTCACCATGACACTAATTACAATATAAGCTCAGCATTTTGAGGGATACAACAGATAAAAAGTCATTTAGTATTGACCTTGGTGTATGGATCTAGGCATCACCAACAGATATAATGTTTCTATCTGTCTATAGTCATTTCAAATCCATGCAGCAGCATCCCTGATCTTGATGTGCACAAAGACATTTTAAAAACAAATACCCTGCTTGGCATTGAATTGAAAGCCTGACTCATACTCACATGGTAAACACTTGCCAGGAATGCAAAAGAAAAATAGTATAATCACAAAAAAATTGAGTGATAATATACTAAAATAGCGACATTTCAGCAAAATTATTCATCAATTCACTGAGCACATACTCACCCAACATCACAATGAAAGGTCACTTTATTTCCAACTGTGTCATTTGAGGCTATGTAATATCCATTCTGAATTTCACCAGGGTTACCACAGTTGATTGCTACACAGAAATTGAAAATGAAGAAGGTAGGAATTTTACAAAACTCTGACATCTCCAATAATTCTGTCATTGCAATTGCATCTTGCAGATGAAAGATACTATACAACAATGTGATTACTTAATAAAGCATATTATTTGAAGTTTAGAATCCAATTCCCATAAGTTTTTGAAATGGTCAATAGAATGCAATATTTTAATTGTAGGGAGTTAGAACTTGACCAGTATCAAGGTTTTAATCACACAATTGATGTATAGGACATGTCATTCTTATATCAGACTCCTAAACCAACTGCTCTCCTTGGAAATCATTTATGACAGGAGTCTCTCAGGTGGAGAACAAATATGTTTTAAGATTGTGCTCAAAGCATCTCTGAGGACTTCAGCGTCACTGATCACCTCTTCACAGACCCTAACTTGTGTTATGACATGGGCAAACCACCCTGCTTCATTTAAAAACAGCAACACAGAAAAGATTTATCCCATGCAGTAACCTGTAAAACTTCAAGTGGCCAAGAACTATTTAAAGTAAAAATTAACAACTTTATTTCATGAAGTATAAAGAGGATAATTAACTAACAACTATTTACAACTCCTTACTCTAACCTATCTGTTACCTTCTGTCCTAAAATATTAGTCCAATAAAACTCCCGGTTACGATTTACAGGAAAATTCAAATTTTTAAACCAGCCAGCTGTCGAATCTTCTCTTCATCTTTATTGGTAGATTGGCTCTCCAGGTCAGTGTTGAGCTTTTTCTCTGTGCAAACTACTTCTATAGACAGGTACCTCGCAGACAGTTCTGACGAGCAGTCTATAGCTGTTGGACTCATGGCAGTTCTCCTCCCAACTGTTCAATTTTCCCCATCTTATACCCTACAGCATCAGATTCTGGCATTGGCATTAAGATTGTCAATATACTGAATTCAAACTTTATTGAAATTTGGTATTTTTCGGGGTATAATTTGAACTGATTGGCCTAATTCGAATATGTTTTGTCATTTCCAGGCAACCCGCTACCCCAGTAGCTGGAGCACATGTTACATTGTGTCTTATTGAGAACACTTGGTGCTGTCACTGCTAGTTTTTACTCTCTTAAAGGTATCATACACCCACATCTTCATATCATTTGTGACTCAATAAATGGGGAAGATTCATTCAAAGAAACATTGAACATAGAAACAGAAACAACAGTGGTAATGTTGAGATCTCTGTGAAAGTACTCAACTCTCCAATAACTCATTTACCTGATCATTCAAACACTGCCTGCTTCAAATGTAGCAGAATTTGAAAATCACACATTGGACTTCATAGCAATCTAAGAACCCATTGTAACAGAATGGAAGCATGTGCAGCACTAACACAACTAATTCCAAAAGATGCAGATACTATTCTTGTTGCACCATAAGTTGGAAATGGAAAAGGAAGATAATGGAGTATGAATCCAATTTTCATTATAAACCATTAATATTGTCCGCACTTTTCCTTTACATGTCATTTTCACTTCTTTAATTTCCAATTATGTGCTTTGCAGTTACTGTAAAGACCTCCTAAACAAAGAAACCCACAGCAAAATCCAACTTTATACTTCAACATTAATTTTTCATGAGGGCAGGCAAGTATATTCCTTAGCAAAACAAACTGATTTGGCTAATGACCATTTCTCAAATCACACTTCAGTTCTCTTAACATGCACTGTTTAATAAAGTCATTTATCAGCTGTGCCTTCCTATTCCATAATGATAGAACTCCACGATGGACAAATACAAGGAAGAAAACATGGAATTGAATCAAAGCCCCAGCAGTGTATTGGGAGTGGCTTGATTATTTTACAGAGATATTTGTTCGTCACTTTACTAAAGAATGTAGTAGAACTTACATTCACAGGATGGAACTTCACCATCCCAGCCCTCAGTTGTACATTTCCGATGATTGTCACCCAGCATTGTGAATCTAGTAAAAATAAAACCACCCATTGTCAAACATCATCAGGATAATTAGCAAAGTATTACAGTATACTGACCAGGCATGAATTCCAAGGTTCAAAGAAGAAAAATCTATTAAAGTACTAATAATGTGTTTCAAAAAATCAAGCAGTCAAAAGGCAAACATTTTACCAAATTAAACTTTAGCATTAAATTTTTGCCAAGTCATATCGTATTTTAAATTTCTTTGAAGTCAATTGAAGTCAATCAAACAATGAAAGACTCAGGCTTATTCTGTGATAACATGAACAGGTATGATCATAAATGTGAAGAACAAGAGATGACAGACATATAAATGGTCTTCATTACGTCATTGAAATAATATAGTCCATCAATGATTTGTATACTCAATACTCACCCAATATCACAATAAAAAATAACTTTGCATCCAACTGTCTTATTTGGCGCATTATAATATCCATTCAATATCTCACCAGGGCTACCACAGGTTATTGCTGTACACAAAATAAAATGAGAAAAGATTGGAATGTACTAAACCTCCAAACACTCCAACAGCTTCTTTCATTTCAACTCACAGATACTAAGCATGAAGATGTGTAGCTGCAACAAAACCTGTCCACAAGGCAAGCTACTCTAACTTGGAACATTTATTTTCAAAGTTAGAACACAATTGGATGACTTCTGCTGAGTCCACATTTCCTCAAAACAATGGGTCCCTTTGCTTCAATAGCTCTAGTATTGATCAGCATCAATCTTCACTTACTAACTAAATGGTGACAGATAAGGAGACATTGAGAAGCAGAGGTATACATGTGTCTATGTACGTTAGTCACTGAAAACTAATGCAGCATTATAAAATAGATTCAAAACTGTTAATTCAATAGTCTCCATTATTTCAAGGGTATGGGAATGCAAGAATGAGGAAATAACTTCCAAGATTCCAGTTCATCCAAACGATCATTTATTTCCACTTCCACAGTATTACCTGTTTTGCCTCAGCACGGGAACGACCCAATTTTAACACCATTTTTACTTATGTTCCCTCAGTAAATCTATTATTTTCACTCAAATGTCAATTAATGCAACTTTCTCATTTGTAGCCATGAGGCAATTAATTCAGTTGGGTAAAGTCACACTCTGATATTTAAACAAGAATGGAAGATAAATAAAATGGACAATGAAAATTGATTACACTTTGTCTTTGGCTTCTGCTTGCTTTTTCTCAGTTCCCCACTGCCCAGGCAAGTATTTGCATCATTGATATCCACAGGTGATCTATATGATCTTCAGTAAGGTTTTTAATATGTTTCCTCGTAAGTAGACTCACATGGAATACAGAAAGAACTTGCCATTTGGATACAGAACTGGTTCAAAGGTCCAAAAGGGATGGCGGTGGTGGAATTCTGCTGTTCAGACTGGAGGCCTGTGACCAGCAGTGTGCTCCAAAGATAGGTGCTGAGTCCATTGCTTTTCATCATTTATATAAATGATTTGGATGTGAACATAAGAGATGTGGTTGGTAAGTTTCAGATGACACCAAAACTGGAGGTCTAGTGGACAGGCAAGAAGGTTAGCTCAGAGTACAATAGAATCTTGATCAGATGGGCTAATGGGCTGAGGACTGGCAGATGGAGTTTAATTTAGATCAATGTGAAGTGCTGCACTTTGCAAAGAAAAATCACGACAGGACTTGTATATTTAATGGTAAGGTCCAGGGAGTGTTCCTAAACAAAAAGATCTTGGAGTGCAGGTGCATAGTTCCCTGAAAGTGGAGCCACATGTAGACAGGATAATGTAGGAGGCGTTTGATATGCTTGCTTTTATTGGTCAGTGCATTGAGTATAGGAGCTGGGAGGTCATGTTGTCACTGTATAGGATTTTGGTTCAGCCACGTTTGGAATGTTGCGTTCAGTTCTGGTCTCCCTGCTATAGGAAGGATGTTGTGAAACTTGAGCGGGTTCAGAAAATATGTACAAAGATGTTGCTGAGGTTGGAGGGTTTGAGCTATAGGGAGAGTCTGAATAGGCTGGGGCGATTTTCCCTGGAGCGATGGAGGCTGAGGGGTGACCTTGCCGATGTTATAGCCAAGGTGTTTTCCCCAGGATAGGGGAGTCCAGAACTAGAGGGCATATATTTAAGTTGAGACAGGAAAGACTTAAAAGGGAACTAAGGAACAATTTTTTCATGTGCAGGGTGGTGCGTGTATAGAATTAACTGGCAGTGGAAGTGCTGGAGGCTGGTATAATTATGACATCTATAAGGCATCTGGCTGGGTCTATGATTAGGAAGGCTTTTGAGGAATATGGCCCAAATCCTGGCAAATGGGAATAGATTAATTTAAGATATCTGGTCAGCATGGATGAGTTGGACTGAAGCATCTAATTCCATGCTGTACAGTTCTATGACGCAATGACCACTGCCTGTCAGCTTGAGTTCCACTAACATTAGCGGCTTCTAACTTCTCAATTCACACCAAAACTAAACTCCTTGTTCCAACACTATCATTTGTGCTGGGGCAAAACATTAAAGTCTTAAGAAGGAGCAGGATTAATTTGTTGAGTGGTCATTTCTCATTTCACACACCATGTATTTTAAATTGCAATGCGGATTAAAGCATTGAATAGATGTATTTTCCCATGCCAGGAAACCAGATTTCCAAGCTACAGATGCCAAGCTGCTTAAGGGAAGAAAGCTTGCACACCACCAATACTACACAACAATTCCAGAGCGGGGCAATCATTTTACACTGACCAACAAATCAGTCACCTCACAAAACAAGGAAACATAACTTACGTTCACAGGATGGGACATCACCATCCCAACCCTCAGCTGTACACTGTCGATAATCTCTACCCACTCTCTTGAATCTAGAAAAAGAGAAGCAAGCCACTTGGGTCAATAAACTGGAGGTCATTTGGACGATATTTGTTCACTGACGAGATTAAAAGGTCCAAAGCCAATTAAATCATTCTAAATCAAAATAAACTTCAAAACATCTTTTAAAAAATGGGACTAGGTCTGCAGATGAATAAAAGAATTAAATACAGTGTGTCTTTGCTAAATACATAGGGCTGCTTAGACTGAACATAAATTACAGTGCACAGGATGCCTCAAGCTCACTTTACAGCTGTTTTACTATTTCAACAGTTGAGAAACCAACTGACTCTGATGTCTGGTGTTGATCTCAGATTATGGATCTAGGGGTCATTACTACATTCAGCATTTATAACTGTGCATTAGTACTGCAATGTAAGCTCTAACACCACCAACTTTGGTCAGCATAGCATTTATTTAAAAAATTCTCAATTATAAACTGGAAGATATCAATCACATTTCACATGCTCAGTCATTGTCAGAAATGTCACTCACAAGAGATATCAGTCTAAATTTGGCATAATTGTAGCATTAAAATAATAGAATTTCAACAGAATCTTCTCAGTAATTTATCATCTGAATACTCACCCAAAGTCACAATAAAAAAATACTTTATTTCCAACAGTCTCATTTGATATCCTATAATGTCCATTCAGAATCTCCCCAGGGTTACCACAGGTTATTGCTGCACAGAAAATACAAATGAGAAAAGCTAGAAACAAAACTCTAAACGCTACAACAGCACTTTTCCTTGAAATATCATTTTTCCCTGAAACATGAATATCATAATGAAATTAACAACAATATCAGGTATCCCAAATTTGGAATACAACTTTCAGAGATATGGCAATACAAAATCAACATTTTTTCTTGAACTGTAAAACCTCAGAAAAACGAGCCATTGTCTGTTTGCAACAGCACTATGAATGGACCTGCACCAATCTTCAGCAGTAATTCAACATCATACATTTTTGATATCTTGCTTCTTGAGCCAGTGATAAGCAGCATTCCATTGCTTAAAATGACATGACGACTGTTGGCAGCTGCCATTCATGCTCCAGGACCCAGCAAAAAGATCTCCAGTAAATCGTAGGACATCAGTGATATGAATGTGGATTGGGATGGAGCATGTGTGGAGTCAATCACCAGAGAGTTGTGTGCAGTGAGTCACAAGGAAGGGCCTTGAAGTGGCTTTCAATGGGCTCCCTTCCTTAATGTGGGTCCCATGACTAGATACTGAGTGTCTGAGTATGAGGGAACACCATGACAAGGCTGCAGTATTTGCTGGGATGCCTTCAAGAGTCAAGGGAGTGCTACACACATCCCATTCAATCCCAGTGGCACAACTAACATCTCATGGGCTCAGGGATAATTGCGCTGAAACAGTTCAACTCACAACCTTATAGCCATCTGCATTTCCCCCCCACCACCCAACACAGACACTACGGCCCGGGCCAGACCAATTAAATCCTGATCCCAACATTGAGAATCCATGGGAGTGGCTGACAGCAACAATCCCCACCAGATGATAGCACTCCCCCTTTCTTTTTACACAACTGACAACAATCCACAGATTCACCTGATGGCAAACCAAAGATATACTTACAGCAACCCTCAAATCTGGCTGACACCAGATAAGGCACTGACAATTCAGACCCCTACCTTCTGTACAACGTAGTAAACAGGGATAATTAGCATGCTTGGATCATTTTCTGTACCTTAAATTTCCATGGGCCAAAATGATTAATTTCAAAATGCACCTAAAATGAGCATCACTTAAACTTTCTATCACCCATCGAAACTGAATTCCTAACTCCAAATGAACATGGTACTCAGGTAGTAAAATATATTCTTCTGGCAGAAATGAATGATTTGATAATTGGTCATTCCTCAGTGTGCCTGCAATGTTCTTTTCATATGCAATGTGAATCTAAAAGCAATGAATATATTTTTGTTATGATTCAAAGAAAGCATTCCAAGCTGAAGGATGTCAATCCAATGTAATGAAGAAAATTTGGGCTTGAGCCATGATGACTCATTGGACCTGACTTAATCATTTTGGTGGGGGAGGGTGCATACACCTCAGTGACTTTACAAAATAGAAAAATATAACTTACGTTCACAGGATGAAACCTCACCATCCCAACCATCAGCTGTACACTGTCGATAATCTCTACCACTAATTTTGTATCTAGAAACAAATGGTAAACCATGATCATCAGACACGAAGATTAATGGAAAAATGTGTAACTGGGCAGTATATGTTGGGAGTTCAGCGGCTCATTAAGGAAATATCTGCTCAACAATTAACAAACAAAAATAACTTAAACATTGCACTAGGTTAACAGAACAATGAAATATGAATCAAATGTAGTTGTGTTTCTGTTTTAAAAACACCTTAGACGCACAGTGCTCATACAAAACATTGGCACAGCTGAGACTTGATGTGAGGACCACCACAGACCCGAGGGACTCCCAGAACCAAGGTGAAACCCAGCACAAACTTTCAGCCTGGAGGTCATAAAGTCATAGAGATGTACAGTACGGAAACAGACCCTTCAGTCCAACTCGTCCATGCCGATCAGATATCTTAACCTAATCTAGTCTCATTTGCCAGCACTTGGCCCATATCTCACTAAACCCTTCCTATTCATATACCCATCTAGATGCCCTTTAAAGGCTGCAATTGTATCAGCTTCCACCACTTCCTCTGGCAGCTCATTCCATACTTGTACCACTCTCTGCATGAAAACGTTGCCCCTTATCTTTCCCGTCTCACCCTGAACCTATGCTCTCTAGTTCTGGACTTGCTTACCCTCGGGAAAAGACTTTGTCTATTTATCCTATCCATGTCCTTCATGTTTTTATAAACCTCTATAGAGGTCACCCTTCAGCCTCCGATGCTTCTGGGAAAGCAGCCTCAGCCTATTCAGCCTCTCCCTATAGCTCAAATCCTCCAAACCTGGCAACATCCTTGTAGATCTTTTCTGAACCCTTTCAAGTTTCAGAACATCCTTTTCATGGGGAGGAGACCAGAACTGCACGCAATATTCCAAAAATGGCCTAACTAATGTGCTGTACAACAGCAACATGACCTCCCAACTCCTCTTCTCAATGCTCTGACCAATAAAGGAAACCATACTAAATGGCTTCTTCAAGCCCAGCACAGACACCTGACCTGGAGGTGCTGACCAGCACAGTGAAGCCCAGAGTGGACCTGTCTGCTCCATCCATTTTTTTTTCTCTCTTGCTCTGCTCCAGAAGGACTGCAATGCTGAACATTTAACTCTGTTGCTTTATTTTTCTAATTTATATGCAAAATTTTGTATCTAGGCACCTTTGTACCTAAGATGGTGCCAAAATGACAACCTTGTTCACTTTCCATTGTACTCAAGTATCCCTATACTTGAATACATGTGACAATACAACCTAATTCTAATTCTAATTAAATTCTCATTCACTGTTGGGCTGTCATCTAATATAAGTGAACCATTTTGTAGGAAAGCAATAAGGAACATTTGGTTTCTGTCTGAGTCTATGAATCTTCTTACCAATAATACGTTTAAAAGTTCTATTTTTGCATCAAAATTCTTCTTCCAAAATTAACATTCCCCACCTTTATCATTACCAATAGCTTTGTTTAACTTGATGGTTGTACCTTAGGATGGAAGCCTCAATCAGAGTTAAGGTGAAGAGCTTCCATGAGAAATGTAATGAATGTGAGATCATCCAACACTGTCTTAGTTCCAACTTTACTATAATACAGTGCTTCACTAAAATCATTTAGTGAGTTATACCCTGAAGACTCACCCAATGTCACAATAAAAAGTAGCATTACTTCCAACTGTCCATTTTGATGCTTTATAATATCCATGCAGAATTGAACCAGGGTTTCCACAGCTTATCGCTAAACAGAAAACAAATTGAGAACAGGCAGAAACATTAGAAAAAACCAAATTCCCCATCAGTTTTTTTTCACAGTTTGTTAACATGAAGATGAAAAATACTATTACTCAACTGCTCAGATTATCAAGTTATCTTAAATTTGGAATTTATTTTCCAGTCTTATGGTATTATAAAAATGAGACTTTTGCTAAATCTACAATCCCTCACACCATCTGGACACTATATTGACCAACTAACAATCCTCAACAGCAACTCAAGAACATAAGGAGTGACTTCATTCTGTCAACAGAGCACTCAAAATCAGTTGATGAACCGGTGTGGATCCCTCATCACTTCCATGAAGAAGGCCCAATTTGATATAAGTGCCCTTTGGCCAACTTGGGCCATCAATGTAACCAAAGTCTCAGATGTGGAAAATGCCCTCCCCACAAGCTGCCAGAACGTGACAGTTCTCCACTGCCAGCAACTCTACCAGGAGTAATGGCTGCACCTATGAATGCTCCAGTGCCCAGCTTGAGGATCTATGCTGATCACAGAGCTGGATGTTTATCTGGTCTAGTGAGGGGCATCAGCAAAAAGTAGTGTTTGTCAGGTGCGGAGTAGGCAGTCTCAGATTGGTAGGAAGAGGGGTTTTGAATCGAGGTCAGGGTCAGCTGGTTTGGAGCAGAGAGGTCAGACAAGGCAATGGAAGCAGATGGATGGTATTAGTTCCAGAGAGCCACCTCTGAAAAGTATTGGTTGAGGTTTGGAAGTCGGGTGGGGTCAGGGAGTGGTCGTCAGGAGTCCTGAGAGTGGCAGGATTGGGGAGACAATTGTGCAGCTTGGGACTTCAGGTGTTGGGGGGTTAGATTAATATTTATCCAGGAGTTAGACTCAAGTTTGAATCCTCTAACTTTTAATCATCTCAGAATTCTTTGACTTGAATGCATTCTTTTGGGCAAATCCCACATTGTCAGCCATCTCTGGGACTTCCACATTCCTAATTCACAGCAACATTGTATGTCGCTCCAATGCTTCTGGCCATTGGAATGTCTGGGCCCTAGTTGATAAGTCTATTAAAATTTTTTTGACAAAGAAACAACTCTGTGAATCATTATATTGCTTACAAATCTTACATTTGGCACGTAAACAAATAACTTTTGCAAATCCACATGGTCCTCCTTGACTAGCAGTTCAGAATATACCCCAGTCATTACAACCTCAATGAAGGCTAATAAATTTGTTTTACAACATTTTGCTTTTGTAAAACAAAGTTGACTTCTTTTGATTACATTATACTTTAGCAATAAAGCAACTAATTCAGTGGGGTAAAGTCAAGGAGAATTTCTAAACAAGAATGGAAGAAAAAGAAAATGGCGTAGGAGGATTGCTCCCCCTGAATTCCCCAAGGTCCAAACAACTACTGCCTGTCAGCTTAAACTCCACTAACATTAGCAATTTCTAACTTCTCATTGCACACCAAGACTGAGCTCCATGCTCCAACACCATCATTTGAACTAAGGCAAAAGAGTAAAGTCTTGAGAAGGAGCAGGATTAATTTGCTGAATGGTCATTTCTCATTTCATACACTATGTATTTTAATATGCAATGTAGATTAAAACATTGAATAGATGTTTTCTCCCATTCCAAGAAATCAGAATTCCAATATACAGGATACTGAACTACTGAAGGGAACAAAGCTTGGATGCCAACCAAAAGGACATAATAATTCATTGGAAACAGGTCAATCATTTCACACTGACCTGCAAATCAGTTGCTTTAGAAAACAACAAAACATAACTTACGTTCACAGGAGGGGACATCACCATCCCAACCTTCAGCTGTACATTGTCGATAATCTCTACCCACTATCTTGTATCTAGACAAAGAGATACAAAACATTTGTATCATTAATTGGGGGTCATTTGGTGATATTCTTTTACTGACTAGATTAAACGGTCCAAAGATAAGCAATATCTAAATAGCAGTAAGTCATAGAATCCATAATGTGGAAAGTAGGCCATTGTCCATCGAGTCCACACTGACCGTCCAAAGAGCATCCCACTTAGAATACACCCCCGCACCCTATCCTTGTAACTCTATATTTCCCATAGTTAATCCACATAGCCTGCACATCTTTGAACTGTGGGAGGTAACTAGAGTACTGAGAGGAAACCCACGCAGGCATGGGGAGAATGTGCAAACTCCACACAGACAGCTATCTGAGACTAGAATCGAATCCATGTCTCTGGTGCTGTGAGGCAGAAATGCTAACCACTGAGTCAATATGTCAGCACAAAAAACTTAAAAACAAATGGGGCTAAGTCTGCAGATGAATGAAAGAATCAAATACAGTTACATTTTTACAAATATAAAAAGGGCTCATCAGACTCTATATACATACAGCCACCAGAGAAATATTGATGCATCTCACTCACATTACAGCTGATTGACAGTATAATTCAAACAGTTGAGTAACCAGCAGCCGCTGATGTCTGGCATGGATCTCAGATTATGGGTCTAAGGATTATTAACACATTCAGCATTTCCACTGTGCATCAATGTTCCAATGTTAAATCTAACATCATTAATTTTAATCGGTACAGCAATTATTTTAATATTCTCAGTTCAGCACCAAACTCGAAGATGCAATCACTGCTCACATGCTCAGGCGTCATCAGAAATGTCATGCACAAGAGATGGCAGAATGAATTTGCCATAATCAAAACATTCAAATAATAGACTTTTACTCAAATTTTCCCAGTGATTTTTGACTGAATACTCACCCAAAGTCGCAATAGAAAAACACTTTATTTCCAACTGTTTCATTTGGTGTTGTATAGTGTCCATTCAGAATCTCCCCAGGGTTACCACAGGTTATTGCTGCACAGGAAATATAATGTGAAAAGCTAGAAACAAAACTCCAAACTCTAAAACAACATTTTTTACTGAAATATTTCACACAAACATGAATAGCAATGAAACTGTCAACAATGCCAGGATATCTCAAATTTGGAATTCAGATATCAGAGACGTAGCAACATAAAATCAAGACATTTTCTTGATCTATAAAACTCAGAATTACATGCTGCTGTCTGCCTGCAAAAGCACTATGAATATACCTGCAGCAATCTCCAGCAGTAATTCAACAATGTAGTGGGCGGCACGGTGGCACAGTGGTTAGCACTGCTGCCTCACAGCGCCAGAGATCCGGGTTCAATTCCCGCCTCAGGCGACTCTCTGTGTGGAGTTTGCACGTTCTCCCCGTGTCAGCGTGGGTTTCCTCCGGGTGCTACGGTTTCCTCCCACACTCCCACAAAGATGTGCAGGTTAGGTGAATTGGCCATGCTAAATTGCCCATAGTGTTAGGTAAGGGGTAGATGTAGGGGTATGGGTGGGTTGCGCTTCGGCGGGTGCGGTGTGGACTTGTTGGGCCAAAGGGCCTGTTTCCACACTGTAAATAATCTAATCTAATCTAATCTAATCTAATATAATGTATCCACCTTTGTGAGCCAGTGATAAACAGCATTCCATTGCTGGAAGTGTCACTATGACTGGTGACTGCTCTCATTCATAATCCAGGGATACAGCAAAAGGATCTCAACTGAATTCTAGGATATCAGTGATGTGAATGGGAGTTGAGATAGGGGATGTGTGGTGTCAGATACCAGAGAATTGTGTGCAGTGAGTCATAAGGAAGGGCAATAAAATGGTTTTCAATCGCTCCTCCCTTCCTTACACTGTGAGCCATGATCAGGCACTGAGTGACTGACAATGAGGGAACACTACGACAAGGCTACAGTGTTGGCTATGCTGTCTTCAAGAGTCAAGGGAGAGACACACATGTCCCATTCAACCCTGAAGCACAACTAACTTCTGATGGGCTCAGGGATAATTGCTCTCAAGTGCTTCAACTCACAACCCTACAGTCTTCTGCTTTGACCCCATCACCCCACAGAAGACACCACTCCCCAGACCAGACCAATGAAGTCCTTCAAACCCACCACTGAGAATCCCTGAGACAAGTTAATAGCACTCTCCCCTTTCTCTAGACACAGCCAACAACAATCCACAGACTCATTTGATGGAAAACCCCAGCAATCTTCAAATCTGGCTCACAACAGAGATAAGGGAGTGACAATTCAGATCCCTACCCTCTGTATGATTTAAACATGAGTAATTAGCAGGGACTGCCTAATTTCTGATCTCTTTAATTTCCTTGGGCCAAAATTGCTAATACTAAACTGCAACTAAAATGAGCATCTTTTAAATTTCCATCACTACAGAAACTCAGCATGTTGTTCCAAACTATCATGACACTCAGGCAGAAAAATTTATTTTTCTCGATAAAGTAAGAATGATTTGATGATTAGTCATTTCTCAGCACACCTGCAATGTTCTTTCTATAGGCAACGTGAATCAAAAAGCAAAGAATAACTTTATCACAGATTAAAAGAAAGAATTCCAAGCTAGACAATGTCAGACTAGTATAAATGAACAAAATTTGACCATGAGCCATGATGATTCACTGTAAGCGACTCAACCATTTCTTTTTGGACATGCAATGCAGTGACTTTACAAAATAAGGAATATAACTTACATTCACAGGATGGAACTTCACCATCCCAACCCTCAGCTGTACATTGTCGATAATCTCTGCCAATAACTTTGTATCTATAAAAGGAATGGTAAACCATCTTTCATCAGACATGAAAATTAATTGAAAAAATGTGCCACTGGAGAGAACATGTAGGGGTCTGAGTTTCAGAAAGGAAAAGTCTATTCATCTATCAATAAAGCAAAATAAATCAAACACTGCTCTAGGCTCGCAGAACAATGAAATAGGAATCAAATGCCCTTACATTTCAGTTTCAAAAGCACCCCATAAAAGTACAATACACATTCAAAATATTAGCACATAGAATTTCCCATCATGCTGACTTCAAAAAGAAGTTTAACATTTTGTCGAAACAGCACCAAAGGACAACTGATTTGTATTGCAGATCTTCCTACCAATAAGATATTCAACAGTTCTATTTTGTATTAATATTTCTATTCTAACACTAACATTCTATACATTGATCATTATCAATGGTTTTGATTAACTTGATGGTTGATCATCCAACACTGCCTTTTCCCTGGAGCATTGAAGGCTGAGATTATAAATCATAAGAGCTATGGATAGGTTAAATAGACAAGGTCTTTTCCCTGGAGTGGTGGTGGGGGTGGAGTTGAAAACTAGAAAGCATAGGTTTAGGGTGAGAGGGAAAACTTTAAAAAGGGTCCTAAGGGGCAATGTTTTCATGCAGATGGTGGTGCATGTATGGAATGAGCTGCCAGAGGAAGTTGCTATGAGGTTTAAGGCATGTACTGCACCTTTAAGAGAGAGTGAATGCTGTTCTTAACTGAGAGATTACAAGCACCTGTGTATATGACTAGATGGCAGTCCTAGACTGTACTGGAAAATTGAAAATATTTGGCTGTGAAATGGATACCTGAATTTTGGTTGCTGTTTTGACAACAATTCAAATTTAACCAGTTTAATTTATGTTCCAGGATACTAAAACGCAATCAAGTTTGAAGTAATTGTTTTGCGAACTTCGAACCAATGAGGTGATCCGATGTTGGGAATATAAAAGTGCGGACATTTTGAAAATTGGTGAGAGAGTAAATGCCATCAAGATAGATCAAGAAATTAGGAATCACTCTCTATCAAATGGTACCTTTTCATATGAAACATACTCACAGTAAAAAGAAAGAAGATGATTCAGGGAATTCAGCAGCTGGAAGAGTGAAGTCACAGAAGACAACAGAGGTTGTGGGGTTTTGAAATTAAGTTGATGTAATTTTAATAAGTGTCTTATTAGAACAGCATATTGTTAAGGAGTTGCAGGTAGGCAATAAGCAGTTAAGAGAAATGGGGGCTTACAGTTGTGAATAGTTGTTGTTTAAATGTTCACTTTTAGAGTTAAAAAATAAATTGATGCTATTTTCTTTAAATAGTAGAATTTGGGAGTTCGCTGTCACTCATTTTTAACAGATTAGGAGGTGAGGTGGTGTTTGGTTTATTTAATAGAGGGGTTCACCTTCATGTTGTAACAAAGTGGTGGAATGTAGAGGGGTTTACCTTCATGTCATAACAAAATGGTGGAGGCTGCTACAATTATAACATTTAAAAGGCATCTGGATGGGTATATGAATAGGAAGGGTTTAGAGGGACATGGGCCAAGTGCTGGCAAATGGGATTAGATTAGGTTTGGATATATGGTCCACATGGACGAGTTGGACCGAAGTGTCTGTTTTCATGCTGTATGTCTCTATGATTCTAAGTGAGTTATATGCTGAAGACTCACCCAATGTCACAATAAAAGGTAACAATACTTCCAACTGTCCATTGTGATGCTTTATAATATCCATTCATAATTGAGCCAGGATGTCCACAATTTATTGCTAAAAGGAAAATAAAATAAGAAAAGGCAGAAATATCAGAAAAATCCAAATTCCCCATCAGGTTTCATAATTGCAATGAACAGATATTTAATATTGAGATGAAATATACTTCACCATAATTGCATAGCCTATCAAATTATGTCAAATTTGAAATTTATTCTCCAGTTTTATCATATCAAAAATACAGGACCTCCCTACATCTACAATCCCACACACCGACTGGGCACTATAGTGACAAACAACAATTTTCATCAGCTATTAGTAGTTAGGGAGCAGTATGTTAACTCAGTGCTAAGCACTGCTGCCAGACAGTGACTGGGACCAGAGCTTGATTCCAGCCTTGGGCGACTGTTGGTGTGGTGTTTGCATGTTCTCCATGTTACAGTGTGGGTTTCCTCCAGGTGCTCCAGTTGTCCCCCACAGTCCAAAGACATGTGGGTTAGGTGGATTAGCCATGGGAAAATGCAAGGTTGCAGAGATAGGGTGAGAGTTTGGGTCTGGGTGGGATGCAATTTAGATGATCGTTGTGGACTCAATGGCTAAATGGCCTGCTTGCACACTTTAGGGATTCTATGAATTCAAGAATATAATGGATCGATTTAGTTCTATCAACTGATCCCCCTCAACACTGATATGAATCCCTCATCACTTCCATGAAGAAGGCCTAATTTGATATAAAAACCTTTTGGCCAACTTGGGCCTTCCCTGTAATCAGACACTCAGGTGTGAAAACTGTTTTCATCAGCTGCCAGACAGAGGGTGGCAGTTCTCCTTGCCAGCAACTCTACCAAGAGCAGTGGCTGCTATTGTGTATGTTCTAATGCCCAGCCTGAGGATCTATGCTGGATCGCAGAGCACAGGTGTCTGCAGTAGGGAGCAGTCACTGAGGATGATTTTGGCATAATGCTCCCACATCCACCCACATTCTGGTGGGACCCATTAAATTCAAGCCAATCTCAGGTATCCAACTAAGTGTTTGGGACTAGTAGCTACGGAGGATAAAAAATATTTCAGAGTCACTTTATAAAAGAATTTGGCAAAATAGAAGACATTTGAGCTCTCCTCTATGTGCCCTTATCATGGAAGTAGATGGTGTATTCCATGAGGTTCAAAAGTCTGAAGCCTGTGTGTGTGATTATTCATTGTACACAGCAGGCATTTCATTGGTCAGTGTGAATGCCCACTTAGGCACTACACCTTAAGAGTGATCAATCTTCCCTCACCAACATGCCCCTGTCTTAGTTGTCAGATTCAGTGTTGTATACTGGGTTCAGGCTTCTCATGGATGTTTGTCTGGTCTGGGGAGGGGCATCAGTCATGTTTGTTGGGTGTAGGATAGGGAGGTGGTCTCAGGTTCCCTCATTAATGGTCATCCATCATTCTTGTTACTTCATCAATATCTACTTCTTCCACACAAGCATCAACTAAAACAACAGTAACACTAAACCAACACAAGTAGAGAAGTGGCAGGTGGAGTTTAATTCAGATAAATGTGAGATGCTGCATTTTGGGAAAACAAATCTTAGCAGGACTTATACACTTAATGGTAAGGTCCTAGGGAGTGTTGCTGAACAAAGAGACCTTGGAGTGCAGGTTCATAGCTCCTTGAAAGTGGAGAAGCAAGTAGATAGGATAGTGAAGAAGGCATTTGCAATGCGTTCCTTTATTGGTCAGAGTATTGAGTACAGGAGTTGGGAGGTCATGTTGCGGCTGTACAGGACATTGGTTAGGCCACTGTTGAAATATTGCGTGCAATTCTGGTCTCCTTCCTATCATAAAGATGTTGCAAAACTTGAAAGGGTTCAGAAAATAATTACAAGGATGTTATTATGATGGGCACGAATAGGATAAATAGACAAAGTCTTTTCCCTGGGGTCGGGGAGTCCAGCACTAGAGGGCATAGGTTTAGGGTGTGAGGGGAAAGATATAAAAGAGATCTAAGGGGCAACTTTTTCACGCAGAGGGTGGTACGTGTATGGAATGAGCTGCCAGAGGATGTGGTGGAGGCTGGTACAATTGCAACACTTAGGAGGTATTTGGATGGGTATATGAATAGGAAGGGTTTGGAGGGATATGGGCCGGGTGCTGGCAGGTGAGACTAGATTGGGTTGGGATATCTGGTCGGCATAGATGGTTTAGACCGAAGAGTCTGTTTCCATGCTATACATCTCTATGACTCTATAAGTAAATCTGTCAGGCAAAGATATATTAGGATCATTAAATGAGAATGGAAGTGGAAGAGAGGAGATCCAGGGAATGATTAAAGTATGGATCATTAACATCTACTCGACTTTTCCTTTATCTTCTATTTGCTTCCTGTAGATTTCCCATGGCATTTACCACTTGGCATCAAATTAAGGTCTGGTAGCATGACAAACTCAAAACTGAGTAAAGTTCTCTGAACAGAACATGACTGATCTAATAGGCAATAGTAAGTACTGCAGATACTGGAAATCAGAATTTAGATTAAAGTGGTGCTAGAAAAGCACAGCAGGCAGCATCTGAGGAGCAGGAAAATCAATGTTTCAGGCAAAAGCCTTTCATCAGGACTGAATGAAGGGCTTTGCCCAAAATGTCGATTTTCCTGCTCCTAGGATGCTGCATGAATGATCTAATGAGTAGTCATTTCTCATTGTGCTCTTTTAAAATGCAATGTTGATTAAAGCATTGAATAGGTGTTTCATCCTATTACAGAAAATCAGAATTTCAAGCTGGAGGATGTCACAATATTGTCAAGAAGAAAACTTGTATGACACCTACACTGGAGGGCTATGCAATGAAGTGAGTCAATCATTTGATATAGATAAGCAAATCAGTCACTCCAAATCATACAGTATGGAAACAGACTCTTCAGTCCAACCAGTCCATGACAACCATAATCCTAAACTAAACTAGTTTTACATGCCTGCACTTGGCCCAGATCCCTCCAAACACTTCATATTCACATATTTGTCAAAATATCTTTTAAATGTTGTAACTGTACCCAAATCCACCACTTGCTCTCAAAGTTCATTCCACATGAGCCACTTTGTGTAAACATATTGCCCCTTGTGTCTTTTTAAAATCTTTCTTATTTCATCTTATTAATATGCTGCCTATTCTCGAAATGCCACCCTAGGGAAACTATACCTGCCACTCACCTTATCTATACACCTCAAGATTTTATAAGCTTCTATTAGGTCACCTCTCAATCTCCTAAGGTCCAGTGAGAAAAGTTGCAGCCTATCCAGCCTCTCCTTATAAAACAGGCAGGTGGGACTAGTTTAGTTTAGGATTATGGTTGTCATGAACTGGTTGGACTGAAGACTCTGTTCCATACTGCATGATTTTAACTGACTGATTTGCTTCTCAGGAAAAAAAACAGGGTTGAAAGACTAACCCATTGAGAAATCCTCTATAAATCTTCCTCCAGCCTGAAGAATTCTTCATGTCTTTGGACCTACTCATTAACATGATACTTTTGTTTCTTCTCACTTAGGCAACTGAGATGCAAGTTGCTCCAAACACTATAAGTCCATGAGCTGTAGGTTTTCTCACAAGTATGTTGCTTGGTACTGTATGAAGTGTCTTTTAGAAATCCATACAATCTCAACTACCCTCTCTGGTAACGTTGCAAAATCGCCAGTAAGTTATGGCACATGATCTCCCATTAAGAAATCTAAGACAGCTTTCTGCTATTCATCCATATTTACACTTCTCGTAATTTAGACCTGGAATAGTGTTTCTAAACACTTCTCCATAACCAAAGTTAAACAGAAAACTCTGGTTAATCTGTCATTGCTTCTATTATTTTTATGGCCATATCTGAACAAGTGTGTAATGTCTGCCATTTGGGAGTCGTACAGTCATTATTCATGGAAACATTGGAGCCCTTGGTCTGACCAGCTTATGTCAAACAGATCCCAAACCAAGCTGGTCCCAGCCTCCCGCTCTTGGCCTGCATCTGTCCAAGACCCTCTCACTCATGTACACATCCAAGTGTCCTCCAAACATCGCAATTGCACCCGCATCCAACACCTCCTCAGGAATTCCATTCCATGCCACCCTGATGTCCTCCGCAAATCTCTCTCTTCATTCTAAAAATATGTCCTCAGTTCCAAAATTCCCCATCCATACCCTTCTTGACTCTACAAATCTCTACAATGACATCTCAAGTGAGAATAAAACAATAAGGAGATAAAAATGTCACAAAACTCAAAAGACCACCCAACGTCCTTCGACAACTCATACCCTCCACACCGAGCAACATCCCAGGAAATCTCCTCTGAATATCCTTCCTATGACAAGGTATCCAGAACAGCACAGCACTCCAGAAGAGACCCTTCCAACATCCCGCCCAATGTCAATACGACCTCCCAACTCCCACATTCAAAAGGAGTGAGCAATGAAGGCAAGAGTCCTCAGACACCACCTCCGCATCTAAAGAATTATAAAACATTATGGTTAGTGCCTCCGCAATGTGCACTCTCACTTCCTGCAGTATCTTTCAAACTTTTGCACTCACTGTCTGTAACACTCTCACTACAATTGCGTCCTAATGCTATTAAAAGCAACAAGCAGTAGCCCAAATTACAGTTTATACAAAGGACACATGGCAAAAGTGAGGACTGCAGATGCTGGAGTTCAGAATCTAGATTACAGGATGAAGGGATTTTGCCCGAAACATCAATTTTCCTGGTCCTCGGATGCTGCTTGACCTTTTGTGCCTTTTCAGCACCACTCTAATCTAGATAACAGGCACATATGCAATTGGAGGTCTTTCTACCCAGGATTCCCTGCGATACAGACAGTTCCCTATCCAGATCACAGGAGAGCGGGGAGCAAGCGCAGTACAATACGGGTAGCTCGAGTAGGTGCAGTGACGCTGTTTTCTCCCTTTCTGATGGTGAAGGTGCGAAATGGAGGAGGGCTGGATCGGGAATGTTTCTAAACATTCAATAAAGATTTTAAACCTCAGTTAAAAACCTGCAGGTACTGTTTTTGCAACACCAGGATCTTTACCCAGGTCAAGGTTTTGGTGAGCTGCCGCTAAAACAGTTAAACGTAACTTACGTTCACAGGTTGGGACATCACCATCCCACCCCTCAGCTGTACATTGTCGATAAGCGCTACCCACCATCTTGTACCTAGAAAATGAAAAACAAACCATTTGCAGTAACAGCCTCAAAGTTACTTCTGACTAGGTTAGAATTTCAAAAGATCAAACAATAATAAATCCATCAAAATAGCAATAAACTTCACAAACAAGATGAAACATGGGTCAAGGTTTGCAGATTAATGAGCGAATTCAATACTGTTTTGTTGACAATCAAAATTGTTATGTTCTGACCTTATATAAAGTAAATTGATGATTATCTCTCTTCACAGCTGATTAACAATACAAAAGTTCTGTACTTATGAGGAACCAGCAGTCACAAAAGTCGTACTGATCACAGATAATAGATCCAGGTATCATGAACATATTCAGCATTTCCATCTTTGCATTAATAGAGCAACCCCAGCAACAACAACAGAGTAATATTATAGGTATGCAGGATATGCCAATTCAGGGCTAAACCAGAATAGTCAGAGCTTCGATGCTGAGCCATCATTAGAAATGCTATATGAGAGATGGCTGTCTGAAGTTGTCTTAAACATAGCATTAAAATAATACTGGCCATTACCAAAATCTATTAAGTAATTTATTGACTGAATACTCACCCAACGTCACAATGAAAAATAACTTTATTTGCAACTGTCTCATTTAGAGCCTGATAATGCCCATTCAGAATCTCTCCAGGGTGACCACAGGCTATTGCTGCACAGAAAAAAATAAGGAGATAAAAATGTCACAAAACTCAAAAAACACCACCAGCTGCTTTCATGTAAAACACAACAATATGAATGCAATGAAATTGCCCGCATTGTGAAGAATTCAGTTATCATTATTCTAGCAACACAAAGGCAAAACTCTCTCTACATCTGCTATATCTTGCAATAACAGGTGAGTTCTGTCCACAGAAGAACCAAACATTGACATGCATCAGTCTTCACCCGCAGTCCGAAATCAAAATGTTACTAAACCAGCCACTTAAGAGACTGGCTGGCAGTGTTCCATTGTCAGCCACATCACCAGGTGTGGTAACCTCTGATGTTATTAATACTCCAAAGCCCAATCCAGGGATCTCTGTTGGATCCAAAACTGACTGTGCAGCATAGTAAAGAAGTGTCTCGATCAATTTGTACAAACATGCAGCTCAGTTACATTACAAAACAGGGAAATATAACTTACGTTCACATGATGGAACCTCGCCATCCCAACCCTCAGCTGTACATTGTCGATAAGCTCTGCCCATAATTTTGTAACTACAACAGAAATAGAGCAACTTGTTATCAGACAGGAAGGTTCAACTGAAGAAGAGTTCCAGTGTATTGACAAGATAAAAAGTCTAAGTTTCACAGTGCAAAACTTACTAAACAAGCTATTTATTTAAAATAATATAAAATTGCAGAACATTCAAAATGAAATGCTTCAACTAAAATTGCGCATTGGTCACAGTATCAAGTACAGGTCACAGGAGAAATATTGGAGAATAATGTTCACTTTTGCACTGATGCCTGATATAATTTAAAACTTTTGAAGATCCAGCAGACATGAACACCACGTTTGATCTCAGAGTATGAATTTGTCAAATGAATGGTGGACATAATCTACATGGACTTTACTAAGGCATTTGACAAGGTTCTTCATGGTAGACTGGTTAGCAAGGTTAGATCTCATGGAATACAGAACTGCTCAAAAGGTAGAAGACAGAAGGTGGTGATGGAGGGTTGTCTTTCAGCCTGGAGGCCTGTGACTAGTGGTGTGCCACAAGCTTTGGTGCTGGGTCTACTGCTTTTTTGTCATTTATATAAATGATTTGGATGTAAGCAGAGGAGGTAAAGTTATTAAGTTTGCAGATGACACTAAAATTGGAGGTGTAATGGAAAGCAAAGAAAGTTACCTCAGAGTACAACAGGATCTTAATCAGATGGGCCAATGGGCTGAGGAGTGGTAGATGGAATTTCATCTAGAGAAGTATAGCGTGCTACATTTTGGAAAGACAAATCAGAGTAGGACTTATACACTTAATGGTAAAGGTCCTGGGAAGTGTTGCTGAATAAAGGCACCTTGGATGCAGGTTCATAGTTCCTTGGAAGTGGAATCGCAGGTAGATAATGAAGAAAGCATTTGGTATGCTTTCCTTTGTTGGTCAGAGCTTGAGTACAGGAATTGGGAGGACATGTTGCAGCTGTACAGGAAATTGGTTAGGCCACTTTTGGAATATTGTGCATATTGTCTCTCTCCTGTCGGAAGGATGTTGTGAAACTTGAAAGGATTCAGAAAAGATTTACAAGGATGTTGCCAGGATTGCAGGAATTGAGCTATAGGGAGAGGCTGAACAGGCTGGGGTTGATTTCCCTGGAGCGTCAGAGGCTTAGGGGTGACCTTATAGAGGCTTATAAATTCATGAGGGGCATGGATAGGGTAAAGAGACAAGGCTTTTTTTCCCTGGGATGGGGAAGTCGAGAAGGAGAGGATATAGGTTTAGGTTAAGAGGGGAAAAATTTTAAAAGGACCTAAGGGGCAACCTTTTCACACAGAGGGTGGTGCGTGTATAGAATGAGCTGCCAGAGGAAGTGATGGAGGCTGGTACCATTACAACATTCAAAAGGCATCTGGAAGGGTTTACGAATAGGAAGGGTTTAGAGGGATATGGACCAAGTGCTGGCAAATGGAACTAGATTAGGTTAGGATATCTGGTCGGCATGGATGAGTTGGACTGAAGTGTCTGTTTCTGTTCTGTACTTCTATGACTCTACAATTGTTCCATTATTACACTAATATTCCTATTATACTTCACTGTCTCAAGCCTTGATTTGTATAGTGGATTTTATTTAAGTTGTTGGTTAAATACTAAAATGAAAGACTGCCTCATTGTTAGTAAGAAAAGATTTCTTCAAAAAAATGGTGAGATCATTTGAAATTGTCTAAATTGCAACGTTAAAGTAATGTCAATAATTAAAAATTACTCCATTATTTATGTTCTGAATACTCACCCAATATCACAATAAAAGGTAATATTACTGCCAGTTGTCCAATTTGTTGCTTTATAATATCCATTTGGAAGTGAACCAGGGTTACCACAGTTTATTGCTATAAAGGAAACAAAAAATGAAACAGTAGAACCCAAAACCTCTACACATCATTTCACCATCATTCACAGATATTTATCATGAAGATATAATTGTAGAGAATGACAGGTTTCTGTAAACTTGGAATGCATTTTTCTAAACTATGGCATTTGAAATGCAAGAATTTCTCTAAATCCCAATACTTCACTGAATCTGGTTTCTCTATTGAACATCAAGAATCATGAAAGAAAACCAAAAACAACATGGCCATTTTAGTCCTAGGACCAAGGTCCTAAACATCAGCAGATGATCCAGTGGGAATCCCACGTCATATGTAGAAAGTGCATTTTGATTTAAGGGCCCTTAGGCACTTAGCTGGCCAACAGAGGCCTTTCATGCTATCAAAGCCAGAGGTGGCTCTCCATGGCTGGCTACACTACCAGCACCTGATGGCAATGTGAACAGTGACTACTGATTTTATTGCTTAAAGTCCCAGGAAAGGCATATATGTGGCATTGCAAGCACAGAAGATATGGTTACTGGAAATGCAAGAAGTGCAAAAGAAAGGACAGAAAAATGGCTGAGTGAAGGAAACATGGATGTCAACCAACGTTACAGGACAATTCATTGAAAGCAGCTGAATCAATTGATACAGACAAGAACATCACTTTACAAAACAGGGAAATCAAACCTACGTTCGCAGGATGGAACATCCCCAACCCATCCTTCAGCTGTACATTGTCGATAATCTCTGCCCACCATCTTGTACCTACAAAAATAGAGAAGCAAATCAATCCATTTGTATTAATGAATGAATGCTACTTTGGTAAGTTATATAATTTGCAGATCAGAGAAGAACTTTAAGGTCCAGAGAGTAACCTTGTATTCACCTAACAACAAATGTTAGGCAGTAAACGGCAATGTGGGAATAGCTGATGAATAAATGAATTTGTAATCAAATGGTATTGCACTGTAGTTAAACATGATGTTGATTGGACTTCATATAAATACAAATTACAGGAGGAACAGATATACCAGCTCACCATGGAAATAATGACTGTTGAGGAACACAGCAGTTAAAGCTATCCAGTGTTGATTGGAGTGTATGGGTCTAAGCATCACCAACAAATTTAACATGTCTATCTATCTATACATATTCCAAACCCATGAAGTAACATCCTTGATCTGCTGTGGATCAAGACTTTTTTAAAAATCAGATTGCCTATTCAGCATTGAATTGCAAGCCTGACTCATACTGAAATGGAAAATGTTTATCTGAAATGCAAATGAAAAATAATATGATCATATAATATGTGATTATAGATTATGATAGCAACCGTCAAACAACAACATTTTTCATCGATTCACAGAGCAAATACTCACCCAATGTCACAATAAAAGGTCACTTTATTTCCAACTGTATCATTTGAGGCTACATAATATCCATTTGGAATTTCGCCAGGGTTACCACAGTTTATTACTACACAGAAATTGAAAAGGGAAAAGGTAGAAGTATCACAAAACACCCAACATCTTCAACACAGTTCTGTCATTGCAATTACATTTTTAACATGAAAGACACTATGCAGTGTCACAATTATTTAATGTAGCAAATTATTTGAATTTTGGAATTCAATTTCCATATTTTTTTTAAATGGTTGATAGACTGCAATAACTTACTCTGTGGGAGTTAGAACTTTCTCAGTATCATTTTGATAATCTCACAATTTCTGGGCAGGACATGTCATTGTTATGCCAAACTGCTGAAGCAACTGCTCTGGTTGGAAATCATTCATGACAGGAGCCTCTCAGGTGGATAACAAATATGGTTTTAAGATTTTCCTCAAAGCATCTCAAAAAAGATCAACATTACCCGTCACCAAAAGAGAAAATGCTGGAAAGTCTCAGCAGGTCTGGCAGCATCTGGAAGGAGAGAAAAGAGCTGACGTTTCGAGTCTAACTGACCCTTTGTCAAAGCTTTGACAAAGGGTCAGTTAGACTTGAAACGTCAGCTCTTTTCTCTCCTTCCAGATGCTGTCAGTTCTGCTGAGATTTCCAGCATTTTCTCTTTTGGTTTCAGATTCCAGCATCTGCAGTAATTTGCTTTTTAACCATTACCTGTCAAATTGGGAGTACCTGACTTGTAACTCAACATATGGAGAAGATTCATTTGGGTAAACATTGAATGTAGAAAGTTTGTCAGGGACACACACAAGTGATGTTGAGGCCTCTGCGAAAGTACACAATTCTCCCAATAACTCATTTACCTGACCGTCCAAGCACCACTTACGCGAAATGTGGCAGAGTTCACAAAATCACGCAATTGATTTAATAGCAATTTCATACCCACCAAAACAGAATGGAAGCAAATCACACCTGATCCTCAGTGAAAAATCACACAACAACCAGGTTATAGTCCAACAGGTTTATTTGGAAGTACTAGCTTTTGGAGCACTGTTCCTTCATCAGGTAGCTGTGGAGCAGGATCATAAGACACAGAATTTATAGCAAAAGATATAATGTCGTGCAACTGAGACAATATATTAAACAAACCTAGATTGCTGTTAAGTCTTCATCTATTAGAATAGGTTGCAGGTTTTGGTCCATTAATATGTAAATCCCAGAACATCTTTTCAGTCACAATCTCTAAATAACTTAAGGTCTTATAATAAAAAGTGACAACTCAGCTCAGACAATGAATTATAAGTATGAGGTTAGAGTTTGTCTATATTCCAATCTTGAGTCAGATTGGTTCTATTTCCAACGTAGGAATTTATAAGATGTTACATGGATTGACTGCCTGCAGATTGTGTTTTCTGAGCAAAATAGAACGTATCTGCAAATACAATTCTGCAAAAGCAAATTCACCCCATAGACTTATATATATATGTGCACGTGCACGAGAGGTTGAGAGTGTGTGCATGTGAGTCTGTCCATGTGAGTGCTTGAGAGATTGTGTGTTTGCATGTGTGCATGCTTGGTAGAGTGTGTGTGTGAGTATGATGGAGGATAAACCTGTGAGGGTGTGTGCATGGGTGTGAGTGTCGGGTCTATATACACACACACACACACACCCTACACACTCACCCATGCACACACCCTCACACTCACTCACACACTCTACCAAGCATGCACACACGCAAACACATGCTCTCTCATCCACACTCACATTCTTTCTCTCTCTCATGCACGCACGCACACAGGTAAGTCTATGGGGTGAATTTGCATTTTCAGAATTGTATTTTTAGGCACATTCTATTTTGCTCAAAAAACACACAATCTGCAGGCAGACAATCCATGTAACATTTTATAAATTCCTACTTTGGAAACAGAACGTGTCTGACTCAGGATATAGACAATCTCCAACCTCATTTCTTTAATGCATTGTCTGAGCTGAGTTTTACTTTTTTTATAAAATCTTAAGTTATCTTGAGAATGTGACTTAAAAGAAAGTTCAAGGATTTGCATATTAACCAAAACCGGCAACCCATTCTAAAAGATGAAAGACTTAACAGCAATCTAGGTTTGTTTAATATATCATTTCAGTTGCATGACACTGTAATCTTTTGCTATAAATTCTGTGTCTTATGATCCTGCTCCACAGCTACCTGATGAAGCTCCAAAAGCTAGTACCTCCAAATAAACCTGTTGGACTATAACCTGGTGTTGTGTGATTTTTAATTTTGTCCACTCCGGTCCAACATCAGCATCTCCACATCATCGATCCTCAGTTGCTAACTGAGACAGAATGAGAGAACACTAAAGTGCCAGAGTGACTTTAGGTATCTTTGCCATCTCAAAAACCACTTATTTTTGCTTCAAAAGCATTGTTTGCTCCACCTCAGCACAAACACCACAAATGTCCATCTCTGTTTTTGTCACCTCCTCTAAAATTATTATTTTCACTCAAACTTAATCAGCAATTTGTGCTGTACCGACACAACTAATTCCAATAAGATGCAGGTCCTGATCTTATTTTTTTTTATTCATGGGATGGAGGACATTAATGGCTAGGCCAGCATTTATTGCCCATCCCTAATTGTGCAGATGGCATTTAAGAGTCAACTAAACTGCTGTGGGTCTGGAGTCACATGTAGGTGAGACTAGGTAAGGATAACAGATTCTTTCCCTAAAGAGCATTAGTGAACCACATGGGTTTTTCCTAACAATCAACTATAAATTCACAGTCATCATTATACTCTTACTTCCAGATTTTACTGAGTTCAAATTACACCATCTGCCATGGCAGGATTCGCACCTGGGTGCCCAGAACATTATGTAAATCACTGGATTAACAAGACCATCAGGCCACACCCCCCTCCTCTTATTGGACCGTGAGATGGAATTGGAAAATGAATCTGATTTAATTATATACCATTAATATTGTCTTCATTTTTCCATTATGTCATTTTCACTTGCTGAATTTTCAATTATGTACTTGTCAGTTACTCTAAAGTCCTCCTAAAAATACAAACCCATATCAAAATCCTGCTCAATCTTGGGGTGGCACGGTGGCACAGTGGTTAGCACTACTGCCTCACAGTGCTAGGGACCCGGGTTCAATTCCTACCCTGGGCAACTGTCTGTGTGGAGTTTACACATTCTCCCCGTGTCTGCTTGAGTTTCCTCCCAAAGTCCAAAGATGTGCAGGTTAGGTGAATTAGCCATGCTAAATTGCCTATAGTGTTAAATGCATCAGTCAGGGGAATAGGTCTGGGTGGGTTGTTCTTCGGAAGGTCAGTGTGAACTTGTGGGGCCGAAGGCCTGTTTCCACACTGTAGGGAATCTAATCTAAATACTGTACTAATATTTGCACCAGGGCCAACAATTCAATTTTGTAACAAAAAAGTCTGATTTGATGAATGACTATTTCTCAAAGTACACTTCAGTTTTCTTTAACATTCATGTTTTCTGTATTCTAGATAAAACTCCACAATGGACAAATATTGTAAGGAAGAAAACATAGAATTGAATCAAAGCTCCAACAACGTATTGAGAGTGGCCCTAACATTTGACTGGGAAGGTCAATTTAATCACTTTAATAAAGGATGAAACAGAACTTACGTTCACAGGATGGAACTTGACCATCCCAACCATTGGGTGTACATATCCGATAACCATTTCCCAGCATAGTGTATCTAGAATAACAAAATCACCTGTTTTAAATATCTTCAGGATAATTGACAAAATATTACCATGTACTGAACAGGTATGAATTCTAAGATCCAAAGAAGAAATGTCTATTAAAGTACCAAGAAACAGTTTAAAACAAAAAAAAACAAGCAGTGAAAAGGCAAACATTTTACCAAATTATACATTGGTTTCAAACATTTTCCAAGTCACATCACATTTTAAATTTCATTCCAAAACTAAATCAGTCAAGCAATGAAAGAATCAGGCTTACTCTGTGATAATATGAAGGGATATGATCAGATATGTGAAGAACAAGGGATTGATTGACATCTAAATTATCTTCATCACAACATTCAAATAATACAGTCCAATAATTTATATATTGAATACTCACCCAATGTCACAATAAAAAGTAACGTTATTTCCAACTGTCTTATTTGGTGCATTATAATATCCATTCAATATCTCATCAGGGTTACCACAGGTTATTGCTGCACACAAAAGAAAATGAGAACAGATGGAAATGTAACAAACCTCCAAAATCTCCAACAGCTTCTTTCATCTCAGTTTACAGATACTAAGCACGAAGGTGAATAATTACATCAAAACCTGTCCACAATGCCAAGTTTCTCCAATTTAGTACATTAGTTTTCAGAATTAGGACACAACTGGAGGACTTCTGCTGAATCCACAATACCTCAGATCAACAGGTCCCTCTGCTTCAATTGCTCGAGTATTGATCAGTATCAATCTTCACTAACTAAATGGTGACAGACAAGGAAACATGGAGAAGCAAAAGTATACATGTATCTATGAGCAGTAGTCACTGAAAATTACTATAAAGTTACAAAATATATTCAAGATTATTCGTTCAATAGTTTTCATCATTTTAAGGGCATGACATGACAAAAATGAGGAAATATCTTCTAAAGATTCTGATCCATCTCAATGATCACTATCTTCACTTTGACAGTATTATCTGTCTGCCCTCAGTGGACCAACAACAAATCTTATGCCTTTTTAAAATTTTTGTTGCCTTATTAAAGTCTTATTTTCACTCAAACATCAATGAATGCAGTTTTCCCTTTAATAGTTGTAAGGTGACTAATTCAGTTGGGTAAAGTCACAGTAAGATATTTAAATGAGAATGGAAGAAAAAGAAAACAGAGTATGAGAATTGATTACACTTTGCCTTTGGCTTCCACTTGCTTCCCCTGAATTTCCCAAGGTTCGTATGATATTGCCTGTCAGCTTAAGCTCCACTAACATCAGCAGCTTGTAACTTCTCATCGCTCACCAAAGCTCAACTCCTTGTTCCATCATTTGAGTTATGGCAAAAGAGTGAAGACTTCAGAAGGAGCAAATTTGATTGGTTGAATGGTCGTTTCTGATTTCACACACTATGTACCTTAATATGCAATGCTGAATAAAGCTTTGAGTTGATATTTTCTCCCATTCCAAGTGACTACTGAAGGGAAGAAAGTTTCAATGCCAACTAAAACCACACACAATCCATATATCAATCATTTTGCACTGACCAGCAAATTAGTTGTTTTACAAAACAAGGAAACATAACCTACATTCACAGGATGGGACATCACCATCCCAACCCTCAGCTGTACATTGCCGATAATCTCTACCCACTATGTGGTATCTAGAAAAAGAGAAGCAAATCACTTGTATCAATAAACTGGAGTTCACTTGGACAATATTTGTTCAGTGACTAAATTAAAAGGTCCAAAGACAAATAAATCTATTTAAATAGCAAGAAACTTCAAAATATTTTTTAAAATGGGACTAGGTCTGCGGATTAATGGAAGAATCAAATATCCATTGTCGTTTTGTTAAAATACAATTGTCATTGTGTTAAAATTAAAAGGGCTGAGCAAACTCCATGCAAACTACAGTGTACAAGAGAAATATTGATGCATCTTGCTCACTTTTGAGTTGATTTACAACCTAAAGTATACAGTTGAGAAACCAGCAGATTCTGATGTCCACTGTTGATCTCAGATTGCGGGTCCAGGGATCAATAAAACATTCAGCATTTCCAACTCTATTACTCTCGTAACATAATCTCTAAAGTCGCTGACTTTAATTAGTATAGTGATTATTTTAAAAATTCTCAGTTTAATACTAAATTGGAATATTCAATCACAGTTCACAAGCACAGCCATTGTCAGAAATAATATACACAAGAGATGTAGTATGAATTTCTCATATTAATAGCATTAAAATAATAGACTTTCACCAGAATCTTTTAGTAGTTTATTGACTGAATACTCACCCAAAGTCACAATAATAAAACACTTTATTTCCATCAGTTTCATTTGGTGTCATATAATGTCCATTCAGAATCTCCCCAGGGTTATCACAGGTTATTGCTGCACAGGAAGCACAATAAGAAAAGCTAGAAACAAAACTCTGAACTCTATGTTAGCAATTTCTATTGAAATATTTAACACAAACATGAATAATACAATGAAACTGACAACGGTATCAGGTTATCCCAAATCTGGAATTCAGTTTTCAGAGATAAGGCAATACAAAATCAAGACAATTTTCTTGATCTGTAACACCTCAGAATAACAAGCGGTTGTCTGTCTGCAACAGCACTATGAATGAACCTGCACCAATCTTCAGCAGCAATTTAACATCATATATAATTGATATCCATCTTCTTAAGCCTCTGTTAAGCAACATTCCATTGCTGGCAGCATCTCTGACTGGTGGCTGCTTCCATTTAAGCTCCAAGACACAGAAAAGGATCTCCGCTCAATCGTGGAACATCAGTGATGTGAACAGGGGTGGAACGGGGGACTCTGGTGACACTCACCAGAGAATTGTGTGCAGTGAGTCACAAGGAAGGGCATTAAAATAGCTTTCAACACACCCTGCTTCCTTACACCGGGTCCCATGATTGGGCACTGAGTTGCTAACACTAAAAGAACACTATGTCAAGGCTGCAGTGTTTGCTGAGCCACCTTCAGGAGTCAAGAGAGAGCCACATATGTCCCATTCAATCTCTATGGCATATCAAACCTCGAATGAGAAACAAAAATATGAGAGATTGCTGGAAAAACTCAACAGGCCTGACAGCATCTGTGGAGAGAAATCAGTTAACATTTTGGGTTCCGTGACTCTTCTTCAGACTGCGATGGGCCCAGGGATAATTGCTCTCAAATGGTTCAATGCCCACAATCCTATAGCCTTCTGCTTTGCACCACACCACCCCACAGCAGACACCACTCCTCGCGCCAGACCAATGAAATCTTCCAATCCCACCACTGAGAAACCCTGGGATTGGCTGATAGCACTGACCCTGCTCCAGCTGATAGCACTCTCCCTATTCTTTAGACACAGCTGTCAACTATCCACAGACTCAGCTGACAGCAAACCCCAGAGAAGCCCAAAAGCATTCCTCAAATCTGACTGATAACAGACAAAAGAGCAACAGGCATTGCATCATTGTTGAACCTTTAATTTCCATGGGTTAAAATTGTTAAATCCCAAAACTAAGATGAGTATCTCCTGAAGGTGCACAGTTCTTTGAACATAGGTAGACAGGGCAGTGAAGAAGGCTTTTGACACATTGGCCTTCATCAGTCAGAACACGGAGTATAGAATTTGGGATGTTATGTTGCAGTTGTACAGGACATTGGTGTGGCCGCACTTGGAGGATTATGTTCAGTTTTGGTCACCTTGCTATAGAAAGAATGTTATTAAACTGGAGAGAGTGCAGAAGAAATATACAAGGATAATGCCAGGACTCAACGGTCTGAGTTATAAGGAGAGGTTGGACAAGCTGGGGCATTTTTCTTTAGAGTGTAGCAGAATGAGAGGGGATCTTATAGAAGTGTATAAGGTCATGAGAGGCATGGATAGGGTTAATGCTGTCAGTCTTTTTCCCAGGGTTGGGGAATTGAAGACTTGAGAGCATCAGTTTAAGGTTAGAGGGGAAAGAATAAAAGGAACCCTGAGGGGTATCCTTTTTACATGGAGGGTGGTACGCATATGGAATAAACTGCCAGTGGAAGTGGTTGAGATGTGTGTATTAACGACACTTAAAAGGCATTTAGACAAACAATGGATAGAAAATGTTGAGAAGGGTATGGGCGAGGTGAAGGGAAATGGAATTAGCACGGACATACATTTTGGTCGGCATGGATCAATTTGAGCCAAAGGGCCTGTCTCTGCTGTAGGACTCTATGACTCTATGACCCACCAAAACAAAATTCTTTGCTCCAAATTAATATGATTAATAAAATTAATTTCAAGTAGAAAATATATTCTTCTGAAAGGAGTAGGAATGATTTAATAAGTGGTAATTTCTCAACACAGTTTCAATTTTATTTCCATATGAAATATGAATCAAAAAGCAAATAATAACCCTACAATTCAAAGAAAGGATTCCAAGTTTGAGGATTTCAAACTAGTGTAATTCAGAAAACGTGGACATGAGCCATGATGACTCATTGTAAGTGGCTCAGTCATTTTCTCAGACATGCAACCCAATTACTTTACAAAATAGAGAGATAAAACTTACGTTCACAGGATGGAACCTCTCCATCCCAACCATCAACCGTACATTGATGATAATCTCTCCCAATAATTTTGTATCTAAAAAAGAATGGTAAGCCACCTGTTACCAGACATGAAAATTACCTGCGAAAATGTGACACAGGGCAGAACATGTCAGAGTTCTGAGTTCGTAAACAAAAAATGTACTCAACTGTCAACAAAGAAAATTAAACCAATCATTGCAGTAGAGTAGTAGAACAATGAAATAGGAATCACATGCTGTTGCATTTCAAATTGAAATGCACCTACACAAGGACAGTGCACATACAAAACATTGGCAGATAAAACTCACAGTCATATTGCACTCAAATAATGTTAAACATATTGTAGAAAAAGCACCAAAAGACATCTGACTTATATCTCAGCATGTGGATCTTCCTACCAACAACACATTTAACTGTTCTGTTTTTGCATTAATATTCTGATTACAACACTGATTAACATTCCCCACCTTGATCATCAATGATGGTTTTGTTCACCTTCATGGTTGAACACTAGTTTGGAAGCCTCACTCAACATTAATATGAATAGCTTCTGTGACAAATAGATTGAACATGGGGTCATCTAACACTGTCTTAATCATACTTTATCATATTATAGTATGTCACTAAAATTATTCATTGAGTAATATATTGAAGACTCACCCAATGTCACAGTAAAATGTAACATTACTTCCAACTGTCCATTTTGATGCTTTATAATATCCATGCAAAATTGAACCAGGGTTTCCACAGTTTATTGCTATACAGAAAATAAATAAGATGTGAAAGAAATTAGATTTCTTCACTGTAATTAACCTACCTTTAACTTGAAGATGAAATATACTGCTGCGCAATTGCACAGATTATCAAGATTTCTTAATATTGAAATTCATTCTCCAATTTTACAGTAGAATAACTACATGACCTTATCTACACCTAAAGTCTCTCACACCAACTGGACACTAAATGGACCAAAACAATGTTCAATAGCAATTCAAGAACATAATGGATTGATTTCATTCTATCAATAGGCCCCTCAACATCTGATGCTGAACCAGTGGTGAATTCCTCATCACTTCCATGGAGAAGGCCCAATATTATATAAGTGCTCCTTGATCAATTTAGGCCTTTCATGTAACCAAAGCCTCAGCTGTGGAAAATGCCCTCCCCATGAACTGCCATTCAATTAGAGGATGGCAGATTTCTATTACCAGCAACTCAACCAGCAGCAATGACTGCTCCTGTGAGGATCGATGCTGGATCACAAAGCACAGATGTATGGAGTAGGGAGAAGTCACTGGAGAAGATTTGGGAATAATGCTGACAACCAACTTGATACTATGTTGGGATCCATTAAATTCTAGTCAATGCCAGATATGCATCTCCTAACTAAGTGTTTAGGATTAGCAGCCATAGAGTATGAAAGATATTTAAGAGTCCATTTTTAAAAAAGTCTGAATATTATAAGATGCTCAAGCTCTGCTCTACACACCCTTATCATGACAGTAGATAGTGTATTCCATTAATTTTGTAAATCTGAACACTATGTGTGACTATTTATCATCCTACTGCTGTTATTTAATAGATCAGTCTGAATGCCAACTTAACAGAGGTGTGAGATTTGGAAGTAGGTGAGCACTTTGTTGATAGTGACCACAAATTGGTTACAATGGAAAGGGATAAGTATATACCACAGGGCAAGAGTTATAGCTGTGATAAAGGCAATTGTGATGTGATTAGGCAAGATTTAAGATGCATAGAATGGTGAAGGAAATTGCAGGGGATGGGCACAATTGAAATGTGGAGCTTGTTCAAAGAACAGGCACTGCATGTCCTTGATAAATTTGCACCTGTTGAGCAAGAGAGAAGTTGAATCTCTTGTCAAGAAGAAGAAGGAGGCTTATGTAAAGATGAGACATGAAGGCTCAGTTGGATCACTTGAGAGTTGCAAGTCAGCCAAGAAAAGCCTAAAGAGAGAGCTGAGAAAAGTCAAGAAGGGACACGAGAAGTCTTTGGCAAGAACGATCAAGGACAACCCTAAAGCTTTCTATAGGTATGTCAGGTATGAAAGAATGACAAGCGTAAAATTAGGACCAATGAAGGACAGCAGTGGGAAGTTGTTTGTGGAGTCCAAGGAGATAGGAGAGGCGCTAACTGAATATTTTTCATCAGTATCCACACAGGAAAAAGTCAAATTTGTCAAGGAGATACTGAGATACAGGCGATTAGACTAGACAGAATTGAGAATCATAAGGAGGATGTGTTAGCAATTGTGGAAAGTGTGAAAATAGATAAATCCCCTGGGCAGGATGGGATTTATCCTAAGATTCTCTGGGAAGCTAGGGAGGAGATGGCCGAGCCTTTGGCTTTGATCTTTATGTTGGCATTGTCTACAGGACAGTAAATGTTGTCCCTTATACAAGAAGAGGAGTAGAGACAACCCTGGTAATTACAAGTAAGTCTTATTTTGGTTGTGGGTAAAGTGTTGGAAAGGATTATAAGAGATAGGATGTATAATCATCCAGAAAGGAACACTTTGAGTAGGGATAGTCAACACAGTTTTCTGAAAGGTAAGTCGTGCCTCACAAACTTTATTAAGTTATTTGAGAAGGTGACCAAACAGGTGGATGAGAGTAAAGTGGTTGATATGGTGTATATGGATTTCAGTAAAGCATTTGATAAGGTTCCCCATGGTAGATTATTGCAGAAAATATGGAGGCATGGGATTGAGGGTAATTTAGCAGTTTGGATCAGAAATTGGCTAACTGAAAGAAGATAGAGGGTGGTGGTTGTTGGGAAATGGTCATCCTGGCATTTAGTTAATAGTGGTGTACCACAAGAATCTGTTTTGGGACCACTGCTGTTTATTATTTTTAGAAATGACCTGGATGAGGGCATAGAAGGATGGATTAGTAAATTTGCCAATGACACTAAGGTTGATGGGAGTTGTGGACCACGCAGAAAGATGTTGCAGGTTACAGAGGAATATAGGTAAGCTGCAGCGCTGAGCTGAGAGATGGCAAATGGAGATTAATGGGGAAAAGTGTGAGGTGATTGACTTTGGAAGGAGTAAAAGAAATACAGAGCTACTGGTAAGTTTCTTGGTAGTGTGGATGAGCAGAGAGATTTTGGTGTCCATGTACATAGATCCCTGTTAGCTTCATAGAGTTAAGAAGGAATATGGCGTATTAGCTTTTATTGGTAAAGGGATTGAGTTTTGCAGCCATGAGGTCAAGTTACAGCTCTACAAATTTCTGGTGCAGATGCACTCGGAGTATTGCATCCAAGTTCTGCTCGTCGCATTATAGGAAGGATGTGGAGGCATTGGAAAGGGTTCAGAGGAGATTTATCAGGATGTTGCCTGGTATGGAGGGAAGTTCTTATGAGGAAAGGCTGATGAATTTGAGGCTGCTTTTGTTAGAGAGAAGAAGGTTAAGAAATTACTTAATAGAGCATACAAGATGATCAGAGGCTTAGATAGGATGGACAGTGAGAACTTTTTTCCTCAATGGTGATGGCTAGTTTGAGGTGTCATAGCTTAAAGTGGGGGGGGGGGGGGCGCGGGGTGATAGATATAGGACAGATATCAGAGGTAGTTTCTTTACTCAGAGTAGTAAGGGTGTGGAATGCCCTGCCTGTAACAGTAGCAGACTCACCAACTTTATGGGCATTTAAATGGTTACTTGATAAACATATGGATTATAATGGAATAGCGTAGGTTAGATGGGCTTTAGATTGGTTTCACAGGTTGGCGCAGCATCGAGGGCTGAACAGTCTGCACTGCACTGTAATGTTCTAAGTTCTATAATCAACACTAGAGGGCTATGCAATGAAGTTATTCAATCATTTGACATTGAACAGTAAAGCAGTCACTTAGAGCCATAGAGTCAGACAGCATAGAAACTGTCCAACCAGTCCATAACAACCATAATCCCAAACTAAATAGTCCAACCTGCCTGCGCTTGGCCCATTTCCCTCCAAATCTTTACTATTCATGTATTTATCCAAATGTCTTTTCAATGTTGTAATTGTACCTGAACCCACCACTTGCTCCCAAAATTCATTCCACACCTGAACCATATTATTTTTTAATAACTGCCCCTCATGTCTTTTTCTTAAATCTTTTTCCTCTCATCTTGGAAATATGCTCTCTGTACTTGAAATTTGTCACCCTAGGGAAAAGACTCCTACTATTCACCTATTTATACTCCTCATGATTTTATAAACATCTATATAGTCTTCTTTCAACCTGCTATGCTCCAGTGAAAAATGTCTCAGCCTATCCAGCCTCTCCTTATAAATCAAACCCTTCATTTCCAGCAACATCCTAGTAAATCTATTCTGAACCCTCTCCAGCTTAATAATACCCTTCCTATAACAGGAAGACCAGAATTGGATATAGTACTCTAGAAAAGGCCTCACCAACATCCTGTTCAAACTCAACATAACATCCTAACTCCTACACTCAAATGTCTGAGCAATGAAAGCCAACATGGTCAACATATGTTCTTCCTACCAAAATGAAATATATCACATTTCTCTGCATTAAACATAATCTACCATGAATCCACTCACTCAGTCACCTTGTCTGTGTCTTTTTGAAGTTCAATGCTAGATCCATTAGTTATAATATACCCAGTTTGTTTTATCCACAAGCTTTGAAACAGTGTCCCCAACATGGAAGTCTCACACACTAACTTATATCAGAAAAAACAAGGGTTTAAACACTAACCCATGGGATTCTCCAAAATAAATCTTCCCCCAGTATGAAGAACATCCACTATCTTTGAACCTTCTCTTAGACACTACACTTTTGTTTCTTGTCCCTCAGATAATTGAGAATTCAAGTTGCTCCAAACCCTTTAAATCCATGAGCTGAGAGTGTTCTCATAAGTCTGTTGCATAGCAATGTATGAACTGCCTATTACACACTTATGCCACATCAGCGGAAATTCCCTCATCAATGTTTTCCAGTAACTTCACAAAATTTCCAATAAGGTATTGCATATGATTTCCCTTTAGTAAATCTAAGGTGGCTTTCTGTGATTTATCTGGCTGTATACTTTTTTAAATTTAGTCCTGAATTAGTACTTCTAAAAGCTTTCCCATGACCGAAGTTAATCTCAAAACTAGGGATAATATGCAGTTGCTGCACTTATCTTTGCACTTTTCTGAATAAGAGTGTCTGTCATTCACTCTTGTCATGGAGTCATAGAATTATCCATGTGTAGAATCCATGTGTTGAAATAGGCCATTCAGCTCAACAAGTTCACGCCCACTCTCTGGAGAACTTCTCACCTGGACACACTCTCACTCAACACCCGCCCCCCCACAACCCCGCCCATACTATCCCTGTAACCCTGTATTTCCCATGGCTAATCCACCTAACCTACACATACCTGGAAACTATGAGAAATTTAGCATGACAAATCTACTTAACCTGCACAGCTATGGACTATAGGAGAAAACCAGGACACCCTGCAGAAAGCTATACAGATACGGGGAGGATGTGCAAACTCCACACAGCCAGTCGTCCAAAGTTGGAATTGAACACAGGTCCCAGCACTGTGAGGCAGCAGTGCACACATTCCTGGCCGAATCCGTCGAAGCCCCTCCCACTCTTGTACACATCCAAGTGTCTTCCAAATGTTGGAACTGCACCCATATCTACCACCTCCTCAAGAAGTACACTCCAGAATGCAATTAGCCCCCTCCCTGGAAAATATTCCCCCTCATATCCTCCCCAAATTTCTCTCCACCCACCCTAAAAATATGCTCCCCAGTCCATCTCACTCACCGTTAATCACATCCATACCCCTCATGATTCTACAAACCTGCACAAGGTCGCATTTCAACCTTCCACGCTTCAGTGAAAAATGTCCCAGCCCATTCAGCACCCTCCAAAACTCAAATCTTCCTTACCCGGCAACAACCTGGAAAATCTCTTCTGACCTCTCCCCAGTCCAGCAACATCCTTCCTATAACAGGGCAACCAGAACTGGTCACAGCACTCCAGAAGTAGTCCAACCAACGCCTGCACAATCTCAACACGACCTCCCAACTCCCACACTCAAAGTACTGTGCAATGAAGGCAAGCGTCCTTTAGCACCACATCCATATCTATAGAAGACTAAAAAAAAGTCAATCCCAAGGCAATTTCCACTCTCACTTTCCTCAGTATCTGTCAAACTCTTGTACTTCACTGTCCGATACTTTCCCACTACAATTTGCCTCCTATTGATAGCCATGCGTCCTGCCTAATATTCCATGCTACGCAAAAAGAATAATGCGCAAATGATGGGACTTTTACCCACCATACCCCGCAGTGGTGAAAGTCTCCTATTCAGATCACGATAGCGGTGGGCACGTGCAGTAAAATCCCAGTGTCTCGAACTGCGCGGTGATTGTACAGGCAGTGAGAATGCACCTCCAGATCTTTGGGAGGGGGATCAGTTATGTACCAAAGCGCTTATTAAGTACTCCAAACAGTTAAACATAACTTACGTTCACACGTTGGGACATCACCATCCCACCCATCAGCTGTACATTGTCGATAAGCTCTACCCAACATCTTGAACCTAGAAAATGAAAAACAAACCATTTGTCATAAAAACTTGAAAGTTACTTCGAGAGCATTACTACTGTGGTCAGGTTAGAATTCCAAACGATCAAAGAGTAATAACGAGCAATAAACTTCATAAAAGATAAAACATGGGACTAGGTCCATAGATTCATGAAAGAATTCAATACTGTTATGTTGACAAAAGACATTGTGCTCTGACCATATCTAAATTATATTGATGTATCTGTCTCTCTGCAGGTATAAAGGTTAGCACTTAGGAGGAACTAGTTGACAAAAATGTCTAGTGTTGATTTCAGGTAATGGATCCAGGGATCATTAATATATTCAGCACTTCCATCTTTGCATTAATACAGCAACACCCACAACAACATGGAAAAATGTTAAAGGTGTAGATTTCTTTAACAGTCGTCAGTTCAATGCTAAACTAGAAGTCAATCAGAGCTCTCATGTAGAGCCATCAGGGATGACTGAAGTTGTCTTAATCACAGTGTTAAAGTTATACTGTCCATCACCAAAATCTGTTCAATAATGTATTTACTGAATACTCACCCAAATTCACAATGAAAAATAACTTTATTTGGAACTGTTTCATTTAGAGCCTTATAATGCCCGTGCAGAATCTTTCCAGGGTGACCACAGGTTATTGCTGCATAGAAAACACAGTGACAAAATAGAAATATTACAAAACACAAAAGATTCCAACAGTTGCATTCATTGAATACACAATATGCAGATAAAATCAATGAAGCTGCCCATATTGTCAAGAATTCAGTTTTCATTATTCTAGCAATACAAAGGCAAAATTTTCTCTTTCTCCGATACCTCACAATAACAGAGTATTGCCTGTCTACAGAAAAACTATACATTGACATGTATCAGCCATCATCTGCAATCCTAAATTAAAATGGTAGCAAGCTACCCACTTAAGCCACAGGTTGGCAGAGTTTCATTGTCAGCCACATCACCAGGTTGGTTGCTGCTGACACTCCAAAGCCCAGTCCAGGGATCTCTGCTGGATCCAAAACTTAGCTGTACATCCACAGTCTATAATAAATAATTGGAAGTAGCTCATTCATTGTGTATGGAGTCGCAGGTCAGTTATGTTACAAAACAGGGAAATATCACTTACGTTCACACAATGGAACCTCACCATCCCAACCCTCAGCTGTACATTGTCGATAATCTCTGCCGATAAGTTTGTAACTACAACAGAAACAGAGCCAACTGTTATCAGACTTGAAGGTTCACTGAAAATGTGTGCCAATGTGCTGACAAGGTTAAAAAGTCTAAGTTTCACAGAGTAAAATTTTATTAAATTATTTATAAAAATGATATAAAACTACAGAATATTCAAATTGAATGAAATGCTGTTATAGTGCAGCCTTAATTAAAATTGCACGTTGATCACAATATCAAGTACAGGGCACAGGAGAAACATTGGAGAATAAAGCTCACTTTTGCACTGACACCTGAGACAATATAAAAATTTTGAAAATCCAGCAGACATGAATACAACTTTTGATCATGGGTTATGGACTTTATCAAATGAACTATTTCATCCTTAAGTTAATATTCCTTTTACACTACTACTGCTCCATGCCTTAATCAATATAACAGATTATTAATTTTACATTACCTGTTCAATACTAAAATGAAAGACTCCCTCATTGTTAACATGAAAAATGAAAAACATTTAATCATTTGAAAACATCTAAATCACAACATTAATGTAGTCAATATTTAAAAATATTCATTCACATGTTCTGAATACTTACCCAATGTCACAATAAAAGGTAACATGACTTCCAATTGTCCAATTTAGTGCTTTATAATATCCATTCGGAAGTGAACCAGGGTTACCACAGTTTATTGCTACCAAGGAAACAAAATGTGAAAAGGTAGAATTATTGTAAAAACCTCAAGCCCCTATACATTTTTATCATTGTCATTCACAGATATTTCTCATGAAGATGTAATAGTATACAGTTGCGAAGAATGATAAGTTCCTGTAGATTTAGAATTTTTCTAAATTATGGCATTTGAAATGCGAGTTTCCCTGTAAGTTCCAATACTCCACTGAAATTGGTCTCTGTATTGAACATTATTAAGTGTGATAAGAAATCCAAAAACAACATGGCCAGATTTAGTCCCAGGAATGAGGTCCTCAACATTACTGGATGAACTAGTGGGAACTTCACATCACCTCCATAGGTAGAAAGCTCAATTTGAGTGAATGGCCCTCAGGTATTTAGATGGCCTGTGTTGGCCTTTCATGAAATCAAAGGCAGAGGTGGCTGTCCTTGGCTGGCTACACCACCACCATGTCATGACAATATGTGCAAGTCCCAGAAATGAATTTTTTAAAAATTAGCTTAAGCAACAGTATTAGTACGTGAACAACAATAAACCTGACATGCAAAGTCGTATTAGGATCTTTAAGTTTGAATGGAAAAAAGTGGGAACAGATTTGGGGTAATGTTAAAGTATGGAACATAACTCTTCCTTTATCTTCTATTTCTTCCCATGGCTCTCACATGACATAAATGCCACTAACATTAAGAACTCAAAAGTGTCTCATCATACATCAAAACTCATCTCCTTGCTCCAACACTATCATTTGAAATCAGGCAGGTGAGCAATATTCTCTGGACAGAGCACGATTGACTTACTGAAAGGCCAGTTCTCATTTCACATGTTGTGTACCTTTAAAATGCAATGTTGATTAAAGGATTGAATAAGCGTTTCCTTCCCATTACAAGAAATCAGAATTCTAAGTTGGAAGATGTCAAAATATTGTTGGGAAGACTACTTACATTTCAACCAACACAGAATAATGCACTGAACTGAGTCAGTCACTGGCATTAAACAGCAAATCAGTCAATTCACATGACAGTTAAATATAACTTACGTTCACAGGATGGGCCATCACCATCCCATCCCTCAGCAGTACAGTGTCGATAAGCTCTACCCACTACCTTGTATCTAGAAACAGAGATACAAACCATTTGTAATAGGAACATGAAATTTACTTTGAGAATATTACTACTCTGACCAGGTTAGAATTCCAAAGGAACAAAGAGAAATAAAACCATTAAAATAGCAATAATCTGCATAAAACATAAAATATGGGACTAGGTCTGTGGATTCATTAAGAAATTCAATGTGATTGTGCTGATAAAAAAAATGTTGTGCTCTGAGCATATATAAATTATATTGCTGTATTCACCCTTCTTTAGAACTCATTTACAGTAGAAAGGTCAGCACTTGTAAGGAACCAGCAGACAGAAATGACCAGTGTTGAGCTCGGATAATGGATCCAGGGATCATTAACATATTCAGCATTTCCACCTTTGCATTAATACAGCAACCCCAGCAACAACAACATAGAAAAATCATAAACATGTAGATTTCTTTAAGATTCATCAGTTCAATGCTAAACTAGAAGTCAATCAGAGCTCTCATACAGAGCCATCATCAGAAATGTCATGCATGAGAGAAGTATCTGAAGTTGTCTTAATCACAGCATTAAAATAAGACCGTTCATCATCAAAATCTGTTCAGTAACTTATTTACTGAATACTCACCCAGTATCACAATAAAAAATAACTTTATTTGGAACTGTTTCATTTAATGCCTTGTATTGCCCATTCGGAATCTCTCCAGGGTGACCACAGGTTATTGCTGCACAAAAAGTATAATGGGGAGAAATAAAAGTTACAAAACTTCAAAACCTCTACCAGCTTCTTTCCTGTAATACGCAACATGAAGAGGAGTACAATGAAAGTGTCAGCATCGTCAAGATGTACTAAATTCAGAATTAAGTTTTCAGTATTCTAGCAACACAAAGGCAATACTTTCTCTTACTCTGCTATACCTCACAATACCAGGGCACTATCTGTCCACAAAACAACTATACATTGACATCCACCAGAAATCTTAAATCAAAATGCTAGCAAACCACCCACTTAAGACATGGGCTGGCCGTGTTCCATTGTCAGCCCACAAAACCAGATGCTGTTGATGATCCAAGACCCAGTTCAGGAATCCCTGCTGGATCCAAAATCTGGCTGTACACCCACAGTATAAAATCATTAATTGGAAGTGGCCCAACCATTTTGTGCAGACATGTAGGTCAGTTATTTGACTCCTGAAGAAGGGCTGATGCCTGAAACATCGATTCTCCTGTTCATTGGATGCTGCCTGACCTGCTGCACTTTTCCAGCAACACATTTTCAGCAGTTATTTGACAAAACAGAGAAATATTATTTACGTTCACATGATGGAATCTCGCCATCCCAACCCTCAGCTGTACATTGTCGATAATCTCTGCCAATAATTTTGTATCTACAATAGAAACAGATGAAGTTTCACTGAAAAAGTGTGCCAGTGCACTGTCAAAGTAGAAAGATCTAAGTTTCACTGCAAAGAATTGATGGAACAAATGTTTTCTTAAAAATAATACAAAATTCAAAATGAATGAAATGCTGTTATAGTGCAGTTTAAACTAAAATTGCTTATTGGACACAATATCAAGTGCAGTGCACAGGAGCAACATTGAGAAATAAACTCACTTTTGCAGAAATTTTTGATATAATTTAAAGCGTTTGAAGATCCAGCAGGCATGAACACCACTTTTGATATCAGATTATGGATTTTATCAAATGAACTGTTCCATGCTAGCATTAATCTTCCTGTTACTCTACTTTTGTCCCACACCTTAATCAGTACAATAGAAGTTTTTTTTTAAATTGCCGGTTGAACACTAAAGTCTCCCTTATTGTTAATATTAAAATATTTCATCAAAAATTATGATGGTGTGATCATTTGAAATCATCTAAAGCACAACACTAAAGTAATGTAGTCCATAATTAAAAATTAGTCAGTCACTAATATTCTGAATACTCACCCAATGTCACAATAAAAAGTAACATTACTTCCAACTTTCCAATTTGATACTTTATAGTATCCATTCGGAATTGAACCAGGGTCACCACAGTTTATTGCTACAAAAAAAACAAAAGATTTGGTGGTGAACATAGGAGGGATGGCTTGTCAGTTTGCAGATCTCACAAAAGTTGGAGGAGTAGTCGACAGTGAGAAAAGTTATCTCAGAGTACAACAGAACCTTTATCAGATGGGCCAACGGGCCGAGGAGTGACAGATGGAGTTTAATATTTTTATTATTCATTCATGGGATGAGGATATCATTGGCTCGGCCAGCATTGATTGCCCTGAGGTTGGTTAAGGGTCAACTAAGTTGCTGTGAGTCTGGAGTCACATGTAGGCCAGACAAGGTAAGCACAGCAGTTTCCTTCCCTAAGGACATTAGTGAGCTAGGTGGGTTTTCCAACAATCGGCAATGGATTAATGGTCATTAGACTGTTAATTTCATATATTAACTGAATTTAGATTCCACCATTTGCCATGGTGAGATTTGAACTCAGGTCCCCAGAGCATTTCTTGGGTCTCTGGATTAACACTGATAATACCATCAGGCCATTGCCTCCCCATCTAACTGGGGAAGTGTGAGATGTTGCTTTTTGGTAAGGCAAATCAGGGCAGGACTTATCGGCTTAATGGCAAGGTCCTGGGAAGTGTTGCCAAACAATAAGACTTTGGGGCGCAGGTTCAGAGTTCTTTGAAAGTGGCACCGCTGGTAGACAGGGAAGTGAAAAAAATGTTTGGTACTCATCTTCATTTGTAAGTACATTCAGTTGGGAGGTCATGTTGCAGCTGTACAGGACATTGGTTAGGCCACTTTGGAATACTGCATTCATTTCAGGTCTCCCTGCTATAGGAAAGATGTTGTTAAACTTGAAAAAGTTCAGAAAAGAATTACAAGGATGTTGCCAGGGTTGGAGGGTCTGAGCTTGAAAGAGAGGATTAATGGGCTGGGGCTATTTTCCCTGGAGCATCAGAGGCTGAGGAGTGACCTTATGGAGGCTTGTAAAACCATGAGAGGCAAGGATAGGGTGAATAGTTAAGGTCTTTTTCTCAGGTTCGGGAGTCCAAAGCTAGAGTGCATAAGTTTGAGGTGTGAGAGGAAAGATTTAAAAGGACCTAAGGGGTAATCCTTTCATGCAGAGGGTTGTGCGTGAATGGCTTTAGCTGCCAGAGGAAGTGGCGGAGGCTGCTACAATTACAGCATTTTAAAAGGCATCTGGGTGGGTAATAAATATGAAAGATTTAGTGGGATTGGGCTAAATGCTAACAAATGGGACTAGATTAATTTAGAATTTCTGGTCGGCATGGACAAGTTGGACTGAAAGGTCTGTTTCCATATTGTACAACTCTGACTTAATTTGATGTTGAACAGCAAAATCAGTTGTGCTTTTGTAGGGAACATTTAACATTGCATGATGGGAAAAAAATTGGCCAACTCTCAAGTTATAGATCAGTAAGTTAAAAAGGACTGTAGCGAATGGTCGAGGACAGTTAACAAGACACAGGCAGAATGTATACACAATCTCTAACCTTGTAATGGCTCCTTATATATTTTAAACTCCAGACTTTAGCCAAAAAAAACTGCATGTGGTGTTTTCTTTAATAAAGACTGAACATTTTTGGTTCAAGGTTGTTTTTGAATTTTTGTCTAAATATTGAGTTTGTTCTCACAGATCCCTGCTAATTAAATCCAGTTAAACATTTGGCGCTGTGAACGAAAACCAGATATCCTGCATTTGATTCTTTGAGGGACCGAGACAAAGCAATCCCATCGCAACCAAGAGATAAGAGATGGACAGCACCACAAAGTGGGCTTTTTTTTAACCTTGGTGAAAGTGAGGACTGCAGATGCTGGAGATCAGAGTCAAGATTAGAGTGGTGCTAGAAAAGCACAGCAGGTCAGGCAGCATCCAGGGAGCAGGAAAATCAACGTTTCTGACAGGAGCCCTTCATCAGGAATGAGGCTGGGAGCCTCATCTCTCTCCATTGGCTGGCTGCTACAACCCCTCATCCCTGGCAGAGGACACTAACAGGTGAATGAAAATTCTAAATTTTTCCAGTAGGTTGTGACTTGAGCAAAGAGGATCAGGGATCCATTTGTTGTTTGACTGGGAGGTCTACGCTGGGATTTTTTGCTTCAGTTTTTTTTGAGATTTTTTAAGAAATCAGAGAAAATTTTACTTTTCAGATTGGGCACGTATTTCTGATTGTGTTTTTGGTACCAGGAATAACAGACCTCTGTGTGCTGAGGTATGGGGCGGGCCTTAGAACATACCTTACGTCATCTGTCAATAGCATTGCACAATAAATTGGGTAAAGATGTTTGGCCACTAGGGCACACCTGGGATCAAGGAAATTGCAAGTATTCCAGAAAGGCCATTTAGTTGATAGGAATATTCTAAATGAAAACCTATTTTTTAACATTAGGCACAGGAATCCACTAAGTGCCACTCGTGATTAATGAATTGTAGAGATAAACCTCATAAATGGGGTATTGACCAGTACTCAAATGGTAAAATGAAAGATTGGGAGACTTTGAAGTTTGAGTGTGCACTATGGGATTTGAAAAATCAGACCTTAGACAAAGCAGATGTGAAGCTGACAGTTAAAAGTAAACAGCAGGCAGGGTGGGATAAGATGGTCACATCACAGAAGGATCCTCCCAGTTTGAGTGGCATGCCAAATTTTCCTGATTCAAGTGATACAAGATGATGTGGAAGCCTCAAACGTAACCACCACCCCAACCCCAACCCTACCTTCTGGTTCTGCTTCAGCTGCTATACAGCCTGTGGCACAGCGCCCTAGACCTTGTATGAACCCCTCCTACATGAAGAACAATCCTACACTTCCCTAGATAACTCCCTTCATAATATTTCTCTTTAGCCTGTGGAAAAAGTTACCCTCCCTCCACCGCCACGACCTGCCAATTGTCCACTTAAGTCTGTAAGCAATTCCCCCAGCTGCTGATGATAACATCGAGGTCCACTTCATTCAGGTCTGGCAGGCCTTTAAACCCCAGCAGCGGTGTTTGATTATGGCATACATTCTGTCCCACAAAGTACAAATTATTTCATACTGACCACTTGCATTTCAACACTTGGATCCCCTTTTTACAATGCTTGTTTCAACTGTGGAAAGGTGGGCCACTACACCAGGGCTTGATCATTAACATTCACAACCTGTAAAGTTTTCTGATTAGCCCACGCTAACTACCCAGCCCGCTCACATGCAAGGAGCTTTTATAAGATTGCTCTAGATTGCTGCAGGGTGACATTGGCTATTTTGTATTATTCCTGTAGTAAAAAGAGGGCAGGCTGGGTAAACTCCCCACTCCATAGTATTGCCAGTGGAAATTTGTTTATAGCAAAATAAGGAGTTATGAGGTAAAATGGGTCAATCCTTCTATGTAGTTAGGAAGGTGGAACTCTGAGAAAATACCTGATCAGGAAAATGTTTATAGGCTACTGGCCTCGCTAAGAGATTGAGCATTTTGGTAAATTCTTCATGTGAATTGGGCAACTTGGTAAATTGTTATATATGAATTAAATGATGTCCAGTGTGAATTTTTAGACGATTGTGATGGTGTGTGTGTGTGTGTGTGTGTGTAAACTTTCCATACAATATGGAATTGGTTCCAATATTGTGATTTTGTCAGCAGTTGGGTAACAGGGACATGGAAACCTAACAAGCTGTTTTCACCTGATAGCACTTTTAATTACAATCCCATTGAACAATTGTCAGAAATTGTAAGAAACTTTGAATAGAGAGAGAGAGAGAGAGAGAGACAGAGCGCACGAGCGATAGGCTGCTCGCTGGTCTGTTAACTCTTTGTGTTCTTTGATGTATCTTTGTTCATTCGTGGTTACACGTGGTCTTATGTAATCTTTGTTTGCTTTATCCCCTAGAACTCGAGATCTGGGAATGTTTTGATTCCAGTCTGCATGTTGGAAATCCATGGTGATCTTAAACTATTGTCTGTGCCTTTTATTAGTTTTGATTCTGCATGGTTACCGTTAGTTCCTTTTCAGGGACTTTCTATAGTGATTTAAGTCTATATCTACCTGGAGAGGTTCACAGAAAAAGATTGGGTTTTAAAGATTGGTTAATATTTTTTGTGTGATTTGAATTTATTATGTTTGTAGGCCAGAGTGAATTTCCAAATACTGTTTTAGAATTTAAGCTAATCTTTAATTCCAGATGATATGATTTTCTTATTTGCATATAGTTTGTGAAAATTGAATTTTGGGAATGCAGTTCAGAAATTGGAGAACACTGATAAAGGTGTGGTGGTGACATTACATGGTACATGGTTGTTGAAGGAAATATGGGGGCAGTTGTCCTTCTGAGTGTTATTGTAAGCAAGTTGCAACCGTGTATGGAATAACTGTCATGTACTCTCTGTGTAGGTGAGGAAGCCAGGGACCTGTGATGTGTCCTTCTGCGAATAGATGGTGAACCTAATTTGGGAGAAAAATTATGGAAAGAAGTTGAGATTATTAATTAAAGAATAGGAGGATAAAGCAGATAGTGAATAAAGAGAGACACCTTCCTGGTGAGTTGGAGTAATAATGCATGTGATTATATGCAGTAGCTGGGACTCCCAGGAGCTGGGAGAAGTTGAAGGCTGATTGCGGAGGGGTAGATGAAAGGTGAAAAAAGGAAAATGGTGTGAAGATGCTAAGACTGAGAAAGATACTCCTTGCTAGCCCTGATTTGGTTAATAACCAGCAGAACACTGTTTACCTTCTCACACGTCTCCAGTCATGGGGATATATGGTCCCATGAACTAAGGTTCATAAGTGTCAATCACAAGTTAAATTTTTGGGTGTGTTAATTAGTACTACTGACCATTCCCTTACTCAGGAACAGAATTCCCCCATCTTGCAAACCCCAGCCCCTACTTCACCCAAACAGATGAGAGCCTTTTTAGGGCTGGTCAATTTTTGTGAGCAGTCACTTCCAAATGTTACAAATTATACTAAAGATCTTAGTCCGTATTCCTCTCCTAATGCTTCCCCTTAAATTTTAGTTGTCTGACTCGGCCATGCAGTCATTTTACGCCCTCAAAGACACCTTGGCTGCAGCCCCAGCACTAGGATGCCGGCTGTGTGACAGACCGATATGTTTGCATTAAAGATAAATGTGCCACTGGCGTATTACCTTAGCAGCATGGTGACTGTCGTCACCCGTTGGCCTATTATTTCAGCAAATTAGATCCTGTTGCCTCTCTCCATGCACTCAAATCCTGACTGCTGTCCATTTGTTAGTACAGGCAGCTTCTAACCTGACCCTTCACCAGCCTGAACAGGTGTACACCTCGCACTCTGTTGTCACCCTCCTCACGTCTCAGCAGACCCAACATCTCACCCAAGCTCATCTGAGCCACTATGAGATCTCACTGTTGCCTCGTTTCGCTACTGCTCCACTTTGAATCCTGCTACGTTCCTTGAGCAAAGTCCTGACAATCCTCCTGGCCAACCCACCACCCCCAACTCCCCCCAGCATGACTGTTTGATTCGGAACCTCGTCTGGTTTTGGCAAACCCCCCATTTGATAATCCTGACCTCATGTTTTATGTTGATGGTACTTCCTCCATTTCCCCAGATGGTGTCCGGCAGTCAAGCTCTGCTATTGCAACAGATGCTGCTGTTCAGGAGTCTGCTGCTTTTCAGACCCTTATCTCTGCACACAAAGTCAAGCTTTTGCCCTCACCAGAGCTTGTATTCTGTTCACTGATAAAATTGCTAATGTTTACACCAATTCCAGATACACATTCAGTGTTGCCCACGATTTTGGCTGCCTGTGGCAGCAACGAAGCTTCCTTATTTCCACAGGGACTCTCATTCAAAATGCTCTTCAGGTTAAAATTCTCCTCGATGCTATTCTGCTTCCACGTCAATTAGCTGTTATTAAATGCACTGCGCACACAAGGGGGGACACTCCGGTACAGTTAGGAAATGCCCATGCTGATTCTGTTGCTTCGGAGACGGCTGCATCAGCCATGTTAGTTGTTCCAACTAACAGGAATCAGGCTCCAAATCAAATAGCTACTTTAGGGACAAAGGACATGCCAGACACCCCTGCGATTCGGACTTTACACAGGGACGTCTTTGAATCTGAATGTGCACTTTGGAAGTCGATGGGGTGCTCGCACCCATTGACAAGAGATCTCTGGCTAACACCGGTTGGTCAAGTTTGTATTTATGATTCTTTGTTACCAGTGCTTATTGATTACTTGCATACTTGTACTCAGGAGGGAATAGTACAGCTACTTTTAAAAATATGATGCCATCCGGATTTGAATATAGCAGCTCAAATGTGGCTGGATAGATGTTAATTTGCATGAAAAATAACAACGGTACAGGTATTAAATGTCCTTCCTGGACTGCACCCCTGTCAAATGGTCATTTTGCTTGCATACAGCTTGATTTTATTGAATTACCTGAAGTACTATGTTATAAATACTGTTTTGTGATGGTCAACATATTTAGCAAATGGATTGAAGCCTTCCCCACCACTAATTGTACCGCACATACTTTAGTGAAAATATTGTTGACTGAAGTTATTCCCTGCTTTGGGTTGCCTAAAATGATATGCTCAGCCAGTGGACCACATTTTCTGGCTTGAATCAATACTGAATTATGTGGATTACTTTTAATTAAACAGCAACTGCACTGTGTGTATTGCCCGCAGGCAGCGGGGATTATGGAACGGGCCAATGGTACCTTGAAAGAAAGATTATCTAAATTAGTCAAAGAAACAGGGTTAAATTGGCTCAAAGTATTGCCCTTGGCACTATTTCACGTGCAAATTATTCCGCATTCGCGGACCAGACTGTCAGCTGCAGGGATAGTTTATGGTCAGCCAATGAGGACTCAATGGGATACTCATGCTGACCCCCGAGAAGGTGTGGATTTCCATCTAATGGGAGAGCAAATGCCGAATTACTTGAAACAGTTAACTCTTTCTCTGAAGTTTCTTCACTCACGAGTCAGACAAGGTTGCATTGCCCAGCTGAGGAAAACACAATCACTTCCTAATATCCACAAGTAAACCCTGGGGTTTGCATGTTGGTCAAGAATTTGGAAAGAAACAAATTAGGACACTGCTGGAGTGGCCCCTTTCAAGTCCCACTAACAACACCAACCTCAGTTGAAATTAAAGGATGCTCCAGTTGGGTCCACCTACCTGATCGTAAGAAGATTATTCTTCAACCAGTCAACAACACAGCATGAATCTTATTTTGGCACTATTTGGACTTTTTGAATAGTTTAATGTAGGTGAATATTTGACATTAACAAACCAGCCTACTTGGGAAATGCATGCAAACACCACTTACGTATGTCATATATGCATGCTGAGAAATTGAATATAAGTATTCGGTTTGTACACATAACCCCATTCATTCAATGGAAGGAGTACTCTTCAACCCCTCCCTTTCTAAATATCAGAAACAGTTGAGTGGATGTCACATTGGAATCATGCAGTGCTTAATGGGGAAATGAGGATATGGAATCAGCAGATTATGAAATGTCACTTTCAACATGGTATTAGCCTGCATATAATCACGACTCAGTTCCTCCTTCCCTTAGAGTCCATTCGAATAACACTACAAGTTCCCTATACTTTAGAAAATCAGCACAAGGAATGCTAATTGGGCATTTGACTGGCAAGGCCCAGTAGTCAATATTTTGAGAAATTGGATGTTTAACTGTGATTGGTTCAGGATATGGAATATTACATCTGATTGTCCATGGCCCCATTCAACCAAGCAGTCTTGAATGACATTGGCTGATGATTTTACAAATTACAATGGCATATACTTTATATACAGCACTTAAAGCATACACATGGTTTCCTACCAATTCGATTTGATCCAGCTATCTGGGTTATGTTGTACCCTACATACATCACCTGCTAACCTTACAAGGGAGAACATGTGCTGTTGTGGATCAGGAGTGCTGTATTTACATTCCAGATATCTCTGAAAATATTACCAAATTAGTTGAACATATTAAGCAACATGCTGACCACATATAAGACATCGGCAAGGAATTCTATGATTACAGCCCACCGAGTTGCTTTGGTCATGATTGATTGGATCTTTAAAGCCTTTTTGCTCATAGAACTATTGCTAGTAGTAATAAGATGGTTTGTTTGCTTGTGCCAATGCATCTTCAAGTGGATTTTCAAGTGGATTTTCAATGTGTCTATATAACTGATCATCATGATATGACAAAAGGGGGAAATGTGGTATTGTGGGAAACATTTTAAATTGCCTGATGGCAAAATTGGCCATATTCCTGGGTTGTAGATCAATAAGTTAAAAAGACTGCGGCAACAGATCAGAAACAGCATTCATGATACAGGCTGAATGGAATCAAATTCTGCAACCTTGGTAAAACTTCAGTAATCTTCTTAATGGCTTCTTGTATCTTTTGAACTACAGATTTTAGCCTAAACAAAATGTCCATACACAGAAACAAAGTTATGGAAAGATGTGAATGATTGATGTTTTGGAAACATTTCATGATAATTTGTCACTTCTCAGCATAGTTTAAAGTATATAAATATTATTCTTTCCTTTGCAAAGGTGTGAAAAAATGTAGAGAGCCTAGGAAACTTTGTCTCTCTTCCCTCATGTTTTTTAGCCAAAAGGAAACTGCATGTGGCGTTTTCTTTAACAAAGACTGGACATTTTTCAGCTCAAGGTTGCTTTTGAATCTTTGTCTAAATGTTGAGTTTGCTCTCACAGGTCCCTGCTAATTAAAATCCAATTCAACACAGTCACTTCACGAAACAGTTAAGCATAACTTACGTTCACAGGATGGGTCATCTCCATCCCACCCCTCTGCTGTACATTGTCGATAAGCTCTACCCACCAGCTTGTATCTAGAAAATCAGAAACAACCCATTTGTAATAAGAACCTGAAAGTTACTTTGAGAATATTTAGTACTCTGACCAGGTTAGAATTCCAAAGGATCAAAGAGCAATAAATCCATCAAAATAATCAACTAGGTCCACAGATTCTTGAAAGAATTCAATACAGTTGTGTTGATAAGAAATGTTGTGCAATGACCGTGTATACCTGTAAATTCTATTGTTGCAACTGTCCCTCTTTAGAGCTGATTCACAATACAAAGGTCAGCACTTATGAGTAACCAGGAGGTACAAATGTCCAGTCTTGATCTCAGATAATGGATCCATTAATATATTCAGCATTTCCATCTTTGCATTAATATAGCAACCCGAGCAACAACATAATTGAACCATCACGACAGTATAGATATCTTTTCAGTTCAGTGCTAAACTAGAATGGTCAATCAGAGCTCTCATAGTGAGCCAACATCAGCAATGTTATGCATGAAAGATGGCTATCCTAAATTGTATTAATTACAGCTTTAAAATACCATTGTCCATTACCAAATCTGTTCAGTAATTTATTTACTGAATACTTACCCAAAGTTACAATAAACAGTAACTTTCTTTGCAACTGTCTCATTTAGAGTCTTATAGTGCCCATTCAGAATCTCTCCAGGATGACCACAGGTTATTGCTGCACAAAATATACAATAAGAAGATTGAAATATTACAAAACTCCAACAGCTTCTTTCATATAATACATAAGATGAAGATGAATACAATCAAATTACACCAAGTTGAGAATTCAGTTTTATATATTCTAGCAATGCAAATGCAAGACTTTCTCTTAATCTGTAATGCCTCACAATATCAGCACATATTAACACACATCAGGGAAATATAACTTACGTTCACATGATGGAATCTCACCATCCCAGCCCTCAGCTGTACATTGTCGATAATCTCTGCCAATAATTTTGTATCTAAAAAGAAACACAATCTGCCCGTTATCAGACATGAACGTTAACTGAAAATGTTTGTCAGTGTGCTGTCCAGGTCAGAAATCTGAGGTTCAGAAAGGAAAATCATATTAAACTAGGAAGAAACTGTTTAAAAAATTAACAATACTAAATTTGCAGAAGAATCAAAAGCAATAAAATGCTCTTACATTGTTTCTTAAATGGAACATCAGACAGAAGGTAAAGTATAGTGCTTGGAATCCCCATTATGAAATTTGCATTTTATATTTTCAAAGTACTCTAAGAAATTAGTCAAACATCATTTATGCTTCATAAAAGAATGCTAACTGAGGGGTTATGTTTTGTTTTCCAAACGTCCTGTTATTAATGCTTAATAATAGAATCTAACAATTTTGTGATGGCACATGTCAAACTAACTATTCTGTAGTTTCCACCTTTGTCTCCCTCCATTTGGAATAAAAACAACTTTTCCAATCCACTGAAACTTTTCACACATCAAGGGAATTTGGGAATACTGCAACCAATGTATGAACCATCTCTGCTGCCCCTTCCTTCAAGACATGCAAATGTAGGTCATTGGGCCCTCTGGGCTTGTCAATCCCAATAGCATACTTTTTCCCTACTAATGACTATTTTTCTAATTTCCTCCATTTCCATAACCTCGGTATTACCTGTTATTATTGAGATGGTACTAGTGCCCTCCACCATGAAAACTGAAGCAAAATATTAATTTAGCATTCTGCCACTTCTGTGTTTCTCACTACTAACTCTCCAGTCTCATCCTTCAAGGGACCAACATTCACTGTAGCTGCGCTTTTCCCTTTTTTGTTATATGTTCGACATTTTTTTTCTAGTTTTCTTCATTATTTACATTTGCTCATTTTATTACTTTTTTAGTAACCCTTTGTTGATCTTTAAAAGTTTCCCAACTTACCATCTTGCCACTGTTTGTGAGGTATGGCTTAAATTTCACCTTTACATTATCCTTAACTTCCTGCTTAGAAATGAAGGGATGTTTTCTTCCCCCACCCCTGACAGTCTTTCTTCCTTTCTGGAATATATTTTATTTGGAAGAAATTAAGCATCTCCTTAAGCATCTGCCATGCTCATCAACTGCTCTACATGTTCATCTTCCTGCCCAATCCATTAGGATTGGATCTGTCCTCATGTCTATGTAATTACCTTTGTTTAACTCACAATGCCAATGTTGCACTCCAGTTTCTAACCCTCCAACTGAATTTTAAGTTCAAGCAGTTTATGATCACTCTTCCCTATAGGATCCTAAACATAAGATAATTAATTAATCCCATCTCATTATACACCAAATCCAGAACAACCTGCTCCCTGGTTGCTTCCCCAACATATTGCTCCAAAAAACAATCTCTTATACATTCAATGAACTCCACCTAGCAAGGGAAAGAAGTCCCTCGTAGGATTAATCTATCGGCCCCTAAGTAATAGTCTCAGAGTCGATCACAGTATAAACTAGGAAATATTGGGGGTTTGTAAGAGAGATACAGGAGTTACTATGGGTGATTTTAATATGCATAAATAGACTGAATTGATGAAATTGGCAAGGATAGTATACCCTTGCCAATTTCATCAATTCAGTCCATATGTGTATCAAAATCACCCATGACGTGTCCTGTATCTTCCTTACAAACCCCCAGTATTTCCTAGTTTATACTGTGATCGACTGTGAGACTATTACTTCAGGGTCTATAGATTACTCCTAGGAGGGGATTTGTTCTCTTGCTATTTCTTATTACTATGCAGACTGAGCTTACATTCTAGATCTCTGGCACTGATGTCATTTCTCACTCCAACATTGGTCTTTTCCTTTGCTAACAAAGCTACACCACCTTCTTTTCATTCCTGTCTATCCTTCTGAAACACCGAGTACTCTTGGATATTCAATTCCTAAACCTGGTTTACCTACAACCCCATCTCAGTATTCCCACCAAATCATACTGATTTTCTCCATTAATGCTGGTAACTCATTAATTTATTCTAAATTCTTTGAGCACTCAGATACAAAGCCTTTAAGTTCGTTCTATAATCAAGTTTTCCTATTCTTATATGAATCCTGGTGTGTTATTATGTTCCTGTCCTTCTGTCCTTCTGTCCTTCCTTAAACTCATTACTTGTGCCTTCTGAACATTTCCATCTTCGCACTAATATTCCTATTCCAATGCTACTGTCCTGCATCTTCATCAGTATATTGTAATATTGTTTAAAATTGACAGCTGAACACTAAAATAGAAGCCTCCCGCAGACCACATGTGAAGAGATTTTATCAGAAATGAAGAAGGTGTGATCATTTGAAATTATCTAAGTTACAACATTAAAATAACAATCCTTCATTAAAATTATTCAGCAATTTATAGACTGAATACTTACCCAATGTCACAATAAAAGGTAACATTACTTCCAACTGTCCATTTTGGTGCTTTATAATATCCATTTAGAATTGAACCTGGGTCACCACAATTTATTGCTGGAAAGGAAACAAAAACGTGAAAAGTTAAAAATATTACAAGAAACCAAAGTCCCTGAAAGATTTTTCATTGTCATTCACAGATATTTAATAAGAGGATGATATGCTACACATTGTCAAGAATAACAAGTTACTCTAAATTTGGAATTTGTTTCTAGATTATTGTATTAACAATGCAGGATTTTCTCTAAGTTCATAATATGCCATTGCAACTGGTCTCTCTATTGAACATCATAAATCTTGATTAGAAATCCAAAACCAACATGGTCATAATTAGTCTTAGCAACAGGGATTTCAATATTGATGGGCGAATCAGTGGATACCCATATCACTTTCATATATAAAAGGCCCAATTTTATATATGGATCCTCACAGGCACTTACATGGCCAATGTAGGCCTTTCTTGTACTTAAAGCTGAAGATGCTACTCCATTAACAGCTCTGCTACAAACATCTATCAGCACCTTGTAGTATGAATGGTAACTGCAGATAGTCATGGTCCAAGTCTCAGCCTTGGCATGTCTGCTCATCGCAGAATACAGGGGTCAGGTCTGGGGCAGAAGTCAGTGGAGAGGGCAGGGGCAGGGGTAAATGTGGACAAGGATAGGGCTTTCTTTCTGATGCTGGATCTTTCCATTGGGCACTGATTGTCTGACAATGAAAAACACACTCACTACAAAGCTACAGGAGTATTGTTTCCTCATGGCCTTTAGAGGCAGGGAGAGTAACTCTAAAGACACCCCCATATTCTGATGGGCTCAATGATAGCTGCTCTCAAATGGTTCATGAACAGGTTAAATTGTCATTACATAACCAGTAGACTGGATTCTTGCATCAGGCTGCTGCTGTCCTTACTTTTCCTGACATGCGGAATTTCCTTCGTGTGCAGGAAATGCAGTCAGATCCTGATCCTCACCGAACGAGTTAGGGAACTGGAACTGGAGCTGGATGAGCTGAGGATTATTCAAGAGGCTGAGAGGGTGATCGATAGAAGCTACAGGGACATAGTTACGCCAGAGAACAGAGGTAGCTGGGTAACAGTTAGAGGTGGGAAGGGGAAGAAACAGGCAGTGCAGGGTTCCCCTGTGGTCGTTCCCCTAAAAAATAAGTATGCAGCTTTGGAAACTGTTGGGGGGGACAGCCTTGCAGGTGTAAGCTGCAGTGAAGGGGTCTGTGGCTCTGAGATTCAGAAGGGAAAGGGGGAGAAGAGGAGAGCGCTAGTTATAGGGGACTCTCTAGTTAGAGGGACGGACAGGCGGTTCTGTGGACATGGGCGAGACTCTCGGCTGGTTTGTTGCCTCCCGGGTGCTAGGGTCCGAGACGTCTCGGACCGTGTCTTCAGAATCCTTAAGGGGGAGGGTGTGCAGCCAGAAGTCGTGGTACACATTGGCACCAACGACATAGGTAGGAAGAGGGGTGGGGAGGTCATTCAAGAGCTCAAGGAGTTAGGCTGGAAGCTAAAAGCTAGGACAGACAGAGTCGTCATCTCTGGGTTGTTGCCGGTGCCACGTGACAGAGAGGCAAAGAATAGGGAGAGAGTGCAGTTGAACACGTGGCTGCAAGGATGGTGTAGGAGGGAGGGCTTCAGATATTTGGACAATTGGAATGCATTCTGGGGAAGGTGGGACCTGTATAAACAGGACGGGTTGCACCTGAACCAGAAGGGCACCAATATCCTGGGGGGTAGGTTTGCTAGCACTCTTCGGGCGGGTTTAAACTAATTTGGCAGGGGGATGGGATCCGGACTTGTAGTCCAGCAAGTAAGCTAGCTGTGTGTCAGGATGTCCAAGACTGTAGGGAGGCTGTGGAGAAGGTAGCACTGACAGGGACTACTTGCGGACACAGAGATGGGCTCAAGTGCGTATACTTCAATGCAAGGAGTATCAGAAATAAGGTGGGTGAACTTAAGGCGTGGATCGGTACCTGGGACTACGATGTTGTGGCCATCACGGAAACATGGATAGATGAGGGACAGGAATGGCTGTTGGAGGTTCCTGGTTACAGATGTTTCAGTAAGATTAGGGAGGGTGGTAAAAAAGGAGGGGGGGTGGCATTGCTAATTAGAAATGGTATAACGGCTGCAGAAAGGAAGTTTGAGGGGGATCTGCCTCTGGAGGTAGTATGGGCTGAAGTCAGAAATAGGAAAGGGGCAGTCACCTTATTGGGTGTTTATTATAGACCCCCCAATAGCAGCAGAGATGTGGAGAAACAGATTGGGAAACAGATTTTGGAAAGGTGCAGAAGCCACAGGGTCGTAGTCATGGGCGACTTCAACTTCCCAAATATTGATTGGAAGCTCTTTAGATCAAGTAGATTGGATGGGGCGGTGTTTGTGCAGTGTGTCCAGGAAGCTTTTCTAACGCAGTATGTAGATTGTCCAACCAGAGGGGAGGCCATATTGGATTTGGTACTCGGTAACGAACCGGGACAAGTGGTGGGCTTGTTGGTGGGTGAACATTTTGGTGATGGCGACCACAATTCTGTGACTTTCACCTTGGTTATGGAGAGAGATAGGTGCGCACAACAAGGTAGATTTTACAATTGGGGGAAGGGAAATTACGATGCTGTAAGACAGGATTTGAGGAGCATACGTTGGGAGCATAGGCTGTGAGGGAAGGATGTGGTGGAAATGTGGGACTTTTTCAAGGAGCAGATACGACGTGTCCTTGATATGTATGTACCGATCAGGCAGGGAAGAAATGGTCGTGTGAGGGAGCCTTGGTTGACTAGGGAGGTTGAATGTCTAGTAAAGAGGAAGAAGGAGGCTTACATAAGGTTGAGGAAACAAGGTTCAGACAGAGCAGTGGAGGGATACAGGATAGCCAGAAGGGACCTGAAGAAAGGGATTAGGAGAGCTAAGAGAGGGCATGAAAAATCCCTGGCGGATAGGATCAAGGATAACCCCAAGGCATTCTATGCATATGTGAGAAACCTGAGAATGACGAGAACGAGGGTAGGTCCGATCAAGGACAGTGGTGGGAGACTGTGTATTGAGTCAGAAGAGATAGGAGAGGTCTTGAACAAGTACTTCTCTTCAGTATTTACGAACGAGAGGGACCGTATTGTTGAAGAGGAGAGTGTGAAACGGACTGATAAGCTAGAAGAGATACCTGTTAGGAAGGAAGATGTGTTGGACATTTTGAACAACTTGAGGATAGACAAGTCCCCCGGGCCTGACGGGATATATCCTAGGATTATGTGGGAAGCAAGAGAGGAAATTGCAGTACCGTTGGCAATGATCTTCTCGTCTTCACTGGCAACTGGGGTGGTACCAGGGGACTGGAGAGTAGCGAATGTTGTGCCCCTGTTCAAAAAAGGGAATAGGGATAACCCCGGGAATTACAGGCCAGTTAGTCTTACTTCTGTAGCAGGCAAAGTAATGGAAAGGGTACTGAGGGATAGGATTTACGAGTATCTGGAAAGACACTGCTTGATTAGGTACAGCCAGCACGGATTTGTGAAGGGTAGGTCTTGCCTTACAAGTCTTATTGAATTCTTCGAGGAGGTGACCAAGCATGTGGATGAGGGTAGAGCAGTGGATGTAGTGTACATGGATTTTAGTAAGGCATTTGATAAGGTTCCCCATGGTAGGCTTATGCGGAAAGTCAGGAGGCATGGGATAGAGGGAAATTTGGCCAATTGGATAGAAAACTGGCTAACTGGTAGAAGTCAGAGAGTGGTGGTAGATGGTAAATATTCAGCATGGAGTCCAGTTACAAGTGGAGTTCCGCAGGGATCAGTTCTGGGTCCTCTGCTGTTTGTAATTTTTATTAATGACTTAGAGGAGGGAGTCGAAGGGTGGGTCAGTAAATTTGCAGATGATACAAAGATAGGTGGAGTTGTGGACAGTGAGGAGGGCTGTTGTCGGCTGCAGAGGGACTTAGATAGGATGCAGAGCTGGGCTGAGGAGTGGCAGATGGAGTTCAACCCTGCCAAGTGTGAGGTTGTCCATTTTGGAAGAACAAATAAGAATGCGGAATACAGGGTTAATGGTAGGGTTCTTGGTCAGGTGGAGGAACAGAGGGATCTTGGGGTCTATGTACATAGATCTTTGAAGGTTGCCACTCAGGTGGATAGAGTTTGTAAGAAGGCCTATGGAGTATTATCGTTCATTAGCAGAGGGATTGAATTCAAGAGTCGTGAGGTGATGTTGCAGCTGTACAGGACTTTGGTTAGGCCACATTTGGAGTACTGTGTGCAGTTCTGGTCGCCTCACTTTAGGAAAGATGTGGAAGCTTTGGAGAGGGTGCAGAGAAGATTTACCAGGATGTTGCCTGGAATGGAGAGTAGGTCGTACGAGGATAGGTTGAGAGTTCTCGGCCTTTTCTCGTTGGAACGGCGAAGGATGAGGGGTGACTTGATCGAGGTTTATAAGATGATCAGAGGAATAGATAGAGTAGACAGTCAGAAACTTTTTCCCCGGGTACAACAGAGTGTTACAAGGGGACATAAATTTAAGGTGAAGGGTGGAAGGTATAGGGGAGATGTCAGGGGTGGGTTCTTTACCCAGAGAGTGGTGGGGGCATGGAATGCACTGCCCGAGGGAGTGGTAGAGTCAGATTCATTGGCGACCTTTAAGCGGCATTTGGATAGGTACAAGGATGGGTGCTTAATCTAGGATAGAAGTTCGGCACAACATCGTGGGCCGAAGGGCCTGTTCTGTGCTGTATTGTTCTATGTTCTATGTTCCTTTGACTCCTTCTGCCTGATTCCTCCAATAATCCATCCGCAACCTGATATCCACTCTGGTGAGTTGTATTAAATTCCAGCCAATGGCAGGTATCCATCAATCTACTAAATGTTTGGAGCATGGCAACCATGAATAAGCAAAGGTATTTAGAAATCCAATTTTGAATTACAAAAGGCACTGAAAAGTGCTGGTCCAATACATAATCAAACTGTTTTTGAAATATTTTTCATGAAGTACAGGCCATTCTGTCATAATGCACATTTTGACAATGTGAATTCACTGTAATGTGATTGATGAATTGGAGACACAGTTTCTACAGCATGGACTTTTAAAACGTGTGTTATTTTTAACATGATTACAGCGCCAACATGAAGTGCTGTTTCTAAAGCATGAGTTTTCTATAATGTGCAGTTGCACAAGAATGCAACAATTGCATCATAGAAGAACTGACTGTATAAGGGATTACATCTGACTCTGTGATATGCTAATCATCAGGAAGTGATGAAACATCACATGATCTTACTTTTTTGCAGCCTCATGACAAGATAAATCGACAGTAATATGTTTCTTAAATACAGTTAATTTTTTTTTCTCTCAGGAGAGTCTGTAAATATTCTGGAGTAGCACAATAAAACTAAGAAGATTATAATATGTTATTTCAAGGACCTCAAAATGAAGAAGTGACCATTTGAGTTCTAAAGCACAATCAAATCTACTGTGACACAATCACAATCACCAGTAAAATCTTCCATTATGTTTGTGTCACCTCCTCAATATCTATTACTTCCTTTCAAGCTTCTACAGTAAGTTAATGCAACAGTTTCTTATTGGCTGCTCAGTAAAGGCAAAAGAACAGCCCCACTTGAATTGTTAAACAAAGAGTAAGAGAAATAGAAAGGTGTGAGCATGATTTATGAATCATTGCATTGATTGTATGTTTCCTTTATTGTTCACTTCCACTTCATTGCTCTCCCATGGCGCACACTGCTACTTCATGTCAGTCACATTTCCACTAATATAACCACCTCCAAAATGTCACGTCATACACAGAAACCTAGCCTGTTGTTCCATCAGTAACACTTGCAATACAGTAAAAACTTTCTCCTCAAGGAGTAAGATTGATTTCATGAATAGTTTTTTTATTTATTTGGCAAAGTTATATTCCATAAATGTACAATGTTGCATCAAGGCAATTAATAATTCTTTTGTCCCATTTTGAAATTCAGCAAACCAAGTGAGAGGATGTCAAAATGCTGAATCAAAGGTAACTTGGATGTCAACCAACATTATGAGACAATTCCTTGACAGCAGCTCAATCTTTTGGTACAAACCAAAACGTCACTTCACAAAAGAGGGAAATCTAACTTACATTCACAGGATGGAGCATCACCAACCCATCCCTCAGCTGTACATTGTTGATAATCTTTACCCACGATCTTGTATCTAGGAGAAACAGAACCAATGACCTAGATGTCAACTTGTAAAGTTGCACATTTTTCAGACCAGGTAAGAAATTAAGATGAGAAAACATTTATATCAACAACTGTCTGCAATAATACCAAATGTAATAGTGGTTGAGCAGAAAAATGAATTTGAAATCAAGTGGAATTGCAATATTGCTAAAAACAGTACTGATCAGACTTCATACAAAGTACAATTTACAGGAGGATCATGATGTGCCATCTCACCTTGGAATGAATTACAATATAATTTAAGCATTTTGAGGAACACAACAATTAAATTCATCCAGTGTTGATATCAGTGTGTGGGCGCAGGCATCATTAACATATTTGACATTTCTATCTATATATATATATATATATTCCAAACCCATGCAGTAACATCTCTGATCCTGATCAGTGTGCAGACGTTTTTAAAAAAAACAGCCATCTCAGCATTGAATTGGAAGCCTCACCCATAATCACATAGAAGTTGTATAACATACATGCATAACCTGAAGAATCTGACCACCTGAAAATGTCTTGTTATTCAATGTTGCAAATACTCACCCAACATTACAATAAAAGGTCACTATTCTTCCAAATGTCTTATTTGCAACCTCATAATATCCATTCAGAATCTTAGCAGGGACACCACAGTTTATTGCTGTACAGAAAATAAAATGGGAAATATCACAGAACTTCTAAAGTTATTTCATTGCAATTTAATTACTTAATATGAAAGATACCATGCAACTATACAACTACTTAATGTGCCAATATACATTTAACTTCGGAATTTCCATAATTTTTCAAAATGGTTAATAGAATGCAATATTTTATTCTATGGGAGTTAGGACTTGCCCAGGATCAAGATGATAATCACAAAATTGCTGGGTGGGGCATGTCATCCTTCTACCAGACTCTTAAAGCAACTACTCTACTTGGAAATCATTTGTAACAAGGGTCTCTGAGGACAACAAAAATGCTTTAGGTTTGACTCAAGACATCTCTGAAGAAGTCAAATACACTTGTTGACTCCAGGAGTACCTGGCTTGTGACCCAACAAATAGAGAAGATTCATTCAGGGAAACATTGAATGTAGAAAGGTTTCATCAGGAACACACTGAGGTGTTGTTGAGGCCTCTATGAAATTGCACATCTCCCCCAATAACTCATTTACCCAATAGTCCAAGCACCACCTGCTCCAAATGTGGCAGAGTTTACAAATCACACATTGGACTTAACAACAATCTCAGAAGCCACCAAATTAGAATAGAAGCAAGTCATCCTTGATCTTCAGGGTCTAACTAAGAGGAAGAAGATAGAACACCAAAGTAAGGTATCTTTGCCACCTCAGATAACATTTATCTTTGGTTCCACAGCATTCTCTGCTCCACCTCAGCACTAACACCACAAAAATCTGTCTTCATGTTTTTGTCACCTCAGCTAAAATTATTATGATCTTTTAATAAAATAGAAATAGTAAAGCAAGAGAAAGGAATATGACCCTGGCTTAATTATGGACCATTTTATTATCTGTGCTTTTCCTTAATTGTCACTTTCACTTCCTAGATTTCCATTATGTGAAGATATCAATGTTGGGCTGGGTTGGACAAAGTCAGAAGTCAAATGACAGTAGGTTATTGCCCAACAGCTTTATTTGAAATCGTAAGCATTTGGAGCCCTGCTCCTTTGTCAGGTGTTCCTTCTTGGATTTGTCAGTTTCTCCTCAATGACCCATCCCACATCAAAATTGTGCTCTATACTTAAACACTAATATTTACTATAGATTAGTACTAATTAGTAGATTAAATTGCACAACAAACAAAACTGATTTGATGAATGACCATTTCTCAAATCACACTTTAGTTTTCTTTAACTTGCAATAATTTAAAAAATCATTAATCAGTTTCTATTTTTGCATGATGATAGAATTCCAACATGGACAAATATTGGAAGGTAGAAAACGTGGAATTGAATCAAAGCTCCAAAAATATCCTGAGAATAGCTCTATTATTTGACAGGGAAGATCAGTTTATCATGTTACTAAAGAAAGAAATTTAACTTACGTTCACAGGATGGAACCTCACCATCCCAACCCTCGAATGTACATTTCCGATAATCACGACCCAGCATTGTATATCTAGAAAAAGAAAATCACCTGTTATCAGTCATCTTCAGGATAATTGGCAAAATTTTCCAATGTACTGACCAGGTTTGAATTCCAAGGTCCAGAAAGGAAAAATATTTTAAAATGTCAAGGAAGTATTTTGAAAAATCAAGCAATCAAAACATAAACATTTTCTCAAAATACACTCAATCCACCAAATGTTTGCCAAATCACTTCACTGTTTATATTTCTTTCTAAAATAAAGTCAGTCAAATAAAGAAAAAAAAAATCATGCTTACTATGTAATAACATGAAGAGATATGATCAGAAACGTGAAGAATAACAGTGGAATAGATGTCTAAATTGAATTCATCGCAGTATTAAAATAATATAGTCCTTCAACAGCTTATACATTGAAAACTCACCCAATATCACAATAAAAAGTAACTTTACTTCCGATAGTTTTATTTGGTGCACTATAATATCCATTCTGAATCTCTCCAGGGTTACCACAGGTTATTGCTGCAAAGAAAATAGAATGAAAGTAGATAAAAATGTCACTAAATTCACAAATCTGCACTTTTCATTGCAATTCATAAATATTTCACATGAACATGAACAGGCAGATCAGGTTTGCCAGCTATAATAAATTAGTCCAACATTGGAATGCAACATTCAAATTTATGGCTACAAAAACACTGTTTGGAATATTTTCTATCTGCAATATCTCACAACTGATCCATTGCTATCTTTGATGGAATGATGTGATATCCTGCACCAATCTTCTTCTACTCACTAAATGGTGAGAGACTGAGCGTCATGGAAAAGCAGAGAACTTCGATGCAGTTCACTGAAAACCAGTGAAAAAGCACAAATACAATGAAAGTGTTTAATAATTTCAGAGAAGTTGGAGCTCAAAAGTGTGGAAATGACATCAGATTCTCATATCCTCCTCCCTCAAAGTTTTCAATTCCATAGCACTATCTGCTTTGCCTCCACACCACCACCACTAAAATCTTCCACCATGTTTTTGTCACCTTACCAATATCTACTACTTTTACATGAGTATTAATTAATTGGATAGTTTCCTATCAGTTGCACTAACACAACTACATGTGTCCAGCAGAAATACAGCAGGATCTTTAAACAATGATAGAAGAAGAAATATAAGCATGATTTCTGTATTGATCATTTATCTCAGATTGCACTTCTCCTTTACCTTCCACTTACTCCTCCAACTCTCCTGTTATCCAAACAAGCATTTCCCAACAACTCAAACTCCACTAAAATTAGCACCTCCTAACCTTCCCATCACCATCCAAACTCATATCTTGTCTCCAGTAGTACCAACATTGATTTAAAGAATGGCAATTTCTCCGTTCACACATTATGTCCCGTTATTAAGAAATGTTGAATGAAAGCATTGAATGAGAGTTTCCTCCCAGTCCAAAAAGTCAGGTTTCCAAGCTTTGACACACAAGCATACTGTAGGAAAATAAATCCTGTTGGATATGACCCAATTTTATACAATAATTCACTGAAAATGACTTAATCATTTTGTACAGAAAAACAAGTAAGTTACTGTACAGCAAAAAGACACATAACTTACGTTCACAGGATGGAACATCGCCTTTCCATCCCTCAGATGTACATTGTTGATAATCTCTATCCACTATTTTGTATCTAGAAAGAGAGAAGACATGTGATAAGTGACATGCATGTTAACTGGAGAAGTATTACAGCATGCTAAAGGTCATGGAAAAAAAATTCGATTGAAATGATAAATTTAATAAAATTTTTAACTGAATTAATTTAGCAGAGTAATTTAATAAATCAAATTATAATATTACTATTAAAAACCAGTTGTGGCCAAATCCCATACAAAATAAAGAGTGTAAAGTATGCATTGATGCGTTCATTTCATTTTATAGGTGATTTGCAACATAATATAAATATCTAAGGGACCAGCAAATACAGGCACCTTGTGATGATCTCAACTAATGGGCAGAATTTAACTGGAGTGACATGGATCTTGCTCATTGTCTGGAGAAGACCTGCTATGTTCAGTGTCAATCATCACTCAGTGGCCAGTGGAGGCCTTCCCCAGTTTCAGAGATCCCAGGGGCAGAAATGTTGCCATCTGACCAGGTGCTGGCAGTTCTGTACAGCAGACAGCACTGCTTGGAGCTGTGGCAATATAGGCTTTTATTCCCACTTTTCCTGATCAACCAAGTTTACTCTGGATATCTCTTTATGTGGACTTGTCCGAAGATCAGATCAGAACAGGTGGTGAGACCATAAGACCATAAAAAATATGAACAGGAGTAGGCCATTTGGCCTCTCTGCCCCACATCATTCTGAAGACTCAAAACCCCCTCAGAAAAGGCAGTCCTCATTTTGGTCTCAAATTGGCACCTCTTTATTCTGAGACCATGTTACCTTGTCCTAAATTCTCCCTTCAGGGGAAATATACTTCCAGCGTTTACTCTGTCAAGCCCCTCAAGTATCCTATATGTTTCAATGAGATCACCACTCATTCTTCCATACTCCAGTGAGTACAGTCCCAACCTGTTTAGCCTTTGCTCATAAAATAATCCCTCCACACCTGAGATCATCCGAGTGAATCTTTTCTGAACTGCCTCCAGTGAAATGATATATTTCTTTAAATGATGGAACCAAAACTACTCATGGACTCCAGGTTTCACCAACACCTTGTACCTTTGCAGTTAGACTGCCCTACACTTTTACTCCAACCCCCTTGAAGTAGGGGCCAATATTCCATTAGCCTTCCTACGTACCTGCTGCATCTGTGTGCCAGCTTTCTGTGTTTTATGTACAAATACCACCAACTCCCTTTCTTCCTCTTAATTTAATTTAATTTGACTTCATTTTGGCTAATCTGCCAAAGTTTAGGTTAATATCTAAAGTAGTTGTTGTCAATCCACCTACCAGAAGCCAGGAATCAAAGTGGGATGCAGCTTTCATGTCAGTAATGGTGGGATTGGCAACAAGGAGTAGTGCTTTCTGGCTAGGAGAGGGAGGACAGAAGCTGGAAGATCATAAGAAAAGACTGGGTTGGCTCTCTTGGTTAATACCACCCATTTTCCCAAACACCCTTATCATGGATGCCAGATCCCTTGATCAAGCACTTAGTGTCTGACAATGAGAATCCCCATTATTGGTTCCTACAAACAAACTAGATAGTCTGCTTTTAGACTTTTCTGCATGGCATTTACCCTGCCCAATAGCACTGGGATAAGATCCTTCAGAGGGTATTAACTGCCCACTTAAAAGCCTCAGCAGGCATCAGAGCAAGAAGACTGTCCACAAGATTTCCAACTGGAATCTTAATCCAGTTAAGGATAAATATAGGAAGATGTGGTACTTACCTGTATCTTTCAGTTTGATTAAATGCCAAGTCCATTAAATTGGGAAATACATTAATTTTGCAGTATGGGTATATGGATCAGCATTTCAGCATTTCTATATTGAATTGATATTCCATTCAAAGTACTAACAACCCTGATTGGTATAAAGACTTCTTTAAAAAAAATTGTCAGTTTAACACTGAATTGGAAGTATCATGAGAGCTCACATGAAATGTGAAGAACAAAAGATGGGGAGTCATCTGAAATGGTCTTAATCACAACATTGATACGGTCCTTCAGCTAAATGATTGAGTAACTTACATACAGAATACCTACCCAATGTCACAGGAGTAAGTAACTCTATCTCCAAATGCCTTATTTGGTGTCCTATAATATCCATGTGGAATCTTTTCTGGGTCATTGCAGGTTATTGCTGCACAGCAAAAAAAATACAAGAGAACATATAGAAAGATTACAAAACTCCAAAACTTCTTACACCTCCTTCCATTGTAATTCACAGATATTTAATATGACATTAAGTAGACATACAGTGCCCAAAATATCAAATTGATCCAAATTTGGAACTGTCTTTTCAAAACTATGAAAACATTAATACAAAACCTTCTCTCAATCTACTATACCTCAACAGCAGATCTCACTGTCTTCAACAACATGATATATTAACCAAATCAAACATCACCAGCAATCCAAAATCTTCGGGCCAGATTTGCCCAGAATATTTATGTGGGCTTTAAAAGTGGTGGGTAGTACCCACCTCTTCAATACCCAGTCTCTTCTTGGTTTGGAATGCCTGGGATAAGGGTATGAGTCATGAGTCTGGACTCAACAGTCCAAACGTCATTGCCTCCATTGTTGTTTTGGAAAACACAGAGACAACACTCACTCCAGACAACATTCATAGCATCAGGTCACCTTCTGGATGCAACATGGTTCATACCTGCCCAGGGGTGTCATGAACCTGTTCTGCAGTTGGGAACATTTTGACATGCCAATTAAGGCATATAAATGGTTGTGCATTGTCATAATGAAGTTCTATTTGAGAAATTAAATGTCTTTATTGAATTTTTGGTGCTGAGATTTTTTCATAGAAGTTATTGAACATTAAATTGATCAGCACTGTGAAAGTTTCCAGTTTTTAGATGCATTAGAGTATAATATTCAGTGGATAAAATATTCTATGGTATTGAAAGTCAGATTTGACAATGTCATTTGCACTATGTGTTTTAATAATTTATGTGACTGACAACTTAGGCATCTGTTTAGACTTTGAAACAATGTAGCATATGGCCAAATGCTCAAAAAGACTTAAAGAACTTTAACATATTCAACTAAGGTGATTTAGTTCGCACAATTGTGCAATGGAATCTCAATGTGAATGTTGATCTGAAACCTTAATCCACTAATTTATTCTGCTTTGCAATAGTTATTGAAACATTTTTCATGAGGGCAGTGGACTTTGTTATATTGACGTAAATCTGTCCACATAATTTTCTTTTAAAGTCATAGAGTCATAGAGATGTACAGCACAGAAACAGGCCCTTCAGTCCAATTTGTCCATGCCAACCAGATATCCCAACCCAATCTAGTCCCACCTGCCAGCCACCGGGCCATATCCCTCCAAACACTTCCTGTTCATATACCCATCCAGATGCCTTTTAAATGTTGCAATTGTACTAACCTCCACCACATCCTCTGACAGCTCTTTCCATACACACACCACCTTCTGTGTGAAAACGTTGACCCTTAGGTTTCTTTTTATATCTTTCCTCTCTCACCCCAAACCTATGCCTTCTAGTTCTGGACTCCCCCACCCCAGGGAAAAGACTTTGTCTATTTATCCTATCCATGCCCTTCATGATTTTATAAGCCTCTATAAGGTCACCCCTCAGCCTCCGATGCTCCAGGGAAAACAGCCCCAGCCTATTCAACCTCTCCCTAAACCTCAAATCCTCCAATCCTGGCAAGGTCCTTGTAAATCTTTTCTGAACCCTTTCAAGTTTCACAATATCCTTCCAAAGGAAGGAGACCAGAATTGCACACAATATTCCAACAGTGGCCTAACCAATGTTCTGTACAGCTGCAACATGACCTCCCAACTCCTGTACTCAATACTTTGACCAACAAAGGAAAGCATATCAAATGTCTTCTTCACTATCCTATCTACCTGCAACTCTACTTTCAAGGAACTATGAACCTGCACTCCAAGATTTCTTTGTTCAGCAACACTCCCTAGGACCTTACCATTAAGTGTATAAGTTCTGTTAAGATTTGCTTTCACAAAATGCAGCACCTCACATTTATCTAAACTAAACTTAATGAAATTTGAATGATTGTTGACTTATGTTTGAGAGATTGATGACTGCAGAGTAAGGAAGTGAAGTTCAAATAGTTATTTGTTTAATTTAGCACTTTCAGGACCTTCTAAAAGTCATCCCAATCTTATTATACTCCAACACATTGCACTAATAAACCATAAACATGCTAAGAGCAAACAAAGCTGGCAAAATGGGATTGTGATGTCAGAAATTATCTGACACAGTTTTGATCTCAAGGGAAAATTTGGCTCACAATATTTGGTTATCCACCAAAGGTTTACATGATTAGAGACTAGGAACTGTGAAAGAGTAGAGGTATTTCAGTGGCCATGTACTCAAGTCACACTAAAAATTATGTGGCATACAATCAATTGGTTAATGCAATTGAGGTCCATTACTTCAAAAAGTTTATTTTTAGTTTGTTCATGGGATGTAGGCATCTCTGACTAGGACAGCACATATCACCCATTCCTAATGCCCCTGAGAAGCTGGTGGTGAGCTGCCTTGTTGAACCATTTTTGAACTCCTTAGGTTGAAGGTTCCTCATTGCAGTGAGGAATGAAGTTCCAGAGATTTGAACCAGCGAAAGTGCTGGAACAAGGATACAGTTCCAAGTCAGGATGGTATGTGGTTCCAAGGGCACCCTGAAGGTGATGCCAATCCTAAGCACCTTCTTCTAGGTAGTAGAAATTGGGGGTTTAGAAGGTACTGGTGAAAGAGTCAAGATTAGTTGGTGCAGTGCATCTGGTGATTACTATATGTTGCTGCCACTCTGTGTGAAGGGAGTAAACATCGAAGGTAATGGATGATGTGCTTCCCAAGTGGATTGCTTAATCCTAGATGATATTGAGGTTCTTGAATATTATTGGAGCTGCACTCATATAGGCAGGGTGGAGAGTATACATCATACTTGTATCTTGTGGATGCTGGACAGGCACTGAGGGGACAAGGAAGTGAACTACTTGCTACAGAGTTCCTAGGCTTCTACCTGCTCTTTTAGCTACAGTATTTATATAGCTGATCCAGCTCAGTTTCTGGTCGTGTTAAGCTACCCTCAGATGTTGTTATTAGTAGATCCAGTGACATAATCCCATTGAATGTCAAGGAGAGATTATTAGTTCCTCTATTTTTGAGGTGGTTGTTGTCTGGCACATGTGTGGCATGAGTGTTACTTCCCATTTATCACCCCAGAAGTGAATGTTTTCCAGGTCTTGTAGAATATGGACACAGTCTGTTTCAGTATTTGAGAAGTTGCAAAGTATGCTGAGAGTATGCATTCATCAGCAAAATTCACCACTTCTGACCTCATGATGGAGGGACATCACTGATGATGCAGGGCTTGAACACTACCCTGAGAAACTCCTGCACGGGGATCTGGGCTTTGAGCTGATTGACCTCCAAGTCACCAAAATCATCAAATCTTTCTCTCTGCAAGACATGAATCCAACTAGAGAGATGCATAGTTTTTCTAGGTCAAATGTTGCCATGATGTCAAAGGCAATCACTTTCACCATATTTCTTAGGTTCAGCTCTTCTGTTCAGGCTTAGACTAAGACTGTAATGAAGTCAGGATCTGGGTGGCCTTGGTGGAACTGGAACTGAACGTCGGTGTGCAAGTTCTTGCTGAGCAGGTGCTGCCTGATAGCACAGTCAACCATCCCTTCCATCACTTTGCTGATGATCAACACTAGACTTACAATGTGGTAATTGGCCCAGTTAGATTTGTTCTGCTTTTTTCTAGACAGCACATACTGGGCAATTTTTTATACGGTTATGCACCAATGTTGAAACTGTACTGGAATGTAGCTAGGGGAGCAGTTAGTTTTGGAAAACAGGTCTTTAATACTATTATCAGAATGTTGGTAGGCCCATAGCCACTAAATACTAGTGGCTTCAATCACTTATTGAGATTGCATACAGTGAATCAAATCAGTTGAAGACAGGCATTTGTGATCCACTCAGCACTGCTGCATGAAGTTTGATACAAATGCTTCAGCCTTATCTTTTGCACCTATTACATTCCTTAAATATAAAATATCAGAAAGTCAGCATTTCAAGCCAATGAATGTTGAAGTACTGGATGTAAACCAACATTACATGACAACTCATTGAAAACAGCTCAATCATTTATTCCATACAAATAAGCCATTTTGCAAATCTGGTGAATAGGACTTACGTTCACAGGATGGAACCTCACCATCCCATCCCTCTGCTGTACATTGTCGATAATCTTTACCCACCATCTTGTATCTATGAATGTAAAGAATGTGAAATGGTCAACTGAAATCATCTTAGTTACAGCATTAAAAGAATTGTTGTTCAGAACAGTCATTTAATAATTTACCAATTAAGTACTCACCCAATGTCACAATAAAAAGTAACTTTATTTCCAACTGTTTTATTTGGAGCCTTATAATATCCATTCGGAATCTCCCCAGGGTTACCACAAGGTGTAACTATGAAAAAGAAATGTGGAAATGTCATGAAAATCAAAAAGTATATATCTTTGCTATTGAGGAGAATTTCGCATGAAGTTGTTCAGAATATCAAGTTATTCTGACTTTGGAATTCATTTTTCAAAGTAATGGCAAAATAGTTCAAGGCTTCCTCTAATTCCACAATACCTCATATCAACAGGTCTCTTTTTTAAAAATCAATATGTGTTGAACTCATCAGTCTTCACCAGCAACCCAAAACATAATGATACATTTCCACCTACTTATAATGTGAGATAGGAGCTATAGCGGAACAAAAGTATTAACATTTTCTTGTGCTTGCTAAAAAGTCATGTGTGGGTATGAAATATAACCAAAATTATTGCTGCAATATTATTTAAAGGACACCAGAACTTAAAACTGAATAAGTGACTTCAACGTTTCTTATTAATATTCATTCAAGTTGTTGTGGTTCTGTTCGCCGAGCTGGGAGTTTGTGTTGCAGACGTTTCGTCCCCTGTCGAGGTGACATCCTCAGCGCTTGGCAGCCTTCTGTGAAGCGCTTCTGTGATCTTTCCTCCAGCATTTGTGGTGGTTTGAATCTGTCGCTTCCGGTTGTCAGTTCCAGCTGTCCGTTGCAGTGGCCGGTATATTGGGTCCAGATCGATGTGCTTATTCATTGAATCTGTGGATGAGTGCCATGCCTCCAGGAATTCCCTGGCTGTTCTCTGTTTGGCTTGTCCTATAACAGTAGTGTTGTCCCAGTCAAATTCATGTTGCTTGTCATCTGCGTGTGGCTACTAAGGATAGTTGGTCATGTCATTTCGTGGCTAGTTGGTGTTCATGGATGCAGATCGTCAGCTGTCTTCCTGTTTGTCCTATGTAGTGTTTTGTGCAGTCCTTGCATGGGATTTTGTACACTACATTGGTTTTGCTCATGCTGGGTATAGGGTCCTTCGTCCTGGTGAGTTGTTGTCTGAGAGTGGCTGTTGGTTTGTGTGCTGTTAAGAGTCCTAGTGGTCGCAGTAGTCTGGCTGTCAGTTCAGAAATGCTCTTGATGTATGGTAACGTGGCTAGTCCTTTGGGATGCGGCATATCCTTGTTCCATTGTCTTTCCCTTAGGCATCTGTTGATGAAATTGTGGGGGTATCCATTTTTGGCAAATACATTGTACAGGTGTTCTTCTTCCTCTTTTTGCAGTTCTGGTGTACTGCAGTGTGTTGTGGCCCTTTTGAACAGTGTCTTGATGCAATTTCTTTTGTGTGTATTGGGGTGGTTGCTTTCATAGTTCAGGACTTGGTCTGTGTGTGTGGCTTTCCTGTTCACCTTTGTGGTGAAATCTCCGTTCAGTGTTCTCTGTACCATCACGTCTAGGAATGGGAGTTGGTTGTCCTTTTCTTCCTCTCTAGTGAATCGGATGGAAGAAACCATGGTCTCATTTGATGTAACGGCACTGTTCATCTGTATCAACAAAACCCTAGTCCATGGGTGTGCCATTGATTTGTTCATATATTTGGTTGTTGAATGTGGTGTGTTGTGAGGCACAGGTCCAGTAGTGTGAGTATGCCGTATTTGTTGATAGGTTCCCTGTCTTGTTGTCTGTTCTGTATGTCCAGCAGGTTGGCTATTGTTTCTCTGGCTAGGGTTTTGTCGATACAGATGAACAGTGCCGTTACATCAAATGAGACCATGGTTTCTTCCTTGTCTATTTGTGTATTTCTGATGATGTCCAAGAATTCCTGTGTTGATTGTATAGAGTGTCTGGATCCGCTGATCAGGTGTTTCAGTTTCTGCTGTAGTTCTTTAGCCAGTTTGTGTGATGGTGTCTCTGGTAGTGATACTATAGGTCTGAGTGGGATGTCTGGTTTGTGTGCTTTAGGTAGTCCATAGAATCTGGGGGGGTTGTTGCTTTCAGGTTTCATTCTTTGTATGTCAAACCTGGTTATCTGTCTGTTTTTTTGTAGGTTCCTCAGTGTGTTGTTTATCCTATTGGTGAGCTGTGGGGTGGGGTCAAGCTCCCTCTTTTGATAGGTGTTGGTATCTGCAAGTAGTTGTTGCGCTTTTTGGATGTAGTCTGCTTTGTCCAGGATGACCGTCATTCTGCCTTTGTCTGCTGGTAGTATGATTATGTTCTTATCATTTCTTAGTGATTTTAGTGCTTCCCTCTCCTTGGTGTTGAGGTTATGTGTTTATCTTTTGCTTGTTATCAGAGGTACGATACTTTATCTCACTGTTTGTTGTGTCTCTTCTGTCAGTCCATTGTTCCTGAGTGTGCATTCTAGTGCTGCTAGGAAGTCTGCTGTCTTAGCGTCCCTGTGATTGTAGTTGAGTCCCTTGGCCAGTATTGTTCTTTCTGTGTCTGTGAGCTGTCTGTGGGAGAGGTTTCTAACCCAGGTGTGTGTTGTGGTGTCCTCTCTGTTGTGTGTTAGTTTGGCCATTTTTTCTTTTAGTGCCGTTTTTTTGCGGTGTGTGGTCCTGTTCTGTCTTATGGTGACGGCCTGTTCTATGGTTTGGGTCCATTCCTGATTGGTGGTTTTTGAAATTAACGATTTTTGGCATGCAATTTCTTGTCTGTATTTGTAAAGTCTGTTGTGAGCGTCTGTAATCATTACCTGGATCATCCTGAATCCATTCTGTCTGGCTGTGTCCCTGGCTTGTGGGTTGTTGTTCATTCAAGGGATATGGATGACAAGAGCTGATTATCCTGAATTGCCCCTAAGAGCAAATACATTGCTGCTCGTCTGAAATCACACATCAGCCAGATCACTGAACGTGACAGATTTTTAGAACTGTGGACAGTTTATGTGTTAATGCAGATTTGATTTTATTAAATTCAAATTTCATCATCACTCATGATGGGATTTGAACTATGTCCACAGAGAATTACCCTGGTGTGCTGGATTACTAGCCAAGCAACATTACCATTACACCAGTGTTTATACTTACACAATTTCATGTGAAGTTTGAATATTAGGTTAAGTACAGTACCTCCTCCAGCTCTCAATTGCAGAAGGCTAGAAAGACTCAGTCTACGCTGAACATTGCAGCCATATTTGTTGGTATTAGTGATAGATATCTAATATTTCTCTGTTCATACTTATAGAGGTTTGTTTTGTTTCTTTTTGGAAATGCATGTTTACGAAAAGGTGGCAAATTCACTAACAGTGTACTGAATCATCTTCTCTGTCCAGATACATTGGGAAGTTCCATCCATGTTTTTTCATCTATTACTCGATTTAAAAAAAAACAAAATATGCACGTGACATTATAAACGCAGAGCCATGAAGAAAGTTGGAGAGTCGTGAGACTGGGAGGATAAATTTAAAAATAAGGGAATATCATTCAGGGTTGAGATGAGAAGAAATTATTTTTACTCAGAGTGTTATGAATCTTTGAAATTCTTCATCAGAGAGATGTTGAGGCTCAGTCTTAGAGTATGTTTAAGTCGAGAGTTTGTTTAATTTTTGATTACCAATGGCTTAAATGGTTATGGAGATATTATGGGTAAAAGACATTGACGTGTTTGATCAGCCATGATTGCATTAAATGGCAAAGTGGAGGTGATAGACTAGCAGTATTATTGTTAGACTACTAATCCAGAAACTCAGCTAATGTTCTATGGACTGTAGTTCAAATCACCGCCAATTAATCTGAAACCATCACTGAAAAAACATCTGGTTTACTAATGATCTTTGGAGAAGAAAATCTGCCATCCTCACTTGGTCTGACCTACGTATGACCCCCAGATCCACAACAATATGATTGACTCTCAACTGCCCTTTGAAATAGCCACTCAGTTGTATCAATTGCTACAAAGTCTCAACAAAGAAATGAAACTGGACCTTCTGGCTTCTGCTTGGGAAACAGAAACAAGAACAGCAATAACGGCTCTGTTGACCCTGCAAAATTCCATCTTCCTAATAGGTGGGAGCTAGTGCCAAAATTGAGAGAGTCACTTCATAGCCTAGTCGAGCAACAGCCTGACATAGTCATACTTACGGAATCAAACCTTCCAGACAACAATACCATCCCTGGACATGTCTTATTCCACAAAAGGGACAGGTCCAGAAAAGGTGGCAGTACACAGTCAGGAGAGAATTGCCCTGGGAGCTGACATTGACTTAGAACCCAATGAAGTCCAATGGCTTCAGGATTGACACGGGCAAGGAAACCTCCAGCTGATTGCTATGTACCAACTTCCCCTGGCTGATGAATCATAACTCCTCATGTTGAACAAAACCTGAAGGAAGCACTGAGGATGGCAAGGGCCCAAACTATATTCTGGGTAGGGCCTTCAATGTCCACTGCAAGAGTAGCCTGGCAGCAGCACTACTGATCAAGCTAGTTGGGTCCTAAAGGACAGAGCTATTAGGCATGGTCCACAGCAAATGATGAAGAAATCATCAAGAGGGAAAAGTATAACTTGACCTCATCCTAACCAGTTGCCGGCTGCAGATGCAGCTGACCATGACAGAATCAATAAATGTGACTAATGCACAGTCCTTGTGGAGCCAACATCCTGCCTTCACATTGAGAATACTATCTATTGTGTTGTGTGGCACTATCACTGTGATAAAAGTGACAGACTCCAAACAGATCTAGCAACTCAAGAGTGGGCATCTATGAGGTGCTATGGAACTGTATTCCAGCACAACTTATAACCGCATGGCCAGACATATCCCGCACTCAACCCTGGTTCAATGGACTGTGCAGGAGGGTATACCAGGAGCAGCACCAGGCATACCTAAAAATGTGACATCAACCTGGTGAAGCTACCAATTCTGTGCCAGACAACATAATCAGCAAGTGATAAACAGAGCCAAGCCATCACACAACCAATGGATTACATCTAAGCTCTGCAGTCCTGCCGTATCCAATCATGAAAGGTGACGAACAATTAAACAACTCACTGGAGGAGGACGCTCCACAAATATCCCCATCCTCAATGATGGAAGAGACCAATATATCAGTTGAAAAGATAAGACTGAAGCATTCACAGCAATCTTCAGTCAGAAGTGCCAACTGTATGATCCATCTTGACTTCCTTCACTGGTTTCCAGTATCAGATATTAGCCAATTTAATTCACTTCACGTGATCTCAAGAAATGATTGGAGGGACTGGATACTGTAAAAGCTATTGGGTCTAACAACATTCCAACAATAATACTGAAGGCTTGTGCTCCAGAACCTGCGCACTTCTAGCCAAGGTATTCCGGTGCAGTGACAACACTGGCGTCTGCTCGGCAATGTGAAATATTGTCCGGGTATACCCTGTACATAAAAAGCAGGCCAGATCCAACCAGCCAATTACTTTCCCATCAGCCCACTCTCAATCATCAAGAAAGTGATGGAAGGTATCATCAACGACCTATCAAGCAGCACTTGCCCATCAACAGCCTGCTCATTGATGTCCAGTTAGGGTTCTGCTAGCACCACTCAGCTTCTGACCTCATTATGGTCTTAGTTCAAACATGGACAGAAGACCACAATTCCAGAGGTGAGACAATAGCGACAGCCCTTAATATCAAGAACATGTTGGACCAAGTGTAGTATCAACAACCCCAAGCAAAATTGGAATTAATGGACATCAGAGGGCAAACTCTCCAGTGGTTGGAGTCATACCTGGCAAATATGAAGGTGGTCATGGTTGTTGGAGGTTAGTCATCGCAGCTCAAAGATATCTCTACAGGAGTTCCTTAGGGTTGTGTGCTTGGTCCAATCATCTTCAGCTGCTTCATATGATCTTCCCTCCATCGTAAGGTCAGAAGTGGTATTCACCAATGATTGCACAATATTCAGCACCACCCTCAACTCCTCACATACTAAAGCAGTCCAAGATCAAACGCAACAAGACCCGGACAATATTCAAGTTTGGGCTGACAAGTCGTAAATAACATTCGTGCCATACAAATGCCACACAATGGTCATCCCTATTTAGAGATTATCTAACCAACCCCCACTCCTGACATTCAATTGTGTTACCATAACAGAATTCTCCCACTAGCAAGATCTCGGGTGTTACCATGGACCAGAAATGAAACTGAACTCACCATATAAATACAGTGGCTAGCAGAACAAGTTAAATGTTAGGGATATTGCAGCAAATAGCTCACCTCCTGATTCACCTAAGCCTGTCCACTATCTAAATGGCATAAGTCAGGAGTGGTGGAATATTCTCCACTTGCCTGGATAAGTGCATTCCAGTCCCATACAACAAACTTTACATCATGCAGGACAAAGCAGCCCACTTGATTGGTATCACATTCCACAAACATCCACTCCCTCTACCATTGAGTCTCAGTAACAGCAGTGTGTACTGTCTACAAAATGCATTGCAGAAGTTCACACATCCTTAGACAGTACCTTCCAAGCCCATGACCACTTCCATCTAACAGGATAAGAGGAACTGATTCTTGAGAACACCACCACTTTCAAGTTCCCCTCCAAACCACTCTCCATCCTGACTTGGAAATATATCACCGTTTCTTCACTATTGCTGGGTCAAAATCCTGGAGCCGCCTCCCTACTGCACATGGACTTTCAGTGCATCAAGCAAGCCACCTTCTCAAAGGCAACTAGGGACAGGTAATAATGCTGGCCAGTCATTAGGGCCCATGTCCCACAGGAGAATAAAAGAAAGTAGGCTAGATGGGACAAATGGCCTATTCCGGCTCCTATTTTTTATGATCCTATGAATCTAGCCACGCATGAAGGTAGTGGTCATTGTGATGGATGGGAGAAGATTTTGTTTGCTCTTATTACCACTGCACCAAGTATACCAAGGGGAATTTGCTCTTTTGCATGTTTTGTGGGACTGCAAGGAACAGAAATGATCCTATAAATCCAGCTGAAGCTGCTGCAGCTCTGGCTCTCACTCCACCAAAACAATATTGTGTAACCTCACCCCTGCCCAACCAACCAACCAACCAACCTTCTTCAGCACAGATGCAGACTGGACCATCTGCTATTGCACCAGGTCAGAACTAGCAGGCTGTGGGTTTGTGCTTGAATTCAATTTCCTGTGCAAATAAGGTCGGGTCTTCAAAAAGGAACCGCCCTCTTGCCAGGACAACTGGGCAGACTATCCTGACTTGAAACTATATCTATAAACATATAATATTCCAATATCACTGGGTCAGAAATCCTGGAACTCCCTCTGTAACAGCATTGCAGCCTATCTACACCAAACAAACTGCAGGGTTTCAAGAAGGGAGCTCATTGCTGCCTTCTCTTGAACAACTAGATCATAAATAATACATAAATTCCAGCCCAACTAGTTATGTCCACATCCCATGAATGAATTTTTGAAAATGTAATGTTGGCCTGCTAGCTGCTGAAATTCCATGCTGGGAGAAAATTCAACTCTGAATTATATTTTTATATTCATAATGTTATGGGTTGGTAAAAGGGGAAATGTAAGGTATCATATCCCTCGGCACATTGGGTCACTGAAAAGAATTCAATTTTTTTAAAGAACAGCAAGCAGTGTGATGGCAATAGGGAAATGTCTATCACATTATTATATCATTTGTTTGGATTTGTTAAAAGTTTGCCCTATATCTTTTGATTCCATGTTCACATTTTAGAGATTATTACTGGTGGGTGATGGTACAAATCTTACTGTCACTTCATTCAGTGACACTGCTGCTATACAGTTCATAACCTTTGTTACAACAGTAACAGAATAATATCACCCAAATCCTGTGCTGATGTAACCATTTACAAACTGATCTGGAGACAGGCATCCATCAACTGACAAGAGAACAGTGCTTTATTTTTCCCCAAGCAACTAACTGATACTCAATAGAAGTCTTTCTGGTCCACTACAATTGGTCCCATCTTAAATCACACAACAGTACATTTGTTAAGGAATCAAACTTTTTTTTATAAAAGCCATAGAACTAAAAAAGGGGAAACTGGGCATAATACCTGATGAAGGGCTTTTGCCCGAAACATTGATTTTACTGCTCCTCAGATGTTGCCTGAACTGCTGTGATTTTCCAGTGCCACTCTAATCTAGAATCTGGTTTCCAGCATCTGCAGTCCTTGTTTTTACCTATCCACATCGTGGGGTCACCACGGTACAGAGGCTGCACCAGACCAGCTACTTAAACACTTTAGCAACAACAGCAAAATAGAAACTGAGTACACAGCTGCATGACTGCTTGATACCCGACAGTCCTTCCACTAGTCAACATTCATGGCAACATTTAAGAAGCTCAAGAAGATCAAAATAGATCGATAACCTTGTAACTGAACTCAATATTTACTACTCCATCAGCATTGTCACTCAGGTGTGCACTGTAACAATTTACCACGGCATTTTTAACAGTTCGACCAACACCATGTGACCTCTATGTCAAGAAGGTCAAAAGCGAGGTTATTGTGCAAATGTCATCACCTCAATGTCACACACCACTCTGCCTTCATAACCATTGCTTTGATCAAAAACTAAAATTAATAAAATCATGGATATTATTATGCTCCTGTAGCTAGATTGGAAGCTAATTGGTATGTGGTGATGTATAACAACTCTAACGTAATGATGCTTAAAACCGGAAAACATTATGTACAAGCAAGAGGATCAGATCATTCAGGCAAAGGAATGTTTTAAAATATGGCAGAAAATATTCCTGGCAGGAAACTTATCATCCTATTAGCCACTCATTGCAAAAACCTCCTGATTTTACTTTGCACTGACAGAGCAAAGAAATGTGAAATTGTTTTTGGTGGGGGAATTGTTAAATAGCTGACAAATCCAGTCCAGTTAATACCCTACTAGATGGCATAGTTTGAAATTATCTCGGAGATCATTTCCAATCTTAAATTAAGGAAGTTTGGCCCTATTCTGCACAGGATTAAATTAAACTGGAAGAATTAAACCATGTTCCATAGGGTCATATTTTAAAATCTGAGATCCAAATCAATGAGCCAGTGAATTAAGACATTATAAAATAAGAAAATATACGTTTTTCAACAAACTTACTTGAAATATTATTCCTCACATGTGCTGCAGTTTCATCTGCTGCCCACTGGGTTAAAGGTGGGGTTACTATCTCTTCAAGAGTGTCCTTGAGTTTCAAGGAATCAAAGGACACTACTGGGAGAAACTTAGGAGGACAATTTCAGCGACATTAAAATAAAAATGATGTACTTTTTTGGTTTCTTCAAACATATTTCTTTGGTTATAAAAATACTGAAGATTGGAAAAATAGTTTCTTTTTGACAGGACAATTGGAGACAAGGTATTAGATAATGAAATCTGCAGGAATATATCCAGTTGGAGTTGATTACTGAGGCAGAGCTGTTCTGGATCTAATACATAGCGTCCTTTAGAGACCTAATGCTGAGAAACAACCTCAAGTAATTCTTGTTTTGTACCTTGGGGTCTTTGCATGTCAATGAGTTCTTAGCCCACTTTTTAAATGCTGTAAAATCACAGTTTTCAATCAATGAATATTCACCATTATATTTTGCTACCATTTAACATATTTGACATTCATGATACTTACCATTGTGTGATATTGAAGGTGTCCCATAATTAATTGATGGATTATTATTATATTTAATGGTAACTGTAAAAGAGAAACTTTAAATTCAGTTGAAGATCTAAATAGACAGTAGACTAAACACTTTGGAGATTAATCTCATTCAATTCAATGACAAAGCACAATGATGAAATAAGGTGTGCAATTCAGATCATGGATGTTCTTCACTTTGCTATTTCCTTTCTGTTCCTTTTTAATACCATAAGAAATTACTCATCATTTCAGTTCAGTTGGGAAGTGCAGTTAAACAAAGAGAGGTGAATACATGTGTGAACTATGAATGCTGGAAAATTAGTAATTATTTAGGATATAGTATAAGGTAGTAAATCAGAAATACTGAACAAAAGGATGTAGAATACAGATATAGGTCAATGTGGTACATTTGATTTATGTGGGTGTTTACACTCCATATAGGTCTCCTTAAAATCTTCCTCAATTAACCACATCAGCAAATCTTTTTATTCTTTCTCTGTTACATTTACCACAGTTACTCTTAAATATGTCAATGCCATTCACTGGAAGTACTCCTTGTGACAGGGAGTTCCGCATTCTAACCAGCTTCTGGATAAAGAACTTCCTTTTGAATTTTATATTCTATTTACTGTAACTGTTATATATTCATGGTTCCTATCTCTGATGTGACCCGCAAGAGGAAACATCTCTGCAGGTACCATTTGGTAATGTTGAAGGCCTCAGTTCTTCAGTGTATTCTCTCCTAGAAAAGGAGCCCCAGATAATTATTCAGCCCTGATGGGAATAATTTTAAGTTCTGATATCATTTTAATAAACCTTTTTGCATCTTCTCCAATGCTTCTACATTCTTTTTATAACATGGAGGTGCGAACTGTTTCAAGTACTGCTTGTGTGGTATCAAATTTTAATGAGACAAATTTAACATAATGTCTCTACTTTTCAGTTTTATTCCTTGAGAAATACATCCTTATGTTTACTTGCTTTTTTTATAAACTGAGTACTGAATTTAAATTGCTACTTTTATTGATTTCTGAAACTGTATTTCAGTATATCAATATAAAATTTCAAATTAATTTGTATATAAAGGAAAAAGTAAACTCATATTTATATATTTCACAAATTTAAGAAATCATTACTCACCTATGTGGTGACAGCACAAATATATTGTTGTCAGTACATTCAATTACACTGGTGTCAACCATTTCATAGCCTTCATTACAACTGTAGGTGACTGTATCATGATATTTGTACATATATCAAAATCTTGTCACTATAAAACCATTTTCTGGCAATTTAGGGAAAAGGCATCCAATAACTCACAAAAGACAAATACGTAATTCTACACAGGTTAGGTGAGTATAGCTTTCAAATAAGAGGAAAATGTATTTGCACCTCTAACTCTCATGTTTTGCTACCATCCTGAAGTGTGTATGAGGAAATTTGTAAGGAAGGAAAAGGTCAATTAACAAAACATGCTCTGGACATTCACAGTGGAAAGTCATAAAACAAAATTGAGTCTTTTTGAAGTTTGTGCTAGCTGTTTCTAATTTATTTTTAATATATCCACATATTTGGCAATTTCAAACTTAATGAAATGAGTCCTGTGGCATTTGTTCACCTAAATGTCCTGTGTACCTGCCCAGAGCATAGCTGACAAAGTGACTCTCTCATTAAGATAAAATCAATATACTGCAGTTGCAAAACATTTGAAATAAAAACAAAATTGCTGGAAATATTCAGTGAGCAAGGTCATAATTAAACATCAGCAAGCTGATATGTTAGCACTGTTTCTGTCTCTGCAACAACTTCCTGGTCTACTGAGTATTTGCAGCACTTTATTGGGGTGGCGCGGTGGCACAGTGGTTAGCACTGTTGCCTCACAGCACCAGAGACACAGGTACAATTCCCACCTCAGGCAACTCTCTGTGTGGAGTTTGCACATTCTCCCCATGTCTGCTTGGGTTTCTGCTGGGTGCTCTGGTTTCTTCCCACAATCCAAAAGCGTGTAGGTTAGGTGAATTGGCCATGCTAAATTGCCCATAGTGTTAGGTGAAGGGGTAAATGTGGGAGTGTGGGTTGGTGTGGACTTTCCCCACTGAAAGTAATCTAATCTTTATGATTTTATTTCAGATTACCTGATGAAATTGTCTGCAGTGCTCAGTGTCTATGTGTCGCACTGTACACATGCTCAGTATACACTATGTTGCACAATTGTTGTTTGACTTTGTGGTTGAACTGTGCATTTATTTATTGTGTAGGTCTGGTCTGTGTGATGGTTCACTGCATGACTGTGTGTGTCATTAATTCTAATATGTCCACACATTTAGTTTTTATTTTAAATCTAAGTTTAATCTAGTAGCATTATTGTTCCTGGTTACCCATATGATATTAGTCATATTATTTGTCTTATTATTCTTGGCTAGCACTTTCCCTTTGTGGAATACCAAATGAACTGAGAAGGGTTTCCAAGCACTTCATCCAGAAATCCAGATTGAATGGACTAATCTTGTCAGGCAGGTTTAAAAACCAAGAGATTGGTAGACCTAGCTGGAAGACAAGGGGATGGAGGTACAAAGGGTGGAGCTGGAGACAAGGGAAAGAGTAATTGAGTTGGGTGGAAAAGAAGAATGGCAGAAAGTTCAGAGAAAGGATAGCAGTGGAGAGGAAAGATGATAGGAAAGAGAAGTAGATAGGGAAGGACTGAGGTCAGAGATGACAGAATTGATGGAGCTCAGCAGAACCTTCAAGCCAATCTTGATTAGTCTTTTACCATTGGAGGAAACTGAAGGGTCAATTGTGACAGGCAGTGAATTAGCCACCACACCAGCACGTTTGTTCCTTCTATAACCCTAGCAGTCTCTTTCTTCTCCCCACATTCCCTGTAATATCATTTCTTCCTCCCAAACTCACTTTGTAGCCATTGTCTTCTCTCCACCCTCCTCCCTGTCATTCTAGTGGGCAGACACCCTCCTTCCCCAATCCATCACGTAGGGGCAATAATCAGAATCCCTGACAGATGGCTCTTTGGCCTTGTCACCAGCAAAACGGCAAATAGCATGGATGCAGAACAAGGAATGAAACAGGACCCCTTATATAGGCTCTGCAGGCAGTTGATTAATCCTCTCAACAATATTCATCACCAGTACTGCAGGTGGTTATGTTCTGAAGCAGGTTAGAGTTGGCATCTGCATACTCTTTCCTAATGCATCAAGTAGTCATGGTCAACCAGCAGCTGTCACTGGAGGGCTGCCATAACCCTCCATGGCTCCCACTACCAATATTCATTGGCCAATATTTATGTCAGGTGACTGTGAGCATGGTGCAAGAGGGCAATATAATGAGTGGGAGTATGAGTGTTGGCTGCTCAGGGACGAATGAGAATAGCTATGATGTGTGTGGTTCTGAGAATTGCTGTGCAAGACAGTGCAACTTGGAACGCAGTACCTGAAGGTTTTGACATTCACATCTCCCCGAGGTCCAAAACTAGTGCAAAATGTCCAGGGACCATACTCCTGCTACAGACCTCCTTGGCCACTTCTGTGCATGGCTGTGCAGTCAGACAGGTAGTTCTCTTCTTCTCGTCCTTGGCAATCATTACCTCATTGTAGTCCCACAGACCCAAACGCAGGACTCCCAGGTAGGAATGAGAGACTGGGGCTACAGCATTCCCAATTGAGACTCTCTGGCACTTGCCAGAGGATCCTTACAACTTCTCTAGTTTGACAAATCCAGTGTATGATACCACCAACCCTCTCTTATTGGTCAATGAACCCAAGAGTGAGACATTAATGTCATGGCACATTTAAAGAGCCAGGGCTAAGCTTAGGCTCAACAGATTCCCTTCTGCTCATGGTTCTGCCATTGCACCAGTGACAAAAGTGTTGAAAATCTTGCCTAATCATCTCTGGGACCAAAATTGGAAATTAAATATTCCAAAGTAACTGATGCTTAGGGAAAAAAAGCAAGATGGTAAAGGTTATTTAAAGAATAAAATAAAGCAATAAGTGCAGAAATGAGAACCTAGGAAATAACAATATTGAATCAGAGAAGGTAGAACTTAGGAATGAGGAAGGATAGAAACACTACAGTGTATGGTGTTTGAAAATCAAAGACTTTTTTTTAAGTTAGATATTAAATTGTCAATCTACTCAAATAGTTGAGAGGTCCCATGAATTTCAAGAAACTTAAACGCTTTTGTTCTTCAGCACATCTAAAAGGTTTATTATGCCATTGTATCATTGAATGAATTGTTCTACAAGACACAGAATTTAACTGTTACAAAGTAAACCTCTACCACATTTCATTTTAATGTTGCGATCACATAAATGACAGTTTTAGTTCTCGACCAAGATCTTGCTCAAAATTGACTTTACTTTTTAATGACCAGCAGGTAGTGGTGGGAAGCATCAGAAATGTAATAAAATTAATCTTAATCTTATTTCCCATTTTTGGTCAAATGAAAACTTGCCCATCTTAGTAGCAAACCAAATTACTCATAGACAAAAATCACTACAATTTTTCATTTTTCCAGGAAGCCATTTGTGCAATATTGAAAAGTTTATATATGATTAAGAGTTTCTACAGTCGTATTGCATGAGAACAGTTTTCTGATACTCAAGCCCAAACTTTTAATTAACTGTACCTTTGCATGTCGGTGGGAAGTTGTCCCACTTTCCAGACTCTGTACAAGTAAGTTTGTCTGCACCTATCAATGAGTAGCCACTATTACATGAAAATGTTGCTACCATTCCATATTTCCAATAACCTCCATAGGGTGGTCTTGGGGTTATCCCATTAAGTATAGCTAGGAGGTTCTCACATCTGATGGCTGCAGAAAAATGAAATTCATTAATGTCTTCCACAAACTATCAAATCAGAAACTTCAGGGATTAAAAACAGCTCACTGACAAAATAAAGGTAAAACAGTAGACTGCAGTACAGAGTAAGATACAGGGATTCCTCTCTCCCCTACCTTCCCCTTCCTCATGCTAGTACCCAAAGCAAACACTGGATCTGCATGTAGTGCTAGCATTAACACTCTTACCTCCGTTCCCCTCAGAGGGGAATTTGAAACAATTTGAAATTTTGACTATTTTTAAGCATAAATTTATGGAGTCAACTAGTACACGGATACTACTTTTGAGTAACTGAAATTCATGCCCATCAAAATTCATACTGTATCATTCTCAAAAATCCAATTGCTTTGTGGATGAAAAACGAAATATAACCCAACAAATTACGGTAAGTCTAAAAACCCAGAGAAGAGCACAACAGCCTGTGAACAAAACAATGTCCTGAACTATCAGCAGTTCACATGGGTCACCCAGGTGAGTGCAGAATAAAGATTTTTTTTCAGTCGAAGCTTCAGCTGGGAAAGCCTTGGTCAGGAAACGTAAACAGCTTCAGCCATGACCAGGTGAGACAACCTGGAGGCTGGAAGAACACAGCAAGCCAGACAGCATCAGGAGGTGGAGAAGTAAACATTTTCAGTATAACGCTTCATCAGGACTTGATGTGGGGGCAGGGGAAGCTGCAGATAAAGAGATGGGGCCTGGAGTAGAGAGAGTAGCAGAATAGTGAGGTAGTGACAGGTGAACACAGGTAGTGGGTATGATCTGGCTGGCCGATGGGAGTGATGAATCTGGTTGGTAGGTGGAATGGTAGGGAAGAGGCAGGGCTGGAAAAGGAGATGGGAGATACGTGAGAAGATTATTTGAAATTCAAAAACTCAATGTTAAGTCCCATGTGCTGTAGGCTGCCCAGGTGGAAGATGAAGTGTTATTACTCCAATTTCCAGTCTGATTCACTGCAGCAGTGGCTCTCTCAACATTTTTGATCACCAGTGCCGCAGGAAGGTCAGGTTTTGAAGGAAGTTACAGTTGGCATCTGCAGGGCAATCAGCAGATGGACCTTAGAAATGATGAAGGTTAGAAACACAGCAGTGTATGGTGTCTCAAAGTGGAAGACCTTTTTTGGACTTTTTTTAGATATTAAATTGTCAGTCTATTCAAATAGTCAAAAGGTCTCATGCACTTCAATCAGTTCTAAATGCTTTTGCTCTTCAAGGGTTTGAAGGGTTTATTACACCATTTTATCTTTGAATTAATAGTTCCACAAAACTCGTAACCTAACTGTTGCAAAGTAAACCTGTACCACATTTTATTTTAATGTTGCAATCAGATATATGGGAACATGACAGTTTTGGTTCTGGACCAAGATCTTGCCCAAAATTGAATTTATTTTTTAATGACCAGCAGGTGGTGGTGGGAAGCATCAGAAATATAATAAAATGTAATTTAAACTTATTTCCCATTTTTGATCAAATGAAAACTGGTCTACTGAAATAATTAATTGCAGACCAAGTTACTCGTAGACAAAAATCACTACAATTTTATATTTTGCCAGGAAACCATTTGTGCAACATTGAAAAGTTTATATATATGAGTAAACGAGTTTCTACAGTCGTATTGCACAAGAATAGTTTTCTGATACTCAAACTCAATATTTTAATTAACTGTACCTTTGCATGTCGGTGGGAAGTTGTCCCACTTTCCAGACTCTGTACAAACAAGTTTGTCTGCACCAATCAATGAGTAGCCACTATTACATGAATATGTTGCTACCATTCCATATTTCCAGTAACCTCCAAAGGGTGGTCTTGGGGTTATCCCATTAAGTATAGCTAGGAGGTTTTCACATCTGATGGCTGCAGAAAAATGAAATTCATTAATGTCTTCCACAAACTATCAAATCAGAATCTTCAGGGATTAAAAACTCAAACGGTTCAGTGACAAAACAAAGGCTAGAAACACTGCAGTGTATGGTGTCTCAAAGTGAAAGACTTTTTATGGTTAGATATTAAATTGTCAGTCTATTCAGATAGTTAAAAGATCTCATGCGTTTCAATCAGCCTAAATGCTTTTGCTCTTCAACACATCTGAAGGGTTTATTACACCATTGTATCTTTGAATTAATAGTTCCACAAAACTCGTAACCTAACTGTTGCAAAGTAAACCTGTACCACATTTTATTTTAATGTTGCAATCAGATATATGGGAACATGACAGTTTTGGTTCTGGACCAAGATCTTGCTCAAAATTGAATTTATTTTTTAATGACCAGCAGATGGTGGTGGGAAGCATCAGAAATGCAATAAAATGTAATTTTATTTTTAATTTGATCATTTTTGATCAAATGAAAACTGGTCTTCTGAAATAATTAATTGCAGACCAAGTTACTCGTAGACAAAAATCACTGCAATTTTTCATTTTTCCGGAAAACCACTTGCGCAATACTGAAAAGTTTATATATGATTAAAAGAGTTTCTACAGTCGTATTGCATGAGAACCATTTTCTGATACTCAAACTCAATATTTTAATTAACTGTACCTTTGCATGTCGGTGGGAAGTTGTCCCACTTTCCAGTCTCTGTACAAGCAAGTTTGTCTGCACCTATCAATGAGTAGCCACTACTACATGAATATGTTGCTACCATTCCATATTTCCAGTAACCTCCATAGGGTGGTCTTGGGGTTATCCCATTATGTATAGCTAGGAGGTTCTCACATCTGATGGCTGCAGAAAAATGAAATGCATTAATGTCTTCCACAGACTGTCAAATCAGATTCTTCAGGGATTAAAAACTCAAATGCTTCAGTGACAAAACAAAGGTTAAACAATAGACTGCAGTACAGAGTAAGATACAGGGATTCCTCTCTCCCCTATCTTTTCCTTCCTCACGCTAATGCCCAAAGCAAAGACTGGGCCTGCATTTATTGCTAGCAGTAACGCCCTTACCTCTGTTGCCCTCACTGGACCTTTTCAGATAATCCAGAGACCTGCAGCCTCACATGCCACCATACACTCCCACTTCCCCATTCAGCTCACCGGTCTTGACACCCAGTAAAACCTGCAAATTCTAATAGATGATGGAGTGTGAATTGAAAAGAAGTCTCTGGAAGCCAAAACATAGCTCCTTAAAAATCTAACATACCCTCAGGAAAGTCTCAGAAAGACATCTCAATAGCAAAATATTTTGTGTCATGACAAGAGCCTCATCTTTTTTGTTGTTTAACTACCTGATTGAGAACTTTACAAAATTAAGTGAGGCATGGATAGTGGCAGTCTTTTTTCCCCAGAGTAGAAATGTCAATTACTGTATATACTCAAGTCACAGTTGAATTCTCTGACTATTTTTAAAGGTTAAATTTATGAAGTTGACTATTACATGAATACTACTTTTGAGTGGCTGAAATCCATGTCCCTTAAAATTAGTACCACGTCATTAGCAGAAGCCAATTGCTCTCGAGATGAAAAAAGAAAAATAACCCAATGAGTTGTGATAAGTCTAAAAGCCCACAGCAGAGCACACTAGCCAGTGGACTGGAAGGCCGGAGCGGAGCTGAACAACCAGCTCACTGACTCATAAAAACTGATCTATGATCTGTGAAGAACAGAGATCGACTTTTCCATAAAATAAATGACAAAATCCATACATTTTTGGCCAAAAATAGGATGTCAATGTTTACATGAGATTAATTATTACCTGAGTACATATGTTACTAAATGACACAGTTTTAGCATAAAATGGGGAAAAATTAAGGATGTGAGGGTAAGTTTTTTTTTACACAGAGCCTCAAATGCACTACCAGAGGAGGTGGTGGAGGTGGATACAACAGCAACATTAAACAGCAACATATTGACAGATATTTGAATATGCAGGGAATAGAGTGTATGGACCACGTTGAGGGAAAAGATTTTTAGTTTAGAAAGGCATCATGTGACAGTGCAGTCTAGGTGGTAAAAAGGGCCCATTCCGTGCTGTACTCTTCTTTTTTTTTGTAGAAGCATTTTTTGTCCTTAGTTCGTTTTTTTTAAATGCCTAATTGACAGTACTTTAAAGTTGAATTGTACCTTTCTCTCAAAATCTTAGTACAGATTTCCTGCAATGCCAAACTGTCAGCACTTTAACCTCAGAACATTTGACCAATGAGGCCAATTTTCCTGAAGTATCAAACTCTTCAATTGATTGAATAATTTGTCAAAAGAAGTAAAATTGAGCCTCTAAGAGGCTGGAGAACAAAAAACTGGCAAAACAATCCTGAAACACCAGATTAAGGTATTTAAGGGATTGAAGGGCTTAATTTCGATAAAACCTCAATAAATGGGTATTTAAGTCTTTTCCATCCTCCTCCAGCAAAAAAAATCTACTCTCAGTTTAGTGAGGAATAACAGAAAATTTACAGATAGGTCAATTCATTATATGAAAAATAATAAATAGCATTGATATGACAGGCAATTTATAGGCTACAGGCTACAGGACTCGAGAATGTGGTGCTGGAAAAGTACAGCAGATCAGACAGCATCTGAGGAACAGGAGAATTGACATTTCAGGCATAAGGCCTTCAGGCTGAAATGTCGATTCTCCTGCTCCTCGGATGCTTCCTGATCTGCTGTACTGTTCCAGCACCACATTCTCAACTCTGATCACCAGCATCTGTAGTCCTTACTTTCTCCGACAGACTACAGGTTTGGTGTACGTGATGGGGGTGGATGTTCTAAGGGGATCAGGTTGGGACATCCTGATCATTTCATCAGGTTGAATTTGTAGGCAAGTGAGAAATCTCTGTGCTGCTGGTCAGTTAGAGCATTTAGATATTTGTGTTAGAAATCCAGTACCATTTTAAACATTAACTTTTGCAGTTAACAAAGTAATGTCCTGAACTATCAGTGGTTCATATGGGTCACCCAGGTGAGTGCAGAATAAAGATTGCTTTTTCAGTCGAAGCTTCAGCTGGAAAAGCCTTGGTCAGGAAAAGTAAACAGCTCCAGCATGACCACGTGAGACAAACAAAGCTGGAAGAACATCGCAAGCCAGACAGCATCAGATGGAGAAGTCAACATTTTTGGTATAATGCTTCATCAGGACTTGATGTGGGGGCAAGGGAAGCTACAGATAAAGAGAGGGGGGCTGGAGTTGAGAGAGTAGCAGAATAGTGAGGTAGTGATAGGTGAACACAGGTAGTGGGTATGATCTGGCTGGCCGATGGGAGTGATGAATCTGGTTGATAGGTGGAATGGTAGGGAAGAGGCAGTGCTGGAAAGGGAGTTGAGGGATACATGAGAAGACTATTTAAAATTCGAAAACTCAATGTTAAGTCCTGTGCGCTGTAGGCTGCTCGGGTGGAAGATAAAGTGTCATTGCTCCAATTTCCAGTTTGATTCACTGCAGCAGTGGCTCTCTCAACATTTTTGATCACCAGTGCCGCAGGAAGGTCAGCTTTTGAAGGAAGTTACAGTTGGGATCTGCATCTTCCTTCCTGATGCATCAGATACACATGGGCAATCAGCAGATGGAACTTAGAAATGACGAAGGCTAGAAACATGGCAGTTATGGTGTCTCAAAGTGAAAGACTTTTTTTAGTTAAATATTACATTGTCAGTCTATTCAGATAATTAAGAGGTCTCATGCGTTTCAATCAGCCTAAATGCTTTTGTTGTTCAGCACATCTGAAGGGTTTATTACACCATGGTATTTTTAAATGAATTGTTCCACAAGGCTTGTAACCTAACTGTTACAATGTAAACCCGTACCACATTTTATCTTAATGTTGCAATCAGATATATGGGAACATGACAGTTTTGTTTCTGAAACAGCATCTTGCTCAAAATTGAATTTACTTTTTAAATGGCCAGCAGGTGTGAAGCATCAGAAATATAACAAAAACTTAATTTCCTAGTTTTGATCGAGTCAAAACTGGTCAACACAAATATTTTAGTTGCAAACCAAATTACACATTGGCAAAAATCACTTCACTTTTCCAGGAAACCATTTGTGCAACATTAAAAAAACTTATGTATGATTAAAAGAGTTTCTAAGGTTGTATTGTTTGAGAACAGTATTCTGATACCCCTACCCAACATTTTAATTAACTGTTTTGTTACATGTAGGTGGGTTCTTGTCCCACTTTCCAGACTCTTTCCAAACAGGTTTGCCTGCAACAATGAATGAGTAGCTATTAATAGATGAATATTTTGCTACCATTTCATATTAGGTATTAATGGGAGGGTTGCACATCTGATGGCTGCAGATAAACAAAATTTATTAATGTTCTCCTCAGACTGTCAAATCAGAAACTTCGGGGATTAAAAGCTCAAACAGCTCAGTGACAAAACAAAGATAAAACAAGAGACTGCGATGCAGAGTAAGATTCAGGCATTTCTCTAACTCCTATCTTTCCCTCCCTCACACTGGTACCCAAAGCAAAAACTGGTCTTGAATTTACAGCTAGTAGTAACAGTCTTACCTCCATTCCCAACCGTCCTGTGGTATTATCAGTAGACTGTTAATGTAGAGACCCTGGTAATATTCTGGGGATCTAGGTTTGAATCCTGCCAGGCCCGATGGTAGAATTTACATTCAATAAAAATCCAGAAATAAGAGTCTAATGATGACCGTGAATCCATTGTTGATTGTCAGGAAAAACTCATCTGGCTCACTAATGCCCTTTAGGGAAGGAAACTGCCATCCTTATCTGGTCTGGTCTCCATGTTACAGTTTAGTATTAGGGTCAGGGTTTACGGTCAGGGTCAAAGTCAATAGGGTTAGGGCTAGGGTCAGGTCCTGATGACCCCTGGGTGGATGTCCTCCCCTTCCAGCCCCAACCCTTACCCAATAACAACCAACACATCCAGAGCGGTCACATTTACTGAATGGTTTTGGCCTCATCCTTCGGTTGCTGTGGGTAACATAGCAGCATGGGTGAGATTATTTCTTTAAGTGGCTGTTAATTAGTCACTTCAAGGACTCAGTAGACCCAAGGATGGATACACAGGCAACCTATTGTCCTCTCTGCTTCAGATGGGAAAGGTGGTAATGTTGTGAGAAGACCTTCTGCTGGATTTTTTACATCCACCTCAATTTTTGAACATGGCACCAGTAGAGCATAAAATCCAGTCGTTAGGAACTGTGCAGAATTACACAAAGTCAATCAATGTGTAAAAGCTTGCAAGTGATGTGCAGAAAAGCAATGTTATGGTCAACTAGAAATTTTCCAAACCAACATTAACACTTTTATAGACTTCAAACTCAAGCAAAGTTATCCTTTGGTTTGTGAACAGAGGGTTACTCCCATGGTCTGCAGGTTGGTGGTGGGGGCACAAATGTGCTGTTTTCACTACATTCAATTACACTGTTGGCATCCATTTCATAACCTTCATTTCAACTGAAGGTAATTCTCTCCTGACAGCTATAGGTTGGTCCAAGTCCTGCTATAATTCGCCCATTTCCAAAGGAATCAGGAAATGTGCATCTAACAACTGAGAAAAGGACAATACTATGGGGTAACTAGCTGTAGTTATTGTTCCACTTGGAACATTACTTTCCGTTATGCTGCTGAAATTAACAGTAGAAGTAAACTTCATGATTTGTAATGACTTGATCAATTTTGGCCCTCACCTCTACCTCAGATTTTTTAATTCTGATAGTTTCTACATGAGCCAGCAAATTATTTCAGCAAAAGCAAAATACTATATATACTGAGAGTCACTGATAAGATCAGAAAATATTGGAAACACTCCCCATAGCTCTGGCAGTATCTGAAGAGAAAAACAGTGAATGGGCTGGATTTTGTTGATGGGCTCAAGTTCGTGGTATTAAGTTCATTTACGGATTGCATGTCTGCACAAAGACATAGTAGGACAATGCATCCAATTAATGCAGAACAGCAAAGCAATAATGGGTAGCAAGCAGGAGCTCATGCTGCCAGCTAAATAAAGTAAGTATGAAATTTTCATAATTGCTGTTTACAGAGAAGTTTGAGAAAGGATCAGCAGAAAGCACTGTTCATTTGGTTTGATTTGTTACAATCACGTGTATCAAGGTACAGTGAAAAGTGTTGTTGCAATACAAGTGAGTTTCCATGCTCAGTGCCAACTCTCTGAAGGTGGCCCTGCAGTGAAAAGTGGGCGAGACTGTTTCCAGAGGATGGGGAAGGAGGTCAGCCAGCCTCACAAAGAAGGAGTTGATTGAAGAAGTGAACTGCTGCAGAGTCATGCGAGAAAACCTTTCAGTTACTGCCGTCTGCAGTAGTCCTCTCATACAACAAACTTTTTAAATGTACATTGTCTTTTAATGACAACACTGAGCCTTCCTGCTTGGAATCCCTGCACAACTGAATGCCTACAAATTTCAGGCAACAATCACCTCCACAGACTACTGAAGCTCTGTAGGACCCATGCATTTTTTAAAAACTCACCTGTTTGAATTATTTATGACACATCACATCCTGAGATGTGGCATGAACAAGATCTTCTGGCCCAGAAGGAGGGACACCACACAGCACCCTAAAGGTCCTCACTTGAGGGGTCCATATGCTGTCTCTGAAATTCAAACTGCTATTCACAACTTCAATTATTGATCCCCTTAATGACTTAGATTGGACGTCTGACACTAGCCAACAGGTTCCTGTTCTTATGCTCAAACTGCCTTTCAAATTATTTCTATTAGAATTAGCTTGAATAGATAGGTAAGAAGCACAACATTTGTGAAAGGTAACTTTGAGGTACAGATGTAAGAGAGTAGTAAAATGGGCAGACTGTACTTCTTTGCACTCTCAATATTGAATTCCACAACTTCAGAAACTAATTGCATTCTGGCAGTGCTCCATTTTGTTTACATTCTCTCCCCCAATTTCCCAAATTGTGTTTGCATCACCTTTACTTTGCACTCAACAGAAAGGACCAATTCTTTCCCTCTCACACGTTAATTTAAACCCTTGTGACATTATTTTTCTGCATTACTTTGCACCGAGATCTCTATACCATCTGCCCTCTTGCTCCTCCTCTGATTCTGTCACAAGTATAAAAATGAACCTATTTTCTAACACCTTCGAATTCCAAAGAAGAGTTACTATGGAGTCGAAATGTTAACTCTATTTCTCGCTACAGATGCTGCCAAACCTGCTGAGTTTCTCTAGCATCTGTTTGTTTGTGATTCTTGGCTGTAAGTTTAGGGGTTTGAGGAGGTACTTGGAGAGCAAAGAGCATGTGGGTGGAAAGGACTCAGAGCTGCCCCCAACATGGCCTCTTTTTATTTTCTTGTTCCTGCTCCCCAGCTGCCACCCAAACTAAACTCCCTCACCTTTAACCTCATCTCCAAGGAGGTCAGGAAAATTTTACCCAATGCTTCAGCCTGATGACCTTTCCTCAGAACTGATTTAAAATGTTAATTTTGTTTCTCTCTCCATACAAGTTGCAGACATACCAAGTGTTGCCAATACTTTCTATTTTCACTACCAAGTTATTTAACTTCTTTATTTTAAACACCAAAGTTCTCATATTTGCAGGATGTTAAAGCTTGTAAAAATCAAAAATCTAGAAAAATGCAGAAAACGATGCCCTGAGGCATGATATATCGACAAGACCACACAGACACTATGACAATGTATGAATAAACACCACGCAACAATCACCCAGTATGTACATCCTCTCCCAGTCAGTGAACACTATCGCAGTCAAGGACACGCAGTATCTGATCTTCGGGAAGCATCCTCCAAGGTGGCCTTCAAGATATGTGACAACACAGAACCACCAAGCAAAAACTGGAAGCCAGGTTCCATACTCGTGAGGATGGCCTCAATCTTAGGTTGATGTCACGCTATATGTAACCCCGCCATATTGTTGTATTTGCAAAATCTTTCCTACTATCTTGTTTGATACAATTACCTTGATTACTTGTGATTATCTCTCTACCTTAATTAGTTTGTACAGTTTTTGATTTTTTAGTTATTTTGGTCAGACCCTCATCATGTGATTGATACTTACTCATGTTATACTAACAAGTTGGTTTGTCTCTAGCACTGTTTTATTGTTTATTATTTGTAATTATCTCTCTGCCTTAATTATTCAGTTCATAGTCATCCCTTCACTTGTTATTACGCTGTTGATACTTTACTCACACCATTTGACACTCTTGATCACCTGCACAGACTTGTTACTCAGCCTATCAACACTCTGCTCACACTATTTGTACTTCCCTTCACTTCACCTGGTGAAGGAGCAGTGCTCTGAAAGCTTGTGATTTTAAATAAACCAGGTGGACTATAACCTGGTGTCTTGTGTTTTCTGACTTTGTCCACCCAAATCCAACACGAGCATCTGGTCACTCTGCTATTTGAAACTTGAAAAGGGTTCAGAAAAGACCTACAAGGATGTTGCCAGGATTAGAGGGTTTGAGCTGTAGGGAAAGGCTGAACAGACAGTGACAATTTTCCCTGGAGCGTTGAAGGCTGAGTGGTGAACTTATAGAGTTTTATAAAATCATGAGGGGCATGGATAGGGTTAATAGAGAAGGTTTTTCGTCTGGGGTGAGGGAGTCAAAAGCTAGAGGGCCTAGGTTTAGGGTGAGAGGGGAAAGATTTAAAAGGGACCTAAGGGGCAACTTTTTCACACAGAGGGTAGTGCATGTATGGAATGAACTGCCAGAGGAAGTGTGAAGGCTAGTGCAATCACAACAGTTAAAAGACATCTGTGTTGCTCTATCAAAAGGATGGGTTTAGAGGAAATGCTGGCACATGGTACTAGATTTATCTAGGATATGTGGTCAGCATAAAATTTTCCTGACCAATAAAAATTTTCCTGACCTCCTTGGAGATGAGGTTAAAGGTGAGGGAGTTTAGTTTGGGTGGCAGCTGGGGAGCAGGAACAAGAAAATAAAAAGAGGCCATGTTGGGGGCAGCTCTCTGAGTCCTTTCCACCCACATGCTCTTTGCTCTCCAAGTTGGACTCCGAGTTGGACTAAAGAGTCTATTTCCATGCTATACGTCTCTATGACTCCATCTCGACATCAAGTCACATTCTAGATTTCTATAGTTCTGGCTGAGTTTGAATCGAAATGAAATCTTAAAATGACCAAAACCAAAGGTGTCTATGTTTCCTGACTTTCACAGCCACGCTAATGTTTATTACGAAACTTTGTCATAGAATTCCTACAGTGTAAAAGCAGGGTATTTGGCCCATTGAGTCCAGACTGACCCTCTGAAGACCATCCTACCGAGATCCATCCCATTCCTGTAATTCCCATGGCTAATCCATCTAGCCTGCATATCCCTGGACACTGAGCAATTTAGCATGGCCCATCCAACATCTTTGGACTGTGGGAGGAAACCGGAGCATCTGGAGGAAACCCACACAGACACAGGAGGAATGTGCAAACTCCACAGAGACAGTTCCCCCAAGGCTGGAATCAAACCCAGATCCTGGCACAGTAAGAGAGCAGTGCTAGCCACCATGCCACCCATAAATAAGTAAGTACCCTATATTTCACCTCACTGACCACAGACTTTGTGGGAAGACATCTTATTGCTGCCCTAAAGTGACTTTCAATTAGGCTTCTCTGACATTGTCCTCCCAATTCTGGGTATTGTCCAGAGGAGTTTGCAGGCAAGAAGGAGATACTCTTAGAGCTGTTCGGTAAGCAACTAAAATTACCAGATAGATTATTAATTGATTTTTATGTGCATAAATATTTCTCAAGCTGTTTGCATTTACCAAAGTGAAACAGATAGATGCTCAATAAAAAATGCTCCTTCAGTGAAACTGACAGCTGGGAAGGCTTTGAACATTGCAACTGAACAGCTGCAGTCATGAACAGAGTGCACTGTCACAGTTGAGAGGAATTGGACAACCAATTTACATCTGTCTTCCTTTCATTTCACCTTGAACTGTACTTTTCTGATTTCAATTCTCAACATTACATGGAAACAACATATGCAGAAGAAGTGTATCTCCATTGAATGCAAAAGGAGCAGAAACAGTACCAGGAGAAAAACTATATCCACTTGTCTTCTCATCAGCCATATGCTGTTCCATCCGGAAAAAAAAGGGGGTGGGCACAGACATCCAGCTCCAAGGATATGAAACTCCTAACACAGGGCAAAGGATCAACTGTCTTGACAAGTGTGAGTGCTAGTCCCTCAGGAAACTTAGGCTTTCAGGCAGGTCATAACTGACATCTGCAATTCCTCAACCAGGACCTGTTTCACAGTGTACCAGGTTAGCATGCACTGCCAGCAGCAGTTACTGTAGGACCACCCCACTACCTCCTCCCTCCCACAGAAAGAGATGAAATCAGCAGCAAGGTGTGTTGTTCTGAGGAGTGTTCTGCTGGAGGACTGAGAAAGTCGAGGGTGTGGGACCTTGCACTTAAAAATGTTGTGCTACATGCTTTTCCAGTCCACTTGACATTCTTGACTCTTGGTGCACTGTCACCAGGTAGGAGGGACCACACTCCTGCTCCTGACTTCTGTGGCCTCTGCCATCCATGCCCGCTGAGATGAGAAGCTGCACTCTTCCTCATACTCTTCTCAGTAAGAGTATGAGAGTATACAATGGGCAGCCTTCTCTAATCTCATTTCATTCTGTCATCACTATAGTCTAAGGAATCCATGTCAAAAAGACATGAATATTGTGCTATCATCCCATATTCCCAGTGATCTCCATTGGGTAGTGATGGAGTTATGCCTTTGCTAATAAGTGGAAGATCAGGCTATTTGACAGCTAATGGAAAAAATGAAGGTAATGCTTCAGGATTACAATTTCAATCCAGTTTGTGACAGTGGAACACATTGGCATAATGCAGAACTCTCTTTTGTCTTCCACATGTCCAAAAGGAAAAAAATACAATTAAAAACTGGAAGGACTATGGATGCTGTAAATCAGAAACAAGAACAGACATTGCAGGAAAAGCTCAGCAGGTCTGGCAGCATCTATGAAAATCAATCACAGTTAACATTTCGGTTCAAGTAAGCCTTCCTTAGAACTGGAGGAAGAATCTGAGGGAAGGTCACTCGACCTGAAACAATAACTTTGATTTCTCTCCACAGATGCTGCCAGATCTGCTGAGCTTTTCCAGCAGTTCCTATTTTTGTTTAGGTAAAACACCATTTGCAGCTTCACACTGCACACTTCTGACAGAATAAGACTGGTTTTGATCTCAGCCTGTAAAATGAGGTCCTGAACAAATTGCTCACATTTCCACATAGAAGCAATGAAGGGTAAAGCATGGAATTTCCTGTATTGGTCCAAATTGATTTTTTGTACCTTCACACAGAACTTCAACTCAGACTAGTACTAATCATTTCAAAATGCTGCTGGGTTTTTCCTTCTCATATGGCACAAATATACTGAAAAGACCAATTATTAACATAAAATATAGAATCAACATGGCTGCTGACTCAGGAAATATTATGAGATTACAAAATCTGAAGTAAGGAGGAAGAAAAGTACAGAGGCTAATTTTCAGTATGCTATATATATATATATATATATATATATATATAGATTTAATACATCTTCAAAAATATTTTCATATTCTGGAAGCTACATATATAATCACATAACAACCACCATGTTCCTTTTGTATCATACTTCAATAAAATGATAAACAAAGAGGAAAATATTCATTACTGAACAAAGTAAAATAGTTTACAGATTAGCCTTGCATGTTAATAAAGATGTTTAACGACAAGCTAACTTAGTGAGCAGAGAGAAGACTTAGGGAAATTCCAGATAAAAGCATGAAGAGTAGCTGAAGCATGTGATTTCTGGTTCAGTGCAAATGTGACCACATCATTTCATGTGATTGACATCTTTTACGAATCTAAGTGCATGAATAGTTTTAACAGGACTAAGATTTTTTTTAAAGTAAAATTGGTTTATTGCTTCATTGACTATGAAGTTACTTGTCATCTTGTGAATGCAAATCAAGAATTCACATTTTAATCAAATGAAAAAGGAAAACATTATCAACCTCCAGAACACTTTCCTTCTCCTTACCATGCACAATCTCACCATCATAATTCTGACCACAGTCACTGACTGAAAGGCTTTGGTAGAAACATTTATAACAATTTGAATACTTATTCCTAGAATTTCACAAATTGAAAGGATAATGGGCAATATTTAAACAAAGAAGGGGAACAATTGGGTCGTGTGTAATTTTGAGTGGATAGTGATTGCAATAAGGATCAATTTTGCTGCACTCAAATCCTGAAAGATGTCTAACTCTATTTTGAAGCATGATATTTTTCAGCTATTCAACAACCTAAAACTTGATTCTTTTTCTCCACAGTTATTGTATGTCATTTTCATGTTTTTGCTTCCATTCAGAGTTTATATTTATTCTGTTATTAGCACCTTTAAGTAATATCTATTCTGGATCTACTTTTTGTCCCTTCTATATGAGCAGCACAGTAGCACAGTGGTTAGCACTGCTGCCTCACGGCGCCAGAGACCCGGGTTCATTTCCTGCCTCAGGCGACTGACTGTGTGGAGTTTGCATGTTCTCCCTGCGTCTGCGTGGGTTTCCTCCAGGTGTTCTGGTTTCCTCCCACAGTCCAAAAATGTGCAGGTTAGGTGAATTGGCCATGCTAAATTGCTCATAGTGTTAGGTGAAGGGGTAAATGTAGGGTTGTGGACTTGTTGGGCTGAAGGGCCTGTTTCCACACTGTAAGTAATCTAATCTAATCATATAGCCAATATCTCTTCCTTCATTTTTTATTCTCATTGATTCCAAACTGCATCCCCACCGAACTTTCCCTTTCCTTCCCTTCTGTGTCACATCCTCCTGGTCATATTTTGCAATAGCCTGGGACCCAACTGTTTTCCACCTCTCTCTTGTTTTAAAGAAGAGTCAGAATGGACTCAATACATTAACTCTCCATAGTTCTGCCAGACCTGCTGAGTTTCTTTAGCCCTTTTTTTTATTATCCAAAACTGAAGTTTGATCCCTTGCATATTTTACTGGTAGGATTAATGCGTGTTTTTAGGAACTATCCAAAAGATCTATTAAATATTCACCCAACCTGTTCCACTTTGGATTACTTAGTTGGCTTGTCTTATGAGCACAACAGGAGGTCACCATTAAAAAGATACCTTTTGAAAAATTATGAGTCGCAAACCTCCCAGCTCCCTGGTATCAATAGAAGTTGCTGCCAGCAATGCTCACATCCCCCACTCTTGTGGTTGGACCTTAAAGTCATTGTGAGCAAATCTGCAGGTGAAAGTACCAATGTGCCATTGGATATAGTGACAAGAGTAGGCTATTCAGTCCCCTATGCCTGCAATTCAATTAGATGATCTATACCTCAACTTTGTTTGTTCACTTTTGCGTCAGAAGACTTACATTTAAATAGTACCTTTCAATGATCTCAGGACAACTCAAACTGCTTCACATTCAATGAAGTACTTTTGAAGTTGTACTTTCCCTATTGTACTGTGGGAAATCATGACAGCCAATTTTTGCACAGCAACCCACAAACTAATGTGATAATGATTAAGTAGTCTGTTTCTTGTGATGTTGATTACGGGATAAATATTGGTCACATGAACATTGCAAATAACTCCACTACCCTTCATCCAACTTGTGCCACAGAATCTTTCATATCCAGGTGAGAAGATAGACAGGCCTCTTCTGAAGGACTGCACTAGTAATTAAACAATAATCCTACTTTGAAGTTTAGCCTACATTTTTGTGCTCAAATCCTGGAGTAGGACTTGAATTGACAGCTTGCAAATGATACTGCTACCAACTGAGACAAGGCTAGTTTTGCTTCAAAACTTGATATTTCTAGCTATATCTATCAATATAAATTGTGAACATTTCACTTGACCCAACGTCTACTAGCCTTTGAGCAAAAAATTCCTATTAGCCTTTGGATAAAGAAATTTTCATACCTGAATAGTTTGGCTCTAATTTTAAGATTATCCTTTCTAGTTCTGGGCACGCCCATCTTAGGAACTATTTTAGCCATATCTACCTCTTCAGTTAATTTCCTGTTTAAAACACTTCAATGAAATCACTCCTCAATCTTCTACTCTTAAAGCAATAAGTCCTTTCCTCAGATTTTAAAGTTATGAACCTGAGTGTCATTCTGATGGATTTGCACTGTACACCTTCCAAGCCATGTATTCTTCTTGATGTGCAATGCCAGAACTGAAAGCTATATTCTAAATTAAGTCTGACCAAGGTTCTTTAGAAGTGAATCATAACTTCCTATCCTTTGCAGTTCAGGCCCTTGAGATTAAAACCATCATTCTATGATCTATTTTTTTCATTTGCTTTTGAGTCTGTCCAGCTGCTTTGGATGAGTTATGTTTATATATGTCAAATTTCTTTGCTGCTTCTCAGACTCCAATTTCTCTTAGTTTTGAAAACGCTTCTATTGAATTTTCTAAGAACCTGAAACTTTCCCACACTGAACTCCAGTCATCAACTAATTTGTTGACTCATTTGATCTGTCTATACCCTTTGCAACTTCCTTTCCAAGTTTTACTATTTAAAACAGATCTGTGGGGACACCTCTGTTGCCATGAATTGCCAGTCAGAGTACATGTATTTCACTCAATTTTCTGCCTTCTCCCTCCCAATTTCCAATCTATGATGTAAGATCCAATTCCATGCAGTGTTGTTTTTGCTAATAAGCTTTTGTAAGCTTTTCACCTAATGTCTTCTGGAAGTCTATAAAGATAACATCAACAAACATTGCTTCATGCACCATATATTCAAAATATACTTCAAAATATTCAACAAATTTCACAGACATGACAAACCCTTTATAAGTCCACGATGATTCTCTGATCAGCAATATTTGTCTACTCTACCATTACACAGGTCTGTGATTACATAAATTCTCCAAGTCACCTCTCCGAAAAACATAGTGATCATTTGCATTTTTCCTGTTAAATGCTACAAAACCAAATCAAGAGATCCCTGGAAGACTGGATGCAACTATTTCCTCACTTACTCCTTTTAAAACTGCAGTGAAACCTAACAAATCCTTTTTAAAAATATATTAAATGCATTAAGTTCTTTCCATTGATTTAGCATTAGTTACCATTGTATGTCTGCATTGTGTTTTTTCTAAGCAGTTTGCTCCCTCTCTCTGGCCTTTGAAAATGATAAGGTGTTCCACTAGAAATTGTTTGAATACAGAGGAAACATATTGCAGAAGATAAACAAGCAATTATGAGTCCCATATCTATTCAATACGATAAATAACAATTGGGAGAAAGTGAAGACTGCAGATGCAGGAGAGTCAGAGTCGAATAATGTGGCACTGGAAATGTTCAGCAGGTCAAACAGCATCCGAGGAGCAGGAGAGTCATCGTTTCCGGCAGAAGCCCTTTGTCACAAATATGGGGGGTGGCAAGGGTTTGAGAGATAAATAGGAAGGTGGTGTTAGGAGGAAGGCAGCTGGGAAGGCAATAGGTGGATGCAGGTGGGGCTTAATTGTGATTGGACAGTGGAGAGGGTGGAGCGGATAGGTGGAAAAGAAGATGCCTGCCTCTTCGTAGGATATATGGAACAGTCATTCTTCCATAGTTACTTCGGCACTAGACACCACCTTATACTCTGCTACGTTGATGACTGTATAAGCACCACCTCATGCTCCTATGAGGAGGTAGAATAGTTCATCAACTTCACCTTCCACCCTGACCTTAAGTTCACATGGACCATTTCAGACACGTCCCTCCCATTCCTGGACCTCTCCGTCTCCATCTCTGGAAACCAATTCAACATGGACATCTATTTCAAACCCACCAACTTCCACAGCTATCTTACCTACACCTACTCCTACCACCCCCTCCTGTAAAAATATGTTCCTTTACTCACAATTCCTCCATCTCCATCGTATCTGCTCCCAAGAGGAGCAATTCCACTCCAAGACATCCCAGATGGCTTCCTATTTCAAGGACCACAATTTGTCTTCCCTCAAAAATGCCCTCTAGCGCATCTCCTTCAATTCCCACACCTCTGCCCTTGAACTCCAACCCTCCAACTGCAAGAATGATAGAACCCTGCAAGTCTTTACCTTCCACCCGACTAATCTCTGGATACAATGCATTCTCCTCTGCCATTTCTGTCACCAACAATCAGACCTCACCACCAGAGATATATTTCCCTCCCCACCACTACCTGCATTCCACAGAGACCATTCCCTAAGTGACTTCCTCGTTAGGTCCATGCCTCCCCCCCAAACCACCCTCCACACCCAGCACCTTCCCTTGCCGCAGCAAGAGATGTAAAACGTGTGCTCGCACCTTCCTCCTCACCTCTGTCCAAGGCCCCAAGGGATCTTTTCACAGAGATTTTCCTGCATGTCCACCCACCTTACCAATGTGTCCGTTGCTCCCAATCTAGTGTCCTCTACATCAGGGAGACAGGATGCCAACTTGCAGAGCATTTCAGAGAACATCTCTGGGACACATGCACCAAACAACCCCACTGTCCTGTGGCCAACCACTGCAATTCCACCACCGCCCCTCCCTCCCCCACGAAGACGCAAGTCCTGGGCTTCATCCATTATCAAATCCAAGCCACCTAACAATTGGAGATAAAACACCATGAGACCCTTCAACCACATGGCATCAACATCGACTTCACTAGTTTCCAAATCTCTCCTCCTCCCACCTCATCTCAGATCCAACCCTCCAACTTGGCACTGCTCTCTCGACCTGTCCTATCTGTCCACCTTCCTTCCCACCTACCCACTCCATCCTCCACACCGACCTACCTCAATTATCCCCTACCTGCATCCACCTTCTCAGCTACCTTCCCTCCACCCCTCCCAGTTATCTCTCAGGACTGATTTCCCTCCACATTCCTGATGAAGGGCTTATGCCCAAAACGTCAACTCTCCTGCTCCTTGGGTGCTACCCAACCTGCTGTGCTCTTCCAGTGCCACACTTTTCACCAATAGACAACAACTGTCCAGCTAATTTTTCAAACAGGCAACATAAAGAACTTAGGCTGAATTTTACCAGCCCGGTGAGTTGGTTTGGGAGGCAGGAGGCCTCATAAAATGGTACAGAATGTATTAAGAGGGGAGAATATTGTCTTTCTGCCATCATGATTCATTTGTAAGTAGTAGTGTGGCCATGCTTACCACAAGGCCAATAAATTCAATGAAGTGAAAAATTAAGGGCCACTCCTACCCCATCAGCATTTTACTAGAATCAGGAGGTGTGCTGTTGTGCAGATAGAACAGAGAAGGTCTCTTCCCTGGGGTGGGCGAGTCCAGACCTAGACAGCAAAAGTTGAGACTTAGAGGAGAAAGATTTATTAGGGACCTAAGGGGCAACCTTGTCACTCAGAGGATGGTGCATGTATGGAATGAGCTGTCAGAGTAAGTTTTGGAGGATGGTACAATTACAAGATTTAAAAGGCATCTGGATGGGTATATGAATAGGAAGAGTTTAGAGCAATATGGGCTAAGTGCTGGCAAATAGGACTAGATTAGTTTAGGATATCTGGTTGGCATAGACGTGTTGGACCGAAGGGTCTGTTTCCGTGCTGTACATCTCTATGACACTAAGTGGAGCAGATGTCCTACCAGAAATGTACTCCAAGACATGTATTTTGAATTTTTGATCGCAAAGAGTGAGTGACAGTCAAATACAACTTGAAGTAATTACATATTTGTATAAGATAAATTATCTTCCAAACAAACTTGCAATGTCAATGGAATAAGTGAGTTATAACCACAAATTGTCCTCTCTCAAGTCACTCAATTTTTTTTTAGATTCCTTACAGTGTGGAAACAGGCCCTTCGGCCCAACAAGTCCACACCAACCCTCCAAAGAGTAACCCACCCAGACCCATTTCCCTCTGACTAATGCACCTCACACTATGGGCAATTTACCTGGCTTGCACATCTTTGGACTGTGGGAGGAAACCAGAGCACCCGGAGGAAACCCACGCAGACACAGGGAGAATGTGCAAACTCCATACAGACAATCGCCCAAGGCTGGAATCGAACTTGGCACCCTGGTGCTGTGAGGCAGCAGTGCTAACCACTGAGGCACCGTTTATACTTCCCAAATCAGTGCCCATCTTTCCCAGAATCCGATGTTTGAGCTTCCAAACAGTTTTTCACTTACAGAATACTCAAATGATTCTCAGCTAAGTCACAAATGGTATCCTAAGAGAATATGACTAAGGTGCACTTCCATTCTCTTTCTTCTTCATTTATCTGTTCCAGAACGATAGTATGATATCTCCTCTTTTTATAGTATCATATTTTATCAGATAATGCCCTGGGACATTTCATTATATCAGGAGGTATGATATTAAAAGTGAGCTATTGTCATTTAAGACTTCTTCTTATCAATTTTAGGAGTGAGAGAAAAATAACCTCAAGGAATCTTCCTTTCACAAGATTAAATAAGCAGAGAGAACCCATGACACAATAGATGGTGACTAGTCCATGCAAGCAGCAAGATGCTTTAGCTGAAAAATTATATTCTATTCTATGTATGATGTTCCTAATAATGGTTTGTTCATCAAAATATAAACATTTGCTTCTGCCACAGTTAAAATTCAGTACTCTAACCTGCAGTACCAAAATACTGTAAAGATAGCAACTGACATAGCAAGCCAAAACTCAAGGTATGTCAACAGCTTTAAAGTGATGAACAATTGGCATAGAAAAAATGTGGAAGTAAAGTTGTATTTTATTGTCACAAAGGGTGAGTCTTCACTAACTAAATAATGGAACTAAGGGAAAGGGTTATTGAGTTTAATGTTATGATTAAAGTGAATGATGACACAGTGTCTCCTTGCTGATGCAAAAATGCACTTTCACTTCAGCTAAGAACAGGACCATTTGCCCTTCTGTCCTTTAGGATTATTAACGTATGTTTACATGTGGGTACTTGACCATCCCAACCATCAGCTGTGCACATACGATGGTCCCGACCAACCAATCTATATCTAGTAATCATGGGAAAGATTCCACAACAAAAAAAACACAAACGTCATCTATTATTAACCAGTGAGCTGAAAACTAAGTGGAATAACGAACAGCTTACTGATAAAGAGGACGCTTGAAACTACTAAAGGAAATCAACACAGTAATTATATAAGATAAAACAAAAACTAACTTACATTAACAAAGGTATAAATCAATAATCAAAAACATTTGTACTGATTAGAGCCCAGAAGGAGCAGTGCATGTAATTTCAGTTGGTTATCAATAAGATTCATATCATAACTCATCAAATAATCTCATTTCTTGAGTCCTTAACTGTGATATTTGAATTTATGGATCACTTTGAAATTAATTGTCTCCTGTTTATAACATGTTTTAAAATGTCCAGGAGTTTGAGCATTCTCAATCCATTTGTCACTCATGGATAGATTTCATTATTTAAAATAAATTGAAACAGCAAGTTATTACTGAGAACAAAATCCACAAAATTGTTAATATTCCTAAAGGACAGAACGGCAAATGGTCTTGTTCTTGGCTGGGGTGAAAGTGCATTTTAAACATAACATTAAACTCAATAACCCTTTCCCTTAGTTCCATAATTTAGACAGTGAAGACTCACCCCTTGTGACAATGAAATACAACTTTACTTCCCAAAGAATTATCTGGTGCATCAAAATATCCATCCAAAATCCCTCCTGGACTACCACAGCTCCTTGCTACACACATTTTGTAAAAGGCAAACAAAAAAAATTACAAAGCTCTGAGATTTCAAATAATATTTGCAAAAAAGTTAGCAGAAATGTAATATTAATATGAAAAACTAGCATACATTTCCCTAAATTATACATCTCTTTTCAAAGAGAAAGCCAGGGAAATATAAAATTTATTGACTTGTAAAATAAACCTCAAATCACATCAAGGGTAATTTACTGGAGCTATTAACAGGAAAGATGTTTCATATCTGATCCAAAGAACAGGATGGCAGTATTTCTTCTGTATTAAACTAAAATACTAGCCTGGATTACTCATTCAAATTATCAACTGAGGCTTCAAAACTATGTATTTCAGATTTACAGACAAGTGAAAGCAAGCTGTAGCCCATTTAGATGTTTGGACAGTAAGATTTCCCCATCTCTCCAAGAATAAACTTAAATAAAACCAATTAACTGTGGATGCTGGCAATTTGAAATGAAACAGGAATTGCTGGAGAAACTCAACAGCTAGCAGCATCTGCAGAGAGAACACAGATTTAATGTTTCCAGTCCAGTGACCTTCTCTATTTTCATTATTTATAAACATTTTTTGAGAGAGTGGTATGGGTGAATGACTCGAAATTCATTTCACAAAACAGAAATTAAAGCTGCAGGGTGAAGTCTCCCAACAGGTTCAATTCTGCAATTCTTGAGAATTATAGCCTCAAAGTCACCTCATATCACAATTCTTTCATAATGCTAGAATTCAAAATTGAGGCTTACAAGTTAAACACATTTAAACAATTGAAATATCTGTTTTTTTTTCCCTCTCATCTACAGTTGACATTAAGAATACAAATGTTTGAAGTATAAGTAGAGCAGCAAATCATATTGAAATGCTATTCTTTGTGATTATAGATGATGGTTCTACACATGTTCAGAAGATCCAGGACTTAGGATGATCGTGAATGAGATGCTAATCAAGGATGTTGCTTTTCCCTGAATGAGCTTAAAAATGTGTTGCTGGAAAAGCACAGCAGGTCAGGCAGCATCAAAGGTTAAGGTGAACCTCCTTCCACCTAGCGCATTCCCAACACCCCTCCCCCAAGTCCCTCCTCCCTATGTTTTATCTTAGCCTGCTTGGCACACCCTCCTCATTCCTGAAGAAGGGCTTATGCCTGAAACGTCGATTCTCCTTCCCCTTTGATGCTGGCTGACCTGCTGCGCTTTTCCAGTTTGGACTTCACAAGTGTTCTTGATCCAGGAAAGTGGAGAGTATTCCATCACTTCCTGATTTGTGTCTTGTGGAATAGGCTTTATAAATTCAGCAGGCGAGTTATTTCTAACAGAATCTCCGGCCTTTGACCTGTTCCTATTGCCACAGTTTTTGTATGACTGGTCCAGTTAACATTGTGGTCAATGATGATATGGAAGGATTCAGATATATATATCAAGGGCAGATGGTTAGATTCTCCCTTATTGGAGATGATTGTTGTCTGGCACATGTCTGGTATGAATCACAATTGCCACTTGTCAGCTCAGGCCTGAGCAGACTCCATGTTCTGCTGCGTGTGGACATAGATTGCTTCAGTAACTAAGGAGTTGCAAATGCTGCCAAACAATCTGCGAACATCAGCAAACATCCCCATTTTTGGCCTTATGATGGGGGGAGAAAATCATTGATGCAGCAGCTGAAAATGGTTTCAACACATACAGGATTTTACTTTGCCCAGAGGTAGGAGGGGAAGTCGAGGTAAGAAGGTCCATGGCAACCTTCCAGACCTGCCAATAATTAAGGCCTTTAAGAACCCTAATACAACATCAGGTAAGAAAAGTGGCTGCTTTCCCAATCAGGAAAACAGGGCAGTCTGCCTGATGTGTTAGGGATAGGGTGTTGGTGAAGGCCTCCATTTGCCACCATCTGGAAGCAATGGGAACAACACTGAGTGGTAAGGTCATGGTGGCAGAAAGCTTCACTCTGACAGTATTTCTGAAGTCTTTTTTCTCAATGACATCCACTATTCAATACCTCCCCAAAATAACTTGCCAACATAGCTCTTTATGGCTGCATAGGCTGGGCCTCCAGCAATGCTTTCCTGTTCCCAGGGACTGCTCTTTGTTTGGCCAGCAGCGTCTGGTGGGGTGCGACTTCAGTGACAAGGCTATTGATAGGCCAAGAAGCTCATCAGCCACTTAACTTATGACTAATTGGAGCTTGATCCCATGGACTTTCATGTTGATGGTGGCAGTGGTAGTGGTGATGAGGGGGAGGTTAGACACCAGTGAAGTTGCCCATCCCCAAATTTTGTGATAACAGTCCTACAGGTTGATCATATAGTGATTAGTTGAATCATAAATGGTACAGATTCACTTAGAAATAAAATTTACAAGGGACCTTCTCCATATTTGGAGCTAATGAGAGCCTTCTGGAATATATATTCCTGAATTAAAAAGAGCATTGAACCACTTTATTCTCTTTAGTCATTCAATAATTATGAAGTACTCTGTCATTATTAAATGCAAATTGTGGAATTTGAAAGCATAAAGAAAGTTGCAAGATATGATCATTTGAGGAAGCAAAATCCAAATCCACATTGATGGGATAAGGGTATTGCTGGCCAGGCTAGAATTTATTACCTATTCCTTTAAGAGTCAACTACATTGCTATGGGACTGTAGTAACATGTAGTCCAGACCAAGTACAGATAGCAGTTTCCTTCCCTAAAAGATATTAGTGAATCAGATGATGCTTTCTGACGATCAGCATTGGATTCATGATCATCATTAGACTCTTAATTACAGACTTTTATTGAATTTAAATTCCACTATCTGCCATTGCAGGATTCAAACCCAGTCCCCAGAACATTACTTAGGTCTCTGGATTAACAGTCCAGTGATAATACAACTAGCCATCACTTCCCCTTAATTTGCATACATTTAATACATTTAACCAATCTGAACAAAGTTCCACTCACCTTCTTTAATTCTATTAAGTTTAAAAGATGTTTACTCACATAGTTTGCATGTGGGCGGTTCTGGATCAAATCTGCCATTCTCATTGCATTCAATGATACTGTTGCCAACCATCACATAGCCTCTATTACAGGAGTAGGTGACTCTATCCCGATATTTGTAAGTTGACCTGGGTGCTGATACTATATTACCATTGGCAATCGTTCTGGGCTGCTGACAATCGACAGCTGACAAAAGAACAATGCATGAATCACCTTTTCATTGCAGTTAGGTGTCAGGACAAGGCAACTATTCAGATTCTTATTCAGAAGTGGAATTCATTTGTGAAAAATTTCTGAAAAAGGCTTTGCGCTGTTAATGTCTTAATATATTGTTTGTCTCACTCTTCCTCATTGAACTAGTGGAGTAATATTATCCACAAACATTAGATTAGCTTAAATGTACATGCTGATACCTTCTGCTTGATTTTGCCAACACATCCTACAACCACTTATATGAGGTCAGTCTATAAATCTGTCAGATTGCCATGAAAACCTAATTGGCCCACAGAGATATTTAAGAAAGAAAACTTATCACTGATATGTTCTCTGGCTTGGATGTTACTCCAACCTCACACCAATACTATCACTTTTGAAACGCACTTGAAGATGGTTTAGCCAGACTCTTATTTTACCAAAATACTGTTGTTTAAGAGACAGTTCACCACCACTTTCCCAGGAAAATTAATACTCATTACCATTTGTGAATTTCATAATTTTATTGAGGAGTAATAAAAGGAAAGATGATATTCATTGCACCATTAATTTCTGAACCAGTGCTAATTTGGTTTAGCTGCTAGCAGTCCCAGGTTAAAGGGTGATCAGTTCAAACTTCATTGCAGAATGAAAATGTATCATTTAGGCTGATATCCAATGCAATACTGAGGGAATGTTGTCTAAACAGAGGTGTCATGCCATTCAATAAGACATTAGATTCTTATTCAGTGGGTTTAACGGTTCTATATGTCCCAGGCATTTTCCTTCTGTCTTTTAAAGTACTAATGATTGGTAAGTTCTTTGAGGAAGTTGTTTGACAACAGTTATAATCTAACAGCTATAATTTGAAACTAAACCATCTTGTGTCTGAATATTACAGACAATTAGAACATCAACATTCTGAACCAAGAGCAGATCATGCTGTCAATTGTATCTTTAATAACAAGCAGGAAAACTGTAACAACAGAAATATTACTAACTTTAGGTTAAGAAGACTTCTCTGGTAAATGGAAACTGGAAGATTTAGTCAATTTTCTTTCAAACCTATTCACAACATTATATTGAGAAGCAAAATGTCTAACTTTCCATGTGATAAATCTTTACTTTTGTCAGCATTTTCTGCAAATACAAAATACCGGGCATAATCTAAGGAGTAGTTAAGTTTGGTTTTTCCAAAATATTAGTGAAATGCAATTCTGTCTGGAAATATAGGTATAGTTTGTTGCAGTATTTTCAACAGATCACTCAAGGTAGTTCAAGGGTCACTGACGCAACTTTCAAACATGACAGGCACTGAGACTGGATATTAGAATGTGAGAAACAGAGAGAGGTAGAGTCCATGTCAGGTAGTGCTATTTTCAACTGTATTACCGGGAAAGCCAGTGAACTACACAGGTTCTGTTAAGGAACTGAAAGGTTGGACAGCATGCTGGCTCAGTAGTTGGCACAACATCACGGAGCCAAGGTTCGATTCTAGCCTCAGGTGATTGTCTGTGTGGCATTTGCATATTCTCTTTGAATCCGTGTGGATTTCCACTGGGTGCTCAGGTTTCGTGCACTAATGCAACAATGTATAGGTTACGTGGATTGGTCATGCTAAATTGCCCATAGTGTCCATTTCATCTTATCTATGCCCCTTATAATTTTATAAACCTCCATAAAGTCACCCTGCAATCTCCTGCGCACCAGTGAAAATAGTGCCAATCTATCCAGCATCTCCTTATAATTCAAACCCTTCAGTCCTGGCAACATCCTGTAGGGATTCTATGATTCCTAGAGATGTTGGATAGTTTTGTGGAGTTTGTGATAAGGGAAATTCTGGAAGGTGTGGAGGCTAAAAAACACATGAGGAACAAATAATTTAGGCCAACTGAGATTGGACATTGAAACATCCACAGGCAGCATTTGTGCCATGCAGCGGAGCAAGATTACCACTCAGTGAAACCCTCAGGTGTTGTTCCAGCTTGGAAAAGCTAGATATTGGTGAAAAACTGAAGTTGTGAATAAACACTGGAGTGGAGTTGCTGCAGTGGATTTTGGAAGTGGTATACATTGTTACCATTGTATGCTGATAGATGAGCAAGTGGTAGCAGATGGGGTGCTGAACAAGAGTGGGTTTTTGTCTGGATTGTCAAGTAACTTCTGAAAACTAGGTATAATTTTAAAGGATGAAATAAACAAATCTTCAAGATAGTTTGGTTAACTGAGAAAAAGTCCAAACCAACTTTCAGATGAATCATAAATTCGAACAAAGCATTACTCACACTCTGTGATTCTATTAAGTGTAAAAGCTGTTTACTCACATTTTATGCACCTGGGTGGTGATGGTATATACCTGTTATTTTCACGACATTCAATGGTTTTGCTGCCAACCATGGTATAACCTTCAGAACAGGCATAGGTGACCCCCTTCTGATACTTGAAAGGTGGTCTCCATCCTGTTACGATATGACCATTTCTAATCGTTGGGGGAGGATGACATTTAACAACTGGCAAAAACAAACAATGCCTGTGTCACCACTTAATAATTCATTGTGATTATTGTTTTAATTAGAAAAGTTTTGAAAAGTTGCAGCAGACATTCTTTGTGTTGTGAATGCCTTGATGCATAATTAGACCTATTACTGGAATTCTTTGACAACATTACAAGCACGGTGGATGTGAGGGAATGAGCAGATATGTTGTATCTGGATTTTCAGAAGACATTTGACAAGATACTGCACAAACAGCTGCTGTGTACAATAAAAGTGCACGGTATTATGGATAATGTACTGCATGGATAGAAGATTGATTAACTAATAGAAAGCAAAAAGTGGGGATAAATGGGTGTTTTTTTCTGGTTGCCAATCATTGGCTAGTGCTGTGCCTGAGCAACTAGTGCTTGACCATAATTGTTTACAATTTACATAGATGATTTAGCGTTGGACATCATGTGCAGTGTGTCAAAGTTCGCAGATGACACTAAAATGAGTGGTAGAACAGAGTGTGCAGAGAGATATAGATTGGTTAAGTGAGTGGCAAGGATCTGGTAGATGGAATACAATGTTAGTTTATGTGAAATCCTCCATTTTCGTAGGAATAACAGGAAAATTGACTGTTAATTAAATGGTGAAAACTTGTATCACAAAAAGTTGGTTTGCAGGTGCAGCAGGTAACTAAGGCAAATGAAATATAGTCCTTCATTGTGAGAGGGATGAAGTTTAAAAATAGAAACAGCTGTTATGTGACAGCTGTATGTGATGTTGGTGAGGCCACGCCTGGACAACAATGTACAGTATTGGTCTCCTTACTTGAGAAATTGTTCCAATATAGCAGCATTCCATAAACACAACCTTGGCAAAGGCAAATTCAGCAAAACAGATCCCTTCACTTGCGATCTTCTCTAGTCCAGCAGAAAGGAAAAACTGAAAGCGTGAATCTATTTGCAAATACAGAACTCAAACTTTTTGCAGCAATGAGTGTACAGAGAGCCAGCAGAGCAGGATCTACTCAGCCGAGAGTTATTATCGAGTGAATGAAGTCTCAGCTCAAAATACTGCTGATGCCCAACTCCACTACAACTGATGAAAGCCAGTTATGAACCATTAATCCTGCATCTGTAGCATAGCACAACTCAGTGTTGTGGGCAGAGTATCAAATAACTGTACCTTTACATGTTGGAGGATTTTTGTCCCACTTTCCAGTCTCTGTACAAACAAGATCACTTGCACCAATCAATGAGTATTCACCCCGGCAAGAAAATATTGCTACCATTCCAATTTCCCAGTGCTCATTGTTTGGTGGTTTTGGAGTTTCCCCGTTCAGAATAGGTGGAAGATCATCACACGTGCCAGCTGGGGAAAAATGATATTCAGCTATTGCTCTTAACAGACTGTCAAATCAGAAGCTTCAAGGAATAAAATTCATTTTGTTCAGCAACAACATGTAGGCGTACCAAAAGGCAGCACAGACCAAGAGGTATTATCTTTTATTCTTCCCTTCCTTCACATCACTGCACAAAGACACAATCTCCTGATGTCATTCCTGCAGGCTTAAAAATCACACAACAGTAGGTTATAGTCCAACAGGTTTATTTGGAAGTACAAGCTTTCAAAACGCTGCTCCTTCATCAAGTAGTTGTCACCTGATAAAGGAGCAGCACTCCAAAGCTTGCACTTCCAAATAAACCTATTGTACTATAACCCTGGTCTTGTGTGATTTTTAATTTTGTCCACCCCAGTCCAACACTGGCACCTCCACATCATTCCTTCATGGGAAAGACAGATGAAGAGAGTGATAGAAATAAAGATGGAAACAGAGAAATGAGATTATACAAACATAAATCTAGTGAGCCAATGCAGCAAAAGTATAACAGGACTAAAAGACATGTAATAACGTAATGTTTTTAATATAATAAGACGAAGCAAGGTGCTTCACAGAAGTGTTACAAAACAGACTTTAACATGAACAATACAAAAAGATATCAGGGCAAATGGTCAAAAGATTGGCTAAAGGTAGGTTTTAAGGAAACTCTCAATAAAGGAAACACTAGAACATAGTCAGAGAGTTTGAGATGGAAAAGTCCAGGGCTTAAGGTCTTATAACTTAAAGAAACAACCAGCAAGAACGCAGTCATTAAAACTCAAGAGACTCAAGAAGTCAGATTGAGAGCATTGTAGTTATCTTGGAGGATTGTGAAACTAAAGGAGATGGCAGAGACTGGGAGGAGCAAGAACATGGAGAAATCTGAAAAAAAGGATGAGAATTTTAAAATTGAGGCATTTGTTGCTTAAATAGGAGCCAATGTAGGTCAGTAAGCACAGCAGGGTGGAACTACAGATCTTGATCCAAGTTAGTACAGGCAAGAGAATGCTGGGGTGACTTTAAGTCAATGAAATGAAAAGCAAAAAAACCCCAGAATTTCCTCTTCACACTGGAGCCTATTTTCATCCTTCTTTTGTGTGATAAAGAGAGAGTAGCAGCACTAACATTTACCATCCATCTCCCATTTCTGATTTGCCCACCGGTATTTTCAGTAGGACTTAGTCATAAACAGCCAGAGCTTTTGCAGGAATAGGACTCAGTGGCACAAGAGTTTCAAGATAGAAAAAGATAACATTGTTAGCTAGGACACATGGAACTACTATCGGGAAAAGGCAGAAAAATGAAGTGAACATTTCAGAACTTCCAATTCAAATATTTGGTGTGAAGGGATAACAAGGTGTTCTGCATTATATGAACTTACGTTCACATCTGGGGATCTGACCATCCCAGCCGTTAGCAGTACACATTCGGTAGGTTCGACCAACCAACCTATATCTAGTAGTAGAAAAACAAGTCACATAAGAAAATAAAATTTAAATTATCGATAAAAATGAGCTGAAAAATAAATGAGAATCTGCCCATCAGAAAAAAACTTGGTTAGTGTTGATAAGGCCATTAAAGCATCAACAGACAGTTCCTTTACATCAAACCAAAAACACATTTAGTGCTCTTGATGACCGCAGGGCATCACTGAGAATGATGCCCTTTTAAGTATAGTCACTTCTGCAAGTACAAAATATGGCAATCAATTTTCACTCAGCAAGTCCCCACAAAATCAAATGTAATAATGAAAATATGACTTTTTTATGTTGTTGAGGGATAACTAGTGACCAGAGCGACAGAGCTAAACACTGCACTTCATCGAAATAATTGTTGGGACATTTTAACATCCACCCGAGAAGACACACTAGGTCTTCATTAAATGTCTCATTCAAACTGTGACAGCTCTAATGGTCTAATTGGAGCAAGGTCAGTTGATATTTGTACACATGTGGCATAGCAAACAACATACAGCACTGCATTAGCTGAGGTGCTGAGTTAGTGGCTATATTTTTGTGGTGTGCTTCTGCTGAAATTTTTGAAGGAATGATATTGAAAGAATCCACTTTTAATATAAAGAGAACATTTTGAGTAGCCAGCCATCACAACCTTTAGCGTTGAGCCTAGCATTTGCTTTATGGAGATTGATTCTTCGAGGAGGTGACCAAGCATGTGGATGAGGGTAGAGCAGTGGATGTAGTGTACATGGATTTTAGTAAGGCATTTGATAAGGTTCCCCATGGTAGGCTTATGCGGAAAGTCAGGAGGCATGGGATAGAGGGAAATTTGGCCAATTGGATAGAAAACTGGCTAACCGGTCGAAGTCAGAGAGTGGTGGTAGACGGTAAATATTCAGCATGGAGTCCAGTTACAAGTGGAGTTCCGCAGGGATCAGTTCTGGGTCCTCTGCTGTTTGTAATTTTTATTAATGACTTAGATGAGGGAGTCGAAGGGTGGGTCAGTAAATTTGCAGATGGTACAAAGATAGGTGGAGTTGTGGACAGTGAGGAGGGCTGTTGTCGGCTGCAGAGGGACTTAGATATGATGCAGAGCTGGGCTGAGGAGTGGCAGATGGAGTTCAACCCTGCCAAGTGTGAGGTTGTCCATTTTGGAAGAACAAATAAGAATGTGGAATACAGGGTTAATGGTAGGGTTCTTGGTCAGGTGAAGGAACAGAGGGATCTTGGGGTCTATGTACATAGATCTTTGAAGGTTGCCACTCAGGTGGATAGAGTTTGTAAGAAGGCCTATGGAGTATTATCGTTCATTAGCAGAGGGATTGAATTCAAGAGTCGTGAGGTGATGTTGCAGCTGTACAGGACTTTGGTTAGGCCACATTTGGAGTACTGTGTGCAGTTCTGGTCGCCTCACTTTAGGAAAGATGTGGAAGCTTTGGAGAGGGTGCAGAGAAGATTTACCAGGATGTTGCCTGGAATGGAGAGTAGGTCGTACGAGGATAGGTTGAGAGTTCTCGGCCTTTTCTCGTTGGAACGGCGAAGGATGAGGGGTGACTTGATAGAGGTTTATAAGATGATCAGAGGAATAGATAGAGTAGACAGTCAGAAACTTTTTCCCCGGGTACAACAGAGTGTTACAAGGGGACATAAATTTAAGGTGAAGGGTGGAAGGTATAGGGGAAATGTCAGGGGTGGGTTCTTTACCCAGAGAGTGGTGGGGGCATGGAATGCGCTGCCCGAGGGAGTGGTAGAGTCAGATTAATTGGCGACCTTTAAGCGGCATTTGGATAGGTACATGGATGGGTGCTTAATCTAGGATAGAAGTTCGGCACAACATCGTGGGCCGAAGGGCCTGTTCTGTGCTGTATTGTTCTATGTTCTATGTTCTATGATTACAGATTTAAATCTCATCTTTCTGCAATATTTTTAAGGGACATGTGACAGGAGTTTGGACACGCTCAAGAAAATTACAAAATGCCTCAAGATTCCCAATACTCTTTACAAAGCTTCTATTCAGATATCTCATGGATGGATATCACTCAAAAATTGAAAATTAAGTTCCTTTCTGCCTAAATTGTACCATTTCATTCATCAGTTTACCACAGCATTAGAAAATAAACATCCAACTAAATGAACTTCACTTCACTCAGCAATTTGTCACAAGCACTCACCCTTTTTCGCAATAAAAAGTAACTTTACTTCCCAGTGTTGAAGATGTTCCCCTATAATATCCATTCAGAATTTCACCTGGATTACCACAGCTTTGGGCTACATATACAATAAAAATCAGAACAGGTAGTGATGTCACAGGTCACAAAGATCTCAATAGTTTTTCAATGTACTTCAAAGAAATTTCACATTAATTTCAAGATTTACATTTACATTTCTAGAATATTGAGTTCATCTAGCTTTGGGTTTCATTTTTCAAAGTTTGGCAAAAAATACAAAAGATTTACTTCAAATCTGCAATACCAAAGTAAGTTGAACTCTCCAATCTCAGAGGAATTTTAATTATGGTGCACTGTGGCAACAAACAACTTCACTCTGAAAACTGTCGGAGGATGAAGATAGCGGAAATGCTTGCCAAAAGTTTTGAAGTGTTCGTAGATATGGAGAAGCTGGGGATTCTGGGACAGTGCAAAGCTGATGACTTTATTCAAGAAAGAGTATAACAGCATACTTAGTAACCGCAGGCCATTCATTTTAACAGCAGCGGTGGGCAGGGTTTTAGAAAGAATAAAATCACATAAAGGTCTAGCATGCAATTGAGGAGGATTTCAATTAATTAAGGAGTACCTTAAAAATTTTCATATTCTAAACTAATTAACATTTAATAAAGTAGTAGAGAAGGCGGATGAAGATAAAATGATGAATTTTGTTGATATGCATTTTAAACAGGATATTTGATTCAGTACCACATCAAAGATTGATCGACAAAACTGAGATATATACATTAGGAGAGTCAGTGTCAGCTTAAATAAGACATTGGCTTAAAAATAGAAAATGGGTTAGAGCAGAATTATTTTTTAAACTGGAAAATCGTTAACAGTGCCATTGCTCAAGGGTCAATGGTAGAGCTACTAAAAACAAATGAACATAGGAGTAAAATTTCAAATCGGAGAGCAAATGGTAGATAAAAAGGATATGGTAAAATGCTGTTCCATAGGGTCTCTGTTTGGACTGCACTTACTTAGCAAGGAATTGAGGGAACAAGACTTAAATATGGCAATGAAACCAAATTGATGAAATTTGGCAGGAATTGTGAATGCAGAAGGAAGTAGATGGAGTAGCAAAATGGGCAAGATTGAGTCAGAAAAAAGCTTACTATGGAAAAATGTAAGTTAACATGCTTAGAAGAAAGAAAACTGACGCAAATATACTTTATACAGTATGTTAATTGAAGGAAAGGACATTTTAATATACAGATGCAAAGCCACTAAATGTTAAAAAATGTTGTATTTCTGATCTAAACATTTAGAACAGGCAACAGAAGGAGTTAAAGTTCGATTAATGCAAGATTTTTGTTAAGTTGAGGAAGTGATTTGGAATGTAGAAGACTATGATGTGCAACAAGTTTCCTCTGTAGCTTCATCTGTGTGTGCACACAAGAATCCCACATCCTCAGTCTCAATGGACAGAAAGGGACATAATAAAGTAAAACCTGCAATCAAACAGCTCATCTATTTCAAATCTGAAACAAAGTTTTGTACTGGGAAGTAGGACCTATTGTAATAGGGATACTTGTATCAATTCTTTGGAAAAGTATCTTCAACATTTTAATGTCTTTATTGAATTATCCCAGCTGCTTCACAAGACACCAACTCTAATCTGGTGTAACAGCAGGCAGATATGTCCAGAATGCTCAGAAAGAGACATTTAGAGTATGGTTTGAAAAATGCAGGGACGTGCAGTAAGGGAGCATCACCCAGCAGAGGAGATGAGACAATGCTAATCACTGGGGTCCAGATCTTCAGCACTGGGCAAAGCAGACCATCATGTTTCAGAGGCTAATAGTCAATGATTGCTATTATTCTGAACTAGTGCATTCATTGGTTGAGCAGGATAAATCAGCTACCTGAATCCTGTCTTTCTGGCTTACCTTGTGTGCTGACTGTTCTGTTGGACCTGTCTGGCTTTTACCTGAATTTTTAGCACAATCTGCCAGTGTCAAGCGATAAGCAAGAGTAATTAAATGTTTTCATAGACAGAGTAAATTCAACATCACTAGATAAACATAACAAACAGACAGTTATGTGAAATGTGTAGAATGGGCTCTGTGAGACAGGAACAGAATTAGATGCTTGTGTGGAGAACGTGGTGGGGCTACCTATAGTAACATATTGTGTGATAGAATAAAAGCATAGACATGTATTGTATTCTATAGCAAAATAATATAACAAAGTGTAGCCATATATCAAATATTGAAATGGGCTTTATACATACAGCCTTTATGGGATTTAACTGTATTCCTATGAAAGTTCAGTCTAGGCTTGATTGAGGAGACCCTGTCTTATCAGCAATGGTGCACTGTCTGAAATGTGGTTGAATAAAATACATTGTGAAAACCAAAGGATAATTGACAAGGTATTCTGGTAATTATGGGGAGATCATGAGTTGATCCAGAGCTGTCCATAAAGTGATCAAACAGTCACATGACCATTCTGATATGGTGTCATTGTAATCAATGAGTAATGCAATTGGCTTGTAACAGCCAAAGGCAGGCTAAAAGCAAACGTATAAAAAGTGTATGTTTTCCTTTGTTCACTGGACTGCCCAGAGGCTTTCTCCCCACTGGTGTAAAACAATAAAATTCTATAATGCTGAAAGTGGACCTGGAGGTTGTGTGATTCATTTCGCCATTCTGCCCCAACAATTTAGCATTGCGAGCAGGGGACGAGAAGGGTGAACTACCAACGAGCAAAGAGACCAGATTATATAAGTACGCTATTTTGACAGTAACCTGTAATCCCAGCTTATCTGATGTCCAGTCAGGGTCTCATATCTATCCTTCTCAGTACTACAGGGCAGTAGGTAGTGGAGAAGTAAGTGTCACAACTCCAAGATGGTCATGGGCCACTTTGTGTCACATCTTGATGAAAGAAACAAGACAAGGACCTCTTGGATGGATGGGTAAACTGGGATCCACTCCAAGCCATGTCTCAAGTGGGGTGGGGTCCTCTGAGATTTGCCCCCTGACTAATCTATACACCTACAAAAAAAGAAAATGATAAGATGGTCAAAGTATTACCCATTCTTGAACCAAGTCAAATATCCCTGCTCTCCCAAGTGAATGGCAGAGAAGAAATAGATTGGAAAAAGTCATAAAAGGTATTGCCTAGGTTCTTATATTCCAAGCCCACGTAGAACAAAGAAGATGAGCATTGGAATCAGGAAAGGTAAAATTCGAGTTCCAGGAATCTGAGGAGAGGGGACTACCTTGCTTCACCTCACTGGCAAACATAGGAAGGTGATGGACAATTAAAACAGAAATTCTTCAAGAAACGGGCATTTGTCACAGCCAAGATGTACAGAGGGAATTTCCCATTTTGGGACTATATTATATCTGATGTTCTGAAATGTAAATCATTGGATGTAAAACTGTTTATACATCTCACATTCACTATGAGGAATGGATAAGCATGAAGTAAAAAACTGAGACTGGAAATAAGTATAGGAGAAAGAGATAAGTTTTTGTGTTTGATAAAGATAATAAATCTTTTCCATTTTGATGTGAATTCATCAAGTGTCAAAATCACTGAACTAAAAGTTAATCCTTTGTGGTCTGGTTTGTATACATTTTCATTGTCTGTTATATGCAGTCTTGTGTTTGACTTGCCTTGAGCTCAAGATTTGGAAATATTTTCAGTTTAGTTTAAATTTTGAGAGTACATGGCATTATGAAAATGTGGTGTTTGTCTGTTTCAGTTTAGAACATGTAATAAGTTAATGTCCTTTTAAGAAACTATCAGTGATCATGTGAAAAAAAAACTGCAATGAAATGTTTATTTGAAATTGATTTCTCAAAGGTTCTGTAAAAATTTACCTCTTTGTCAATAATTAGTCACATAGAAACAATTGAAGAAAGGAGAATCAAGTCAAATTACATAATTTATTTTCTCTTTCCTTAAAACACTGTACTATCAGTTAGTCTGACCTCAGTGGTGGGAAAGATGCTGGAGTCTATTATAAAGGATGAAATTACGGCACATCTGGATAATAGTAACAGGATAGGACAGAGTCAGCATGGATTTATGAAGGGGAAATCATGCTTGACTAATCTTCTTGAATTTTTTCAGGATGTAACTCGGAAGATGGACGAGGGAGATCCAGTGGATGTAGTGTACCTGGACTTTCAGAAAGCTTTTGATAAAGTCCCAGACAAGAGGTTAGTGAGTAAAATTAGGGCGCACGGTATTGGGGGCAAAGTACTAGATTGGATAGAGAATTGGTTGGCTAATAGGAAACAAAGGGTAGTGATTAACGGCTCCATTTCGGAATGGCAGGCAGTGACCAGTGGGGTACCGCAGGGATCCGTGCTGGGACCGCAGCTTTTTACAATATATGTAAATGATATAGAAGATGGTATCAGCAATAACATTAGCAAATTTGCTGATGATACAAAGCTGGGTGGTAGGGTGAAATGTGATGAGGATGTTAGGAGATTATAGGGTGACCTGGACAAGTTAGGTGAGTGGGCAGATGCATGGCAGATGCAGTTTAATGTGGATAAATGTCTGGTTATCCACTTTGGTGGCAAGAACAGGAAGGCAGATTACTACCTCAATGGTATCAAATTAGGTAAAGGGGCTGTTCAGAGAGATCTGGGTGTTCTTGTCCACCAGTCAATGAAGGCAAGCATGCAGGTACAGCAGGTCGTGAAGAAGGCTAATAGCATGCTGGCCTTCATAACAAGAGGAATTGAGTATAGAAGCAAAGAGGTGCTTCTGCAGCTGTACAGGGCCCTGGTGAGACCACACCTGGAGTACTGTGTACAGTTCTGGTCTCCAAATTTGAGGAAAGACATTCTGGCTATTGAGGGAGTGCAGCGTAGGTTCACGAGGTCAATTCCTGGAATGGCAGGATTGCCTTACACGGAAAGACTGAAGCGACTGGGCTTGTATACCCTTGAGTTTAGAAGAGGGGATCTGATTGAAACGTATAGGATTATGAAAGGATTGGACACTCTGGCAGGAGGAAACATATTTCCGCTGATGGGGGAGTGCCGAACCAGAGGACACAACTTAAAAATACGGGGTAGACCATTTAGGACAGAGATGAGGAGAAACTACTTCACCCAGAGAGTGGTGGCTGTGTGGAATGCTCTGCCCCAGAGGGCAGTGGAGGCCCAGTCTCTGGATTCATTTAAGAAAGAATTGGATAGAGCTCTTAAAGATAGTGGAGTCAAGGGTTATGGAGATAAGGCTGGAACAGGATACTGATTGGGAATGATCAGCCATGATCATATTGAATGGCGGTGCAGGCTCGAAGGGCTGAATGGCCTACTCCTGCATCCATTGTCTATTGTCTATCAGTATTATATATAGTTTCAGGAAAGACTTCTGAATAAATGGTTAACTTCAGAATGTTTATGATTGAATTATCACTTCTGGAATTTTGCTTTCTGGTCAGAGTGAACTTCCCAATATTATTTTAACATACAGGTGAATGTTTAGTTCAGGATGATAAGATTTGCTCATCAAAACTGTTCATTGATATAAACTGGTGTTCCAGAAGAAAAACCAAGGAAAGAAGTGTAATTTTCTTTGAAAAACATTATCCAGTAATATGTACTAAAATCTGGGAAAACCAATGTCAAAAAAGCTTAGTAGAAAACAAAATGAGAATAATGTTTATTCATGTAATTTGCATTCAAATTTACATGAGAGCACTAAACTGATAGCTTTCTTTTGGTGATGTTTTTAAGAGAATTGAATTTGACAATCAAGCCACTACCTGTGGCATAGGGATCATACATTAGAGGTAAGTCAAATCTCATAGAACTTTGATAAGATCATTTGGGGATCAAAGTGGGGAAATGAAGACCCAGTAATGAATTGGCCAAAGGGATAAATGAGAATATGGAAAGGTTCAGAGAAATTATAAAAGGCCTCATGACCCAGGGGATCAGGCTGCGTTGAGATGGAAATCCATGCTAAAACAGTCAAGGATCTGATTGATAGGGAACGAGATGATGTTGAAAAGGTTCAATAAGACACGCACATGGGCTATGGATGGTAGATCATGACAAGATAAAAACTTCAACCTGATCCAAAGTGGAGAGATACCTGACTGGATTAAAAGCACACAGTTAGCACAACTAATCAAGTCTAAGGGGACACTGGATGAGGAACATGTTATATGGGATCTCCCTTGTAGGGAGAAAGGGAAAGAAGATTGTCACCACATGCTGACACCCAGTGATTCAAGGAGACCTGCCCGAAAAATCATCTATGCTTTTAAAAATTTCAATCAATCAAGATATGGTTTGGAAACGGGTGATGGAGGTGGGTGGGATGGGAAATTATACAAATACAGGAGCTCACAGTGCCCTATTACTGCTTTACACTTCACCCTCCAGCTACTATAGGTCAGGCACAGATAATGCTATTTCAACAATTAGAATTGGAATTGCTCAAGATGTCCAATATGTTCCACAAACACTTCATGGACTAGCGAGGAAATAGAAACAATCCCTAATCCACACTTAGACAAAGAATAGGTCAGACAGTCAAGTTCTACAACAAGTTGCAAAAGAAATTACACATTTTTGAAAAGGATACAGAACAGTAAATACAAGAACAAAGATGGTTAAAAAAAGGAAGGGGTATGGAATTGGGGAACAAACTTAAAAGTACACTCCGACAGTACAATAATATCATATTAAGTGGTAGAAGTACAACTACTATTGGCTCTTTCATGGGGAATAATGGCCTGTGGGCAATATAGCAATAAGTTCAGTTAAAGGGCCTTTTTTCCTCGCTGACTCTTAATGAAACTGGAGTGGGGAAGATGTTATTCGGACTCCCCATAGCTGAGGCAGCATAAAGTGGCTGAAAATTGTTCTCAGTCGATTAAATATGGTTGGGGAAGATTTTTAGCTGAAGCTTGCAGTCTGCTGTTTTACATCAAACAATAAGCGAGAGTAATAAGATGCATTCATACAGGGAGTAAATCCAAAGTCATTAGATAATGATAACACAGAAGGAATCCTATGAAAAGTATACAATGGGGTCTGTTACACAGAAACAGATTTAGATGCTTAGGTACATACTGGATGACATAATAAAAGCATAACTGTGTATTGTATTATGTGACAAAGTAATATAACAAAGTCACCTATCAAACATCAAAATGGGGTTTAAACAGATTGCCATTATGGTTTTATCTATATTCCTATGGAAGTTCAGTCTGAGACAGATTAACGAGACTCCCCTCCCTTTATCAGGATGGGAATACTGTCTGGAATGTGGTTCAATAAGATATATTGTGAAGACCCAAGGATAATTGATAAGGAGGTTGGTCACCAGCATGAGATCATGAGTCGGCCCAGAACTGTCCATGAATTGATCATGCACCCACATGACTGATCTGATTTGGTCTGTATTTAATCAATTAAATAAAAGATTGGTGTGTAACTGCCAATGGCAGGATGAAAGCAAATGTATAGAAAGTGTATATTTTTATTTGTTGAGTGGACTGCCCAGAGGCTTTCTCCCCACTGGGGTAAAACAATAAACTCTGTGATTTTGGAAGTGGACCTGGGTGTCAAGTGATTCATTTAGCCATTCTACCCCAACAAGCCATGATCTTATTGAATGGTGGAGCAGGCTCGAAGGGCTGAGTGCAGTATTTTGTTCTTTGGTCATATGTTCTTTGCTCCAAATACTAGATGAAGAAATAATTTAGGCTCAGCAGTATCACCACTTATCTATCCAGTACTTATCTGCCCTATCTTTTTTTAAATCCATTTGTGGGATGTGGATGTTACTGGCTGACCAGCATTTATTACACATCTCTGATTGCCCTTGAGAGGGTGATGATGAGCTGCTTTTTTGAACAGCCGCAGTCCACCTGCTATAAGGTGACTCACAATGCCATTAGGTAAGGACTTCCAGGATTTTGACCCAGCGACACTGAAGGGATGGCAATATATTTGTAAGTCAGGATGGTGAGTGGCTTGAAGGGGAACTTGAAGGCGGTAGTGTTCCCATGTATCTGCTGCACTTGTCCTTCCAGATGGAAGTGGTCATAGGTTTGGAAGGTGTTGTCTGAGGACCTTTGGTGAATTTCTGCAGATAGTACATACTGCTGCTACTGAGAGTTGGTGGTGGAGGGAGAGGATATTTGTGGAACATAGTGCTAATCAAGCTGCTTTGTCCTGGATGGTGTCAAGCTTTTTGAGTGTTGTTACAGCTGCACCCATCAAGGCAAGTGGACAGTATTCCATTACACTCCTGACTTGTGCCTTATAAATGATGAATAGGCTTTGGGGAGTTTGAAGTTGGGTTACTTGTCACGGCATTCCTAGCCTGTGACCTGTTCTTGTAGACACTGTGATTACGTAGGGAGTCCAGTTGAGTTTCTGCTCAAAGGTAACTTCCATGATGTTGGTAGTGAGGGAGACAGTGATGGTAATACTACTGGATGTTATGGGGAGGTTGTTAGATGATCTCTTATTAGGGATGGTCATAGCCTGGCATTTCTGTGGCACAAATGTTTCTTTTGCCACATGTCAGCCCAAGCCTGGATATTGTCCAGATTTTGTTGCATTTGAACGTGGACTGCTTCAGCATCTAAGGAATCACAAATAGTGCTGAACATTGTGCAATCATCTGTAAACATCTCCACTCCTGACATCGTCTCTCCTGACAAAAATGATTACAACATCAGGACACTGGACTGCTGCTTGAATCCATTGACTGTGGACCAGAAAGAGTAATGCTAGTAAACAATAAGGGTCTGTTGAGAAAACATGTTGTTACTTACGTTCACAAAGTATCAGTAGTGGTGACCAAGTTGAATTGTCTTTACACTGAATAGATCGCGAAGGTCCTTTACCAATATAACCGGGATTACATTTGTAAACAACTCTGTCACCCACTTGTATTGAGGTCTGAGCGGTACGATGAAACCACACACCATTTTCTAACTTGGGAGGGTTTATACAGTCACCTTTAAATAAAACAGATCTTTGTAAGTTCATAGTAATGGTTTTCATACTTATATTATAAGATTTGATATATATTAGTAGCAGATCCCGTGTAGAATTAGCCATGATGAATCTGAGAATATGCTGGTTTATAATTTGAAGGCTGGTGAGTGTGAAAGATGGTACAGAAATGTTAAGCACCTTTCTTTTATAAACATGAAAATGATATTTTGTAATTGGATTGGAATTATAATGTATAATATAGAAGCAGTGTATCAAGTTCAGAAGAAAGAAGAATGCTTCATAGGAGTAGTTTTTGGACACTGATTTACAAAGAATCATAGGAACGTACAACACAGAAGGAGACCCCACAGGTTGCATCTTGCTGGCTCTTTGGAAGATCAAAATGGTTAATCCCACACCTTGGTTTTTAGTTTTAACGATTAAGTTCCTCACTGTCAAGTTGCTAACCAATCCACTTTTAAAATATTTATGGAATCAGACACAACTACTTTTCAAGTAGAGGGTTCCAGTTCTTGACAACTCTGTGAAGAAAGATTATCCTCATCTTTTCTTTGAGATTTTTTCCAAACAATTCTGAATTTACGACTTACACTCATTGTACAAAGGAATTTATTTTTAATTCATTCTATCCAAACCTCTCATCCTCTTGGAAATTTCTATCAAAAGTGTTTGCAGGATCTTGCTGTGTTTCCTATATTACTACTGCCCACACCATCACAAAAGCCTAATTCCCATCCATGGATTCCATTTACACTTCCCGTTGCCACGGAAAGGCTGCCAACATTATCAAAGGCCCCTCCCATCCCAGTAATACTCTCTTCCAACTTCTTCTGTCAAGCAGAAGATACAGAAGCTTGAACACATGCACCAACTGGTTCAAGAACAACTCCTTCCCTGTTGTTGTCTGACTGCTGAACGAACCTCTCTAATTTCAATCTAATATTGACTTTGATTTTGTGCACCTCCTGGGCAGCCATAACCTTGTATGCCTCCCTTTGTCTAAGCACCCCATGAGCTGTATGTCCTTGTTTACTATGATCTGCTTGTACTGCTCACAAAACAAAACTTTTCACTGTACTTAGGTACATATGACTACAATCAATGAAATCAAATATTTAGTGACTATTTTAATAGAGCTTTCATTCACCACAAAATGCTTTGAATTGCCGGTGATTATTGAAAGATGACATTTGGAGGTGAGTTTCCTTTCTTTTATAAATGTGGACATCTAATGTCAAAATTCATACAACACCAGGTTACAGTCCGACAGGTTTATTTGAAAGTACAACTTTTAGGAGCACTGCTCCTTCACAAAGTAGCTAGTGGAGCAGGATCATAGGACACAGAATTTATCGTAAAAGATCAATGTATCATACAACTGATGCGATGTATTGAACAAACCTCGATTGCTGTTAAGTTTTTAATTACTTAGAATGGGGACGTGACACTTTGATCTTTTCTGTGTCCAATGATCCTGCCCCACTAACTACCAGATGAAGTAGCAGTGCTCCGAAAGTTTGTACTTTAAACCTGTTGGCCTATAACCTGGTGTTGTGTAAATTTAACTTTGTCCACCTCAATCCAACTCTGGCACCTCCACATCATCAGGATTAGAATTGTAATGGAAAATGTACAAACGGTTCATCAAGTTCAGAAGAAAGAAAAATTGCAAATATATATTTTTAAAATAAGCTATAGAGATACACAACACACAGCCGTATCTTAACCATCCTATTTTGCAATTCAAAATGGTGTCACATCAAGTAACCAGAGCTGGAGCCCTCAAATGAGCAACTAGTTGACAGGAATGAGAAACCAGAAGATATAGAACAAAAATGCATGCAGCAGCAGTAAGAACCATTTGGCAGACTCTAAAACCAAACTCTTCCTCCTACATGATGCATACATACTTTTTGTCATCATTCCTTCCTGTATCCATGCTTGATACTAGAATTAATCACCTTCCTTAACATTTGCACTGACATCTTACTGATCTGTCAACCATACAAATTTGCTTCATATTTGTTTAACTTCTGCAGCCACACCAGTTATAATGCCCAGACCCAACAAATTTCTAAAAATTCACAACATGTTTCTGTAAACTTAGTGTAGGTTCCTATGGTATTTTCCTTCTCTAAATTGCAGTATCTAGTGCTGCATTATTTTATATTCTGGCTCTTCTTGGTGCAATCCTGGTGGCTAAAGCCTGTTTAGTAGCCGACTGGTGAGTGACTCAGTTTCTGTGATTGACATGGTTCCCAAGTTTTAAACATACAGCTAAGAATGGTGGAGCTAAAATATTTCCACATCCATGCCAAATGTGAAATCAACTGAAAAGTGCAGCACAATATTGCAAATGTGCTGCTATCAGAAGAGGCAATGATTCTTTCATTATTATATCCAATGATTTGGATTGCTCTAAGGTATAGCGTTAATAGCCCTACCTCTAAATCAAAAGCTCTAGATTCAAGTTCTACCTGCCCTGGATGTATGTCTGACAATTATTTTATTCTACGATTCAGGGGTGAAAATACTCCATTTTCTTAGTTACAATTAAAACAGAAAATGCTGGAAAAACTCAGCAGATGTGGCAGCATCTGTTGACAGACAAATAGAGTTAAGATTTCAACATTTCATTTTAAGATCATCATTCTTCCTTCTGCAAAAAGGTGTACCACAGATAGAGATATTGAAAAAAAAAAGATTAGGGAGATTTAGCACTTTAATTCGATCATAGCTGATCACTCTTTTCCTGCTTTATCCCCATACCTTTTGATCCCTTTAGTCTTAAGAACTATATCTAATGTCTTCCTGAAAATATTCAATGTCGTGGCCTCAAAACTTTCTGTGGCAGAGAATTCCAAAGTCAAGAGTGTGGTGCTGGAAAAGCACAGCAGGTCAGGTAGTATCTGAGGAGCAGGAGAATCGACATTTCAGGCATAAGCCCTTCATCAGAAATCCTGACCTGCTGTGCTTTTTCAGCACCACACTCTCAACCCTGATCTCCAGCATCTGAAGTCCTCACTTTCTCCAAGAGAATTCCAAAGGCTCACTACCCTCTGGGTGAAGAAATTTCACCACATCTTAGAACCTAATGTCATAGCCTGTATCCTCAGACTGTGACTCCTTGTTCTGGACTTTCTGGTCATCAGGAAATTCTTTCTGCATTTAGAGACCTTGGTAATATTGTGTACTCATAAGTGGGTTGTAGAATTGCTTATATTAGGTCTCAAATAATAAAGGCTGAATGGACACAATGTGGGAGGTGACAGGAAATCATAAGTTTAGGGTGGCCAGGAAATGGGAAATAGAATAAGCTGCAGGTTGCAGAATGGGCAAGTGGTTGAAAAAGTTCAGGTGAGTGCATTCATTAAGGGAATTTTCTTGACAATTACCAAAGAAAGTCTGTGCATATTTACCTGAAATAAATATACGTCACAAGTTGGTGACAGAATCAAGATTTTTATTAGATTTCTTCCAGCAGTAAGGGAAATTTATGTCAAACACTTTAAATACATAATGCACAGTATATATTTCAAAACATAATAAAGGCTTTCCTATCTAATAGGCAAACCTTCCAACAAAAATCCCCAACCCTGCCATTCCTGCACACATCACAAGGACATCCCCACCACAACCTTAGCCAGAGTTAACTTATGACCACAGTCAGAGTGGTGACAATAACTTTCTTAAGGTAACTTCACAGGAGTAATGAATGAAATTTTGACACTGAGCCACACAAAGAGATTTCCTTTTTTAAGATGAAGGTGGATAATGAGAAAGTTGGAAAAGTGCAACAGGAATGAAAAGGATCAGAACCTCTAAATTGAGAAAATAATTCCTAATTTTCCCTTTTTGCTTTAAATGGTGACCTCAGAATTTTGTGATTGAGCAGTGACTAACTTGTCTATTTATTTGCACCTCATGAAACTCCCAACATCCCTAATTTCTACGTCACTTCCAATTCTCTTCTCTTTTCCTGAGAAACTTGGCTTGTACATCAGAGTAGGTACCTGTCAGTAGCAGTTTGCTGACTGCTTAACCCAGATTTCATTTAATCTGTCTTTATCGCAATCTCTTTGCATTCGCCCTTATCACTTTCCAAACCTGTGGTCTCCAACATCCAGAAGGACAAGAGCAGAAGGTTGGTGTACCACCATCTTCATGTTTCCCTCCAAGCCACACACATCCTGAATTGGAGCTATATAATCTCATTGTGTGCAGATCCTAAACCTTCCTTTCTAATAACACTCTGAGTATATACCTACACCAGATGGACTGCAACAGTTCAAAAAAAAGCTCACCACTATATTCTCAAGGGCCATTAAAAATGGGTAACAGATACTCGCCTTGCCAGTGATGCTCACCTTCCATTAAATAATAAAATAAAACTTGCTAGTGTTTACCATGTTTCTACGTGTCTTCAGTAATTTCTGTCCTTTAATGGCATTACTAGACAGGAAAAACAGATCTTTATGGAATAGCCCACAGTATCAGTACTTAGGCCACGCTGTGTGGGTCAATCTTTTCAGTCACTTGTGGTTCTTTTTTTGTCAGTCTTCAGATCCTGGGAAGAGGCTCCTCATTCAAGGTTTGTTCTTCATGTGTGAGCACAAACCATGAGCTTTAGTGTGATGTTTGTTAGCTGACAGCCTGTAGCCAGCCCTATTCTGGCTTCACAGGCAACATCTTCGAGTTCACTTCAACATTAGGGTCATTAGATAATGACCAAGAACTGAATTTTAGTTTCACTAGACAATGGATACTTAGACTTCATAAGAACATATAAACACTCATATGCTCAGATTCACACGCACACATATTCAGTCATATACATATATTTCTATACTTCATTTGCCACTCATACAAAAATAGCATCACACAGACTCACACTGGCAAGAAGTCTGTCACTCATATCCACATTGTCTTCTAATGGAAGAAGCTCAGATTCTTTGTTCAATTCTTGTAAAGGACAGCTTTCGTGTCTCTCTTTCTCTGACCTTATCTTCCTCTTTGCACTGACCAAATGATGCCCCAAAAACTGCTTTTAAAGACTTGAATCCCCTTAACAGCTTGGCAGCAGGTGTGCAGTCCTTTTACTTTCTTATTTAACACACTGGTTCAAGCAAAACACACAGTTACATTATAGATTCCTCAGAGTGTTCAATATCCCTAGGGATTTATACACTTAATTTACTGGATTTTATGACCTATTTTACAAACAAGTGAGTGGTCCAGTAGAGAAAGATATCCATCACAACAAGTCTTTCCTCTCGGCCATGAGATAGAGGAAAGGGGAGGAATCCATCTGCAGTCACTAAGCAGTTAAAATATTCTTGACATTGAATGGTGCATGCATTGTAATAGTCTTAGATAAAGGGCACAATTCTGATCAGAAATATAATTGTATTTGACATATTTCAATTAATATTTTATATCAATATTTACAATTGAAACAGTCGTCATTAAAATATTGAAATGGATCTCAGCACAACCAACCCAAACTTCTCTCTGCTCAAAATAAGTCCCACTTACCTCTTTACTTACTACTTCCCATGAAATAGGTTCTCAGAATTTTACACAGTTCCTTTCACTTGGAATTCACCATCCTGGCTCTACCACAACCTCTTTACCATTCAGTACCACAAATTGCTCAACAGCCACTTCTCCATCCCAGGTCAGATCATGTATGCTGGCCATGTCCTAATATATCTCCTGGGCTATTTCCTTTCTATATAAAACCTATGGCTGTTCCTCCTCTCTCAGTATTAGTCCTAGGACCAGAATCAGCTGCTTCTAGATTTCTTTACAGCTTTGCTCCAGAGACAAGTAAAGGAAGGCTGTCCCCAATGTCAAAGCAGCATTTTACTGAGCTTGGAATCAAGGAGCCCTCATTAATTTGATGTCAGTGCACATGAGGGAAAACTCTCCAGTCACTGGTGTCATACCTAATAAAAACATTGTGCTGGCTAGAGGGCAATTATCTCAGTCCTAAGACATTGGTAGAGATCTACTTATTTTTAGTTGTTTTATAAAGGACTTACTTTCCATCTTTAGATTAGACATGGGCTGTCTTGACTATGTTTACTGTAATCTTTAAGCTTACACACCAAGAAATATCCCACTATTAATCAGCTATAATTAAAATCGATATTGAATGCAAAGTCTGAGAATCACGCAATGTTAATAGTTCAAACAAGTGAGGTTTTATATTATTTAAGACTGTAAGTCTAGGTATTGCATGGGTAATGGGGTGTAACTATCAGCCTTCACCATCATCACTCCTCTGTAGCTGACAGCAACATCTGCTGTCTACATTGTTAAGGTGAGAAATATAGAAGCTGGTCTAAATAACTCTATGCTTTTCCATTAGGTGCACGATCGAAGAGGCCACAGTGTGCAATCATGCAAAAACCGTTCAGCTGATTAAAAACTTCATTTGTTCTTATTACAAAAATTGTTAAAAGTTACGCCTCATTGAATGAGCTGTGACTGGACTTTATTAGCAAGTTCGTAGTTACAGCTGAGGGACTTCACTAACTGTTAAAATCTAAGAACTCAGATACGATTGAATTGCTTTCTTTAGTTTTTCAAAGAGCTTCCTAGAATTTGTTTTAACTGAAATGAGTGCTTCACTCCATATCCTCTTGAATCAAGTTGACTTTTCTTGTCCCTCTTATATACAGACTTCAGCTTTAATGTTAAAACATACAGTAGCAAAATATGGCAATTCTCATGTCATGCTGTTGTTTATCATTTTACACAACTTCGTTTTCTCATGTACTGTAATTGTCCAGATTAGAAACAACTTCAACTTCCTATGGTTCTGTGTTTCTGGTCATATGAGGTCAATATACATCCTCTGCTAAGTATTACCAACAAGATACATTTCATTACATTTTTCAAAACAACGGTATTTTGAAGAGGCTACATCATTTTCTTGATTTTTGTGATTTTACTCATTAAAATGAATTTAAGTGGTCTGTCAACTCACGACAAAGATGCACTTTAATTTCTTCAGATCAAATGCACTAGTTGAGCATGTCTATCTGTTTCCTGTGTGCGTATGGTACAAGCTGGGTTTTTTTGCACAAGACACAATCTGCTCTTTTTCAGACAGGTTGTGCGGTAGAAGTACTTCCTCATTGAGTCTAGACATTTTAGTATTGGTGATTTAGAGATTATTTTATTTCAACTACTTTGCATGGTGACAATCCTCTTTAAAATCAATTTACTCTTTCAGTATTTGGCATATTAGACAAGTGTCACTTATAACTTCACACAACTTAGGTGAAAGTGGAACAAATCTCTATGTAATACATTTTTGTAGAAACAGAACCCAAAATGTTATGTACATTTCTTATCTCCTTTTGAAGTTTTATATTTTCTGCACACGTCTTGCCATTTTATCAGAACTATTTGCATGGTCATGAGGACAACAAAACAGCTAATCTCCTCACTTGATCCAATGCAAGGAATATTAAATTTCTACAATGATGTTTCTCCTTGTACATATTTTAGTACCAATTCTGTTATGCAGCTGACTCCTATGAAGTGACACAATGAAGAAGAACTTTGGCCAGAAACAATTGTTTAAAACAATTGCACAAATAGAGCCAAGCCAGAATCTGTGGAGAATGACAGACTTCAAAACATGCAGGAAATATGGAACTACTCTTGGACTCAACACTGTGTATATCTTATTACTGAAAGGGATTAATGGCCTCAATATTAACCACCACCATGACAGGCAGGAGAGGAGCTAAAAATGACTAACTGGGGAACACATCTCCAAATTATTGCATACTCTCTTCTTGTTGTTTATACAATAGAGTTTGTGGAATCTAGATATGGTGCTATGGAGGTGCATGGCAATTCATTAGTATTAAAATTAGACTCCCATGGTGATAGGAGCCCTATCCAAACCTTACAGTCACTGTACAGGTTTTCCACACCCCTGGGAGGGAGGCAAGAGCTGGTAAATCCAATGTGCAAGTACATTTTACATTTTATAACTCTCCTCTTCAGCTAATATGAGGGATGATGCTCCCTCCATCCCCTCAAGGGATCCTTCAGCCTTCCCTTTTGCCAAATGTGACCAATCCCACAATCCCTCCAAACCCTGATGAATTCTCTCTGCACAGTTGATCACACATATCAAGCAATCTCCTCCCAACCCAACTCACTACACTCCTAACTCTAAATGCTGGCTTTTTGATTGGTAACGATTGTCTCATGATGAGCTTTCCTCTCACAGACTTTCCCAAATGACAGACATTCCGGCTGAGAATTTTGCCAGTTGCCCAGGCAGGATACAATAAAAGGTACTGTTCCATGTCCCCAATCTGACTTTTTCCAGATTTCTAAGCAACGTCTTCTTTCCATCAATATCAAAGTCAATGAATTAAACACAAGTTCACTGATTATTTAATCATGGCCTAGGACCTTTGAATACCTACTTTTTACACCTGTTGTCTTCCCACAAGACAGTTAAAATATTTACATTATTTCCTATATCTTGAATGGAATGAAAGGTATTGTTGTGTTTCAGAATATGGGCATCAATTGGGATGTAAAAACAGTGTTTATCATTAGATAAAAGGCTATTTTTAAATCCAACTGCTAGTTGCCAGAACTCCACAGAAATGGCCATCTTTTGAACTATATGCAAACTATATAACAATTTGACATATCTTCAAGCATAGGAGAATTCAGAGTCAAAATGGAGAATTCAAATTGGGAGATTTGTAATCAGTTGTCAACAAGATCACACATTCTAATAATAAATACCACCATCAGGCCAACAAGGTTTCAGGTGGATCATCTGATGGGTTAAACACATCATCTAAAGAGGCCAATATTTTAAGAACATTCTTAATTATTTAACTATTGTCCAAGCAAACCTACAGTCTGTAAACCATCTTAGGTATTTGACAACAACCTTCAGGATTGGTCAAGAGCCAAGAATCATCAAAAATATCCACATGTAAAAGGAGAAAAATATAACACAATAAGTGTCTTGTAGTATAAAAACAGATCACAAAATACAAAATACTTGTGAGTGTTGTTGAACAGAGGGACCTGGGGTTCAGGCTCATAGTTCCTTAAAAGTGGAGTCGCAGGTAGACAGGGTGGTGAAAAAAGCATTGAGTATAGGAGTTGGGATGTCATGTTGACCTGTACAAGACATCGGTGAGGCCAGTTTTAGAATACTGCTATAATTCTGGTTTTCCTGCTATAGGAAGGATGTTATTAAACTAGAAAGGGTACAGAAAAAAACTACAAAGGATGTTGACAGGACTGAAGGGCTTGAGTGTGTTCAGGAGAGGTTCACGAGAATGGTTCCAGGAATGATAAGCTTAACATGAGGAATATTTGCGGACTCTGACTTTATACTCGATGGAGTTTAGAAAAATGAGGGGCAATCTAACTGAAACATATAGAATACTGAATGGCCTGGACAGAGTAGATGTTGGGAACATGTTTCCCTTGATAGGACAGACTAGGACCAGCCTTAGAGTAAAGGGAAGTCCTTTTAGAACAGAGATAAGGAGAAGCTTCTTCGGCCAGAGAGTAGTGAATCTGTGGAATTCATTGCCATAGAAGACTGTGGAGGTCAGGTCATTGAGTATATTTAAGAATGAGATAGATAGATTATTGAGTATCAAGGGGATCAAGGGTTATGGGGAGAAAGCAGGAGAATCAGGTTGAAAAATTTATCAGCCATGATTGAATGGCAGAGCAGATTCGGTGGGTTGAATGGCCTAATTTCTGCTCCGATGTCTTATTTCTGCTCCTGCATCATGTGGTTTTATGGTCAAAGCATCTTGTAGATGGCATACTGCTGTGATGGTGTGTCTGTGATGCAAGGAGTAAATCTAAAAATTAGTGGAAGATGTCAAGCTTATTGAGTGTTGTTGGAGCTGCTCTCCTTCAGGCTCATAGAGACTATTCCATCACACTCCTAATTTGTGCCTTGTCGATGGAGAACAGGCTTTGGGAGGAGAAGAGGTAAATTATTTGCAACAAATTTCCTAACCCTTGAACTTCTCTTGTAGCCACAGCCTTTATAGAGCTAGTTTTGTTCAGCTTCTAGGCAATGGAAGATACAACAGTGGAATGACCATTGAACATCAAGGACTGATGGTTCAGTTCTCTCTTCTTGGACCTGGTCATTGCTTGGCACTTCCGTGGTGCGAATGGTACTTTCCACATATTTAGCCCAAACCTGGACAATGTCTAGCACCTGCTGCATTTGGGCATAGGTTCAGCATCTGAGGAGTGGCAAATGTTGTTGAGCATTGAGCAATCATCAGCAAAAATCTGATTCTGGCCTAATGATGGTGGGAAATTCAATGATGAAGCAACTGAAGGTGGTTAGGCCGAGGACACTATTCTGACAAACTGCTGCAGAGATGGCCTGGGGCGGAGATGGTTGATGTTGAACAACCAACATCAATGCCCTTTGAGATAGGTATAGTTCAGACCAGTGAAGGGATTCGCCCCATTGATTTATATTGAATCCAGTTTTGTCAAGATTCCTTAGTGTTTTACTTGATCAATGATGCCTCGATGTCAAGGGTAGTCACTTCCAATTAGCACTTCGAGTTGGGTTCTTTTGTTTATGCTTAGACCAAGGGTGTAATGAGGTCAGGAGCTAAATGGCACTGGCAAAATCTAGATTAAGCATAAACAAACATTATTGTTTTGCAAGTGCTGCCTGACAGCACAGCTGACGATCCCCTATATTACTTTGCTGATGATTAAGAGTACAGCAATAAGCCAGGATTTGACAAGGTTGAATTTATCTTGCTTTTAGTAGAACTTTCCACATTTTTGGGTTGGTGCCAGTGTTGAAGTGGTCACTTAGCTGGGGACATGGTTAGTTCTGAAGTTTGTTTTCAGTATTACTGCTGGAATGCTGTCCTGACCAGCAGCTTTTGCATTATCCAGTATTTTCAGCAGTTTCTTAATAACGTGAGGGAATGGAATTCATTGAAGACTGGTATCTGTAATCCATCTCAGGGGGAGACTGAGATGGACCAACTACTTTGTACTTCTGCCTGAAGATGGTTATAAATATGTTAGTTTTGCCTTTTGCACTGATGATGATCCACTGAGATCCTCAGCATTGAGAATTGGGATGTTAGATGACTGATTAGCCACCACCTTTCACGATTCAGCTGTTATAGTCTTTGGTACTTTAGACCACCATGGTAAATATAGAAATACAAACTCAAGAAGTGATTTAAAAAATGAAGTTTGCCATCATGGGACAAGCACAGATCAGATTCCAAGTACTGAATTCGGCTTGATCCTAAACCTAACCCTAATCCTAACCCATCCAATAGATTAACTCCAGTGAGCTAACTTATCTATGCACCTTATGGGTTACCCCCTCTAAACTAGATGAAGCCGTCCATTTTTAAACTTGGCACATGATGTTGCAATTAGCTTTGGACCCATTAGGTTAATCCCATGATATTAGGCCTGACCTTATGTTGTTGTTTTCTTTTGCTCTTTAATAGCTCCTGATTTGCTGATCTAATGATTCTTGTAATACTCTGATATAATTTCATGTGGTTTTGAGCTCAGCGTTTAGTTGGTTCTCATTCCCCTCCCACTTCTCAATCAACTTTGATGATCTCAGTGGCACTTGTAATCCATTTCCTCTCTAGGCAGCTACTATACTTTTCCTGCAGTTTCACCTCCATATTTAGGAGTTCACCTACTCATATCATACTCTTTGATTTAAGGTGTTGGCCATTTATGTCTGAAATGAGAAGAAATTTCTTCACCCCAAATTGTGAACCTTTAAAAGTCTTTAGCCCAGGCAACTGTGGATGTATTGAGTATGAGTTGCCTATATCCAAGTCACATCCATCATATTTTTATATACAATAGGATCCTTTAGGGGAATGGGCATATGGCTGTCCTATTTCCTGTGAAGGTTTGCTTGATAAATGAACAACATTCTGTAACAGCTGTATAAACACAAAGAAATACAGACGCTGAAAATTTTAAATACAAACAGAAAGTGCTGGAGAAACTCACAGGTCTTGTTGCATCTGTCACGAGAAAAGAAAGAGTTAAAGTTTTGAGTCCAGTTACCCTTTACTCTCTCTGATTTTCTTTCCACAGTTGACAGTGTAACATACTCATACTGGCCATGCCTAACATTTGAATTTTTGATTCTGGAAAGGAGATTCACAAGATTTTGGACTACCAGAGCAAACAGAATTATTTTTGGAATATCTGAAATGATCATTCCAAAATCACCATATTTTCATGTACATCAGGTATGGCCACTGAAGAAAAGGTAAGTGCTTGAAAAATCAGCTAACACAGGAACCTGAAAGTTAATGCTGTATTACTTCCACTTTCTTATAATAGAATTTGATGTGTATTTTGATTTTTAAAAACTCATTATTACTCATAATGCTATTAGTGGTTGAACAAATGTTTGAATTGTGGTGATTTGTTTTTCATTCATGGACACTGCTGAGCAGACGGATTGCCTTGAGAAGGCAGAGGTGAGCTGTCTTCTTGAATTGTTACAGTCCTTGAGCTATTGACCAAGCAACAGTGAAGGAATGGTGATATAAAATCTAAAATTCGAATCGGGTGTGCTGTGGAAAGAAACGTGCAGGAAAATTCTGCTGCCTTTGTCATGCTATTGTACCAAAAGACCATAAAAACATAGGAGCAGAGGCAGGCCATTCTGCCCATTCATTCTGCAGTGATATTCAATGAGATCATATCTGATCTAGTAAACCTCAACTCCCTTTTCCTGCTTTATCTTCATAACCCTAGATTCCCTTATTAATTAAACATCTGTCTATCTCAGCCTTGGCTATACCTAATGAGGAGAAAGTGAGGACTGCAGATGCTGGAGATCAGAGCTGAAAAATGTGTTGCTGAAAAAGCGCAGCAGGTCAGGCAGCATCCAAGGAGCTGGAGAATCGATGTTTCAGGCATGATTCCTGAAGAAGGGCTTATGCCCGAAACGTCGATTCTCCTACCTCCTTGGATGCTGCCTGACCTGCTGCGCTTTTCCAGCAACACATTTTTCAGCTCTATACATAATGACCCAGCCTGGGCAGCCTTCTGTGGTAAAGAATTCCGCAGAATGATTAACCTCTGAGAAAAAAAATCTTCACCTTTGCTTTAAATGAATGACCCCTTCTCTAAGATTTTGCCCTCTGGTCCTAGACTCTCCCATTGATGGAAACAACCTTTCCGTATCTACTCTATCAACTCCCCCGGAATCCTTTATGTTTTCATGAGGTTACCCCCTCATTCTTCTAAATAATGAGTGTAAATCCAAGCTCCTCAACCTCTCCTCATAAGAAAATCCCCCCATGACCAGAATCAGTTAATGGACTTTCTCTGGACTGTCTCCCAAGTCAATGCATCTTTCCTTAGATAAGAAGGCTGAAACTATTTGCAGTGCTCCAGCTGTGGTCTGACAATTGCCTTGCTTAGTTTTGGCAAGATCTCTCTACTATAATACTGTGTTCCCTTTGAAATGTAGTCCATTTGCCTTCCCTGTTACCTACTGAAATTGGATGCTGTTTTTTTTTGTGTGATTTATGCTTGAGCACTCCCAAATCCCCTTCTGCTGCAGCTTTCTGCAGCCTTTCTCCATTTAAATAATATTCAGTTCTTCTATTCTTCCTGACAAAGTGCATAACCTTCTATTTTCCCACATTATATTCCATCTACCAAGGGCTTGCATAACCTGTCATTTCCCTCTGCAGACTGTCATCCGCACCACTTACCTCCCCACCTATTTTTTGTGTCATCTGCAAACTTTGAAGTTGACAAAGTCAAAAGCCTATCCCAGTCAAACACCAGCATCTCCACATCATGGATAAGGTCAGAGTAATACAGTCATTTCTGTCATCAAAGTCATTAATATATATTGTAAATAAATGTGACTCCAGCACTAATCCTTGTGGCACTATTAGTTACAGATTGCCATCCTGAAAATGCCCCCTTTGCCCCGAGTCTCAGAGGAAGGATCACCTTAAGCTTTGATTTTTTTATCATTATTACTTTCTTTGGTTCAAATTACAGCTGTACATTTCTTATAATTTCTACCCTTCCTGTTACACTTTGATTACCATTTGAATCTTCACCTCTCTACACTTCTGCTCTTTTTGATTTCTTAAATCTTCCCTTCAACTGAACTCTACCTCCAATTAATGAACGTAAACCCTATCTACAACCATAGTTACATGCATAGTTCAAATGAAGCCTTTCCAAAGGAACAGTAATCTTTTCCTCAGTACTGTTGCCAGTGCCACATGAATTGGATGCTATTTCTCCTAAAGCAATCCTTTAGCCACAGTTACCCCACTAACCTTGTTTACCCCATGCTAATTTGCACATTGCTCAGATAGTTTTTTTTAATTCATTCCTTGAGAAGGTGGTGGTGAACAGCTACAGATCATGCTGTAGGTGGATCCATAATGCCCTTGGGAAAGGAATTTTAGAATCTTGACCAGTGACACTAGAGCAACGGTGACATATTTCCAAGTACAGGTGGTGGTGGTGGTGTTATCATGTATCTCTAACACTTGTCCTTCAAGATGGTAGTGGTTGTGGGTTTGGAAGGTGATGTCCAAGGAGCCTTGGTGAATTCCTCCAGGCATCCTGCAGATGGTACACACTGCTGCTAATCAGCACTGGGGGGACAAGGAGTAGATGTTTGTGATTGTGTTGCCAATCAAGTGGACTGCTTTGACCTAGATGCTGTCATCTGTCTTTTGTCTTGTTGGAGCTACACTCATTCAGGCAACTAGGGAGTATTCCATCACACTCCTGACTTGTGCCTTTGCAGTGGGTGGAAAAGCTTTGGCTAGTAAGGAAGAGAGTTACTTTGCAGTATTGGTAGCTCTGACCTGCTCTTGTTCCATTTAATTTATATGGTTAGTCCAGTTAGGTTTCTGCTGGATGTCATAGGATGATGGTTAGACTGTCTCTTATTGGAGATGGCTATTACCTGGCATTTATTGGATGTGATCATTACTTGCTACTTGTCAGCTCAAACATGGATATTGTCCAGGTCTTGTTACATTTCAGCATGAACTGTTTTAGTATCTGAGAAGTTGTGAATGGTATTGAACATTGTGCAATAATCAGGCCCACTTCTAACTTTATGATGGAGAGAAAGTCATTTATGAAGTAGCTTAAGATAGATAAGCCAAGGAAACGCTGAGAAATTCCTGTAGAGATGTCCTGGATTTGAGATGACTGACTTCCAGCATCTATCTTCCTTGGGAGAGTTTCCACCTGATTCCCAAATGACTCCAATTTTGCTAAAGCTCCTTGATGCCACACTCAGTCAAATATGCCATTAAGGTAACATAGGCTGTAATGAGCTCAGGAACTGAGTGGCCATAGCGGATCTCAAACTGGGCATCAGTGAGCAAGTTATTGCTGAGCAGATACTGCTTGATAGGGATGATGACAACACCTTCCATCACTTAGCTGATAATCGAGAGTAAACTGATAGAGTGGTAACTGGCTGGGTTAAATTTGTCCTATTTTTCATGTACAGGGCATAACTGGGCAATTTTCCATATTATTGGGTAGATGTCAGTATTGTAGATTAACTGAACCAGTCTGACTAGGAGTGTGGCTAGTTCTGGAGCACAGGTTTTCAGGAATATTGCTTGGATATTGTCAGGTCCCTGCATCTTTGCAGTATCTAGTCCGTCCAACTGTTTCTTCATATCACGTAGAGTACATAGAATTGGCTGATGATAGACATGCCTTATCTTTTGCAGTGATGTGCCAGACTCCTCCTTCATTGAAGATGAGGATATTTGTGGAGTCTTCTCCTTCAGTGAGTTGTTTAATTATCCATCATTATTCACAACTCAATGTGGCTCGACTGTGGAATTTAGCTGACATCAGTTGGTTGTGGAGTTACTTACTTATGCATTTTGCATTTAGAATTCTGCTATCTTACATGTTAGGAATCCTACATTATAGTATCACCAAGCTGATACCTGATATTTATGCATGCCTTCTTGTAATCTTCATTGATATAATACGAGGAACATGATGGCAGTCAGAAACCAGAGGAATTATCATGGAGCATAATGACCGAAGATTGAACATATACTTTTGTTTTGTCTTCAGGAAAGAAGGAACAAATTATCACCCAGAAGTGTTGGGGAATCAAGAGTGTAGTGAAAGAGTGAAATTGAAGGGAATCAGTACTAGTTTCAAAATGGTGCTGTCAAGATGAATGAGGTTGAAGATGACAAATCCACAAGGCCTGATAATCTGAACTTCAGAATATGAAAGGAAGTGTTGCTGGAAATATTGGATATATTGGTGGTCAGCTTCCAAAATTTGAAAGACTCTGAGTAATTTATACAGATTAGAGAATGGTAAATGCAACCTTATCATTTTAAGAACAGGGTTAGGACAAAAAAAAATTACAGAGCAGTTAGCCTAATTTCAGCAAAGTGGCAAATGTTAGAATATATTGAAAAAGATGTGATAACAGATCATTTTGAAATCATTCATAAGATTACACAACTCAGCATGGATTTATGGAAGATAAAATGTGCTTAACAAATCTACAGGAGCTTTTTGAGGATGTATCTAATTGAATAGATAAGGGAGAATCAGTGAATGGTGTATTTAGACTTTCAGAAGGCTTTTAATCAGGTCCTTCATAACAGGTTTCATGAGTTACACGGGATACACGGCAATATATTTGTATGGATTGAGAATTGGTTGACAGACAAGAAACAGAGAGTGGGAATAAATGGGGCTTTTTCTGTGGGCCAGAAAGTAACTGATGGGACAATGCAAGGATCAGTGCTTGGGCCCTAGCCAAGCATGACACATTTGTATTACTTGGATGAGGAAATCAAATGCCACATTTCCAAGTTTGCTGACAACATAAAACTGGCTGGGATTATGAGTTGTAAGGATGATTTAAAGAGACTTCAAGACGATTTAGACAAGTTGAATGAGTGGGCAAACACATGGCAGATATACAATGATGTGGCTAAATGTGAAGGTTTAAACTCCTGCATGAGAAACAGAAAGCAAGAGGAAGCAAGAAAGCAACAGAAAGCATTTAGGTGGTAATATATTGGGGAGTTTGGATCTATAAAAGGATCTGGGTATCCTTTGTACACTAGTCAATGAAAACAGACAGGCAGGTACAGGGAGCAACTAGGAAGGCAAGTGTTATATTGGTTTTCATTGCAAGATGATCTCATTTTAGGATGTCTTGCTGCAGTTATACAGGGCCTTGTGGCATCACATCCAATGTACTGCATACAATTTCTTCCTCCCTACTCAAGAAAGGATACATTTGCCATGGAGGGAATGCAGTGGAGATTCAGTTGTCTGATACAGGGGATGGCAGGACTGTCCTATGAGGAGCAATTGCTTTGACTGGGTCAGTATTCACTGAGATTTAGAAGGATGAGAGCAAATATGATTGAAATTCTAACAAGACTGGACAGATTAGATGCATGATGTTTTTCTTGGTTGGGGAAACTAGACCCAGTGTCACATTCTCAGCATTTTGGGTAGTTTGTTTAGGACTGAGATGAGGAACAACCTCTTCAGTCAAAGTGTAGTGAACCTGTGGAATTCTTTGCCTCGGAAAGTTGTAGAAACCAAGTCAAGGAGATGGTTTTTTTTAATATATTGAAGACATCAAGGGATATATGGAGAAAGCAAGAACATGACATTGAGCTAGCGGATTAGCATAATGGCTAAGTGGTTAGCACTGCTGCTTCATAGAGCCAGAAAGCAGGTCCAATTCCAACCTTGTGTGACTGTCTCTGTGGAGCTTGCACATTCTCCGCGTGGCTATGTGGGTTTCCTTTGGGTGTTCCGGATTTCTCCCACAGTCCAAAGATATGCAGATTAAGTAAATTTGCCAAGGTAAAATGTCCATAGTGTCCAGTAATGTGCAAGAAAGGTGGATTTCCAAGGTAAATGCGGGTTTACAGGGAATAGGGTGAAATACTCTTCAGAGTGTTGGTGGAGATTTTATGGGCCAAATGGTCTCTATCTAGATTGTAGGTATTCTATGACTAGCCATGATCTTAATGAATAGTGTAGCAGGCTCAAGGGCCAATGGCCCACTCCTCTTCTCTATCTTTCTATGCAATGGTACAGTGGGGAGATACCAGACTGAGGTTACAGATTATTGACATCTACAAGTCTGCTGTTGATGGTCTACAGTTCGTCCTGGATACCTAGTTTTGAGTTACTAGATTTGTTTGAAAGCTATCCCATTTAGTACAGTGATAGTGCCACACAACACAGTGAATTACATCCTCGATGAAAAGATTGGAGTTAATCTTTACAAAGGCTGAGTGGTTTCACTCCTACTCATTCAGTAATTGGTAGATTCTGCAACAGGTAGCTTGGTGAAAGTTATTCTCACTTGCTTATTCACTTACCACAGACCCAGTCCACCAACCATGTCCTTTAGAACTGAGACCACTTGATTACTAGCAATCCACAGATCCACTCTTGCTGATGGACATTTTATCTCCTACCTATGGTACTTCTTGACATAAAACTGTGTCTTTCAGTTGGTGTTTAGTATGAAGAAATGCAAGTTGAGGAGGGTTCTTGAGTTGCTGGTAAGATAATAATCAGAAATAATTTGATTACCCTACCATTTGACCTATGCCTTCAGACTTCATATGGTCTGGAGTCAAGGATGAGGATTCCAGGGGTAATACCCTGTCTGCCATCCTGAACCACCTGTGGTGAATCTGTAACCTTACTAATGTATTCACAGCATTTTTCTGGTGTGGCAGCTAAAAATATTCCAACCATTGATTTTCTATTTTTTTTACACCATTTCAGCATGACTTCCCTGGTCTTATGTTCTATGCCTTGGCTAATAAAGAACAGTATCCTGTTTGCTTTTCTATCTGCTTCATTTAATTGTAGCACAACCTTCAGGGATCTGTGGACATACAAAGTGCCTTTGTTCCTTGACACTTCTCAATATTTTACTTAGTTGTATTCCCTTGCTTTATTTGCATTTCCCAAATGCTGTGTGCCTCATGCTTCTCCAGAAGGAATTCTATTTGCACTTTTCAGCCGAACTAACCAGTTCATTGATATCATGAGATTCAATGATATTGCCATTACTCAATGCCCTATTATTAACATTCTGGCAGGTCACCACTGATTAGAAATTGAACTGCTCTACCCTATAAACACTGTGGCTACAAGAGTAGGACTGAAGCTAGGATTTCTGTGGCAAGAAGCTGACTTCCCAATACCTATCCAGAAGGCACACTTAAGGATAGGGATGAAATGTTCTCCATTTACCTGGACAATTGAAACTTCAAAACACTCAGGAAGCATGACAACATTAAAGACAACACAACCTACTTGAATAGCATCTCATCCACCAACTTAAACATGAATTCTGTCCACCACATGGCTTTAATGTGTACGATCTACAATCTGTAGCAACTTGTCAAGGCTTCTTTGAGAGCTTGCAAACTTCTATCCCCACTACATATAAGAACAAGTCACACATCACTCTAACTTGGAAATATTTTGTTATACCTTCATTGTTACTGTATCAAAAACATGGACTTCTCTTACTATCATGGGTATGTTGACACCTCATGGACTGCAGGAATTCAACAAGGTAGCTTACCATCACTCTCTCAAGGGTAATTGGTGATTGGAAATGAATTCTGCCCTTTCCAGTCACACATGCATTCTAAAAGCAAAAGTAAAATTTGACTAAGTTTTTATCATCACTCCCTAGAAAGCAAGGAGTGTTTTCTAAGCTGGCCCTTCATAAGATAGCACTTGAGCACCACTGACATCCAACATTGATCACTTATTTGGGATAAACTTTTGCCATTACATTTACCTAAAATCACAATTGAAACATTTCAATGTCTTTAGAATGATTCCCTGCACGAAGTACTCTCAAAGACTGTGTGATCATGATTTATTTCACACCAGTGCAGAACTTGCAATCACCTAATTTGTGACAAGTAACATTCACGTCACACAGATGCCAGGCTATGGCCATCACCAATAAGAGACAATCTAACCACCACCCTTTGACTCTCAATGGTGTTAGCAGTAATGAATCACCCACTATCAATATCCTGGGGGTTATCTTTGACCAAACACTTAACTGGACTCACAACATAAATACAGTGGCTACAACAGCATGTCAGAGGCTAAGAATACTGTGGCGAGTACTCACCTCCTTACTGCCCATTGACTATCTTGTAACAGTACTCTATTTGGGATAAAGCTGCCCACCATCTACAAGGCACAATCAGAAGTGTAATAAAATACAGATTGTTCTATGATAACACATGTTTCATCAGCATGAATTGGCTATAATGTGATAAACAAATTGTGGACATTGGTTAACCCAAACCTTCTACCAATGGGTAGAGCGATTTTCTATTAGCAACCTTTGACATTGCAATTTTGTATAGTGGTTTTCCATTGTGTGATTTTCTATAATGCAATGTTGCAGAGGAAAACACAACTGTCACGTTATAGCAGAATGACCTGTACACCCCACTTGCTTGCATGAGTGCAGCTCCAACAATACTCAAGAAACTTGACACCATCCAGGACAACGCTGCCTGCTTGATTGGCACTACATTCACTCTCTCCATCGCCGATGCTCAGTAGCAGCAGTGTGTACCATCTACAAAATGCACTGCAGAAATTCACCAAAGATCCTGAGACAGCACCTTCCAAACCCACAAACACTTCCAACTGGAAGGACAAGGGCAGCAGATACATGGGAACACCACCACCACCCCCTCAAGCGACTCACCATCCTGACTTGGAAACATACTGTCACTGGGTCAAAATTCTGGAATTCTCTTAATGACATTGTGGATTATAATCATTCAAGGAGGCAGCTCACCAACACCTTCTCAAGGGCAATTAGGGATGGGTAATAACCACCGACGCCCACATCATATAAATGAATCTGTATAAAATAATTATCATAAAAACTTCCCCCATTTATTGATTTAATTTTGGATATTCCTGAGGATAAATCTTTTACACGTAATTTCGTCAAAATTCCATCAGATTTGGATGCCTTCTCAACTGAAGTGTTGTAAAGCTTAGGATCCTTTTTAAATGACAACTACAATGTAATTTAACAATAAACGATCGTGAGTGATTACCTGTTACATTGGCCACCCAAACCATCAGGATGGCCACTAAAACGAGCCCCAGTCTCTCTCCCATTTCCAACTTTTGTCAATGTCAGAGTTTGTTTGGGTCTGGAGGAGTTGCCAAGATCCCTGTTATGAGTTGATCTGTTATTGAAGGCGTCCAGGTCAATTTCATATCGTGGTTCGATTGTCAATTCTTCGTTTTTTTATATATAGTGCACGCACTACTTTGTAGACTCCTCTGAACACGCCCATTTCAGCATAACCACCCCTCCTCCACAAGAAACCCCTCCCACCCCCTGGTCAGAAATCGAATGGAAAAATGAAGTTGGAGAGCTGAAGGGGAGGTAGGGCATGGGTCTGAGAGATGGTAGGAGTAAGCCAGCCAGCAACAATGAAGATTTTACAAGGAAAATGACGGATCTGTTGGTAAATGTTAACAGTCTTCTTTCTCTACACTATAGCACGGGATTTGAACTCGATTCAAGAAACTTTATTATTGAAATATATAACTAAAATGATTGAATAACGAGACAAACGAGGGGCCTGAAGCAGAACAGTACACTGAGTACTCTGATTTTAGTCCTCTAATTTAGTTGAAATCTTGAATAAGATATTTTTAAATTGGCTTTTTATAGATTCATGAAGTCATACGGCCCATCTGGTCTGCACCGACGGACATAACTGCCATTAAAAGTACCCAAGTCCTAATTTCCTGCACCTGTCCCATATCCTTGAAAGTTATGACAGTTGAAGTACTCACTCAAATATTTTAAAGGGTGTAAGGTTTCCGATTTTCACTCCCTTCTTAAGAAGTGCGATCACATTCCCCCCACCCACTGAGTGAAAAAGGTTTTTTCTCCAAATGCCCTCTGAATCTCTTGCCTCTTCCTAAAAAAAATTATGCCCTCTCATGATTGACCCCTCAACCAAGTGGATCAGCTCTCCCTATTCATCCAGTCTGTACCACTCATAACCTTATATGTCCCAATCATTGTCCTCCCTCAATCTTCTCTGCTCTAAAGACAACAATCCAAGTCTATCTAGTCCTTCCTTATAACTCAATTTCTCCATTCCAGGCAAAATCCTGATGAATCTCCTCTGTCTCTAGTGCTATGACATCCTTTCTGTAGAGAAGTCACCTGAATCAACAGTCTGTACAACTCCAGCATTATCTCCTTGCTCTTATACTCTGCACAATAACTGATGAAAGCAAGTATCCAATGTGCCTTCTTAGATATCTTATTCATATGTTCTGTTCAGGGATCTGTGAATAATTATCCTAAGACCACACTCTACCTCCAATCTACCCAGTGTTCTGCCATTCATTATATATTCCCTCATCTTGGTTCTTCTTCCAAAGTGCATCACCTCACAAGTATCAGATTTAAATACCATCTGCCACTGGTCTGCCCATCTAACCAATCCATTTATATCTTCCTGTTAGTCTTCATCTTCAACCATCATTTTCACTGTTAACCACTCTTCCAATTTCAGTGTCATCTGCAAGATTGCTTAATGTTCCCTCACATTTTCATCTACATAAATTATAACAGACAATAAGGTTCCCAGTCACTTGAGCAACCTTCTACCACTACCTTTTGTGTCCTACTAATAAACTAGTTTCTGATTCATCTCACCAAGTCACCCTCATTTTCATGTGCTTTAACCTTCTCAATCAGTCATCTCACACAAGGGACCTTGTCAAAAGCCTTGCTGAACTCCATGTAAATTACATTAACTGAACTTCCTTCATCCACACACTTGATCACATTTTCAAAAAATTTAAACAAATTTGCTAGGCATGACCTCCCTCTGACAAAGCTACGCTGACAACCCCTAACTAATCCATGCCTTTTCAAGTGGGCATTCATTCAGTCCATTAAATTTTTCTCCAATTGTTTCCCACTGATGCGAGACTTACAGCTCTGTAATTTCCTGGTTCATCTCTACCACTCTTCCTGAAAAGTGAAACCACATTTGCCATCCTTGAGTCCTCTGGCACCTCCCCTGTGTACAGAGAAGAATTAATAATGTGTCAGAGCCCTTGCAATTTCCTGCCTTGCCTCCCACAGTAGCCTGGGATATGATTCATCCAAGCCAGGGAATTTGTACATTTTTAAGCCTGACAGAACCTCCAATGCCTCCCCATTTCCTCTGTCAAACTGTGCAACTTCCTCACAGTCCATTTTCCTGAATTCTGTACCTATGTTCTCCTTTTCCCAAGTGACCCCTCCCAAGTATTCATTTAACACCCTTCCAATATCCTGTGGCTTCGCAAACTGGCTTCCACCTTGATCCCTAATGGACACTACAATTGGTGTGGCTAACCTCTTCCCTTTAATGTATTTATAAAATATCATGAGATTCTCCATAATCTTGTTCAAAAGTCCTTTTCCATGGCCCCTGTTTGGTCTTCTAATTGCTTTAAGTTCCATTCTGCACTTCCTGTATTCCTTTAGTGCTGCAGCTGACTTGCTCACTTTGGACTTGCTAAAAGCCCTGCTCTTCCTGCTCATCCTGTCCTGAATTGTCCCAGGCAGCCAGGGTTCTCCGAACTTATTGCTCCTACATGTCCCTCAAAAGGGTGCATATTGGGCCTGTACTGCCCCCAGCTCCTTTTTGAATGCATCCCCACTGCTCTGCTGTAGATTTACCCACAATGAGCTGTTCCCAGTTAACTATGGCTAGATTCTGCTTATTTTAATAAAATCTGCCTCCCCTCCCACCGATCCAAAGCCACCTTTCACAGGCCTTTCCTTGTTCAGAACGAATGTGAACCATACTGTGTTGCGGTTGCTATCACTAGAATATTCCTCTACTACCATATCAAACACATGTCCAGCTTCTTTCCTCAGAACCAGATCCTGACTGCACCATCTCTTGTTCAGCCTTCTATGTATTGCTACAAAAAGCTCTCCTGGATGTATTTCAAGAAATCTGCCCCTTCTAAACTCTTAATATTTTGACCAACTCCATTTATGTTAGGGAAGTTGAAATCCCCTGGTATAATTGCTTGATTTATATATTTGCTCCTCTATTTCCTGTTGACTGTTTGAGGGCCTATCATATATTCCCAGTAAAGTAACTACCCCCTTAACATTCCTAAATTCTATCCACAAATCCCCATTTGAGGTCTTTCTAATATATCATCTCTCCTTATTGCAGTAATCAATCCCTTAATTAAGAGTGCAACACACCACCCTTTGTACTGCTGCAATGATTATTACTGGTCTTAAGTTTTATGGAAACATTGAGAGGTAGTTTGTTACAATAGGAATCCATTCTTGATCAAGTGTGGATGAATTGATTCTACAGTGCAGTATGGTCCAAGTGTTTCTTCAATAGCTATCATCTTGTTTTGTTATTTTTGTACTTCTGGCATACATTGCACGTGGAACCGTATCCTCAACGTCTTTGTATATAGATATTTAGTGGTAGATTTGGCTTTGAGTTTGCACTTCTCCCTTTCTATGGGCCAATTGTGTATCTTTTGGAGAAGCTGTATCTGCATTGTTTTGGATAAGATTATTCTGGATCCTGCAAGCAGAACACTTCTTCCAATGAGGTGTAATTTCTGATAAGATGCAGATTGTACTCGTAAATACGTTCAATAATCACTCTCCAGTATAAACATTTTACCGTAACAAAATATACAAGGCTTCTCACACATGTTCAGATTGCCTAAAGCTATTTTTGTATTGGTATATCTGTCTTCAGCAGAGGTTAGAACTTTGGATGCAACTTTGACTTTACTTCCTGAATTAGGACCATTCCATTCATTCTGTAGAAACATCTACTTGCAGTTTGACAGTTTTACTTTTCTGTTGCAGTATGATTGACTTGTCTCCTGCCATATTACCATTTTTGAATTTGCTAAAATTCTTATCATGTGACTGTGACCTCTGGCACTCTGCCATGTCTTTTATCAGCTCCTGCAGTTTTGCTTTGCGTACTGACATATGAAATATGGAAGAGCTCATGTGCTGTATCAAGGTGAGGAAAATTGTCGACTCTTGTTCTCGTGGCTTCCATCCTAGGGTCAGTCAAGCTTCTTTTGGGGCTCAGCTTGAATTCGTCCTGTATTCACCGTGCTGAAAAATTAACAGGGTGTCACTTTCACAATGTATTTGTTTTGTGTTCAACTTAATCCCAGTTTGTGGTTCCTTCTAGGGCTTCATGTAGATGTAGTCATGATCTTTCCTATCGACATTGAGAAAGCATGTAGCCTTAAATGTGGCACATTTGCTGCAGAGAATGCAGGCAAGTGTTTGTTCAGATGAATTGGGGATATCTGTTCTTGGTGTCAATGGATCGGTATGAATAAGGCGTGAACATTTGTTCACTTGTGAAATGTGTGGCAGTACTTCCTTCTCATGCCCCAGGCGCATATTTCACAACAGGATTTAGAATAACGAAATTGCTGGATTTTATCAAAGACTCATAAAATTCATACGCAATAGAAAACGAACTTATAATTTAATAAGCTGAGTGGAATATGCACGTAATGGAACAATCCTGATACATTTTCATATATACCACACTGAGCAGATTTGAATTTATGTAGCTCAGCTCCCTCATCCTGACTGTCCTGGAATGTGAATGTCACATTACCTTATAGTCTAGGAAAACACAAAGGCTGAAAGTGGCAGTGTGAGTGAGAAAGAGAAAACTTTCTTCTGTAAATTACTTTCGATGACTGAAGGGTTCGAGGGACATAGAGAGAGACAGATGACAAAAGCTGGTGGAAAGTTTAACCATTTATGGTCTGATGTGAGTGGACACTGGCTTGTCATGGATTGAACATTTGTGTGTTATTCCCTGAACCCCGAGATCTGGGAATTATCCGAGATTATGAATTTAGTTTGCATTCTGTGAATCTAAGATGATTTTAAAAGGAAAAGCGATTTTGTAAGACAATGACACTGGACATATTAGCTGAGCAAGATTACTACATGACCTTTTCCACACAATTTAGACTAGTCACTCATTATGGTGTACTAGCCAAAACAATTGACTATTTGGGCCTGGCTTGATCCAGGGTCCCCATTTTGATGTGCATGTGGCTTAATTAGTCAGCGTACTTAGACCTGCCAATGAGTTTCTCTTCCTCTGCAAACTTTTGCCATTGCTGCTTATCTGATTAAGGACATTTGACATTTTTGTAATTATAATACCAAATTCTGTATAAAGGCAGTTTGTTTGCAGCAGTAAAGAGGAGCCTGAGAGAGCTCTTAGGGATCAGAGCCGGCGCCATTACAATGCTAAAGGTTTTAGAACTCTGGCTTGTAGTTATGTTTAAGTTGAAAAATGTGGTGCTGGAAAAACACAGCAGGCCAGGCAGCATCTGAGGAGCAGGAGAATCGACGTTTTGGGCATAAGCCCTTCTTCAGGAAACGTCGATTCTCCTGCTCCTCGGATGCTGCCTGGCCTGCTGTGTTTTTCCAGCACCACATTTTTCAACACTGGTCTCCAGCATCTGCAGTCCTCGCCTTCTCCTTGTAGCTATCTCTCTCTGTTATAGTGTAACATTGATGTCATTGGTAAATAAAGGTAATCGTTTAAACTAAACTATCTGCAAAAGTTTTATATTCCAGACTGTCACAATACGATCTCTGGGATTCCCTGAGCCGTCTCGAATAGGTACTTTAACAATATGGTGCTGCAAGCAGGGTTCCAGCAAGGGTTATGTGTGAGTGAAACTGGAAAAGAGGAACTTCATCTAAAGGTTGGACTCAAGACCAATGGGCTCACAAAGTAAGGTTATACCTTGGTTGCTCTATGTCTGCATTTTTGTGTACTGCTTCCCCCATTTCACTCTAACATACCCTGAAAGAACCCTAAATGAGGCTGTTTAACTAGGCACTAAAAATAGAGATCTTGCAAAGGTAAGAGACAGTGGTAAGAATTTTGTGAAGGTTTACCGTAAATGCCATAAATATGGGTGTGACCCTAGATAAGATAGAGGGCAAATGTCCCTGAACAGAAATATTGAGTATGTTTCCTAATTATAAGAAACAATTAAGGGGAATATCGGGTGCAGCTGCCTAACAGAATAAAGACTGGCCTCTGGGAGGCACACATGATCTAAATTCACTTATGAGAGTTAAACAAGAGATATAGAAAAAAGGTTGTAGGAGTAAAAAGAAAGAAGCCATATCATTGTGGAAAAATGTAGCGAAAGAAAAATGGGAAAAATCCATGCAATCATCATGGAACCGAAACTGTATTAAAAGGGGTATCAGTCCATTAACTGAGGAAGGATCTGAACTAAAACACAAATGTGAAGCACATGATTTAGAAACAGAATTGGAGTTGGCTAGAAAACAATAGCAAAACATAAAGGCAGAGAACCACAACCTAATCTGAAATTTCAGGGACACCAAAGAAAAGGGAAACTGGTAAATAAAAATCAGACTGCAGCTGCAGCCGTGCGGGACCAGATGGACAAGGACAACTCCTTATACCCCGTCTATCCCAAGGACCCATTATTAGAGAACAATGATTCTTCAGCGGGTGAGGAATTTGAATTGGATTTAGAAGACGAGATCTTTTATTATGGCCCCCCCCCTCCTGTTAACCGACCTCTTCCAGTTCCCCAGCAGGAACTTCCTCAAAACCCACCCATAGTACGACCAAAGCAAACAAGCGCTATGAAACGAAAGCACCTGAACCCCCACCCCCCTTCCTATTCTGTGGACAACCGTGCCAAGGCCCACACCCATTTCTCCTCATTTGCCTCTCCTGTCCAGCATAGTGAGAATTTGGATGATCAAGGTTACCATAATCCTATTGCCATCCACACACATCAACTAAGATTAAGACATGAAGGGAACCCTGAGAAGGTTCCTTTGAGTGACACTGCCCCATTTCAAATGAGCCCTGAAGACGCTGATGAATTACAATCAAAGTTTAAGGATTTTAATGTTAGTCCTCGTGTTCACCCTGATATGAAATGGCCAAGGGGAAATTTCCTGACTAGAAGAGTTCCCTAACCCACTTGCCCAGAATCTGGGACAAAATCCATTTGTTAATCTTTATCAATCTTGGAAGGCTATCATCATCAAAAAGACTCCAGATTATGGAAAGAATCCCGGAGGATTTGTTAATTATATTAATAGGTCTAGGACTATTTACAATGCGGCCTCCCAAGACTTACTTAACCTCATAGAATGCGCTCTTTCCCCAAAAGTACCATTGCCCCAATTTAATGCCTTCTGTGTGACTGCCCTTCCTGACCAGGTACAGAAAGCTATTAAAACCCATAATATGCACTGGCAATGTGCCTTTGTTGAACAATTCAGCCAAGAAGTGTGTTACTTCTCGGAACTAAAGGACCCCAACAGCAAGGTAAAAACAATGACTGCAGATGCTGGAAACCAGAGTCTAGATTAGAATGGTGCTAGAAAAGCACAGCAGTTCAGGCAGCATCCAAGGAGCAGTAAAATCGTCGCTTCGGGCAAAAGCCCTTCATCAGGAATGCAGGCAGAGATCCTGAAGGGCGGAGAAATAAAATAGAGGAGGGTGGGAGTGGGAGAAAGTAGCATAGAGTACAATAGGTGAGTGGGGAAGGGGATGAAGGTGATAGGTCAGGGGGGAGGGGGGGTTGGAGTGGATAGGTGGAAAAGAAAATAGGCAGGTAGGATAAGTCATGGGGACAGTGCTGAGCTGGAAGTTTGGAACTGGGGTGAGGTGGGGGAAGGGGAAATGAGGAAACTGTTGAAGCAGGTACAACCCACCCTCCCTTCCTGGCACCTTCCCCTGCCACCGCAGGAATTGCAAAACCTGCGCCCACACCACCTCCCTCACCTCCATCCAAGGCCCTAAAGGAGCCTTCCACATCCATCAAAGTTTTACCTGCACATCCACCAATATCATTTATTGTATCCGTTGCTCCCAATGTGGTCTCCTCTACATTGGGGAGACTGGACGCCTCCTAGCAGAGCATTTTAGGGAACATCGCTGGGACACCGCACTAATCAACCACACTGCCCTGTGGCCCAACATTTCAACTCCCCCTCCCACTCTGCCGAGGACATGGAGGTCCTGGGCCTCCTTCACTGCTGCTCCCTCACCACCAGACGCCTGGAGGAAGAACGCCTCATCTTCCGCCTCGGAACACTTCAACCCCAGGGCATCAATGTGGACTGCAACAGTTTCCTCATTTCCCATTCCCCCACCCATGATTTGTCCTACCTGCCTATCTTCTTTTCCACCTATCCACTCCCCCCCGACCTATCACCTTCATCCCCTCTCCCATTCACCTATTGTACTCTATGCTACTTTCACTCAATCCCACCCTCCTCTCATTTATCTCTCCACCCTTCAGGCTCTCTGCCTGTATCCCTGATGAAGGGCTTTTGCCCGAAACGTCGATTTTACTGCTCCTCGGATGCTGCCCAAACTGCTGTGCTTTTCCAGCACCATTCTAATCTAGACCCCGACAGTAAGGCCTCAACAGTTAAGGTTAAGACCGAATTTGCCCAAACTGCAGGGGCTAAACCTAAAACCAGAATCCAAATGGACCTTCCTGTCCTCAAGGCCAGCTAGGCTATTGAATGGGACCCTTATACTGTCATCCAGTATGGCAAGACAATAGGGCTGTTACTGTATAACAACAACATCCCTTTGGACCTTGGGGTCCTCCGATGTACCCTCCCCAACAGTCTATGATGCCCCTTACCCCTTATACATCCTCTTTCTATTCCTCTCCACCTCTCCCACCCTCTGCAGCCCCCAAACGACCAGACATTTGCTTCAACTGTATCAACCAGGACATTGGTCCAAGAACTGCCCTTTCCCAAGGCAGTCCTTGTTCATCATCAGAATGGAAGAAGCGAGCAACCTTCTGATCCCCCTCCCCAGGGACTCCAGCCGGTTGCTCCTTTTACTATACAGAACGCTTTCCAAACCTGACTCTCTGACACTAGTCATCATCCTCCCTTGAATTGTCCCATGGTTATCACTAGCCCTGAGGATGAACCTATGCTAACCCTTAATGTTAATGGTCATGATACTGAATTCATGGTTGACACGGGAGTCATTGTGTCATCACTTCCCACTAATCTTGTAAATGCCTTTGACTTTCAAATCTCAGGCAATGTTGAAGCCCTACAAAGATTTGATGGTTCCTCTAATTGTTATGCATATATTGCCCCTCACGGAGTGGTGTGGAAAATTGTATCTCACTCTCTTTTCGCTTTGTTATTACTGATAGGTTACATATCCCTCTACTCGCTAGAGATCTCCTTTGTCCTCTACATTTTACTCAAGGCACCGTAGAATGGGAGGTAAAGACTTCCACGATTTGGCGTAAAGTTATATTAGAGGCATGTCATGACGAAGTGTTCTAAATTCTGAATCCATCTCATTTTGTCCAATGTGTCAACACCAAACTAAAGTCCCCTCAATGGTGGTCTCTTGATTTGAATCCTCACTGTTTTAATCCTACTTTACATAATGTGGGGGTGAGCAACATTACTTTAGCTTATGACCACTCTGGGACTGACCACAACCTTGAACAATACTTTGATCCCTTGCTGGAGACCACTCAACACACTTGGGTGATTGGTGAGATCACTTCACCTGCTGGCAGTGCCGTCTTCGTGTTAGTTCCTCCTCCTATTTGGAAAGCTGGCCCTCTTATTTTCCCACATGTCACCATTCACGTGAATCCAGACCACCAAGCCAAAAAACTAGTCTTTGTCACTAAGATTCTTTTTGAACAAGTTGATCAGACCTCCCATAATATTCAGATGCTTGCTCTGGGTTTGATCTTGCTGTACACTCAGCCTTATTCAATTCACGGCAACCTTCATCATCATTATGCCCATCCCCGCTCATAGGATGTAGTGTACCCTGAAGTCTGGGTGGCCTTTAAAACAGAAGTGGGTCTTGCTAGAATCCCACCCATCTCTATTCCTGTTAAACCTAATTCCACTCTCCCCTCTATACTCCAATACCCCGAAACCAGAAAGTGAAGATGGCATCCAACCTGTTACTAACTCTTTCTTACTGCAAGGCATCCTAGTCCCATGCCATTCTCACATCAGTACACCCATTTTTTCTGATTCCTGAACCAAAATGGTGACTTGTTCAAGATCTTCATGAAGTAAATAAAATCGTTGAGCCCCTTCACCCTCTCGTTGCCAATCCTGCTACTATCCTCTGCCAAGTGCCAGCTAATGCCTATATTATTATTACTGTTGACCTCCAACATTTATTTTCTTTGCATTCCATTGCATCCAGATAGGTAATACCTTTTTGCCTTCACTTTTAAGGACCATCTATATATGGACCGGCCTACCTCAAGGGTTTGTTCACTTGCCCGCACTTTGTTTCAGAGACCCTTCACACCCAACTTGAATCACTTAAATTTCCAGGAGGCTCTACCCTAGTTCAATACGTCAATGACCTCCTTCTCGCTAGCCCTGATGAATCTTCCAGTCACACTGACTGCACTACCTTACTGAACCATCTCCATCAATGTGGCTGTGTTGTACCCCCGAATCAGAAAAAGTCAAAATTCCTAGATATTCTCATCTCTGAATCTGAACATATCTGTATCTTGACACTTGAACATATTGATCCTACTCTTTATATTACTCCTCCAACCACTCCCAAACAGATTAGGTCATTTCTAGGTCTTGTTAATTATTGCCGACAATAGATTCTCAATTGTGCCCTTCTAACTCAAAAATTATCTCTCTTGTCTTCATCTAGTGCGCCTCAACAGTATGATCTCACTCCTGAACAACCTACGAGCCTTTACAGAACTTAAAACTATCCTCTCTTCAGCTCCTGCGTTAGGCCGACCTTTGTAAGTTTGCCGCTTCTGCCTCAGTGTGACCATCCTTGAAAATGTGCTTCAGTTGTTCTCACCCAGCAACATGGCTCCTCATGGTGCCCCGTTGCCTATTATTCCACCAAACCTGACCCTGTTGCTCAAGGTATGCCTTTATGCATCCAGATTCTCCCAGCCATCCATACCACAGTGTTGGCTGCCTCTAATGTAACTTTACGTCAAATCATGGAAGTCTTTACAGCCCATTCTGCAGTGTCTTTGCTTACCTCTAAACGTACCCCACACTTCACTGTGGCCTGACTTAGTCACGATGAGATCTCATTGCTTTAGAATCCACTTCTGTCTTTTAAATACTGTTCTAATGTTAACCCCACCTCATTCTTGTAAGCAGAACCTCTTGAATTGCTCGATCCTACCCATGGCTGTGTTGTCCTAAATGATTCTGGATTAGTGGTGCTGGAAGAGCACAGCAGTTCAGGCAGCATCCAAGTAGCTTTGAAATTGACATTTCAGGCAAAAGCCCTTCATCAGGAATAAAGGCAGTGAGCCTGAAGCGTGGAGAGATAAGCTAGAGGAGGGTGGGGGTGGGGAGAAAGTAGCATAGAGTACAATAGGTGAGTGAGGGAGGGGATGAAGGTGATAGGTCAGGGAGGAGAGGGTGGAGTGGATAGGTGGAAAAGGAGATAGGCAGGTAGGACAAGTCCGGACAAGTCATGGGGACAGTGCTGAGCTGGAAGCTTATAACGAGGGTGAGGTGGGGGAAGGGGAAATGAGGAAACTGGTGAAGTCCACATTGATGCCCTGGGGTTGAAGTGTTCCGAGGTGGAAGATGAGGTGTTCTTCCTCCAGGCGTCTGGTGGTGAGGGAGCGGCGGTGAAGGAGGCCCAGGACCTCCATGTCGTCGGCAGAGTGGGAGTGGGAGTTGAAATGTTGGGCCACGGGGCGGTGTGGTTGATTGGTGCGGGTGTCCCGGAGATGTTACCTCAAGCGCTCTGCTAGGAGGCGCCCAGTCTCCCCAATGTAGAGAAGACCACACGGGAGCAACGGATACAATAAATGATATTAGTGGATGTGCAAGTAAAACCTTAATGGATGTGGAAGGCTCCTTTAGGGCCTTGGATAGAGGTGAGGGTGGAGGTGTGGGCGCAGGTTTTACAGTTCCTGCGGTGGCAGGGGAAAGTGCCAGGATGGGAGGGTGGGTTGTAGGGGGGCGTGGACCTGACCAGGTAGTCACGGAGGGAACGGTCTTTGCGGAAGGTGGAAAGGGGTGGGAGGGAAATATATCCCTGGTAGTGGGGTCTGTTTGGAGGTGGCGGAAATGTCGGTGGATGATTTGCTTTATGCGAAGGTTGGTAGGGTAGAAGGTGAGCACCAGGGGCGTTCTGTCATTGTTACGGTTGGAGGGGTGGGGTCTGAGGGCGGAGGTGCGGGATGTAGACGAGATGCGTTGGAGGGCATCTTTAACCATGTGGGAAGGGAAATTGCGGTCTCTAAAGAAGAAGGCCATCTGGTGTGTTCTGTGGTGGAACTGGTCCTCCTGGGATCAGATATGGCGGAGGCGGAGGAATTTGGAATACGGGATGGCACTTTTGCAAGAGGTAGGGTGGGAAGAGGTGTAATCCAGGTAGCTGTGGGAGTCGGATTACACCTCTTCCCACCCTACCTCTTGCAAAAATACTATCCCGTATTCCAAATTCCTCCGCCTCCGCCGTATCTACTCCCAGGAGGACCAGTCCCACCATAGGACACACCAGATGGCCTCCTTCTTAAGAGACCGCAATTTCCCTTCCCAAGTGGTTAAAGATGCCCTCCAACACATCTCGTCCACATCCTGCACCTCCGCCCTCAGACCCCACCCCTCCAACCGTAACAAGGACAGAACGCCCCTGGAGCTCACCTTCCACCCTACCAACCTTCGCATAAACCAAATCATCCGCCGACATTTCCGCCACCTCCAAACAGACCCCACCACCAGGGATATATTTCCCTCCACACCCCTTTCCACCTTCCGCAAAGACCGTTCCCTCCATGACTACCTGGTCAGGTCCACGCCCCCCTACAACCCACCCTCCAATCCTGGCACTTTCCCCTGCCACCGCAGGAACTGTAAAACCTGCACCCACACCTCCTCCCTCACCTCTATCCAAGGCCCTAAAGGAGCCTTCCACATCCATCAAAGATTTACTTGCACATCCACTAATATCATTTATTGTATCCATTGCTCCCGATGCGGTCTCCTCTACATTGGGGAGACTGGGCGCCTCCTAGCAGAGCGCTTGAGGGAACATCTCCAGGACACCCGCACCAATCAACTACACCGCCCCGTGGCCCAACATTTCAACTCCCACTCCCACTCTGCCGAGGACATGGAGGTCCTGGGCCTCCTTCACCGCCGCTCCCTCACCACCAGACGCCTGGAGGAAGAACGCCTCATCTTCCGCCTTGGAACACTTCAACCCCAGGGCATCAATGTGGACTTCACCAGTTTCCTCATTTCCCCTTCCCCCACCTCACCCTCGTTATAAGCTTCCAGCTCAGCACTGTTCCCATGACTTGTCCGGACTTGTCCTACCTGCCTATCTCCTTTTCCACCTATCCACTCCACCCTCTCCTCCCTGACCTATCACCTTCATCCCCTCCCCCACTCACCCATTGTACTCTATGCTACTTTCTCCCCACCCCCACCCTCCTCTAGCTTATCTCTCCACGCTTCAGGATCACTGCCTTTATTCCTGATGAAAGGCTTTTGCCCGAAACGTCGATTTCGAAGCTACTTGGATGCTGCCTGAACTGCTGTGCTCTTCCAGCACCACTAATCCAGAATCTGGTTTCCAGCATCTGCAGTCATTGTTTTTACCTTGTTCTAAATGACCTTGTTGCTAGGTCACGTCCTGATCTTATGGATCATCTTGTTAACCCAGATTTTATGCTTTTTGTTGATGGCTCTTCTATCTCTCCATAGGGCAAATGCATATCAAGATAGGTGATTGTCACTTTGTCTCAAATGATAGAAGCTTATTCCATCGATCCATTCTGTTCTGCCCAAGCTGAGCACCTTGCTCTCACCCATGCCTGCACACTTGCTGAAGGGAAGTCAGCTAATATCTACACTGACTCCCACTACACCTTTGGATGAGCCCATCATTTTGGTCAACTCTGGTAATAGTTTGGCTTTCTTACCTTATCAGAAGCCCTATCGTCAATGCTGCCTACATTGCTAATCTCTATTCAACGTCCCTCAATTGGCAATTATTAAATGTTCTGCTCATTCCTCCGATGCATCTGATGTCACTAAAGGCAACCATGCTGCTAACGTGGCTGCTAAGAAGGCAGCTTTTGAACAAAGAGATACAGTCACTCAACTGGCTGACAGGAAACCAAAGACCCTCCTTTTTCCTCTTCTGATTCCCCGACCATGCCTGACCTTGAGCAAATATGGACCCATAGGGGGTACCTCTGATGAGGAAAAACAAAGATGGATGAACCATGGCTGTTATGTAAATAGTTATACTGAACTTTGGGTTCCGCCAGTAGGACAGACATGTCTGCCTGATTCGCTTTTGCCAATTCTTTTGCCAGTTGATTATGTTCATATACATACGCATGTAGGCAAGAGGGAATGATGGACAGAATTCTCCAAACATGGTGGAATCCCCACCTGAAAGAAAAAGCAAAACAAATCACTGCAAATTGCCTAATTTGTAAAAAGTACAATTCTGGGTAAGGTGTAAAGTCTCCACCAGGTGAAACCCCCTTGCCAACTGCATCTTTTTGATACTATCCAGTTAGGTTTTATAGAATTACCTAGATGTCATTGTTATAAGTATTGCTTAGTGATTATTGATGTATTTCATAAATGGATTGAAGCTTATCCCTGTACTGACTGCACAGCAAAAACTACCTGTAAAATTCTACTCAGGGAAATCATACCCACGTTTGAAATACCAGTAACTGTCTCTTCCAATAATAGCCCCCAATTCTGTGCAGAGCTAAACAAGGAACAATGTAAGAGTCTGAATATGAATTGGTGATTCCATTATGCCAACCGTCCCCAAGCAGCGGCAATTGTAGAAAGCCAATGGTACTTTAAAAGGCCAGCTAAGCAAGTTGATAGAGAACCAGGCCTTAATTGGATGCAAGTACTCCCAATTGCCCTTTTTAATATGAGAACCATGATCCAGTAAAAGACGGATTCTCGAGCATATGGAAAGCCCCTGATGACTCCCTGGTCTGCACCAATGACGACCCAACATCCTGTAGATGTGCATGTCATGGCAGAAGAAATATACAGGTACCTGATTGAGCCAATCAAAGCATTGCAGTCTTATCATCAACAGATCAAAGAAGCCTATTGGGTACCAGGGAAGGAAGAAGAAAGAGCTCCAACTCTGGTGACTGTGTACTATTGAAATACTTTCATCGGGGAAAAATTGGGCCCTCGCTAGAAAGGTCCTTATCAAGTACGTCTGACAACTCAAACTACAGTAAAGGTAAAAGGCTGTTCAACATGGATCTACAAAGGACATTGAAAGCTTGTATCACCCTCACAATCCTAGCATTAGTACAAGCGCAATCACCCGATGAAAACCCAACGCAAGTACGTGCGCCCAGTTGCAATCTACCCATCTGTAATATCTCCGACTAGCTAAACCTCCAATGTGACTGTGTATGAATGGAATTTGTGTCAATGCTACTGAATCAAATGGAGAAGTGACTAAGGTGGTATGCACATTTGTTGGTATGAACAATGTCACAGGAATTAATTTTTATCAATCTCAAAGATACTTTGGAGGGTGCCATGTGCTGAAACAATGAGATGGTTAGATGCCCAATAACTCTTTCCCCCTAAACTGATGACTATATCATCACCTACCACCATCACTATCACTGATGTTGTTACTACCACTCATGACAAGACAATCCCGATGACCACAAAACAGCAGAAATTAACAACACTCACTCTGCTAACTGCTACCCTTTTTGCGATTCTGAACACTACCCTTGATACCGTGAGCACACTAACGTGTCCCACTTGTCACCCTGATGCCAATAGCAGAAACAAAACAAACAAATTAGGTGTAGAATGCCAATGTAATCATGGCTAAGCTGGCAATGGCACTGGTGTTTTAGGATCTCTGATGACAATGAATGTATTATTTACCCCTCTGCTTCCCCTGAGGATAACATTGTCAGCTCCATGAAACTTGTACCAATACTGTTGGAAGCTATGAATGCAGCTGCCCAGCTGAAACTCATTTAACCTATTCACATTGCATATCCAAATATCACTTTCAACATTATTGTCACCCTTACAACACATCGATGCCAGTTGGCATGATTCCATTACTTCATCCAGTCCATCAGCTGAAAACTGTTACTTTTAAATGTTTGTCTGTTCCTCTCCTGAAAGTGAAATATATGATTTGCAATATTGAACACACAATACCAAAATCATAGAACCCTAAGGCATCTATTGCTCTGAGACTGTAAACCTATACCTTCTTGATAGAACCTTCTTTTATCTGACCTACCACTACTGGCAGAAATATCTTTATACAGTTTCTGCAATCAGTAGTTACTGTAGTTAAGACAAGCTGGGAAGGTGAAAAGACCAATAATACTATGCACCCCTAATCCCCCTTCTGTTGCCAATGATTTCTTTATTCAAGCTAAACACTCCGATCCATGTGTTGTCTGCTCACTCTTCCATCATTCTGATATACAATGTATGAATAAGACTCACCAACTTGTGCAACCCTTCACCTGCGATGACAAAACTCATTCGGTAGAAAAGGTGCATCGCTGTATGAAGTGCACTCCCAAACCTAAAGGATTCAACGTTAACGCCATTCCATTGTTAGAATGGTGCATTGAAAGAACTTCCGGTACCAATGACATGGGGCAAGTGAAGCGAATACGGTGTAAAAATGTTATCAAAGACACTGGTTGTACTCCGACTCTCCATCTGCTAATACACTTGAATAACGAAACTTTTGATAGCATCCACTGCTTACAAGGTTCAGCCTTGCTATGAGTGGACTCGTCATTCATTTTCAGAAGTGAGCCCTTGTGACTCCATTTGGCCTTCATTGGCTATGCGAAAGCAAGGCCTACCCATATTTATCCAATGATTGGTATAGACATTGTGCTTTAGTGCACACCTTACCACTTTTTACCCTCCACCATAAAATACCTAAGGTAGATGATGAATAGAAAGCCCACCAATATGCGAGTCGCTATGGAACAAAAATTAGTGGAAAAATGAGACTTGCATGACTTCTGCCAATAACAAACCTGGTAGTTTAGGTTGATGGGAGCCCTTATTCCTGGCTGGAGTGTTGAGATGGCCCTAGATCAGATAGGTGACCTTGTGTACAATGTTGAAAAGCTGGCCAACTCAACTGTGCACACGTTAAAACTAATGAAGAAAGAACGACAGGAGACCCAGAAGATGATGCTTCAGAATCAATTAGTGCTAGATTTCCTCCATGCTAAACAAGGATGTGCTCGTTCTGTCGTTGGCCCACAATATTGTACCTGCATAGATGACTTCTGTAAAGACATTGTATATGACACAGATGTTATCAACAAAACGGGTCAAGAGACAGGGAAGATACCTGCCTCACCATCGTCTGACTCATGTGGATGGAGGCCTACCTGCTGGCTATAGTCATTGTTAGGATAGTCCGTGTGAGACGCACTAATAATCCTTGTTCACATCCTAGGAATATACATTGTTGTCTGCTTATGCATGAAATGGACTGTGCATTGCTTTTTGCCTAAGCCAAAGAGGAATCTTGTTAATTGACCTTTGTTCACTCCTGTACCTCAAGGTCCGAACTTTTATGCCAAAATCAGGTATCTTTCAGACTATGCTCCTCCGAATGACGACTCTCCAGAAAAGGTGCTCGACTTGTTGAAAATACAAATTAATTGAATGGACCAGTTGTACTTGTACACACTGTTTTATCATGAAATAATAAAAGGAGGGAATGAGAAATCGTGTAGCCTTAAATGTAATACATTTGCTGCAGAGAATGCAGGCAAGTGTTTGCTCTGAGGAACTGGGGACATCTGTTCTTAGTGTCAATGGATTGGTGTAAATAAGGCATTAACATTTGTTCACTTGTGGAATGTGTGGCAGTACTTCCTTTTTATGCCACAGGTGCGTATCTCACAATAGGATGTAGAATAACTAAATTGCTGGATTATATCAAAGACTCTTAACAAAATTCATACTCAGTAGGAAATGAACTTGTAATTTAAAAAGATGAGTAATAATATGCATGCAATAGAACAATCCTGATAAATTTTCATGTATACCACACTGAGCAGATTTGAATTTATGAAACTCCGATCCCTCCTCTTGACTATCCTGGAATGTGAATGTCTCATTACCTTACAAGCGAGGAAAACAAAGGCTGAAAGTGCTACAGTAAGGATGTTACTTGAGTAAGAGAGAGGAAACTTTTCTGTAAATTACATTCACTGACTGAAGGGTTCGGGGGGGGGGGTGCAGAGAGAGACATGACAAAAGCTGGTGGAAAGTTTAACCATTTATGGTCTGATTTGAGTGAACACTGGCTTGAACATTTGTGTATTGTTCCCTGGACCCCGAGATCTGGGAATGTTATGAATTTAATTTGCGTTCTGGGAATCTAAGATGAATTTTAAAGAAAAAGCCATTTTGTAGGACAATGACAGTGGACATGTTAGCTGAGCAAGATTACCTCATGACCTTTTCTGCATAATTTAGACGAGTATCTCATTATGATGTACTAGCCAACACAATTGACCATCTGGCCTGGCTGGATCAAGGTTTTCCCCTTTGTGCATGTGGCTTAATTAGTCAGCGTATTCAGACCTGTCAATGAGTTTCTCTTCCTCTGCAAACTTTTGCCATTTTACTGTTTCTTATCTGATTAGGGACATGTGGTGTTTTTGTAATTTTAATACCAAATTTTGTATAAAGGCAGCTTGTTTGCAGCAATAAAGAGAGTAGCCTGAGAGAGCTCTTAGAGGTAAGAGCTGGCACTGCTACTCTGCTAAAGGTTTTAGAACCTTAGATACCTACAAACCAGACTTGAGCTATGTTATAGTGTAACATTGATGCCATTGGTAAATAAAGGTAATAATTTAAACTAAACTGTAAGAGATTTATATTCCAGCCTGCCACAGAGTACGATCTTCGGGACAAACCAAGAGAGGCTGCAGGTTGAGCTGCCTCGAATAGATTAGATTCCCTACAGTGTAGAAACAGGCCCTTCGGCCCAACAAGTCCACACCGACCCTCCAAAGAGTAACCCAGCTAGACCCATTTCCCTCTGACTAATGCATCTGACACTATGGGCAATTTAGTATGGCAATTCACCTAACCTGCACATCTTTGGACTGAGAGAGGAAACCGGAGCAGCCAGAGGAAACCCATGCAGACACAGGGAGAATGTGCAAACTCCACATGATCTACAAATTGATTAATGCTCGATGTTTTGCTTCCAGAGATGCTTTATGCTCAAAGATGACAGATGTTTGAATGTTAACTGGGCCATGTGGGGAGGTAACTGGTCTAAGAGAAATCAAATTTTGAAACAGTTTTGAACAGATTTCATCGGGAATCGAACCTGGATCCTTGGTGCTGAGGCAGCAGTGCTAACCACTAAGCCACCATGCTGCCCCACTTTAACGTCATATCTGTCTGTCATCTACTGTGAGACAGAGCCTCCCAGCCCATGTATTTGCAATACAGGAAAATTAAAATATTTAATGACCCTCAATTCCCCCCAGTGTTTCCTAGCCAGACTTTGAATAACTGATACCAGATTTATAGTGCAAACAAAAACATTTAACAATTTATATATACAGTAGCTTCAGCAGTGCTAAATTAAATGACAAGATAATCTAACTAACATCTATGATTTAAACGCAAATCTTGTTTGACTTTAGCCCTGCACGCTGACTTGCAAGCTCAGCAGAGGAATAAATCAAAAGAAAAATGAAATGCAACTAGCCACTTCACTTGAAGAACTCATGATCTCTAACATCACAGGCACATGGAATTCTACCTTGCTTGGTTTCTGAAGACACTCATGAATGCACCTAGCATTTAGTACACTGAGGAATATTCACTTAACATTTATAACAGATTGTATTCTCCAAACTTTCAACAAATTGATAATTAGACAACAACCAGGAAGCAATCAAAACTCCTTTGTGTAGCTTTCTGAAGCACAACCCTTCTACCCTCAGTACTATTCAAAACTGTTTCAAAATTTGTTTTCTCTTAGACCAGTTTGCCTCCCCACACAGCCCAGATAACAGTCAAACATCTGTCATCTTTGAGCATAATGCATCCCCGGAAGCAAAGAGTCGAGCATTAATCAATTTGTAGTTAGCTTCCAGGTCTGGCCTCATAAATATATTTTTCTTTTTGTTTTTAAAAAAAAGCCAGCTATTCACAGTCAAAACGTCACCTGAAGCTCTCAGCTGACAGTCCACAGCTCCAAATTAAAATAATTTTAACAATGAAAAATGAACAATAGTTCTAACAGCATTCCCTATGGTCCTATCCACTTCCTGCTGCAAAACACACTGGCTCACTTCAACAGAAATTTCTACTATCCAAAGGATGTGATGAATATTGACAGCAAAGTTTCCATGCCTAGTTTAACACTCCACTTACCATTTCTGGCATCAAGCTTACTGAAAACTCTTGCCACAGCCAGTGCTGAGGTGATCTCTTCCAGTGTGAGAATGGTGCTTCCATTTAAACCAGTTGGACTATAACCTGGTGTTGTGTAATTTTTAACTGTGTGAGGATAGGTCATGATTTATTTTCTTTATTGGCTATGCAGGACATTGGTTAGGCCACTGTTGGAATATTGCGTGCAATTCTGGTCTCCCTCCTATCGGAAAGATGTTGTGAAACTTGAAAGAGTTCAGAAAAGATTTACAAGGATCTTGCCAGGGTTGGAGGATTTGAGCTACAGGGAGAGGCTGAACAGGCTAGGGCTGTTTTCCCTGGAGCGTTGGAGGCTGAGGGGTGACTTTATAGAGGTTTACAAAATTATGAGGAGCATGGATAGGGTAAATAGGCAGTCCTTTCCCTGGGGGTGGGAGTCCAGAACTAAAGGGCATAGGTTTAGGGTGAGAGGGGAAAGATATAAAAGAGGCCTAAGGGACAACTTTTTCACACAGAGGGTGGTACGAGTATGGAATGAGCTGCCAGAGGAAGTGGTGGAGGCTGGTACAATTGCAACATTTAAGAGGCATTTGGATGGATATATGAATAGGAAGGGTTTGGAGGGATATGGGCTGGGTGCTGGCAGGTGGGACTAGATTGGGTTGAGAATACTGGTCAGCCTGGACGGGTTGGACCGAAGGGGCTGTTTCCATGCTGTCCATCTCTATGACTCTATTTCATTCAGATATTTGGGATACAGACAAATGTGGCCATATATTTGGTTAAATCCCCTTGCATAGAGAGAAGCCCATCTTTGGACTGACGCAGTAGTGATCGCCACAAACATGCAAAGGCAGAAACTATTTCTGTAGTGATTATAACAAGGTCAGCCAGCTAGAGCTCATAAAAGTTAAGCTGGTCCTGTCAGAGAGGTCTGGCTGACAGATAAAGGGGTGTCAGAGATTCTGGTACTCTGACTCTGGTGAGGCAGTACTAGAGTCAATGACTTTTCATGTGTAAGCAAAGGATGATTTTGGACGTAGGTTTGCTTGCTGAGCTGGAAGGTTCATTTCCAGACATTTCAACACCATACTAGGTAACATCTTCAGTGGGCTCAGGTGAAGCACTGTTGATGATTCCTGCTTTCTATTTATATGTTTGGGTTTCTTAAGCTTGGTGATGTTATTTCCTGTGGTGAAGTCACTTCCTGTTCCTTTTCTCAGGGGGTGGTAGATGGGGTCTAACTCTGTGTTTGTTGATTGAATTCCAGTTGGAATGCTACGCTTCTAGGAATTCTCGTGAGTGTCATTGTTTGGCTTGTGCCAATCAAAGTAGTTCCTTCCTCATCCATATGTAAGGATACTAGTTAGAGGAAGTAGTGTCTTTTTGTGGTTAGTTGGTGTTAATGTATCCTGGGGGCTAGTTTTCTGCCTGTTTGTCCAATGTAGTGTTTGTTACAGTGCTTGCATGGTATTTTGTAAATGATATTAGTTTTGCTTGTTGTCTGTAGTGGGTCTTTCCAGTTCATTAGCTGCTGGTTTTGTTTGTTGGTGGGCTACCATGACACCAAGGGGTCAGCTTAGTCTAGCAGTCATTTCTGAGATGTCTTTGATGTAGGGGAAGAGTGGCTAGGGTTTCTGGGCATGTTTTGTCTGCTTGGTTGGGTTTGTTGCTGAGAAATCTGCAGACTGTATTCATTGATTTGGTGATGGGATACCAGCCTCTGGAGTTATTTCAATGCCCAAGGAAATACAGATACATAATGATAAAGCTGGGACTGTTCTCTCTGAAAGGAGGAAAGGTTGAAATTTGAGACGAAACATGATAAGCTTTAAAACCTAGGCACAGAGTAGAGATAGAAACTCTCCCAATCATGAGTATTGAGAACAGATTCACATGACTGACAAAAAGGACCAGGGTAAGAAGTGAAAATTAAGGAATGAGTAAATTGTGAATAAAATGTGTGACAATACTCTAGCTTTAAAGGGTGTATTTTGTTTGAATATTTCTCTGAAAGACACTGAGCTATTTAAATTCAATAAACAACTTGAGGTTTGTCTTTTAAAAAGTTGGAACAATAATAGTGTGAATGGGTGAGGTCAAGCTTCCCCAGAACCAGGATTTCGGTTTTTATTCCAGTAGCAGCTGATTGGTTCGTGAAGCTAAATGTGGAAACTGTTTTTCTCTGTTACAGCTGAAAGCTAGAGATTTTCTTGCTGCTACTAGAATTGTATGTGAGACTCTCTTACTGAATTTAAATTTACCAAAAAGTGTGTTTATGGGATGATACTAAATTTAAAGTTTTTTTTAAGAAAAAGTATTGATAGTTAAGTTCTTTTTGTCTGTATTTTATTGTTAAAGTGTATTTGCTTAATGTTGAGTAGTTTGACCAACGGAATTACACCATTTTTAAAATAGCTGGTTTGGTCTGATCCATAATGCACTCCTAAATGGATCTGCCTCCATCGTAGAATTGTGGCTTTTGAAAGACAACTGAATTATTTTCTAAAGAGAAAAATAACTAAGGAAATGGTACTGGGGCTATTGATCCTGTAAGCCACATAATACAAAGTTATTTTGTGTTTTGTAAGATTTGCAGCTCAGGTTGAGGTTTAGGGTGTAGGTTTGCTATCCAAACGTTTCATTAGCTGGTAGGGAACATCATCAGTGGCAACCTCCAAGCAAAGCTATTGTCTCTTGCTTTCTGTTTAAATGTTTGATGGGGTTCCTGGGCTTTGTGGTGATGTCATTCCCTGTTAGTTTTCTGAGATGGTATTTAGAGCGGTGTTTGTTTATAGCGTTGAGGTTAGAGTGGCAGGTCTCTAGGAATTCTCTGGCATATCTTTGCTTTGCCTGTCCCAGGATAGATGTATTGTCCCAGTCAGAATGGTATTTTTTTTCCTCCATGTGTAGGGCTATGAGGGAGAAAGGATCATGTCTTTTTGTGGTTAGCTGGTGTTCACGTATACTGGTGGCTAACTTTCTTTCTGTTTGTCCCATGTAGTGTTTGTGGCAGTCCTTGCATAGAATTTTGTAGACTATGTTGGTTTTGTCCAGGGTTGTTTAAGTTTGTTAGTTGCTGTTTGAGTGTGTTGGTGGGTTTGTGCGCTATTAGGATTCCGAGGGGTCTTAGTAGTCTGGCTGTCATTTCTGAAACTTTGTATGGTAAGGTGGTTAGGGTTTCTGGCTGTGTTTGGTCTGCTTGTCATGGTTTGTTCTTGAGGAATCTGCGGATTGTATTTTTTTGAGTATCCTTTCTTTTTGAATATGTCGTATAGGTGGTTCTCCTCTTTTCCCAAGTTAGTCTGTACTGCAGTGTGAAGTGGCTCATTGCAATAGTATTCTGGTACAGCTTCGTTTGTGTGTGTTGGGATGGTTGCTGGTGTAGTTAAGTATTTGGTCAGTGTTTGTCAGTTTTCCTGTATACGCAGGTTTGTAGTTCTCCGTTGTCCTTTCTTTTAACTGTGACATCCAGGAATACGAGTTTGTGGTCAGTTTCTTCCGCCTTGGTGAACATTTATGCCTGTGAGGGTGTTGATGATGATAAATGTCTCTATCTTGTTTCGTTTTATGATGACAACGGTGTCACCTACATAGCGGACCCAGATTTTTGGTTTGATGGCTGGTAGGGCTGTCTTTGCATTACCACTTCTGCTATGAATCCTGATAGCAGAGATCCCATGGGTGTGCTATTGGTTTGTTTGTAGATTATGTTGTTAAAAGGTGAAGTGGGTGGTGAGGCACAGGTCCACTTGCTCCATGATGTTTTCGTTGGTAATGTGATTGATGGTGGTTAGGGTGTGTGATGGTTTCTTCCAAAAGTGTGGTAAGTGTTTCCTTTGCTAGGTCGATGTTCCCGCCATCAACATGCGTATACAGAAAACCGACAAACACTGACCAAATACTTAACTACACCAGCAACCATCCCAATACATACACACGAAGCTGCTCCAGAATACTATTGCAATGAGCCACCTCACTGCAGCACAGACGAACTTCGGAAGACAGAGGAGAACCATCTATACAAAGTATTCAAGAAGATGCTCAAAAAAATACAGGCTGCAGATTCCTCAAGAACAAACCACGACAAGCAGACCAAACACAGCCAGAAACGCTAACCACCTTACCATACATCAAAGTCGTTTCAGAAATGACAGCCAGACTAAAGACCCCTCAGAATCCTAGCACACAAACCCACCAACACACTCAAACAAAAACTAAAACTTAAAAGACCCAGTACATCCATTGGACAAAACCAATGTAGTCTACAAAATTCCATGCAAGGACTGCCACAAACACTACGTAGGACAAACAGGAAGAAAAGAAAAAGTTAGCCACCAGGATACATGAACACTAGCTAACCACAAAAAGACACTACCCTCTCTCCCTCGTAGCCCTACACACAGAGGGGAAAAAAAACATTTCGACCCGGACAATACATCTATCCTGGGACAGGCTAAGAAAGATATGCCAGAGAATTCCTAGAGGCCTGACACTCCAATCACAATGCCATAAACAAACACAGACCTAGATACCATCTATCAACTTCAGAAAACAAACAGGAAATGACATCACCACAAACCCCAGGAACTCCATCCAGAACAAACATATAAATAGAAAGCAGGAGACACCAGCTTCGCTTCACTTGGAAGTCGCCACTGATGATGTTACCTTGCCAGGTAATGAAACCTACATCCTTATTTTGTGTTCTTTGGATTTAGTTCTGGCCTAAGTAGCAAAAAGTCTAAATTTTCCACTGAGATGGTTGCATTCATTGTAGTGAGAAAAATCATACAAATTAGCCATGTCCAAAAGCACCCCAATTACTCAATAGGTGGCTTGCATCAAATTTCTGGCAAGAACCAGAAAGTTTCTCTTCTAGTACAGTTGGGAAAAGAACTCCTCATTCGTCAAGGTAGGATTAGAAATAACATATACAAACCAGACTATTAAGGGTTAATTAAGGGTCAATTGTCATGTCCAATGAGCAACTGAAGATGTTAAATCTAAAAGGGAGCTCTTTTACGTAATTGGACTTATATGCCCAAATGTCAGTTGTTGTTTGTAATGATTTGTCCTCATTTCCCTGAAAAATGAGTTGAATGTCAGGGTTTGGGGCTTGGCTTTGCCACTCCTCTCCCTTTATAATTGCTGTTTCTTTGTATATAGCTGTAAATGTTAGTTGTTTTGTAAACTGAATTTTTAAATAAAATATAAACATGTAAAGGGAGCTTGGTGGCTGAGTGGTTAGCACTGGTGCCTCACAGCAGCAGGGATCCAGGTCTAATTCTACCCTTGGCTGACTATGTGGCGTGCACTCTCTCAGTATCTATGTGCATTTCCCCCCAAAATCTAAAGTTTTGCAGATAAGTTGAACTGGCAATGATAAATTTCCCATATAGTGTCCAGGGATGTGCCCGTGTCCACAGTAGTTCAAGCCAAGAGATCTATTCATTGGATATTAAAAACATCTCCAAACTAAAGAAAATTATATGCTTAACTGCTTGAATATTCACCATTTACCAATTATTATATATAAAACAAAAATAAAAGGTGTTAATTTAGATCTCAACCAGTAGTTAGTGGATTTAGTAGGATGTAACAAAGTATTGGTAACACCATTTTACTATTTGTTGTAATAGCATCATGTTCACTTTGCAAGTCCATCAAATGCATGGATTTCATTGTGTGTAGCGAGAGCCATCAGGTAGTCAAAACAATAAAAACAAAGTAGGGGATAACCTTCAACATCAGCGGTGAGGCAGAAAACAGAGTTGGATTTGCTATCTGTTACCCAATGGTGCAGGAAGCTGATAAAATTGAGTGCAGTTATTTATCAGAAACAGGATTAAGACTAAAACCTCCAAATAATTCAGAGCTAAATGTTGTGGAAGCATGGATAATAAAAACACCATGCTTCAAATTATACACAGTACAGATTAGATTAGGATTGAGAAAACTAAATAAAGTGGATATTTACCATGTGATGGTTGAGGAAGAATGATAGATTCAAAGCTTTAGCAGTGCTCAGTTTGATTTCCAATTTCCCCTCAATATTATGGGTGGCACAGTGGTTAGCACTGCTGCCTCACAGCGCCCGAGACCAGGGTTCAATTCCCACCTCAGGCGACTGACTGTGTGGAGTTTGCACGTTCTCCCTGTGTCTGCGTGGGTTTCCTCCGGGTGCTTCGGTTTCCTCCCACAGTCCAAAGATGTGCAGGCCAGGTGAATTGGCCATGCTAAATTGCCCGTAGTGTTAGGTAAGGGGTAAATGTAGGGGTATGGGTGGGTTACGCTTCGGCGGGGCGGTGTGGACTTGTTGGGCCGAAGGGTTTGTTTCCACACTAAGTAATCCAAGTAATCTAATCGCTAAATTTAACATGATGCAATAGCTAATCAATTAATTGGTTAAGTTAATATCAAATGTTGCATTAAATCCACACCCAGCAGTATCTACTTTAAGCAAAGCTGCAATTCTCTGTTTGATAGTAACTAGGTAATGGATAAAAATTTTAGAATACAAAGCTGTTCAAGTTTTATTTTAGATACAAGAGCATTCAAGACAGAACTATCAGAACAAAGCTTCACCACTTTATTAGACAGGTGCATCAAACCACCAAAGAAACAAAGTGACAGTACAAAGCAGGATACACATGATGGAAATACAAGCAGAGCAAAAAGCTCTAATTTTATTAAGGTTAAGAAATTAGCAATTGGAATATTAACAAGGGTTTTGAAACTGCATTTCAATTTACATGTTCCTTCAGTGTGTGAAAGGATTTAAGGTACACTCTTTGGTCAATTGATCATTCAACTACAAAAGATTAACCATTGTATAATGTTATGAAATCTTTTTAGAATGACTTTGTACCTTTACCTTAAAGCATTTTTATAACAGTATTTCTAGTGCAACATTAACGTAACAGATGGTCACAAGCCCACAGCTGTTCTATTCCTTATCAATAATTACTAGGTTGGCTAGTGACCCAATAAGCATTGATGTGACCTCAAATACAATATATTCAAATAGTCAAGGAGCTAGAAAACAGTCCTGGCATTTGAGTGTAAAGCATATTTTCTTTCAGCCTTCAGATGCAAGGTGAAATTTGCAAAATGTTATTAAAATTAAAGATTCCACTACAAACATGCAGAAAATTTGAAAGTTATTGGACAATCAAATCAAATATCATACAGATCATAATCCTTCATATTCCTTTTCAAAATAAAGGATTTTGCAAATCATTTTCAACATAAACAACCAATAATCACAACTGGCTTCCAGCCAATCTTTGTGATACAACTGCTAGGGTGAAAGTATGATCTTTTAAAAGTTCAACTTCTACATTTAACTTCTTAGGTTGATTAATACTTTGTTTGATGTAGAGTTGCTGTAGTTTATCCATGATGACTGGCAATTAGAAATAGAGGCCTCATTATTCCAGAAATTACATTGATACCTTTAGTAATAATGATGAGTTTGATTTAAACAGAGTTCACTTGCCTTTGCTAGAACAGGAGTTATACTAAATTAAGTCTATCATCAATGCTAGTAAAAGTAAGCAATGTCACCTCACCTTTACAATTCTTGCTCCTGGCAATGATTTTGCTGTGTGAAGTTGTTTAATAGTATAATTATGATTATGGCCTCTAAAATGAAGTGTGCAAACTCAGAACATACAAGCGTTTCCACTGTATTTCTAAATTTCTTCCAAAAACATCAGATTTCTCAAAGTAGGTATTTGTCTTAATTGGACAAAAACAACTGACTCAACATTTTCTGAAGTTAAAATCAGTCAAGTGTATATTAAAACAATATTTACTCATGTACTCAAGCTCAATTAAGAGATAGTTATTGTTGAGTTCTTTTCAACTTGAATGGCAAACCAGTGCCTAAGCTTAGATTCTAGGAAGGAGAACAACTTTGTTATGGAATTTAAAGGAATCAAGATTTGTAGTTAGGAAGATGGCCTCTTCAAATGACAGATGCTGAAATTATAACAGACCTCAAGGACGTAGTGCTTGTTCCTTAAATATTCAAGAAAAATATTTAAATCACAAGGCTGAACTTTTGACAAAAAAATGTTTATTTTTGTTCTATCTTTCCACAAAGATCTTTAAGTAGCTTGTTCAGTGAGATATTCTGATTTTGATGAATGATGAGAAAATCTAAGTACTTTTATAGTAAATTTCTAATGTTGTGGGTCATTGTTTTAAAATGTCATATCACATGACACCTGGTTATAGTCCAGATTTTTGAAATTTAGTTTCAAACCAAATTCCATTTGAAATAATCTGGTACCATGTGACATCTGACCTTGTCTACCTCAGTCCAATACTGGCACCTCCACAAAAAAATAATTTAAGCAATTGACACTAACAAAAGTACTCAACTGCAATACTCATACCTCTACCACACTTGTCAAGACTAGTATCAACTCCATTGCTTCTAAAAAAAAACTTAAGTCAGCATCAAATGCTTTAAAGTGCAGAATAAAGACAATTGTGATTAAAGTAGGAAGAAAATTCAGTAAACTTTAACTCATAAGCAGGAGGAAATTGTGAGAGAGCTTTGTTTAAGGATGGACGTGTTTCCATTAATATTGTTATCGTGACCACATTGCTCGTCTAATGCTAATCAGATAATGTTTTCATTAAAAGAAAAGAAATTCAGTACAGACATTTTTGTGGGAACAGCGTCCTTTGTAGATTATAAACTAGTGTGAAGATTTGTTCAGGTCCAGTTGCTCCACGGACAAGATTAAGGAAATTAGGACAAGGCAGAAGTAGACACATCCCACGTGATGCACCATTCATATTGGCCTGAGATGGGCGAGAAAAAAAAAGTAGATAATTAACAAAAAGTCTTCAATGCAGCACATCTGTAAGATGGTCAAAAAAAAGGATACACATTACATCTGACAGCCTCTGAAAATAAACAGAATTAGGATTTCATTCCCTCTTCGCAAGCTTTCAACCATCATGTTGACTTTGCTTTCAAGAGCAGATCCAATTTCTCTCACTCACTATTTACACCAATTTTACATTTCTCTTTATCACCATTAGTAACCCTTTGCCTTTTGCTCTCAGTATTCTCCCCATCAGTTTATTTGCTCCTCCTGCCCCTCAACAGAAAAGCTTTGCAGCCTCTTTCAGTTCTGAAGTTGCACTGGACTGAAAATGTTAAGTCTCTTTCTCCACTGTTGCTATCAGACCAGAGTTTCTCCAGTACTTTCCTTGTATAGTGCCAGTCAACATCTGTTCAATTCAACAGAAGTGTTATTGTATTGAAGGAATTTGCTGTATATAGTATATATATGCTGTTAAGTTTTCTCAAAAAAGTAACGCATATTCTTTGGGACATCTTGTGGTCATTAAAGATGCTCAACAAAAACAATTTTTCTTCCCAAACTTGGGTATAAGGGATGATGGACCACCTTAGTTTTTCTACCATAGTCCTGCAATCTCTGAATGTATGTTGATAAAGTAAGCTTAGTATCACTAAGGAAAATCTTTTGAGGAATTTAAAAGGAATAATGTGGCATGTATCTGGAAGTGTATAAACTGGTTTAGGAATGCCCACAGATTGGAGAACCAACTTATTACAGCACATTTTCAAGTTGCAAAATGGAACTGGAAGGGCAATTCTAGGTCACACGCCTTGTAATCAGCCACACAATCTAAGGTTTCCTGATAATCCATTCACTGCATCCTCAAAAGGAATTTTTATCCAAAATAAAAAGAGATTTAATGAAATGATATTTTCCTTCTAATTTCTCTTCATTGTCCAACCAGTCTACTTGCATAACCTCATTATTCCCATGAGCAGCTTTGCTCAACTGGTCCAGCCATCCAGAGGCAGATCCAGTTTGATTATTAATTTTCCACTCTTGCTTGCTAAAAAAAGTCACTTGGGATTATTTTGACAAGCAATGCAAACACCTAGTTTAATTTTCTCCACAGCCAACTTTCTTAAAGACTCCCCTGCCTCTGCCAGGATCACCAAAAGCAGCTGTGCACTTTTTAGTCGGCATTTCCAATTTCTCCATTACCTCTGCAAGCAAAAGGGTCTTCCTCACCCTGAACCAGTATCTTGCACAAGCTTTTCCTCCCACCTCTGTTCATGCCCACAAGTTCACTTTGCCTATGATTTCCAACTCCTGCTTCACTCATCTATACCCATGTAATTTGTCTTCTGATCGACAGGCTAGTTGTGAATGTAATCCTTTCCCACTCAAAGTACTGTTCTCTAAACATACCCTTAAACCAGCCATTACTAAACCCTTTCCTCAAAGTACTTCAAATCCACACACATCTTTTTCACCATTCCACAGTTAAAGTCATTGAATCAATAGAGGTTCAAATCCAATTCAAAAGTTCCGAAGTACACCTCACTGAGACTAAAATAAAAGCAAATTACTGCGGATGCTGGAGTCTGAAACCAAAAGAGAAAATGCTGGAAAATCTCAGGTCTGGCAGCATCTGTAAGGAGAAAACAGAACACATTTCGAGTCTAACTCACCCTTTGTCAAAGCTTTGACAAAGGATCAGTTAGACTCGAAAGGTCAGCTCTTTTCTCTCCTTACAGATGCTGCCAGACCTGCTAAGATTTTCCAGCATTTTCTCTTTTGTTCACTGACAGACTATCCCTTTGGCCCTGCCGCAGCTGTTGATTTGCCAATGCTTTACCTCTATTCCTTTTTGCCCAAGCCAATCCAGAAGTCAGCTTTTTTTTTAAATCACCTCCAAGAGTGTTGTTGACTATTCTTGTACAATCTTGTTGTCGGGTAGTATCATGGAAATGTAATAGCTTCCATATATAACACTGACATTTAGCATTGCTGCCTCTTGAAATCTTCTACTACTTTCGTATGCTGTCAACTGCTTGTAGTTAGTTATAAACAGTAGAACTGCCAAAACATTCCCTCAGTCACCAAAGCAATCATTTTTTGCAATCTTACACCAACAATCTCATTCTTTCAGTGAGATTTTGAGATCAGTTAAGTTTTCAGAACTGTGAATTGAATTGTCAAGTCCAAGAATCTTCCCTTAACTTGGTGTTTTAAAGTAATCTGCTACCTGGACCATGACACTGCCCAAATAACTTTGTCATGTTAAGGTTTCATGTCAAAATACCAGAGAGAGTTTGCTCTCATTTCTTCAAAGAATTTCAGTTAAATGTAATCCCCCTTTTTAAAAACCTACATTAACAACATATAGATCAATGATCCCCATCTCTCCTACATAACTTACACCATAAAAGCTCATGTCAGGAATTCACAGATGATCCTCAATCTATACAAAATAAGCTAAAACAATAACCTCTGAATATGTCCAAATATAAACACCTAAACACTGTACTACAACAATTCTGAAGAGACTGAAAATAGTTTGAAGACTTGTAAAATTTATACCTTTCTAAGTTTTAGTTAGGGGTCAGCATAATTGGACTTCATGAACAACTTTCTCAGGAGTGGTATATTGTCTGGAATGGTAATATGACAAGCAAAAGTGAAATAATAATGGGATAGAAAAACAATTGTTTAATATTTCAACAAAATTAACACTCAAAGCACAGAAATCATGGACAAATAAACATTTGCAACTGTCAGCACTACTTGGACTAGCTAAATTCAATTTCACTTGCAAGAACTAAACATTGTAGATCCATATTCAGAAATAGATCACTTACATGTGAAAAGCTACGATACTCAATAATTCCCTACATATGCTTTTTAAGGGAAGCAGAGAAAAAGTTGTCTTGCTTCACACAAATCATTTTAAGAGTTAACAGAGTTAAGACTATTTTCTGCATCCTTTTACCCCAAAGTTGATACAAAAAGCTTCAAATATTTTTTAAAAAGAATGGCGACTGGGACACAGAGAGGAAAGAAAAAAAATTGCATTTAAAAGATGCCTCCCAAATGCAGGACTCCCATGGCACTTCACAGCTGATGAAACTTCCCAGTTGTCATACAAGAAATTTTAGGTTGAATTATTACAAGATACTCTCAACTGATTTTTTTTGTTGTAAAAAGGGGAGACCGGTAACCTTGAAACCCTACCTATGCTGTAAGGGGATGGGAGGCAAAGTATTCTGCACTTTGACCTCATTTTTATATTAAAAAATCTATTCCACCATTCACCCCACACAGAAAACAGATAACAAAAATGTATGGCCCAACCAACACATCAGCAGTAATGTAACTGCCCCTTCCCATTGAGGGTTACATACATTTTAGAATTATTTTTCCAAAGCCCTTTTTATTCTGTAAACAAAGCAGCTTTCAACACAAGTGAAATAATGGAAGAGAGGAACAGTATATGGGGAAAGAAAAAAAAACAGACACTATGCAATGTGTTTATAACCCATCAGCCCCAATGGTAATTCAATAAATATTGAAAATGGTCTTACCCTTCTTTTTTCTTAGACCACCATTTAACAATGACGATGATGATGATAACAGCAACAATAATAACGATAATAATTCCTTAAAAATACACGAGATAACAGTTGAAATAAGAAAACCAATCCCAGTACAAAAAAATTTCAATTGAATTACTTAATCTGGAAAACATTTGCATAAATCCTCAGCAATTGATTTTGGCTGGTTTTTCATGAAGCACAAACACTTAATAATGACAAAACATTAAGTACAGTATTTCCACATCTTTGTTCTCTATTTTAAATGTATTCATAGCACCAAATTAAAATCAAACTGGATAAAGTTGTCTTCATTCCTTGATCAAAGAATGACATAGCATAGAAGGCATCTGGGCCATTGTGACTGCACCAACTCTGACAGTTATCCCAGTGGAATCACTCCACTGCATCTTGCCCCAATTACACTACCAATTAAGTGTTTATCAAATTCCCTTTGAAAATTTTGTTCTTTGATTCTTTGAGGATTGCACTCCAGATTATAATTTGCACAGAAATTTCTCTTCAACTTGCCTACCACTCTTTAGTCAATTACTTTTGCTTTTTATGTTCTTTCATGGGAAATCAGCATCTGTTGCCTATTCTTAATTGCCCTTCAGGTGATGGTGGTAAGCTACCTTCTTGAACCATGCAGTCCATTTGGTCAATGTTGTTGTCAATGATAGTGAAGATTGGTGATTTAGTTCCATGTCAAGATAGAGAGAGAGACTTGAAGTAAAACTTGCAAGTGGCGTTCCTGTGCATCCACTGCCCTTCTAGGTAGGAGTGATCATGGGTTTGTAAGGATAATTGACTTGTTGCAACAGTGCATCTTATATATGCTGTACACTGCTGCCAGCATGCACTAGTAGTGAACAGGACACTGATCGAATGAGCTGTTTCAAGCCTCTTGCTTGGTTGGGTTATGGACTAGGCTAGACCACTCAAACAGTAAGCAGTCAGCCCAGACCATAACCAAAACAAATTGCAAAGTTAAGTGTACAGCGAAAATTACCCAGAGTAAGTTAGCTAGGCGACTACCAGGTTTTAAAAACAGAAAAACTCAGAAGTTTACATAATGAAACACAGTAAAGAACCCCTACAGAACTCTGCCTATTCAAATTAGAGTTAATTATGCTGTTCTGAATATATATGTCTCAATAAGCAAACCCCTGAAAAACCATTGAAAAGTGGAACAGATGCTTACAAGTTGAAATTAAGAAGGGCAGAAAGAGAGTTTAGCAACCTGTGGCCTAACTAGTTCTGGACTGATCTGCTCAGAGCTGGCCACGCTCCCTTAATACAGGTTACTTCTAAAAACCTAAAAGCTTTGGTCTAGAGTTTCACCTGTTAACCTATAAACAGAAAAGGCCTCTTAATATCCTTTTATCTCTGTACCAAACCCAGCCATTTCAGCGTTTTATGACCCCTCAAAAAAAATCAAGGAGACAATATCCTTGAGAAAAGGAACAGCTTTTAAACAAAAAAGAAAAGGACCAGCTTAGACAGTAGAGTGCAGCTCCAACATCATAAAAGTAATAATCCATAATACTCCTGATGAGTGTCTTGCAAACTGAAGGATCTTCAAGGAATCACATGCCAGGTTACTCACTATAGAATTCTCAATTGGGTTAGCCAAGTGTCCAGTTTTGACAAGAGTCCATAAGATAAAATATGAACATCTATTCTTTCTGCATGCTCCTTGACCAGTGTCTGTAGCATTTACTGTTTTAGAGTACCAACAGCTGTAGTTTTTATTATTTGCAAATATTCATTGTTAGCTTCAGCTGTGATTTTTTTACACTTTGAATGTTATTTATTGTAAATGTTGGTTTCTCGTTTGAGTTAGGTGGGTTGTCCAAAGTTAATTAATGTATTTCTACAACTATGGCAATTTCATCAGTTCTTGAAGCCAAATTTATTATTTTTTTAAAAAAAGGCTTTGCATTCCAGCAAAGTAAGTAATTGAGCCTTAGTGTTCATTAGAACTTTCTGGAACTGTTAAAAAGCTCAAGTGAAAGACCCACAACTTAGAATGTAGTTCTGAGTTTCCATTTTCACTTTGAGCAGGGCTGTCATGTGAAATCTTTGAAACAAACTTGTCTGTACAGACTAGCGATCCTGAGAAGTTAAAGAATGTGTTATTAATTAGGTTATCTGAGAATGAAGTGTTAATGTTAATCCCAGACAGAATTTGAATTAAATTCTGAAGAACTTAAAACTTTATGTTGAAGCTCAGAAAGAAGCCATTTGCAGTTCCAAAAGGATGAAGTCACAAGTGACTTAAATATTGCGGTATTAGAGATAGGAACTCGGGACTCACATGCTTTTTTATTTTTATTGCTGCTTACTGGTGTGTGTGTGTGTGTTTGTGCGTGCGTGCGTGTGGGGGGGGGGGGGGGGGGGGGTTTGGTTTGCAACTTTAATTCTTTTAGCCCAAACAATTCCAAATTCACAGCAGTGTGGTTCTCAGAATAGTCAGCTATAATGGTCAGGTCAGCAAGAGAAACTAAACATTTGTAACATATGGTGACAAGTGATGCCCACAAACCATAAATAAAACTACACATTTCTTTTAAAACAAATATGCAAACTGATGAGTTAGTAAACCTGACAACAACTAAAGTGCAAGACTTAAGTTACCAACTTACCAACAATTGCTCCTGTACTTAGTGTCGATGCTGCAAAATTAACAAAAGATTAACAAAAAAGGAACATTTAAAGTTGATAATAAAAGATAAGTTATTTAAAGCATATAATATTGCACAACAATTCTTCAAATCATAATTATCCTTCTGGTTAACAGAACAGTTGTTATTCAGCCAGCACAATAGGTACAACTATTCGTTCTTTCAAAAGTTGGAAGGGGTCAATACTACACATATTGACACAGCAGTTTTTAAAGTTTGCACCCATATATAAATTCAAACAACGTCTATTTGTTATTCATTTTGGTATAAGTTAGAATGTTTAAACCTTGATCTAAATGCACTTCCTTGGATGCAAACTGAACTAACTGGTGTGTTACCATATTTGCTGTAGTTTTCATGGCTTCACAGATCTTATTACAGCATCCATTAAAAATACTGTTCCACATTCCTAGAATTCATTAGGGATCCAGAACCAGGGGTCACAATTTAAAAGAAAATAAACAGGGTAAGCCATTTAGGACTGCGGTGAGGAGAAATTTCTTCATTCAAAGTGGTGAGTCTGGGGAATTTTCTGCCATAGAAGGCAAGTGAGACCTTTTCAAGCAAGAGAGTTTAAGATACATTTCTTAGGACTGAGGGAATCAATGGGTATGAAAAGAAAGTGGGAATAGGATAAATATGATCATACTGACTAGTGGAAAAAGTTCAAAAAGAATGAATTGTCTACTCCTATTTTGTACTTTTTAATATATCTTACACTACATACAGATCAAGACCGTGCTAAAAAAAGGTTCTTTGAAAGTTGGCATTGGAATCAGAGTCACGAGTGTTATGGCACAGGTGCAGACTATTTGATGCTTCAAGTTTGCATAGTGTCTTCTAGTAAGGGTATGGTCAGTGTGCAGGAGATAGAAACCAAGGCTGACTGAATATATCTGGGACATTGGTGCAGAGGGAACAAGAGGCGTTTCAAGCAAGTTTTACCAAAAGTGGAGTGGATATTTGGCGAAGGATAGGGCGGTGCTTTCTAACTACCGATCAGTACATTAATTAAGAAACTATTAAAAGGACTGCCCTTAAATTACTAAAAGTTATTCTTGAATGTAACTGAAACACCACAATTAAGGAAGTCAGGTATAATAAAACAATACATAAGTAATCCAACGCAAAATAGGAGGAAGACAAGACAAGACATGGCAGTGCAACTCAGTCAGGTAGAATGTATGGTCTATAATAGATGTAAAGTCATAGGCCCAAATGGTATTCTAGATTTATGACAGTCATAGGCATAGAATCAGAATTGTACAGCACGGGAACAGACCCTCGAGTCAACTCATCCATGCCAACCAAAAATCCTAAATTAATCTAGTCCCATTTGCCAGCATCTGGCCCAAATCCTTCTAAACCTTTCAGGTGCCTTTTAAATATTATCATACCAGCCTCCAACATTGTTCCTGGCAGTTCATTCCATACACACGCCAGTCTCTGCATGGGAAAAAAAAGTTTCCCCTTAGGTCCTTTTGAATTTTGCCCCACTCACCTTAAACTTATGCCCTCTATGTTTGGACTCCCCCATACCAGGGAAAATATCTTATCTATGCACCCTCATGATTTTATAAATCTAAGGTCACCCCTCAGCCTCTGATATTCAACAAAAATAGCCTCAGTCTATTCAGCCTTTCCCTACAACTCAAACCTCCACCTAGTTAGAATTTTATAGGTTTTCTAAAAAAATTCCTCCTCAAATCCCTAGTGAATATTATCCCTGATCAATCCAGTCACTTCACCTGTCAGTCCTGCCATTCTCAGGCAAAGAAGTCTTTGCTGTACTCCCTCCATAGCCAGAACATCATTCCTCATACAAGTAGCCCACAAAACTGCATACAATCCTCCTGACATGGTCTCACCAATTATGTAGAGCCTGCATTCGTTGGGAGTTGAGAATGTTGTTTGTAATAACAAATAAATGATCTGGGAGAATGTAGGTGCCCTGATTAGTAAATTTGCAGACAACAGATTGGGGGAGCTCCAGATAGTGAGAATGCAGCAGGATTATAGATAGGCTGAAGACTTGGGCAGAGAAACAGCAGATGGACTTTAACCCAGACAAATGTGAGGTCATGGATTTGGAAGGTCTACATCAGGAAGGACATTTACATTAAATGGCAGAACCCTTGGCAGGCATCAACATACAAAGGGATCTTTGAATATAAATTCACACAGTTCCTCGAAAGTGGCAACACAAATGAATAAAAGGTGGTCAAGGCAGTCTATGGTGTGCTTGCCTTCATCAGTCAGGGCACAGATCTTAAAAATTGTCACACTGCAGCTGTATAGAACTTTTTTTAGGCTGCATTTGGAATACTGTATATTGTTCGGGTCGCAACACTACCAGAATGGCGTAGAAGCTTTGGAGAGGGTACAGAAACAGTTTACAAGGATGTTGCCTGGTTTCACTTCACCAAAGGATGAGAGGAATTCTGATAGAAGTCTACAAAATCACAAGAAGCGTGGACAGAATAAACAGATATGGAGTCTGTCTCCCAGGGCTGAAATGCCAACCACCAGGGGACACTAATCCAAGGTAAAAGGGCTTAACAGGAGATGTGAGAGGCAAGTTTCTTTTTTTGTTACACAGAGCATTAAGCACCCAGGATGCACTAAAGGAAGCAGGGCAGACAGCATAACAGTAACATCTAAGAGACACCCTTGACAGACAGACACTCATGGACTTCGAAACATGGAAACAGACCCTTCGGTCCATCTCTATGCCAACCAGATAGCCTAAACTGAGCTATTCCCATTTGCCAGTATTTGGCCCATATCCCTCTAAATCCTTCCTATTCATATATCCATCCAGATGTCTTTCAAACACTGCAATAGCACCAGACTCCACCACCTCCCCCAGCAGCCTGCCCCTACATATGTGCCACAGTGTGGAGAAAGCTGCTTCTCAGGTCCTCCTCAAACCTTTCCCCGTTCACCCTAAAACCAAACCCACCAGTTTTGGACAAGTACAGGTTCTGTTTCAGCTGCAGAAGCTTTATCTGGGTCACAAGAGTGTTGCATGGAGTGCTTATGCAAAGAGATGGTCACACTGCAATATAAAGGCCTGGAGGTGGGAAGGAAATAACCAACATCCAGAAAATGCAAAGAGAAGCAGGCAGGATGTGCAGGAGTCCCCAGAGATCCTGCTCACAAAATCAGTTGTGTTTTGGAAGCTAATTAAGGTGTTACTTCCTTAAGGGAGTGTGGACCACATTAGATGCATCTTGAGCAGCTCAGTTGTACAGGAGGGGAGGAAGACCAAGTCACAGGGGATTTATCAATTTGGACAGACTGGTACTAATGAGATTCCAAGATGGCATTTGTTCTTGGTATAGTAGAACTGTCTTATGAGGAGAAGTTGGGCAAGCTATGCTTGTATTCGCTAGAGTTTCGGAGAATGAACGAGAGGTGTTGATCTCATTCAAACCTACAAAAACAGGAAAAAAAAAGAGATAGGTAGACATTCTGGTTGGAGTGTAGAATCCTGAGCACAATTAAGAAAAAAAATTGAGGATGGCACTTGTTTTAAGATTAAACAGTTCTTTTCCTCAAGGGTTGTGAACATTCAGGATTCTTTACCATAGAGGGCTCAGTCTTGGAGAATGTGCAAAGGTAGAGGTTGATCGATTTCTGATTTAGCAACGGTGCACAGGATTATGGAAATGGAGTTGATGAGAGTCACTGAAGAGTTCGAACAGCCATGGTTGTATGGAATGCTGAAGCAGGCTCGACAGGCTGAATGGCTTACTCCTCTTCCCAATTTCTCTGATGAAACTTCAACTGATTTATCAAGAACGACCAGCAGATCCTAAATTACAACTGCAACACCCACCTAAACTTAGAAACCAGTCCTACAGCCCAAAGGGAATTCAAATGGACGCAGCTGCAAAGGGATTTCAGTTGTGGGAACGGTGTGATGAAAAAAGTAAAAAAAAACTGAGCTAGGGCATCAATGAAAAATAAAGAAAACAAACTGGAGAAATTTGGACAATTTATAAAATTAGTGAAAGATCCAAAAAGGGATTAATTCAAAAGTTGACTCTAAAGCATGCCATAAAAGAGCTTAGCAGACTGAATGAGTGATGATCTCATTGAAAACTACAAAACAGTTTAGAGATGGGGAGTCCAGAGTCACAGGCACAATTTAAAGAAAAAGGGGGATGGCATTTAGTTTTAAGGTGAAGTTTTTGTTAATTCAAACCTTTGGAATTCTCTACCACAGGGCTCAATCTTGCAGTCTCTGAGATAAATAGTAAAAGTCAAATTTTTCTTTAAAGCCAAAAAACAATTAGCTGCAGAAAAGTATTCAATAAAGAGATGCAATTTTAAGACAAGCGTCTACAATAGTTTTTTTCTACTGTGATACTTCATTCACATTTCTCATGGAAGTGTCAGATTCCTTTAAAAGTAATCGCTAAAAACAATTTGCATTCTGCATGATGGCAGCGCAAATATGCACTAAAATATAGAAAATTGTTACAGCCATTTAGTAAGTTCTAGTTAGATATGAAACCAAGAATACTCAATTAAGTTCTGGAAACAGACTTACCTTCAACGGTAGGCTTGACCGTAACATCGGCCCAAGATTTAGTCGAAACAGTGGTCAAAACAGCTGGATGAGGGGAAAAATTAAAATGTGTTCAAAAAGGATATGTTAAAAGAAAACTGCTAAAAAAGGAACGAAGAAATTGAGGATTAAGACACATAAATAGCATTTATTTATTGTTTCAGAGTTTCATTATAGTCAGATGTACAATATGAAACAGATCCTTGGTCCAATTCAACAGGTTAACTAGATACTCCAGTCTAGCCCCATTTGTCAGCATTTAGCAGAAATCCCCCTAAACCCTCCTTCATATACCCATCCAGGTGCCTTTTGAATGTTGCAGTTGTACCAGCCTCCATCACTTCCTCTGGCAGCTCGTTCCATACACACACCACCCTCTGCATGGAAAAGCTGCCCCTCTGGTCCTTTTAAATCTTTCCCTGCTTACCTTAAACCTATGCCCTCGAATTTTAGGCTCCCATGCCTGGGGAAAAGACCATGGCCATTCACAGTATCCATGCCCCTCAATTTTATAAATCTCTGTAAAGTCACCCTTCAGCCTCTGATCCTCCAGGGAAAAACAGCCCCCACCTATTCAACTTCTCCCTAAAGCTCAAATCTCTTATCCTGGCAACATCCTTGTAAACCTTTTCTGAACCCTTTCAAATTTCACAACATTGTTTGTATTCAGAAACTACTCATGAGAATGTAACATGAGTGAGTGAGCAGGTCAGTTTCCTAACTTCTCCAGAAATCAACTTTGTTTATATTATGCCACAAGTACTTTGTCATGGATGGATTTTTTAAAAATTACTCTGAAGGAGCAGTGAATAGACTAAAGTCATCACGATGTACAAGAACCACCCAATGAATCAAAAAGTTAAACTGGATACTTGAGTTTTAAGATGTGAGAAAGCTCATGGACATTATAAAATCGTCTGTACTTGCTTTCAATATTGTATTAATAATACTCTTTAGTACAACACTGAGCAATGTTTAGAGAGGACTTACACAAAAATCATATACTTGCTTTTTCTTTCTCGCCTAATATGAACGATGAATTAACAACCAAGTTTCAGAATCATGAGGTCATGCCAAAGCTGGATAAAACTCTGGTGTGGCCACACTCGGAGCATTGTGCGCAGTTCTGGTCACTGCATTATAGGAAGAATGTAGAAGCTTTGGAAAAGGGTTCAGAGGATATTTACTAGGATGTTGCCTGGTATGGAGAGAAGGTCTTACAAGGGGAATGGAGGTTCATAGCTCCTTGAAAGTGGAGTTGCAGCAGATAGTTTGGTATGCTTTCCTTTATTGGTCAGAGTATTGAGTACAGGAGTTGGGAGGTCATGTTGCGGCTGTACAGGACATTGGTTAGGCCACTGTTGGAATGTTGAGTGCAATTCTGGTCTCCTTCCTATCAGATGTTGTGAAACTTGAAAGGGTTAAGAAAAGATTTGCAAGGATGTTGCCAGAGTTGGAGGATTGGAGCTATAGGAAGAGGTCGAATAACCCGGTGCTGTTTTCCCTGGAGCGGAGGCTGAGGGATGACCTTATAGCAGTTTACAAAATTATGAGGGGCATGGATAGGGTAAATAGACAGTCTTTTCCTTGGGTTGGGAGAGTCCAGAACTAGAGGACATAGGTTTAGGGTGAGAGGGTAAAGATATAAAAAAGACCTATGGGTCAACTTTTTCACACAGTGGTACGGGTATGGAATGAGGTGCCAGAGGAAGTGATGCAGGCTGGACTAATTGCAACATTTAAGAGGCATTTGGATGGGTACATGAGTAGGAAGGGTTTGGAAGGATATGGGCCGGGTGCTGGCAGGTGGGACTAGATTGGGATATCTGGTCGGCACGGACGGGTTGGACCGATGGGTCCGTTTCCATGCCATACATTTCTATGACTATGAAAGAAAGATTGAGGGACTGGAGGCTGTTTTCATTAGAGAGAAGGTTGAGAGGTGACTTAATTGAGACATGCAAGATAATCAGGAGGTTAGATCAAGTAGATAATCAGAGCCTTTTTCTTCAGATGGTGATGGATGGCACGAGAGGGCATAGCTTTAAAATGAGGGGGATAGATATAGGACAGATGTCAGAGGTAGTTTCTTTATTCAATATTAGGGGCGTGGAATGCACTGCTTGCAACAGTTGTAGACTCGCCAACTTTACAGGCATTTAAATGGTCACTGGACAGGCATATGGATGAGAATGGAATAGTATGGGTTTGATGGGCTCCAGATTGCACCACCCTGTGAAACCAACAGAGGGCTGAAGGACCAGAAAGTAAATCCTAGACAATTTTTTCCTCCTCCCTAACAGGTGTTTCAGCCAATTATAGAGTAACCACGGCTCTAATAAAGCAGGTAACTTCAGCCTCAACCTTCTGCTCTATATAACAAGCACAATAAACAGATATTACATTTAATCATCAGAAAGGTCTATAAGATTGTGCTAATGGGGCAATGCTTAATGAATTAGGGAACTATACAAATGAAGACAGCTTATGAATAGAAAACTAATTTTTCATAAATTTAGCTATTAAACAGTTTTCCTAACCAGTTTAGGTAACCAAAAAAAATTGTCAAAATAAAATACTCATGGAATAACTGCAGGAAAAGTTAGTCTTAGATTGCGAGAACATAACCTAAGATTTGTGCCTTAGGTGCTGGTCATCTTATATTGAGAGATGTACATATTTTGTCACAATTGCATAAAAATACAATATATCTAATGGCAGAATCTACCCTACTAATTAGGGAAAAAAACAATTCAAAGGACTCCAAATTAAACACATCACGGCAACAAATAGAATTGCTATAATGAAGTTAATTTTCTAGGACATTAAACAGGCAGATTTACTGGATAATTGGAATTAGGCATATTTATACATAAAAATTAGCTGATCAGGTTTTATTCCAATTTTCAAAACCTTCATGCCCATTGTAAAGAAAAAAGATTCTCATTTCATGGGCTGTGAATACTGGCTTACAAGAGGTTGAGTACAGAGAGTCTGTAACTCAATAGAGTTAAGAATGAGAGGCAACCTCATTCCATACCCCAAATTCTCATAGCAAATCTTCTCTGGATTGTTGTACCTAAGTGCACTTTAGGTGACAAACATAGGGTTTACACTTCATTTTTAACTGTACAGTTACAGGAATTCTGATTACTTGCTTACTTCAAAACAAGGGATGCATAATGCTGCACATATGATTCAATAATTCAACTTGTACACTGAACATTTCTTGCCCAGAAAAACATACTCAAATCCAAAATGAAGCAAGAAATCCAAGTGCTAGAAATCTGAAATAAAAGTTGCTGGAGAAACTCAGAGAAAGCAGATTTAAAGTTTTGGGGACAGTTTTTCAGAACTGCTCAGATGATGAGTTACTGGACCGGAAACTCTTATCTCCATAGATGCTGCCAGACTTGGAGTTTTTCTAGCAATTTGTTTTTGTAACAAAGAAACCCAATTCTGGGAACTGACGATTTGCTTAAACTAGTTTCACACAGCTTTAACTGATGATTCCCCCTGTAACTGACATAAGTATTGCCATCAATACAACAGCAGCCTTAGTAAGCTTTGAACAAGGGGATGATGCAGTTCATTCAAAGTAACTCATGCACTACAGCATTGCTATGTAGCAAAATTGATATTTGCATATCAAGAACATTTCCCTGACTGACCTTACCATTTTACACATTGGTCTCTGGAAATCAATACAGACCAGGTTTTCTTTTTAAAGAAATGCATTAACGACCATAATCTGTACATTTGTTTGGACTAAAAATGGAAAAAAGTACTATTCTAAAAACAAAGCACTGTGGAAACAATTATTGCACCTTTTTTAAAAAAAGTTATTTAAGTGTATATGTGGTGTTCACACTGCTACTTTGTTCAAATAATGGGAAATTATATTTCTAGACACAATAGTGTTTGGCTGGCAACAAGTAGCTGATTGGTCACAACTGCATAAATCATTTATAGAAGCTAAAAGTCATCAGCCTAATAGCAACCTGAGTGGTTCCTGGACAGCTGACCAGCTTGTGGATGTAAACAACAGAGACGGGGGGGGGGGGGGGTGGGGGTCGGTTTTTGGACTGCTGCAAGGTCAGGGAGTATATGTATGCACTTACACAGTAAAATTACAAAGCCACTTTATTTTCTTCTACCTGTTGCTTTTAATCAGTAACTAGTGTATCAAATCACTACTTTACAGGAGGTAAAAGGGGAATTGTCTGAAGGAGGTTAAAAGAACTGAAGGCCCTGGCACACAAAACGAACATCTCAAAAGAAGCTGAAGGTCTGATACTTAGAGCAGTTTCTCTCCGACCCCACTTTCAATCCATGAAACCAATGTGTTTGTATGTCTGTGTCTGGCATGTGGAGAGATTTTAAAAGGGGGTTAGATTCTTGACTGGTAGAGCTATGTATTCATGTAGTAAGATTCTAAACATAAATAAACAGCTATTATTTTGTAATGTGAATTACTGTTTATTCAATACAGAAACCGAGTCAATGTTTTTTTATGAACTCGATTCCAGACAGATAAATCAGGTTCTTTGTGATTTGATTAAATTGTTGAATTTTGTGGCAATCCTAGGAATAGTGCAGCTTGTGAATCAGCACTTTCCCAAATTATAAGCGCATTATTGAACTTTTATTAATAAATGAGTAATCAGTTGTGATATGCTAACTCATTTTAAAACAAAAACAAATCAAAAACTGAGAGGCCATGTTATTAAAAGATTTTTTTTAAATCATGTGGTGTGCATAAAGCAAAGGACATTGTAGATTGTGCCATGAAGTTATTGCTAAGGTCCTTGAGTGATCACCTGCTACTTTAAAAACAAGTTTTTTTTTGCTTAGAGTAGAGTAACACTTCGTAGTGTACTTGGAGATCACCTTCATCGTCAGACTTCAATTTCTAATACTCAACTAAATGAGTTGCAAAAAAAAAAAATTCTTTAGTTGATAATTGGCCTGAAACAGTTGAGCCCAATCAAGTATTTTATGCATAAAATACTGACCCCAACTTCCAAATCTGTCTGTCAGAATTATAGGCCATCTTGAAGATTAACTTTGAATCATCATAACTGTCATAACTGTTGTTCCAACAATTCAGAGACCCTGTCACTTGTCTTTTAAAACTAATAAGATACCACTTAAAAAGAGGGAACAGGTAAGTGTATTCAATTTCCAAATGGTGTTCAATAAGGTACCATTCAACTGGTTAACTCATAAGCTAAAGACTCATGAAGGAATTATAGATAATATTAACAACATTCAGATTGGTTAACAGAAAGCAGCAATACTAGGGATAAGTAGCCTGCATTTTCAATCTGACAGGCTGAAAATGGTGAAGGACCCTATACTACATGATTAGGGCTAGTGCTTCGCCACTCAGTCACACAAAGCTACTGGGCAATCACCATCTCCTGACATTTCAAAGGAATTATCGTCGCCGAATCCCACGCTAACATTCTGGAAGTGACCACTGGCCAAAATGGAGGGGGAGGGGTGGCACAGTGGTAACATCACTAATGTAGCAATCCAGACCCCAAAATTAATATTTTGGGGGTGTGGGTTCAAATTCCATCTCAGCAGATGGTGAAATTTGAATCCCTTAAAAAAATTTGAAATTTCAATTAAAGCTAAATGTACATTTAACCACTTAATTGTAACAAAAGCCCCATGTCGTGTATGAATTTCTTTCATGAAAGAAAATCTGTCATTACCTGGTCTGGCCTACATGCAATGTCCAACCCACAGCAAGGTGGGCAGCACAGTGGTTAGCACTGCTGCCTCAGCGCCAAAGACCCGGGTTCAATTCCCGTCTTAGGCGACTGTATGGAGTTTGCACATTCTCCCTGTGTCTGCGTGGGTTTCCTCCCACAATCCAAAAATGTGCAGGTTAGGTGAATTGGCCATGCTAAATTGCCCATAGTGTTAGGTGAAGGGGGTAAATGTAGGGGAATGGGTCTGGGTGGGTCACACTTCGGTGGGTCGGTCTGGACTTGTTGGGCTGAAGGGCCTGTTTCCACACTAAGTAATCTAATCAAGGTGGTTAGCTCTAAACTGCCCCAATTAGGAGTGGGCAATGAACACTAGCCTAATAAGTGACACCTCCATCGCATGAAAGAATGAGAGTGCGACTTGGCAAGATGGCAGCGATTCTGTAGAACTGTTGTGGACAGCTCTACCTAACAGCTAAGGCATACTAGTGTTTTTTGCCATCCCTGGCCAACTTGTGGTGGAATTAGTTTAAAACCCTACAGAACACATTTGTTAATGTTTGCGAGTGGGAGGATGCCAAAGGGAAAAGGATTGAGCAAACAGCAACAGGGAGGACAATCCCCTGCAGCACCAGGCATACCAGAGACCGCAGCAACAGCAGCCACTCCTGAACCCTCAGGGACCTGATAGACTCTCAGGAATTGGCTGTGGTGATGGAGACACTTGGCTTGAAGTTTGGGGCTGCGATTAAGGAGATCCGTGGGGAGGTTAGTGCCCGGGTCCAACCTATCGCATCCATGCTGTGGAAGCATGAACAGGAGATCCAGTGCCTCGGGGAATGGCTGGAGGAAGTGGAAGGTCGAACCAAGGCTTCGGAAGCTGCGATGGAGTTCTCATCCAGTCGGATCCATTTGCTGGAGTGAGGGGTGCGGGACTTGCAAGAATCGTGTCAACAACCTCGAAAAGAGAGGTCGGAGAGTAAATCTCTGAATTGTTGGGCTCCCCAAAAGTGAGGAAGAGGAGTAGCCAGTCAGCTTCTTTGGAAGCTGGCTGCCAAAGTTTTTGGGCCTTCAGAGTCCAGCAGGCTTCAGATTGAAAGGGCTTATCGGGTTACAGTGCATAGGTCAGGGCCAGTGCAGCGCCCCCACCCGGTTCTAGTGAACTTCCACTCGTATAAGGGCAAGCAAAAAGTGAGAGAAGCTTCTAGATTACTGGGAAATGATCCACAGACACTGCTGTACAAGGGGTCAAAAATCAGGTTTTCCAGGATTTCTCAGCAGCTTTAATTCGAAAGAGGAAGTCCTTCAATGAAGTTAAAGAGGCTGCGGAATCTGGGCATCCAGTATTCCATGAGATACCCTGCAGTGCTCAGATTCAGCCACAAGGACTCAGTTTATACATTTGATTCCGTGGATAAAGCTAAAAACTTTGTACACACTTTAAAACAGACTGGCCTGAAGAATACGGTTAATGTTTGTTCTCTTTTCCTTCTTTCCCCATGTTTTCCTTTTTTAAAATTCCTTTCTTTCTCCCTAATAATTTCTTTTTGGAGGGAAAAAAAAACTTTGAATAAGTTGGTTCCTTTTAATAAAAGCACTGGACTTTCCGATGGGAAATTTTGTAGATGTTCCTTGTCGTCTCCCCTTTTTGTTTGCTCTGTTCCTTTTTTAGTCACAAGTAGGGGTGACATGAAGGCAGTGATAGGTGGAATGCTCATCCGGACTGTCTTTTTTTCTGTTAAATTAAGGATCATCTCCCTGGTTTTTTTTTCTGGCCTAAGGCTAGGGCACAGTCTGGGTTTGAAGGAGCTGTGAAGGAGGGGATGGGTAGGACTAGTGCCCCCTATGGGCAGGGGGAAGAGAGTCTTCCATTCAAGGTTTTACAGTTTTTTTGTTTTTTTGGGGGAGTAAGAGTTTATAGTTATGAGAAAGTAGTTTTTGTATATATAGTTTTTTAACTATGAGTATGTATTTACTTGTGCTTGACAATTTGTAATCAGGGTTCTCCCTCCCAGGGATTCAAGGGTCTCTGAAAGTGTCTTATTAAATGGTGCACCTGGAACATTAAGGGAAGTCATTTGCTTGTTAAAAGGAAAAAAGTGCTTTCTAGCCTAGCGTTTTGTTGCAGGAAACCCATCTTGATGGGGAACACCTGAAATTACAAGAGGGGGGTTACGATCGGGTATTCTTTTCATCCTTTACTACTAAAAGTAGGGGAGTGGCAGTACTTATCCAGGAAATTCTTCCATTCACTTTATTAAAGCAGGTGAAAGATGAGGAGGGACGATTAGAGATACTTAAAGCCCTGATGCATGGGGAGGGATATGACATTTTAAATGTCTACAGTCCTCCAGCGCATCCACCCCACCCCCCCCCCCCCCCCGGTTTTGATTAGTGCTTTCTCTAAGCTGAGTTCTTTTGGAACACAGCACATTATTATGGCGGGGGTTAGATTTTAATTGTCTTTTGGATCAGATAGTGGACAGGATGTCTTGTGGGTCCCCAACTATTTCTTCATAGGCTAAGCAGTGGTTGACTGATGAGGAGGAGTTGGGGCTGATGGATATCTGGAGACATCGTCACCCTTTTTTCAAAGCAACATAAAATGTCACACAAGGATTGATATCTTTCTGGCTCTCTCGGCCCTTCTGGATTAGATTATGGGTTGTAAAATTGGGAATATAGCCATCTCTGATCACACGCGGTATATTTGGAGGTTAAGGCCAAGAGCGAAGGGCTAGGTTTGCAGCACTGGCGTTTGGACCTTTTCCTCCTTAAGGATTCCAAATTTGTGAAATATTTTTTGAAGGAGTTTCAGGAATTCTTGACTATCAACTCAGGTGCGGCTAGTAGTCAGTGTGCACTATGGAAGACTGACAAGGCCTTTGTTAGGGGATTAGCTATTTCCTATTCGTCTAGCTGGAAACGACAAAAGGAGGAACAGCAACATCTACTTGAGATGCGGTTGAAAGCTGCCAAAGCAACAAATTTTGCATGGCCTTCAGTGACTAAGCTACAGCGGATCAGCCCTCCAGGCTGCCTTGAATTCAATACTGACAAAACACAAACTTGATTTTGCTGGACAAAGGCTGTTTGAATATGGGGATAGGCCAGGGAAGTATTTGGCATACCTGACTAGGAAAAAGCGTGCTCCCCAATCCATACTGCAATCAGAGTCAGCACCGTGGTCCTTACATGATGCTAAAAAGATTGAGGCTTTTCGGAGCTTTTATTCTAAATTGTATTGTCTGAAGGTTGAGAGGACAAGAGGGCTAAAAATGGAGGCTTTTTAAGAAGCTGAACCTCCCAGGGGCAACCTTGGAACAGGCCTCTCTCCTTAATGCTCCCTTGACAGTTCAGGAAATACAGGAGGCAGCTAGGCAACTTCAGAGTGGGAAAGGACCTGGCCCAGATGATCTCCCGGGTGAGTTTTAAGAGTTTATAGGGATTCTGTCAGGGCAGATGTTGGAGATGTATAATTACTCCTATATTCATGAATGTCTGTTCAGTAAGAGCAGAGATGATGTTAAGGGGCGGGGGGGGGGGGGTATGGCATTGTTGATCATGGACAATATGACAGTTGTAGAAAGGATGTTTGGGGACCCATTAACTGAGGTAGTATGGGCTGAGGTTAGAAACAGGAAAGGAGAAGTCACCATGCTGGGAGTTTTCTATAGGCCTCCGAATAGTCCCAGAGATGTACAGGAAAGGATAGCAAAGATGGTTCTCGATAGGAGTGAGAGGGGCAGGATAGTTATCATGGGGGACTTCAACTATCCAAATATCGACTGGGATCACTACAGTATGAGCACTATAGATGGGTCAGTTTTTGTCCAGCGTGCGCAGGAGGGCTTCCTGACAGTATGTAGACAGGCCTACAAGAGACAAAGCCTCTTTACATTTAGTACTGGGTAACGAGCCTGGCCAGGTGTTAGATTTGGAAGTAGGCGAGCACTTTGGACACAGCGATCACAATTCTGTCAGGTTTACTTTAGTGATGGAAAGGGATAGGTGTACTCCACCGAGCAAGAGTTACAGCTGGGTTTGGGGGCGGGAGAGATTTACGATGCAATTAGGAAAGATTTAGGAAGCATAGAATGGGGAAGGTAATTACAGGGGATGAGCACTTTAAAAATGTGGAGCTTATTCAAGGAAAAGCTCCTGTGTGTGTCCTAGAAATGTATGTACCTGTCAGGCAGGGAGGAAGATATAGAACGCATGAGTCGTGGTTTACTAAGGAAGTGGAATCCCTGGTCAAGGAAAAACGCTTATGTTAGGACAAAATGTGAAAACTCAGGGCACTTGAGGGCTACAAGTAAGTCAGGAAAGACCTAAATAGAGAACTCAGAAGAGCCAGGAGGAGACACGGGAAGTTGTTGGCAGGTAGGATCAGGGTTAACCCTAAGGCTTTCCATAAGTACGTCAGGAATAAAAGAATGATGAGAATTAAATTAGGGCCAATCAAGGATAATAGTGGGAAGTTGTGTGGGGAGTCGGAGGAAATAGGGGAAGCACTAAATAGATATTTTTCAGTGTTCACTATAGAAAATGAAAATGCTGACGAGGAAGATAGAGATACTTGCATCTAGACTAGAAGAGATTGAGGTTCACAAGGAAGAGGTACAAGAAATACTGCAGAGTGTGAAAATAGACAAGTCCCCTGGGCCAGATGGGATCTATCCTAGGATCCTTTGGGAAGCAAGGGAAGAGATTGCCGAGCCTTCGGCATTGATCTTCAAATCAAGATTGTCTACAGGAATAGTGCCTGAGGACTGGAGGATAGCAAGTGTGGTTCCCTTGTTCAAAAAAAGGGTAGTAGATACAACCCTGGTAATTACAAACCAGTGAGTCTCACTTCAGTTGTTGGAAAAGGTTAAGAGATAGGATTATAACCATCTAGAAAAGAATAATCTGATCAGGGACAGTCAGCACGGTTTTGTGAAGGGTAGATCGTGCCTAACGAATCTTATTGACTTTTTTGACAAAGTGACCAAACAGGTGGATGAGAGTAAACCAGTTGATGTGGTGCATGTGGATTTCAGCAAGGCATTCGATAAAGTTCCCCCACAGTACGTTATTATACAAAATGCGGAGGATTGGGATTGTGGGAGACATAGCAGTTTAGATCAGTAATTGGCTTGCTGAAAGAAAAGAAGGTTGTAGTTGATGGAACATGTTCATCTTGGTGTCCAGTTACCAGCGGCGTACTGCAAGGGTCAGTGTTGGGTCCACTGCTGTTCATCATTTTTATAAATGACCTGGATGACAGCTTAGAAGGGTGGGTTAGTAAATTTGCAGATGACAAAGGTCGGTGGAGTTGTGGATAGTGACGAAGGATGAAGTAGGTTGCAGAGAGACAGACAGGATGCAGAGCTGGGCTGAGGGATGGCAAATGTAGTTTAATGTGGACAAGTGAGAGGTGATACACTTTGGATGGAGTAATCGAATGCAAAGTACTGGGCTAATGGTAAGATTCTTGGGAGTGCAGTGAGCAGAGAGATCTCGGTGTCCATGTACACAGATTCCTGAAAAGTAGCCACCCAGATAAGACAGGGTTGTTAAGGCAGCATACAGTGTTTTGGCCTTTATTAATAGAGGGATTGAGTTCCAGAACCAGGAGGTTATGCTGCAGCTATACAAAGCCTCTGGTACGGCCACACTTGGAGTATTATGTACAGTTCTGGTCACCGCATTATAAGAAGGATGTGGAAGCTTTGAAAAGGGTGCAGAGGAGACTTACTAGGATGTTGCCTGGTATGGAAGGAATGTCTTACGAGGAAAGGCTGAGGGCCTTGAGGCTGTTCTCATTAGAAAGAAGGTTGAGAGGTGACTTAATAGAGACATACAAGATAATCAAAGGGTTAGATAGGGTGGACAGGGAGAGCTTTTTCCAAGTATGGGAACAGCAAACACGAGGGGACACAACTTTAAAGTGAGGGAGATAGTAAAGAAACTACCTCTGACATCTGTCTTATACCTCAGTAGTAAAGGTATGGAATGCTTTGCCTGCAACGATAGTAGATTTGCCAAGTTTAAGTGCATTTAAGTCATCATTGGACAGGCATTTGGATGTAAATGGAATAACATAAGTGGGATGGGCTTTGGATTAGTTGACAGGGCGGCGCAACATCGAGGGCCAAAGGGCCTGTACTGTGCTGTAATGTTCTATATCTACCACCATTTTTGACAGAAATTAGCATTTCCTGGATTAAGGGGAAGGTTCCTGAGGATTGTGCCCATCTCTATTAAATTCAGATTTCAAGATTCTGTCCAACATCCTGGCACCGAGATTGGAAAAGGTGTTGACTGATCTTGTTTAAGAGGACCAGACAGGCTTTGTAAGAGGCCAGAGATCCTTTAATATTAGACGGTTGCTGTTTATGGTCCAAGTTTGTCAGCAACGAACAATTCAGGGGTTGTTGATTTCCTTCGATACAGAGAAAGCATTTGACTAGGTGGAATGGCCATATCTTTATGTCTTAGAACAGTTCAGGTTGGGTGGTGTCTTTGCTAGGTGGGTGGAGGTTTTATATCGCCACCCTCTGGCAGCAATCACCAACGGGGTGAGCTCTGGGAATTTTAGGATTGTTAGGGGTAGTCGGCAAAGCTGCCCCCTCTCACCATTGTTGTTTACATCGATGATAGAGCCACTGGCAGAGGCCATTCGTCAGAACATTCACATAATTGCTCCGAAGGTGGGATAGAGGGTACCCAAGATTACACTGCATGCGGATGATGTCCTGTTTTTAAAAGTCGAACCAGATGACCTCCATACCCCATTTGGGGCTATTTCAGGATACAAGATTAACATTGCAAAATTGGAGTCTGCGCCTTTGGAGAACCTCAAGGATGTGCCAGAAGTTGAAGGTGACCCCAAGTTCCTTTTTAAGCAGTCACGGGCAAAGTTCTGATACCTAGGCATTTTTATTACCCCCAAATTTGATCTGTTATTTTGGACTAACTTCGCTCACTTGTTCGACAATATTAGGAGAGATCTCCAGAGATCTTGCAATTTCATGGCTGGGCCGAATCTCTCACATTAAGATGAATGATCTTCATTTGCTCCCTATAAATGTTTCCCAGGTCAATGCTGCAGAAGCTTATGGGATGGTTTGGTTCCTTTGTCTGGCATTGTGGACAGCCCCTCAAACTTACTAAATTGCAGTTGTCTCGAGGAGGAGGGGGGGGGGGGGGGGGGGGGGTGGTGGAGGAATGGATTTCCCAGACATCAGGAGGTACCAATTGAGTTCCCTGCTGTCCTTTGCGATTGGGCAAGTAACGATCCAAACTTAATATGGCTGGATATTAAGGCCTGCCAGGTAAACTACCCTCTTATTAGCCTGTTGTTCATGGATAAGAGGAGGACAGTCATGGACCACTGTCAGAATCCCATTGTCATTAGTACAGTCAAAGCATGGAGGGCGATGCAGAGTGAGGGTTGCTTATACAAGACTTCGCCACTTACGCCTATAGTTGGCATGCCAGGGTTCCAACCAGGGTTGATGAACCCAGGGATCAAACAATGGGCAGCGAGAGAAGTTTCTAGTTGGAGAGACTAGTTTGAGGGGGAGGTTGAGGTTATGTCGCAAATATGGGTTTCCCAGCAGAGATCTTTTCCGTTTTTTTCTGGTTAGGGATTTCATCCAGAAGACTACGCTTCTTGCCAAGCCCGGTAAGTCCGGTACAGAGAGTTTGTTGCTATGTTCCACAAGCACCTCCATCGCCTGCTGGATGGCAGGATATTAACTAGTTATGAGGGGTCTGGGAGCAAGAGCTAGGAGGGGAGATCTCTTCTGAAAGATGAAAGAATATATGGGAGAATGCTAGAAAGATCTCAATCTGTAATAGAACATGCGCTACACAATTAAAAGTTCTGCACAGGGCACATCTGGCACCAGACCGTCTGGCGAAGTTTAAAAATGGGGGCATCTTCAGTGTGCCCCAAATGTAAAATAATTGTAGGTACTGACCCATTGAACCTGTGGCGTGTCCAGAAGCAGTGTTTATTAGAGTGCCGTGGCAGGAGAGATAGGGAGGGTATTGAGGACTGAAGTTAAAGTAAACCAGACATCTCTCCTCTTAGACCTACCAAATTTACTATCTTTAGACGGGCATGGGAAGAAACTAATACTTTTGCATACTGTGCATGGAAGAATATTCTGATAAACTGGGTGTCTGAGAATCAGCCAGGCTTGCTGGGATGGCAGAAATTATGGAGCACATTCCCTTGGACATTTTCACAAACATGGTGCACCATACAGACCATTTTTATAAGACATGGCAGCCCTACTCAAGTTATTTGGATATAGATTTGTCAGTTATCTTAACTAGGGCATTTGTTTAACCAGGATGGTTAGGTTTGTCAAGCCCTGGAGGGGGGCTCCTGAGTCAGTACAGGTATATATATATATATATATATATATATATATAACTGCTTTGTTTGGGAGCTTTGCACTGAGCATAGCTGTTCTGTATTTAGTGGGTTTTTTGATCTATTCATTATTTATTGATGCTGCTTTGCACAGTGTTAGGGATTGTTTTGTATTATAGGATAGATTAGTTAGAGGACAGTAGTTCTATTGTAATTTGTTTATTTTCTTATTATATTGATATTGGTTATTGATTGCATTTTTCAATAATTTTATGTTTGTAAAGTTAAAACTATTTGCTAATACATTCCTTTATTTGTAAATACATACAAGAAACTGAACAGGATTATCCACTACTGTAGCTGCAAAAGTGAGTCAAAACTGCAAGTCCTGCAGAGTCACTCACTTCCTTATTCACAAAATCATATCCATCTACAAGCCAGGAGTTTGATTCTACTTAACTGAACAATATAGTTCTAAAAAGGAACTCTACACAATACAGGGCAAAGCAGCCTAATTGATCTGTCAACTTAGACATTCCAATTTCCACTACTGGACAATATGTACCACATACAGTATGCACATCACATGACATGACATGCAACAGCACCTTACAAGCACGCACACAATCCCACCACGTAGTAGGACAAGGGAGCAGATGCAGGACAACATCACCACCTGCAGGTTACCTTCCAGACTGCACCATCCTGACTATCTTGACAGTGAAGAAGCTGCAGATTAAACTGCAACAGTTCAAGTAAGTTGCTTGCCATCACCGCTAGTTAACATTGACCAACAAATGCTCAGCTTGCCACTAAGGCTTGCATCACTTAAAAGAATGAATTAATTCAATGACCTCAAAAGAAAAAGGCCCAAAGTAACGTATCCAACTGTGCAGGCGTAATAAGTAGTTAGATAAAAATGTAGAATTTTGTGAACGGACTGCAAAACAGTTATAAACCAGTAATGAGCAAGCTAAGCAGCAGGTAGAGTACATGGGGGGGTAAATGCGGTGTTGATCACTTACAAATATAAGCAAATTTACTTTTTAAGAGACATGAAACTTGTAACAGAGTACCCATGCCCTCTTCAAAACAAAGATTTAGAAGGAACACATCGTTATTAAGTATTACTAACAAGCTATTAGGAAGACAAATAGTATGTTGGCTGTTATTACAAAACAGATTTTAAATTGCGAGAACATCTTGCTAGAATTGTCGAGGGCTTGGGTGAGACCCCACCAGAAATTGAGATACCTACAGCAATCAATATTTTTTAAACAAAGCATATATAGTCAAGGATAACTGCTCAAAAATGAGAACAATGTCACCCAGGCAAAGAAAGGTGCTAGTGATAGAAATGGGTTGAAGCTGCTTTCCAAGGGAGTGGAGCAGACTGTTCTGGTAAGGGTTGGAATGCAGAGAAGTTAGTTGCTCGTGGTGAAAACAGATGTTTAAGGCCAACTAATTGAAACTGTTGAAAGTGATGGAGGGCATGTAAGCATGACAAAGGGAGAATCATAATAGGAAGAATTCAGACAGTGGGACAGTAACAACAGACTGAAATAAAAGGTGTCTTTCAGCAGTCTTATTCATAATTCCTAGAGAGGAGACAGAAGCTGGCTGTTTATTGTTGGAGCAAGAAGGACAGAAACTGTGGAAACTTAGAATCAAACTCTTCATTGTTGGGTGGTCTAAAATACAAGACAAGTCAAAATAATAGATTAGGAAGATGGCATAAAGCTACATGGGAACAGGGAAAGCGTACAGGACTAGGACAATTGCTCATATGGAAAACAGAAGTTAGTTTGGTTGGACTAAACTGCCGTATCTAAAGCAAGGTTGTAGGTGTCATCAAGTTAATACAATGCACTCACCAGCTGTTGCAGTAGTAGGTACTGTAGAGGGAATGAGGAGGAGGAAAAAAAAATGATGTCAGCTGGGCAATGTTGTCATAAAATAGCATTTAAATACAGAATTCTGTTTAATACACTTACTTGAGGTAGAAGCTGAAGTTCCTACACAAATGGATTAAAAAAATGAAGAAGTAGTACTGCCATAAAACTAAGTGCGCGTAAAGGATGCCATGTGGATTATGCCACTCAGTTGATTAACTGAGTCCGTACTCAAGTTAGCACCTTATTTTAAAAGATATGTTCTTAGGTAATCTCCATTAATGGATTCACAGATTCCAGTATCCACATCTAATTTGATGCAAGAATAGGCCTTTTTTGATGGTAGGTCTGAAACAATTCCTACTAAATCGGATGAAGCACTTTGTAAACATAAACACACTTGTATTTCCAGTTGATGACCTTTCAGAAATGGCAAAAAGTTAGCAGTGTTTAATCAAGCTGGGTGAGGAATAAAAAAAACAGAAGAGTGCGCTTGGGTTAAAGATGGTAGATATTAGCAGTACAGCTGAGGGAGGCTGCATTGGGATGAGTAGAAAAACAAATGTCACAAGCAGCAAATGGTAAAATGATGAACAGCTGCCATATGCAAGCAAACATTGGAAAAGCTAGTCTGAAACCAAATCTTGCAGAGCAGAGGAGATTGCAGGCTGAAGTCAGTGAAATTATAAAAGCATTTTAAATGAAAAAAAAGTGTACTTGGGAGCTTGCAAAGTACTTCACTCAACACTAGAGGAACATGAAGACAAGTCAGCATGAGAACAAGGTAGAAACTTAAATAGTCACCAGATTTGAAATGTTAACTCTTTCTCTCCACAGATGTGCCAGACCTGCTGAACTGCATCAGCAATTTCTGCTTTTGTTTCAGATTTCCAGCATTTCTTTATTTTACCAGAGAAAATTAAACAAGAGGCAGAGGATTGGGTTGTGCCTGTCAATTACATGAAGGTCCTCCACAAAAAGTGGTCCCTTTACCTGCTTTTGGTTCCCCACTACGCAAACAGGATTCTGAGCTGTGAATGGCAAGATGTAAATCAGCTGCAGCATGACCTGCAGTGTCTGAAGCCGTAAAATGGTAAGGAGAGACTAGGTACAAGACCACAGAAAGGTGAAAAAGATTCAGACAATGATTGAGGAGCAGACCAGTGTGCCAGAAAATTAAGCCCATTTAGAATTCTCAAAGAGGAAGGCGATTGGGGAGCAATGCTTTTAATGGTGGCATCTTGTTGGTGGTTAGTACATGGCAGAGTGTAATCTGTTGAATATGGGGGCTACAAAAAGAGAGAGGACAGTGGAACAATTTGGGGAATCTCTGCCTGAGGCAAAAGGAACACAACAAAACATTAGTAAAAGATGGAGATAGAGACTTAACAGAAGACATTGGAAGTTGGAAGTTGGAAACTGGAAGTGACAAAAGCATTTCAAAAGTCAAGAATGAAGTTTAGATACTGGGAACGATAATGGTGTTGCCATCAGCCAACAGTTCACTGGGGCAGTTTCAGCCAAAGCCACGTGTCAGCTGCAGCAGGGATGTCCACATTTCAAGTAGAAATCAAAACGTTCAAATGCTGATTCGATCTGATCCTGTGGGTATGCTTGCTGAGCAGGGAAGTTGATTTGTCTTTAATTCACATGTTCAGTGCTTTGCAGCCTCCTGTGAAGTGCTGCAGTACTGTATCTTCTAGAATTCATTTGGTTCCATTCTTGCTGCTTCTGGTTGTTCGCCGTAGTGGCTGGTATATTGGGCCCAGGTCTGTTTGTTGATGAGAGTCTGGAAGAGTGCAATTCCTCTAGAAATTCTGACTGTCCTGTGTTTAGCTTGTCCCCTGATTGTTGTGTTGTTCCAGGTGAATTAGTGATCCTTGTCATTTGTGTATAGCTACTAGGGACAGCTGATTGTGGCGTTCTGTGGCTAGTTAGTGCACGTGGGTTGCTCTTTGTCAACTGTTTGATCTATATAGTGTTTCTTGCAGTCTTTGCATGGAATTTTGTAAATTATGTTTGTCTTGCACATGATGGGTATAGATTTTTTTGGTCTAGTGAGTTGTTGTCTGAGCGTGGCTGTTGGTTTATGGGATGTCAGGGATCAGAGTAGTCAGAAGTCTGGCTGTCAGTTCCAGGATTTGTTTTAAAACAAGGTAGAGTGGTTTGTGTGTTGGGTCATGGCATGTCCTCATTGTGTTGTCTGTTTAGACATCTACAGATGAAGTTGTGGAGATATCCACTCTTGATGACGACTCTGTACAGGTGTCGTCATCCTCCTCCTTTTTGTAGAACAGAGTGCTGCAGTTGTGTTGTAGCCCTTTTTAAAAAAGAAAGGGTCCTAATGCAGCACCTAAGAGCCATTGCACTCATCTACAGACTCCACAAACACAGACCCGATATACAGGCCACTACAATCAGAAACAGAACCAAAAACAGAGGAACCTCGGTTATCCGAATAACAGTTATCTGAAAATTGGATTATCCAAAAAAGGAGATAGAGGTCCCAACAAACATTACACCAAAGATGTGTATCCAACACTGATCATGTATTTTGTTTATAATGATTAAAAGTGCTGCCGAGAAGAGTCCTGGACTGATGGGAGTGCAGGCACCGTCTCTAAATGACAGACCTCCCACCCTATGTCTCTTCCCACACTTTCCCTGGAGTTCTACATAGGTGTGTAACCTTAAACCGCTCCCCCCCACCCCCAGATAACCTCCCCAACATTGTCCGGCACAGAGGCAAGGTGGAACCTGTCAAAAAAAGTAGTAAAATCTGGAGAGTCACCCCCAAAAGGAGGAAGCAGCAAAATTGTTGGTGTCCAGTCTGGGGTGGGAGGCAGTGTTTTGGGGGTGGGGGGGGGGGGGGGGGGGGGGAAGAAAGAGGGGGGGAGAGAAAAGGTGGGGGTGTTGGATGGGGGCTCACGTGTGCTGTGATGCTGCCTTATCTCCTGAACAGGAAGCAGATGTTCACAGAAAGCTCGAGCCCCAGAGGAAAGGCATTTAATCAATTAACCGAATAACCAATTATCCAAACGATAACGAGGGCCCCTCTCATTCGGATAATAGAGGATCCTCTGTAAAATTCCAGAAGACAGTACTGCAACGCTTCACAGGAGGCTCTAAAGCAGTTAAAAAAAAAGTGTCACCTACACCAGTGACAACATCTGCAAAATCAACTTCCTAGCTTGGCAAACATACCCACAACCAATGCAACTGGCACCCGAGCTACAAATCTTTACACAAACCTTGTCCATCTGATCCTGTCTAGACTGGATTGGGGCTTGCGAGCCTTTTCATAAATCAACTATTTACTCAAAACAGATCTAGGGTATGAACAGTTAGTTATTTTTAAGTAAGAAAAATGATTAGGAAGAGTGGAAGAGGGACTCCACACAATTAAAATAAATGCTGATAGCTTGCTCAGTAACTGGTGGTACTTGGGGAAGCAATTTGGTAACTCCATTCTGCTGGGCTATAGCAGCTCAGCACTGGAGCATGTCGACTCAGTGGAGTTGAAAGAAACCGGTCTGCTAGAAAGCAGATGGTTCAGCAAGAATAAGTCGATAAGTAACAGTGCCTCAAAAGATGAGCTAGCTATTTGGCAAAAAGCTGAAACTGCGCCAGATTTTCAATGCTAACAGGCAGTCTTAAGAATCCTGTGGGTTCACTTGGAGGAAAGGATTAAACCACCAGGACACGAGTAGTCAGTCATAGAAACGTACAGCATGGAAGCAGACCCTTCGGTCCAACTCATCCACGCTGACCAGAAATCCCAACCCAATCTAGTCTCACCTGCCAGCACCCGGCCCATGTCCCTCCAAACCCTTCCTATTCATATACCCATCCAAATGCCTCTTAAATGTTGCAATTGTACCAGCCTCCACCACTTCCTCTGGCAGCTCATTCCATACACGCACCACTCTCTGCGTGAAAAAGTTGCCCCTTAAGTCTCTTTTATATCTTTCCCCTCTCACCCTAAACCTCTAGTTCTAGACTCCCCCACCCCAGAGAAAAGACTATTTATCCTATCCATGCCCCTCAATTTTATAAACCCTCAGCCACCAGTGCTCCAGGGAAAACAGCCCTAGTCTATTCAACCTCTCCCTAGATCTAAAATCCGCCAACCCTAGCAATATCGTAAATCTTTTCTGAACCCTTTCGAGTTTCACAGCATCTTTTTAAGGAAGGAAAGCCAGAACTGCATGCAATATTCCAACAGTGTCCTAACCCATTGAGGTAGAGTTGGAATGATTGAGGAAGTTCAGAGGAGAGATTTTCAAAAATGGATATTTGGAGGTGGTAAAGTTTAAATGAGATTTAATCACCCACAGAATTAATGTCTGGGTGGGTCGTGAGAAATTCAGTTGATTTATAAAGTTGACGTAAAGTTAATTTAGTTGTTAACATAGAACAGTACAGCACAGGCACTGTGCTCGACACTGTCCTATCCCCCCAGTCCAGGAACTCCCCACATACGTTCGAGACACCACCCACGCCCTCCACCTCCAAGACTTCCGTTTCCCCAGCCCCCAATGCCTCATCTTCACCAGGGATATCCAATCCCTCTACACCTCCATCCGCCATGACCAGGGCCTCCAAGCCCTCCGTTTTTTCCTCTCCAGACGTCCCCAACAGTACCTTTCCACCGACACGCTCATTCATTTGGCCGAACTGGTCCTCACCCTTAATTTCCCTTTTGAATCCTCCCACTTCCTCCAGACCAAAGGGGTAGCCATGGACACATGTATGGGCCCCAGCTATGCCTGTCTCTTTGTTGGCTACGTAGAGCAGTTGATCTTCCGTAATTACACCGGCACCACTCCCCACCTCTTCCTCCGCTACATTGATGACTGCGTTGGCGCCACCTCGTGCTTCCGCGAGGTGGTTCAGCAATTCATCAACTTCACCAACACATTCCACCCTGACCTTAAATTTACCTGGACCATCTCTGACACCTCCCTCCCCTTCCTGTACCTCTCCATCAATGACGACCGACTTGACACTGACATTTTTTTGTACAAACCCACCGACTCCCACAGCTACCTGGATTACACCTCTTCCCACCCTGTCTCTTGCAAAAATGCCATCCCGTATTTCCAATTCTTCTGACTCCATCGTATCTGCTCCCAGGTGGACCAGTTCCACCACAGAACACACCAGATGGCCTCCTTTTTTAGAGACCGCAGTTTCCCTTCCCACATAGTTAAAAGATGCCCTCCAAAGCATCTCATCCACATCCCGCACCTCCGCCCTCAGACCCCACCCCTCCAACCGTAACAAGGACAGAAACACCCCTGGTGCTCACCTTCCACCCTACAAACCTTCACATAAACCAAATCATCCGCCGACATTTCTGCCACCTCCAAACAGACCCCACCACCAGGGATATATTTCCCTCCCCACCCCTTTCTGCCTTCCGCAAAGACTGTTCCCTCCATGACTACCTGGTCAGGTCCACCCCCCCTCTACAACCCACCCTCCAATCCTGGCACTTTCCCCTGCCACCGCAGGAACTGTAAAATCTGCGCCCACACCTCCTCCCGTACCTCTATCCAAGGCCCTAAAAGAGCCTTCCACATCCAAAGTTTTACCTGCACATCCACTAATATCATTTAATGTATCTGTTGCTCCCAATGCAGTCTCCTCTACACTGGGGAGACTGGGCGCCTCCTAGCAGAGCGCTTTAGGAAACATCTCCGGGACACCCGCACCAACCACACTGCCCTGTGGCCCAACATTTCAACTCCCCCTCCCACTCTGCCGAGGACAGAGGTCCTGGGCCTCCTTCACTGCCGCTCCCTCACCAGATGCCTGGATGAAGAACGCCTCATCTTCTGCCTTGGAACACTTCAGCCCCAGGGCATCAATGTGGACTTCACCAGTTTCCTCATTTCCCCTTCCCCCACCTCACCCTAGTTCTAAACTTCTAGCTCAGCACTGTCCCCATGACTTGTCCTACCTGCCTATCTCCTTTTTCACCTATCCACTCCATCCTCTCCTCCCTGACCTATCACCTTCATCCCCTCCCCCACTCACCCATTGTACTCTATGCTACTTTCTCCCCACCCCCACCCTCCTCTAGCTTATCTCTCCACGCTTCAGGCTCACTGCCTTTATTCCTGATGATGGGCTTTTGCCCGAAACGTCGATTTCGAAGCTCCTTGGATGCTGCCTGAACTGCTGTGCTCTTCCAGCACCACTAATCCAGAATCTGGTTTCCAGCACTGCAGTCATTGTTTTTACTTCTTACTATATTAAACATGCACTCACCAATTGTTGTAGTGGGCATAGGTGTAGATGTTGGTGCTGTATAGATAAAGGAAATTGAAAAGTAGTCACATGGATAGCATTACCATGACTGCTTCTAAATAACTTTTTCATTTCACGCAGTAAACTGCAGTTGTAGTTGTTCCAGTTTCTATACATTGTCCAAACAAAATGACGACAAGTGTTACCATTTTAAAAAAAAGCCATTCCCTCGAAAGAATGTTAAAAAAGGACACATTCTAGAATATTCCATGAAGCTTATATTAAAAAATACTCATTGGTACACAGTCTCTGTAAAGTAGATTTTTTTGCTGAGTAGTTCAGCATCACACTCAGAACGTACTAGAAATGCCACGTAAATCACCAATTGCAGACAGACAGGTGCTAACTTCCCCATCTAATGCATGCACCAATTATGAGTAGTGAAAAAAGGTCTGAAAATTAATACATGTGGAGCTCTGAAAATCTAAGGCATCGTATATTAAACCACTTGTGATCTATTTTAAACAATTTCTTCTTGGCCCTTTCAGATAGTTGACATTTCTTTTACATTCTATTGCTATCAAAACTGAACTAATACACTTGCAAACAAAATAAATTACTAACGTGACCTAACCAGTTCAAAAAATCCAATTTAGTGCAGTTATTGCACACAACATAGGATGAAGTTCATAAATCACAACAGAATGTGACCTGCCTGGATTGTATACAAGGAAAAAAAGAAACTGCAAATGATTAAGGCAATGCTTTGCAAGTTGTTTTTCACGGTGACCTCAATTTAACTCAAAGGTGGAGATAAAGCAAAGGCTGGTCCTGCAAGTAGTAATAGCCAAATCCCAGAAATTAATCCATTAAAAGAATGAAAATTAACTTGCAGATGCCAAAAACAATGAAGCGCCATAACGTATAATTATTGTAGCTCACGGTTAACTGTATGCTGCTCTGTAAAATAAGAGCGCAGGAATATACTTTTCAAAGTAATTTGTAGATTGTTATTTTATGCACTCATGCAGGTTATTTTCAGCCAAACCCTCCATATTCTCCAGAGAAAGAACTGAAGCTCCACCAAGACACAGCCTTTTTCAGAAATAGTCTGTCCTACACATTCATTCCCTCCTTCTCCAACATCTTCGCCCTCATGCCCACTTCGTCCTTCCTCTCCACCCACCTCACTGCACTTGCCGAGTCCAGGCTCACATCCTCTTTCATTCTCCAACCTCCAGCAAACCCAGGTCCTGAATTCATATATATCCCCACTCCCCTCCCTGCAGTTGCTGCTGGTGGAATTATACATCTAGAAAAAAAAAGTCCTGAACTGTCACTCAAAGTACAGGCACCCTAATAGAAAATTTCTGGAGAATTAAAATGCAGATATTAGATGTGCAAATTTGACCATTTAAATAGCGACCTATAAATATATAACCATGAAGTCTTTTTAAAGATTTCCACCAATACATTTTTCAACTTTCAATTATTCAAAACTTGGTGCTAAATGTGAAATCTAAGTAATTATATCAGTGTTGGCATGACTGGAGTGAGTGAGTGTAGTGCTCAAACCTGCCCTATGCTTTCACTGAGTAACAAATGCAAAACAGCTGGGACCAAACAATCTTATGAGCCAGAGTGCCTATAATAGAGGGTAGAGGTTATTTGAAACTAGAATCAAAGTACTGATGCGCATCTGGATACATGAAGAATTAAACACAACAGTTAATAAAATCAATTATCTGTAAGTTGTTGAATTAGTGAAGCTGGAGTTTTCCTGTATTAATATTTGAAAAAAATCAAATGGAAAGAACAATGACTGAATGACTTTCCTCTGAACCCCACTAGGCACCTGATAAACAAGATATCAGTCGCAAAACCCACTCCTCTTTTGCATCCCTCATCCACTCCAGGTCTTGCCTCATTGCTTCTTCTCATCCCTCTGCTCAAATGGTTCAAAGTAGGGAAGCAGCTACATCTGAATCATTTATTTCAGTAATTAAAAAACAAAACAATTGTTCTGTTATGCCTTAGGTCACCAAGTAGTAAACAACTTCAGCTTTTTTTGTAACCAAAGTTCATGCTAATTGAACAAGATCCACATGAAAATAATTTGAGCTGGATTTTCTGTTCAATGGTGAAATATCCTCCCTGCTGACTATAAAGAAAGCCTTGCAATAAGATAAAGATCTCCAGCAATAAAATTCACCTTGGTCAATGGGAGTACTGCAATAGATTGTGGTGTTCAATGTGGAGGTGGAGTAATGTCATTAACTACTTTGACAGCCTATAACATTAAAATGTATTTTCACAGATCCTCCCTTTTAATATACTGAGAATGTTAAGAAATGAAACATATGTATGGAACAAAGGTAAGTGAAAATCTTCTAAATAAACTGACAAGAACGTTTAAAAATCTAATCACCTTGGGAAAGAAAATAAAAGAGTCATCAACAAGACATTCAGGCATACCTGAATGAATGTTAAGAGATTTCAAATAACCAACGTGGTGGAAGAGAAGTTGAAATCCCCACTCCTTTGTGATTGCTGATTCTGGAGTCAGCACACACTACAGGCTGTGGCACAACCCTAAACACAAGACTGCAACTTTAGGAATTTTCCACTGAGTGTGCCCAAAATCTCCACAGGGCACTGACTGCAAACAAACAGTTTACTGGCCAACCACCTCCCACCCCCAAGTGTCCAACCCATGATTTCACAGTTCAATTCAATTTTAATTCTGACAGTTACAAACTATTTCCAGTTGAAGAGACGGTTACTCACGTAATCTACAAATAGGTGGAGATGGCACAAAGACGTTATTCTCACTGCATTTAATGACACTCGCACCAATCATTTCAAAACCTTTATTGCAACGGAAGGCCACCTCCTGCTGATACTTGTACTTGCGTCCAAATCCGCTTTCAATGTAGGCATGTTCAGGTATGACAGGACGGGGACATTCAACAACTGGGAAAAGAACATTTAAAGCTTATACGTATTGCATTGTCCAAATTTCAAGGTCAACAAAAATTTTTAAAACTGTGCTCATTCTAAAGGCTACAAGAACCTCTTTACAACTATGCAATATACCAAAAAAAATCTAATTCCAGTAAAATACAAACAGGTAGGGTTGAATCTGTTTATTGGCTGAGCATGCATTGCCATGTTGAGGGATTCTTGCAGCGAGATTTCAACCCTTATCCCACCAAATTCACCTTAACCACCTACCCCACTCCTAGATATTCCTCATTTCCAATTCTAGCCCCATTATAAAACTGACTAAAATTAGGCCATTCTGCCCATCAAGTCTGTTCTGTCATTTGATCATTGCTGCTCCATTTCAACACCATTCACCTACTTTCTCTCCATAACCCTTAGAACATAGAAGAATACAGCGCAGTACAGGCCCTTCGGCCCTCGATGTTGTGCCGATCAAAGCCCACCTAACTTACACTAACCCACTATCCTCCATACGCCTATCCAATGCCCGCTTAAATACCCATAAAGAGGGAGAGTCCACCACTGATACTGGCAGGGCATTCCATGAGCTTACGACTCGCTGAGTGAAGAACCTACCCCTAACATCAGTCCTATATCTACCCCCCCCTTAATTTGAAGCTATGCCCCCTTGTAATAGCTGACTCCATACGTGGAAAAAGGTTCTCACTGTCAACCCTATCTAACCCCCTAATCATCTTGTACACCTCTATCAAGTCACCCCTAAACCTTCTTTTCTCCAATGAAAACAACCCCAAGTGCCTCAGCCTTTCCTCATACGATCTTCCTACCATGCCAGGCAACATCCTGGTAAACTTCCTCTGCACCCGTTCCAGTGCCTCCACATCCTTCCTATAGTATGGCGACCAAAACTGCACACAATACTCCAGATGCGGCCGCACCAGAGTCTTATACAACTGCAGCATGACCTCAGGACTCCGGAACTCAATTCCTCTACCAATAAAAGCCAGTACGCCATATGCCTTCTTCACTGCACTATTTACCTGGGTGGCAACTTTCAGAGATCTGTGTACATGGACACCAAGATCCCTCTGCTCTTCCACACTACCAAGTATCCGACCATTAGCCCAGTACCCCATCTTTTTGTTACTCTTACCAAAGTGAATCACCTCACACTTAGCTACATTGAACTCCATTTGCCACCTTTCTGCCCAGCTCTGCAGCTTCTCTATATCCCGCTGTTACTAATCAAGAACCTACCCATACATCTTAAATTTTTCCTTGGGTGCCCAAAAACTACTCAGTATTCAAAATGTGGTCAGATTACACCCCATTCCTGGAACAACTCTCCACTCACTGGATATCCACAAAGACCAGCATTCCTTCCCTGTGCACCTTTGAAAAGCTGACGTGCAATCGGACAAGTGTTGGTATTTTCTGGTTGTCCCTCACCAGCAGTGTAATGGCACATCAGCCACAAAGCAACACTGCTCATAGCACAGACAATGGCAATTGACAGAAAATGTCTGACACTCCCTTGTACATATGACACTATTCAACCATAATGCCACAGTTTACCATCTGTAGCTACATCCAATCTAAATGGCACCAGCAATCTGCCTTCAATTCCCACTGCAGAACTGCATCTGGCCATTGTTCAGTAGAGGAACATAGAGATAAGCAATTGGATAGTTATAAACCAGAGCATTAAATATTCCCTTTTTGCTGGCTAGAAGTTTAAAAAAAAAAAAACAGGTTGTATTCACCCCCACAACACAAACCAAATGCTGGCATCACGATCAATTTATGAGTCTACAGTCTACAATGATTAATGGACTCAGCTATCATCTACTGGAGACGGATTTCAAATAGGTCTTGCTTGGTTTGGAGAGACCGATTCATTTGAGTTCGGTGATGGTCAAGAAGAACCTCATCATCCGCAACATCTTCACCCTAGTGGGAAGTCTACTCTACTCAGCATTAACTTAATTCTCGATTCATTTCTGCCAATCCATCAAAGGCAAGCAACAAATGCAGAGGAAACGTTTTAGTTTGTGCAAGTAGCCCCTGCCTCATTTCCTATCAGAAAACCATGCGTAATGAAAATCAATACAGTTGACTGCAAATCATAAGTACCAAGATACGAAGAATCAACTTTCCCAACTCCAGCTATAACATTTAATTAAAGCTGATTCTGATCTTGTACATAGGTACCTCTGCAGTCAGGTGGATCCTTGTCCCACGTGCCATCTGCTTGGCAGGTGAGGACAGCTGTGCCGATCAATGAGTAGTCATCATTACATGAATATTCTGCGACCATCCCATACATCCACGAGTCACCAGATGGTACCGGAGCTTTTCCATTTCCAATAGGTGCAAGATCACTACATGTGACGGCTAGAGAAAATGAAAATTATTAAATGCTCGGATGAGACTGTTCGATCACAACTTTTCTTTGATGAATTATAGTCATGCTCATTAATAACACATCTGTGAACGAATACACTGCCAAACAATGTAGTCGTCATTTTCTTCATGGTCTCTACTATACATTTAATGATGGAATTCAGCAAGTCAGTTCTACTGTGCGAATGTGAAGCCAGGTCCAGGGGCTCATTACTGTGTCTGGAAAAATAATGCCTTCCTCAAATCTTGTATCTGCAAAAACCACTCACCGCAAAATCCTAATTGCATATCTAAGAAAGCAATATACTGCAGGGGAGGTAGAGAGAAAAAAAGTTTATCACCCACATTGTTTCCCCCCGCCCCAGGGTGTGCACATCATGAGAAAGTTCACAGTTACAGTCAGAGGTGGTTATAGGTGAATATTCTTTTGAACTAGACAGGCCTTAGGTCAATATTAGTCCTCATTACCATTAGCAAACAAAATCTAGGATTTTCACTCAGTGATCTATATACAAGTCAATAAAGTACAACTTTTTTGATGGATGATCATCCATCTGAAGTGTTAATATTTATTCCCACAGACGTGCTTTACTGCTGAGTACTACCAACAGTTTTTAAATTTCTTGTTGGGAGAAATTGCTACAGTAATTTTTTTGACTTGGCGTCCTCAGTGTTAAAATGTTGGCAATAGATTGCCAGTGACTGGGAACTTTTCATGGAAAAAGTGGGGATTGCAAATGCTGGAGATTGGAGTAGACACTGGTGCTGGAAGAGCACAGCAGGTTCAGACAGCATCTGAGGAGCAGGAGAATAGATGTTTTGGGGATAAGCTTAACGTCAATTCCTGATAAAAGGGCTCATGCCTGAAATGTTGATTTTCCTGCTCCTGGGATGGTGCCTGACCTGCTGCAGTTTTCCGACTATTTGTGGCACAACAATGTATCTGTTGTTATTAATAAAAGGTAAATGAATAGCTAGATAGGTCTAGGCAAAAAGTATTTTATTGTATTCACTAACAAAACATTATCTGGAAGACATTAACTAACATGCAGCTTCTGCTACTATCGCCAATTCTGTATACCACCAGTCATGAAATAGATAGTGAACCGCAGTGAGTAAATGGACATGTGAATGAGCACATTGATCGATTTAAATCATTTAATCATTACCAATGCTGTAAACCAGAATGTTGTACCAATATATTGCAAACGTAACACTAAAGGTGGTCTTTTTATATACATCCTGCAATACAAAAACTTTTGCACATCTCCTTTAAAACTTCCTCTTTCTCACTTTAAAAACTTAGACATCTGGCATTTGCACACTGGAGGGGAAAAAAAAACTGAGAAAGTCTATAGCCTTAAAACCTGTCTTTAAACATTTAGAGTAAAATGCAATGCTGCATACACATGTATTGCGGGGGAGTGGGAAGGGGAGGGCTTAAATAAAGCAAAAGATAGGGACACGTGGGCTTACCAAGTGATAACGGGATACTGTAAAACAATTAAGAACATTTGCCACAGCATCAGCGAATGAGAGAGAACAGGACACCAAGTGATAACATTCACAGCCATTCCCTTGTGAAATAAATGACAGTTTTTTTCTGACCCTAAAACGAAACACTACACTATCAAAAACTTTGTAATTAACAGTTACATGCTGCCAGTTATAATGGATTCTTATTACCCCTTGGTAGCAAGGCAGACAGAAAAAAGAAGTCTTTGCTATTACAAAACCGTAACTTGAGTTCAAGAGGACACTAGAGAGAGACCATTTTAGTATTGAGGCTGTTGAATCCAGTAGAAAATTGTCTTTGTGCTTACTTGCCATGAATGAATTTAATTGCATTGAGACTTTGATTTTGAGTAGCCATTACTGGTTATGAAATGCAAACTCTATAAAAAGGTAATATTGAGAAGGCTTTAACTTACTTGCTGTTTTCACAGACCAAGACTGCCCCACTGTCAATTCTAACTAGTCAGATCTTATGTCTTATAACAGTTTGAATAACAAATTTGAAAAGACGGTCTTTTTAATCGAGACTAATCAATCATTTTAAATACAACCTTGCAGTAACATTTCAGCCTCAGGTACAAAATGATTCTGTGTTTAAGATAAAAAGTAGGAATCTGCTCCCAGCTTAAAATTATTCTAAACCTCACATTGAAGAGATTCTCAAACTGTTTAAGAAGGTGGTAAGGACAAGCCAGGGGACTACAGACCAATGAGCCTGATCTCGGTGGTGGGCAAGTTGTTGGAGGGAGTCCTGAGGGACAGGATGTACATATATTTGGAAAGGCAAGGACTGATTAGGGATAGTCAACATGGCTTTGTGTATGGGAAATCATGTCTCAAAGTTTTTTGATGAAGTAACAAAGATGATTGATGAGGGCAGAACAGTAGATGTGATTTATATGGACTTCAGTAAGGCGTTCGACAAGGTTCCCCATGGGAGACTGATTAGCAAGGTTAGATCTCATGGAATACAGGGAGAACTAGCCATTTGGATACAGAACTGGCTCAAAGGTAGAAGACAGAGGGTGGTGGTGGAGGGTTGTTTTTCAGACTGGAGGCCTGTGACCAGTGGAGTGCCACAAGGATCGGTGCTGGCCCCTCTACTTTTTGTCATTTACATAAATGATTTGGATGCGAGCATAAGAGGTACAGTTAGTAAGTTTGCAGATGACACCAAAATTGGAGGTGTAGTGGACAGTGAAGAGGGTTACCTCAGATTACAACAGGATCTGGACCAGATGAGCCAATGGGCTGAGAAGTGGCAGATGGAGTTTAATTCAGATAAATGCGAGGTGCTGCATTTTGGAAAAGCAAATCTTAGCAGGACTTACACACTTAATGGTAAGGTCCTAGGGAGTGTGGCTGAACAAAGAGACCTTGGAGTGCAGGTTCATAGCTCCTTGTAAGTGGAGTTGCAGGTAGATAGGATAGTGAAGAAGGTGTTTGGTATGCTTTCCTTCATTGGTCAGAGTATTGAGTACAGGAGTTGGGAGGTCATGTTGCGGCTGTACAGGACATTGGTTAGGTCACTATTGGAATATTGCGTGCAATTCTGGTCTCCTTCCTATCAGAAAGATGTTGTGAAACTTGAAAGGGTTCAGAAAAGATTTATAAGGGTGTTGCCAGGGTTGGAGGATCTGAGCTACAGGGAGGGGCTGAACAGGCTGGGGCTGTTTTCCCTGGAGCGTCAGAGACTGAGGGGTGACCTTATAGAGGTTTACAAAATTATGAAGGGCATGGATAGGCTAAATAGGCAAAGTCTTTTTCCTGGGGTCAGGGAGTCCAGAACTAGAGGGCATAGGTTTAGGGTGAGAGGGGAAAGATATAAAAGAGACCTAAGGGGCAACTTTTTCACACAGAGGGTGGTACGTGTATGGAATGAGCTGCCAGAGGATGTGGTGGAGGCTGGTACAATTGCAACATTTAAGAGGCATTTGGATGGGTATATGAATAGGAAGGGTTTGGAGGAATATGGCTGGGTGCTGGCAGGTGGGACTAGATTGGGTTGGGATATCTGGTCGGCATGGACAGGTTGGACCAAAGGGTCTGTTTCCATGCTGTACATCTCTATGACTATCTGTTGGGAAGCCATTTTATGGTCAAAGTTTGCCCTCCTTGCTAAGGAGCCATTTTGTAAAACAATGATATCAGACATGCAAGGTTATGACATCTCCCACTTAATTTAGATTGGTACCTCATCGCGCCACAGATGCCTAACTTGGCAGGATTTCTTTTTCCCACCTGATGGATAGCTCAAGGCCTGTAGGAGTGATCAGTCAAGCATGCACAGACCTGCCAATTAACTTTTCTTCCTTACAAATTGTCTTTCACTTATTTGTCTAGTAAAGAACATGCAATGTTTTTGTAAACTTTTGTATAAAGGAAGCCACTTTGTATCAGTACATCGGAGTAGCCTGCTGGGGCACTTGAAGAGCTGGCACCTTGCTCTCCTAGGTTATTAGAACCTAGTTAGTTTAACTTATAAGTATCAGTGTTATGTTGTAACAGTGATGCTATTAGTGAACAAAGGGGATGACTAAAATTAAACTAAAGTGTCCGTAAGAGGTTTTTATTCCAGACTTCAGAAAAAGTACAATCTCCAGGATGAACCAAGAGAGAGACTTTACAGGTCTGAGTCCACAAGGGATTCCCTGGACCGTCTCAAATCTGTACTTTTAACATATCCACGCTTCAAATTTTATACACTACTATCAGGTAACCCCTCAGCCTCTAACACTCTACCAAAAATAATGCAAGCTTATCTAGCCTCATTTTATAGCTAATACACTAAGTCAGACAATATCTTGGTAAACATCTTTTGCACGCTTGTCACACCTTGCGCATCCTTCTTGTTGATCAGAACTGCACAATATTCCAAATGTGGCCTAAAGTTGCCAAGAACATTTCACAACCCCTTTTCGCCCTCCTAATTTCTTGAAGTTTTCCTCCACTTACTGTATATTCAAGGACTTTTTCTGATTTGAGTCCTAAGCCTTGCATATGCTTCCTTTCTCCTTTGATAACTTTCAATCTAGTCATCCAGGATTCCCGAATCTTACCATCCTTATCTTTCATCCTTACAGGATGCACCATCTAAGCTGCTGGATCTAGGGGAATTCTAGTCAATGTTGGGGAAGTTAAAACCACCTACTGCAAAGGCCCTCTTGTTTTTACATCTTTCTATGATTTGCTAAGATTTCTGGTCCTCTATTTCCCACTAGCAATTGGAGGCCTTAGTAACACACTCAGTGATTGTAGAATTCAGGAGTATGAAAAATGCAGATATGCCCTTGCTGGATTAGCCTTCCAAGATATTATCTTTAGCACATCTGTGACATTCTCCTTGATCAGTAATGCAATCCATTCCACTTTTCACCCCCACCTCTCTCTCTCTTTCACATCCCTATCACACTGGAAATATCTAAACCCTAGAACGTCGAGCTGCTGGTCTTGCCTTCCCTCATGGTTACAGCATCATAGTTCCATGTAGCAATCCAGGTGCTTAGCTCACCTGCCTTACCCGTTATGCTCCTTGCATTAAAGAAATACTACTCAGACTGTAGTCTCCGTATTCATTAAACTGGCCCTGCCTGTCCTTCCTATTAAGAATATAGTTGCCTTAACCCCAACTTCTCCTCAATCACTGCACATGCTACCTGTTCTGGTTCCGAACAAGAATTTGAAACCTCAAGTGGCACTAGCAAAGATTTAGATGCCCTTTAAGTTTAGGTGCAATCTGTCATTCTTGTACAGGCCCTTCCTGCTGTGGAAACATCCTAACAATCCAGATATCTGAAGTCAAAAGTAGGCTAACTCTGGGCCAGATATCCTTTGAGAGGAAGCATGCAGTGTCCACCAATACTCTTGATTTCTACAGAGAGAGATAGGCATCACAGCAGGTACAGAGCTTTATCTCCCCTTCCAATGCCATTTTGAATCAAGTTCTTCCCCAGCTTTTCCCTTCCATGGTTTGCATTGCTCTTAATGTGCTTTGCATATGAATTATTCAATTGGGAACACAGGTGATTTACTGGCAGTGGTTAACAGATGAAAAAAAAAGGATGATTTGGTAATTGGGAGAAATAAAATCTTCAGTTGTTTGTAAAGGGACTTTTGGATCTTTAAGAAAAAAAAGACCTGGCACTGGAATGGTATGATGGATTCGTTATCACACGTGCTGATAGTATTACTGGGCGAGACAGATTCCCGGGTGAGACCTAGTTTGATTGAGTAGTTTTATTTTTCTTATAGCTTACCATGAATGTCAGTCACTAAATCAGATTCGCAAAGAACGAACATAAGGTGGTGGGGAAACAAGCAAGGAGTCTCAAAGTTGTGCATTAATTCTTCAGATTATCTACAGCTTTCCTGAATGATTCTTCCCCATTAGGAGTTCAGATGATTTGATCAATCAAAAATGTGGTTAGCTTTCAACATGAAGTGTTAAGCCTTCCTGTACTTTGCTCAAGTAGTCAAGATAGTAGGTGCTATTATTTAATTGGACTTGGGTTGCCTCTTTATCATACTGAAAAACGATTGCAGTGTGCAGTCAAAAAATCCTTTCCAGCCAAAAAGAAAAACATAGTATATTAAAAGGTTGTATTGTAAGAATGCATGTTCCCAGAAACCCTGATGTCAGCTTTGTCTTAACTAGTTTGTCTTAACTCCTTGCCAACTGCATCTCTAACCCCCACCCTGCCATCCACTTTAATAGTAATTTGATATCAAAACAAGCTAAACTTAAAACACAGAACTGTCACTTACTTTCACATGTTGGGACCTGGCCACTCCATCCATCAGCTGTACACAAGCGGTAGTCTGTGCCAACAATCCGATAACTGAAAGAAAGAGTGAAAACTGAAATCGCTCACCATGCACCATATGAATACAAGTGGTATAACAAAGTGTTCAGGAATGAGGATCAAGTACAAATTATCAAAATAATTACAGTACTTTGGCTTTATACCCTTTTATTGTACATCACAAGATGAACAATTAAACATCAGAAGAGGTCATTATTGCTGTACAAGGAGAAAAGCAGCACAGTATAGGTTTTGTCACTTTTCAGAGACATGTACCTGGCTAAGCCAGCAATTCTTGCCCATTCTTGATTTTCCTTGAGGTAGTGGGGGTGAATTGTCTTTTGAACCAGTGCAGTGCATGTGGTGAATGGTTGGACCTGTCAGGTTTTCAGCCAACAGTAAAGAAACAGTAATACTTCCACATCAACATTGAGACACTGTGTAGAGCTTCCAGGAGATGTGCCTGCTATCCGATCTCCCTGGATTTGACATGGTAGAGGTTTTGGAAAGTGCTGTTAAAAGGTGGTTTGGTAATCTGTTGCAACAGATTTTGTAGAGGATACACACTACTGCCACTGTGATCCAGTAATGCAAGGAGTGAATGTTGAAGGTGGTTCCTGGGGTGGTGTCAAACAAGTGGCTTGTTTTGTCTTGGATGCTGTCAAATACGTGTTGCTCGAACTCACTCATCTAAACCAGTAGAAAATATGGCATCGTGCACCCAACCTGTGCTTTGCACTTGGTGGACAGGATTTGGGAAGTCAGAAAAATTAGCAAAAAGTCAGTTATTTCTAAACTCTAGTTACATCAATGAATTTCCATCGCGCATAGAAAAGCCCAACATCAACAGGCAGTCTCTTTGTACCCACCATGCCACAACCCCCCCAACTGATCATTAAACTTGATCAACTAGAAATTAAATGTTTTCTCTTCAGTCTGAACCCCTTAAGATGACAATGTTCAAACAGCAACTTCACAGCAGGAACTAGCCAGAATACAAATAAGCTTCTCTGAAGCATTTTGGTGCTTAATACTTACCCTTCGTCACAATGAAACATAGCTTTACTCCCCAGAATCGAATCATTTGCGACATAATACCCATTCAGAATCTCTCCTGGATTACCACAGTTTGTAGCTAAAAAAAGGCAAAAAAACACAATAGGAAAAACGTAAAAATTTCACAAATTTCCAAGAGCCCTTTCCTTTGCAAATTTCAAATAAGTTGTGCAGTTTTCCAGACTATGGTGCTGCCCAACCATCAAGTTTATGTTTGCTTAGCCATAACTTCAAAAAAACCAAGGTTGAGAACTCCAAAATACAGGGCTGTGCTTGAGTCAACGTTTAGAAAAAGATTACTGCTACATGGGTATTTTAGCAACTATTACAAATTGAGGGATCCATCTCCAGTTTAACCATAATCACAAATGCAATTCTTTTCGACAGGTGATTTCTTACGCTACATATAAGAATAAGCAGAATTTAAGCAATTATTCCAACAGATTTGGACAGCACTGGATAACAGGTGAGAAGAAGTCTGCATTCTTGGAATTCCTTGTCAAATGCTTCTTCCTGGAAAGATGACTGGGCAGGGAAACAACATGGGGATAATGGAGAGAGAAAAATTTTGACTACATACGTTCACATCTGCCTTGTAATGGAGTCCAGGTTGAATCAGCTTGACAAGAAGAGTATCTTTTCGATTCACTGCCAAATACATAACCTACGAGACATCTGTAGGTGACCTTGGTTCCAATAGGAAAAGAGTTCTGAGCACTGACTTCTGCAGGTAGAAAACCATTTTCCATTGTTGGAGGCTTACCACAGTCACCTTAAAAATAAATTCAATAGTCACCAGTTAGTCTCTTTAAATCATGAGCCATCAATTAAGCAGTTTAAATCTGAAACATCTCCCACAAAACAGACTTTGGTTTCTCCTATCCCCACATTCATCTAGGGCTAATTTTATCAATTTTAGAGCTTACAATTTTTTGATTTCCTAATCCATTTTAAATCAGTTTCTGCTTCAGCCTGGCCCTTCCTTATTCATATGTTTTGTATTTTGTCCTCTAAATATTTTGTTGGTCTACACCTAGATATGCAATGCAATATGATCCAAAAAGTGACCAATTAACGTAACCAATGAATCCAATGAACAAGCTTTTAAAAAAATTTAACAAAACAAAGTTAAAGTAAATTTTAACACTATTCAATAGAAGTGATAAACCTAAGGTAGCATAAACAAAAAGATAGTGCAGATTTTACGGCACTTCCCTTCCTACATGTGACAATGATTGCAAGCCAAGGCCTTCAAGTCTCAGCTTCAGGTATGGTTCAATTTAAGCAGGATTTCATCGCAGATTTCTGTCTCAGTGACTTTGCCTACCATATTGTGGAATGCAAATGGAGTAATGAAACACTACTGAACTTCCTAAACTTCGAACATGAATAGTCCTGATAGCGACCTCATGCCAACTACTCAGGAACACACAATGTCCTTTTGAGATATTAGAGGGTTAATTTGCTTTGCTAACCTGCAGGAAATTGGATAGCCCAAGGCTAGGGGGAGATGTCTGTCTGAGAAGTAGACTAAGGAATTTACATACCCATCCCTTGCCATTCAGAGGCATTTGCATGGCCATTTATGTTATTCAAAGTAAAACAATTACATCATCCCTATTCAGAAATCAATAAGAACACTGCAGTTGGAATTCTGACCACACCCTGTAGATAAAAAAGGATTCACAACAGATTTGACCATTAAGGGATGATTTAATTACATTGTTTCTGGAGATGATCAGGTCACTACATTGTGTCTGACTGGCATGTGACTGAGGGGGAGCGGCTGGAGGTTGTTTTGTGGGCATTAGTGACTGATGTACAGATTTTGTATAAAAAAGGAGGAACTGTCCATTGTTCAGAAGAGGTCTTTGACACAGCTCCACAAGCCCTGTGAAGTGTGTTAAAAGGGTTTCTCCAGAAAGCTTGTACCATACTTGCCTAATAAACTTCTGTTGCTCACAAAGGTTGGCATGTTACAGTTGCATCAAGTATGCAAGAATCTCAAGGAAAAAAAGAACATAACTTTTTAAATAAAAAAAGACTCTTGGGGCACTAGAAGCAACACTGGCCAATTGAACAGCACACTGGGAATCAGAGCAGGCCAGACAGATATTCAATCCATTCACCTGGAGTGTCTCATTAACACCTATTCAAAGTCAATTCTGCAAGGTTTCAAGTCAAACAATAGATCAGAGCTTCCATAGCTCTGAAACAGTTCAACCAATAGAAAAATTACAATATTGAATACTGTCCCTTCCTGGGACAAAATTTAAAAGGAGAAACTGAAATGTGTAAATTCACTTCCATCAAACTGCTGTTACTAAGTAATAGTATGCCACTGTATTTGAAAATGATTTGAATATGTTAAGGCCACTCAAATCAGACAGGCCTCACACTCAGGATACAACATCTGCACCACGAAGAATAGAAACCTTGGAAGCCAGAAGAATGATCTTAACTTCAGTTCAGCCAGTTGTAAACGGGGTAGTACAAACTTTATTACCATCTTGCACGTGCAATGCCTATGCTCTGTGATTTAAGAACAGAGGTTTACTCAGGAAATTAGAGAAAAGACTGAATCAGAGACGTACAGCACGGAAACAGACCCTTTGGTTCAACTCGTCCATGCAACTAGATAACCTAACCTAATCTAGTCCCATTTCCCGGTACTTGGCCCATATTGGGGCAGCACAGTGGCTCAGTGGTTAGCACTGCTGCCACTGCACAGCACAGCACAGCACCAGGGTCCCAGGTTTGATTCCAGCCTTGGATGACTGCCTGTGTGGAGTTTGCACATTTTCCCAGTGTCTGTGTGGGTTGCCTCCCACAGTCCAAAGAGGTGCAGGTCAGGTGAATTGGCAATGCTAAATTGCTGATAGTGTTAGCCACATTAGTCAGAGGGAAATGCTCTTCGGAGGGTCGGGGTGGACTTGTTGGGCCAAAGGGCCGGTTTCCATACTGTAGGGAATCTAATCCCTCCAAACTCTTCCCATTCATATACCCATCCAGATGCCTTTTGAATGACGCAATTGTACCAGCCTCCAACACTTCCTCTGGCACCCTGTGAAAAAGTTGCCCCTCAGGTCTCTTTTATATCTTTCCCCTCTCACCCTAATCCTACACCCTCTAGTTCTGGTCTACCCCACCCCAGGGGGAAAACGCCATGCCTATTTACCTTAGCCATGCCTTCTGATTTAAAAACCTCTATGAAGATCACCCCTGAGCCTCCAACACTCCAAGGAAAACAGCCCCAGCCTATTCAGCCTCTCCCTGTAGCTCAAATCTTCCAACCCTAGCAAAATCCTTTAAGTCTTTTCTGAACCTTTTCACAACATCCTTCCAGTAGAAGGACATACAGAATTGCACACAACATTCCAAAAGTGGCCTAACCAAATGTCCTGTACAGCTGCAACATGACCTCCCAACTCCTATACTCTACTCTGACCAATAAAGGAAAGTATATTAAACATCTTCACTATCCTATCTACCTACAACTCTATTTTCAAGGAACTTTAAACCTGTATTCAAAAGTTTTCTTCCAGCAACACTCTCCAGGACCTATCCAATAAGTATGGTTTTAAAATTACATGCATCTTGTGTTTCAATGATTATAAACCACATCTCAGTGTAAAACAAGTCTCACTAAACAAATGGCTAAATACACACGAAAACAATGCTGACAACTCTTGTACAACGCGTGCAGCTGTGATTAATAAACTGTCTAAAAATGCAAAGCTGTTGCGGTGACTTTATTTCACTATCCCTGCTGCTAAATCTAGGGACTGACTTTTCAGGTGAATTCTCAGCATTCAAGAGAATGTTAATCACTTGTTTCTCACTGCTTTAAAGCCAAATTCCCAATATTATCACATCACATTCCAAGATATCTCATTAAGCTCACTAACGTTGATTATACCATGGGCATTCACATGCATAGTCTTCATGCCAGTGTAGTGCTGCCAGAGCACAGAAGGTCAGGCAGCACCCAAGGAGCAGGAGAATCAATGTTTCAGCATAAGCCCTTCATTAGGAATTGTGCCTGATGATCAGCTTATGCCCAAAACGTCAATTCTCCTGCTCCTCAGATGTTGCCTTATCTGCTGTGCTTTTCCAGCACTACACTCAACTCTGATCTCCAGCATCCGTAGTCCTCACTTTCTCTGCATTCACATGCATGCCTTCTAAACAAGTCTTCATTCCTCATGGTCCTCCTTAGTCTGCAAATTTCATACCACTTCTGTTCAGAGTAATCCAACACTTACTCTTTGGCCCACCTTTATGTTTTTCAATTTCCATATTTAGTTTAAACCAATCCTGTTGAAACTTAATTATTCCTGTCCAATATATACCTATCCCAGAATTGGTCCCAAGAAAGGCTTTCTCTGCTCCAAAGACATGCCTAATGTCAAAGTGAATAAAATTTAGCTCATTTCCTTGATTTGCAATGTTCTTATTAAAAAAAAAGCACTTGCCTACAGCTTCCTAGAAGAAATGCATTACATCCTTTTGTTTCATTCATATAGAAGTGGACCAGCACTTACTGCTCTTAAGAAGGTGGTGAGCTATTCCTGTAGCTACAATCAGGTACAAGGTAGTCCATTTGTTTGTTCATTTGTGGAAAGAGCATGCTGCTGGCAAGGTCAGTGTTTCTTACCCATCTAAATTGTCCTTGAGATGATGGCAATGGCCTGCTTTTTAAAAGGTTGAACTGCATCTGGTGTAGGCATAACTTAGTTAAGTGGCAGAAATAATTTGAACTGAGGGCTGTATGTATTTGGAGGGGAACTGGCAACCTGTAACATAACCATGAAACACTCCTCCTTGTACTACAAGATGATAAACCTCATGGGCCCGTGGTGAATCTTGTAGATAGTGCACATTGGTGCACTAATTGAGGGTTTGAAATTTTAAGATGGTGGACTGAATGATGATCAAGTAGATGCTTTACCAGACATGCTATTCTACTTGCTGGTTGTTGGAGCTGCGCCAATTCATGCAAGGACAACATGACGGCATATTCAGCCTTCTAATTTGTAGATATTCTTACGACTCCAGTCTGTCCACTGAGTCATTGCAGAATTGATTGCTTTTCCAGCCAAGGATATGTGCTGACAATCCCCTGAATGTTTGGAAGAGGATTCCACGATAGCAATCCCCTGGAATGTCAAGGGGAGACAGTCAGATCTTTTATTTTAAAAAAAAATGAATGAGAATTGAAATAAAAAAGGAAACTTCATGTAGTGCCAGAATTTGTTGAGCCCACCTATATAAGCAAACTGCAGAAAGTTACGGAAACCATGGCAGCTGAATTCTCACTTTGTTTTGAACTACTTCACCGCAAAACAAGTTAAAGCAAATAAAAGGCCTGTAAAGGCAAACCAATCTTATTCTTGTATTTGTAGGTATTTTTATCCATATTTACTTGGAATCTTTGTAAATGTATTATTTACTAGTTTCATGTTTGTACTCAATGTTCGCCAATAGTTACAGAATAAACCACCTTTGGTCTTGTTTAAACTGAAGTTTTTCCTCCAGATATTTTTAAAATTGAAACAAAAACAATGGAAGAGTAGATCAAACATGCTGTAAGTTCATCAACTACACTGCAAATCTGCATGGGATGGTTATGACATCCATATATGAACCAAGGTTATAATGGGATCTGGAGCCAAATGATGATGACAGAATCCTAACTAGAACTACTGAGCAGGTTTTTGCTGGAAGACCTTGGGTGGGCAAGGTTAGTTCTGGAGCAATTACCATATATACTCGTGTATAGGTAGAATTTTGAAAAGTTTTTAAGCTGAAATCAGAGAGTCAACTTATACAAATTGTTTGAGGGGCTGAAATTCATGCTGCAGTTCAAAATACTGTATTATTAGCAGAAGTTGATTTGATCATATAACTAATCCTGGTAAAGAAGAATCCTAAATACTTACCTAATCCTAATCTTCTACTGTCCATCTTCCTACTGGGTCCAAGTCAGGAACACAAACTTACCTCAATTTGCTACATTCTCTGACAGTACATTGAGTTCCAATTTCTGCCGCTCGGGTAGGTGGGTTCCTCGCCCACAGCACTTATTGGCTCACAGTCTGCCTATCAAGCTAGTGGGCATTCTGGTTGGTGGACAGTGATGTCATTGGAGACCAGCACCACCTCCCCATCATGCACCCGTGCTGATGGAAAGCTCTGGAGGTTCATAGTGCCATTTTTTTGGGGGGAGGTCAATGCCTCAACTTCAGCAGGTAACAGTTTAACCTGCAGAAAAGGAAATAAAGTTGTCTCAACCTGCCTCTCAGTCTTGTTTCCTACCCACCCCTCTGTGGGAGAACTGACATGCAGATCTAGTTTAGTTTGGGATTATGGTCAGCATGGACTGGTTGGACTGAATGTTCTGTTTCCATGATTCAACTGGCAACGAGAACTGCACACAGTATTCCTGTTATGACCTAAAAAGTCTCTCTCTCTCATTCTTAAATCACCTTATCTGTCTGACCTGTAGAATCCATGGGTCTGCTAGTCTGCACTCCAAGGCCTTTCTGTCCTGCACACCTCAAGGTGTCTTAGTATTTGAGAAGAGTTCCCTTCTTTGCACGACTTTCCCCAAATACATTATCTAATTTCAGATTAATTTCATTGTCTGTCACCTTCAGATTAGATTAGATTCCCTACAGTGTGGAAACAGGCCCTTTGATCCAACACGTCCACACTGACCCTCCGAAGAGTAACCCACCCAGACCCATTTCCCTCTGACTAATGCAATTTAGCTTGGCCAATTCAGCTGACCTGCACATGTTTGGACTGTGGGAAGAAGTTGGAGCACCCAGAAGAAACCCACACAATCACTAGGAGAATGTGCAAACACTATAAACACAGTCGCCAGAGGCTGGAATCGAACCTGGGACCCTGGTGCTGTGAGGCAGCAATGCTAACCACTGCCCACTGGTCATTTTTCTTTTTGCACAATTTGCAGTTTGGCTGTCAATCATGAGAATTTGTGTGTATCAGCTGCAAACTTCTTAATCATGCTATGCCCCCATATTTAGACCTTAAGAAAATCAAACTATTCAGAGTTATTATATATTGGAACAAATGGGACTTGAACTCAGGCTTTCTGGCCTAGAGGTAGAAAATAGAAATGCATTAAACAAACTAATGCATTGCCCAAGCACACGTTAAGTTAAACATTAAAAGGGAAGGTTAGTTGTACTGATGACTACATTGCATATCTTCAAAACCATCATGTCAAAACTGGAACATCCTTTAACATGGACAGCAATTCTATTTCAATTTCATCTGTTACTCTGTGCATGATAATACACAAGCAATTGTATGATTTCCATCAAAAAGAATCAAAGTTAGCTTATCAAGAGCTGCACTTGCACAGTACCAAATATCTTTCCCTCACTCACGAGTCTCTCACTACTTTACCATTCTGTACAACCCAAACTTTTAAAGATGCAGATCAAATTTGCTATTTAGTAGAAAATGCAATATTTGGATAGACAGTGTAAAATATCAAACTACCAACATTTTCAGATAATCTGTTAGGTACTAACAGATGGAAAATAGAGTCAGAGATGTACAGCATGGAAACAGACCCTTCGGTCCAACCCGAACATGCCGACCAGATATCCCAACCCAATCTAGCCCCACCTGCCAGCACCCGGCCCATATCCCTCCAAACCCTTCCTATTTATATACCAATCGAAATGTTTCTTTCATGTTGCAATTGTACCAGCCTCCACCACATCCTCTGACAGCTCATTCCATGCATGTACCACCCTATGCGAGAAAAGGTTGCCCTTAGGTCTCTTTTATATCTTTCCCCTCTCAGCCTAAACCTATGCCCTCCAGTTCTGGACTCCCCCACCCCAGGGAAAAGACTTTGCCTATTTATCCGATCATGCCCCTCATAATTTTGTAAATCTCTATAAGGTCACCCCTCAGCCTCCAACGCTCCAGGGAAAGCAGCCCCAGCCTGCTCAGCCTCTCCCTGTAGCTCAGATCCTCCAATCCTGGCAACATCCTGGTAAATCTTTTCTGAACCCTTTCAAGTTTCACAATATTTTTTGATAGGAAGGAGACCAGAATTGCATGCATATTCCAACAGTGGCCTGACCAATGTCATGTACAGAGCTGAAAATGTGTTGCTGGAAAAGCGGAGCAGTTCAGGCAGCATCAGGAATTCCTGAAGAAGGGCTGATGCCCGAAAAGTCGATTCTCCTGTTCCTTGGATGCTGCCTGACCTGCTGCGCTTTTCCAGCAGCACATTTTCAGCTCTGATCTCCAGCATCTGCAGTCCTCACTTTCTCCTCAACGTCCTGTACAGCCGAAATATGACCTCCCAACTCCTATACTCAAACCAATAAAGGAAACGCTTTCTTCACTATCACATCTACCTGCAACTCCACTTTCAAGGAGCTATGAACCTGCACTCCAAGGTCTCTCTGTTCAGCAACACTCCCTAGGACCTTACCATTAAGTGTATAAGTCCTGCTAAGATTTGCTTTCCCAAAATGCAGCACCTCGCATTTATCTGAATTAAACTCCATCTGCCACTTCTCAGCCCATTGGTCCATCTGGCCCTGATCCTGTTGTAATCTGAGGTAACCCTCTTCGCTGTCCACTACAACTCCAATTTTGGTGTCATCTGCAAACTTACTAACTGTACCTCTTATGCTCGCATCCAAATCATTTATGTAAATGACAAAAAGTAGAGGGGCCAGCACCGATCCTTGTGGCACTCCACTGGTCACAGGCCTCCAGTCTGAAAAACAACCCTCCACTACCACCCTCTGTCTTCTACCTTTGAGCCAGTTCTGTATCCAAATGGCTAGTTCTCCCTGTATTCTATGAGATCTAACCTTGCTAATCCGTCTCCCATGGGGAACCTTGTCGAATGCCTTACTGAATCTTCTTTGTTACTTCTCCAAAAAACTCAATCAAGTTTGTGGGACATGATTTCCCACACAAAGCCATGTTGACGATCCCTAATCAGTCCTTGCCTTTGCAAATACATGTACATCCTGTCCCTCAGGATTCCCTCCAACAACTTGCCCACTACTGAGGTCAGGCTCATCGGTCTATAGTTCCCTGGCTTGTCGTTCTTAAACAGTGGCACCAGGTTTGCCAACCTCTAGTCTTCCGGCACCTCACCTGTGACTATCGATGATACAAATATCTCAGCAAGAGGCCAGCAATCACTTCTCTAGCTTCCCACAGAGTTCTCGGGTACACCTGATCAGGTCCTGGGGATTTATCCGCCTTTAACAGTTTCAAGACATCCAGCACTTCCTCCTCTAATCTAGACATTTTGCAAAATGTCACCATTTCCCTACAGTCTATATCTTCCATATCCTTATCCATAGTAAATACTGATGAAAAATATTCATTTAGTATCTCCCCCATTTTCTGTGGCTCCACACGAAGGCCGCGTTGCTGATCTTTGAGGGATCCTATTCTCTCCCTAGTTACCCTTTTGTCCTTAAATATATTTATAAAAGCCCTTTGGATTCTCCTTAATTCTATTTGCCAAAGCTATCTCATGTCCTCGTTTTGCCCTCCTGATTTCCCTCTTTAGTATACTCCTTTCTTTATACTAAGGATTCACTCGACCCATCTTGTCTCTACTTGACATATGCTTCCTTCTTTTTCTTAACCAAACCCTCAATTTCTTTAGTCATCCAGCATTCCCTATACCTACCAGCCTTCCCTTTCACCCTGACAGGAATATATTTTCTCCGGATTCTTGTTATCTCATTTCTAAAGGCTTCCCAGTTTCCAGCTGTTCCTTTACCTGTGAACATTTGCCTCCAATCAGCTTTCAAAAGTTCTTGCCTAATGCTGGAAACCAGATTCTGGACCAGTGGTGCTTGCCTGTATTCCTGCTGTCGATTTTACTGCTCCTCTGATGTCGCCTGAGCTGCTGTGCTTTTCCAGCACCACTGGTCCAGATATCCCAACCCAATTCAGTCTCACCTGCCATCAACCAGCCCATATCCCTCCAACCCCTTCCTATTCATATACCTATCGAGGTGCCTCTTAAATATTACAGTTGTACCAGCCTCCACCACTTCCTCAGGCAGCTCATTGCATACACGACCCCCCCCCCCAACCCCGCTACGTTGAAAAGGTGCCCCAAGGTCTGTTTTATATGTTTCCCCTCTCACCCTAAACCTATGCCCTCTATTTCTGGACTCCCAGACCCCATGGAAAAGACTGTGTCTGTCTATTTATCCTATCCATGCTCCTCCTGATTTTATAAACCTCTCAGGTCACCCTTCAGCCTCCAATGTTCCAGGGAAAATAGCCCTAGCCTATTCAACTTCTCCTTATAGCTCAAATCCTCCAGCACTGGCAAACTCCTTGTAAATCTTTTCTGAACCCTTTCAAGTTTCACAACATCTTTCTGATAGAAATGAACAGCAATTTCCATTTACACAATGCCTTTAGCATTTCAAAAATGTTAAGGTACTTCATATGAACAAACAAAATTGACATCAATAACAGAGACATGAAGTCATGTTGGGTAAATCTTGGTCAGAAATCGATTTTAAAGTTGCATCTTGACAACAAAGCAACATTGCCATAATCCATCCCGGCTTCATCTAACTGCTGTCAAAACCGTCATCATACCTTTCTTACATTAAGCTCTGATTCCATTATGTCTATACTCCTGGCAAAAGCCTCCCACATTCCTTAAATCTCAGGTTTGCAAACCAATCTAATTTGCACCAAGTCCCATATACTCACTAATTTGACTTGCTAAAGCAACGTTGATTTTAAGACTCACCTAGTTTTCAAATCCCCTTTGGGACTCAACGGATCTGCAACCCCTAATATTCCAGAGCTACAGCTCTCAAATTTCAATGGACACAAATTATTTACCTTCTGCTGTGTGCGTTAACGCTTTCCAAAGAAATGCGCTCAGTTGCTGTTGACTGAATCTTCCGCCACCCCACCCCTTTGAACTGCTCGATTTTAGTCGCCGTGCTTTCCGCTGGTCTGGTTCGACTTGCTACAAGTGTCACGACCAGCCTTTTGCTAATTTAAAATGCTCGTTAAAAAAAAACACGACCCTTTGACCCTCTACTCTGAAAACTCGGTGCTTTGATTTTGTTTTTAAAAGTGCCCAGCGTCTCGGGATGCTTCATCACCAACACGACGAGCGAAACACACAGGGCCTGAAGCAGCAACGGGGGAGCCTGGGGTGGGGTGATATACTTACCCGTTACCTGGGCCACCCAGACGGCCACCACAACGAGCATCAGTCTCTCCAACATTTCACAACCTTCTCTCCGTCAACGTTTGGTTCAAATATTCGTGGAGATTCCGAAATCTTAAAAATAAAACTCAAACTTGCTGCTAAAGGCGCTTAAATCCTAATGCCGTTCCTTTGCCTTCTCAACTTGCAAGTTCTCAGCTCATGCTGCCTAAAATAAACCCAATAACCAGCTTCCGGTTACACCCGACCGGAACTTGGATCATATCTTCGAGTAACTTCCGGAAGACGCAATCACAATGACGCACCCGCCCTCCCTCCACAATAACACAACCGCCTTGTGGGCGGCACCGTGACGCAGTGGCTAGTCACTGCCGCCTCACAGCGCCAGAGACCCGGGTTCAATTCCCGCCTCAGCAGACTTTGTGTGTGAAGTTTACATGTTCTCCCTGTGTCTGTGTAGGTTTCCTCCCACAATCCAAAAATGTACAGGTCAGGTGAATTGGCCAAGTTAAATTGCCTCTAGTGTTAGGTGTAGGGGAATGGGTCAGTGTGGGCTTGTTGGGCCAAAGGGCCTGTTTCCACACTGTAAGTAATCTAATCTTCGCTGTGACAATTTGACTGGAGCCATTTTTCAGACAGGCTTATTCCAGTGCACCCCATACTCAATAGCAGGAATAGAAGCACATTTGGAAAATAATAATCTAATCAACGAGCGTCAGTATGCCTTCATGAAAGGGGAAATTGCCTCTGACGAATATATTATAGAGTTTTTTTGTCAACCAAATGGGGAGCCAGGAAAAATGTTGTCTTTGGACCTCCAGAGTGTGTTAAGGTTAAGTCATAAGATAGTAAGTTGTATTGGAGGATAGAGAGTTAGATAATGAGCAGGAAACTGTGAGTGGGGGCAAGGGGTTAAGGATCAGTGAAAGGACCATATCTTTACAATATATATTAAATATACTCATGTAAAAGTCGATTTTATGGGGTTGACTATTACATGGATACAACTTTTGAGGGGCTGAAATTAATGCTACAGTCCAAAATACAGTATACAGTATATAAGAACTACAAGCAGAAGTAGGCCATCTGGCCCTTTGAGTTAGCTCAGCCATTCAGTAAGATCGTGGCTGACACTTTCATGGACTCAGCTCCACTTACCAATGCTCTCAATGTATCCCTGAATTCCTTTATTGTTCAAAAAAAATCTTATCTTTAAAAATGTTTACTGAAGTAGTGTCAACTACTTCACAGGGCAAGGAATTCCATAAATTTACAACCCTCTGGGTGAAGAAGTTCCTTCTGAATTCAGTCCTAAATCTGCTCCCTCTAATCTAAAGACTATGCTATCTTGTCCTAGTTTCACCTGCCAGTAGAAACATCCTCTCTATTTCTATCTTATCTATTCTCTTCATAATTTTACATGTTTCTGTAAGATTCCCCCCTCATTCTCCTGAATTCCAATGAGTATAATACCAGTCTACTCAGTCTCTCCTCATAAGCCAATCCCCTCAACTTCGGAATCAACTTAGTGTGAGAAACAAAGCTCACTCACTTCAATAATGTCAGTCCGAGACAAGATCTGAATCAGTAGTGTCACTTATTTTACACTTGCAAGTGGGTGTGATGTCCAGTGTCTATAAGGCAGAGGACATACACACCAAATTCAATTCATACACAATATTTCTATGATTTGGTTTCGTTTGTTTTACATTGCTCCTCCCCTGTTTACATCCTCCATTTCCCTAAGACTGGCACCCATTACTCCTGTTTATCTCTTGCCTTATCCGGCCTTGTCTGTGACAAAATGCTTATTTCTGGCCTCACAAGGCCGTTTGACCTCATCCTGCTATAAGTCATTATTGGGCATATTCTTTCTTCATCATTATCTACCCCCTCCATCTGTGCCTTTCCCGAGGCTGTTCTGATCCCTATGACCCTTTTAATTGGGGTTTGTTCCTCTGTCTCTGTAAAAGTGGGAAACAGATGTTTATACCTACTGTTTGTACAGGCGTATCTAGCTTAACTTCATCCCCTCACGACATCTTATCTTCTTGCCCGTAATGTCTACCATTGTTTTGCAGTCACATTTCATTCTGACATACAGTTTCAGCTAATACAAAAACAATTATATATTTCCTCCACATCGTTTCCATTCTTGTTGACTCAGCTCTTGGCTAAAACAATTATACACTGGTATGAGTTCATTTTACTTTGTAAAATGGAATTGCAGAATTGCAGAAGTAACATTAATTTACCTATATCTCACAATTTCCCCCTTTTCTTTAATTACCATTTGTTATCTTCTGCATTTTTCTTTTAGGGGCACCTGTTTCATCAAGGTTGTTTTAATCAGTCTTTGGGTGAGCCCTCGTACACAGGGTATGATACAACAGCCAATGGCCACCAATACCCCGACTATTACTATCAGGGAAGTAAGGATAGAAACCACCACCCCCTTCTACCTTCCAAAACAGGACTCAAGCCATCCTGTGAGAGATGTGTCTACTCCTGGATTCTCAGCCAGTTCCTCTGCTAAGGTAGTCAATCCCCTTAAGGCCCGAGTAATTGAACCATCAGGTGCAGTGTTATTAGGAATAAAGGTACAACAGCTTCCTCCTAACATCACACACACCCCCTTTTCTGCTAAAATCATATCAAGGGCCATTCTGTTTTCCCATGCCATCCTACTTGTCGCATCAAGCTGGTCTGATATTCCTTTAACCACATCTCTTGTATAATTTATAATTCGCTGTTGATTATAGAAAATGTAATTTATCCAATCTACATTTTTATTAATTGTTACCCACCAAAAGAGAGCTGACTCAAAGCCTGCTGCAATCTGGTTACAAGCCTTGAATTCATCAGGTATTCCCCTAGGGACTCCTACTGAATCGAGATAAATCCTGTCATCGAAACAAGTGTCTAACAGTAATCTCTTACCCCTTCCCATCTTCCCTACTATCTTTTCCTTCTCAAATGCCAGGGTAAATGAAATTGCCAATTGTACAATTGTACATATCCCTCTCCAATCTGGAGGTAGCGTGGGTCTCAATATTTTGCCTCCACAGTACCAGCACAGATCCGCTCAGGGAACCTTTAGTGCTGAGTAGTTCCCTCCCTTCTCCGTTTCGGTAACATTCTTAATCTCTGTACATAACTTCAGCTCCCCCAAATCTCTCGACCGACTTGTACCTCGTCTATGCACACACGATGTGTGATTTCCAACTGCGACGGAAAATATGGGGGGAACTTTTGCATCTTTCTTCTCCAAGGGAGGGAACATCAGAGATAGGGAGGTACAATTCCTATCATTCCATGCAGTCTCATCCTGATACAGGGCTATCATACATCTCATGCCCTTCCTGTCTCACTTCCACCCGAGCGGAAAGGGAACGACCTGGGCCACTGGTCTACCGGAGGCACATGCATAGCAATTGCTCTTGTTCAGACTTTTTACAGTATACTTTACCCATTCAACCCAGGCATTTGCATCCCCGTACCCAGTTTCTATTTCAATGATCTTTTTCAAGTCCTTTACCTCTATAAACCTTCCTACTTTAGGATCATCGGGAGGGGTGAAAGATTGTATCTTATTACCCAGTAGTTCTACCCGTTTTCCCTGTCCTGCACTAATTCGGAAATAACAGCCCAAGAAATCCTTCCCATTTGCTTTCATTTCTATCCCAAATGTTTCATTTAATTGTATCTCATAGGTGCACCCCCCACCCCCCCCCAGGATTGTTTCATGCCATGTGGTTTTCCTTATTGTCAGGTATATTGGGTTACACTTTTTATCAGGACAATCCCGAGCTGGTCGGAAGGGGGCCCGGTGTACTGTGACAAGACCATTATACCAAGTACCGGCCCCAAGGCCATCCCCATAGGACTTAAGATGTATCTCAGAGCTGCGGTACTGTCTCTGATTATCTACATCCCCACAATTTACTAAACTGCATACATCAGCGTCTATTACTTGTGGATTATCAGATTCAGGAACCGTTAATAATACATATGAAAATGATATTTGACCAAATCCCAATACTAAGAAAGCTAACATCATAATTCTAGCAGCATTCCTAGTATTCTAAACATCATGCTGAAGCACAAAATGACTTAATATACAATCTTGCAGAAATAATCCCGCGCTTGCGTCGCCACTGTATAATTAGTTACTCAAAGTCTCTTTAGTCTGAGTTTCAGCAGATCTTGCGTTGATTCGGCTGTCCAGACATCTTCCTCCACGGGAGGGTCCACTGGCCCTTTGGTCCGAGTGTAATGAGTCCAGCCTTTCTCCAACATCCTTATTGCCGTTTCGGTAGTCAAAAGAGCCTGGTACGGCCCTTCCCACTCCGGCTGCAATTTAGTCTCTGTGATTTTACTAAGACCCAATCGCCCGGCTGGATGGGATGAACACTGAATTCAAGGGATGGAGTCTGTGCCAATAAACCCTGTTTCCTGAGGAAAGACAAAGAAGAGGACAAGCCCAGTATATACTTCTTTAAAAACAAATCTTTAGTTTCGGGAATTGGCAATTCTCCATTCATTCCAAGTAAGGTAATCCAAATAAGATTTCATAGGGGGATAGTCCCAAGTCTTTCCTTGGGGCTGTTCGTACTCGCAAGAGAGCTATAGGTAAACATTTGGTCCAAGGGAGTCTGGTTTCTATTATCAATTTAGAGAGCTGTCGTTTGAGTGTTTGATTCATTCTCTCAACCCTTCCCGATGATGGCGGGTGCCATGGAGGTTGGAACTCCCAGGAAATTCCCAACCCTTTCATTACCCCCTGTAACACTTTAGAGGTGAAGTGAGTTCCTTGGTCGGAATCAATATGGTTCACGAGCCCATATCGGGGAATTATGTGCTCAAATATTGTTTTAGACACTCCACTCGCAGTGGCAATAGCTAGGGGGTATGCCTCAACCCAACCAGATAAATGATCTACTATGACCAGCATATATTTTAGTCTCCCTACCCTGGGGAGTTCAGAATAATCTACTTGTATACTCTGGAAAGGTCTCAATCCTGGGTCTCTTCCTCCCGGGGTCTGTTTTTTCAAGACTTTCTTATTTACCTTTCTGCATATGATACATCACTCACATATTTGTTTAGCAATTGTATATATTCCTTTATATCCATATTCCTTAAGAACTAAATCACACATTACTTGTACTTCCCCAATGGCTGCCTTGGTGTAGGACAGCCATAATCTCTCACATCATCATTTTGTTTAACATTCTCCTTCCATCAGGTAACCTCCAATGCCCGTCCGCTGTTTTTACAGCCCCTAAATCTCTCAATTCATTTTCTTCGCTTTCAGTAAATATAGGAGCTTCCCTAGGACCTGGGACAGTAGGTATTAGGGAATGAAACACCACTTCTTGTGGGTTCAGGGCGGCTTCCCTAGCCACTTCATCGGCTAATCTATTTCCCCTAACTTCTGGTTCATTTCCTTTCTGATGACCATTTACATGCACTACTGCTATTTCTCGGGGGAGTAATAGGGATTCTAAGATCTGTTTAATCAATTCTTCATGTACTAATTCCTTCCCCCACCTCTGGGTTAATACTCCCAAAGCCGCTCCCTTATCCACTGTAGCAAAGAGGTGGAAAGGTTTATCTAGGGAAGGTAAGGCTAACACGGGGGCATGGATCAGATCTCTTTTGAGTTTCTCAACTAGTTCTTTTTCCTCATCATCCCAACTTAGACATTTTGGTTCCCCCTCTAATAGTTTGAGATATAATTTCTTAGTCTTCTGTGCATAGGAATCAATCCACAATCTGCAATAACCCGTGAGACCCAAAAATTTGCGTAACTCCCATTTAGTGCTGGGCAGCGGCATCCCCAGTATTCCCTCTATCCGTTCTGGGCTTATCTTTCGCTTTCCCTCACTAACTAAATGTCCCAAGTATTTCACTTCTTGCTCCACATATTGTAGTTTGTTTTTAGATACCCACAGTCCTTGCTGGCCCATGAAATTCAATAATTTGTTAGTGGCTTCTACTACTCTTTCTCTTCTTTTTCCTGTTACTAAGAGGTTGTCTACATACTGCAAGAGGGTAGTCCCCTTGGGGCTGCTAAATTTCTCCAATGTTTGTTCTAACATCTGTCCAAATAAATCCGGGGATTCCGTAAACCCCTGGGGGAGCACAGTCCACCGGTATTGCTGTTTCCATCCTGTCTTAGGGTCTTCCCACTCAAAGGCAAACAAATTCCTACCTTCCTCTGCCAAGGGACAAGCCCAAAAGGCATCCTTTAAATCTATCACACTAAACCATTTGTGGTCATGAGGGATCTTACTTAATAACGTATAGGGGTTTGGCACCATTGGGTGCCTGATCTGTACTATTCGATTTAATGTTCTCAAATCCTGCCCCAATCGATAAGTTCCATCGGATTTCCGCACTGGTAGTATTGGGGTATTATAAGGAGACATACATGGCTCCAACAGTCCATCTCTAATCAGTCCTTCAATTACTGGCTGCAGTCCTCGTTCACCTTCTATGGAAATGGGATATTGTCGCTCACAGACAACATCCCCTTTCCTTTTTTTAAAAATTTACTTCAAGGGGAGGGATCTGTAGTTTTCTACGATTCCCTTCCCTAGCCCATACAATAGGGTCTATCTCTCTCTCCACATCCTCTGCCAACATTGCCATTTGTACAACTAATTCTTTTTCCTGAATTCCAATCCCCAGTTCTAAGAGGATAATTAAGTCTCTCCCTAGTAAGTTACTTCCTATATCAGGGATATACAACAATTCCCCTGTGACCCTATCCTTAGGACCTTCTATCATCATAGGTTCAAATACTGGAACAGTAAAGCCTTGCCCTTTTACCCCCGAAACAGTAATTGACTGTGTCGACATTTCTACTTTCTTTGGTTTAAAATTCAGTCATGACCATGCTGCCCCCGTATCTACTAGGAAGACTACCTCTTCCCTACAGGGTCCCACCTTCAGGTTTATCAAGGGTTCCTGGTGGGCCCCCAAGGGCAGGAACCCCTGACACCCCTATTCTTCATCAAAGTTCATAAGCGGAATTGCCCTCTCTTCCCTTTTCAGAGCAGGACACTCCCGCTTAAAGTGCCCTATCTTTCCGCAATAATAGCATCCTGCCTGTGGAGACCTCCAGCTCTGCCCCTGTCACTCGAACCCTCTATCAAATGCTCCCCCTTGTCCTCTCTGTCCGACATGCTGCCACCCGCCGCTCTGATTGCTCACTATTGGTTCCATTCTTTTCTTAACTACCTCATCAACCATAGCTACCATCATTTTCACCTTCTGTTTTTTTCTCTCATCTTCTCTCTTTACAAACACTTTCTGTGCCTCTCTTAACAATTCATCTAATGGCTTTTCACTCCACCCTTCTATCTGCTGTATCTTTCTCTGTATGTCTGCCCATGCCTTTGTCACAAAATGTACTTTCAAAAGACCCTGTGCCACTGGGTCCTCAGGGTTCATTTCAGAATATCTCCGCATTGAGTCTCTTAATCTCTGCAAAAAAAAGCTGAAGGAATCTCATCTTTCTCCTGTCTAACTTCAAAGGCTTTAGTCAAATCCTGTGGCTTCGGAACTGCCTCTCTTATTCCTTTTAGAATCAGATCTTTCAATTCCCTCATTTCTTCTCTATGCTCCGGGTTTTGATCTTCCCACTGGGGGTCTCTGAGGGGAAACTTCGTCTCTCCCTGTCCAGCATCCCCATCTCCAATCGGGTGTTCCCTGTCCCATATTTTAATGGCTGCTCCCCGTATAAGTCCCCTTTCCTCCCTAGTAAATAGTATATTCAAAATAGACATTAACTCAGCCCACGTACACAGACTGGGCCCCAAACATTGATCAATTTGTTCAGACAACCCTACCGGATCCTCAACCAGGACCTTCATTTCTTTTTTAAATGTTCTGACCTCCCCACTACTGAGGGGGGGTACTTACAAACCCAATCTCTTTGTCCCCTATTGGTACCTCCCGAAGGGGATAAGTCATTACGTTCTTCCCCTTTTTCTTTTTTAAAGAAATATTGCAATATTTCTAGCTCCCCATAACTTCAAACACCAATTCATCAATTCATGCTTGACTAACTTTAAAACCTGTTCCAAACTTGTAAATATATTTATATATTTACATTCATTTATTCAGTATTTAATATTTAAAATGTAAAATGCATACAGTTCCCAATTTTGAAATCCACTGTAATCACCCAGTTTTAGTCCCTTAATTTAAATCCAAAATTAGTTTTCTTAAGTAGTCCTGACCAATCATTGCTCAATTACAATACTATAGGTCGTGAAATAATCAGAGCTGCCTTAAAAGAATTTGTCTATTCTAGTTAAAAAAAACTTCTAATGCATGAACAATGGCCGAATCCAAGGTCACAGATATTAACCATAGAATTTTGTTTTTACTACAATCTAATGTTGAACTGAAACTTCAACTGTCCTCCATAAATCGCTTTTATGTAAAGATAAAAGAGGTTAGTTAGAAACTGATAGTAAGGCAGTCATGACCTGTAAGAAGAACAGGAGTTATCTCTTTTTTTCATAATTTCTATAGAATCCTTAACCTTAAAAGAAATCATGTTAAGTTTCCATAATAAAAATCAGATTCAAAACAGTCCTGGAACTCAAGCTCCAGGGAATAAAATGCAAACATTCAATCACCAACAAACAAATGTGCATTCAAACCAAATCACAAAGGGTTAAACTTTCTACCAGCTGTACAGCTCTTTTCATTCTCTCTCTCTCTCACTCATTGACAAATAAATTCAGATATTTACAAACCCAGTCTTTGTCCGACCTGTATTTTGGCCAGAACAGGCGGGACGAAGAATGGATTCCTTAGTCCATACGAAGCAACAATATTTAATCATCTTTTTCCCTTGTACAAGTATTATTTTGCCAATTTCACAACATCCTGCCCAAAGGACTTTCTGGAGGTATGTTGTAAGGGACCCCGCCTCCATTTCCATTGCCTTTTCCTTCTTTTGTTTTCCCGGAGGCTTTTTCCTTACCCACGGCACAACCCATATTGAGTTCCTTCGTTAGTCCCTTATTAACTACTAAAACTCAATCCCGGCCACCAAGGCAATACTTAAAAGTCAATTTTCTTACCTTGGTCTGTGCACAGAGTTGCCTGGCCCCTTTGTACCGTATTTTCTATCGAGCTCCTATCACTGTCTGATTCAGATGTCTCTCTTGTGGGATTCGTACCAGTCGCCCAAGGGAGCAGGACACGAGACCGCTCCTCAATGGGGAACGGGACGCGTCTTCCCAGTGTCCAGGGCCAGCCACTCCCCCCGGCGATGGAAGAACATCCCGGACAGCCCCCAATTGTGAGAAACAAAGCTCACTCATTTCAATAATGTCAGTCCGAGACAAGATCTGAATCAGTAGTGTCACTTATTTTACACTTGCAAGTGGGTGTGATGTCCAGTGTCTATAAGGCAGAGGACATACACACCAAATTCAATTCATACACAATATATATATGATTTGGTTTCGTTTGTTTTACATTGCTCCTCCCCTGTTTACATCCTCCACTTCCTCCATTACTCCTGTTTATCTCTTGCCTTATCCGGCCTTGTCTGTGACAAAATGCTTATTTCTGGCCTCACAAGGCCGTTTGACCTCATCCCGCTATAGGTCATTGTTGGGCATATTCTTTCTTCATCATTATCTACCCCCTCCATCTGTGCCTTTCCCGAGGCTGTTCTGATCCCTATGACCCTTTTAATTGGGGTTTGTTCCTCTGTCTCTGTAAAAGTGGGAAACAGATGTTTATACCTACTGTTTGTACAGGCGTATCTAGCTTAACTTCATCCCCTCACGACATCTTATCTTCTTGCCCGTAATGTCTACCATTGTTTTGCAGTCACATTTCATTCTGACATACAATTTTAGCTAATACAAAAACAATTATATATTTCCTCCACATCATTTCCATTCTTGTTGACTCAGCTCTTGGCTAAAACAATTATACACTGGTGTGAGTTCATTTTACTTTGTAAAATGGAATTGCAGAATTGCAGAAGTAACATTAATTTACCTATATCCCACACTATTGAACCTACTCTGTACCCCCTCCAGTGCCAGTATATCCTTTCTCAAGTAAGGAGACCAAAACTGCACATAGTACTCCAGGTGTGGGCTCACCAGCATTCTGTATAGCTACAACATAACCACCCCGCTTTTTTATCAATGAAGGACAAAATTCCATTTGCCTTCCTAATTATTTGTTGTGCTTGCAGTCCAACCCTCTGTGATTCATGCACAAGAACACCCAGATCCCTCTGCATAGCAGCATGCTGAAAGTTTTTAACCATTCAAATAATAATCCATTTTACTGTTACTCCTACCAAAATGGATGACTTCACATTTATTAACATTGAAATGCATCTGCCAGACCTTCACCCACTCACTTAAAGTATCCATGTTCCTCTGCAGAGTTGAAAAGGTGTTGCTGGAAAAGCGCAGCAGGTCAGGCAGCATCCAAGGAGCAGGAGAATCGACATTTCGGGCATGAGCCTTTCTTTAGGAAAATGTCAATTCTCCTGCTCCTTGGATGCTGCCTGATCTGCTGTGCTTTTCCAGCAACACATTTTCAGCTCTGATCTCCAGCATCTGCAGTCCTCACTTTCTCCTCTGCAAAGTTCCACAGTCTTCTGCACACTTTGCTCTGCCACTCATCTTAGTGACATCTGCAAACTTTGACAGATTACATGTGGTCCCCAATTCTAAATCATCTATATAAATTGTGAATAATTGCGGTCCCAACACTGATCCATGAGGAGCATCACCAGTTACTGATTGCCAGCCAGAATAGCATTCATTTATCCCCACTCCTTGCTTCCTGTTGGTCAACCAATCCTCTTTCCATGCTAATACTTTACCCGTAATGCCATGCATCTTTATCTTATGCCACAGCATCTTGTGTGGCATCCTGTCAAAGGCCTTTTAGAAATCTAAGTACACCACATCCACTGGGTCCCCATTGTCCACCTTGCTTCATAATGTCTTCATAGAATTACAAAAGAATTGTTAAGTATGACCTGCCCTTCATGAACCCATGCTGCATCTGCCCAACTGGACAACTTCTATCAAGATGCCTTGTTGTTTCTTCCTTGATAATAGACTCAAGCATCTTCCCCACAACAGAGTTTCAGCTAACCAGTCTATAATTCCCCATCTTTTGTCTACTCTTTTTAAACAGTGGTGTCACATTTGCTGTTTTCCAATCTGCTAGGACTGCCTATTTCAGAAAATTACCACTAGTGCACTTGCTATTTCTCCCGTCATCTTTTTTAGTACCCTGGAATGCATTCATAAGGGCCAGGAGACTTGTCTATCCTCAACTCCATTAACTTGCCCAACACTACCTCTTCCATAATAATTATTGTTTCCAGGTCCTCACCTACCTTTGTCTCTTTGTCAATTAAAAGTCACTGGTATCATTAGCAGAACCCCCAAATGATCTCTAAACAAATAAACAAAAGAATTATAGTAATGACTGGATAAAGACATAGAAACAAAAATGGATTCTTAAGTACTTATTTATACATACAAAAAGTGAAGTAGAAATATAACACAGCTTTAAATATCATAATACATCTTAAATTAAACATGTCAAATACAAAAGTTCATTAAAATACTGCAAAATCACACTGTTCGACTTCTTCAGCACCAAATAAAGCTTCATTATCATCAGGATGAATGATATCATCACATGGATCCTTATCATCCTTGCCGTCTGTAGTTGAGGTGGCATGTCATCCAATTCTCCTCCACCTAGGTCATCCCTTAGATAATCTTCCTCTGTACCATCCAAAGCATTCGAATTCCACATTTCTTGAATGATTTAGAACTGATGTCAGTTGTTATTTCCTTCCATTAATCAATGATCCATTCACAGATCAGTGGTAGTAATGGACCCCCACACTGCCTCCTTACCTGGAGGTTTTCTCTCCATCACGCATCTAGTTATTCCACTTCATTCTCATCATGTCCTTAAATGGCTTATTGATACCAACATCTATTGGTTGCAAAACACTTATAAATCTGTCGGAAATTACAGCTATGTTAACGTTATGTGATTGGATGTTGTAATCAATATCCTTCACTAGATGTGATCTAAACTGGTCATAGAGTCACAGAGTCATAGAGATGTACAGCATGGAAACAGACCCTTCAGTCCAACCTGTTCATGCCGACCAGATATCCCAACCCAATCCAGTCCCACCTGCCAGCACCCGGCCCATATCCCTCCAAACCCTTCCTATTCATGTACCCATCCAAATATTGCAATTGTACCAGCCTGCACCACATCCTCTGGCAGCTCATTCCATACACGTACCACCCTCTGCGTGAAAAAGTTGCCCCTTAGGTCTCTTTTATATCTTTCCCCTCTCACCCTAAACCTATGCCCTCTAGTTCTGGACTCCCTGACCCCAGGAAAAAGACTTTGTCTACTTATCCTATCCATGCCCCTCATAATTTTGTAAACCTCTATATGGTCACCCCTCAGCCTCCGACATTCCAAGGAAAACAGCCCCAGCCTGTTCAGTCTCTCCCTATAGCTCAAATCTTCCAATCCTGGCAACATCCTTGTAACTCTTTTCTGAACCCTTTTAAGTTTCACGACATCTTTCCGATAGAAAGGAGACCAGAACTGCACACAATATTCCAACAGTGGCCTAACCAATGTCCTGTACAGCTGCAACATGACCTCCCAACTCCTGTACTCAATACTCTGACCAATAAAGGAAAGCATATCAAACACCTTCTTCACTATCCTATCTACCTGCGACTCCACTTTCAAGGAGCTATGAACCTGCACTCCAAGGTCTCTTTGTTCAGCCACACTCCCTAGGACCTTACCATTAAATGTCCTGCAAAGATTTGCTTTCCCAAAATGCAGCACCTCGCATTTATCTGAATTAAACTCCATCTGCCACTTCTCAGCCCATTGGCCCATCTGGTCCAGATCCTGTTGTAATCTGAGGTAACCCTCTTCGCTGTCCACTACACCTCCAATTTTGGTGTCATCTGCAAACTTACTAGCTGTACCTCTTATGCTTGCATCTCAATCATTTATGTAAATGACAAAAAGTAGAGGGACCAGCACTGATCCTTGTGACACTTCACTGGTCACAGGCCTCCAGTCTGAAAAACAACACTCCACCACCAACCTCTGTCTTCTACCTTTGAGCCAGTTCTGTATCCAAATGGCTAGTTCTCCCTGTATTCCATGTGATCTAACCTTACTAATCCATCTCCCATGGGAAACCTTGTCGAATGCCTTACTGAAGTCCATATAGATCACATCTACTGCTCTGCCCTCATCAATCTTCTTTGTTACTTCTTCAAAAAAACTCATTTAAGTTTGTGAGACATGATTTCCCATACACAAAGCCATGTTGACTATTCCTAATCAGTCGTTGCCTTTCCAAATACATGTACATCCTGTCCCTCATGATTCCCTCCAACAACTTGCCCACCACTGAGGTCAGGCTCACCTGTGTTTAGTTCCCTGGCTTGTCTTTACCGCCCTTCTTAAACAGTGGCACCATGTTTGCCAACCTCCAGTCGTCCGGCACCTCACCTGTGACTATCGATAATACAAATATCTCAGCAAGAGGCCCAGCAATCACTTCTCTAGCTTCCCACAGAGTTCTCGGGTACACCTGATCAGGTCCTGGGGATTTATCCACCTTTAACCATTTCAAGACATCCAGCACTTCTTCCTCCGTAATCTGGACAATTTGCAATGTGTCACCATCTATTTCTCTAAGTCTATATCTTCCATATCCTTTTCCACAGTAAATACTGATGAAAAATATTCATTTTGTATCTCCCCCACTTTCTGTGGCTCCACACAAAGGCCGCCTTGCTGACCTTTGAGGGGCCTATTCTCTCCCTAGTTACCCTTTTGCCCTTAATATGCCAAAGCTATCTCATGCCCCCGTTTTGCCTTCCTGATTTCCCTCTTAAGTATACACCTACTTCCTTTATACTCTTCTAAGGACACATTCGATCTATCCTGTCTATACCTGACATAAGCTTCCTTCTTTTTCTTAACCAAACCCTCAATTTTTTTAGTTATCCAGCATTCTCTATACTTACCAGCCTTTCCTTTCACCCTGACAGGAATATACTTCCTCTGGATTCTTGTTATCTCATTTCTGAAGACTTCGCATTTTCCAGCCGCCGTCCCTTTACCTGCGAACGTCTGCCCCCAATCAGCTTTCAAAAGTTCTTGCCTAATACCGTTAAAGTTGGCCTTTCTCCAATTTAGAACTTCAACTTTTAGATCTGGTCTATCCTTTTCCATCACTATTTTAAAATGAATAGAATTATGGTCACTGGCCCCAAAGTGCTCCCCCACTGACACCTTAGTCACCTGCCCTGCCTTATTTCCCAACAGTAGGTCAAGTTTTGCACCTTCTCTAGTAGGTACATCCACATACTGAATCAGAAAATTGTCTTGTACGCACTTAAGAAATTCCTCTCCAGCTAAACTGTTAACATTATGGCAGTCCCAGTCGATTTTGGAAAGTTAAAATCCCCTACCATAACTACCCTATTATTCTTACAGATAGCTGAGATCTCCTTACAAGTTTGTTTCTCAATTTCCCTCTGACTATTGGGGGGTCTATAATACCTTTCTTATTTCTTAGTTCTACCCAAATAACTTCCCTAGATGTATTTCCGGGAATATCCTCCCTCAGCACAGCTGTAATGCTATCCCTTATCAAAAATGCCACTCCCCCTCCTCTCTTGTCTTCCTTTCTATCCTTCCTGTAGCATTTGTATCCTGGAACATTAAGCTGCCAGTCCTGCCCATCCCTGAGCCATGTTTCTGTAATTGCTATGATATCCCAGTCCCATGTTCCTAACCATGCTCTGAGTTCATCTGTCTTCCCTGTTAGGCCTCTTGCATTGAAATCCTAGATGACCTTGGAGAAACTCTTTTCCTTGCATAGGAGAAAGTGAGGACTGCAGATGCTGGAGATCAGAGTCGAGAGTGTGGTGCTGGAAAAGCACAGCTGGTCAGGCAGCATCTGAGGAGTAGGAGAATCGACGTTTTGGGCCGAAACATCAATTTTCCTGCTCCTCGGATGCTGCCTGACCAGCTGTGCTTTTCCAGCACCACACTCTTGACTCTTTTCCTTGAATAATGCACCAGATCATAAATTCCAAACTTCCTTTATCATTTTCTACTTCCAGCCTTGTGGATGCATATGTGTGACAATTCATTTTGGAAATTTCTCCTTTGGCAAAGTTTTTCTCGTAAAAACAGTCATCAGTTTTTAACTTCATGCCATCAGCCATAAAAGAAAGAATTAAAATAAACCTACTTTTCTCATGGCCAGTGGGTTTACCAAAATGCTTTTTTTTCCCTTTTGGTTTGACAGTTTGATTCTCTGGCACGTCTCGAGTAATATGTGTTTCGCCCATGTTTCAATACATGATAACTTATAGTTTTCCATCTGCTAATTTATGATTGTAAACTGGTGAAACTGTAATATCTTAGCTTCTAGTTGAGCAAGCAGCTTTTGTGCACTTTTAGTTCTCTGTCATGCTGTAAGGCATGCCTTGCCATGAACATTGTGCACCATCCAGCACTTAGTTTAAAATCCAAACTTCCATCGTTCTTTAGTGTGTTTTGGGCACGAATTTAGATGACTTCATAACCAACACGTTTTCCATTTGACGATTTACGTTCTCATTCAGCAATCTTTTTTCTCCAACTGTGGCCACTTCCTAGGTTTACCTCTATGGCACACTTTTGTTTTCGCAGTGTCTGAAGTCTGTTTGATATCTTTCTCCAGTCTCTCAAACGTTTCTCTGAAACACAAAATTCTCTTCCTGCTAAACAATTATTTGTCTGCTCTGCAACTACAATCACTTTTAATTTAAATGCTGCTATATATTGTTTTTTTTCTGCAAGTCATTTTCACACAAAATTATGAAGAATTTCAAAATCTCAACTAAGTATATGACTGTGTTCATCAAAATTGCTTGTCACCTGACTCTGACCTGATGTGTCTTAAACTTTCACGCCAAGTTGGTGTGAATTGTATTTCAAATCATATGAGAGCACGAAAAACATTCATTTCCTCATCGCAACATTTATGTAAAGGATAATACCTTGACTCACAAATGTTGATCTTTTATCTGTGAAGAACTAGAATTGACTTTTACACAAGATATATGGAAAATTTGAGATATTTTGACCAAAAGTAGTGGGTCCACTTTTACAGGATCAACTTTTACTTAAGTATATATCGTAATGGCTTGAAGGAAAGAAACGAATGTACAGTAGCCAAATTTGTCGACAACAAGAAAAAGATGGAAAGACAGGTTGTGAAGAGGTTACAAATAGTTCACAGAGAGGTATTGATAGCTTATGTGGGTGAAAAACTGGCAAATGGAGGACAGAGGTACCTCGATTATCCAGTATTCGATTAACCGAATTTTGGGTAATCCAAACAAGATTGCAAGGTCCCGATGCTTGGCTAACTACATTATACTATGAGGTCCTCGCCCTCAATTACTTCTCCTTTGAATCCTCCCACTTCCTCCGGACGAAAGGGGTAGCCATGGGCACTTGCATCGGCCCAGCTATGTCTGTTTCTTTGTCGATTACGTGGAACATTCCATCTTCTGCAGTTACACCGGCACCATTCCCCATCTTTTCCTCCATGACATTGATATGGTGCCACCTCATGCTCCCATGAGGGAGTTGAACAGTTCACCAACTTCACCAACATATTCCATCCTGACCTTAAGTTCACCTGGACCATCTTAGACAGCTCCCTCCCCCTTCCAGGACCTCTCCATCTCCATCAACAGTGACCAACTCAACATGGACATCATCTATAAACCCACCGACCCCCACAGCTACCTTGACTACACCTCCTCCCACCCTACCTCCTGTAAAAATGCTATCTCTTATGCCCAATTCCTCCGCCTCCACTGCATCTGCTCCCAGGAGGACCAATTCCACTACAGAACACACCAGATGGCCTCCTTCTTCATAGACCGCAATTTCACCTCCCACGTGGTTGATGATGCCTTCCAGTGCATCTCATCCACTTCCCACACCTCCGCCCTCGAACCCCTCTGCTCCAAACACAAAAAAGACAGAAGCCCCCAGTCCTCACCTTCCAACCCACCAACCTCTGTATACATTGCATCATCCTCTGCCATTTCCATCACCTACAGAGCACCCCAGCACCAGAGATATATTTTCCTCCCCTCCATATCCACTTTACGTAAAAACCATTCCCTCTGCGACTCGCTTATCAGGTCCATGTCCCTCCCACCAACCCATACTCCCCTCCCTGCACCTTACCCCGTCACCATAGGAATTGCAAAACATGCACCGACAAATCCTGCCTCACCTCCATCCAAGGGCCCAAAGAAGCCTTCCACATCCATCAGAGTTTTGCCTGTACTTCCACACATCATTTACTGTATCTGTTGCTCCCTTCTACACTGGGGAGACAGGACGCCTATTTGCAGAACGCTTCAGAGAACATCTCAGGGACACCCACACCAACCAATTCCCTGGCCTCATGGATGAACACTTCAACTCCCCCATCCAATCTGCCAAGGACATGCAGGTCCTGGGCTTCCTCCATTGCCACACCTAACCACCTGTCACCTGGAGGAAGAAAGCCTCGTCTTCCACCTTGGGACCCTCCAACCACACGGCATCAATGTGGACTTCACCAGTTTGCGCATTTCCCCTCCCCCCACCTTATCCCAGTTCCGACCTTCCAACTCGGCACTGCCCTCATGACCTGTCCTACCAGTCCATCTTCCTTCCCACCTATTCGCTCCACCCTCCTCTACGGCCTATCACCATTACCCTCCGTCTACCTAGCACACTCTCAGCTACTTTCCCCCCAGCCCTACCCCCCTCCCATTTATCTCCCCACTCCCTCAGCTCACAAGCCTTATTCCTGATGCAGGGCTCTTGCCCAAAATGTTGATTCTCCTCCTCATTGGATGCTGCCTGGCTTGCTGTGCTTTACCAGCACTACACACTTGACTCTGATCTCCAGCGTCTGCAGTCCTATGTTATCTGGCATTCAATTAACAAAACAAAATACTCATCACTCACGTCCTTCGGATAATCGAGGTTCCTCTGTATAATGTGAAAATATGAAATTGTTCGTTGTCAGTTGAACATTGAGAGTCTTTTGAACTCCTTGTCACAAACAGTATGATGTGGAGATGCTGGTGTTGGACAGGAGTGGATAGAGTCAAAAATCACACAACACCGGGTAATAGTTCAACAGATTTATTTAAAATCACAAGCTTTTGGAGCATGGCTCCTTTATCAGACAAAGTCTGTCGTACAGTCACAAAATATATAGGTAGGCAGATAATGGCAAGATAATTCCAGGTAGTTGAGAATATCAACAGATAAGTCCAAATGGTATGAGTAGAGTGTCGACAGGCTGAATAACAAATAGGGCAGATAAATAATTACAAATTACCGAAAATAATATGGTGCTAGAGACAAACCAATTGGCTGGGATAACATGAGTAGTTATCAGAATCATAGTACTTGTATTAGATCTTCATCATATGACTCTGATACCTAGGCATTTAATCAGAGCCAAATGGTTTGTCTCTAGTGGCATTTTATTTTTGATTGTTTGTAATTATTTCTCTGTCTTAATTAATCATTTCATAAGCCATCCCTTTTACTCGTTATTCATTGTCGGCACTTTATTCACACTGTTTGTATCAGTCTTGATTAGCTGCAAAGACTTGCTGTTCATCTTGCCGCCACACTACTCACATTATTTGGACTTATCTGTTGATATTCTTAACTGCCGGGAATTATCTTGCCTGGAATTGTCTCTCCACCTATATACAGAGGAATCTTGATTATCCAAACGAGATGGGTGGGCACTATTTCATTTGGATAATTAATTATTTGTTTAATTGATTCAATGCCTTTCCTCTGGGGTTCGGAGTTTTCTGAAGTTTCCTCTTTCTTTGCTCTGCCTACCTAGCTCCCTCTCTCTATCTCAGAATTTGTTTCTGAGCAGACACACACTTGTTTGTAAGAGACCCGCAGCAATGCTTAAGCCTCTCGTACCACTGCTGCGTGCGCCCCCCGCCCCCCCCCGCCCAATCAGTTCAATGGGATTGACACAGTTCGCACTTGCAAAGTCTGTTCCCTGTTCAGGAGACCAGGCAGCAGCACATTGTGTGCAAGTCCTCATCCACCCCTGCACCACTGCTCACCACCCCAACCCCACATCCCGTTTGCCTCCAACCACCATTCCTGCCCCATCTGCACCCCCAGCTTCCCTGCCACACCACCCCCCTCCCCCAACCTCCCACCCCACCCCCCCAACCACTCCGGGGCGCACGCGCGCACGCACGCACACACAAACGTTTTACTGCAAGTTCCACCTCTGACAAATACAGGACAATGTTGGAGAGATTTTTATCTGAGGAAAGGGGGTTTAGGGTACATCCCTGTGTAGAACTCCAGGGGAAGTGTGGGGAAAGAGAGAGAGAATGAGAGCGATGACAGGAGGTCAGTCATTAGGAAAAAACAATGACTGCAGATGCTGGAAACCAGATTCTGGATTAGTGGTGCTGGAAGAGCACAGCAGTTCAGGCAGCATCCGAGGAGCAGTAAAATCGACGTTTCGGGCAAAAGCCCTTCATCAGGAATAAAGGCAGACAGCCTGAAGGGTGGAGAGATAAGCTAGAGGAGGGTGGGAGTGGGGAGAAAGTAGCATAGAGTACAATAGGTGAGTGGGGGAGGGGATGAAGGTGATAGGTCAGAGAGGAGGGTAGAGTGGATAGGTGGGAAAGAAGATAGGCAGGTAGGACAAGTCATGGGGACAGTGCTGAGCTGGAAGTTTGGAACTAGGGTGAGGTGGGGGAAGGGGAAATGAGGAAACTGTTGAAGTCCACATTGATGCCCTGGGGTTGAAGTGTTCTGAGGCAGAAGATGAGGCATTCTTCCTCCAGACGTCTGGTGGTGAAGGAGGCCCAGGACCTCCATGTCCTCGGCAGAGTGGGAGGGGGAGTTGAAATGTTGGGCTACGGGGCGGTGTGGTTGATTGGTGTGGGTGTCCCGGAGATATTCCCTAAAGTGCTCTGCTAGGACGCGTCCAGTTTCCCCAATGTAGAGGAGACCACATCGGGAGCAACAAATACAATAAATGATATTGGTAGATGTGCAGGTAAAACGTTGATGGATGTGGAAGGCTCCTTTAGGGCCTTGGATGGAGGTGAGGGAGGAGGTGTGGGCACAGGTTTTACAATTCCTGCAGTGGCAGGGGAAGATGCCAGGATGGGAGGGTGGGTTGTAGGGGGGCGTGGACCTGACCAGGTATTCATGGAAGGAACGGTCTTTGCGGAAGGCAGAAAGGGGTGGGGAGGGAAATATATTCCTGGTCGTGGGGTCTTTTTGGAGGTGGCGGAAATGTTGGCAGATGATTTGGTTTAAGCAAAGGTTGGTAGGGTGGGAGGTGAGCACCAGGGGCGTTCTGTCCTTGTTACGGTTGAAGGGGTGGGGCCTGAGGGCGGAGGTGCGGGATGTGGATGAGATGCGTGGTGGGCATCTTTAACCATGTGTGAAGGGAAATTGCGGTCTCTAAAGAAGGAGGCCATCTGGTGTGTTCTGTGGTGGAACTGGTCCTCCTGGGAGCAGATACGGCGGAGGCGGAGGCAGAGGAACTGGGAATATGGGATGGCATTTTTGCAAGAGGTAGGGTGGGAAGAGTTGTAATCCAGGTAGCTGTGGGAGTCGGTGGGTTTGTAAAAAATGTCAGTGTCAAGTCGGTCATCATTAATGGAGATGGAGAGGTACAGGAAGGGGAGGGACGTGTCAGAGATGGTCCAGGTAAATTTAAGGTCAGGGTGGAATGTGTTGGTGAAGTTGATGAATTGCTCGACCTCCTCGCGGGAGACGAGGTGGCGCCAATGCAGTCATCAATATCGCGGAGGAAGAGGTGGGGAGTGGTGCCGGTGTAACTACGGAAGATCGACTGTTCTACGTAGCCAACAAAGAGACAGGCATAGCTGGGGCCCATACGTGTGCCCATGGTACCTCTTTGGTCTGGAGGAAGTGGAAGGATTCAAAGGAGAAATTGTTAAGGGTGAGGATCAGTTCGGCCAAACGAATGAGAGTGGAAGGGTACTGTTGGGGATGTCGAGAGAGGAAAAAACGGAGGGCTTGGAGGCCCTGGTCATGGCGGATGGAGATTTAGTGGGATTGGATATCTATGGTGAAGATGAGGCGTTGGGGGCCAGGGAAACAGAAGTCTTGGAGGAGGTGGAGGGTGTGGGTGGTGTCTCAAACGTATGTGGGGACTTCCTGGAATAGGGGGGATAGGACAGTGTCGAGGTAGGTAGAAATGAGTTCAGTGGGGCAGGAGCATGCTGAGACAATGGGTCGGCCAGGGTGGTCAGGCTTGTGGATATTGGGAAGGAGGTAGAACTGGGCAGTGTGGGGATCCCGGACTATGAGGTTGGAAGCTGTGGGTGGGAGATCTCCTGAGGTGATGAGGTTCTGTATGGTCTGGGAGATGATGGTTTGGTGATGGGGAGGGTGGGGTCATGGTTGAGGGGTAGGTAGGAAGAGGTATCCTCGAGTTGGCGTTTGGCTTCAGCGGTGTAGAGGTCAGTATACCAGACTATCGCTGCGCCCCCTTTATCTGCTAGCTTGATGGTGAGGTCAGGATTGGAGCAGAGGGATTGGAGGGCTGCGCGTTGTGAGGGTGAGAGGTTGGAGTGGGGGGGGGGGGGGGGGGGGGGGGTAGACAGGTTGAGGTGGTTAATGTCCCAGCGGCAGTTGGAAATGAAGAGGCCGAGAGCAGGTAATAGGCAAGCGCGGGGTGCCCAGGTGGATGCAGTGTGTTGGAGGTGGGCGAAGGAAGGTGGGTGGGAGTACTGATTGTGAAAGTAAGCTCGGAGGTGGAGGCGGCGGAAGAAGTGTTCGACGTCACGGTGTGTATTAAATTCATTGATGCGTGGACGGAGGGGGATGAAGGTGAGTCCTTTGCTGAGGACTGTTCGTTCCTCCTCTGAGGGGGAGGTCTGGAGGGATGGTGAAAACCCGGCAGGGCTGGGAGCTGGGACCTGGTGTGGGTGTGGAGCTGGGAGTGGGGGCAGAACCTGTAACTAGAGTGGGTGTGATGGTGGGGGGAATGGGGGTGGAGTCATGAGCAGGGGTGGTGTTCCCCTCAGGGTTCTGGGAGCCAGGAATGGTGACAGTGGAATCTGTGGGGAGCGTGTCAGCAGAATGCAGGTGAGTGGTGTTGGTGGGGGCGGAAATGGTGGCAGACACAGCAGTAGGGGTGGCAGAAGTCACTGAGCGTGTGACATCAGCGATGATGTGAGGGACGGAAGTGATGTCACATGTGAGGGGCGGCAGTGGCCATGATTGGGGGGGGGGGGCGGAAGTGACATCATCAATCAGCGTGGGGTGGTAGCTGTACCAGGCGCATGGCCAATGGCGTCATTAGGAGACAGTGCCTGAGTTCCTATTAATGTTCATGACTGTTCTCAGCATCATTTCAGTAAGCCAGGTTCATTTTTAATCATTGTAAACGAAAGACACAATCAGTGTCGAAACACCTCTTTGATGTAATGTTTCTATTGGGACCTTGAGATCTTCTTCGGATAATCCGAAATTTGGATAATTGATATTCGGATAATCGAGGTTCCTCTGTATTCTGTGCTTCTGCAACTCTTCTGATGAAGGAGCAACACTCTGAAATCTTGTAATTTTAAATAAATCTTTGGACTATAACCTGATGTCATGCAACTTTTGACCAAGTAGTAGGCGGGCAGAGTCTTTGTGTATTTTTAAGGCTGAGATAGATAGAGTCTTGATCAGTAGAGGAATGAAATATTATGGAGAAAGGGCAGCAGTTGAGGAGCATCAAATTAGCCATGATCCTATTGAAAAGTGGAGCATACTTGGGTTGAACAACCTAGTCTTGATCCTATTTCTTATAATCTTAAGGACTGAAATGCAAACACAATACATTGAAAATATTTTGAAATATACTGGTAATTATGTCTAGTTTTAAAGTGATTATGTTTCACCCATTTGAAATCAATCTGAGAGAGCTGCATAGAGGGCTCAGTGTTGGGTTACTTTTCTCAAAAACATTCTCAATGGAAAACCAACATTTTATAATCACTCACTAGGCCTAGCCTCGACTAAGAAGAGATTTTATAGAATTTTTAAAAATTAAAATACACAAAAAGATGATTTGGCTAGCACCTGACACTGGCACTTGACTGTAACTGCATTGCATCCAAATCATTGTTTTTTTACATTGTTTTGTTTCAAATATTTATCTCTTTACAAATTAAAGTTAATTTTAGCTTAGTATATCGTGATTGGCGATGAAGAATCCCATGGTCTAATTAACCTCTGTTCCTTATAGCCTCTTTCTATATCCCAAGCATAGTTTCCATTTCTAGTCCCCATTAGCTCATCAGTGAAGCTAGCTTTTCACTATTTAATTGTCGAAAGATCTTGAGATTTCAGTTCCTTGTTATTCATTTCTCAGTGTTGGTCCCTGTCACTTTTTCAGTTACTGCTCCTGCATCTGTCGAAAATACTGATTGATTGTTCAAACTCAGTTACGTGCCATCGGAATCAAAAATGTCAGTAAGTTTCCTGTGAAAAGGCACCCACATTCCCATCACAAGGAATGAATATTTTAGCACAGATCACTGTGTGTAAAAGCACCTGGTGTGTAACATAACTCCATTTTAACAGCCACAAAAAAAATCATATTTTTGAATCTCTTTTTCAATAAATACATACTTTACTTACTTGTATATTAATATCAGTAGTCAGCCTCAACTTTTTACCTCACAAATACTGAAGAACCTTGATTATCCAAATATCGATTATCCGAATTTCGGATTATCCAAAGAAGATTTCAAGGTCCCACAAAAATGTTACATCAAAGAGGTAAACGTATTCGATTTACCTGTACTGAAGAACATGTGAAAATGCTGGCAAAAACAAAGAAATACAAGCAGGTCAAGCATCAGCGATTGGATATCTTTTAGTAAGGCTTGTTACACAGCCCTTTGCAAAAGTAAGTGTTTTACAGGGTATTCCTGTCACTTTACCAGGCCGTTCATTAAAATAATGGCTGGGAATGTAAATGCATGTGCGAGGCAGTGCTTCTCTGCCTTTCTGTCGCGAGACTGAGTTCCTGGAAACTGACAAATGCTCTTGCAATCGTAGAAGCTGTTCAGGACCATGTTTAATGTTGGGATTTGATATGCAGTATTTATATGATGGTAAGACCTTCTCATTTTAACCTGTAATTTGCAGACTGCAGGGATTAGTTTGTTTAAATAGCAGACTCATTAAAGTTGTAGATTAAACAAACTCGCTGTCAGATCAGTATGGCTTCACTTGCTTAAGGTAAAATTGATTATCTGAATAATCAATAATCTGAATGAAATAGTGCCCGCATTTGTTTGGATAATCGAGGTTTCTCTGCATATGTTTTACTTATTGCTACTATGTAATTGGGTGTATTAATGAAACAATCATTTAAAGAGGGAAATTGGTATCGAGGAGATCTGATAATATAATAATATCATGTGGTATATTGCTTTAGAACTCTTATACAATCGGTTAAATAACTTTCTGCTGAATAGAGCTGGTTTGTAAAGTGGATATAAGGTAAGGATGAGAATTGAGCAAAATGTGTGAAAGTCATTAAATACTACCTTAAGAGAGTATTATGTTTTATTTCATTGGGAACATTATCCTCTATTCTCATTAATGCTTTGCAGTTAATGGCTGTGTACATTTATATGTTATATGCCTTATCTTTGGATATGGGAGAAAGTGAAGACTGCAGATGCTGGAGCTCAGAGTCAAAACGTGTGATGCTGGAAAAGCACAGCTGGTCAGGCAGCATCTGAGGAGCAGGAGAGTCGATGTTTCAAGCATAAGTTCTTCATCAGCAATGTGGGTGGGGCTAAGGGGGCTGAGAGATAAATGAGCGGGATGGGGCTGGGGGAAGGTAGCTGGGAATGCGATAGGTAGATGAAGGTGGCGCAGATGGTGAAAGGTTGGAGTGGAGGGTAGAGCAGATAGGTGTGAAGGAAGATATACAGGTCGGGCATTTAAAGAGGGTGATGCTGAGTTGGAGGGTTGGATCTGGGATAAGGTGAGGGGAGGGGAGATGAGAAAGCTGGTGAAATTGACATTGATCCCATCTAATAGTGACCTTTTCCAGTACTTTCAGGTAAGGGATTATATACAGAGGAAGATCATGCTCCTAGATCAGTTTTACAAGTCAGACGTGGAGAAAAGGGTGCTCCAGTGTATGGGCTCTCTTTCAGTTAGTACTTTGTATCATTTACAGAAAGGACATACCTTAGGGGATGTGGAGGGACTCTATAGACGTGGAATTGAGAGCTAGGAGAGGATACTTCAATGGAGGTTTGGGAAGTTACATGGGAAAATGTAAGGAAAATTTCAGTATGTAACAGAACGCAGGTCATGCAATTGAAGATTTTACATAGGGCTCATATGGCGCCAGAGAGGCTAGCTACGTTCAAGAGAGGAGTATCACCAGCATGTCCCAAATATAAAATTAGTATAGGCATCCTTACACATTGCTACTGGTCATGTTGTAAGATCCAGAGATACTGGAGTAGTAAGGGAATTGAAGGACATCCTGGAGATCAAAGTTAAAGTGGATCTGGTATTTCTTCTTCTGGGTTTGCCAAATTTGCCCTCTCTGGGGAAACACAGGAAGAGATTGTATAACATTCTTACCCACTGTGCGAGGAAGAACATTTTAGTGAATTGGACGTTGGAAAATCCACCACATCTTATGGGGTGTCGTAGGCTGGTGATGGAGCATCTCCCCCAAGACTACATCACAAATATTATGCACCACAAAACGGAACAGTTTTACAACACGTGGCAGCCTTTTAAAATTATATTGACACAAACTTATCAGCAATATTAATCAGGGCCATGATATAGCTGTGGGAATCAGTCCCGGGTGTCTGTGGAGCCTGGGAGAAAAGAATATGGGTACAATGACTTGTGCTCCCAGGAATGGGAGCCTCACTGGAGGTGTGATGAGTGAAATAGAATAAAGTAGTGAGATATAATTTAAGTTAATTTGAATTTAACTTGTTAATTTTTAGTTAATTTGTTTGTAGTTTAGTTTAAGTTAGTAGATACATTTGTTCTGGTAGAATAGTAGGTAGTTCATTGTTAATAGGATTGTGATATGACATTGTTGTGTTGCCCCTATCTTTCTGTATTTTGATAGTACTCTTTTTTGTATATAGATATTTTGTAAAAGATTTTAAAAGATTTCTAATAAAAATATTTATTTAAAAAAGGCATTGATCCCATGTGGTTGGAGGGTCCCATCTGCTCCCACACCTTGAATTGTTGTCAAAACAGCAACCAAAATTTAGGTATCCATTTCATAGCCAAATGTTATAAAATTTAAATTTTCCAGTACACTGTGGGACTGACATCTAATCATATATACAGGTGCATGTAATCTCTCAGTTCAGAACAGCATTCTCTCTCTCTCTTAATGGTACAGTACGTCTTCAACATCATCACAATACTGCTGGTGCAGTACTTAAAACACCACGACTGGAGACTTCAACTTGCTGACTAGATCTACAGATGGCTTCTGTCTGGCACCTTCACACACTTGAACATTAGTGAATTCAGTTTTAACACATCTTCAGGGTTTTATCCCAATGCTTCTGGTCTGGTTCTAAAATTTAATTTTTCACTCTATGGTAACCTAGTTAATTAGAATCCCCACAGTGTGGAAACAGGTCTTTCAGCCCAACAAGTCCACACCGACCATCTGATGAGTAACCCACCCAGACCCATTCCCCTCCCCTATTATCCTATATGTACCCCGACTAATGCACCTAACCTACACATCCCTGAACACTATGGGCAATTTATCATGGCCAATTCACCTAACCTGCACATCTGTGGAAGGAAACCCACGCAGACACAGGGAAAATGTGCATACACCACACAGACAGGTATCCAAGGCTGGAATCAAACCCAGGTCCTTGACACTATGAGGCAGCAGTGCCAACCACTGAGCCATGATGCTGCCCCACAGATTCAGTGTATATAGCATGCTGGCCTTCATAACAAGAGGGATTGAGTATAGAAGCAAAGAGGTTCTTCTACAGCTGTACAGGGCCCTGGTGAGACCGCACCTGGAATATTGTGTGCTGTTCTGGTCTCCAAATTTGAGGAAAGACATTCTGGCTATTGAGGGAGTGCAGCGTAGGTTCACAAGGTCAATTCCTGGAATGGCGGGACTATCTTATGTTGAAAGATTGGAGCAACTGGGCTTGTACACCCTTGAATTTAGAAGACTGAGAGGGGATCTGATTGAGATGTATAAGATTATTAAAGGATTGGACACTCTGGAGGCAGGAAACATGTTTCCACTGATCGGTGAGTCCCAAACCAGAGGACACAGTTTAAAAATAAGGGGTAGGCCATTTAGAACAAAGATGAGGAGAAACTTCTTCACACAGAGAGTGGTGGGTGTGTGGAATGCTCTGCTCCAGAAGGCAGTGGAGGCCGAGTCTCTGGATTTGTTTAAGAAAGAGTTGGATAGAGCTCTCAAGGATAGTGGAATCAAGGGTTATGGAGATAAGGCAGGAACAGGATACTGATTGAGGATGATCAGCCATGATCATAATGAATGGTGGTGCAGGCTTGAAGGGCAGAATGGCCTACTCCTGCACCTACTGTCTATTGTCTATATACTTCCCTTCTCACAAGTCTATATAGATATCCTATTCTGAGGACTTCAAAGAGATGCTCCAAAACACAAAGAAACCAAATCTCCCATCTCTTTAGTTATGGGTGTTTCACCATTAAAATAAGTTCCAGAATATTCTAATAAGCCTCAATGATACATTATTCACTTTGCTGGGTCAAAAAAATCTAACCTAGATAAAAACAAAATTCATTCCAAAGCCATGCCTGAAAAATTATTTGAAAATAAATCACCATGGCTACATAAATACTTACAAGTTAACCATTCACTTCACACACATAGAAAGCCCACAAGTTACTAATTCGAAAAACAGAAATGCAAGCTTAATACAAATGATATTCAATATATATAGACAAGGCTAAGTTTGGATATCTTACATTAAAGAAGTTGATGTGGATGTTTCAGAGGCAACAAGTTACAGTAAGCACCACCCTCTTTAATATTTGTGTTTTGGAATGTTGAAGCCTTTTTCCACTTTCAAAGTTAACCTTTTCTTCAGTTCATAATCACTTGGAATGCCATCTTAAGAAAGGAAGAGTTTTATTTTGCAAAATATGAATGTCCCAATGTCACTGATTATGACTTTAACTTTTTCAAAATGTATTCTGCTTAGTTTAAAATATTAGTCAGAATTAAATCACAAGCTAGTATTGACTAATTTATGTTTCACAAACCAGCCTTGTATTGTGTGTGGAATGAAATTCTGCATTATCAATTGTAAGAGTTTCTCTGAACATGAGATTGTCACATCACATAAACTATTTATGGTTACATATTTCAGGTTGAATTCAATGAGTGAGAAGACTTAATTTCATGTTGTTGCTGTCTGGGTTTCTCTTTCTTCAAAACGTGTTGATGTTCTTTTTTAGATTGTGAACCGGAGTGAGTGACAGAGATGGTAAAATGGCCTTGAGTTGTCTTTATTCAGAGAACTTGCTGTTACAGGTTTCTCAGCTGAATCTACAGCATTGAGTGGAAGTGACGTTCTTACACAATATCATAACTTTAGCTCATTAATATAACCAACTTTTTAAGGATAGAGGTATCGGAACATTCATAGGTTTAACATTTACAGGATACAGTTATCGGTTCATTAATGTGTTAACATTTACAGAATGCAGTTATCAATTCATTGATATGTCTAGCATTTGCGGGGTGCAGTTATCAATTCATTGAAATGATTCACCTTTCTGTGGTTTCCATGGTTTGTTTATTTTATCTGTAAAGTGCTTGAAACTGATGCATTCAGACAGGTACTTGAGAACTGTCTGTTCAGTCAAGTGGTTTAGACCACATGTAACCACTCTACAATTACTTCCTGTTATGCGCTCAAGGGCTTTTACTAAGTTAAATGATCACACCTACCTGCTCTCTTTAGTTCTCTTTTTATCACTACTGTTGCCACTGGAAGCTTTGATTCTGAGCTAATAAGGTTTCCCTGATTGAATTAATTCTCCCCTTTTATTCTTTCCTGCCCTATGGGTTTCTGCTGAACTCCTCAACTTCAGTAATGGGTTGTTTTAATTTGGTCTATCTTGTGATAGTAAAATATATAACACTACTGAACCACAGTTTTCTGAATGAATGAATGAGCCCATGTTATAGTGCGATTTATGAATGAGTAAATATAAAGTGTTTGTGAGTGGGTTAGTGAAGAGACCTATAATCTCGAATCCCACGACTCCCTCCACTCCAAGGCAATTAGGACAATCCTTCCACAAGCAGTTATATGTGTTTTCTAGTATTAGATTAATTTAGTGGGGCATCTCAAAAAATAAATGGGAGGAACGGCTCAATAGATGGAATTGAGGGCAGGTGGAAAGGTAGGATGACAAAATGGGATTGCAGAGAAGGGGACTGCTGAAACCAGAAAGACCAAGGAAGAAGGCAGGGCTGTTGAGATTTGCATATATAGGTTTGGGGTGACCGGAGATCTAAATAAGAGGGGAAGTTCAGCATAACAACATTGACAGGTTGAGCAGACCAAAAGAGTTGCCCAAATACAAAATCTTACCCTGTACATTACACATATAGAATATTTTAATTACAGACTGCTTCCTCGATCTCATCAATGTTGTGCATGCTACTCCCTCAAAGTTTCACGCTGCTCACCATTAAAGACCATTCCAACTTCCCTCCTCCAACAGATAAGCAACTCTTAACAATCCAGTCCCCACTCACTCAGCAATCTCTGCCCCAAGCCCCACTTCTACCACCAACCACTGACCCCTGTCACTAAACCAATTCACTATCAATAAAATAGTCCCCCACTGTCATCTCAAACAACTGTCTGGTTTCATTTCCAGAATTAGGTCTCACATTGCACCATCACTTGCAAGACCATCTACATGTTTATATAACAAGCTCTCCTGTATACATTTCAAGAAATCTGCCCTTCTGAACCCTTTTTATGAAGACTATCCCAATTTATGTTTGGTTACTTGAAATCCCCTGATCTATTTTTATATGTCACAGTGAATTGACTACATATCTGCTCCTCAATTGTCCGCTGTTTGGGGGCCTACATAATACACTCCTAACAATATGACTGCCTCCTTTTTATTCATAAATTCTACCCTCAAAGCCTAATTCAACAACCCTTTCAAAATATCATCCCTCCTTACCGCAGTAACTGATGCCCTAACTAATAATGTGACACCACCTCTAATTTAGCACCCTTCCCTGCCCTAACTGCATTTCCTATACCATGGAAAGTTAAATTGCCAATCTTGTCCCTTCCTCAATGACGTCTCTGTGATTGCCACAACATGGCTGTTTTAATGTCAATCCATAACCTCAATTCATCTGTCTTAGCTCTAATACTCCTGGCATTAAAGTAGAGACTTCAGTCCTGTCCTACTCCATTGAGACACTACATAGGTGAACTCTCTCTGCATTTGTTCTTTTTCTAAGTTATGCTGCCATTATTGAACTCATGCACTGTGTCCCGTACCCCTGCTGAACTAGTTTAAATTCCCCCAACAGCACTTGCACACAGTCTTGCAAGGATGTTATTCCCATTGTGGTTCAAATGCAGACCATCACGATTGTCAAGGTCCCACTTCCACCAGAGATGGTCACAGTGATCCAGGAAACTAAAATCCTCAATCCCACACTCACTCTTAAGCCATGCATTCACCTGGTCTATTCTCCTATTTCTGTACTCACTAGTATGTGGCACCAGGTGTCATCCCGAGAGTTCAATCTTTCAGGTCTACTTCGTAATCATTGCATTGCTTCCTGAACTCCCGATGCAAGACTTATTCCTTGTTCTACTTATGTTGTTCATATCAATGTGTACCACCATCTCTAACTTATCACCCTTCCCTTTGAAGATGCTCTGAAGACGGTTTCTTAAATACATCATCAGCAATAAAGTCTGTTTAAGTTATTCTTTCTCCCCTAGGCTAAGCCAGGAGAAATTTACTAGAATCCTTAGAAGAATGCAGAACCTGTCCCCTCCCACTATCACAATGACATCTGGCTAATATAACTCATTAATTCAGAACAATTCTTTCTCTTTGCTGACCACACCAACTGCTGCCTATGTGTGATATTGATTTGTATGAAAGACAGTAATGTGATCTCAAAAGTTATCCTCTTCCCCATGGCATATGAAACACAGAACCATTCTTGACACGAAACTCTCTCCCAGCTTACAAATCAATGGATAGTTTACAGTACAATGATTTTCAACTGTACATCAAATGAGCTGCAGCAATTCAGGAGCAATTCAATACCAACTTGTCAAGAGCATCCTGGAATGGACAATAAAGCTTGGCTTAACCAGCAATGTCAGCATTCCAAGAAAGAATAAAGATATCTTTAACCTTTTTTAGCACTATGTGAGACTCGAAATGATATTTAATGGAGGCAATCGTGGTCTCAGCCACCATCTGAAGAGCTAGTGAGAATAAGGTAACTAATTGTCCTATATTTAATGAGATTGCCCCAACATTTTCAAATTTGTTCCCATACAATAGCTTTCTCGGATGACATTTTTGCCCTCCCTCTCTAGGAAATGACTGGTGGATTCATTCTAAGTCACAAAGAACATGATGAAAGGCTAGCCTCACATTCTGCCTCCCAATACAATTTGCTGCTTGAAAGCTCTGACAAGGACAGTTTAGCAGATGGGTGATCAGTTGCGGTGGGAGGACAAAATTTGACATTCAAGATCTGATATCCTCTGGAAGACCAAAGTTGTGAGATGGGTGAATCATTTGGCTAACTTTAGTGTTTCATTTATCAAATATTTTTATGCGACACAATGGGTTTTGTGTCTGATATAAATTGGTAGAAAGAAACTCAAGGATAGTCTTCAGACTTATAGTTCAAAGTAACAATATTTAACAAACCTCCATACTAAATATAGCAAACCTTTTATTGGGCGATACTTATGGGACCAGAAGTGTTCTGTTTATCAAATACTTCAGATAAAAAAAGAGGGTGACATAATCAATTTAAAAACACACACTAATTAATAGAAACATAATTACAGGGAGTTTACACATCACTGCTCTACTTTATTCACAGCATAAATCACTTAAATAATAATATAAGTTTGCCTTAAATAAAACTTAGCAGGAGAGAGACTTCTCACTTACACCGTCAACTGACTACTCAGACATCACAATAGATCCTGGTATTTGAGGAGAAATTACCTCAAAATTGAATCAACTCTTGATGTTTCATGTAGCCATCCAATTGAACAAGTATATTTGAGGTAGATAAATTCAAAAGCTGTAATAATTGGTCAGAATAATACAATAAACTTTGAGGGATTTAAGGAATATAATTGTTACTGGTTTATCGAGTGCTGGTTTATTATGGTCAATGGTAATCATTTACCAGTTTCTAACTTATAATAGATCATGTAAAGACTGTATCTTTTTATTTTTGTGCTCGATAAAGTGGTGGATTGAAATAAGAAAGGACTGTTTTGAAACCAGCATTTTAAAGGATTGCTGCATGACTTGAGCAGCAAGTAATCTGCCATTTATGGCAAGCATCACGTAAACAGCTGCTTGAATAAGTAGTAATTGAAGATTAGATTGCAGATGAATTGGATCAAAGGGGTTCTGTATTCAGAGACAGCATTGCTTTGTAACAAAAGGTTGATGGGTGTTCATGACCAGTAATCAATGACAAACACCTTTTGCCTGTTAACAATCATGAGATTGACTGTCGGGTAACTGAAACATTTGGGGCTGGGAATAAGACACAGAAAAGTGATCCACCCTCCACAGGCTGAGGAGCCATCTCTTTGTCCTCTGCAGTCAAAGCTCATTTTAAACATGAAGAGAGACCAGTTTAGTTTTTTTCCTTCAGCATTTGCTGTAAGGTGCACATTTTAATTGCTGAATCAGGGCCCTGTTCCAAGTGAAGCAGCCACCCTGTATCTCTTGTAAATCAATGGAAGTATTTGGAAAAGGAAGGCCAAGAAGTAACCTTCTGTTCAGCAAGAACCAACTCAACAGATTTTGTGAACAAAGACTACTGAGCTGCTTTCCCACATTTCCTTCCATCCATGTTTTTTCCCCATCTATGTCTGTATATAAGGGGCAGTTTATAAGGACGTCAGAGTTTTATTAGTGTTATATGTCAATGCTTTATAACTGTTTACCTACAGCTAGAGTTTAATTGTGTAATAAATAGTAATCCTGGTTACTGGTCTGTGCTTTCCATCAAGAGTCATATGAAAATCAGATAAATTGAGGAATTTTGTGTACTTAAACACTTTAAGTTTGGGATGACTCTGGGAATAGTGGGGCTTGACTTCCAGCATGCTACTCTCATAAGCAGTGATAGGAATCATTAATCTAGTTTTGTGTGTTCATATCTAAGTGCTCTCTGAGTTAAATCTTGCTGAAAAAAGAGGGGAGTTGAAGTTTTTCATCTTGCATTCATCAGAACTACAACATAAAAGACAGAGCTGAACAAAGGGATACTATTTTACACAGCATGAGAAGAGGGTGCTGATTGGATAGGTCACCATTGGCATAGAGATGCAGCAAAATCAGTCAGCTATCAATCTTAGTTTTCAGACCAGGCCAATAAATTATAATTCATCAGAGTATGTCATAACCATGCAGCGGAATGATGGTTTCCTTGACTTCTGTTTTGAAAATAAAAGTGCAATAAATGTACCAGTACATATTTCCGAGTCTTACAGAGAGTCATATATTTCAATATACATTTTTTTCAATATTCCTTCCAGACTCTAACTCCACCCACTTATACCCAATGATGTGCACCTCTGTAACTTCACAGAAAAATGGTGCCAATGTCCTATTTCCTTTACATTACAAGGCCTGAGCTATATTGGAGAGGTGTACAGGGTGTGGGGAGCAGAAAAGGAGGTTGATTTGGCAGATGCAATTTGAGAATTGGTGAATGATGGTCCTGCATCCTGAAGGTCTGGGATGGGTGGGGTGGAATGGAATCTGGCATCCTGCAGGATCAAGTTGGAAACAACATTCTGTGCCAGGCAGGGCCAAGTTTGAGTTGGGGGTCCTGCATCCAGCTTGCACAAGTCAAAAAGGAGGAGTGGACTATAATCAAGGTGACACAGTCCTATGTAGGTGTCTAGCAAGCCCGAGGGTTTTCAGCAATCTCAGGGGAAGGGTATCTAAAAACAGACTCAATCGAGTAAGGGGGATGTACAGTAAGAGAGGTTGCTGAGTCATGGGAGGATGTGGAGGTTCATGAGAAGGGGCTCATGATTCGGTAGAAGTAGTATCTGTGTGACTGGAGCCCGTTGTGCAGTGGCATTTCACAGGGATAATTACTGGGTCCTTTATTGTTTATGATATTAATTTATGATGTTGATGATGTGTGGACAGGAGGAATGATAAGTAAGTTTGTGGATGACAAAGATTGGCTGGGTAGGTTAAAGTGAGGTGGAATGTGTTAGGTTACAAGAGAGTATAAATGATTAATTATTTTTAATAAATTAACATTCTTCCTTAAAATAAGGTGCCCAGAACTGAACACAACACTCCAAATGTAGTCTGACCAATGATTTGTCGAGGTGTAGCATCTCCTCCTTGCTTTTAAGTCGATACTTCTGTCTATAAATTCTATAAGACTTCTTAACAACTGCTTCAACTTGCCTGGCCACCTTCAGAGAACCATGCATGTGAACCCCGAAGTCCCTCTGTTCCTGTACTTCCTTTAATGTTGTACCTTTGAGCCTGTACTTTCTTCATGTTTCTTCTACCAGTATGCACTAACTCACATTTCTCTGCATTGAAATGTATTTGCCAGGTGTCGATGTCACTCTGAAGTCATTCAACATCATCCTCACAATTCAGTATTCTCCCAAGCTTTTTTATCATCTGCAAATTTAGAGATTTTGACCTCAACACTCACCTCCAAATTGTTTATATAAGGCAGAAAAAGCAAGGGTTCCAACACACATCCCTGGAGAACACCACTTTCAACTTGTCTCCAATCTGACAAATTCCTATCTATAACTACCCTCTGATTCCTATCTTTTAGCCAGCTCCTAATCCAGGCTGAGAGGATAGATGATTTGGATGTGAACGTGGGAGGTATGGTTAGTAAATTTGAGATGATGCCAAAATTGATGGTGTAGTGGACAACCAAGAAGGTTATCTCAGAGTACAACGGGACCTTGCTCAGATGGGTGGTGGGCTGAGGAGTGGCAGATGGAGTTTAGATAAATGTGAGGTGCATTTGGAAAGGAAAATCAGGGCAGGACTCATACACCTAATGGTAAGGTCCTAGGGAGTGTTGCTAAACAAAGAGACCTTGGAGTGCAGGTTCATAATTCCTTGAAAGTGGAGTCATGGGGTATATAGGATAGTGAAGAAGGTGTTTGGTATGTTTGCCTTTATTGGACAGAGCAGTTAGTATAGGAGTTGGGAGGTCATGTTGCGGCTGCATAGGACATTGGTTTGGCTACTTTTGGACTACTGCATTTAATTCCGGTCTCCCTGATGTAGGAAGGATGCTGTGAAACTTGAAAAAAAAGTTTGGTTCAGGAAAGATTTACAAGGATGTTGCCATGTTCAGAGGGTTTGAGCTATTGGGAGAGACTAAGTATGCTGGGGTTATTCTCCCTGGAGCATTGGAGGCTGAAGGGTGACCTTACAGATGTTTATAAAATCATGAGAGGCATCGATAGGGTGAATAGCCAAGATCTTTTTCCCAGGGTAGCACGGTATAAAATTAGATGACATAGATTTAAGGTGAGGGGGCAAGATTTAAAAGTGACCTAAGGGGAAACTTTTTCATGCAGATGATGGTGGTTTTTATCATCTTTAAATTTGCAGATGATAAAAGCTTGAGAGTAGTGAAGATGATGCTAAATGACTTCAGACAGACATTGACCCCTGGCAAATAAATTTTAATGCAGAGAAATGTGAGTTAATGCATACTGGTGAAAAAGAATAGTGAATTGTGGAGATGATGCTGAATGACTCCAGAGGGACATTAACACCTGGCAAATACACTTTAATGCAGAGAAATTTAAGTTAGTGCATATTAGTGGAAGAAACATGGAGAGACAGTACAGGCTAAAAGGTACAATTTCAGCTTGTAAAAGGCACCTGAATGGGTACATGAATAGGAAAGGTTTAGAGGGATATGGGCTAAATGCTGGCAAATGGGTCTAGATCAGTTTAGAATAGCTGGTCAGCATGCATGAATTGGTCCGAAAGGTGTGTTTCCATTCTTTACATCTCTGAATCTATAATGAAGCACATGAACAATAAATAAAGCATTATTTATGTGATGAGCAAGAGAGTGTTTGTGTCTTAAACTTCACCCAACCTGATCAATTGCAGCCGTTGCTCCCGATGTAATTTCATTGAGGAGACCAAATGCTTGGGGTCCGGTTCATGGAGCATCTGCCCTCTGCACGCATCAACCAAAATGACCTTCCGGTTGCCATCCATTTTAATTCCGTCTCCTACTCTCTGGCAACATGTCCACCTTTGGCCTCCTCCGCTGTCAGAGTGAGATCAAATGTAATCTGGAGGAACAGTAGCTGATATTTCGTCTGGGGAGCTTACAGCCCAATGGTCTCAATATTGACTTCACCAGCTTCAAAATCCCTCCACCCCCGCCTTGTCCCATGTAAAGCTCTCCCCTCCTCCTCGCATCCCAGACCTAACCCAAACCATCCATCTTCCCACTCACCTATCCACTCCACTCTTCCCATTGACCAATCACAATAACTTCCACCTGCATCCACCTTTCACCATCTCACCTACCCTTTTCTCATCCGCCCCACCCCCATGTCCCCCCACCTTCCTCTATTTACTTCTGGGCTCCCCTCTCACTCCCCAGTCCTGATGAGGGGTTTTGGCCTGAACTGTTGACTTTCCTGCTCCTCCAATGCTGTATGACCTGCTGATCTTTTCAAGCTTCACATCTGTTGACTCTTGCTTCCAGCATCTGCAGTTCTTACTGTCTCCAAGGGATTGACTGGGTGGTTGGGTCTGGTCTAGCAGGGAGCATGGGGCTAGGTTGGGTTGGTTCTGGTGGTGAAGGAGTTAGGTTGTGTTCAATATTATGGCCAAGGTTATTAAAGATTACATAACAATGGTAGGTAGATGAAGGTAAGGTAAGGTACAGGTCACCCATGATCCAACTGAATGGCAGAACTGGCTTGACAGCTAGAATTACCCACTCATGATCTTATATTCAGCTGTATTAAACAAACTATAAATCTTTGGAGAGAAAATTTGATCAACATTAGAACTTTTCAGTGAAATACACAGTCTAAATCTTCCTATCCTGGGGTTGTAATCCCCATTCCCCACTGAGAAAATTGCTTTCTGGAAGAGTTTTCCAACCTAGTTTTGAACCAGAAGCCTTCCCAGCTGAAGTACTGCAGGTCTGTCAAGTTATCTACATCGATTGTAGTAGAATGAATCACTGCTGAAACTATACCCCCTCTTAAAGCATTAACTGCCATATTCCATGGTTTAAAATCCTAAAGCCACAGTGACAGCTACTGAAAGAAGGTAATTCTGTAAGATAAGTGACAGGTTTGGGCAGTATGGAGGTGAGGGATGGATGAGATGGGGAGGATTCCAGATTAGGAGGGAAATTTGTTGACATGTGGTGAGCAGTAGGGCAGCAGTTAGGTGGAGAGGAGAGTGGCAGGTAGGTGAGGGGTAAATATCATAGAGGTGGCACACATTTGTCAATTGGTGAGGGTACTGCACTGTAACATTCTATGTTCTATGTATACAGGTACAGTGGGGTGTAGAGTTAAGATTTCAGGTAGGTAAGGTTATAGGCTAGTTGATGAATTGAGTCAGGGTTGAGGGTCAAGGGTCATATTGGAGTGGAATGAGGTAAGGTCAGGAGTTGAGATTTGGAAGTTTGGCAAGTGGTAGTTGAAGGGATATAAGAGAGGGAATCAGACTATGGTATACCTGCAGGATATATGGTTGAAGATTGCAGGGGCTCAGGTGAGATTGGAGTGGATGTCATGCCTCAGGAAGTTTGGGAAATTAGTCCCATGGTGGGGGATTGTAGTGATGCTGTTAGAGAGTTAAGGAAACTGCTTTAATTGTTAGCCAGGAATTAGAACAGGTTTTCCATCCTCTAACATTTCCTGGGTAATTGTTGAGGTAAGCAAGTTGGAACCTTCTGAAGTCTCTGACTCTAATTCAGTTGGGAAGCTTTGTAGAGGGTTCCAGATAACAGATAATTGCCTATCAGAAATTTTAACTTCCTGGGCAATTCTCGCAGAGTCACCTGCATCAGGACATCTGCATTGTTCAGATGCATATCTCCAATTGAAAAACTTTAGTGACAATCATCCTCCAGTTGAAAGATCTGGATCTACAAATTCTGTGAAATGCAATTGTGAGAAATGCAACACAAGGATCAAAAAAAATGCGACTAAATTGGGACAAAAACTGTTTTGTAATATACAAGGTATTTATTTCCTTTTGTGCTAATTTTGTGTCAACATGTTGTTCACATGCTGAATCACTACCTGCATTTTCTCATGCAGAGTTTTATCTAATTTATATTGTTTAGTGCTTGCATTTAAATAGGAAATTCAGTTTGATCACATCATATTTGTATATTTGCGTGTTATTTGGAAATCAAACCATAAATCAATAGAGAAGCAATCGTTTCAATTGAGCTGCTCTGCAGTCAGCATTGATTACAACAGGACACAGTCAGAAATAGAGGTACAAATCGAATGATGAGTAGTTCATATTGTTTGCCTATTGGAGGGGAAAAAAGGAAAATTAATACACATAGAAAATAGTGAAACAATGGCAGCTAAACTAGTATTATTGTCAGCTGTGGTTCAATTGATATTACCCTTACCTCTATATCAGAAGGTTGGGTGTTCTGGCTTCATAGACTGGATTTTTAATGTCTAAGCTGACATTTTGGTACAATACTGAAGGAATGTGATACTGTCAGGGAAACTGGCTTTTGTATGAGCTATTAAAGCATAGCCTGTTTTCTCTCTCAGGTGAACATAAAAGCTCTCATGGCACTGTTTCAAAGAAAACCAGGGTTATTATTCCTGAAATCCTGGCCAATATCTATCCCTCAATCAAGATTTAAAAAAGCATTGGTCATTATCATGCTCTTTGTGGAAACTTGTGTGCCTTAAATTAGGTGACTACAGTGACTACACTTCAAAAGTACTTTATTTACAATGAGATATTTCAAACATTATGTGGACAAGGGACTATTTAAATGTTAGACTTAGTTTCTTTAGAGTCTCTGAAAACCTAAAATATTTAACAGTTAGAAGTGACTTCTAAAATGCTAAAAGCAGCTATAATATTCGGTATTCTGTTCATTAAGAAAATGAATTTCACATATCTTATGATATTTTGCAAATTGCTATTAGTTAATTACAGATTCAACAGGAATGTTAACACTGAATATCCAGAACTGCACCCTAGTGGCAAACATGTCAAAATTTAATATAATCACAGAAAATGTGTAGTTTATATCATGTATCTGATGTTTATAATTTAATTAATTACATTTAGAGCAAATTATAAAGAGATAAATTTTAAAAGAAACAAGAAATTATTGCAATACTAAAACATCTTACACATTCATAGATATCACTTTGCAGATAATGAAGTACTTTTGAAGAATAACCAGAAAAGGATGACAATCATTTTGTCACACAAACAGCAGTGAGGTAAATTATTACTTTATTTTTTGATGCTGTTTGTTAAAGGTTAAGCAGTATCCAGAAATCATAGAGTTTCCTAACCTTCTTCAAATAATGGCAAGGGACATTTAGCTCCCAACTGAGAAGGCAAATGGGGCCTGAATTTAATATCTCATCTGAAAGATGGCACCTACAATACAGCCTAAACCTAAATTATGTGCTGAAACCCTGAAGCGAGGCTTGAATCCACAACCTTCTAATATAGAGCCAAGATTGCTACAATCTTAATTGAAGAGTGCCAAGAAGAGATAAAACAAATCAAAAAGCTAAGTTAGGTGATTCATTTAGCTGAAGCTGACACTGACTGAATTGAGGAGACTTCTGAAGCCCAGAATGTGATAAACCTACTCCAAGACTGGAAATTGCCTCACTTGTAACAGTTTTTCTTTCTACATATTATCATCTGGCTTTTGAAGCATCCAGCTTGGCATCACCTAACTGCAGTTTTCAGATATGTATTGAAAACTCAGCAGAGAAAACCATTTGACACAATTTTTAAAAACTTGGCACTTGATCCAACAAGTTTTTGGCCATAACCCTGCAAGTTTCAAATTTTCTATCTATTTAACTCCCTTTTAAAAATTATTTTTAGAATCAACTTCCAAACCTTTTACAGGTACAGCATTCCAGATGCAAACAACCTGAGAATTTCCTTACCTTCCCTCGACTTGTTATGCCATTTTTAAAATCAATGACCTATAGTTAATTATTGACCCACTTGCATAGAATATTTCTATTCACTTTATCAAAACTATTCACCATTACCTTAACTGAAAAACCTGATTTTTCTGAACTGAATTCAAAAAGTTAGTGGCCCCTATTTTCTATATGAGGTAAACAAGCAGGACACTGGACAGACACAGCAAGCCAGGCAGCATCAGGAGGTGGAGAAGTCAACATTTAGGGTGTAACCCTTCTTCCTGTTCTCTGTATGTCTTAAAAGTTCCATGTTGTAAACACTTCAACAATTAACACCATAGGTGTCTGACTAGGCACCTACTAAGTTACAGGCTTTCTTAGAAATGTCATTTTAAAGTCACTTTTCCAAATGACTTTCAAATATCTTAAAACTGTTACCTTCATAGAAGCACAATAAACTTATTTATACTCTTAACATCCTAATTCCAAATGATTAAACTCTGTTATACACTTTTATCTTATGCCTAACCAGTGATTTCAGGTTCTAGCATGATCCCTTTTTTTTGAGGTATTCCTTTATTTATACACATATTCTTCTTTGAAAATACATTCTTAATTTGCTGTGCCACCTTTAAGGATTTATGTATACGTACAAAGTTTCTTTGCTCAGCTACACTTTTCAAATTTTGGTACTTGTAGTAAATAATCCTCCCAAAGTATATCAATTCTTACAAAATGCTGTGCACAGCTTTTCATGTGTAATTTATCAAGTAGTCATTCCTCATTGTTCTTCTAGGATAAACATGCAAGGAAGTGCATGTCCTGTACGTGCCAGGAGACAATGACTTAGCATTATTCTTATATCAGATTGTCCAACGAGCTAGTATGACACCAGGACCCCAAATCTGGTCAACACATGTGGCAGCTTTTCAATCACTCAGAAAACAATGGTTTGAGCTCCAAGATGGACAGGGTACCCAAATTGTAAGTACAGTTTTATTCCAAGTGTTTCAAAGAAATTTGGAATGCTTTCTTTGTAGTACTTGATGAGTTATTAGATTTGTTAGAAAGCCTTGTCACATCATCAAGGTCATGAAAAGAGTGTAGCAAGAGGAGTTTTTGAATATATAGCAAGACAGGGTGATAGGATTTGGTCTGCAAAGTGACATTATTTCCCCTGTCAATTTAGAGTTGCACTCCTTTATGTTCCAACTCAAAAAATGCATTCAGAAACTCAATGTGCATGTTCATTCAGGATACATCTGTATGCTTTTGGATCAAAGCCCTGATTCAAATTCTCTGCAGCAGTACTTGTCTGTTATCCAAACTTTCAGTAAGCTGGCACAAAACCATTCTTTACTCCTAACATGATTGAAGGCCAACTGACTGAATCACTCTCTACTGACCCCAACTGTATACTGGTGTCCAAGGTATGCAGCACCAGTAACTGAGTTGGTGGCTGCAAGTATCATATTAAGTGACAAACCTTTCCATTATTGTTGTGCTGTTACACTTTTTCATCCTGCTGGGGCTTTTATGGCTGGGCATGGAATGCTTCTTGGCAGTCTGAATACAGAAACTCAGAAGGGGAAGGTTGATAGATGGTGATATGGGATTTTATTTTTAATTCATTCATGGGAAGTGTGCTGGTCCAGCCTACTTGCAGCTGTGAAGTCAGAGGTGAGTTGCCTTTTTGAAGTGCTGCAGTCCATCTGCTTTAGGTCAACCCACAATGCCATGAGTGAGAGTTCCATAATTTTGACTCACCAACATTGAAGGAACAGTGAGATATTTCCAAATACAACACTCCCTGTCTGACTCCTAATTGACTGCACTTTTTCCAGTTGTTTCCTTATTTGCTGTGTCCGAAGTTAGATTCCAGACTCATTCCATTCTCTCTGTCCTATTATTTGTTCTGGAAACTTTAATAACCTCTGCTTTGCTCTTGCCCCTTTTCGCTACTTCCATAGAGTTAAACACCCCACTAGCCACAGCCCTTGCTATATGATTCATGGGGACTCTGGGCCTGGCAATGATTCAGATGGGATGGGCTCCACCTGAATCCTTACACCAACCTCTTGTGGAAATTCCATTATAAGCCTTCCATCAATTATTCTCTGATTTTTTTTCTGAAAATATTGAAAGACCTATAATAGTTGGGGGTGATGGCATGTATTGATTGAATGAAGAAAATTTGTTGATGGAACAATGATGAAGAAAACATGGCATGGCAGAAAAATGAAAGTGCATGGTATACCTGCACACTGACGCTCAGTTCAACTTTGACACACCAGACAGTTCCAAACCTTATTTTACAGCTAAGCATGGACAAATGTACTGAATTTCAGGGATGTTGAAATTGAGGCCCCTCAACATGAAGAAGCCATTTGACAGAATTATACCTAACAAAAAGAACAACAAGTTGTCCACCAGTACCCTACAGCCACCAACCCCACGCCTCCCCCTCAAAACTACAGCATAAACACTATCCCCTCCACACTTCATATCAGCTCTGATGAAGAGTCATCTAGCCTCAAAACATTAGCTTGCTCTCTGTCCATGGATGCTGTCTGACCCGCTGTAATTTCCAGTATTTGTTGTTTTCAGCACAAGTTGTGGTTGTTGATTTCAGTCTGGGATATTTTTGCAAGAGTTGCTCAGGCCCTCGTCTCAAACCATCTTCAGCTAGTTCAATGACCTGACCATCAGAAGACCAGAAGTGGAGATATTTACTGATGACTGCACAATGTTGAGGTCAATTTACAACTTTACAGATAATGAAGTAACCTGTGCCTGCATGGAGCAAGGTCTTGGGCAATATTCAAGCTAAAGTTGATAAATCGCAAGTAATATTTGCACCAACAAAGTGCCAGATAAATGTTATGGTCCTAATTGATGATAATGGACAAATCAGATCCCAAGAAATCCAGCTTGATAGATCATTTCTTTAGTTTTTAAAGTTGGTTAGCATGGTAGTCTGTCACTGAAATATATTCACAAGAATGCAGTGTTCTTTAACAACAGAACACAAGTTTATCACAGGAAACAATCAAACAAAACTCTCTCTCTCTATCTATCTATCTATGTACACACACTCGAGAGTTATAAAGACCTTAATACAAACCACAAAAAGAAGTTTCAACTGTTTCTTCTTGCACTTCACTGGGCACCGCACTAGAAGTCAAACCCCACTATTCCTGAGGTCATCACAAAAGTTAAGAATCTCCATAAAACTAAGCAAAGTTCCCCAACCTAAATGTTATTTAGACTCAGGTTGATAGACAACATGGGCCAAGTTTTTGTACTGAACAAGAATGACCATTTATTTCAAATAAATGGATTTTAGTTATAATTATGAACCTTAGTTTAAACTCTCCCTACCGTACAGACACATTTACAGACAGGCACAAAAATCACCATGAGTGTTCTGGCAGAGGGAAAGACTGGGAAGGAAGTTCACAATGAAAAGTACAAGAAAAAAAAAGATATTGTCTTTACATGCCTCCACTTTTATTCTGTGAAGCCATTTCAAAAATGTTTCATCGTAAAATAATGTCAGGCATATGATACTTAAATCCATTCATGATTCTTTACCCTATGTACAACCTTATATAATCTTAGCATTCCTTAAACCTTTAACTTATTCCAACATAAAGATTTTTTTTACAACAGATGTTTGAAACAAAACACTCTACCTGAATATTCTTGCTTTCTAAATTTTAAACTTTTCAGTGAAGGACTGTGGATTATGATCCATGTAAATGATTCATGTTTCTTTATTATTCTGTCTAACAGACTTCAGAGTTGAAGAACCAACATCAGTCTAAAATTCTACTTTTTATGGTGAAGTACTTCTTCAGATATTGGGTGTAGTTTCTTGGAGAAGTACCCACTGGGTTCTCATCCCCATCTGATCAGCCTCCAAATAGTTTCACCAAATCCAGTCACTCACATCATCACTATTTTGAAGCGTATGGAACAATTCAGAGGAATATGAGCGGGCAGCACGGTGGTGGCATGGTGGCACAGTGGTTAGCACTGTTGCCTCACAGCGCCAGAGATCCAGGTTCAATTCCCACCTCAGGCGACTAACTGTGTGGAGTTTGCACGTTCTCCCCGTGTCTGCGTGGGTTTCCTCCGGGTGCTCCGGTTTCCTCCCACAGTCCAAAGATGTGCAGGTCAGGTGAATTGGCCATGCTAAATTGCCCGTAGTGCTAGGTAAGGGGTAAATGTAGGGGTATGGGTGGGTTGCGCTTTGGCCGGGCGGTGTGGACTTGTTGGGCCGAAGGGCCTGGTTCCACACTGTAAGTAATCTAATCTAATCTAATTGGAGTGGCCATCATTTGGACACTTTTTTGGATTACATTCAACTTGCCAAAGGCTATCTAGCATTCCACTAATCATACCACTTCTAATTATTGCTTAACAAAACTGTTGAAGGTGCTACCATGCTAAAATTAAGCAAAAATATCTGATACATATTCACACATTCATTAAAAACCTCATGATTTCTTATTTGGTACTAGAAATGGGAAATTATGTTAAGGCTTTTACTTTTGCTATTCTTGGCAACAACTTCCCTGTCCCACAATATGTCCTAAGTAAATGCTAAATAGGTTTATAATTGTCTGACACGCTCTTCTCATTGTTACAATATAACAAACATCATCGAAACAAACCACACATTATGAACCATAGCTATGACCTGATTCATATTCCTCTGAAATGTAGCTGAGGCTACATTAACCCAACTGCATCACTTGACATTGGTATAGCCATGTGATGTAACAAAAGCAGATTTCATTTTAGCTCTTGATGGCCCATGATGCCACAATGGAACTTGCCAGTAATCCTTTACTAGATCAAAAAGAAAAACAGAAATTGCCGGAAAAGCTTAACAGGTCTGGCAGCATCTGTGGAGAGAAACTCGAGCTAATGTTTCAGGTTGTGTGATCCTTTCTCAGGCACAATGCCTTAAGGTTTGTCTTTTTAACATTCCTTGTCCCATTCCCACTACTTTTTTTACTGTGAAAAAGTGAGGATTGTAGATGCTGGAGATCAGAGTCAATGAGTGTGGTTCTGGGAAGGCACAGCAGATCAGGCAGTCTCCGAGGAGCCGGAGAGCTTATGCTAAATGTCAACTCTCCTGCTCCTCGGATGCTGCCTGACTGGCTGTGCTTTTCCAGGACCACACACCCGACTCTGATCTCCAGCATCTACAGTCCTCACTTTTCCTATTTCACCCTCCCCCTCCAGGATGTCTTGTAGTTGGTCTGAGACATCCTTGATCCTAACAACAGGAAAGTAATATACCATCCTGGAGTCTAGTTTGTGGCTGCAGAAGCGCCTACCTAATCCCCTGACATTTGACTACCTTACGACTATTGCATTTCCACAGTTTTTACTCCTCCCCTGTACAGCAGAACCAACCAAGATGCCACAAATTTGGCTGTAGTTGGTTTCCCCAGAAAGACCTTTCCCCTTAACAGTATCCAAAGCAGTATATCTGTTTTACAGGGGAATGGCCACAGAGGATTCTGCACTGTATACTTAATCCTCTTAGTCTGCCTGGTAGTCACCCATTCCCTTTCTGCCTGTGGAGTCTTAGCCTGCGATGTGACTACCTCTTTCTATATATTATCAATTATTCTCTCAGCTTCAATCTGGTGTTGAAAGGGAGGAGGCAAAATCACAGGAGTTGCAGAAAACTGATATGTTTTCGGAATCATATAGTCTTCATCCTACGGTCTCAAAAGATATTGCCTATATGCTAGCAATTGCATTGATGTAATTTTCCAAAATTACCCAGATTCAGGAAAGATTCCATTGCACTTGAAAGTATCAAATATAACCCTTTTATTCAAGAAAGTGAGGAATAAAATACGTAACTTGGCCATCTAGTTTGATGTCTGGCATCAGAGAAATGTAACAATCAAGTATTGAAAAGATTATAGTTATGCACTTCGAAAACCTCAAAGTAATCAGGAAAATTCAGCATTGTTTTGTCAAAGGTTAATTAAATTTATTGGAGTTCTTTGAAGCAGTAACATACGTTGTGGATAATGAGAGCCTGTACGTGTACTATATGTGAATTTCCCAAGACACAAATCCATAACTATAGGACCAGAATTAGGTCCTTCAGCCTATTGAGTCAACTCTGTCTTTCAACATGGCTGATATGTTTCTCAATTCCCATTCTCCTGCCTTCACCCCATTAGCCTTGATCCACTTACTAATTAAGAATGGGCAATTTTGCATGGCAAATCCATCTAACTTACACACCTTTGGACTGTGGGAGGAAACCCAAACAGATGTAAGGAGAATGTACAAACTCAACACAGTGACCTAGGAATTGAAGCTAGGTCTCTGGCGATGTGAGGCAGCAGTGCTAACCACTGACACACTGTGACACCCTGACTGAACTATATAATATCCTGCATAATCTTGGCAAGGTGGAAATGATATTTTTTCTTGTTAGTGAATCTGTACACAGTGGACACTGTTTTAAAATTATATGTTACCATTGCAGGACATAGATGATTTTTTTTCTCTCATAAGGTTGTGCACCTTTGGAACTCAGCTCAAAAGGCAATGAAGGCAGAGTTATTATATATTTTAACAGAGCTGAATAAGTTCATGAACTTATTGAATGTCATAGCAGGCTTCAGGATCTAAATGGATTACTTCTGCTCTTATGTTTGTATGTATAGATTCATGTATGGGAAGTTATTGAAGCATTTCTAAGGTCAGTAGGCATATGCCCATAATGTGGATAGGCTGGCAAATTGGGCAGACAACAGTAGGTAGAATCTAATGCAGAGAAGTGAGGTCTTTTTTGTCAGATTTGAGCGGGAAATGCGATATATACTTAACAAAAGTTGTATTGAGTGTGTAGGAGCGCTGGAAATACTTGCAAGTTCATGCTATAATATTTAAGATCAATCCATTTCTCATTTTTATATATATTTTAAACTATTTAGAGTCAGAGTCATAGAGATGTACAACACAGAAATAGACCCCTCAGTCCAACTTGTCAATGCTGACCAAATATCCTAAGTTAATCTAGTCCCATTTGCCAGCACTTGACCCATATATCTCTAAACCCGTCCTATGCATATACCCATCCAGACGTCTTTTAAATGTTGTAATTGTAGCAGCATCCACCACTTCTGGGAGCTCATTGCATAAACACACCACCCTCTGCATGAAAAAGATTACCCCTTAGGTTGCTTTTAAATCATTCCCCTCTCATCCTAAACCTAGGCCCTTTAGTTCTGGACTCCTCCCTCCCAGGTCGTCTTATTAGTTTTCAGTTCTAGTGGTTCATAGTGTAAATCATTTGTGCGTTTTTTTGTTGTTGTTACATAATTATGTAACGTTGTACTTACATACTATGATGTAGTTTGTGATTTATATAAATTAATGTAATAAATTTTAAAGCTGGATTTAAACTAGTGACATTTGGTTTTGGTCTATATATATGAAGAGGTTTAATAATTAACTTGCCAAAGTTTCTGGGGCCATGATTTCAAACCTGTATATATCAAAAGGAAGGGACTAAGACCCTCCCGGCATGATAATCTGAGTTTGGTTGTATTATGAGAGTTCTACAATCAGAGAAAACAAACTAGAAAGGAATATCTTGCTTTTCATTAAGGAGAATGAAGATTTTTTTTTCTCTAGGAAATGTCCATAAATTGGAAAGATCTTGGTTATTTTGCAGAAGATCTTGCAGGGATTAAATGTAAGAACAATTTCTCCTCAAGAAAGGATAGTTCAGAATAATTTGGAATAAGTTACCATAGTATAAGGGTTTTAGTTTAAACATTCCAGACCAGAAAGGGTTATTTGTAGCTAAGAAGGTCTAAGCTCAGTTTTATGTATATAATCAAGGTAAAGGCTATCAGGCTAAAAAAATGTTTAAAAAAGGTTAATTTCAATCTATAGATATGAGAGAGAAAGGACCTTTTTCTGGCATGTGAGTCTAGCAAACCTTGTTTTAACTGGCAATTTATGAACTGACACTCTTGACAACCAAGTGAAAATTATGCACATCAAATACAGCAAAATGTACTGTATTAATCTGTCCAATTATTCTAACTTTTAAAAACTTATTTACCTCAACATAAATATATTTGTTGTTCAATTGAATGGCCGCACAAAATACCAATAGTTGATTCAATTTCAAGTCAATTTCTCCTCAAATACTAAGGTCTACATTTATGTCCGAGTAGTCAGTCAAGGGTGTGAGTAAAAAGGCAACATTGCATTATTAAGTGATTTATACTATAAATAAAGTATAACATTGATGTGTATACCCCCGCAATATATTTCTCTTACTTAATATGTGTTTTTACATTGATAATGTAGACCTCTCTTGAATGTCAGAATATTTGATCAATTGGCACAATCCTTTTCCCATAGGTGCTAGATAATAAGAAGTTTTCTGTACTATAATGTGATGGTGTTGGGAAAGATGGGATTTTGTTCTGCCAAATATTTTGATAGCTTTCAAGTTACATTATATGTAAAGGCTTGGTTTGTCCTTTTTTATTTTTTTTTAAATTTGATTTTGTTTATTGTCATGTGTACCTAAGTACCATATTTTGTATAATAAATTTATTTTATTGTTAAATTCTGAAGCATTGCATGCTTATGTTTCAGTGAAAGACCACCATGTTAAATTGAATAAAGCAAAATATTATCTTTGAAACCAAATTTCAATTGGAATCTGACTTGTTCAGCAGGAGGAGCAACTGATATCAAAAAGTACTCGAACGGTAGATGGTGAAAGACAGTACTTTGTGCAGATGGAATGGATAAAATGTTAGTGAAAAGAAGGCAATAAAGTTTTTATAGGATTCATAAAAGACAATCTTGACATGGATGAATAAAACTACCTGAGATGGGAAGGAATTGGATACATACATATGTCACCATTGTCTTACATCCTGAAGAGGATGGGGCATCAGCATGAGTAACATACTTCACATTAAAACATTTGCTGTTTGAGATTGACAACACAAACATGATCGAGCAACTGGCTGATCAATTACAGGAGCTGTGAAAATGTCTCATTTAGCAGATCAACAATGTGCACAGATACTTGACAGGTTGAAAAAGTAAGAAAAAGCAAGTACTGCAGATGCTGGAGATCAGAGTCGAGGATTGTAAATGCTCGAAACATCGACTCGCCTGCTCCTCGGATGCTGCCTGACCAGCTTTGCTTTTCCAGCACCACACTCTTCAAAGTTGATTACAGTAAATGAAGAACTCATAGGCCAACAGAATTTGGAAAAATGCAGATGTAGCAAGGTTGTTATTATAGGTGACGTCAACTTTCCCAATATTGACTGGAACCTCCTCAGTGCAGATGGTTTGGATGGAGCCATTTTTATCAGGTGTGTTCAGGAGGTTTTCCTTACTCAGTATGTAGACAGGCTGACAAGAGGATAGGCCATTTTGGATTTGGTGCTCGACAATGAGCCAGGACAGGTGTCAGATCTCGCAATGGGAGAACACTTTGATGACAGTGACCACAACTGCCTCACATTTACCATAGCCTTGGATAGGGAAAGGAGCAGTTACCAAGGGAAGGTATTTAATTGGGGAAAAGGAAATTATGACGTGATCAGACAGGAGTTGGGAAGTACAGATTGGGAGCAATTGTTCCACAGAAAGGGCACAACAGACATGTGGAGACTATTTAAGGAGCAGTTGTTGCAACCGATGCATAGATGTGTTCCTCTGAGACAGGCAAGAACGGGTAAGTTTAAGGAGCCTTGAATGACGAGAACAGAGGAGCTTCTTGTCAAAAGAAAGAAGATAGCTTACGTAAGGTGGAGGAAGAAAGGATCTAGCACAGCTTTACAGGATTACAACAGGCTTACGAGAAAGGAGGTCAGAAATGGACTGAGGAGAATTAGAAGGGGGCACGAAAAAGGCTTGGCAGGAAGTATTAGGGAGAACACAAAAGTATTTTACTCATACGTGAGGAATAAGAGAATGATCAGGCAGAAGGTAGGGCCGGTCAGGGATAGCATAGGGAACTTGTGTGTGGAGTCTGAGCAGATAGGAGAAGCCCTAAATGAGATTTTTGCTTCAGTTTTCACAAAGGAAAGGGACCTTTTTGTGAATGAGAACTTTGAGGAGCTGGGAAACAGGCTTGATGGATGAAATTGATATGCTGGAAATTTTGGCAAACATTAAGACCAATATGTTCCCAGGGCCAGACCAGATTTACTCTTGGTTGCTAAGCCGCTGGCGAAGATCTTTGCTTCCTCACTCTCTGCTGGAGTCATCCCAGAGGGTTGGAAAGAGGTGAATGTTGTTCCTCTTTTCTAGAAGGGGAATAGGGAAATCCGTGGCAATTACAGACCAGTCAGTCTTACGTCTGTGGTCAGCAAGGTATTGGAAAGAATTCTGAGGGATAGGATTTATGACTATTTGGAAAAGCAGAGCATGATTAAAGGCAGTCAGCATGGCTTTGTGAGGGGTAGGTCACGCCTCACAAATCTTACTGAATTCTTTGAGGAGGTGATAAGACAGGTCTACAAAGGTCGAGCAGTGGATGTGGTGAGTTTGGACTTCAGCAAGGCATTTGATAAGATTCCCCATGGTAGGCTCATTCATAAAGTCAGGAGGTATGGGGTACAGGGAGATTTGGCTGTCTGGATTCAGAATTGGTTGGCTGACAGAAGGCAGAGAGTTGTTGCAGATGGAAAGGATTCTGCCTGGAGGTCAGTGGTGAGTGGTGAGGCACAGGGCTCTGTTCTTGGGCCTCTGCTCTTTGTAGTTTTTATAAATGACTTGGACGAGGAGGTTGAGGGGTGGGTGAGTAAATTTGCCAATGACACAAAGGTTGGAGGTGCCATTGATAGTATCAAGGGCTATTGCAGGCTGCAGCACAACATAGACAGGATGCAGAGCTGTGCTGAGAAATGGCAGATAAATGGATAAATCCTGAATAAATGCAAAGTGATGCATTTTGGAAGGTCAAACTTGAATGCTGAATATAGGATTAAGGACAGGATTATTGGAAGTGTGGAAAAAGAGAGGGATCATGGTGTTCGAATGCATAGATCCTTCAAAGTTGCAACTCATGTGGATAGGGTTGTTAAGAAAGCATATGGTGTTTTGGCTTTCATTAACAGGGGATCGAGTTTAAGAGCCGCGAGGTTTTGCTGCAGCTCTACAAGACCCTGGTGAGACCACACTTGGAATTTTGTGTCCAGTTCTGGTCGCCCTGTTATAGGAAAGATATGGAGGCTTTGAAGAGGGTACAAAGAAAGTTTACCAGGATGCTGCCTGGACTGGAGGGCTTGTCTTATGAAGAGAAATTGACTAAGCTCGGACTTTTCTCTCTGGAGAGAAGGAGGAGGAGAGGTGACCTGATCGAGGTATAAAAGGTAATGATGGGCTTGGATAGAGTCAATAGCCAGGGCAAGATTGACTGGCATAAGGGATCATAGTTTTAAGATATTAGGAGAAAGGTATAGAGGAGACATCAGGTAGGTTCTTTATGCAGAGAGTTGTGAATGCATGGAAAGCGTTGCCAGCGGTGGTGTGGAAGCAGAGTCATTAAAGACATTTAAACAACTGCTGGACATGCACAGTGAATTCAGGGGTGCGTAGGTTAGGTTATTTTATTTTAGATTAGGAATAATCCTCGGCACAACATCATGGGCCTGTTCTATGCTGTATGTTTCTATGTTCTATGTTCTAATCAGAAAGCATCTAAATCTTAATTTTCCCGATCAGAGACATAGTGTACAATGTCAGGGAAGTTGTACTGAATTAAGAATAGAAAATGCTGGAAACACTCAGCTGATCTATCAGCATCCATTGACAAAGAAACAAACTTAACAGGCTGAATCTTCCTTATTTTGATTGAGTGAAAGATGTCTCAATGTTTTTGGTGGGTACTTACTGTACCTTAACAAATTTACCTTATTAACTATCTGCCCCACACGAATCGCATCCATCAATTATGATTCTATCTTCATCTTACTATGAGTGTTCTCAGAGCAACTTCTCCACTGAAATACTAGCATTCTTGTGTCCACACCATCATTAAATGACTGTTGTGCACCTTAATAAGCACTGCCATTCCAAAGCTTTCCTGCTCTTTCGAGGATGTTTCCAAACAATGTTGGGTCAGTGGTAGATGCGGCTATGATTCTCTGATGGATATAGTCTCTTGTCAAGGGGGTGGAGAGAAGCCCTCTTCCCAGAGGGCCAGCAGAGGACGTCATGCCACCAGACCCCGCAGCTCAGTATGAGGTTACAACCCTGGCCAGTAGCATCTCCATGATGTGGAGGAATGGCCAGCTGTGTCACAAGAAGATTAATTACTTTTGTGGTTGTGCCAGGGATGAGCCACTCTCTTCGCTTTTCTATCTTACTTATTTTATCTCTTCTACTGCACCCACCTCCCATCAAAGTTCATGCTCTGGGACTGTTGCTTGCAATATCTTTCCTCAACTTCTCATCCACCCCACCAACTTTCCACTAACCTTGCATGCCCTCTCTCTGTGCAGCCTACTCAGTTGCTCAGGACACCTTAACACCTTTTGCCTGAATCAGGACTAACAGCCATACCACTCACTTATCATCTCACTGAATTCCTAATTTTCTCTCATTACAGGAGAAGACAACTCACAAAAGGATCTGACAGGTGGAGAGATGGCTGGCATTAGACTCCTCAGGCCTTATGAGGAGAGAACCCTGGACATTGCATGAGAAAACCGGGACCACTCTTGCAAGGTTGTTGAAATGTCCAGGTCCCACCAACTTATTTAGTACCATTCTTCATTCTACTGGAAATCTCTCTGTATCCTCACTGTTACTATCTCTCATTACAAACCATTTCTAACAACTAGTTGCAACACCTTCTCTTTCTTTTAACTTGCACATACCACCATGGTGAAACTACAGGCTTTCCAGAAGCTACTGCATCAACCTCTTCAGGATGAAAGCACCAAGGCCTCACTGGTAACATTTTCAATGTCTCCTACAACCTCCATCAGTTCAGATACTGACACCACATGGGAATGTCAATCTTAGAAAACGTGAGAGAAAATCAGTTGAGCATCTGATTGCGTCAGCTCCGCGGGTGGCCGAAGAAGAAATGACCCAGGCTGCTGACATGTAAAGGACTGCCAGAGACCAGGCATCTGCTCAGTCCCAGACAGCAGAGGACCTAGTATTGTCAGACATCAGGGACTTTGTCCACATGAACAAGGAGGAACAGCAGTGTCAAACAGATATCTGGGATATGCCGCGTGGGCGGCACGGTGGCACAGTGGTTAGCACTGCTGCCTCACAGCGCCAGAGACCCGGGTTCAATTCCCGCCTCAGGCGACTCTCTGTGTGGAGTTTGCACATTCTCCCCGTGTCTGCGTGGGTTTCCTCCGGGTGCTCTGGTTTCCTCCCACAGTCCAAAGATGTGCAGGTCAGGTGAATTAGTCATGCTAAATTGCCCATAGTGTTAGGTAAGGGGTAGATGTAGGGGTATGGGTGGGTTGCGCTTCGGCGGGGCGGTGTGGACTTGTTGGGCCGAAGGGCCTGTTTCCACACTGTAAGTAATCTAAAAAAAATCTAATCTAAAAAAAATGATCAGAAGCTGCAGCAGTGTAATGAGTTGTACAATTTATCTGGCTGCCTCCATTGACAGGTTGGTGGCTACAATAGAAAGCCAGATCCAGCGCCTTCAAGATCTGCCAGACAGGTATGCATACATCTGCACTCCAGTCCTCCAGCCACTGATCCTCAGGACCAAAGGCACAGTGATAGAGAATGGATGAGGAATCTGGAAAGCCTTCTCAGTGCTCTTTCCTCCGAAGGAGACAGGGTGGAGACAAGACAGGAACCGTATACAGCATTATTAATAACAGAGCATGGATAACCAAGGAGATGTGTTTAAGCTAATTTCAGGTCAGTTAGTCTGGTGACTTGACAATTGTTCAGTACATCATGATTCTGTTTTTGTAGGCATGGCCAAAGGAATTGTAATCCATGATGTGCAAATATAAAGCCAAACTAGGGCATATGCTTAATGCTGTGAACTAATTGAATTGTAGGAATTGAGAAAGTATTTTTAATGACAGGCATCATCTGGGCTGCAATGCATGTGTGGAAACAATATGAATAGGTGTCATGACTAATGCTTGGCATAAACTGTGGTTAGGGTTTAGATCGAATGGTGCTGGAAAAGCATAGCAAGTCAGACAGCATCCGAGGAGCAGGAAAATTGATGTTTCAGGCAAAAGCCCTTCATCAGGAATAGAGGCAGGAAACCTCCAGGGTGGAGATATAAGTGGGGGGGGGGGGGGGGGTGGTGTTGGGGAGAAGGTAGCGAAGAGTACAATAGGTGAATGGGGGTGGGGATGGAGGTGATAGATCAGACAAGAGAGCGGGGGAAGGTAGAAAAGAATACAATAGATGAATGAGGGTGGGGATGGAGGTGATTGGTCAGAGGGGAGGGTGGAGCAGATAAGTGGGAAGGGAAAATCCTATAATTTGATCTAACCCATTCAATACTTTTCTCATGCAGTATCCTCTGGATGGAGTCACAGTATTTTAATTACAATTTCTGTATTTTACTATTGCTTAAATCCAGCACAGATTGTGAATTAAACCTTCTTTTCAGAATATTTCATTTTTTTAATAAGTGTGATTCACTATTATAAGACTATAAGATCCTAAGACATAGGAGCAGAAATTAGGTCATTTAGCTCATCGAGTCTGCTCTGCCATTCAACCATAGCTGATAAGTTTCTCAATTCCTTTCTCCCACTTTCCCTCTGTCACCCTTGATCCCGTTGATACTCAAGAACTCATCTATCTCAGTCTTAAATATACTCAATGGCCTGGCCGCCACAGCCTTCTATGACAAAGAATTCTATAGAATCACCACTCTCTGACTGAAGAAGTTTCTCCTTAGCTCCATTCTAAAAGGTCTTCCCTTTACTCTAAGGCTGTGTCCTTGGGTCCTAGTCTCTCTGATCAATGGAAACATCTTCCCAACATCTGCTCTGTCCAGGTTATTCAGTATTCTGTATGTTTCAATTAAATCCCCCCTCATCCTCCGAAACTCCATTGATTATAAACCCAGAGTCCTCAAATATTCCTCATATGTTAAGCTTTTCAGTGCTGAGACCATTCTCGTGAACATCCTCTGAACATGGCCAGTGCATCCTTCCTGAGGTATGGGTCCTAAAACTGCACACAATACTTCAAACAGGGTTTGACCAGAGTCATATAGAGCCTCAGAAGTCCTTCAAGTTCTTTCAAGATAAATGCATCTGCATCTGCGTTCCTAACTACCAACTCAACCTCCAAGTTTACCTTGAGATATTCATATACTAGAACACCCAAGTCTCTTTGCACTTCAGATTTCTGAATTTTCTCCCCATTTGGAAAATAGTCCAAGTCTCTATTCTTCCTACCAAAGTGTATGACCTCACACTTTCCCACATTGTACTCCATCTTCCGCTTCTTTGCCCACTCTCCTAACCTGTCCAAATCCTTCTGTAGCCTCCCTGCCTTCTCAATGCTACCTGTCCCTCTACCTATCTTCGTATTGTCTGCAAAGTCAGCCAGAATGCCCTCAGTTCCTTCATCTGGATTGTTAAAGTGAAAAGTTGTGGTCCCAACACTGAGCCTTATAGAGTACCACATATTACCGTCTGCCATCCTGAGAAGGAGCCTTTTATCCCTACTGATTGTTTTCTGCCAGACAGCCAAGCTTCTATCCATGCTAGCACTTTGCCTCTGACACCATGACCCCTTATCTAACGCAGAAGCCTCCTATGCAGCACCTTGTCAAAGGCCTTCTTGAAGTCCAGGTAGATAACATTCATTCGCTCTCCTTGGTCTAACTTACTTGTTACTTCCTCAAAGAATTCCCAATGTATTCTAAAGGAACTCATTGTCTTCATTTCACATGTTCCTTGAATTAAGGCCCCAATGCTTTTTCTCCAAGCCTACCATGCTCCAAATCCAGCATTTACTCAGTCCTGGAGTTGCTGGTTTTGAGACATCTTTTGGGCACGTTCTAGGCCTTGTGAGCAAAAGAATGTTCAGCCACATATTAAATGACAATGCTTAAGATAAAATATCATCCAAACTGAAGGTATAGAGTTGAATACCTTGAATATCTGGAATGCCATTTCAAATTGTGATGTTGAAATCACATTTTAACTGTCAATATATACTTTAAATATCTATTGATGAAAATTGTAAACAGATAAAACAAACCAGTTGTCCTTCTTACCACCAATTGTTGCTCCCTGTCCAGTCGGTGCTACAATGAGTAAAAAAGAAAACATTTTAAGCTAGTCTGAAAAGAAATTCATTTGTCTAATGCATATAGAAGCCACATTCCACTTCAGCAATGGTAAGATTTTGATTCCTCTATATACCACGAACAACTATTTATGCTTCATCAATTAGAAGGAATTATGGCTCCTATGTGACAGTGTTGCAGGTCAAATCCCCATTAAATGTCAAGGATATCATGCTTACCAGCCACTGTACACCACATCATAATTTAACTATCAGTGAGGAAATTATCATGTAGCCTACCTGCCCATAGGTTACTTGAGCTCCTTAAGCAGGCAAGTGATGCCACTACTGCTGGATTTAAACAGTGATAGAAGAGATCCTCAGATTTTAGCCCAGAAGTTTTAAGTGTCGGTTAATTGCAAGCACATTTGGCGAGTATGTCTTCTTAACTGAGTCCTCACAAAGCTATTCCAGCTTCCAAACTCCCGTTCCCTCTCAAAATTCAGTCCCAGCAGTGGCCACCACTCTCTGTGGTACTGCTGAGACTGGTTGATCATTAGCTCCATGAAGTGTGAATTACTGACTAAAATTAGACAGAAGTCCCACGTTAAACCAATAAATAACTATTCAGAATTAAATGCCTATAGGATAAGCCCACCAAATGGGTTATGCTGGAGTGGCATGTTGCTGGGATATAACAAAATTTGGTTCTTCTGTTTCACAGAACAATATAAATGTTGTTTCCATGCTGATAACCAACAGCAAGTTCGTACCTAGAAATGAAGGCTATGGATGTGCTCTTTGTAGTTTAGCAAAAAACAAAAGTATATTAAACGTACCCATGAATCAAATGAGATCAAAAGTATAAACCTACAAGCTTACATGCAGGGATTTACTTGAATTCTTCTAAGCAGCTAACTGTAGATAGTAAAAAGAGGCCCCCTCATAAAGGTGCAGCAACAAATGGTGGAAACAGACAACCTCTAAGCAGGAAAAGAGGTTGTAAAACATGGAAAATAAACAAATGTAACTTCACAGCTCCCCATTTAGAAAGCTGTGAAAGTGATTGAATTTCATTTTTCTTAATGGAGTCTGAATATGTGCTATTTGGTTGGGACACTTGTGTGTTAGGTATTTGAAGTAAAGTCAGAGGTGGAGGAGAATTAAACTTCTGTCTTGAATGAACTCGCAACTGCAAGATAGAGAGACTGTGTTTGTTTGATCTCCCCAATTTGTAGGCCTCATCAAAGAATTATAACAATAGATATAATTATATAAATTCACATATAATCAACTTTAGACTAAAACTGATATTGTACATTTGAAAGCAATTGGTAGAAATTAGCATCCTTTTATGTATCCAAAAATAATATTAGTAGGAAATATAAATTGCCTTACAGAATTTCAAAAACTCATAATTGATAAGCAATTATCAATTAGTGTGATGTAGCTGGGAAATCTCTGGGTAGAAGGCTAATTGTCAGCATAACAGGAATGTGAGTGAATACAGCATCCATTGTAAGTTCCCAAGGACTAGTGACAAAGATGTTTGGTAAGTACCATGAGATCATGGGAGGACCTCAGGCAGTCAACAGAGATATCCATCGTTAATCATTTGTTTACGTGATTGGAGAGACCTGGCTAACAATAGAGTCATAGAGATGTACAGCACGGAAACAGACCCTTCAGTCCAACTTGTCCATGCCGACCAGATATCCCAACCCAATCTAGTCCAGCAGACAGCCCATATCCCTCCAAACCCTTCCTATTCATATACTACTTCTATTCATATAAATGCTACAATTGTACTAGCCTCCACCACTTCCTCTGGCAGCTCATTCCATACACGTACCACCCTCTACGTGAAAAAGTTGCCCCTTGGGTCTCTTTTATAACTTTCCCCTTTCATCCTAAACCTATGCCCTCTAGTTCTGGACTCCCCCAAACCAGGAAAGATATTTTGTCTATTTATCCTATCCATGCCCCTCACGATTTTATAAACCTCTATAAGTCTCAGCCTCCAACGCTCCAGGGAAAACAGCCCCAACCTATTCAATCTCTTTCCTATAGCTCAAATCCTCCAACCCTGGTAACATCCTGATAAGTCTTTTCTGAACCCTTTCAATAACATCCTTCTGATAGGAAAGAGACCAGAATTGCACGCAATATTCCAACAGTGGCCTAACCGATCCTTGTGGCACTCCACTGGTCACAGGCCTATAGTCTGAAAACAACCCTCCACTACCACACTCTGTCTCCTACCTTTGAGCCAATTCTGTATCTAAATGGCTAGTTCTTCCTGTAGTCCATGAGATCTAACCTTGCTAATCTGTTTCACCATGGGGAACCTTGTCGAACGTCTTACTGAAGTCCATATAGATCACGTCCACTGCTCTGCTCTCATCAATCCTCTTTGTTACGTCTTCAAAAAACTCAATCAAGTTTGTGAGACATGATTTCCCATGCACAAAGCCAATGTCATCAATGTTGCATGTAATTATTGTAAAATGCATATAAATACAGTACTTGACTGGGAGGGGCAGAGTGTTCAATGGACACTGTTTCAGGAACATCCCCCATAATGTATCGTAAAGAGTTCTGAATAAAGATTGAATTGCGCTGCCAGACACAGGAAAGAAGATTCTTCTTTGACATCTCTCTCACTTCAAGTTATAACAATTTCACATTAAGTAAATAGTCACCAGCTTAACGAAGTTTTAAATACAGATTTCTTTTTTTATGTAGTCTAGCAAAGTGCCCTCAAATTTGAAAACTTCCCCTTAAATTGGTAAAGAGGATAAGAATTTGTAAGGTGTTAAATGAATGGCTCACAGCTCCCCCTCCCAAAGGAAAGTTAGCAGCCAACCTGCAGACCTAAAAATGCCTTACATATTGCCATATGAGCTACTAGCGGTCTAAATCAGTTAGTAGACAGTGGGACTTCCACCCCTCAATGGCAGGAGATTGCTCTGGAGCTACTGGCCAATCTGATTGGCTAACAGCTCTCAAGGTGCCAGCAGCACAACAGCTCAATAATGGATGCTCTCGGGACTGCAAGCATACCCAAGACAAAGGCCCCAATGGATCCCAGACACTAGATAAGGAGGGACATTTGGCAGGATGGATTTGGTGACCATAGGAATGCATGAGTGAGTTTTAAAGACTGGGCAGGGAAGAAGAGATGCTACTACTTTCTGAAGGGGCACACAGGGAATCCTCTGATAATAGTGCCATCCTTCTTTTCCACAATTTAAAAAAGCGTTAATATAAAAAGCCGCTCAATTCTCCTTGTCTACCCATATCAGTCACATTATGAAGTGGTCAGGGCAACTTTGGGGTCAACTGAACTATTAAAATTCTCCATTGACCCTTGATCATTTACTTAGATAAGACTGATGAGCTGATATTTTGGCAGTTGCCTGTTCTCCCTATTCTAGGGATGAGCTGAGGGGTAGATGAGAAAGTTATGAGAAAGTCGCACCTGCCTACTGAAAACACAGCCATGTGAGCATATAATATTGAGTCCAATAATCTCAGTTTCTGCAATATGTTCATGTATAACTGATGTATATCATCCTTGATATCATTCGTATAAATCTTCTCTGCACATTAAGGTCTTAAAATCCTTCCTCAAGTGTGTGCAGAATAGAAAACAATTCTCCAGTTCAAGCCTAACTACTGATGTACCAAATGGGCGGAGATTAAAAAGGATACTGATATATACAAATTTGTCAAAACTTTGATGAGAAAAATGTTGAAGCCTTCTTGATTTCATTTCAAAAACTGGCTAGGCAGATGGAATGGACCAAGGAGTTATGGGTAATGCTAGTTCAGACTAAACTGGTAGGCAGACCAAGTGAGGTATTTGCCGCGCTGTCAGATGAGGGGGTCAAGAGGTTATGAAGAGGTTAAGCAGGCTATATTAAGTGCCTATGAATTAGTACCAGAAGCATATAGACAGTGATTCGAAAACATACAAAAGGAACCAGGTTAGACTTATGTCGAGTTCGAAAGAATTAAGCATAGTCATTTTGACATGCTTTTTGGGTACATGCTTTAACGAAAGATAGAACCTATGAGTGTCTAAGAGAGATTATTCTGCTGGATGAGTTTAAAATCTTATTTACAGAGATGATAAGAGTTCATCTGGAAGATCAGAAAGCTCAGGAGTGAGAAGGCAGCGGAATTAGCAGATGAATACAAGTTGGTGCATAAACAAACTTCCGGTCAGAATTTCATCCTGAGAGAGATAGAAGTTGGGAGATCCTACACTATGAAACGAAGAGTAAAGAACACTGGTAAGACTTTACCAAAGGTTAAAAAAGAAGCCCAAGAGGGTGGAAAGGAGGTGGAAGGCCTCAGGTGTTTCCGCTGTGGTAAAATGGGACAAGTAATGTCACAGTGCTGGTTGTTAAAGAAAGGCACTGTAGAAGATATGTGGTAAAAGAAGCTAAGCCAGTGGCATTAGTGAAGGTAGTAAAGAAAACCCCAAGGAGCTGCAGGAGAGTGCACAGTCTGGGTAGGGGCTGGGTATGGAGTTAGTACCTGATCTCTATAAATAATTTGCCTCTGGGGTAAAGTTTATCCAGAAAGAACAGGGGGAGAATAAGAAGTTATAATTTTGACAGATACGGGATCTAACCAGTCACTGATAGTAAGAGATGAGTGAATTTGCACTCTTTCTGATCTGTTACCCGAGTGTGGTAATTTGTGGGATAGATGGACAGAAATTTAGTGTTCCCTCTGTAAGATCAGGTTGGAGTGCCAACTCAAGACTGGCAAAGTTACATGGGAGTGATTGACAGACTTGTCAGTTCCAGGTATCCAGTTTGTTCTTCGGAATAATTTAGCAGGGTCTAAGGTGGGGGTGACACCCTTTCTTGTGAAGAAGTCCAAGGAAAACCAAGAAACTGAGGAGTTAAAATAGAAACATCCTGGTATTTTCCCAGACTGTGTAGTAACCAGATCCCACTATCATAAGTCACAGCATGAAGCAAAAACTAAAGAGAAAGATGAAGGAGTAAAGGTTCAGGTAAGTGGAAACTCTGTTTCACGTGATGGAGCAGGAAAAACCTGAACAGGCAGAGGGTCAGACAGAAATGTTTAGTCCTGAAAGGTTACGGGACTTGCAACAGAAAGAAAGGACGATAGAAGATATATGTATGGAAGTGTACTCTGAAACGGAGACAGAGAATATTCCTGAGGGTTATTATCTGAAAGATAGAATCCTAAGATGGAAACAGAGACCACAGCAGGTTAGAACAGAGGAGAAATGGGCCGAAGTGCATCAGAATGTGTTGCCCGTAGCATACAGACAGGGTAGCACATGAACTTCCTGTAGGAGGTCACCTAAGGGTACAAAAGACACAGGCTAAGATACAAAAACATTTTTATTGGCCTGGAATGCACAAGTTTATGGTGAACTTCTGCTATATGTGTCATACATGCCAAATGGTAGGTAAGTCACAGGCAGTAATAAAACCAGCACCTTTGTTGCTAATTCCCCCATTTGAAGAACCTTTTGCGTGGGTTACAATTGATGGCATCGGTCCCCTACCATGAAGTAAAAGTGGGAACCAGTACTTGTTAACCACAATGGATGTGTCTACCAGATTTCCAGAGGCAACTCCATTCCAGAGTATCAAGGCAAAAATGGTAGTAGAAGAGTTAGTAGCTTTCTTTAACTGGTATGGCTACCCAGAGAAATTCAGTCAGACCAAGGGTCAAGTTTTACTGCTAGACTGTTTAAGGAGGTTATGGATAGCTGAGGTATGCAGCATTTTAAATCCAGTGCATATCATCCTGAATCCCAGGGAGCTTTCAAAAGGTGGCATCAGATGTTGAAGACCATGTTGAGAGCATACTGTCAGGATTGCCTGAATGATTGGGATAAATGTTTGCCATTAGAGATGCCCCAAACAAATCAATTCAGTTCACTCCCTTTGAGTTAATATTCGGGCATGAAGTGAGAGCCCCTTTGAAATTAATTAAAGAAAAATTGACAGGACCAAAGTTGGAGACCTCACACTTAGATTATCTATCGGAGTTGAGGGAGAGATTAAATCGAGTAGGTGAGTAAATACCACCTAAAGTGGGCAGAGCACCGAATGAAGCAGGTGATAGACAAAAGCTCTGTTACTCAGACATTTTCCTGAGAGGAATGACGTGTTAGTACTGTTACCAATGATAGGAGATCCCTTTAAAGCCAGATTTAGTGGTCTCTATCAAATTGATAGGTGAATCTTTCTCTTACAAGTACCTTTAAGAGAGCTGTTCTGCTGGCAATCTGTACTTGTTGGTGTCTTGGCAGTTCTCTCCCTAACTGTTCAAAATGTCCAGTTTTATAACTAAAAAAATCAGGTTGTTTCATTGGTGTATTATCAAACTACTAAATACAAATTTGATTGGAATTTGGTAGCTTGAAGCATAACTTAAACTGATTAGCCGAATTTGAATTTGTTTTTGTTTCATGGCAACTCGGATGCTACTATTTGTTTTGACCATGTGTTTTATTGTTACTATGTTCAGGACTTGCTGTGCTTTGTCAGTCCTTGCTAGCTTTCCAACTCTCTTAAAGGTATAGTACACCTCTACACCTTCATAACATTATTCAGCACCATGCCTCGCTATGACTCCACTTTCAAGGAACTGTGCACATATATCCCTAGGTCTCTTTGTTTCGCAACACTCCTCAGGGCCCTATCATTAATTACATAACTCTTGCCCTGGTTTACCTTATCAAATTGCACCACTTCAAACTGATCTAAGTTAAACTCCATCTGCCATTCCTTGGCCATTGGCCCATCTGATCTATCTATCTATATATCTCTCATTATACTCTGAGATAATCTCCTTCACTGTCCACTGCACCATCTATTTTGGTGTCATCCGCAAACATATTAACCATATCTCCTACATTCACATCCAAATCCTTTATATAAGTGACATCAACCAGTGGACCCAACACTGATCCTTGTGACACACCAATGGTCACATAGCTCCAGTCCAAAAAAGCAACCCTTTACCACCACTTCGTCTCCTACCTTCTAGCCAGTTTTGTATCCAACTGGCTAGCTCCCCTGGATTTATATTCCTTCTTCTCATTCTTTCCTGCAAAATGGATTGTTTCACATTTCCCTGCATTAAATTCCATCTGCTGTGTGTCTGCCCACTTCAAAATAACTCCCTGAAGTCCTCTACTTTCTTGTTCTATTTATAGCACTCAATTTTTGAATCATTTTGTACATATTTTGAAATTTCACCCTTTATATCAAAACCAGGCCATTAAAACATAATGTGAAAAGTAATGATTTTCATATTGACTCTGAAATGCCACATGAATTATTGCAGCTGGAGAAACAATCATCACTATCTTCTGATTTCTGCCTTCTTGACAATTTTGTATTTACAAGTGAACATTTAATCAATTTTGCTAATACATCTATTATGAGATACTTTTTCATTTGAAATTTCAGTATCAGTGCTTTCTAAGTTCATGCTAGAAAGCCAAATGCTAATTTTTAGGCAATGCTTATGAATCCTTTAATCATCAAATATCTTTGCAACTTTGCCAGAGAGATTTTTAAACTTTACTGCTCCATTAAGGGCATCTGATTTCACAAAAACAAAAATATTAGTTTAAGTATCAGTTGTTTGTGAAGAATAAGATCTTGGCAACTAAGGCAAATCTCAGAGTAGGCATGAGAAGAGATCGAGAAAGATGTTATTTCTGGGTCAAGGTAAGTGTGCATCTTACCTCTACCAAGTTAAACTTCACTTAATGACCAGTTTTGAGAATAGTGGAGATGAGTAACAGTGACACATAAATCTTATTCCACAATGTGGTGCTGGAAAAGCAAAGCAGGTCAGGCAGGAGCAGGAAGATCAACATTTCGGGCAAAAGCCGTTCCATCGATTTTCCTGCTCCTTGGATGCTGCCTGATCTGTTGTGCTTTTCTAGCACCACACTCTTGATTCCAGCATCTGCAGTCCACACTTTCGCCTAGTCTAATTCCAGAGTCTAGTTTTGCTAATTGTGCTGTCAATCTCTGCAGGTGACATCAACATAGGTATAAAGTTAATTGTTTTAGAAGGCCCTACAACTCCACAAAGCATTGTCACAAGATTGAAGCAGTAATTATAACAATATTCAACAGAGCACAGGAACTAAAATATGCCATTCAGCTCTTCAAGACAATTACACCAAACACTTAGATCACCTTATCTCTGACTTCCCTTTATTCTGATACACATCATGCCTTTGCCTAACAAATTTAAATCCTGAATAAACCTAAATTTTATGACCAGATTATCAGCATGATGTGGGACCAAATGCAGATTGTGAGTTGACACAGATCAATCATGAAATCGTGGAGGCCATTTTATCAATGGCAGTCAATAAAGAAAGCACTTCCAAAAGTACTGTTCAATTAAATTCCTAAGGTGTCAGTCATTCAATCAATATTAAGATGCAGATGGTTCCTATTGAAGGTACAAGAAGAATGAGGCCATATTCCAAATAGTAGCCTGTAAAACAGATACAATTTATTGGCACCAAGCAACTGGCATCAAGGTGATTGGAGAAGTGAATCCTTCAGTGGTGACTTTGGGGTCATAAGGTAATTGGATTAATTGACTGCCTGCCTCTATTATTTAGTGTTGTAGATGCTGGGAATATCGTCTCGCAAAGGCAAAATATCAGGTATCCCTCCCAACACTTGAACTCCTGGTTTACCAGACGTCTCCAAACGTAGCAAATTTGATTCTCTAGTTCTTAATCAAAGCCACTTACAAATATAATTAAATTGTGTAGCCCATAATTGCTATTCTTTGTCTCAAACTAATAGTCAAGTCCTCATTCAAGCCAATTGGCTGTTTCCAATTTCATGTGCTGATGTTTGTCAACAGTGTCTTATGTGGAACCTTCTAAATAGATTCTGGATTTCATATACGTTCTATTAACACTCCCTTATCTAACATGTTACATACTCCCTCCAATCCCTGATCAGCTCATATTGATCTGAAAGAGTAATCACTCTGCACCAAATACAAAATTTTGCATTTTTCCCACAGACAACATACAACTAATAGCTACACTTTATTTGTACGGTATCAAGGGTTCCAGGGTGACAGCAGATAATGGGATTGAGAAACATATCAGCCATGATTGAATAGCAGAGCAGACTCAATGGGCTGAATGGCCTAATACTGGTTCTAATATTATGGTCTAATAAACCTACAATTTCCTCATTTATCTCGAACTCCACTCTTCAATACAGTTGTATTGGAGACAATTGCTGGACTTAATTTTTATTTCTTTATGGAATATGGAAATCACTGAATTTATTAAGCAATTCCTAAATGTCTTTGAGAAAATAGCGGCCTTCATGAACCTTAGTTCAGTTAGGAAAGGAATTCCAGGATTTTGATGCATCAACAAAAAAGGAATAGCAATATAATTCAAAGTCGAGATGCCATGTGATTTGGAGGAACTTATAGGTGGTGTCATTCCCATGCATTTAGTCCTTTGGAAGATAACAATTATAGTATCAACAATTTTGTCATCTACATTTTTTAGCACCCTGAAATCCTTGATGCAAAGAAATACCACAGCGATGTGGAGTACAAGTTCACAGAACATTGAAGGGAGAACATCAGCTTTTTTTTCATCACCAAAGGTTGAGGTATAAGAGATAATGATGGTTCTGTACAAATTCAGAGTAAGACCTAATGGATCAAGAGTGACTGGAAATCTGAAAACCCACTACCAATGTCAGCTGACATCTCAGATTATTGAGGTCATCGATGAAAAGCAGAAGTACAACACAACTACAGAGGAATCTCAATTATCCGGCATTTGATTAACCGAATTTCAGATTATCCAAACAAGATCAGAAAGTCTCAAGGTTTGGTTAACTATGTTATCCAGCATTTGATTATCTGGCATTCGATTAACCAAATGAAGTACTCCCTGCTCATGTCCTCTGGATAATCAAGGATATTCCAGTGGTCATGTTCATGCTGATGAAGATGATGGAGGAGAGGATATATGTGACAACTGCTCACTGTTTCCATCAAGCTGGGTTCAAACAGGTTATGATTGCACAAGTAGTCATAATTTGGAGATGCTGGTGTTGGACTGGGGTGTTACAAAGTTAAAAATCACACAACACCAGGCTATCGTCCAACAGGTTTAATTGGAAGCACTAGCTTTCGGAGCGCCACACCTTCAACCACCTGATGAAGGTGTGGCGCTCCAAAAGCTAGTGCTTCCAATTAAACCAGTTGGACTATAACCTGGTGTCATGTGATTTTTAACTATGATTGCACAAGACATTTAATATGAAGAGAAGTAAGGGGAGGATAACCAACTGATGACAAGGCATTATGGAAACTTATGCAGAGATGGACAAATATCCATGTTGCATGATAGAATTGACAGATGATGCAATTAAGTGTATTTACCTAGCTGATGCCACAAAGGCCATCGAGATGCTCTAGGTTATTTTAGTGCAGCAAGAAAACTATGAAACACATTTTACTTAATTTATGACATGGTGCATTATATCAGTCATGTCTGTAGCTAGCACATGAAGCAGAAAAAGATCACAAAAACTTTTCAGACCTAACTTCCAACATTTTTCAATGCAGAGCTCTAGGCGTTTACAACTTCAAGCCATTGTAGGTGTGAACAAATTGAATAAAGTTATTAAAAATTGTTAGCAGGAGACAAGAAGATATTTTTAATCTTTCACTCATCAGGAATAGAATGCAGGTGTCTCATGATGCTACATTGCAATATACTCACTTTTCTGCACTACCAGGATGTTGCTGTCAAGCCAAAAAGATGTTTTGCCTACCAAACAAATGCAACAGGGTTACAGTTAACCCTAATTTTATCACAGATGATATATGAATCTCAATGCCGGTGTGATGCCAGCTATGTAGGCCATATGTCCTAATGACTGGCAGACTGTATGAAACAACACATTCCATTGGAGGAGATATGGGAGGTGACATTTTGTTCATGTTCAACCAGCCAGTGCTTGCAAGCCTCAGAACAGTATGTCCACCATTCAATGTGATTCTGCTATTGCAAATTATTTATTAAATAATCAACATTGTATTAAGAATTAGATAGGAAACTAACTACAGGTCATCATTTGAACTTAAAGAATGATGCATTTGTGCATGGTGGAAGCTACATACATTAATACATCTTGCCATTAGATCTTCAGAACCTTTTAATTGCACCTTCATTCTGGGAATAAAAGGGGCACAGAGACTGTCAATCTCTGCTGCTTTCCCATGACAACATCCTGACCAGAGTCTACTTACCTGGCTTGAGAACTAAAACTGACAGTTTTTGTTCTTATTGTATCTCCACACCAAAGTTGTCTGAACCAATCTGCACCTCCCTCTCATGCTGTATATAAATTGATATCCTTTTTATCAAGTCTAGTTCTTAGATCCTAATCCTGATGAGTGCAAGGGAAAAGTCTTTGACATCTTGTCTCCTTTTAGCAATGTTTAAATTCTGTACTATCTTGCAATTACTAATAAAGATATCTTTACACTTTATTGCTTTACTGTGTTTTCAGATGCCATTTGAATCCACTGCTTTTGACATATTCTGCATTTGTTGGCTTGATGAATTACATATATTCATGTAGGAATGGTTCTTCCTTAGTTATCATGAAGTTTTGCCTAAAACAAATCTGTGAATTCCCTGGGATTAGAATCATCAGGATTTTACTGTTGTAGATATTGAAGGTAAAGTTGGAAGAGATCTGGGATAGTATTTAGTTTAGTATTCAATAACAACTTACCATACAGTAGTTTAGAAAAAAAAGTCCTCATTATATTACAAAAGTGATTGACCATACTTTATAAAACAGAATATTAAAACAACACAACATCTGGTTATACTTTAACTTTAATACTGTAGTCAGTTTAGGTCACCAGTGTTGAAAAGCAAAGTCTAAGGCTTCGCATCAAGGGACTGAATTGCCAGGAAGAAGGAATTTCAGGAAACAAGCACAAAATATTACAAGCCAAATAAAAGATAAAGTTGGATATTTTAAAATGTTAGAATGCTAAAAAAAAGGCAGAAATAGCTAAAATCTGGAGAAAGTAATAACTCCTTTTTAAGGAAAGACATGATCACTAATTGTAATTACCTTTTGAGTAAAATAGTAGAGGTAAAATTTTAGATCCATTTAAGAGACAATTATATGACACGATGACCTTTGATCATATGGTGTGGTTATGGTAGTGTAGAAACGAAATTTTCTTTAAGGCAGAATTTTAAATACTGAAATATACACAAAACATTTTTTTAAAATGTCAAAACCTGGGAATCCAAAAAGAGATAACTATTAAAATAGATATTTCACAATATTTCAACACCTGAAAGAAAAAGGCTAGAAAACACATCAGGTGGAAACCTTCATTCGAGGTCTGTACTCATGTATCTACAGCTTCCTTTAACAATAACTATGATAATTACATGCTATGCATTATACAAGTGCAGATGAAATATATGTCAAATGCAGAATGCAGAGAAAGCACAATATTGAATATAGTAAAGGTTTTAAACAAAACATGCAAACACTAGAAAAATTAATCAGATCAAGTAGCATCTGTGAAGGACATAAGATGAGTTCATGTATTTATACTCGTCAGTTCTGAAGCAAGGTCAGCATGAATAATTCTCCATAGATGCTGCTTGAATTACTGAGTATTTCTTAGGATTTCAGTATTTCTGTTTCAGAATTTGCTAGAGATGTTAGCAACGTTCTTTATTCGAGTCTTATTAAACAAACAAACAAATACGAAATTTATAGTCCATTAAGTCCAACTAATGTACCTACCAGATGTCATAGATATAGGACTGGATGTAGTTGTAACAATAAGAGTACTAGCTGTTGTGGAAGTGAAAAAATAAATTACCAATCTTGCTAATTGGAATATAATTGTCATAAAATACACTTCTCAAAACATTGGCTGTCTAAAAACAAAATGATAATCTGAAGTAAACAATTCACACCAAATTTTATAAAATGGCAGGGTCAGCAAGCACATGGCATAAATGGTGCTTTTTCCACAGACTGTCATCATAACTGCGGAAATCAGGGGAGGCGATGACCTTGTGGTATGAATGTTAGACTGTTAATGCAGAGATCCAGGTAAGGTTCTGGGGACCCATGTTCAAATCAATTTGAATTTGAATTAATTTTTTTAAAACTGTAATTAAGAGTCTAATGATGACCATTATCGGGAAAAAAAACCATATGATTCATTAATGTCCTTTAGGGAAATAAACTGCTATCCTTAGCTGGTCTGTTCAACATATGACTCCAGATCCACAGGAATGTGATTAACTCTTAATCACCCTCTGGGCAAATAGGGATGGGTAATAAGTACTGGCTTAACTAGTGACCCCCTCATCCCCTGAATGGATAAAAGAAAATAAATTCAATATGCCATAATGAGCTTACTGAGTCCCCTGAACCAGCCTATTTCAAGTTCATTGGTAAATATATATAGTAGATCAATAATGACTTGACCCAAGACATAGAATTTTGAATTTCAGATCTCATCACTGTGTAAAAATTGATCACTTGCAGAAAATATTTGAGCAATGGAAACAATTAGTTGATATATTTAGTTTGCTAAAAAATTCAAAAATAGAGGTTCATTTTTTACTTATTTTGAAGATGACATCAGAGATTTCTGTACATGCGAAGTGAACTAATGATTTTGGCAGTACTTCACAAAACCTTTTATGTTGCTAACCCCGTTTAACTTAACACCACCTTTCAAGGACCATTAGGGTTGGTAAAAATAGTTATCTTTGTCAGCATGCTAATAGTCAATAACAGAATATATATTTTTTAAAAATTATGACAAATAATTTGTGAAAACTAGCATGGCCTAGGTACTGGTAAAACAAAGCAATAAACTACCATAATAGCATTCAATATAGTGTTACTAAAATTGGCATAATAAGCAATAGCATATATAAATATTAACAATGTCTCATATATATAAATATATATATTATATAAATATGACAATGTGTATTTGAAAAGTTGTTGTGACACCAGCTGATGATAATTCTGGATGAGTCAGATGATAGAGTGAAACCTGGCTTGGACAGGCAATAATTAGTCACTCACTGAACGTATTCACAACAGGCTGTCAGAATACCTTTAATCAAATAACATTAAATGTTATTAAATACAAAGGGAAAAAAACACATACAATATTCACATTATAAAATAACTTTTTGAAACTGTTTTATTAGAAGCAACAGAAATAAAGATTCAACCCTTTCACTTTTGTAACAACCTTACAGATACTTAAGCCTCAGTGAAGGGTCAATCCACCTCCACTTTCAAGCTATTTATTTAACTTGCATGACTGTATTTAGTCTCCTTCCAGCAAATATTGACATTCATTTGACGCTACGTTCTTTGTTAATGTCTCCTCGTGATACCATTTAAAAAAGTTAACAAATATTTGCTTTTTAGCATATATTCCTTGAATTCATACATTCAACAGCTTTGTTGGATGTCTTCCTCTCTAAAAGGTTAAAGCCTTTGTTTCTGGAGCTATTCTCTTACTAATTTCTAAACCACTCCTGACTTTTTTTCTTCTGCCCTGATTGTACTGGAGACTTCTTCTTTCTCTGAAAGAAACCTGCACACTCACTATCCTTTCAGATGGTTCTGTTTTCCTAATGCTATGAACCAGGCCACACTCTCTAAAAACATTTCAAAAAAGTAGCCCAGACCCTAAATTTGCGAGTTGTTTTTAGCAGTTGTAACGTGGATATTCCAAAAGGAATCAGTTGGTCAAGCCACATAGTTTTAAACAAAACAGAATTTGTTTACAAGATTACCAAATGAAACACAAACAAAAGAGAACTAGATGTTGCCAGGGTTGGAGGATTTGACCTACAGGTAGAGGTTGAATAGGCTAGGTCTGTTTTCCCTGGAGTGTCGGAGGCTGAGGGGTGACCTTGCAGAGGTTTACAGAATCATGAGGGGCATGTATAGGATAAATAGACAAAGTCTTTTCCCTGGGGTGGGGGAGTCCAGAACTAGAGGGCATAGATTTAGGGTGAGAAAGGAAAAATATAAAAGAGACATAAGAGGCAACATTTTCCCTCAGAGGGTGGTATGTCTATGGAATGAGCTGCCAGAGGAAGTGGTGCAGGCTAGCACAATTGCAACATTAAAAGGCATCTGGATGGATATATGAATAGAAAGGGTTTAGAGGGATGTAGGCCAGGAACTGGCAAGTGGGACTAGATTGGATTGGGATATTTGGTCGGCATGGACGAGTTGGACCGAAGGGTCTGTTTCTGTGCTGTACATCTCTATTGCTCTATGAATACCAAATAACTTAACCTATTTGAAAATCCATCAGATCATCTTAATGATGCTGTTCCAAATAATTGCTACAATCCCCCTATATACCCCTTGGCACAAAAGGAATAAATCATACACAGGTTCTCACTTGAGAGATAACAAAGACAGAGGAGGATCAGCATGGACCTGCTTCTTTGGATCCAGCAGCTTTAACAACCACCTGACTGGTTTCACTGAATAGTCAGACTAAACCAAATCAGAGAGAAGCTAAACTGGAAGAACTGGCCGTTTCCCTTTCATTATACAAGTACTTTTTTAAACTTGAAAGCTTTTTGCCTGAGGCTGTATCTATTAGCAATAATCAAATTGTCCCTAAAACCCTTCAGACTTATACATTTCATAGTCTGTGACTTGTACGAACTCCTGAAAAAAACCCAAGGACACCATAACCTTGTTAAAGGAGCAGCATCATCACACTAAAATAATCTATTTCTGTCCCTCTGTGTCCTAGGACATATTATTGTGAGACATCAGACCTTCTTTTTCCCCTGTCTTCTGACCTTAGTTTTCTAAAGCACTGAAATATTAACCTCACAGGAATTGTTAAAGTCTCTCATTTAATTGCATGTCAACAAATTTGCAGACAATCATGTACCACTCACAGATCTCAAGAATGAAACTAAGCTCCTCACACACATAATATATTAATATAGGTCAAATTTAAGGCTAAAGATGGTTCGGCTCACTATAGAATTTGAAGTTTCAAATAACAACATATCAAGTACCTTAATCACAAAAATACAGTTAAAGTCTAATATATTATGGATTAATATAATATAGATTTGCTTATTGAATGAGATTTCATGGCTGTCCACGAAGTTTCCATCTGGTTTAAAATTGCATCTTTATTAATTTGATCAATCCTACATTAGATTTATACTTACAAAGATGTTACCAATAATCAATTCATGTTATATAGTGTGAAAGTATGAAGGCAAAAAGGAAGAGAATTTAGCATGGATGGCAAACTTAACTCTACTGGCAGGTACAGAAGACTTTAGAAACACATAAAATACGTCTTTATTATTTTTAAATTAAGGCATTGCGTGTTTCCACAATTATCTTATCTTGCATGTGACTGCATTTGGAATAAAAAAAAGTGGATATACATAACATAAATTATCCTCTCAGTATATAATAAAGTTCCTTCAAATTTTCACTAAAAGTTATTCTCTGCAAAATTTAATGTGCCTTTTCACTACAAAAATAACTTGAAAACAAATATTTACTATCTTGAAAATCTTAACTCAGGGCACTATCCTTTACTCAATATGAACTGAGAAGTATAATTCTAAATCAAGCAAGCATCAATAAATTAACTAAAGTCTCTATTTGCAATGGTAAATGTTTCAAATGACTAGATTCCAGTAACACGTCAATCAGATGGATCCTGTAATGGTACCATGCATCCAACTGACAAAAGGTAAAACTGACTTAAATATTATTTGATTGTGAGAAATCTATCTCTAATGTGGTCCAACTATAACACAGTTATAGCCGTTCTCATGTAGGTTTGAGCCAATCCCTCCTTGTTTGGTGGTGACAGAAGGCTCAGTGTAATTCTTTTTCCCTTCCCATTCATTTATATTGTAACCTGTTTCTCTCTCCTCCATATCTCACATGTAGACCACCTCCCAACAAACATCCCCTGTATTCAATCATAAGCCTCATTCCGACTCCCACTTCTAGCAAACTCGCTCACTCAGCAGCCACTCTTCTCAAAACCCTCCCCTCATTTCCTTCTCCTCAATCAGACCTTACTCTTGCCCTCGCATCCCGCTCCAATCAAGCCTTATTTCTCTCCCTAAACTTCCACTCATACAGCTCTCCCCTCCTACCCACACATACTCATTCTCTCCTTACCTGATTTCTCCACCTTGCTCAGACTTGTTGTCACTATGCTTAGGAAATGGCTGCAATTCTACTCAGGATAATAGGCCTCAGGTTGAGTCAGAAAATACACCAGGAAAGACAGACGACTGCAGATGCACCGACCTGTACACCACTGAAAGCAGACACTGAAAGCCATCTCACAGACACTTCCTTCTACTGCCCCCTGGACCATGACACCTCCCTTCCCTTCCTTGACCTCTCAATCTCCATTTCCAGCAACTGACTCAACACAGACATCTACTTCAAGCCCACCAACTCCCACAACTACCTGAACTACACCTCCTCACACACCCCCTCACACTATCACTTACTCCCAATTCCTCCGCTTCCAGCACATCTGCTCCCAAGAGGAGCAATTCCGCTCTTGAACATTCCAGATGGTCTCCTACTTTAAGGACCACATTTTGTCCTCCCATGTGGTCAACAATGCTCTCCAGTGCATCTCCTTCACTTCCTGCTCCTCAGCAGTTGAACCTCACCCATCCAACTGCAACAAGGATCGAATCCCCCGGTCTTCACCTTCCAACCTACCAATCTCCGGATACAACACATCATAATCTGCCATTTCTACCATCTATAATCAGACCTCACCACCAAAGATATATTTTACTCCCTACCTCAATCAGCATTCCACAGAGACCATTCCCTCCACAACTCCCTCATGAGGTCCACGTCCGCTTCCGCCCCCCTCCCCCCAACCTCACCATCAACCCATCCTCTATTCCCAGCGTCTTCCCTTGCCACTGCAAAAAGTGTAAAGCTTGCGGCCACACCTGACCCCCCTCACCCCCATTCAGGCCCCACAGGATCTTCCATATCCAGCAGAGATTTTCCTGCACATCCAAACACCTCATCTACTGAGTCCGTTCCTGTCAATGTGGTCTCCTCTACATTAAGGAGACGGGGCACCAACTTGCAGAACATTTCAGAGAACATCTCTGGGATACACGCTCCAAACAACCCCACCACCCTGTGGCTGACCACTTCAACTCCCCTCCCATTCCGCAAAGGACATGCAAATCTTGGACCTCCTCCACTGTCAAATCCAAGCATTCCAACGCCTGGAGGAATAACGCCTCATCTTCCGCCTTGGGACCCTTCAACCACACCGCATCAATGTCGATTTCACCAGTTTCCTCATCTCCCCTCCCCCACCTGATCCCAGATCCAACCTCTGACCCGACACGATCCTCTTGAACTGTGCTACCTGTCCAGCTACCTTTCCACCTCTCTGCTCCACCCTCCACTCCAAACTCTCACCATCACGCCCACTTTTATCTACCTATCGCCTTCCTAGCTACCTTGCCCCAGTCCTAGCCCCCTCCTATTTATCTTTCAACCCCCTTGGACACCCCAGATTCCTGATGAAGGACTTATGCCCAAAACATCAACTCTCCTGCTCCTTGGGTTCTGCCTGACCTGTTGTGCTTTTCCAACACCACACATTTTTACTCAGAAGATGCGTCTATGTTATTCTTGGAACAGCAATCTCCATAGCAAACACGACAGTAAAAAGATGGACCAGGACAGGAGTTGCTCTGCATGTTGCTCATGGAGCATCAGTTATTGGAAGTGCAGTCTTTGCAATCATAACCAAAGACTGGTCAGAAGTGGCAGCTGATTAAAAAGGGCGGGGCTGAATGGTGAGTCTCTGGATCAAGTGAGGCTTAGTTGGACAGAATTCCATGACCCAAATGTCAGAGTTCAACCACTGAAAAATCTCTGTATAATGTTCCAATTCACCACCAACTGATTGAGTACCAAGCATAAACATCCAACATTGTCAAAAGGATCACTGAGGACTACCTCCAATTATTTTTCAAGGTTTTCCATGGCACATTCAGAGCTACTTGATGAGTTGACTAACAGAGCCAAGGAAAAGCATTTGGAGCTGATAGCGTCTCAATCAGAAACTTCTTTTTTACTTCCATTTCTCCAGCCTAAGAATGTAATAAGATATTATGTGATCCTGTACAGCAGATAGACCTTTACTCCTTCATACAAAACAGTTAACATTTGACTGTGAACATCATTCTATGAACAATTACATGATCATATGCCTAATCTTCCACAAAATTTCATCATATAGGCTGTAAAGATACTTTTCAACTAGTGAAAATGCCAGGTTAATGTTAAATGTTGATGAACAAAAGACCTTTGGACGCATGTGGATGTCTCAACCTCAAACCCTAATCATATTTACAATAATAATGATCTTAAGTTATTGCAATTTGTTCAGACAACTTCATGCATTTATTATCAGGAACAACATTTTCCTGATTTTTAAAATAATGAGACAAGCTTCAGTCCATGAATGTTAAATTAAATAAATGTGTGAGTTGTGTCTTTGGAAAGATAAAATAACATTAAAACCCCTCATGTTAAGATTGAACAATATGTAAACTATAAATTTCAAGTTTCCAGTAACATTAAGTTATTGACAAATTACAGTACAAAGAAGTCACTATAAGTTAGTTATTAAACTTAAAAAGTTCTAAACATTAATTTTAGGTAACTTTGCAAAGTGAAGAAAATCATGTACAAAGTCATCATTTCCACATTAAACAAGAAATATTACACTACATTCAATATTTATACAACTTGATGGGGTGACTTTAATAGTCTTAAGAGAAACACATTACACATCTTTTTATTCTATCTTCAAATTAAACAATACGCACCATTTCTGCAGGTAGGTGGTGGTGGCATAAATGCATTAGTTTTCTCACAACGAATTACAGCTGAGCCAACCATTTTGAAACCATCCAAACATCTGTAGGTAACTGTATCCATGTATCTGTACACAGGTCCAAACCCTGCTATTACTTGAATATTTTCAGGTACTTTAGGACGAATACACCTAACAACTGATGACAAAATAATACATTCATCTCTGTAAGATAGCTGTGCATTCTTTAACACTATCAGAAGGTTTACCTTAACTGCTATTTAAATTTTGCTCGACTTCGAAAGCATTCTCCTAACCCTCAGCATGAAAACATTTTGTTGGCAAGGAACCGTCTTTACTGTTACACATAATGATGTAAACAAAAAGTTATTTCTGATCTTCACAAAATGCAACAACATGCAGGTAACTCCAACTCCTGCATTTTGAATTCTTCAAATACCTAAACTCACATATGTTTGTCAGTTTTTGAATCAATAATTCTTTTAAATTTTATTTTTAGTTTCAGTAATTTGAATTGTTATCCTCTGTCCTGCATATAGTAAATCCTCTGTATCTGTGGCAAAACATCCCCAGGCAAAAATCGCATATCTGCAATTTTTATTTTTAACAAGCTCCGTACTTGTGAATTTCATCAGTTGTCAGGGTTCTCAGGAATGGAATCTCATAGATATGGAGGAATTATGCTGTCTAAAGTTTGCTTGAAATATGTTGAATGATCTCATCCACAACATCACAGCAATATTTCAATACTTTTAATTTTTTCTTTCCTTTAGATTGTAGAGATGAAGTTTCTTTTCCCCATTTCATATATTTAATTCTACTTATAATTGGATTCAATACACTAGAATCTAGTGTAGGCATGGTGGTTCAGTGGTTAGCAATGCTGCTTCACAGCACCAGGGACCTGGGTTCAATTTCAGCCTTAGGCAACTTTCTATGTGAAATTTGCACAAACTCCCTGTGTATGAGGTTGTTCTGATTTCCTCCCAAGGTCCAAAGATATGCAGGTTAGGTGGAGTGGCCATGCTAAATTGTCCATAGTGTCTGGGGGTATATAGTCAGGTGGATTAGCCTTGGGAGTTGTGGGGCTTGCAAGAATAGGGTGACTCTGGTTGAGGTGTTCTTTGGAGAGTTTGTGAGGACTTTTAGATTAGATTCCCTACAATATGGAAACAGGCCCTTCATCCCAACAAGTCCACACCAACCCTCCAAAGAGTAACCCTGCCAAACTCATTCCCCTAATTAATGCAGCTAACACTACAGGCAATTTAGCGTGGCCAATTCACCAGATCTGCATATCTTTGGAATGTGGGAGGAAACCAGAGCACCCAGAGGAAACCCACACAGACATGAGGAGCATGTGCAAAGTCCACACAGCAGTTGCCCTACGCGGGAATCAAACCCGGATCATAAATGACCTGTTTCCACACTATTGGGATTCTACTAAAAAAAAACCTAGGTTATAGACAGCAGTGAGATCCTCACATCAACTTTTCATGGGAGTTCAATCAGATACATGACTGGACAATATTGGGGCTCCCATTAAGTCCTCAAGGCAATTCTATCACCGAAAGATTCTGATCATTCAGAAGCCTTCAATTTTTTATTATTGATAGCATCAGTGGCCACTATCATTAATACTGAGATCTTCACTAGAGATCATCCTTGAATTCCTAGAGCAGTTAAGTGAGATGGGGTGGTAATGGCAGGAAAGAAGTGGTTGTTGAGGGAAAAGGGAATGGATCAGATGTAGGACAGATGGGTGCTTTCAGTTAGGGCTCACTTTTCTGATACTGATGCTGAATGCTTGAAGATAAGGGGCACTTCCAGTAGGACACTGGTAAACCCAATAGCATTAGTTACAGGGGCTCTAGAAGTATGGGAGACCTATGCCCGAAGTCACCATTAAATCCCTTAGATTCTGGATGAATTGATTTCAAATGGCTCGTTCATGAGTCTAACTGACCTCTGCCTCCTGTGAATGGGTGTTCAGGGTTCAACCCTTCCTTTCCCTGATTAACTGTGGAATAGTTTTCCTGCCACCTAGTGATAGGCACTCTGCCTTTTACTTGAACCTTCTAGGCTGCCCACCATCTTGTTCAGTCATGAAATTATGAAGTAAACTCTATTAAATTAGAGAGCTTTTGAAAATATTTCTAGCTTGGGTTGTGATGAGGTCATAGATTCGTTTGGCGAGCTGGTGACATTGTCAGTGCATCTTTGATAAAGTGTTAGTGGTCTGTCTCACCTGATATTTATGTGTCTCTGTTTTTTGGTACTTCTGGTTCTGTGGCTATGTGGTTGGTAAATGGGATCCGGAGAGATGTGAGAGAATTCCTTGAAGCCTTGCATTCCAACCGGAACTCAATCAATAAACACATTGAACTGGACTATATACACAAACCACTCAGATACAAAACTGAAAGTACCAAAAAACAGAGACACATATATACCAGGTAGGACAGACCAACAACACTTTATCGAAGGTGCACTGACCATGTCACCCAGGGAGGCGACAAGATGTTTGCAGAAAAACACACCAGATCGGTGAACGAATCTGCAACCTCTATTAAATTCTGTCCTGCATTTCTGACAGCATAATGGTAGCAATGAGTAATGTCATAGGTGAGACAACCTGGACTGGTAATTCAGAAACCTGAACCAATGGTAACAGAGTTTGTTGATAATAGATTTGAAAAATTGGGAACCATTAACATTCCAGTCAAAATAGGATCAAGAGAGGAGGTTGGGTTGCACAATCAAGATGAGCTTCAAGGGAATGGAGTTGGAGTAGCAGTAAATGTAAAAGGAAAATATAAGTTTCGGGCTAAGGTTGTGGGTCCATTAGGAGATATATGTTTCCTAGTGAACTAGGGGAAGAAAGGAATGTAGCAGAGGCAGTTGAGTGGATGGTTTCACCTTCTAAAAAAAATCTTACACTTTATGTTTGAACATTTGCAGTAGAGAATTCAAGTTGGGTGTTATCATTTAATTTATATATTGTAATTGAAAGTAAGCTGTTTTAGCAAATAACAACAGGACTCAATGCTTTATTGGGTCAAGGTAGATATGACATTGGATAGTTAAGGCAGTTGTTCTCCAGAGAGACTCAAATATTATATTATTTAGGGATAATGTGAAATCTTGCAGATGGTATAGGGTTTTCCATCAAAAAGGACAGTGTATGAAGACTGTCAAAAAGTGTATTATTCTTCAGTTCAAAAATGGAAATGGAAATAGATCTGGAAATGAGATGGAAATAGAACAGCTTTAGCTTATTTGGAGCTTGGCAAAATTGCAAATTAAGTTACCAATGGGCATGAAATCAGACTACAAGCAAGTGGAAAAAGGTATTCCTGCCACCATATTTACTTAAAATTTAAATTTTTAGTACCCCACAGTCCAATTGACTGTGTGCAAATTTTGTAATATTTTCCAAAATGAAGGAGTTGATTTGTTGGAAAACTTATCATTTTCATACTCAAACATTGCAAGCTTTTCAAGTGCAAATGCTCCCTCATACCTTAACTATTTGATACTTCAAGCTAACTTCACCCTTTTATTGGAAATGATTCAACTTGTATAAGAACACATTTATAGGAGTAAGTTATTCAGTTCCTCAAGGCTTTTGTGTGACGTAATTAAATCATTGCTGACCTATACCTTAATTCACCCATCCAGCTTAGTTTTGTAACAATTAATTGCTTTAACAAAAATCAATCATCATCAGTTTTCACATTTTTAACTGAGTTTGGCCTCAACAGCCTCTTGGGGGGAGAAAATTCTACAGTTTCACAAATCTTTGTGTGCAAGAAGTGTTTCCTGATATGACCTCTGAACAGTTTAACCTCAGTTCTAAAATAATCCATGATTTGTATTCAAATCCTTTACCAGGGTAAATAATGTCTCTCTGTTTGCCTTTTCAACTCTTTAAAACATCAGTTTGCTCAATTAAGTATTGATCCTATCAATGCTAGTTTCGATCATGCAAACTATACTCAGAATGCTTTAAGCTGGTATCAATCAATTTGTGTTAGACCTGCTGTTAGGAGAGTATATCATTTGAGAATTGCAATGTACAGAGTGTAATATAGTACTCCAAATAACATCGAACCAAGATTTTATATAACCACAAAGAACTTTTAGAATCATAGAATCCCCATGATGTACAAAGTGGCCATTCAGCCCATCAAATCTGCACCAACCCTTCAAAGAGGATCCCACCCAGACCTAGTCCCTTGCCTATCCCTTCAACTCTGCATTTACCATACCTAATCCGCCTAACCTGCATACTGCTAGACACTTCAGACAATTTTGCATGGCCAATCCACCTAACCTGCACATTTTTGGACAGTGGTTGGAAACTGGAGCACCTGTAAGAAACCAAGTAGACCCTGGGAGAACACACAAACTCCACACAGACATTCACCCAAAACTTGAATTGAGCTAGTGTGAGGCACTGTGAGGCAGCAGTGCTAAACACTAAGCCAATGTAATGCCCTTTCACATCTTTGTATTCCACCTCCCTTGACATAAAGGCTAACATTCTGTCAATATTTTAATTACCATTTCTACATGTCCAATATATTTAGTTGTTTTGGGTATTTAGGTCATATTAGCTCTTTCACTTTTTCTAGCTTGTTACCATTTTGAAATATCTATCTTTCATTGGTCAGAAGTCCATAGCCTTACATTAATAAAGGCTAAACTTAAAATTCCACAAATAAAAGCAAAATACTGCAGATGTTGGAGATGTAAAATAGAAGTCTGAATTCCAAATAAAAGTCATTGGACTCAAAACATTAACTCCTTTTGTCTTTCCACAGACACGACCAAACCTGCTGAGTATTGCCATCACTTTCCAGTTTTATTTAAAAGTTTATAAAGTTTGGTCCATTCACTTAAGTTTTCAATAAAACTCAGATCTACACTATTTACTATGCTGCCTAACTTGGTGTCATCACCAAATTTAGACATGGGGTTCTTTTTTTACAAATACTTAAGAATGTATGTAAGTTAGTGTACTAAGCTGAGAGGTTGGTTTTCAGACGTTTTGTCACCATGCCTAGGTAACATCATCAGTGCGAGTCTCCAGTGAAGCACTGGTGGCATGTTCCACCTCTCTATTCATAGGGCTTGCTTTCGAGTCATAGAGATGTACAACATGGAAACAGACCCTTCGGTCCAACCTGTCTATGCCGACCAAATATCCCAACCCAATCTAGTTTCACCTGCCAGCACCCGGCCTATATCCCTCCAAACCCTTCCTATTCATATAACCATCCAAATACCTCTTAAATGTTGCAATTGTACCAGCCTCCACCACTTCCTCTGGCAGCTCATTCCATACACGTACACTCTCTGTGTGAAAAAGTTGCCCCGTAGGTCTCTTTTATATCTTTCCCCTCTCACCCTAAATCTATGCCCTCTAGTTCTGAACTCCCCGACTCCAGGGAAAAGACTTTGCATATTTACCCTATCCATGCCCCTCATAATTTTGTAAATCTCTATAAGGTCACCCCTCAGCCTCCAACGCTCCAGGGAAAACAGCCCCAGCCTGTTCAGCCTCTCCCTATAGCTCAGATCCTCCAACCCTGGCAACATCCTTGTAAATCTTTTCTGAACCCTTTCAAGTTTCACAACATCTTTCCGATAGGAAGGAGACCAGAACTGTACGCAATATTCCAACAGTGGCCTAACCAATGTCCTGTACAGCCGCAACATGACCTCCTAACGCCTGTATTCAATACTCTGACCAATAAAGGAAAGCATATCAAACGCCTTCATTACTATCCTATTTACCTGCGACTCCATTTTCAAGGAGCTATGAACCTGCACTCCAAGGTCTCTTGTTCAGCAACGCTCCCTAGGACCTTACCATCAAGTGTATAAGTCCTGCTAAGATTTGCTTTCCCAAAATGCAGCACTCACATTTATCTGATTAACCTCCATCTGCCACTTCTCAGCCCATTGGCCCATCTGGTTAAGATCCTGTTAAGGTAACCCTCTTCGCTATCCACTACACCTCCAATTTTGGTGCCATCTGCAAACTTACTAACTGTACCTCTTATGCTCACATCCAAATCATTTATGTAAATGACAAAAAGTAGAGGAGACAGCACTGAACATTATGGCACTCCACTGGTCACAGGCATCCAATCTGAAAAACAACCCTCCACCACCACCCTTTGTCTTCTACCTTTGAGAACCAGTTCTGTATCCAAGTGGCTAGTTCTCTCTGTATTCCGTGAGATCTAACCTTGCTAGTCAGTCTCCCATGGGGAACCTTGTCAAATGCCTTACTGAAGTCCATATTGATCACATCTACCACTCTGCCCTCATCAATCCTCTTTGTTACTTTCTCAAAAAACTCAATCAAGTTTGTGAGACATGATTTCCCAAGCAGAATGCCATGTTGACTATCCCTAATCAGTCCTTGCCTTTCCAAATACATGTACATCCTGTCCCTCAGGATTCCCTCCAACAACTTGCCCACCACAGACGTCAGGCTCACTGGTCTATAGTTCCCCGGCTTGTCCTTACAACCCTTCTTAAACAGTGGCACCACGTTAGCCAACCTCCAAGTCTTCTGGTACCTCACCTGTGACTATTGATGATACAAATATCTCAGCAAGTAGCCCAGCAATCACTTCTCTAGCTTCCTACAGAGTTTTAGGGTAAACCTGATCAGGTCCTGGGGATTTATCCACCTTTACCTGTTTCAAGACATCCAGTACTTCCTCCTCTGTAATATGGACATTTTTCAAGATGTCACCATCTATTTGCCTACAGTCTATATCTTCCATATACCTTTCCACAGTAAATACTGATGCAAAATAACTCATTTAGTATCTCCCCATTTTCTGTGGCTCCACACAAAGGCCGCTTTGCTGATCTTTGAGGGGCCCTCTTCTCTCCCTAGTTACCCTTTTGTCCTTTATGTATTTGTTAAAACTCTTTGGATTTTCTTTAATTCTATTTGCCAAAGCTATCTCATGTCCCCTTTTTGCCCTCCTCATCTCTTTTTTCAGTATACTTCTACTTCCTTTGTACTCTTCTAAGGATTCACTCGATCTATCCTGTCTATTCCTGACATATGCTTCTTTCTTTTTCTTAACCAAACCCTCAATTTCTTTCGTGATCCAGCATTCCCTATACCTACCAGCCTTTCCTTTCACCCTAACAAGAATATACTTTCTCTGGATTATTGTGATCTAATTTCTGAAGGTTTCCCATTTTCCAACCGTCACTTTACCTGCGAACATCTGCCCCCAATCAGCTTTCGAAAGTTCTTGCCTAATACCGTCAAAATTGGCTTTTCTCCAACTTAGAACTTCAACTTTTAGATCTAGTCTATCCTTTTCCATCATTATTTTAAATCTTATAGAATTATGGTTGCTGGCCCCAAAGTGCTCCCCCACTGACACCTCAGTCACCTGCCCTGCCTTATTTCCCAAGAGGAGGTCAAGTTTTGCACCTTCTCTTGTAGGTACATCCACATACTGAGTCAGAAAATTGTCTTGTATACACTTAAAAAGTTCCTCTGCATCTAAGCCCTTAACACTATGACAGTCCCAGTCCATGTTTGGAAAGTTAAAATCCCCTACCATAACCACCCTATTCTTAAGGCGGGTGATGTCATTTCCATTTTGTTTTACAAGTGCAAGTAGATGGGGTCTAAATCAATGTGTTTATTGATGGAGTTCTGTTTAGAATGCCATGCCTCTTGGAATTCCTGTGTGTCTTTGTTTCGCCTGTTCTAAGTGTGTGTCGTCCGGTCAAAGTGGTATCCTACTGTGTTTGGAAACTACTGATAATGGGTGGTGTCTTTTGGTGGCTAGTTAGTGTCCATGTGTCCTGGTGGCAAGTTCCTAGATGCATGGCATTCTAACCAGAACTCCATCAATAAACATATTGATTTAGACCCTATTTACCTTTCGTTGGGAAAAAAAGAACCAGAAATGACATCACCCACCTTAAGAAACCAAGACCAATAAATAGAGAGGCAGGACATACCACCAGTGCTTCATCGGAGACTCTCACAAATGATGTTAACTAGTCATGGTGACAAAAAGTCTGATAGCAAACCTCCCAGCTCAGCAAGCTAACTTGCATACTTATCATCCACCTGAGCTACAAATTTTCCCAAAAATCGTTAACTTAAGAATCCTTTTTGACTTCCATCATCATCTCTATTGTCATTCAACCAATGCTTCTTTCCACAACATCACATTCCTTTTGTGCTTTTTTCTTTATTCACACTCACATTTCCTATCTCGTGCTGAAACCTGTTACAATTCTAATGTTTTCTATTCTGATGAAAGGCAATCAAGCTGAATCATAAACTTTGAGCTGAATTTTCCCATTTTGAGTGACAGCATTTTTTGAGTGATACTTGGGTGTCTCATATGTTGTGGGAGAAAGTGAGGACTGCAGATTCTGGAAGTCAGAGTCGAAAAACGTGGCACTGGAAAGGCATCAGGAATGATGAAGGGCTTAGGCCTGAAATGTTGACTCTCCTGCTCCTCAGTTGCTGCCTGACCTGCCAAGCTTTTCCAGCGCCACACTTTTTGTGTCTGGTATGTTGTGGCTCATAGGAGTTATCTCATTCAATCTTCTGCCCTTCACTTCATCAATTATGCATCTGGGCTCATGTTGCCAATCACATGGAACTGGTGGAAAGAGTGGGGAATGTGATCACTATTGCCAGTACTTTCCAGCATTCATAATGCTGGGACCATAATAAAGACCAGCTATGAACCATTTCAGATGCCACAAGCCAGGAAATGCCCTTCACATTATACTATTGTGTTGTTATCACAGAAAACAAGACCCAGAAAGGCGATTTAACTGATCACTTTGGCAAATGGAGGTGCTGATAGACTGATGGAAAGGAGCGCATCGCTTTATCTGGCAGATGGCGAAAGAGAACATGGCACCAGCCTCAGTTTGGATACAGTTGGCAACGTGGATCAGTGCTGTGCCAAAGATAAAATGAAATGGACAGCAGTGGAAGTTGAAGATATGTACTGTACCTTTAAGAGAGAAGGAATGCTGTTCTGAACTGAGAGATTACAAACACCTGTGTATACAAATGGACGTCAGTCCCACAGTGTACTAGGAAATTGGAAATCTGTAACAATTGGCTGTGAAATGGATACCCGAGTTGGGTTGCTGTTTTGACAACGATTCAAATGTAACCAATCAGTTTAAATTATGCTTCAGGATACTAAAACCCAATCAAGTTTGAATTTATTGTTTTTCCAACATTCCAAGCAATGAGATGATCCAATGTTGGGGATATAAGAATGCAGACATTTTGAAAATTGATCAGTGAGCAACTGCCGTAGGGAGTGAAACTGCTGGAAAGCTAATTTCCCATGTAAGATCTTGCTCTCAAAAAAATTAGAAAACACCCTATCAAAGGCACATGTGAAACAAACTCGCAGTAAAAAGAAAGATGACCCATGGAGTTCAGCAACAGGAAAACTGAAAACAGCAAAGAAGACAAAGACTGTGTGATTTTGAGATTAAGCTAATGTAATTTTAATAAGTGTCTTATTGGAACAGCTATACAGTTACAGAGTTAGAGTCAGAAATTAAGCAGCTAAGAGAAAGGGGGCTTAGATTTATGAAGTGTCTTGTTTAACATTTGCTTTTAGAGTAAGAAAATAAATTGATTTTATCTTCTTGAAATAGTGGAATTTAAGAGTTTTCTGTCACTCATATTTTAACTGATTATGAGACAAGGCTAGTGTTGGACTGGAGTGTACAAAGTTAAAAATCTCACAACACCAGGTTATAATCCAACAGGTTTATTTGGAAGTGCTGACTTTTGGAGTGCTGCTACTCCTTCAGATAGTTGTGCAGCAGGATCATAAGACACAATTTAAAGCAAAAGTTTATAGTGTCATACAACTGAAAAGATATATTGAACGAAACTAGATTGCTGTTAAGTGTTTCATCTTTTAGAATGGGTTGCAGGTTTCGTTTCATTAACATGCAAATCCCAGAACTACTTTTAAGTCTCATTCTCGAGAAAGCTTAAGGCTTTATATTAAAAAATGTGACATCTCAGCTCAGACAATGAATTAAAGGTGTGAGGTTGGATTCTGACTGTATCCCAATCTCGAGTCAGACTGGTTCTGTTTTCAGAGTATGAATTTATAAAGTGGTATATGGATTGAGTGCTTGCATTGACTGCCTGCAGATTGTGTGCTTTTTGAGCAAAATAGAATGTATCTGCAAATACAATACTACTTTGGAAGCACAAGAAAATTTTCTGATTCAGAGGCTTGACCTACTCTTGGGAAAGAAGGTAGGGTAGCTGACTGAGGTGTCAGTGGGGGAGCATTTGTGGCCAGCAACCGTAATTCTATTAATTTAAAATAATGATGGGAAAGGATAGACTAAATCTAAAAGTTGAATTTCTAAACTGGAGAAAGGCTAATTTTGATGGTATTAGGCAAGAACTTTCAAAAGCTGATTGAGGGCAGATGTTCGCAGGTAAAGAGGCGGCTAGAAAATGAGAAGCCTTCAGAAATGAGGTAACCAGAATCCTGAGACAGGATATTCCTGTTCGGGTGAAAGGAAATGCTGGTAAATGTAGGGAAAGCTGGATGACTAGAAAAATTAAGATTTTGATTAAGAAAAAAGAAGCATATGTCAGGTGTAGACAGAAGAGATCAAATGGACCCTTAGAAAAGTATAAAGGCAGTAGGAGTATACTTAAGAAGGAAATCAGGAGGGCAAAAAGAAAACATGAGATAGCTTTGACAAATAGGGTTACGGAGAATCAAAGGGATTTTATAAGTACATTGGATAGAAAACTGGCTAACCGGTCGAAGTCAGAGAGTGGTGGTAGATGGTAAATATTCAGCCTGGAGCCCAGTTACAAGTGGAGTTCCACAGGGATCAGTTCTGGGTCCTCTACTGTTTGTAATTTTTATTAATGACTTGGAAGAGGGAGTCAAAAGATGGGTCAGTAAATTTGCAGATGATACGAAGATTGGTGGAGTTGTGGATAGTGAGGAGGGCTGTTGTCAGCTGCAAAGGGACTTAGATATGATGCAGAGCTGGGCTGAGGAGTGGCAGATGGAGTTCAACCCTGTCAAGTGTGAGGTTGCCCATTTTGGAAGAACAAATAATAATGCGGAATACAGGGTTAATGGTAGAGTTCTTAGTAAGGTGGAGGAGCAGAGAGATCTTGGGGTCTATGTTCATAGATCTTTGAAAGTTGCCACTCAGGTGGATAGAGATTGTAAGAAGGCCTATGGTGTATTAGCGTTCATTAGCAGAGGGAGTGAATTCAAGAGTCATGAAGTGATGTTGCAGCTGTACAGGACCTTGGTTAGGCCACATTTGGAGTACTGTGTGCAGTTCTGGTCGCCTCACTTAAAAAAGATGTGGAAACTTTGGAGAGGGTGCAGAGAAGATTTACCAGGATGTTGCCTGGAATGGAGAATAGGTTGTACGAGGATAGGTTGAGAGTGCTAGGCCTTTTCTCATTGGAACGGCGAAGGATGAGGGGTGACTTGATAGAGGTTTATAAGATGACCAGAGGAATAGATAGAGTAGACAGTCAGAAACTTTTTCCCTGGGTACAACAGAGTGTTACAAGGGGACATAAATTTAAGGTGAAGGGTGGAAGGTATAGGGGGGATGTCAGGGGTAGGTTCTTTACCCAGAGAGTGGTGGGGGCATGGAATGCGCTGCCTGTGGGAGTGGCAGAGTCAGAATCATTGGCGACCTTTAAGCGGCAATTGGATAGGTACATGGATGGGTGCTTAAACTAGGACAAATGTTCGGCACAACATCGTGGGCCGAAGGGCCTGTTCTGTGCTGTATTGTTCTATGTTCTAAGGTGAGCTTTTCTGTGTTTGGTTTAATTAACAAAAGATGGTCATCTTCATACTGTGTTATTATCACAGAAAACATGGCTGAGGAAGGCTAATTAACTCATCACTTTCGTGAAAGCCGGTGCTGATAGATTGATGGAAAGGAGAGCAATGCAGACTGTTAGCGAAGAACATGGCACCAGTCTCAGTTTGGAAATAGATAGCAGCATGGATCAGTGCTGTGCCCAAGATATAATAAAATGGACAACAGTATAAAAAGAAGGTTAATGATCTTCTGTGCTCTGCAAAGTAAGTGCCACCATCTTTTCTCAGACCCATAAGGCTGCTGCTCCATCTAATTCTGCCATTCACTCAATATTTCACCAAGGCTCATGGACGACAACACTCAATCTTCAATACATCATTTCTAATCAATGGCTCTCACCCAACACATACTCCCAAACTCCTGTTCTCTGCACTTCCTACTCACTCCTTGTGCAGGCAGCTGGTGGAGGCATAATTTCACATAATTAATGACTTTGAACAATAGCTCTCAAACTTTTCTGCAACAGCGCACGTCAATGATACAAATGATTCCATGGCACAGCTTTCTGCAGCTGAATTGATTGCTCATGTTTCACATTTCATAATGACACATTTTCAAAATCTGTTCAACTCACTACTTTTAACTATTCATGGTCCTAAATCCACATACTACACTGAACAAATACATAATTGAAATTGGTTGGCTCAGAGCAGAATGCAAATTAAAGTAAGTTGAATTTTACTAGTTTAGGGGAAACCTGGGACCTGCCAGTGTATGTATAACGTTTTCTTCTGGGAAGGAATTGATGATAGGGCCACCCACAAATCCTGCTCCACTGATGGGTGTTCCCTCTTGTAGTTAGCTTATTTTGTCTCATTACAACAAAAATATGCATGCAACTTGTTGCTTGGTCATTAGTTTAAACTCTCAAAACATCTCAGACACGGGTTTACAGGCAAAATTAAAATGTTTGCGAATTTTAGAATCAAGAGACCAATGCCTTGTTATTAATTTGATGACTAATTTTCAGAAATTTTAATTTAATTTTGGTTTAGGTTGTTTAAGACGAAACAGAGTATTTCCTTATCTTGAAAAAAAACATGGCACACTTGGGCAGTTCTCATGTACCACATCACACCAATTGACAGCCACTGACCTAAGACATCAGGCTAATGTTGTGAGAAAATTGAATTCAATTCAATCATGACAGATAGTGAAATTTGTAGGTCCAAATTATCAGTTTTCTAAAATGGTATAAGCCACTAGCCAGACTACACCTTTGAACTATTTTGGCCTTCTTCCCTAAGAAAAGATACAGTGGCATTGGAGGCAGTCCAAAGAAGGTTTTCGAGATTCATAGAGTCATACAGCATGGAAACAGACCCTTCAGTCCAACTAGTCCATGCCAAACATAATCCCAAACTAAACTAGTCCCAACTGTCTCCTCCTGGCCCATAACCTTCCAAACCTCCCCATTTATGTACTCATCTAAATTTCTTTTCAACATTGTAATTATGTGCACAGGGAGTTCTTTAGGCAGTGCATTCCACATATGAACCACCCTGTGTAAAAACACTTGCCCCTCATGTCTTTTTTAAACTCTCTTTTCTCACCTTAAAAATGTGCCCCCTAGTCTTGAAATGCCTCATCCTAAGGAAAAGGCACTTATGATTAACCCTATTTATACTCCTCATGGTTTTATAAACTTTTATAACGTAATCTCTCAACCTCCTATACTCAAGTGAAAAAGGTCCCAGCCTATCCAACCTTTTCTTTTAATTCAAACCTTCCATACATGGCAGAATCCTGGTAAATCTCTTCTGAACTCTCTCCAGCTTCATAGTAAGTGGGTGACCAGAACTGGACAAAATACTGCAGGAGAGGCCTCACAAATGTCCTGTACAACCTCTATATGACTCCCTCCTATGGAGGGATTGTACTATTAGGAGAGGTTGAGTATTCGGGCCAGTACCCAGTGGAGTTTAGAAGAATGAAAGGCAATTTTGTTGAAACATTCAAGGTTGTTTTTCTTTGTAGGAGAGTCTAGGATTAGAGGGCATAATCTCCGAATAAGTTGTTGCCCATATATCAATAGGAATTTTATTTCTGAGGGTAACGAGTCTGTGGAATTCTTTACTACACAGGATTGTTGATACTGAAACATTAAATATGTTCAAGGCTGAGATACATGGATATTTAAATAGTTTGGAATCAAGGTTTGGAAGTTCAAGGCAGGAAATTGGTGATGACTATCATCAGATTAGCCATGATTTCACTGAATGGCAGAACAGTCTCAATGGGCTCTATGACCGACTTCTGCACCTACATCTTATATTCTTGTGGTCAATGAGGAGACCTCAACATCACCTGCAACATAATTAGGGATTATCCTTTCCACTTTCATCAAAGTCAATCTCACCCTTGCTTCATTACTGGTAAAATTATCCTAAAATTGGGCTGAGGTGGCCAAGAGCATAGAAATATAGAAAATAAAAGCGGGAGAAGGCCATTCAGTACTTTGAGCCTGCTCCACCATTCAATACTAACATGGCTGATCATTCAACGGAGCACCCTGTTCCTGCATTCTCTCGATACCCTTTGATACCTTTTGCCCTAAGAACTAAATATCTAATTGCTTCTTGAAAACTCCTTCTTGTTATGGCACAGAACTTCACAGGTTCACCATTCTTTAGATGACAAAATTTCTCCTCATCTCACTCATAAATGGTCTAACCCACATCTTTAGACTGTGATGCCTGGTTCTGAGAACATTCCCCATGGCCGCTCAGTCATTGAAACATCTTTCCTACATTTAACCAGTGCAGTCTTGATGGAATTCTTTTGGTTTTTATGAGATTTCACCTCATTCTTCTCAACTCCAGTAAACATAGTCCAAACCAATCCAGTATTTCTTCAAGTATCAGTCCTGCCATTCCAGAAATCAATCTGGTAAACCTTTGTTACACTCCCTCCTAAATAGCCTCCTATCTAACTTTGTGTTGTCTGCAAAAGTTATTATATTTAATTCTCTTATCGTTGATATATATCATGAATAGCTGATCCACAGTAACCCACGAGGCACTGGCTGCGGAAAAGCTTCAGAAAATGACCTGTTTATTCTTACTCTTTGTTTCTTGTTTGCCAACTAGTTTTCTATCCTATGTCAGTACAATACCGTCAATCCCATGTGCTTTAATTTTACATCTCTTATGAGGGACCTTACTGTAAGCCTTTTGAAATTCCAAGTAAGCCACGTCCACTGATTCCCCATTATGAAAGACTACTAATTACATCCTCAAAAAATTCCAGTACATTTACCAAGCATCAGTTTACCTTTTGTAAATCTATGCTGACTTTGTACAATACTAGGAGAAAATGAGGACTGCAGATGCTGGAGATTGGAGTCAAGAGTGTGGTTGCTGGAAAAGCAGAGGACGTCAGGCAGCATCTGAGGAGCAGGAGAATTGATGTTTCAAAGTCCTGATGAAGGACTTATGCCCGAAACATCGATTCTCCTGCTCCTCAGATGCTGCCTGACCTCCTCTGCTTTTCCAGCACCACACTCTTGACTTTGTCCAATACTGTCACTGTTTTCCAAGTACTCAGTTATTAAATATTTTATGATGAACTGTTTCATTTTGCCTATTACTGATGTCAGGTTGAACAATCTATAATTCTGTGTTTTCTCACTACTTCTATTTTTGAACAATGTGGTGACAAAAGCTACCTTCTGATAGGTCCACTTGTTGAAGTACTCTTGGATGTCGATTCATTGGCCTCAAATTTCCTCAACACAATTTCCCTACTAATACTGACTGCCCTCCACTTCTTCCTTTTAGTAGTCCCTGTTTCTCAACAGGTTTTGATGTCATTTGTGTGCTCCTTTGTGAAGGCAGAACTAAAATATGTATTTAATTGGTCTGCCATCACTTTGTTCTCTATTATAACTTCCATGGCTTCTGATTGCAAGAAAGCTACACTTGCCTTAACTAATCATTTCCTCTTCACAGGCATGAGGATATGGTTAGGCTGGTGGTTTGGTGATGCCAATTTGCATGAATGAAAGGTGGAAGAGGACAGTATCCATGGAGCATACAGAGATATTGTAGAGAAGGCAGAATTGGATGAAGGTCCAAACAAACAAACATGGCAAGCTGTTGCAAACAGGTAATCACTCTGACTTTCAAGGTAGGGACTAGTGTCTCCAGTTTCTCAGTAAAGAAGAAAATTGAAATTTGCATATAAATAAGATAATGAATGAGACAGAAATACATGGTAAATAAGTAGTCACTCCTTTCTGGACCTTGAGGTTGTAATTATTTCGTTCTGATCATATTTTCCCAAATTTCTCACTGAAATAACTGTATACAGGCCAGCATCCCATCACTAAGTCATCCTTTACTTTCTTGTGCACAGTACACTGACTGTGGACAGCCACTCAGAGTCAGTCCCCTACACTGAAGAAATTCTAAATCCCCTGCCTATATTTTTTTTTCTTTTCTTATTCCCCCAACTATCACCTAACAGCGGCAGTACTCATATTTTCCCTAGCACCCATGTTGTGTGTGTACGTGTGAGACACAGTGAAAGAGAACTGATACCATGCTTATTTTTTTTTCTTCTTCTCTTTTTTTTTCTTTTGTTTTACTTTCTTTTTCTTTTTTTTTGTTTTTTCTTGTCCTGTGATACCATGCTTATATTGGTCAGCCAGTGCCTCCTAATTGGCCCAGATTAACAACCAATCAAGGACCTCATAGTCAACAAGGTGTACCTGGTCCCAATCACTACACTCACCACTGCCCATGCCACTCTAGTGAATAGAAAATTCCAGTTTGCTTTCTCTTTTACAGATGCTCCCAGACAGCACAAATCCCAGATTTGCAACATGTGTTTTATTTGATTTTTGTCTATGATTATTTCAGCAGCTGTTGGGGAACCTGACCTAAAATATACTAAAAATGGCAGTTAACAATTAAATATGGCTATGTTCTTAAGCACCTTTGCACTCTGGTGGATTCTTGTCCCACTGTCCATTTGCTGTACAAGTAAGTTCTTTCACACCAATCAATGCATATTCAGCATTACATGAATATTTTGCGACCATTCCGTAATTCCAGTTATCTCCAAAGGGTAGCGATGAAACTTTCCCATTGCGAATAGATGGAGGATCAGCACAGTTGACAACTAGAGATAAATAAAATTCAGTTAATAATATGAACAAAGTCAGAACTACACTTTTTTTTCAGTGAAACATTATACTATTCATTCACTGTATCATAGCATAATGTAGAAATGTCATTCTTCTTCCACTGTACAGCTTCCTTATCAACCAAAGGTTATGAAACCTGAGCAGAGCTGAACTGTGCTTTTCTGTCAGGAGCAATGGATGGGTGAGAAACAAAAAGAGCAAAGACATACCATTATTAGGAAAAGAGCAATGATGGCAAATTCAGATTTATTGCCCATTTCTACTTGCCCTGTTGTGGGTGGATATCTTTCTGAATTGCTGTAGACCCTATGGCAATATTCTACAAGGGAACAGAATTCTATGTTTTTCACCCAGCAATGAGGAAATTGTTATCATGTCCAAGTTAAGGTAGCATATCACTTAGAGAAGGACTAGTTGATTGAAGTTTCTCCTCTTGTTGTTTTCACTTTGATAGACTGTAATGTTGTGAATAAATTCAAAATGAGGTCGCTGGGGGAAATGATTTTTAATTGAAGCAGAGTAGTTGAAATTTCACTTTTTTAAATAATGTGCTTATAGTTGATAGAAGAACAGTATTAGAAATTTTACCAACTTCAAATTACGCTGACACAGAGGTAATATCACAGGCAAAAAATTAAAAATTAATGTAGGATCAAGGTTGTAAAGAACTAAATCCTAAAGGGCATTGTTGACACTGATTCAGGCAGAAGTGGGAGGATTCAGATGTAACATTCAATACTTAGCAAAAACCCTTGAACCATCCTCCATTAGTCAGTCTGTGATTTTGCTGCAAGTAGATTTGCAAGTAGATTTGAATAATGGTTTTAGTTGATTAAAACCATTATTCAACTTTCTTCTAACATCTTCTCTTTCCATTTATGTTATCTCTGTCACAGTGTTGCATTTTACCTGGGTGAAAAGAACTACTCCAGAGTTTAAAGCAAATTCAAAACATTTCTCAGGGACTGTTGTGTTATTAATGGGTTTACCTTCCAGTTAGATGTTACATTTATTTTTAATCAACCTATTTGGACATGCTATGGCATATTTCCAATACAAGTGGTACGTTAACCTGCTGACCCAAAAGTAGGGATACTAGCACTGCACCACAAGACTCCTGATATTAAATGATAACTACACACCAAAGTATTTAATTGGCTCTTAAGCATTATTGAACATCTTGAGATTGTGAAAAGTACTGCTGTGGAAGTCCATTTCAACATGGTTCAATAGATCAAGTCTCACAAAAGTGGTGAAGCTTTATTTGACATATCTGTTTGGAAAGGTGATGGCCTAGTAGTATTATTGCTAGATTATTAATCCAGAAATTTAGCTAACCTTCTGGGGACCTGAGTTTGAGTTGGAAGATGGTGGAATTTGAATTTAATTTTAAAAATCTGGTATGAAGAATAAAGATTGTAAGACAAACTCATCTGGCACACTAATGTCTTTCAGGGAAGAAAATCTGACATCCTCACCTGCTCTGGCCTGCATGTGAGTCCTGACCAACAACAATGCAGTTGACTCTCAGCTACACTCTGAAATGACCTAGCAAGCCACTCAGTTGCAACAATTGCTTTGAAGTCTCAACAACGAAATGAAACCAGACAGACCACCCAACATTAACCCAGGCACCAGAAAAGACAACAGCATAAACAGCCCTGTCAATCGTACAAAGTCCTCCTTACTGGGGACTACTGCCAGAATTGGGAGAGCTGTATCACAGACTCATCAAGCAATAGCCTGACATAGTCATACCCAAGGAATCAAATTTTAAAGACAATGTCTCAGATATCACAATCACAATCCTGGCAGGACAGACCTAACAACGGTTGTAGTAGAGTAGTGTACAGTTGAGAGAGAGTAACTGGGAGTCCTCAGCATTGACTCTGGACTGCATGAAGTCTCTTGGTTTCAAGTTAAAAACGAGCAAGAAACCTCCTGCTAGTTACCACATTCCTGCTCCTACTCCACGGATACTGCCTGGCCTGTTGTGCTTTTCCAGCACCACACTTTTCAACTCTGATCTCCAGCATTTGCAGTCCTCATTTTCACTTTCTGCTCATTACTACTTACCGTCTGCCCGAAGAATCAGTACTTCTACATGTTAAGCAATACTTTGCGGAAGTACTGATGTGGCAAGGATGCAAAATTTACTCTGAGTTGGGGATTTCAATGTTCACCACCAAAAGTGACTTGACAGCAGCATTACTAATCAAACTTGTTGAACACTAAACGACATAGCTGCCGGACAAGTGATGAGGTGACCAAGGAGAGGGAAAAGCATACTTAACCTCATCCTTACCAATCAGCTGGCTGCAGAAGCATTGTCAATGACATTATTAGTAAAAGTGACCAGTACATAGTCCTTGTGGAGATGAAGTCCTGGGCTCATTGAGAATACCTTGTTATGTGGCATTATCAACATGCTAAATGGAATTTACATCGAAAAGATATAGCATCCTTGAAGTGCTGTGGGCTATCAACAACAGCAGTACTGTACACCTGCACAAACTGGATACATATCCTCCACTCAGCTATTACCATCAAGCCAGGGGATCAACTGTGGTGCAGGACAGACTGCCAGGAGCAGCACCAATGAGTTGCCAATCTGGTGAAGCTATGAAAAAGGACAATTTGCAATAGAGAATGGTGGTGAACAATTAAACAACTCACTGGAGAAAGAGGCTACACAAATATCCTCATCCTCAATGGTGGAAGAACAACACATTCACAGTAATCTTCAGCCAGAAGGGTGGCAGGGTGGCTCAGTGATTAGCACTGCTGTCTCACAGCACCAGGGACCCGGGTTTGATTCTGTCTGTGTGGAGTTTGCACATTCTCTCCATGTCTGCGTGAGTTTCCTCCGGGTGCTTCCGTTTCCTCCCACAATCCAAATGATGTGCATTCAGGTGAATCAGCCAAGCTAAATTGACGAGTAAGGGGTAAATATAGGGTAGGAGAATAGGTCTGGGTGGGTTACTCTTCAGAGGGTCAGTGTGGACTTGTTAGGCTGAAGGACCTGTTTCCATACAGTAGGGAATCTAATCTAGAAGTGCCAAGTGATTGAATCATCTCTGCCTCCTCCAGTGGTCTCCAGTATCACAGATCTCAAGCATCAATCAATTTGATTCTCTCCATATGATATCAAGGTACAGTTGGAGGTACTGGAGAGTGCAAAGGCTATTGACCTTGACAACATTCCAACAGACTTGTGCTCCAGAACTTGCTGCTGCCCTACTACACTGGCATCTACCACACAATGTGGAAAATTGCCCAGATGTCCTGTAAACAGAGGACAAATCCAACCTGGCTAATTACCATCCCACCAGAAGGGCTTATATCTGAAACGTCGACTCTGTTGCTCCTCAGATGCTGCTGGACCTGCTGTGGTTTTCCAGTAACACACTTTTTGACTCAATCATCAGTAAAGTGCTGGAAGGTATCAGCAACAATGCTTTCAAGCAGCACCTGCTCAACAATAACCTGCTTGAAGATGCCCAGTTTGGGTTCACTAGGACCATTCCAAACATGACCTCATTATAGCCTTGGGTTCAAACATGGAAAAAAGAGCTGAAATCCAGAGGTGAGGCAACAGTGGCAACCCTTAACTTCAATGTCACATTGGACTGAATATGGCATCAAGGACCCCTCACAAAACTGAAACCAATGAGCATCAGTGCAAACTCTCTGCTAGGTAGAATTATACCTAACACACAGAAAGATGGTTTTGGTTGTTTGAGGTCAGTCACCTCAGCTGCAGGAGTTCCTCAGGGTAGTATCATAAGCCCAACCACCTTCAGCTGCTTCATCAATGACTTTCCCTTCATCAAAAGTCAGAAGTGAGGATCTTTGCAAATGATTGCACAATGTTAAGCATCATTCACGACTGTCCAGATACTGCAGTAGTACACGTTCAAGTGCGACAAGATCTGGGCAAAGTCCAGGCTTCAGCTGACAATTGGCAAGTAACATTCCATCAAGCAAATGCCAAGCAATGACCATCTCCAATAAAGGACAATCTAACCACCACTTCCGGACATCAACGGTGTTGCCATCATTGAATTCCCCCACTATCGACATCCTTGGGGTTACCATTAACCATAAACTCAACTGCACTCGTACATAAACACAGTAGCTACAAGAGCAGGTCAGAGGCTATATAATGATTAACTCGACTCAACCTTGCAAAGCCTGACAACGAGCTACAGGGTACAGTTAGAAGTGTGTTGGAATACTCCCCACTTGTCTGGATGGGTGTAGCTGCAACAACAATCAAGAAGATTACGCTATCCAGGGCAAAGAAGATCTCTGTTGGCCCCACATCTACAAATATTCACTCCCTCAACCACCAATGTTCAGTAGCACAGCGAACATTTTGTATACTATCCAAGTAGCTAGGAATGTGATAGATGAAGGTGGAGGGTGATGGTGATAGGTCAGAGCAGAGTGTGGAGCGGATAGGTGGGAAGGAAGATGGACAGGTAGGACAGTTCAAGAGAGTGGCGCCAAGTTGGTGAGTTCGACCTGGAATAAGGTGTGGAGAGGGCAGATGAGGAAACTGGTGAAATTGACATTGATTGTGTGTGGTTGGAGGATCCCAAGGCAGAAGATGAAGTGTTCTTCCTCCAGGCATTGAGTGGCTAGGATTTGGCGGCGGAGGAGGCCCAGAACTTGCATGGCCTTAGCAGAGTGGGTGGGGAGTTGAAGTGGTTGGCCACAAGGCAGTGGGGTTGTTTAGAACATAGAACATAGAACAGTACAGCACAGAACAGGCCCTTCAGCCCACGATGTTGTGCCGACCACTGATCCTCATGTATGCACCCTCAAATTTCTGTGACCATATGCATGTCCAGTAGTCTCTTAAATGTCCTCAATGACCTTGCTTCCACAACTGCTGCTGGCAGCGCATTCCATGCTCTCACAACTCTCTGTGTAAAGAACCCGCCTCTGACATCCCCTCTATACTTTCCTCCAACCAGCTTAAAACTATGACCCCTCGTGTTAGTCATTTCTGCCCTGGGAAATAGTCTCTGGCTATCGACTCTATCTATGCCTCTCATTATCTTGTATACCTCAATTAGGTCCCCTCTCCTCCTCCTTTTCTCCAATGAAAAAAGTCCGAGCTCAGTCAACCTCTCTTCATAAGATAAGCCCTCCAGTCCAGGCAGCATCCTGGTATACCTCCTCTGAACCCTCTCCAAAGCATCCACATCTTTCCTATGATAGGGCGACCAGAACTGGACGCAGTATTCCAAGTGCGGTCTAACCAAAGTTTTACAGAGCTGCAACAAGATCTCACGACTCTAAAACTCAATCCCCCTGTTAATGAAAGCCAAAACACCATATGCTTTCTTAACAACCCTGTCCACTTGGCTGGCCATTTAAAGGGATCTATGTACCTGCACACCAAGATCCCTCTGTTTCTCCACACTGCCAAGAATCCTATCCTTTACCTGTACTCAGCTTTCAAATTCGACCTTCCAAAATGCATCACCTTGCATTTATCCAGGTTGAACTCCATCTGCCACCTTTCAGCCCATCTCTGCATCCTGTCAATGTCTCGCTGCAGCCTACAACAGCCCTCTATACTGTCAACGACATCGCCAACCTTTGTGTCGTCTACAAACTTGCTGACCCATCCTTCAATTCCCCTCATCCAAGTCATTAATAAAAATTACAAACAGTAGAGGCCCAAGGACAGAGCCCTGTGGAACACCACTCACCACAGATTTCCAGGCAGAATATTTTCCTTCTACTACCACTCGCTGTCTTCTGTCGGCCAGCCAATTCTGTATCCAGATAGCTAAGTTCCCCTGTATCCCATTCCTCCTGACCTTCTGAATGAGCCTACCATGGGAAATCTTATCAAATGCCTTGCTGAAGTCCATATACACCACATCCAAAGCTTGACCCTCATCAACTTTTCTAGTCACATCCTCAAAGAACTCAATAAGGTTTGTGAGGCATAACTTGCCCCTTACAAAGCTGTGGTGACTGCATTTAATCAAGCCATGCTCTTCCAGATGGTCATAAATCCTATCCCTCAGAATCCTTTCTAACACCTTGCAGACAACAGACGTGAGACTTACTGGTCTGTAATTGCCGGGGATTTCCCTATTTCCTTTCTTGAAGAGAGGAATTACATTTGTCTCTCTCCAGTCCTCAGGTACGACTCCAGTGGAGAGCGAGGATGCAAAGATCTTTGCAAGTGGCGAAGCAATTGCATTTCTCATTTCCCAAAGCAGATGAGGACAAATCTGTTCCGGGCCTGGTGACTTCTCAATCTTAATGTTTGACAAAATTTTCAGCACCTCAGCTTCCTCTATTTCTATCCATTCCAGCATGCACACCTGCTCTTCAAAGGTTTCGTTCACGACAAAGTTCGTTTCTTTCGTAAAGACAGAAGCAAAAAACTCATTTAGGGCTTCCCCTACCTCCTCAGACTCCACACACAAATTCCCTATGCTATCCCTGATCGGCCCTACTCTTTCTTTGACTATTCTCTTATTCCTCACATAAGTGTAAAATGCCTTTGTGTTCTTCCTAATCCGTTCTGCCAAGCCTTTCTCGTGCCCCCTCCTGGCTCTCCTCAGACCATTTTTGAGCTCCTTCCTCGCCTGCCTGTAATCCTCTAGATCTGAGGTTGAGCCCAGCTTCCTCCACCTTATGTAAGCTACCTTTTTCCTTTTGATGAGAAGCTCCACCGCTCTCGTCATCCAAGGTTCCTTTATCTTACCACATCTTGCCTGTCTCAGAGGGACATATTTATTCATCACCTGCAACAACTGTTCCTTAAACAGTCTCCACATATCTATAATGCCTTTACCATGGAACAATTGCTCCCAATCCATGCTTCCTAACTCATATCTAATCGCATCTCATGTCTAATCATCCTCTTCCCCAATTAAATATCCTCCCATTTTGCCTAATCCTCTCCTTCTCCATAGTTATATAGAATGTGAGGCAGATGTGGTCACTATTACCAAAATGTTCTCCCACCACAAGATCTGATACCTGCCCCGGCTCGCTTCCGAGCACCAAGTCTAGAAATGGCCTCTCCCCTCGTCGGCCTGTCAACCTACTGAGTTAGGAAACCCTCCTGAACACACCTTACAAAAATAGTTCCATTCAAATCTTCTGCTCGAAGAAGGTTCCAATCAATATTGGGAAAGTTAAAGTCACCCATTACAACAACCCTACTACATCCACACTTATCCAAAATCTGCCGACCTATGCTTTCTTCCATCTCCCTGCTGCTATTGGGGGGCCCTAACGAGGTGACTGCTCCCTTGCTGTTCCTAATTTCCACCCATACTGACTCAGTAGGCAGATCTTCCTCGACAATGGAAGCTTCTATAGCTGTGATACCCTCTCTGATTAGTAGTGCTACACCCCCTCCTCTTTTTCCCCCCCTCCCTATTCTTTTTAAATGCTCTAAACCCTGGAACATCCAGCAACCATTCCTGCCCCTGAGAAACCCATGTCTCTGTTATGGCCACAACATCACAGTACCAGGTACTGATCCATGCTCTAAGTTCATCACTTTTATTCCTGATACTCCTTGCGTTAAAGCAAACACACTTTAACTGATCCCTTGGTTCCTTCCCAGGAAAATCCTTCCCACTAGCTGGTCTATCTCTTGCTATTGCCTCATCTGCATCAACTCTCAACTTCGGTATACAGTTCAGGTTCCCACACCCCTGCCATACTAGTTTAAACCCTCTCAAACTACTCGAGCAAACCTCCCACCAGGACATTGGTCCCCTTCCAGTTCAGATGCAACCCGTCCTTCTTGTACAGGTCCCACCTTCCCCAGAAGGCATCCCAATTATCTACATATCTGAAGCCCTCCCTCCTACACCAGCTGCGCAGCCACGTGTTAAGCTGCACCCGCTCCCTGTTCCTTGCCTCGCTACCCCGTAGCACCGGTAGTAAACTAGAGAACACTACTCAGTTCGTCCTGCTTTGCAGCTTCCATCCTAACTCCCTGAAATCACTTTTTATATCCTTGATCCTTTTCCTGGCTATATCATTAGTGCCAATATGTAACACAATTTCTGGCTGTTCGACCTCCCCTTTTAGAACCTTATACAGCCAATCGGAGACGTCCTGGACCCTGGCACCAGGGAGGCACAATACCTTCTGGGAATCCCGATCCTGACCACAAAATCTCCTGTCGCTTCCCCTAACTATCGAGTCCCCTACCACGAGTACTTTTCTATTCTGCCCCCTTCCCTTCTCTGCCACAGTGTCAGGCTCAGTGCCAGAGAACTGACTGTTATGGCTTTCCTCTGGTAGGTCATCCCCCCCAGCAGTATCCAAAGCGGTATACTTATTGCTGAGGGGAATGTCCACAGGGGATCTCTGCACTGTCTGTCTGTCTGTCCCCTTTCCTCCCCCTAACTGTAACCATCTATCCTTGTCCTGAGCCTTAGGAGTGACCAACTCCCGGTAACTCCTCTCAATTACCCCCTCAGCCTCCCGAATGATCCGTAGTTCATCCAGCTCCAGCTCCTATTCCCTAACAGTTTTCAAGGAGCTGGAGTTGGGTGCACTTCCCACAGATGTAGCCAGCGGAGACGAGTGCCATGTCTCCCATCTGCCACATTCTGCAGGAGGAGCAAGCAATTGCCCTAGCATCCATACCCGACTTATCTGAACACCCACTCAGTACTAAAGTAGAAAGCTTAGTTCAAGTTGCTATAAAATTAATAACAAACTTATATTCAATAGAGGAAGTTTAGAATGAACCTTACCTTATTAACTAGGTTAGAGGAGGAGGACGGTTGGGAGACACTACAGTTGTAGAGTCTCGGGTTTAGCCGCCTTGCTGATATATATACTCACTGCTTTCCTTCCCGGCTGCCCCTCTGGTCCTCGTCACTTCCTCAGCTGCTCCCGCTCCTTCTGTGAAAGGGAAAACACCGCTGTTCGCTACCGGTAAGTAAGTTTAAAAAACTCCTTACCTTAGCTGCAGTCTTTCGGATTCGTCTTACCTCCCCTGCTGCTCGCACTCAAAATGGCCATTGGCATCGAAGGGTGAGAATTTATACTCACTGCTTTCCTGTGTATGTCCCAGAGATGTTCTCTGAAACATTCTACAAGTTGGTATCCTGTCTCCCCAATATAGAAGAGACCACATCAAGAGCATCAGACATAGATGAGGTGGGTGGATGTGCAGGAAAATCTCTACCGGATGTGGAAGAATCCTTTGGGGCCTTGGATGGAGTGGAGGGAAGGTGTGGGCATAGGTATTACACCTCTTGTGGTGGCAAGGGAAGGTGCTGGGAAGGGAGGGTGGGTTAGTGGTGGGTGTGGACCTAATGAGGGAGTTGTGGAGAGAATGGTCTCTGTGGAATACTGGAAGGGGTAGGGAGGGAAATATATCTCTGGTGGTGGGATCTGACTATAGGCAGTGGGAATGGTGGAGGATGATACATTATATCCAGAGACTGGTGAGGTGGAAAGCGAGGACCAGGAGGGTTCTATTCTTGTTGCGGTTGGAGGGGTGGGGTTCAAGACCAGAGGTGCAGGAAATGGAGGAGATGTCATGGAGGGTATTGTTGACCACTTGGGAGGGCAAATTGTGGCCTTTGAAGTCAGAGACCATCTGAGATGTGCTAGAGTGGAATTACTCCTCCTGGGAGCATATGTGGTGGAGGTGGACTATTTGGGAGGAAGGGATAGCATTTTTAAGGAGGGAGGTGGGAGGAAGTGTCTTTCTGGTAGTTGTGAGAGTCAGTGGGTTTGAAGTAGACTATTGCCGAGATTGTTGTGTCATCTATTATAGATAACACAAGAATAGTTAGGGAAGTAAATTGTGAGAATAGCACAAAGTGTCTGAAGGTATAGAAACAGGTTAAGTGAGTGGATAGAAAGTTGACAGATGGAACATAATGTGGGAAAATGTGAGGTTATGCAATTTAGTAGGGAGAATAGACAAGCTGAATATTATCAAAACAGAGAAAGACTTCAGAAAACATATTTTTAATCAGTAAAAGAATTGGGTTTACTGAAAAGAAGGTAGGAAAGTGGAGTTGAGGATTTTCAGATCAGACATAATCTCATTGAAAGGCAGATCAGACTCAATGGGCCAAAAGCTCTACTTCTGCTCCTCTACCTTACACTTTATCTCCCTCACTATATTTTTTCTATTTCAATGGTTCCCTGTACTATGGTGACATGGTCAGTTAGATGATCCTTGTGCAGCACGTATTCTCATTGAAACAAGTTGAAGGACAACAAACCTGTTATCTAATTCCAAAGGCTAAGTAGGCTCACTCACAGTTGCCCTAAACTTTCCATGACTAATGATCAAATCAGAACACCATATTCAAAAGGACTCCTGATTTAAAGTATCCAGATAATTTTCCTTCCAAGCGGGATGTTGTTCAGGTGGGAAACACTTTTTGTAGATGTGTTTACCCTAGATCATACTAGGTCCAGGAGCTTTCACATTTTGTGATCATCTTCACAATTAATCTGCCCTTCCATCTTTCTTGTCTTAATTAAGTTAATAATTATATGGTGAATTAATTTTTAAATCAGTCAATGTCTCTTCTCACTACTACTTACTGAATTAATTTAAACCTTAGAATTCAATACATTTTACCACTGAGGAATAAGAAAAATAACTAAATCATTAGTTTTTTACTTCCCTTTTACTGAGGTCTCTTAAAAAAAATCTGAGATAGGTAATTATATTTAAAATGCATTTTGCAATTTTGAAACTTTACAAACTGTCCCTAACAGCAGTTACTTACCAAACGATCAACATTTCCTTTCCTCTGATGCCACTGCCCATAATTCTTTTCAATCCCTACATATTGATTCTTCTTTCTGTTGGTCCGTCTCTATTTCTCCACTCCTCTCCAATTACTTTATAACTTTCCTGCAAAGTTACATTTCATTGTTTCTTGTCTTAATCCTCTTCTTGCCTGTTCCTCTGGGTTTTGTTGACTGCCTGTCACAGGGTCCTCTGCATGTTGTTGAATCAGGTAGCTGTCCCACATATTGTCTGGGGGACCTTTGTTCTATGAACCTCTATCATGGAATTTAGCTGATCTACTGAAACACTTTTTTTCAGTATGCTGTGATCTCTCAGCCAGGCAATCTCTTCTTGATGCTGGAACTCTGTGCCATCTCCTTGATCATGTCCTGAATCTCTTGGCTTTGGTCATCCCATGTCCACATTCCATCCCAAAGAGTAGTCTGTAGTTTGTTTTCAATCTATGTCAGCAATTTTTATTCTCAATCTGCTGATGCATGTGTAAGTAAGTAAATTGTTTACTTCAGTTTGTAGATTTGGTTGAATTTCTTCATTTGTCTTCTGTTGTCTCACTGGTGAACCCAATATATTCACATTCTCACTCAGGATTGTTGCAGATTTAGCTGTGTCACTGATTCTAATGATCCTTCCTTGGAAAAGAAGAATTGAAATTTTCCTCTTGAAGTGTTTGGAAGTAATAATAAACCAAGAGTTTACTTTTCCACTGTGGAGTAGCACTTCTGAGGTCTGATTAGAATTTTTGAGAAGACCCTGATTAGACTCTATTATTAATTTGTCATCCTAAGAAATACAGCCCCTATCTCAATATAGCACACATTGATGTCTACTTGAAACCAAATGACAATTTGGGTTTGAAACCATGTGCTTGTTTGTTCAAAGGCCTTCAGGATTTCCAAAGCAGTTTGGCATTTCACTGCCCATACTGTCTTTATTTCTTTATTGCCATGTGTCTGACAGCAGTGCAGCTCCTGTACTGCATTTTGCAATGGACTTTTGGTAGAAACCACACATTCCTATGAATCTCACATTTTCCCATTTCAATTGTAGACAAGGGAGTCCTTCTACACATGATTGTCCTTGTTCACAATTACTACAGATTTATTTACCAAACAGAGTGCTTTTCTCCTAGTTACTGACTACTTTTCCAAATGTTCAATGATCAATCAAAGGACACTTCAAGCACATCCATGGCAAATAAGTGAGTGCAACATTCAATCTCTTTGGTCCACCTTCAGACATCATATTGGTAACAGGTCATTGTATACTGATAGAGCTTTCAGGAAAATGTGTCACAAATGGGACATAACATATGTAACAATGTCACCACATTATCCCAGATCCAATGGTTTCAGGACTAAAATGGTTCACACTATCAAATCACACATCATAAAGTGCAGGCATTATATAAATGTTTGTGCTGCTTTGTTACATCTAACAGTACTTCAGCTCTCATTGATTTTTCATTATTTTTATTTAATTTGTTTATCAATTATAGTTTGGAGCTGTGAACTGGGAAGTGCTTGCTAAAGTTGACTTTTGGACTGTGATAACAGCTTATGTTAAAGGAAAACAGAATAAACAAGCTTTGGTTTATGTGTGACACCTGTCATGAAAGTTAATAGCAGGTTGGTTCCCAATCAAAAGGTTCTGCAGACACTTTGTCACCAGGGAAGAGCACTAGGTTTAAACAGTTAGCAGAAGTCGGTTGTTAACAAGGCCAGTATCTGGAAAATGGTTCCAGAAACTCAGGAAAAAATCGTTTGCTCAAGCAAATTGCAGCTGTTGCATGGTAACTGGAAAGTTATGGAGGGGATGATCACTTCACCTGACGAAGGGGCAACATTTCAAAAGCTAGTGATTTCAAATAAACCTACTGGACTTTAACCTGGTGTCATCTGACTTCTGACCTTTCCACCCCAGTCCAACACTGGCACCTCTACATCACAGTTTCTCACGAGCAGCTCTGAGGATATCAGAAAATAGAAAATGAAGTAATAAGTATTACTGTCTGTATCTGAATGAACTGACCCTGGTCAATATCTTCAAAAAATCAACCATGAAAGTATCATTTATGCATGTTGAAGAGTGCATTGCGAAAACCACTTAAGTCATTGGAACAGTTTTGTTATTTTCTTATATATCTCTTAAATGTGTTTGTTTGTATGTCGGTTTTTGTGTGAATTGGGTTGAAAACAAATATTTTTTGGTTTATAGCATATACCAGCTAGATTTCTTTCTTGTTTCATTTTGCTCTACTAAAGTTATTGAATTTGAAAGACTAGTTAGGAATCACTGGGGTCAATTTTGAGAGTCTTTGAAGATTTTAGTATTACTGTGTTGCAAGTATAGAAGTAGAGAGGTTGATTTGGTTCAGCTACCTCCCTCTATATTGCAAAGGCAGCTACACCTCTAGATGTGGTCTTACTATCATAAGTAGAGACATTGTTTGGAAGGTAACACCATCAAGCCATCACCTGTCCAAGTTCTCAGAGATACAGGATAAACTTCTCGAAAAACAAGGGAGAATGAAGATGATGGTTGACCAACATGCAGCTACAGAGTATATTATTTGCTTTGAGAACAGAACGTCAGAGTCATACATCCTATACATGAAACACAGTTACTCTCAGATATATCCCAAGTGGGCAGTAAGCTTGGATACAATGAAATCATAACATTGAAAAAGAACAACATTGAGGGAAAACAATGGGGAGGCAATGGTCAAGTGAAATCATTGTTGGATTCGTAACCCAGAGACCCAGGTAATGTTCTGGGGATCTGGATTCGAATCTTGCCACAGCAGATGGTGGAATCTGAATTCAATAAATATCTGGAACCAAGAGTCTGTGATGACAAGGAATCCACTGTCAATTGTTAGAAAAACCCATCTGGGTCACTATTATCTTTTAGGGAAGGAATCTGCCATCCTCATGTGGTCTGGCCTACATGTGGTTCCAGACCCACAGCAATGTGGTTGACTCCCAATTGTCCATTGGGATGGGCAATAAATGCTGGTTCTCCAGTGACGTCCTAATCCCGTGAATGAGTAAAAAAAGATTAAGGAAATTGTGCAAATTTCAAATTGTACACACACATCAAAAAATAGTTTGAATAATAAGTCCAACAATCAACACACTAACAATATGCAATAAAAGAACAATATGCACACCTACAAGTTGAGAACACCCAACTATGAAATCTAAATCTCTGAAAAGTTATACCATCATAAGATCGAGAAGGAGGATCAAACCACTGACATTATGCAGATTTTTAGATTCTTAAAATTAAGCACTTTTCAATATTGTTTCTGTATAAATAGTGTTGCACTTACCCTAATGTAGATTTATTTTTCTTCTAGTTAATGTAATTTTATCATAGAAAGAAAGTGATGTGTATGGCTGTTAAGAGCTGTGTCACTTTAAGAACTGGATATGCTAATAAGCTGTCGACCAGAATGGAATCTTCATGACCAATGCAATGCAACAGAAACTTGTAACAGAAATGTAACAGTCATATTGGATGCTATTTGTGAATTTCGTGGGAGGAAGGGCAGTAAACAAGGAGTGGAATAAAAATGATGAAATACTAATAGATCCTTGTATTCATGAGATTGGCCCCAGATCTCTTTTTCTCTTATAGCATCCTCCGTTATGATCACACAGCCCTTCATGATAGATAGGAGAGTTGTATGTTAATGGTAGCTGCATTTCCAGTCCCTATCTTCCCTATGTCAAAGCAGGGAAGAAAGATCATCTAACCTGATTTAATGTGAGTTAAGTAAAAGAATATTCTGTAAAATTATATCAGTTAGACAGTATAGAGCTGGTAAATCATAGAAAACAAAACCTTCAGCCTCTTAAGAAAGATGGAATTCTAACTTACGGTCACACGTTGGGACCTGGCCATCCCAACCGGAAGCTTTACAAAGCCGATATGGCCTACCAACCAACTGGTACCTACAGAGAGGACAACAATCCACAGTGTAAAAGGAAAATTGAAATCAATTTTCATTCAGGAAATTTAAGCTTGAAATTCAATTTAAGTGGCAAAATGTGACAATAAGGAGACAGATTCAAAAGTAAAAAAATTAAGAAATGAGGGTGTGGGGGAGGAGGTTTCAACTGTGGCTTTCAAATGGGATTCAGATAATCAGCTGGAGAAAAATGCAGTGGTGTGTGTGAAAAGTGCAAGAGTGAGTTGGACATAAAGGGCTGAATGGCTTCCTTTTGTGATGTGGTTTTATTTTTATATAGGACCTTTCATACATTTTCCAACATTGACAGCTAAATTGAAATGTTGTTTCTGTTGTAATGTATATATAATAGACAGGAAAGTCCCACACTTTACCACATTTGCTGTCATATTTCTATCTTTATTGAAGGCGCTAGGTGGCATCCGTTGCAGGCAGCAATTCCTAACAGCTTGGGACAGCGTAGTTCCATGTCTACACCCCGATGGAGGTTACAGTGCTGACCATCATTGAAACAGCCATGAATGCTGTCATGCTTGTGGCAGGATTGAACCACAGATGTTCCTATATATTCAACCATCTCAATTTCCACTTCCCTATATTCCATAAATTCTTCTGGTTTATAAACTGCAGATAGTAGAAGCATCCAACTCTTGCATTCCCTAACTCTCTAACCACAAAATTACTTTGTGATTTCCTCTTTTTCAATGCCAACAAACGGGCACCTTGACAAGTGATGCTATAGAAGCATGATATCTAAGAGGAACAACAGATTGATGAAAAAAAAGGCAATGACTTGATTTCACAACCACCATTCAGTCTTTGACATAGCTATTACTTTAGCGGATAGCATAAATTTGAATCTGTATATAATGAATTATTGGACACCAGTGGGTTACAGAGAAGGCAAGCAGGATTGCTCAGGTAAAGCTTGCCCAAGGGAGAGTTGCACATTTGCTCTCAGGAGACTCAGATAAAGGGAGGCTGATGTAAGAACACTCATTGATATGCACAAAGACATTTGTGCTACATTGGAAGGTACACCAGAAATTCTCTTATGCTTTAATTCATCCAAAATCTCTTTTTTCAATGTTATGGCAACTAATGCTGCTCCAAATATCTCTTCTCTTTCACTTCTCTTTGGTCCCATCCTTCTTTGCATCTCATCCCTTGCTATGAATTTGCAATACTTTCTGATTTTGTTTTTCTCTCTGATATTGAACAGTCTGTCTTTAACAAAGGACTCAACCGCATTCCGTCCAGCCATCTATATTCTCGTTGTGTCTGCATGGGTTTCCTCTGGATGTTCCGGTTTCCTCCCACTGACCAAAGATTTGCAGGTTAGGTGAATTGGCCATGCTAAACCTTCCCATTGTGTCCATGGATGTGCAATCTAGGTGGATTATCCATGGTAAATGAAAGGTTATGAGATAGTTTGGGGGGAGTCGGTTGCAGTTTGATTGCTTTTCAGAGGGTTGGTGCAAACTCGATGGGCTGAATGGTGCTCTTTCTGCACTTTGGAGTTTCAATAAATCAATGATCCCTTTATGAATCAGAAACTGGACATCAGATTGAGCCATTCTTCCATCACCGGTCCCAGATAGAAACTTTCACCCAACTCCTGTGTTCTCACTCCATCTCTCTCCTGTGTGATCCCTCCCTCTAGCATTTTACTCTTTCTTAACGTTTTCATGGAGAACTGTCACTATGACATCAACCATGTAATCTCTCTGCTCATTCAATCACGCTATCCCAGGGGTCTCCAACCTTTCTAAGCACAAGATCACTTTGTGAATTTAACTGCAACCCAAGATCTAACACAAAGAAAATATAGATCAACTTATTTCTGGTGTGATATAAACCTAAAAACAAAGCATACTAAAAATTCACTGAAAACAAAGTAAATTACTTTAGCCTCTAGTCACGGTTTCAGTCTGACACCTGTGAGTGCATTTTATTAGCCAATTTTTGCAGTCTGTGTTGTAGCTTGACTACTAGTTGCATACAATCAATTAAATGAGTGTCTGTGATATGTGTGATACTGTAACTTTATTATTTTCAGTTGGGAGAATATTGTGGTTCATGCAGTGGACACTTCAACCAATTTATTATTTAAAATACTTTATTTTAGTGCTCTCATCAGTGAGGCAGACAAGGGACACAGAATTCAATTTGCAGATGATCTCAATTTTATTAACAATTTCTTAAAATATCATGTTAGCATTTCTCAAATTCCCATAACCTTCACTCTCTATCCGTCTGAGAAAGATATTACTTCCAATGATCCACTTGTGAGAATTATTGTGGGAAAGCAACTTCTTCCACCTTTGCAGTCTGGGCATTAAATAGGTCACTTGAGCCTTAGCAAACGCATGTTTTGCAAAGTTGACCACTATCTATATTAGAAGTGGGGCCTGTATTTTTAGAAAGAAGTCTTTCATTTGCTGTAAGCGTGTTTCCTAGATGTTATTGTACAGTCATAGGTGGCATAGGTGTACAATGCAATTAGCTACGTTTGTCACTATCTAGTTCTATTAGCCTTATGTTATGACATGAAACTGATATAACTCTTGTAGAATTTCAAAGTTTGAGATAACCTTCATATGGCAATCCTGCGAACTTCCAATGAGGAGCAGGAGATTCAATGTTTCAGTCATAAGCCATTCATTAGGAATCCCTTCCTGGTGAAGGGATTATGCACGAAACGTCAATTCTCCTGCTCCTCGGATGCTGCCTGACCTGCTGTGCTTTTCCAGCAGCACACTTTCAACTCTGATCTCCAGCATCGGCAGTCCTCGCTTTCTCCCTGCAAACTGCCAATATCCCCTGAGTACCATATATACCCGTGTATAGGTCAACCTGGTGTATAAGAGGATCTTCGTTTTTGGCCAAAACATCTGATATTTTTCATATACCTCATGTCTAAGTTGACCCTAGCTTTTCAGGGATCTCTTCCTGACCATACATGCAGCCTTAAGGGTATGATTTGCACAGTTTTGATTCAAATACACATTTTTGATTGAAAAACTCGTTTTTGATTCCACACCTGCGTCATCACATGTTACACGCAGCATGTATATATTTGCGCAACATGATTTTCAAGTAATTAAATTGAATGTTGATAACTATATGTACACTGTATATATACTATATATATTTATCGATGTAACATTTACATACATATATTTGACCTGTGCATGCAAATACTGGCATCTACAGTACCTTATGGCAGCCTTCGACTTTGTCTTCCTGCTAATGCCTCAGTTTCTTAGAAGTGGGTGTTGCGAACAGTTGTGTTCTGAACTTATGGTAAAACTCTCCCAACTTTTTCTGACAAAATGGCATCACAAAAGAAAGAAGTATACAGCACTGTTTAAACTAACAGTAATTGAAGTTGCAGAGAAGAACAGCAATAGCATCACTGCAAAGGAGATCTGTGTTTCTGAAAAACCTGTCTGAGATTGGAGGAAAATAGCCACACATTTAAAAGCTATGCCAAAACAGGAGTATGCAAGCCGAGGAAAGCTGAACAATAGGATAAATAAACAAAGTTTTTTCCTTGGGGTGGGTGAGTCCAGAACTAGAGGGCATATGTTTAGGGTGAGAGGGGACAGATATAAAAGAAACCTAAGGGGCAACTTTTTCACACAGCGGGTGGTGCGTATATGGAATGAGCTGCCAGGGGAAGTGGTGGAGGCAGATACAATTGCAACATTTAAAAGGCATCTGGATGGGAATATGAATAGGAAGGGTTTAGAGGGATATGGGCCAAGTACAGGCAAATGGGACTAGGTTAGGTTGGGATATCTGGTTGGCATAGTCGAGTTGGACCGAAGGGTCTGTTTCCATGCTGTACATCTCTATAACTCTTTAAGTGGCCGCAACTAGAAGAAAAGATTGCTGACTGGGTAATTTAGTGGTGTCAGAACAGGAACATTGTGAGTCAACAATGTGTCAGAATTTGCACCAAAATCGAAGCAAAAATTGGTGGATTCAGTGATTTCCAGGCCAGTGCTAGATGGAGCAGTAGGTTTATAAAAAGATATGATTTAGTGCTTAGACTAAAAACCAAGATTGCCCAATGTTTACCAGCAGAACTTAATGACAAGCTAATAGGGTTCTATCGCTTTGTAATCAGAAGCCAAAGAAAAATAGGTACAGCCTCTCATGCATTGGCAATATGGACAAAATCCCAATGAACTTTGATATGCCAGAGAACAGAATTATGGACAAGACTGGAGCAAAAATAATTTTACTTAAGACTATGGTCATGAAAGGAGTCAATTTACTGTGCTACTTGGTTGCATGGCAGATGGAACAAAGTTAAAGCCTGTGGTGATTTTTATGCGGAAAACACTTCCCAAACAGAAATTTCTGAAAGGCATTGTTGGCCTTGTCCATGAAACAGGGTGGATGGATGAAGGTGGCTGCAAGACTTGGATTATGGAGGTCTGGAATATGCAACCAGGTGGACTTAGAAAGGAAAAAAGCTTACTAGTTTGGGATATGATCATACAGAGTGAAAGGTGTTATCACTGAAATTCGAGCTAACAATACTGACATTGCAATGATTCCGGGAGGCCTTACGAATGGTGCAGTCACTAGATGTTATCATCAATAAACCTTTGATGGACTTCGTAAGGGAAAAATGGGACACTTGGGTGCAAAAAGAGGCAAAATGCTTCACAAAGGCTGGCAACATGCGCGCTCCATTACTAGCAACTGTTTGTGAGTGGATTGTTGGGTCCTGGAAGGAGATGGATACTGAAATTATAGTGAAAACCTTCAAAAAATGTGGAATTTGTAATGCTTTAGATGGTATGGAGGATGACTATTTATGTCAGATGAAAGTGATGACAAATCAATTGATGAGACCCTTGAGAATTCAGATGAAGATGATCCATACGATGATATGGTTAACCCATATGACTGCAATGAATTATAAAGTGGTGCAACTGTGGAGGACAGGGAATTTGAAGGATTCTAATGAACTTTTGCATGTACCGGTAACTTTTGTTTTAAACAGCTATCCCATAATATTCGTGATGTATGGTGAGAAGAGTTTTTTGCTGTGAACATCAGTTTTTTTGATATAAAGTATTTATCATATATTATTCATAGTTGAATGTGGTATTTTTAAATAAAATACTATCAAACTTTTGTTTTTGTTGTTTTTACTGCTCCGTTGTTTTTATTTCATGAATTGTGTGTTGTAGGAATATCCCTGGTAGACGGCCTAACCACCTGCTGTTATACCTATTAAGTAGACGGCCTAACCACCTGCTGTTATACCTATTAAGTGTTGTACATATGTGTTGACCTTCATGCACTTTACTATACTGGTAACTGGACTACAGTATGAAAGTACTGTTCTACTGTAGCAGGCAGAATGGAGACAGTTATTTTGTGGATAAATACTTAATAATGGCCATAATTCATTTTCCTTCTGTTGTTTATTATTTTATACAAAGATCTGGCTCTTGTTTGTCCATTTTTTGACTCATGCCAAGCATGAAATTCATCCCCTCGAAAACAACACCTTGTCTATAAGTCAACTCCCTAATTTCAGTCCAAAACAAAGGCCTTCAAAACACGACCTACACAAGCATATACGGCAAACCTATACTGGTAACAAAGGTGGCTTTGCCAAACTTATTTATTCAATCTTCCAGCCTGTGTATTGGGTAGGAATTGGCTATGATCATTGCATCAGCATTTTGGTCACCAATCCAGAGTCTTATTGATCCATCAAGCTTGAACATGATCTCAACTGGGGAGTTCCAGTTACTGGTACTAGGCTCTATTATTTGCTGTTCCAGTATCTAGTTCATCACCTACCAAATCTACACCAGCTTATCTGGACCTAGCCAATAGGGATGTAACCTTATGGGGAGGGTTCTCCACAACATCTACATTATACAGAGCTAACATGGTCCAGCCTGGTTTGTCTCTTCACCAACCCTTGAATAAAGTGAGCAGTCTCACTAAGTCTTGCTTGCTGTTGCAAATAGGTGGGTGAAAAAGGAGTCTAGGTTTGCCAGTATTTCTCTATTGCTTAATGGGATAGTAGGTTGTTTAATATGGGTCTCACCCATGTCTCCCTCCAATTCATTTTTGCTGCAATCCTCAGCTCCCAGTTTAGTGACAACAGGACAAACCATTTTCCTTTTACGTAGTGGTATTGAGTTATCATGTTGACATTACACAGACATTTTTGTTCCCAGTCTAGGTCTCAATCAGAAGAGTAACTTCCTGAGTTTCTTTGCCACTCGATACAAATCACTAAACTGGAACTTTACAAGTTCACCTGGTGTTTGAAAAAGCACCAACAAGTTGCTTCCCAGCTATAAGGTTCAAACTCTGGCATGTTTGTTTACTTTGAGTTTCATCACAGTTTGGTGACTTTAAAGTGTTCTCAGGCCACTTTGCAGGCTCACAAAGCCACTCTTAAAACTCTGATTCATAGTCTAACATAGAGACTTGCTCCTTCTAGTTGAAAAACTTCTCCTTGAGTTGTTTCAGAAACTCTCAAACTTGGTGCTCATGAGCAAATTTAAATGGAATAAAACTGGTGAATTCATTCAATAAATGTCTGATGGCAACCAAAAGATGTCCCAGTCCTTAATCCAAGTTATGCAATTATTCATAGCAGTATAATCTGACCAATGTTTTTAAGTTTTGTGATATCATTCTAGTGCCTCCTGTGACTGCAGGAAGGCTTCCAACAATTTCTGGAATATTTTGGACATGAAATTTGAGCCTTGGTCAGATGAGATCTTAATGGGCAGACAATGCTTGGTGAAGGAATAGGTAAATTAGCTTGCCACTGTTTTGGTAGATATGGTTCTTAGAGGTGCAGGTTCTAGAAAATGGAAAATAATGGTGATGATGGTAAAAATATAATCGTGGCCCTTTTCTTTTGAACAGGGATCCCACATAGTCCACTAACTCCTTTTGGAATGGTTCCCCAAAAGAGGTACAATAATTATCGGTGTAGGTTTTATGGCAGACCTGGTTTTTATTGCATTCAAGTAGATATGACAAGTTCTGTGAAACCTTACTGCATCTCTGTGGAGCTGTAAGTGGTAAAACTGCTGACTGATGTGGGCTTGGCTTTTATGTACTCTGACATGCCTAGCCATCAAAATTTGATTTGATTCATTATCATGTGTACCTAAGTACAGTGAAAAGCTTTGTTTATGAGCAGTACAGGCAGATCATAGTAAGCAAGGGCACACAGATCACAGAGTGAAAAAAAACTAAGACTGAGGCATACAGGTTATATCGCACTGGGCATGTGCTAGGGAAGATCAAAATTAACAAGATCAGCATAATTTGAAGTTGGAGAGTCCATTCATCATCTAATAATGGGGTGGCATGGTGGCAAGTGGTTAGCACTGCTGCCCCACAGCGTCAGAGACCCGGGTTCAATTCCTGCCTCAGGTGACTGACTGCGTGGAGTTTGTACTGCGTGGGTTTCCTCCAGGTGCTCCGGCTTTCTCCCACAGTCGAAAAATGTGCAGGTTAGGTGAATTAGCCATGCAAAATTGCACGTAGTGTTAGGTGAAGGGGTAAATGTAGGGGAATCGGTCTGGGTGGGTTGCGCTTCGGTGGGTTGGTGTGGACTTGTTGGGCCGAAGGGCCTGTTTCCACACTGTAAGTAATATTACCTAATCTAATCTAATGGCATGGAAGAAGACGTTTTTGAACCTGCTAGTCCAAACATTCAAGCTTCTGTATTTTCCACCTAATGGAAGAGGTTGTAGGAGAGCATTACTGGTGTGGGATGTTAGCGGCCTATCCACGGCAATGAGCCATGAAAATGAAGTTCATAAATAGGAGGCTGACTTCTGTGATGGTCTGGACTGTGTGCACAAACTTATGTAATTTCTTTCTGGGCAGAGCATTTGCCATATCAGGCCATTATGAACAGTATGCTTTCAATGGTGCACCTGTAGAAATTGGTGAGGGACCTTATAGACAAAGGAAGAAGAGGCGTTACTTGCCTTTTTGACCATCTACATGGCAAGTCCAGGACAAGTTGTCAGTTATCGTCAAACTCTTAGGAACTTGATGCTCTCAACCCCCTCAACATCAGCTCCATTGATGTAGATGGGAACGTGTTCTCCTCCTTTCTTTTTGAAGGCAATAATCAATCATTTAGTTTTGCTGATGTTGAGAGAGAGGTTGTTCTTATTGCACCATGTCACAAAGCCCTCTAACTCCTTTCTGTATTCTGCCTCATCATTGTTTGAGAACCATTCTACCACTGTGTGTCATCCGCAAACTTGGAGATAGCATTCATTTGGAATTTTGCAACTGAGTCGTGGGTGTACATGGAGTACAGTAAGTGACTGAGGGGGCATCCTTGGGGGGCTCCAGTGTTGAGTGTTATCGAGGAGGAGGTGCTGTTGTCTATCTTCACTAATTGCAGTCTATGGGTCAGGAAGCTGAGGATCCAGTTGCAGAGGGTGGAACTCAGATCTAGGTCTTGAAGCTTTGAGATCATTCTGCAGAGAATAATGGCGTTGAAGGTGGAGCTGTAGCCGAAGAGCAGGAGTCTTATGTAGATGTCCTTGTTGTCCATATGGTCCAGGGATGAGTGCAGGGCTAGGGAAATGCCAATCACTGTGGATCAATTATATCAGTAGGCAGATTGCAGGGGATCTAGGCAGGCTGGGAAACTGAAGTTGATGTGGGCCATGAGCAGCCTCTCAAAGCACTTCATGATTATGGAGATGGATGCTTGTCATTAAGGCAACGTTACATATGCTTTCTTAGGTACTGGGATGATGGTGGTCTTCTTGAAGCAGATGGGGTCCTTGGCTTGTAGGAGTGAGAGGTTGAAGATGTCAGTGAATACCTCTGCTAGCCAGTCCAAACAGGATTTAAGTGCACTACTGGTGACTCTGTCCGGACTCGTCGTTTTGCTTGGGTTGACTCCCAGGAAGACCGGTCTGATGTCTTCAGCAGTGACAGAGGGAATTGTGCATGCGAGGCTGTTAGGGAGGTGACACCAGACTGCTGGCGTACTGCTCGAACTGAGCTTAGAAAGTACTGAGTGCATCTGAGAGGGCCACAGCTTTGTCCATGATCTTGCTCTGCTTCATTTTATATCCCATTATATTGTTAGGCCTTGCCACAGGTGGCGGTTGGTTTGGACCTTTAACTTAGTCTGGTACTGTTTCTTGGCATTTCTGATAGCTTTGCAGACATCATACCTGGAATTTCTGCATAGGTCTGGGTCATTCGACTTGAATGCTACATGCCTGGTCTTCAGTTGGGAATTGACTTCCCAGTTCATCCAAGGTTTCTGGTTGGGGAACACCGAGAATGACTTATTTAGCATACAGTTCTCCACACATTAGCAAATGAAGTTTGTGATGCTGTTACTGTACACATTTAGATTTGCCTCTTATCTGTGTATGACATAATACTTCTGAGTGTCTATTTTTGATTACAGCTCATCTGCTTTATTAATTAGACTCCGTGTATTGAAATACACATTATTATTGTCAGACTTCTTTGTTGTCCATTCTTCTATCTCCATTTCCTGTCTGTCACTTAACCAACTAATTTTGCCTTCAATTTGCAAATCTCTCTACTGAAACTATGCTAGGATCCCACCTCTATGCTAAGCTGATTCTGATCATGCTGGTCAAGTCCGAAAGGATTCAGTTGCTAGAATGGGTCAGCAGCAGATAGTGATGGAATTAACAACAAAGAAAAACATATCTGACCTCATCCTCATCAATTTACATGCTACAGATGCATCTGTCGATGAGAGTATTGCTAAGAGTCACCACTACACAGTCCCTGTGGAGACAAAGTCCTGACTTCATATTGAAGATACTTTACAATGATGCACTATGGGCTATTAAGAGCAGGCAAATTGTACTCTAGTACAATTTGCAACCTCATGGCCTGAAATATCTCCCATTCTACCACTACCATCAAACCAGAGGATCAATGAAGAGAACAGGAGGGCATGTCAGAAGCAACATTGAGCACACCTAAAAGTTGGTAAAGCTACAGAATAGGACTACTTGCGTGCCAAACAGGATAAGCAACAAGTGATCAAGGAAAACAATCCCACAACTAATGGATCAGAACTAAGTTCTGCAGTTCTCCCACTCCAGTCATGAATGGTGGACAATTAAACAACTGACTGGAGAAGGAGGTTCCACAAATATCCCCATGCATAATGAGAGGGGAGCCCAGCACACAAGTCCAAAAGATAAAGCTGAAGCATTCACAACAATCATCAACCAGAAGTGCCAAGCACATAATCCATCTCAGGCTCCTCCAGTGGTTCCCAGCTTCACAGCATCATGGATGCCAGTCTTCAGTCAACTCGATTCCCTTTATTGATATCAAGAAATGGTTGGACCCACTGGTTACTGCAAAGACTATGGGCCCTGGCAATACTGTCTGAAGGTGTGCTCCATAGCTTGTTTTCAGCAGTGTTGTCAAGCAGCACCTTCTCAGTGATAAGCTGCTCAGTAACACACAGTTTGGGTTCTACCATAGTCACTCAGCTCCTGAACACATTACATAGAATCATAGAATCCCTAGTATGGAAGCAAGCATTTCCACCCATTGAGTCCATACTGACCCTCTGAAGAGCATCCCACCCAGACCAACACCCCACCCTATCCCTGTAACCTTACATTTCCCATGGTAAAACCACCAGCCTACACATCCCTGGACAAGATGTGCAATTTATCATGGTGAATGCACCTTACCTGCACATCTTTGGTCTGTGGGAGGAAACTGGAGCACCCTAAAGAAACTTGCACAAATACAGGGAGAACATTCAAACTCCACATTGACCACTAGCCAAGGGTAGAATCCAATCCAGGTTCCTGATGCTGTGAGGCAGCAGTGCTAACCACTGAACCACAATGACCCTTGGTTCAAACATGGACAAAAGATCTCAGTTCTAGAGATAAAGTGAGTCACTGCCTTTTACATCAAGACTGCATCAAAGAACCCTAATAAAACTGGAATCAATGGGAATCAGGGTGAAAATCTTCCACCGGTTGGAGTCATAGCTGACACATAGAATGAGACCAGTTATCTCAGCTCCAGGACATCTCTACAGAGGTTCCTCAGGCTAGTGATCTAGGGCCAACCATCTTCAGCTACAAAAATAGATGTTCACTGATGGTTGCAGCATGTTCAGCAACATTCATATATGTCCAATGAAGCAAGACCGAGACAATATCCAGATTTGGGCTGAAAAGTGGCAAGTAATTCATGCCACACAAATGCCAAGTACTGTCCATCTCCAATAAGAGACAATCTAACCATTGTGTCTTAACGTTCAATGTGGATTCCATCACTGAATCCCCCATTATCAATATCATGGAGGTTACCATTGACCAGAAACTCAACTATACTCAGCACAAAAACACGGTGGTTGTAGGGGCAAGGAATACCATGGCATAATACTTCTGAGTGTCTATTTTTGATTACAGCTCATCTGCTTTATTAATTAGACTCCATGTATTGAAATACACATCATTATTGTCAGACTTCTTTGTTGTCCATTCTTCTATCCCCATTTCCTGTCTGTCACTTAACCAACTAATTTTGCCTTCAATTTGCAAATCTCTCTACTGAAACTATGCTAGGATCCCACCTCTATGCTAAGCTGATTCTGATCATGCAGGTCAAGTCCGAAAGGACTCAGCTGCTAGAATGGGTCAGCAGCAGATAGTGATGGAACTAACAATAAAGAAAGACATATCTGACCTCATCCTCATCAATTTACATGCTACAGATGCATCTGTTGATGAGAGTATTGCTAAGAGTGACCACTGCACAGTTCTTGTGGAGACAAAGTCCTGACTTCATACTGAAGATATTTTACAATGATGCACTCTGGACTATGACTCCCCAAAGCCTGTATACAAGGCACAAGTCAGGAGTGAGATGGAATACTCACTTGCCTGGATGAGTGGAGTCAACACTCAAGAAGCTTGACACAATCCAGAATAAAACAGCCTGCTTGATTTCCACAACACCCATAACCATCCACTCTCTCGACTCTGATGCTCAGTAGCAGCTGTGTATACCATCTACAAGATGCAGAGCAGAAATTCACCAAAGATCCTTAAACAGCAACTTCCAATCTTGCCTCCATTATCATTAAAAGGATATGGGCAGCAGATACATGAGAACACCACCAATTGCAAGTCCCCATACAAACCACTCACCATCCTGACTTGAAAATATTTTACTAGTGCTGGATCAAAATCCTGAAATTTCCCCATTAACAGCATCATGGCTATACCTACACTGTATGAACAACAGCGTTCAATATAGTAGCACACCACCATCTTTTCAAGAACAACCAGCAATTGGTAACAGATGTTGGCCCAGTTAATGGCATCCACATCCAAATTGTGAATGAAAACAATGTCATTCATTTCTACTTCTGTAAATAAGAGCAGACACAGTCTTTTATTGTTGTGCTTGGATATGGTGTTCACAATCTGTACCTCTGCAAATAAAAGCTAACCAATGCATAAAATTAGGTTCTGCTTCTATTCTTCCTGCCTGACTGTCAGAGATAGAATTTCAGACACAAGATGCATAAGTCCTAGTAGCCATTACAGAAATTGAAAGAAAGCAAGTTTAAATTGCCAGAGATTGATTAACTTTAGAATTTAAACTATATGCCCAGTGGGAGAATGATGTGGACATGAGTTACTACTCTATGAAGGGTAAAACCAAGTCTGATCCTAATATTGTTGCTTCCCAGAAGAAGTAAAAGCAACCTATAGCAAGTTGAGCTGTTAACAAGCAATAATGAATGTTAATTGGAAATTCACCATTGCCAAGCAAGATTCTTACCTTGCTGTTCAGGAAAAGCACACCAGATGTCTGTGAGATGATCTCGTCATTGGGATGACCTCATGAAAAATCTCACTTGATTCTGTCACACTGGCCATTCATTCAGAGCCTGATAGGGGCCAGATATGTCAAAGGTCTTCATGCCAGAATCTACTTGATGCTCCATGGTTGACAATTCCAATTGTCGGAGGTGGGCAGGCAGACTTGGATTTGAATAGGAGGACTTGGTCATCTCTGCAGTCTCCTGAATGGAGACTTCCAAGGGTGTGTGGCTCCTCAACCAGCTGAGTGTCTTCTGGCACCACCCTATCCCTTGAGAAGGGAGAACGCTTAGACGAGGTTCAAGATTCCCATCCCAATACAAGAGTTTGGTAAAATAAAGTCAGAAAACTTGCTTGGTCTTACAGCAAGAATCACTCCATCACTTGAAGCAACTTGCAATTTGCCAAAAAAAAGTAAGATTCAGCCCACAGTTTGTAAAGGAAAACAAGTGTTTGTACCTGAAACTCTTTGCCAGATTATATTGTCACAGTTCTATCAATCACATACAGGTACAGAGTGAACAAGATGCCTGGCCCAGACTAATGTTTAATGACAAGGGATCAACAACAACATAGGGAAGACAGTGAGGATGTATAAGCTCAAGCCAGCAACCACTGCAACACAAAGAATCTTTACAACACTAAAAGGACTCCTTTGTCTACAAATACTACAGATTTATTTACCAAGCAGAGTTGATGTTCTGCTTGCTAATTAACTTTTCCAAATGTTCAATTGTCAATCAAAGGACACTTCAAGCACACCCATGGCGGATAAATGAATGCAGTATTCAATCTGTTTGGTTCACCTTCAGACATCATATTGGTAATGAGTCACTGTATACTGATAGAACTTTCAGGGAAATGTGTCAAAATGGGGCATAACATATGTGACAATGTCACTACATTATCCCAGATCCAATGGTTTCAGGACTAAACAAATGGTTCACACTGTCAAATCACACATCAAAAAGTGCAGGGCTTTATATAAAATGTTTGGGCTGCTTTGTTACATCTAACAATGCTACAGCCCTCATTGATTTTTCATTATTTTTATTTAATTTGTTTATCAACAATAGTTTGGAGCTGTGAACTGCAAATTGTCTGCTAAAGATGACTTTTGGACTGTGGTAATAGCTTATGTTAAAGGCGAACAGACCAAACAAGCTTCAGTTTATGTGTGACACCAGTCCTGAAAGTTAATTGCAGGTTGGTTCCCAATCAAAAGGTTCTTCAGATGCTTTGTCACCAGGGAAGAGCACGAGGTTGAAACAGTTAGCAGAAGTCGGCTGTTAACAAGGTCAGTATCTGGAAAATGGTTCCAGAAACTCTGGAAAAATATACTATGCTCAAGCAGATGACAGATGTTGCTTGGTAACTGGGACCTTGTGGAGGAGATGATCATTTCACCTGACGAAGGGCAACATTCCAAAAGCTTATGATTTCAAATAAACCTATTGGACTATAACCTGGTGTCATCTGACTTCTAACCTTGGCCACTGCAGTCCAACATTGGCACCTCCACGTCACAGTTTCTCATGAGCGGCTCTTAGAAGCTCAGAGAATAGAAAATTAAGTTATAAGTATTATTGTCTTTTTCTGAGTGAACTGACCCTGGTCAACAGCTTCAGAAAATCAACCGGGAAACTATCAGTCAGTTTGAACACTGCATTGTGAAAACCACTTAAGTCATTTGGACAGTTTTATTATTTTCTCTTATTTATCTCTTATATGTGTTTGTTTGTACGTCTGTATTATGTGTGGATTAGGCTGAAAACAAATGTTTTTCTGTTTATTGCGTATACCAGCTAGATTTCTTTCTTGTTTCATTTTGCTCAACTAAAGTTATTGTATTCTAAAGTCTGGTTAGGAATTACTGGGGTCAATTTTGAGAGTCTTTGAAGATTTTACTTTTACTGTGTAGCAAATACAGAGGTGAGAGGCTGATTTGGTTCAGCTACCTTCCTCTATGTTGCAAGAGCAGCTATACCCCTAGACATGATCTTACCAACATAAGTAGAGATCATGTTTGGAAGATAACACTATTAAGCCATCATCTATCCAAGTTCTCAGAGATACAGGAGGACCTTCTCGAAAAACATGGGAGAATGAAGATGATGGTTGATCAACATGTAGGTACAGAGTATATTATCTGCTTGTAGAACAGAAGATCAGTGTCATACATCCTACATAGGGAACACAGTTACTCTCAGATATATCCCAAGTGTGCAATAAGCCAAATCCAATGAAGTTATGACACTGAAAAGAACGACATTAAGGAAGAATAGAAACTAAATAAACCTTGCATACCTCAAATTGTACATATACATGAAAAAAATGTTTGAATCATAAGTTCAACAACCGATACAATGACAAAATGCAAGACATGAATACACATTCAAGCTGAGAACATCCAATTGTGAAGTCTAAATCTCTGAAAAGTTATACCATCGTAAGATCTAGAAGGAATGTCAAACCACTGTTGTTATGCAGACTTTCAGATTCTTAAATTAAACATGTTTCAATTAGTTTTGCAACTACCCTAATGTATATTCATTTCTTTTTCTAGTTAATGTAATTTTATCTTGAAAAAAAGGTGATGTGTAAAGCTATTAAGAGCTATGTCACTTTAAGTACTGGATATGCTAATAAGCTGTTGATTAGAATGGAATCTTCATGACCATTGCAATGTACACTTCAACAGAAACTTGTTACAGAAAGGGATTTACTTGTTTATAACTGCACTATGAAGTCTGAGCTGTTAAATTAATCTGGATCAGAATTTCAGATAGATTCATGCCACTCAGTTCACGTTGCTGAACAATAACACAAGAAATATGGTAACAGTCATATTGGATGCCATTTGTGACTTCCGTGGGAGGAAGGGCAGTGGACAAGGCCTGGAATAGAAATGAGGAAATACCAATAGATCTTTGTACTCATGAGATTGGCCCCAGCTCTCCTTTATTTCTCAAAGACTTTGCTGGCATGATCACACAGCCCTTCATGATAGATAGGAAAGTTGTATGTTAATGGTATCTGCGTTTCCTGTACCTAACCCACATGGCTAATGAGCATTTAGTTTCAAAGCAGGGAAGAAAAATAATCTAACCTCGTTTACCATGAGTTAAATAAAAGAATATTCTGTAAAATTATATTAGTTGGATAGGATGTATCCGGTAAATCATACAAAACAAAACCTACAGCCTCTTAAGAAAGATGGAATTCTAACTTACGGTCACATGTTGGGACCTGGCCACCCCAACCGAAAGCTGTACAAAGCCGATATGGCTTACCAACCAACTGGTACCTACAGAGAGGACAACAATCCACAGTGTAAAAGGGAAATTGAAAGCAGTTTTCATTCAGGAAACTTAAGTTCAAGTTCGATTTCAGTGACAAAATGTGACAATAAGGAGACAGATTCAAATGTAATAAAATTAAGAAATGAGGATGTGAGGTAGGAAAATTCAATTGTGACTTTCAAACGGGATTTAGGTAATTATCTGAAGAAAAACAAATGCAGTGGTGTGTATGAAAAGCACAAGAGTGAGTTGGACATAAAGTGTTGAATGGCTTCTTTTTGTGATGTGGTTGTATTTTTATATAGGACCTTTCATACACTTTCCATCACTGATAGCTGAATTGAAATGTTGTTTCTGTTGTAATGTATATATAATAGACAGGAAAGTCCCACACTTTACCACATTTGCTGTCATATTTCTATCTTTATTGAAGGCGCTAGGTGGCATCCGTTGCAGGCAGCAATACCTAACAGCTTGGGACAGCGTAGTTCCATGTCTACACCCCGATGGAGGTTACAGTGCTGACCATCATTGAAACAGCCATGAATGCTGTCATGCTTGTGGCAGGATTGAACCACAGATGTTCCTATATATTCAACCATCTCAATTTCCACTTCCCTATATTCCATAAATTCTTCTGGTTTATAAACTGCAGATAGTAGAAGCATCCAACTCTTGCATTCCCTAACTCTCTAACCACAAAATTACTTTGTGATTTCCTCTTTTTCAATGCCAACAAACGGGTACCTTGACAAGTGATGCTATAGAAGCATGATATCTAAGAGGAACAACAGATTGATGAAAAAAAAGGCAATGACTTGATTTCACAGCCACCACTCAGTCTTTGACATAGCTGTTGCTTTAGCGGATAGCATAAATTTGAATCTGCATATAATGAATCATTGGACACGAGTAGCTTACAGGGAAAGCAAAGAGAAGGATTGTTCAGGTAAAGCTTGCCCAAGGGAGAGTTGCACATTTGCTCTCAGGAGACTCAGATAAAGGGAGGCCGATGTAAGAACACTCATTGATATGCACAAAGACATTTGTGCTACATTGGAAGGTACACCAGAAATTCTCTTATGCTTTAATTCATCCAAAATCTCTTTTTTCAATGTTATGGCAACTAATGCTGCTCCAAATATCTCTTCTCTTTTACTTCCCTTTGAGCCCATCCTTTTTTGCAACTCACCCCTTGCTATGAATTTTCAATACTTTCAGATTTTCTCCTCTCTGATATTGACCAGGCTGTCTTTAACAAAGGACTCAACTCCATTCTGTACAACCATCTATATTCTTGTTGTATCTGCATGGGTTTCCTCTGAATGTTCCGGTTTCCTCCCACTGACCAAAGATTTGCAGGTTAGGTGAATCGGCCATGCTAAATTTTCCCATTGTCTCCAGGGATGTGCAGGCTAGGTGGATTATCCATGGTAAATGCAAGGTTATGAGATAGTTTGGGGGGAGTTGGTTATAGGTAGGATGGTGTTCAGAGGGTCAGTGAAAACTTGGTGGGCTGAATAGTAACTCTTTCTGCACTGAAGGAATTCTATGAATCAATTATCTCTTTATGAATCAGAAACTGACCATCAGATTGAGCCATACTTCCATCACCAGTCCCTTCATGCTCATTTCTTTGACCAAGAGTTCTGTCCCAAATAGAAACTTTCACCCAACTCCTGTGTTTTACTCCATCTGAACCCCTCCCTCTAGCATTTTACTCTTCCTTAATGTTTTCACTGAGAACTGTCATTATGACATCAACCATTTAATCTCTCTGCTATCAATCACACGAACCCAGTGGTCTTCAACCTTTCTAAGCACAAGATCGCTTTGTGAATATAACTGCAACTCAAGATCTAACACAAAGAAAATATAGATCAATTTATTTCTGGTGTGATATAAACCTAAAAACAAACAATGAATTATTTTATCCTCTACTCACAGTCTCAGTCTGACACTTGTGAGTGCACAATATCTGGCCAGTTTTGCAATCTGTGTTGTAGTTCGACTACTGGTTGTATACAATCTATTAAAATGGGTATCTGTGATACATGTGATACTTTAACTTTATTGTTTTCATTTGGGAGAATATGTGGTCCATGCTGTGGACACTTCAACCAGTTTATTATTTAAAATACTTTATTCCAGTGCTCTCGTTGGTGAGGCAGACAAGGGACACAGAATTCAGATTGCAGTTGATCTCAATTTTATTAACAAAATATTTCTTAAAATATCATGTCAGCATTTCTCAAATTCCCATCACATTCACTCTCTATCTAGCTCTATCTGTCTGAGAAAGGATATTACCCCCAACAATCTATTTGTTTGTGCTGGCTGTTGGAATCTTCTTCCCCAAAATAGGGCTGGCTCTCTTCCATGAAAGTGTGTCTCACAGTTCAGTGCATTTCTTCTCCTGGATCTTGTTGGGTTGCTAAGTGTTCTTCCACCAGCAGTCTTGCTTTGAGTCTTCGATGATCTGGAGGCTTCTGAATGTGGTTTTATCCCCTCACCCAGGCCTCCCAAAATGTTCTATAACATTTGGCCAATGGGATCATGAGTGGGGTTCAAAGCATCCAATTGGGTCACGCCAATACCCTTCACTGTTGACATGCTGGGGACATGCAAAGTGCACTGGCTGGAGGGCAATGTATCAGAAAGTCTACTCGATACTCCTCCAATAAACAGCATTCAGGCCAGTTGTAAAGGGATCTCTCTGAACATTTGTTTGACCTTTGTTTCCACTGTTCTCTGCAGCCGAAACTTGTTGGCTTCTGTTTAATTTTGTTTGGCCAAATGGCTGTTGGGCCTGGTTTCTCCAGCTGTGAGCCAATTTAGAATGTCCTTTTTGGACCTTTGGTTGCTTGATGTCTTTAAGTGCCTTGTGAAAATGGGATCATAGGTTCAAAGCAAGCTTTTGTGCAAATACGCATCAATTCTCAGATAGATAGCCTAAATTCCTGAGTACCTGGGTTCTCCATTGTGCAGAGACAATAATATCCTTTTTATTAAGCACCTTCTTTACTGAAATAACTGTACTGAGACCAGTATCCCGTCAGCGAATCACCCTTGATTTACATGTGCATAATAGCTGTGATTAGCCAGCTTGGAGTCAGTACCTCAGAATTCTTTGATCATACCTGTCACCCAGGGCTCTCTGGTTGGCCCAGGTTATCAACCCCCAATCAAGGATCTTATAGTCAATGAGACCCATCTTGTTCCAATCACAATGGAGCATCTCACAAAAGTTTTCTTTTTTTCTTCTTCCAGTGGTAACAGTATTAAGACAGCATCCACCTTAGACTCAAGTTTCCTTGATGCTAGATGAAGAAGGAGAACCCATGGTCTTTGAGAGGTCTTCTGCCTGTTCTGAAGGGTCAGGCATGTTTTGCTCCTGTCCATTTGTAAGGAAGTAGCTTTCAGTGATTCACATCAGGACCACCTCACCAACCCGAACTTTGTATGTCACAGGATCTTGCATCGGCCTCATTTTGTAGCCATGCAGGACCATTACAATGGTTCCAGTACCAAACTTCATCCACTGAAGTAAACTGTCTCTCTTGCTCAGAGGAAGCGTGTGGCTGATATTGGCATTCCTGCTGGCATTTCACCCTCATCACCCCACTGTGCCCCCAGGTCTGGGAATATCAGGTTTAATCTGGTTCACCCACTCTGCTGGAGTTATCTCTGTATCTGTGAGAGGGGAGGTCTCAAAATTGAATAGGAACCCAAACAGCTTAGTATCAGGTGAAGCTGTTCTCTAAGCTGGCCTTCAATGTTTGGACCAATCTTTCCACCAGACCACTGGACAATGGATGGGATGGAGGTGTCTGATCATGTCAAATACCTTTCGACTTTAGGAAATAGTCAAATTTCCTGGTGGTGAAAAATGTCCCATTGTCCTTGACTTCCAGAAGAGTGACAAATTAGAGCATGGATCAGTACTTGGGGCTACGATGTTATGGCCATACCAGAGACATGGGTTTCACAGGGGCAGGAATGGTTGTTTGATGTTCCAGGGTTTAGAACGTTTAGAAAGAGCAGGGAGGGTGGGAAAAGAGGAGGAGGTGTAGCGTTGCTAATCAGAGAGTGCATCACAGCTACAGAAACAAAGGTTATTGAGGAAGGTTTGTCTACTGAGTCAGTATGGGTGGAAGTTAGGAACAGCAAGGGAACAGCCACCACATTGGGGGTTTTCTACAGACCACCTAATAGCAGTAGAGAGATTGAAGATCTCATACGTGAGCAGATTCTGGAAAAATGCAAAAGTAGCAGGGTTGGTGTTATGGGTGTTTGCAACTTTCCCAATATTGACTGGAACCTCCTAAATGTAGATGGTTTGGATGGAGCCTTTTTTGTCAGATGTGTTCAGGAGGGTTTCCTTACTCAGTATGCAGATGAGGGGAGAGGCCATTTTTGATTTGGTGCTCTGCAACGAGCCAGGACAAGTGTCAGATCTCATGGTGGGAGAGCACTTTCGTGAAAGAGATCACAACTGCCTCACATTTAGCATAGCCTTGGAGAGTGATAGCAGTTACTGAGGGAAGATATTTAATTGGGGAAAAGGAAATTATGACACTATCAGACAGGAGTTGGGAAGTACAAACTGGGAGCAATTGTTCCACTAAAAGGGCATGACATGTGGAGACTATTTAAGGAGCAGTTGTTGCAAGTGATGCACAAATTTGTTCCTCTAAGACAGGTAAGAAGGGGTAAGATTAAGGAACCTTGAATGACGAGAACAGAGGAACTTCTCATCAAAAGGAAGAAGGCAACTTACGTCAGGTGGAGGAAGCAAGAATCTAGCATAGCTTTGGAGGATTACAGGCTAGCTAGAATGGAGCTCAGAATTGGACTGAGAAGAGCCAGGAGGGGGCACGGAAAAGGCTTGGCAAGAAGGATTAGGGAGAACCTAAAGGCATTTTACTGACACGTGAGGAATAAGAGAATGATCAGGGAGAAGGGAGGGCCGAACAGGGATAGCATAGGGAACTTGTGCATGGAATCTGAGCAGATAGGGGAAGCCCTAAATGAGTTTTTTTGCTTCGGTTTTCATCAAGGAAAGGGAACTTGTAAATGAAAACTTAGAGGAGCTGGGATACAGTCTTGGCCAGATCAAGATTGATGAAATTGATGTGCTAGAAACTTTAGAAAACATTAAGACTGATAAGTCTCCAGGGCCAGACCAGATTTATCCTAGGCTGCTCCAGGAAGCGAGAAAAGAGGTTGCTAAGCCACTGGCAAGAATATTTGCTTCCTCACTCTCCACAGGAGTTGTACCGGAGGATTGGAAGGAGATGTATGTTGTTCCTCTTTTCAAGAAGGATAATAGGGAAATCCCTGGCAATTACGGACCAGTCACTCTTAGGTCTGTGGTCAGCAAAGTTTTAGAAAGAATTCTGAAGGATAGGATTTATGACTATTTGGCAAAGCATAGTGTGATTAAAGGCAGTCAGCATGGCTTTGTGAGGGGCAGGTCATGCCTCACAAATCTTATTGAGTTCTTTGAGGAGATGTCAAGACAGGTCGACGACGGTCGAGGAGTGGATGTGGTGTATATGAACTTCAGCAAGGCATCTGATAAGGTTCCCCATGGTAGGCTCATTCATAAAGTCAGGAAGTATGGGGTACAGGGAGATTTGGCTATCTGGATTCAGAATTGGCTGGCTGACAGAAAGCAGAGAGTGGTTGTAGATGGGAAGTATTCTGCCTGGAGGTCAGTGTTGAGTGGGGTCCTGCAGGGCTCTGTTTTTGGGCCTCTGCTCTTTGTAGTTTTTATAAATGACTTGGATAAGGAGTTTGAGGGGTGGGTTAGTAAATTTGCAGATGACACAAAGGTTGGAGGTGTCGTCGATAGTATAGAAGGCTACTGTAGGCTGCAGCGTGACATAGACAGGATGCAGAGCTGGGCTGAGAAATGGCAGATGGAGTTCAACCTGGATAAATGCGAAGTGATGTATTTTGGAAGGTCGAACTCGAATGCTGAATATAGGATTAAAGACAGGATTCTTGGCAGTGTGGAGGAACAGAAGGATCTGGGTGTGCAAGTACATATATCCCTCAAAGTTGCCACCCAAATGGATAGGGTTGTTAAGAAAGCATATGTTATTTTGGCTTTCATTAACATGGGGTTGAGTTTAAGAGCCGCGAGGTTTTGCTGCAGCTCTACAAGTCCCTGGTGAGACCACACTTGGAATATCCTGTCCAGTTCTGGTTGCCCGACTATAGGAAAGATACAGAGACTTTGGAGAGGGCGCAAAGAAGGTTTACCAGGATCCTACCTGGCTTATGAAGAAAGGTTGAATAAGCTCGGACTTTTCTCTCTGGAGAGAAGGAGGAAGAGAGATCTGATCGAGGTGTACAAAATAACAAGAGGAATAGATAGAGTCAATAGCCAGAGGGCAGGATTGATGGGTACGAGGGGTCATAATTTTAAGATATTAGGGGAAAGGTATAGAGGAGACGTCAGAGGTAGGTCATTTATGCAGAGAGTTGTGAATGCATGGAATGCGTTGCCAGCTGTGGTGGTAGAAACAGAGTCATTGGGGACATTTAAGTGACTGCTGGACATGCATATAGATAGCAATGAGTTGAGGGGTGCATAGGTTAAGTTACTATATTTGACATCAGGATTAAATCTCGGCACAACATCTTGGGCCAAAGGGCCTGTTCTGTGCTGTACTTTTCTGTGTTCTATGTTCTAACTCTTTATGCACATCCAACCACAATGACCCAGAACATTGAGCCGCTGAAAGGGCTCATAGTTGACATGCCAGCCCAAGGAAGGACTGGCATAGTCAACATGTAACCAAATCCAGGGTTTACCTGGCCATTCCCATGAATGAGGGTATGGGTGGTGGCATTTATTTGTCCTTGTTGATACTCTGGGCAACACCCACCAGTGCAGCTATGTCAGTATCCAATCCTGGCACCAGACACTTCTTATCAATATCTCCATTTTGGAGACCCCTGGATTATCCCATTACGAGCTGGTTTAGTTTTGCCAGGGCAGGATGTCTTGTGTCCACAGTTGTATATTGTCAGCAGTGACCAGAAGGGTGTCCAGAAAGTTTAAAACCGGAACAGACTTTTCCAGGGGAAGCACAACCGGTGGAGTATCTGCTGTGGAAAACAGTTCAAAGCATCCATATTAGCCATCTAGATGAGGTTCCAACTTGTATTTGTACGCACTGAGAATAGGAACTCAATGTCTGAATTTAACCAGAACTATGGGTGGCACCGCCTTGTCTTCTTTACATAGCACTAGCAGGAGCTTGTTGTCTATTACAATGACAAGTTCAATCTGTAAAGGTACTGTTGGAACTTTCTCACACCAAAGATGACTGCCTAACCTTCCTTCCCTCTCTGGGCATATTCAAGCTTGGCATCAGCCAAAATCTGGGAAGCATATGTTATCAGGCATTCCTCTCCATTGGTCCACTGGTGAGCAAACACTCCCTGGTACATAGAGGCCTTGCATGTCAGCACCAACTCTCACCCTGATTTAAGGTCCAACCCTTAAGTTTGTCTAAGATCTCAGTCAGATTGAGAACGTACACTGGGGAACTATTACAGATTAAGAGTACAACTTCAAGTCTGCTCTCCTATGAGAAGCAAATGGTGCAGTTACCACTGATTGTAGTAAGAGGCTCACATAATGGACCCCGTCTTCAATGGCAGAATGAAATGAGTCAAGCTTCCCAAATAAAGTCATGATGCCAGAAATGCATATCCAAACTCAAAGATGACTGTTGCAAGCGATGTTCTTCAGGCATGTACTGTTCTCTCCAGTTGCTACTGCACAGAGGCAGTGTCCCGTCACCAAGTCACCCTTTATTTCCATGTAAATAGTACATTGGCTGTGACCAGATCATAGTAAGCCAGCACATTAGATGCCAATAGCTGCTTTTTCACTAACTTAAAGGCTATTTCTTGGCTGCACAACCATTTTCAAGGCTGACCCTTTTTCAGGATAGATATAAGCGTGCCAAGATGGAGACCAAGACACAAGGAAAGACTTAAGCTCTGGTACAGACATAGAAGCCAGGGTACCTTTGATCGTCCTCACATTAGTTTCCAACAGGTATAGCCCGGTTTTGTTGATTCTGTAACCCAAGGAGGTCACTTGGAGCACCTGGAACACATGTTTTTCCCCTCTAATGTGTACATTTGTGAGGGAGAAACAATTAAGCACTATGTCCAATTTCTCCAAGTGCTGTTTTTTTGGTCTTCCCAGTTATTAGCACATCATCCAGATAAATAGCAACCTGGGGTAGCTGTTGTAAAATGTTCTCTATCACCTGCTGGAAAATGACACAGGCTGATGATACCCCAAATGACACCCTTGTAAATTGGTACCAATTATCCAACTCCTTATCCAGTTGCAATTGCTGGTAGGTATGGCTCATGTTCAGCTTCATAAAAGATGACCCCCCCCCCCCCCGCCAATTTTGCATACAAGTCTTCTAGGCAAAAGATAGCGTAGTTATCTAGCTAAGAAAAACGGTTTACTGCTTGCTTAAAGTCCCCAGAAAGGCAAACTAAATTGTCAAGCGTCACAACTAGTACGACCAATGCTGCCCTTACACAAACTGCACTGGTTTCATGATTCCCACTCTTTTTATCCTCCTGATTTCTGACTCTACTTTTACCCATAAAGCAAATGGCACCTCAGTGGGCCTTGCAAAATCGCAGCACTGCTTCCTGGTCAACATGTAAAGTCACCTTGGTCCTTTTGATAGTCCTTAGCTCTTCCTGAAAAATTCCTTCTTTTGATGAGGACTTCACTCAGGCAGCCAGTTTCTAATTGAAAAATGTTGAGCCAATCAACGTGAATCTTCTCAATTAATTCCACCCTAATAAGCTTGGGCCTGAGTCTCTTACTACTATCAGTGGAAACTGAACCAACTGTTTCTCACAGGAGAGCAGACTCGAAGTCATACACTTAATTTGTACTGATTCCCCAGTGTATGTTCTCAATCTATCGGAGGTCTTGCGCAATCTTAATGGTTGGAGACCAGAGTGAATCTTGTTAAAGACAGGTTCTGTAACCACTGATACAATTGTGCCAGTATCGATCTCCAAAGAACCGGGTAACCATTTAACCAAACAGTAATTTTGATTGGCTCTCATTTAGATGTTGCTAAGCAGTTTAATTGCTCCACTCCACATGTAAATTGACATTCCAGGGTGTGCACTCTCCTGGAAGCCGGCCTGAATGCTCTTACTCAAGTCAGACCTTGGAGGACTCCCTTGCTATCTCAAGTCCATATACTAGCAGCGATTACAATGGCTTACTAGCCTAGGTCCTGAAGAACTTCCTAGCCATATGGCCAAGGCTCAGCTTTATTATGGGGTATTGTTGTGGGTTGGCCTAGGGTCTTAGTGATCAGAATACCCTGTGTGAGGTTCTATGATTGCCTACGCTCAAGTGGTGTTCCCCAAGTTCAGTTGGACAAGTGAGGGTGTCCACTTCAATTGGGGTGCCCTGTAACTTCCATTCTTCACTTTTCTAATTTTCTAATGACAAAGCCAGTTGTAGTGCTGTTTGTAGTTGGACTTCAGCTCATGTTCACTTTTGCGTGGTTGTGTCATTAATCCTACATACCAAACAGAATCTCAGCATTTCATTCAGGGTTAATCAAAAATCGCATACCGTTACCAGTCATCTTAACCTCATCAAAAATCCCAATACTGATTCCCCGGTTCTTGAACAAAACTGATAGTGTCTCAGAATTAGAGGAGATTTGGGATTGTGATACTGCTTAACCAAATCCATCAACTCTTGGAAGATTTCAGTGTCTGGTGCCTCTGGGAAAGTTAAGCCCTTAATAACCGGAAATGTTACAGGTCCGTAAGCAATCGTTGCTTTTCGTCTGCCCCAATGACATTTTCCTGGAAAAAAATTTGCAATCTTTCCATATTCTGGGCCCACTCTTCAATGGCAGGGTCAAACGAGTCAAGTTTCCCCAAATAAAAGCATGATGCCAGAAATGCATATCCCAACAAAAAGATGACTTGTGAGCGAATGTTCTTCAGTCACATTCTATTTTCTCCAGGTGCCACTAAAACAACAGCACAGAGTATCCCATCACCAAGTCATCCTCTATTTCCATGTGCACAGTACATTGGCTGTGACCAGCTAACTCAGACTGAGTCCCAGATCAAAGAACAAAGGAAATTTCAGCACAGGAACAGGCCCTTTGGCCCTCCAAGCCTGCGCTGATCCAGATACTCTATCTAGACCTGTCGCCTATTTTCTAAGGATCTGCATCCCTCTGCACCCTGCCCATTCATGTATCTGTCAAAATATATCTTAAGTGACACTTTCGTACCCAGCTCTACCAACTCCACTGGCAACACATTCCAGGCACCCTCTGCGTAAAGAGTATGGGCAATTTAGCATAGCCAATTCACCTGACCTGCACATCTTTGGAGGAAACCGGAGCACCTGGAGGAAACCCACGCAGACACAGGGAGAATGTGCTAACTCCACACAGACAGACACCCAAGGCTGGAATCGACCCTAGGACCCTGGTGCTGTGAGGCAGCAGTGTTAACCAGTGAGTCACCGTGCCGCCCTTAGTTCACTCTTAAATTGGATCTTCCAAAATGCATCACCTCACATTTGCCCAGATTGAACTCCATCTGGTATTTCTCTGCCCAACTCTCCAATCTATCCATCTGCTATATTCTCTGACAGTCCCTTTCACTTTCTGCTACTCCACCAATCTTAATGTCATATGCAAATTTGCTAATCATGCCACCTATACCTTCCTCCAGATCATTTATGTATATCATAAACAATAGTGGTCCTATCATGGATCCCTGTGGAACACAACTGGTCACAGTTCTCCATTTTGAAAAATTCCCTTCCACTACTACTCTCTGTCTCCTGTTACTAAGCCAGTTCTTATCCATCTAGCTAGCACCCCAGGGCCCCATGCGACTTCACTTGTCCGTCAGCCTATGTATATGCCCTTCCCTCATCAATCGACTTCGTCACTTCCTCAAATAATTTGATTAAGTTTGTAAGGCACGACCTTCACTGCACAAAACTATGTTGCCTACCCCTAATAAGCTCATTTTCTTCCAAATTGGAATAGATCATAACCCTCAGTATCTTCTCCAGCAGCTTCCCTACTACTGATGCCAGGCTCATCGGTCTATAATTACCTGGATTATCCCTGCTATCCTTCTTAAACAAGGGAACATAAACAATTCTCCAGTCGTCCAGGACCTCACCCATGTTCAAGGATATTACAAAGATATCTGTTAAGGCCCCAGCTATTTCCTCTTTTGCTTCCCTCAGCAACCTGGGACAGATCCCATCTGGACCTGGAGACTTTTCCATCTTAATATCTTTTAGAATACCGAACACTTCCTTTCTCCTTATGCTGACTTGATCTAGAGTAATCCAACATCTAACCCTCACCTCAACATCCACCATGTCTCTCTCTTCAGTGAATACTGATGCAAAGTACTCATTAAGAATCCCACCCATTTTCTCTGACTCCACAAATAACTTTCTTCCTTTGTTCTTGAGTGGGCCAACCCTTTCTCTAGTTACCCTCTTGCATCTTATATATAAATAAAAGGCTTTGAGATTTTCCTTAATCCAATTTCCTAAAACTATCTGATGACCCCTTTTAGCCTTCTTAATTCCTCGTTTCATATTAGTCCTACATTCCCGATATTCTTCCAAAGCTTTGTCTGTCTTCAGTCACTTAGACCTTATGTATGCTTCCTTTTCTCTCTTAGCTAGTCTCACAATTTCACCTGTCATCCATGATTCCCTAATCTTGCCATTTCTATCCCTCACTTTCACAGGAACATGTCTCTCCTGAACTCTAATCAACTTCTCTTTAAAAGCCTCCCACATATTAAATGTGGATTTACCTTCAAACAGACCACTAGTCTCTTTGCATTCATCATCTGCTTCCTGTCTATTCTTAACCTTAGTCAAGCTGATTTCATTACCTAGTTTCTTACATGCTCCAGTTACTATCCTTCCTGTCCACTAACCTCCTCATTCAGTTCCCATCCACCTGCCACATTCATTTAAAGCTTCCCAAACAATAGACAATAGACAAATAGGTGCAGGAGTAGGCCATTCTGCCCTTCAAGCCTGCACCACCATTCATTATGATCATGGCTGATCATCCTCAATCAGTATCCTGTTCCTGCCTTATCTCCATAACCCTTGATTCCACTATCCTTGAGAGCTCTATCCAACTCTTTCTTAAACGAATCCAGAGACTGGGCCTCCACTGCCTTCTGGGGCAGAGCATTCCACACACTCACCACTCTCTGGGTGAAGAAGGTTCTCCTCATCTCTGTCCTAAATGGCCTACCCCTTATTTTTAAGCTGTGTCCTCTGGTTCAGGACTCACCCATCAGCGGAAATATGTTTCCTGCCTCCAGAGTGTCCAATCCTTTAATAATCTTATACATCTCAATCAGATCCCCTCTCAGTCTTCTAAATTAAAGGGTATACAAGCCCAGTCGCTCCAATCTTTCAACATAAGATACTCCTGCCATTCCAGGAATTGACCTTGTGAACCTCCGCTGCACTCCCTCAATAGCCAGAATGTCTTCCCTCAAATTTGGAGACCAGAACTGCACACAATATTCCAGGTGCGGTCTCACCAGGGCCCTGTACAGCTGTAGAAGAACCTCTTTGCTTCTATACTCAATCCCTCTTGTTAAGAAGGCCAGCATGCTATTAGCTTTCTTCACTACCTGCTGTACCTGCATGCTTGCCTTCATTGACTGGCCCCAGATCTCTTTGGACTGCCCCTTTACTTAATTTGACTAGTAATCTGCCTTCCTGTTCTTGCCACCAAAGTGGATAACCATACATTTATCCACATTAAACTGCATTAGCAAAAGTACCCCCAAGGACAGGTGTAGACCGTCCAATTTGTAATAGTCCCACCTTCCCCTGAACCGGACCCATTGTCCCAAAAATCTGAAACCCTCTGTCCTGCACCATCTTGCAAGCCATGCATTCATCCTGCCTATTCTTTCATTTCAACTTCAACACATGGTATTGGTAGCAATACTGAGATTACTATCTCTGAGGTCCTACTTGTTAACTTGGCTCCTAATTCCCTAAATTCTGCTTGTAGGACATCATCCCATTTTTCACCTGCATCATTGGTGCCTATATGCATCACAACAACTGGCTGTTCACCCTCCCCCTTCAGAATGTTCTGCAGCCAATTTCAGACATCCCTGACCTGTGTACCTCGGAGACAACATACCATTTGGGAGTCATGTTTTTGACCGCAGAATTGGCTATCTACTCTTCTTACAATTGAATCCTCTGTGACTATAGCTCTTCCACTCTGTTTCCTGCCCTTCTGTATAGCAGAGCCAGCCACAGTGCCACGAAACTGGCTACTGTTGCTTTCCCCTGAAGAGTCATCTCCCCCAACAGTATTCAAAATAGTATACCTACCTTCGAGGGAGTTGACTGGAGGGGACATCTGCACTGCCTTCCTGCTCCTTCTGTGCCTTTTGGTCACCTATTCCCTTTCTCCCTCAGCAATCCTAAACTGCGATGTGACTATTTCACTAAACATGCCATTCACGACCCCCTCAGCATCACGTATGCTCCAAAGGGAGTCCATCAGCAGTTCCAGAACTTTCACATAGTCTAACAAAAGCTGCAACTGGACACACTTCTTGCACATGAAGGATTCAGGGACATCAGCAGCATCCCTGAGCACCACATTTAGCAAAAGGAGCATAGCACAAGTCTGAGATCTCTTGCCACTTTTAATCTTACGCTTAACTTAGTCTTAACTTGGATAAATGAAAAAGGAAAGAAAAGTTATTTTTACCAACTATATGATAAAAAAAAGTAAAACCTTACCTTTTCAACACACCACAGAGTCCTTTTGTTAGGTTAGAGGAGGAGGGTGGGTAGCAGACATTACATGTGTAGTGTATCGGGTTCAGCTGCTACCCAAATATATCAGTTCACTCACCTTCCCAGAGCACAATTCGACAGCTCCCACTCAGCTCCTCACTCTCACCATTGCAGCTTCTGCTGCAAATGAAGGCTGCTGGCACTCGAGGTAAGTCCTTTTAAGAGGAAATTTACCTTTCCAGCAGCCTCCTGGTCCTCACTCTCACTGCTTTCGAAAATGAAAACCACTGACGCTCAAGGTAAGTCCCTTTAAGAGGAAATTTGTCTTTCTGCCTCACTCCTGCCACTTACGAAAATGAAGGTTGCTCGAGGTAAGTCCTTTTAAGAGGGAAAGCAGGAAGGTGGTTTGAAGTGTGTCTACTTCAATGCCAGGAGCCTCCGGAATAAGGTGGGTGAACTTGCAGCATGGGTTGGTACCTGGGATATTGATTATGTGGCCATTTCGGAGACATGGCTAGAAGTGGGACAGGAATGGTTGTTGCAGATTCCGGGATTGCAATGTTTCAGTTGGAACAGAGAAGATTGTAAAAGGGGGGTAACATTGTTAATCAAGGGTAGTATTACAGCAGTTGAGATAACATTTGAGGACTCATCCACTGAAGTAGTTCGGGCTGAGGTTAGAAACAGGAAAGGAGGTCACCCCGTTGGAAGTTTTCTATAGCCTCCAAATTGTTCCAGGGATGTAGAGGAAAGGATAGCAAAGATGATTCTTGATTGGAGCGAGAGTAACAGAGTAGTTGTTATGGGGGACTTTAACTTCCCCAATACTGACTGGGAATACTATAGTTTAAATAGATTAGATGGGTCAGTTTTAGTTCAATGTGTGCAGGAGGATTTTCTGACACAGTATGTAGACAGGCCAACAAGGGACAATGTCATATTGGATTTGGTACTGGGGAATGAATCCAGCCAGTTATTAGATTTGGAGGTAGGTAAGCGATAGCGACCACAATCCAGTTATGTTTACAATAGCAATGGGCAGGGAAGAGGTATAACTAGGGGAAAGGCAATTATGATGCGATAAGGCAAGATTTAGGATACATAGATTGGGGAAGGAAACGGTGGTCCAACCAGGGGATGGACACACTTGAAATGTGGAGCTTATTCAAAGAACAGCCACTACGGGTCTTTGATAAGTTTATACCTTTCAGCCAGGGAGGTAGTTGTCGAGAGACGGAGCCATGGTTTACAAAAGAAGTTGAAGATATTGTCAAGAGGAAGAAGAAGGCTTATGTACAGACGAGACGTGAAGGCTCAGTTTGGGGGCTTGAGAGTTATAAGTTAGCCTGAAAAGATCTAAAGAGAGGGCGAAGAAGAGCCATGAAAGGACATGAGAAGTTGTTGGCGTATAGAATCAAGCAAAATTCTAAGGTCTTATATAGGTATTGCAGGAATAAAAGAATATCTACACAAAGATTAAGGCCAATCAAAGACAGTACTGGAAAGTTGTGTCAGGAATCTGAGGACACAGGGGAAACGCTTAATGAATACTTTTCATCAGTATTCACATTGGAAAAGGACAATGTTAGTGAGAATACGGAGATACCGGCTACAAGATTAGATGGGATTGACAAAGAGGAGGTTTTAGCAATTTTGGAAGATCTGAAAATAGATAAGACCCCTGGACCGGATGGGATTTTAACCTCGGATTCTCTGAGAAGTCAGGGAGGAGATTGCAGAGCCTTTGGCTTTGATCTTTATGTCATCATTGTCAATAGGAGTAGTGCCAGAAAACTGGAGGATAGCAAATGTTGTTCCCTTGTTTAAGAAGGGGAGTCAGGACAACCCTGGTAATTGTAGGCCAGTAAGCCTTACTTCGGTTGTGGATAAGATGTTGGAAAAAGTTATAAAAGATAGGATTTATTATCATCTGGAAAGAAATAATTTGATTAGGAATAGTCAACACAGTTTTGTGAAGGGTAGGTCATGCCTCATAAACCTCATTGAGTTCTTTGAGATGGTGACTAAACAGGTAGTTGAAAGTAAAGTGGTTGATGTGGTGTACATGGACTTCAGTATGGCGTTTGATAAGGTTCCACATGATAGGCTATTGTACAAAATAAATTGGCCGACTGAAAAAAGACAGAGGGAAATGCCCATCCTGAAGCTCAGTTATCAGTGGTGTGCCAGAAGGATCTGTTTTGGGGCCACTGCTGTTTGTCATTTTTATAAATGATCTGGATGTGAGCAGAGAAGGATGGGTTAGTAAATTTGCATATGACACTAAGGTAGGCAGAGTTGTGGATTGTGTCAAAGAGTGTTGTGGGTTACAGAGAGGCATAGATAAGATGCAGAGTTGGAGTGAAGAGTGGCAAATGGAGTTTAATGGAGAAAAGTGTGAGGTAGTTCACTTCAGAAGAACTAACAGGTATGCAGAGTATTGGGCTAATGATAAAATTCTTGGCAGTGTAGATGAACAGAGAGAGATCTCGGTGTCCAGCTGCATAAATCCCTAAAGGTTGCCACCCAAGTTGATTGGGTTGCTAAGAAGGCATATAGTGTGTTGGCATTTTTTGGTAGGGGGATTGAGTTTCAGGGTCACAAGGCCGCACAAGATACTGGTAAGGCCGCACCTGGAATATTGCATACAGTTCTGGTCACCACATTATAGGAAGAATGTGGAAGCTTTGAAAAGGGTTCAGAGGAGATTTAAGATTAGATTAGATTCCCTACAGTGTGGAAACAGGCCCTTCAGCCCAACAAGTCCACAGGGACACTCCAAAGAGTAACCCACCCAGACCCATTTCCCTCTGACTAAAGCACCTAACACTATGGGCAATTTAGAATGGCCAATTCACCTGACCTGCACATCTTTGGACTGTGGGAAGAAACCCACACAGTCAGTCACCCAAGGCTGGAATCGAACCTGGGTCCCTGGCGCAGTGAGGCAGCAGTGCTAACCACTGAGCCACCATTTGGAAGGAAGGTCTTACAAGGAAAGCTGAGGGAACTGAAACTGTTTTTGTTGGGGAGAAGAACGTTGAGAGGTGACTTAATCGAGACGTATAAGGTAATCAGAGAGTTAGATAGCGTGGACAGTGAGAGCCTTTTTTCTTGGATGAAGGCTAATACAAGGGGACATAGCTTTAAATTGAGGGGTGATAGGTTTAGGACTAATATCAGGGGTAGTCTCTTTATTCAGCGAGTAGTAGGGGCATGGAACGGCCTGTCTGCAACAGTAGTAGACTCGCCGACGTTAAGGACATTTAAATAGACATTGGACATACATAAGGATAATAATGGAATGGTTTAGGTTAGATGGGCATCAAATGAACTTCACAGGTCGGCACAACATCAAGGGCCAAAGGGCCTGTACTGCACTGTAACAGTTTCTTTTAAGATTAGATTACTTACAGTGTGGAAGCAGGCCCTTCGACCCAACAAGTCCACACCGACTCACCGAAGCGCAACCCACCCAGATCCATTGCCCTACACTTACCCCTTCACCTAATATTATGGGCAATTCAGCATGGCCAATTCACCTAACCTGCACATTTTTGGATTGTGGGAGGAAACCAGAGCACCCAGAGGAAACCCACGCGGACATGGGAAGAATATGCAAACTCCACACAGTCAGTTGCCTGAGATGGGAATTGAACCCAGGTCTCTGGTGCTGTGAGGCAGCAGTGATAACCACTGTGCCTCCCAAATTTTATGCTCTATGTTCTATACACTGGCTCATGCTTAAGCCTCTTTGGCAGCACTCAAAAGATTTTCTATTGTGCAACAATTTGCATTCTCCTTTCACAACACAGTCCGGGTTCAATTTCTTGACTCCTGCTGTAGGTACATAGCTAGTGTCTAAATAAGTTCCTGCTTCCAGCAGATGAATCTAACCATGAAGATGGTGAGATAGATCATGGATTTATTGGAATGGACCCAAAAAACACAATCCTCACATTTGCCTGCCTCCAGTGGGACAAACTACATTTAGCCAGGACATGTGTCTGACAATCACGTCCTGGCAATCCAGCTGATCATGTAGATCAACAGGCTGGAGGTAGTTATCTTGAAGAGAGGATCAAGGTTGGCATTTTCAATATTTGTTTACAGTATCTGATCACGTTTGGATACTTCCTCACCCTTCTTCACCTGTGGAGATATTATTTTAACCCTGGTATTGGCACACATTAAGCCAAACCCCTCCTAAAACTTGCTGTTATCAAATTCTCCCAATTCCTCATTTGTCAGTACAGAGGAACCTCAATTATCTGAAAGTCATGAGCGGGGAATATTTTGTTCGATTAATTGAATGTCGGATAATTGATGCTGGATAATGTAGTTAGCCACACATTCGGACCTTGCGATCTTGTTAGGATTATCTGAAATTTGGTTAATCAAATGCCAGATAATCGAGGTTTCTCTGTATATGTGTCAGGCCTTATTTTAAGCACACCATTTAATAATCCAAAACTAGTGACTGGAAGTGGGTCATTGCAGTAACTGTAGGAGGTTCAGACTAATACTTAGACAACATGGAGGAAGATTGCCAAAAGACAAATTGGCCTGAGATTTGAATAAGATGAGATGTTGAGAAATGGCCAGAGAATGAAGATGGATCAAACGCCAACAATAAAACTATTGGCTAATTCATAAACTGTGTTGTGCTACAGCCCTGTTTGACTAGAATAGCATAGTAGACCACTGGGCACGTGATGTACCATGTGTGTGTGTGTGTGCATGAGCGCTCTGTCTCTGGGTTACAGCACTGCATATGAAGCTTTCCTGAGTGGACTATCTCTCACCATCCTTCAGGATTTGCATACCGCCACTTGCTTTTTCTGGCCAAAATTGGTGGGGCTAGCTGTGGTTCCAATCCAAGTTTCAGGCTTCAAATGGGACAGTTTCCAGGGTGCTCCAGGATTTAGGCCTGAATTGGTAAACTTGCCTGGTCGAGATCAGGAATTTGGATTGAGTCTGAATCAATGATTGATCTTAGGTCTGGATCAGGACTCAAGATAGGATCCAATTCAGTCAGAAGGACAAGCCATTGGTGGCTACTGCTTGGACTCCATAGGCCTTTAACTGCTTAACATTATACCACCCAAATTTTCCTGTATATAGAAAAGTTCTGTGCATAGATGGGCTGGCCTTGTCATACATCAAATGCAGACATGAATATCTGTGGGACACAAATGTTCCTGCTGGAAAATTTCTAACTTCACAAGTTGCCTGACAACATACTCTACTGGGTTCACCATCCCATCAAAGTATGTTTTCCTCCCCCTTTTCCTTTTTGCCATTCTTATTTCTCCTGCTTTGCATGCAGCCTGTACACTTTTTCATAGTATTTTCATGGAAAAGGGCTTCAATTTCAGGATCTGTCAGGTTCAATCCTAATAAGGGTGCGATACTGCTTATAGGGCGTCCGGTCATTAGAACGTGGGAGGTGAATTCAGTTGAACTGGAGGATGAGTTCTTTATGAGCATGAGAATATTCATGTAAAACTATGTTCCAGATTGAGTTGTTTTGCTGGACGAACGTTCACAGCAGAGTTGATAAAGTATGGTGCTGGAAAAAGCACAGCAGGTCAGGCAGCATCCGAGGAGCAAGAGAGTCGATGCTTCAGGCATAACCTTCTTCAGGACTATCACAGCATCCCTTTGAGGGTGTGATATTCATCCTCCCTGAGTCCCACTGCATTAAGGTTGGAAGGCAATGTGGAACCTTTGATTGATGCCAAACATATTCATTGCCTGCATCACATGGGCTGTGAAATGGGTTCCCTGGTCTGAATCTAGAATGCGAGGAAGACCCCATCTCGTGAATCAACTTGTCTGCTGCAACATTAGCAGTGTTCGTTCGAGTGACAAGTGCCTCTACCCATTTGCTAAGAATGTCCACAATGATTAGGATATACTCATATCCTCCTTTACAGAGTGGTAGGGGCTGACAATTTATTTGAAGGTCAGTCAATGGTGCTGCTCCTGGCCTAGTGTGCCTTAGCTTTATTGGCATGCTTGCCTAGATTGTTCTGGGAGCAGATGATACAATTCTCAAACATCGTTTTGTGTTTTTTTTTTCATTTCTGGCCACCAACACAATACTTTGTGGTCTCTGTCCTTTGATGACCCTGGAAATTGTGACATTGATAAAGACCGGTACCATGTGTTGCCCATCTTTGAGAACAAGTTCATCCCTACACAAAGCTCATACCAGATCTTCAACCTTAGTTTAGCTCACAGCAACAGCATTTATTTGTTCCGGAATGGGGTGCTGACATTGCTTCATGGCTGCACTGTTTAGCTAATTATCTCCCTGGTTAGGTAAGTTTGATGGTGGAGCAGGGGTACATACGGTAATATTTCCAATCGGTTGAGATGAATCCTCTAGCTTCCCACAGTAGCAGGAAGTCAGCTAAACTACTGTAGATATGCATTGATGTCTGAGTATATGTCTGGTAGTGGGGGAGATTTCCTAGTATTGCTAAACTCACAAGCTACAATTGTTAGTTGGCAACTTGAGCATTCATTTTGTTGGGGAGTTGCAGCTATTTCTATTATGAATTCGCTTCTGTAGGGGTTCTGCACACAAGTATTTATACCATTATTGCCTTTTGTGTCCATCCTTCCCCATTGTGGATCCATTTATGTGGATCCATTTCACCCAGGGTGGATTCATCTGCTCCCCAGGTGCAATTGGGTCTTACCCCCGCCTTCGGTTTTGACACAAATGGTCCCTTTAGATCCATTACCTGACACTGATAAGTTCTCTTTTTTTACTCAAATTGTCAGCTGGAAGTACGGACACTTTGGTATGTTTGTCCGCAATACTGCAACCTTGTAGCACTAAGATCCATGGTACTATATGGTTTTGGCTAAGTGTACCATCTTTAATCCAGCTGTCCAGCAAATGTTGAATAAGGTGTGCTCCATCACAATGGCTGGGGCCTCAGACCAATAATGTTGCATTGCCCAGAATATAGCTAACAAGTGCTTCCCTTACATACAGAAGTCCTGCTCTACTGGTGAAAGTGTTCTGGAGACATAGGCTACTGGTCCGAGTTTATAATGTTGTTCTTGAAGGAGTACAACTGCCAGTTTGGCATCCAAAGCTGAAACTTACAAGGGAAATTCTGTGTTTGGTCCAGCAGTGTGGAGGCCTGTTTTAATTCAGCAAGTTTCCACGTGCTGTCCAATCCATTCCCTCAGGGCATTCCTTTTAAGATGATCACAGAGTCGGCCAGCTAAAGTGGCACAGTCATTGATTTGATTCTAACAGTATCTCACAATGCCCAGAAAGGAACGCAACAAGCTCATGTCCCTGGAGAGTTGCAGATTACTTATGACCTCAATGTCCTTCCCTTCTATTTCATTTTTATTCTGAGCTACAACTGTTCCCAAGTATGAGACCCAAGATCTTAAGATCTGTGCTTTCTTGGAGTTTACTTTTAGTCCGAGGGTGGTGAGAAGGGTTAACAGTTTCTTTAGCAGTGTCAAATGTTTGATCCTTATTTCTGTCTGCAGGAGATCAGCCACATACTGCACCAAGCAGTCCAGTCAGGAAAACCTCTCCAGCTCCTAAACCAACCTCTAATGAAATACTGACAGGGATGGCAAGGTGGCTCAGTAGTTTGCACTGCTGCCTTTCAGCACCAGGGACCTAGGTTCAATTCTAGCCTTAGGAGACTGTCTGAGTGTAATTTGCACATTCTACCTGTGTCTGCGGGGTTTCCTCTAGGTGGTCCGGTTTCCTCCCACAATCCATCGATGTGCAGTTTAGGTGAATTGGCCATGCAAAGTTGCCCACAGTATTCAGGAATGTGTAGGTTTGGTGCATTAGTCAGGGGTTATATGCATAGGGGTAGGGGAATTGATCTGGGTGAGGTATTCTTCAGAGGGCTGATGGATCAAATGGTCTACTTCCAAAATGTAGGGATTCTATGAAATGCACTTGGTGTATTGCCTGATCGCTGTTCAGAAACCTTCACTATATTTCACCCATTTGCATCCTGCCTGTCTCGTGGAACAGCTGCTCTTTTAAATCAGGCTCTGGCTGACTGGCTGAGAGTTCAAGGTTGACATGGTTCAATTTTGGAGGTTATATAAATACTTCCAACTAAAGGCACACACAGGGCTGCTAATGTTGTCTGTGTTTCGGACATTTCAACTAGTTTACATACTAAAAATGTTTTAGCTTCTTGCCAGTGCGGCAGACAAAGAGACATAGAATTTGGTTTACTGTCCAACAACTTTATTTTTAAAATTCCTTATTAAAAGTACCATGCGTACTTCCCAAGTTCCAAAAATATTTACCCTCTGCCTAGCTCTATCCATTTGAGTATCATCCACGACAATCCAGATATTTGAGCTGAGCTGTTAGAACCTCCTTCCTCTCTGGCATAGAACTGGTTCACTTCCATTAAGGCAGATCTTGCAGGTCAGAGCAGATCCTCTCCTGGATTTTCTTGGGTTGTTTCACTGTCTCCCTCCATGAGTCCTGCTGTGAGTCTTCGGTCACTAGGTGGCTTTCAGGAGTGCGTTTTATCCCCCCTCACCCTGGCCCTTCCCAAATGTCTATAACCTCTAACCAATTGGGTCATGAATAAGGTTGAAAGTATCCAATGAGGTTGCACCAACATCTTTCAGTGTTGCCATGTAGGATGTGTAAAGTGCACATCCTTAGGCACTGGCTGGAAGTCAAGGTGCCAGAAAGTATGTTCAATACTTCTCTAATACACGACCCTCAAGATGATTGCAACAGGCTACCCTGAACCTCTGAAAGCTCACTGATCTTGAAATCCACTGTTCTCTGTAACAGATAACTGCTATCTACTGTTAAGTACAGCTTGGCCAATTTTTGGTCAGGCCCAATTTCTTCTGGGTATGAGTCAATTTAGAATGTCCTATTTTAGGCCCATGATTGCTTGACCACAACGCTGTCTCACAGGAGTATGTGGAGTCAGAAAAAGTTTCACTTCAAAAGTAAAGCATGAAAGAAGGTCCCTAAAACTCATTGTTCCTTGGTCTGACTTTCACCTGAGTATCGTTTTCCACATTAATTGTCTCACATCAACTCTACAGCTTTGCAAATCGAACAGTTAATGGAATTTGGTAGTAAACACACCAATGACTATTTGAAGAAATGGATTTGAGAGAAACATAATGACTTATTCTATCACATCTAATTCCCGAAATTGCCAATTGAATTCCTCTGCTAACTTCCTCAGGGTTACACTGATGTTTTCGATATGCAACTATTTTTCTTTGTCTTTGATCTTTTAATAATATTTTCTTCAGATCTGAGAAGTGTTGCAGAACTTTATTTTTAATTGCGAGCACAACAGACTCAGTTTCAATTTGAAAGCATTGATTTAAAAGCACCAATCATATGTGCTAATCATATAAGCCTCTTCTTTCCATTCAACGCACAGTTTAGCTCATTCAGTTTTGATTTCATTTCTGTAAGGAACCCAAAATTGAGGAATCATATATTGTCTGACAGCTCACTTCATTCTTTGATTTAAAAAACGCAATGATTTCAGGACCAAGCTGCCAAGGTCTGGTCTCGTGACTTCCACAGCTGGTCCTGGGATGGGACAAGAGGAGGTCCCAGTCCAGCTAAAGCTCCAGGACACCACCTGCAAAGCAAAGCAGGGTATTGAATTCTCCCAGTCTGCCATATGCAGGGCAAATATCAGGAACTATGCAGCATAGCTCTGGACTGACAATGCTTGCCTGGGGGCACCCTAGTATTTGTGCAAGAGGTGGCAGTCAATTCTCAGATCTCCAGTGAATAGTGAGTTCCTCCAGAAATGGCATACAGGAAAATGGGGAGAAATGATTCTTGCCATAAAGGGCTAAAAATGTCAATTAATGTGGTGAGTTTGACAAGATACACCAAGAAAATTTGCTCAACCTTATGGCAAGAAAATGGTCTCATAGTGAAAATTCTCCACACTTCACATTGATCTGCATGACATCTGCTTCTGGAAGCTGTACAACTACAGAAAATGCACACACTTAATGCTTTGCAGCTTATTGTGTCAGGTTTCAGTTTGGTCCAAGTGGATTATCATTACAGGGTAGAGTAAGTTCTGTGGTAGCAATGCAAACAAATGAATAAGAAACCTGGGAAGTCAGTATATAGCAATCCTGAAATACAGGAGGCCAATGCAACCATCATATCCATGCAGACTCTCTCTGCCCTTACACCGCTGGCCTTCAATTTTTACTTCATCTGCTTTTCTTATAGGCCTGTTCAGGACAAAGAAATATTATGGCAAATGCGTAATTGCCCTACATCAAATATCCAAGTAACACAAGCTAACCAGGAACCCGGGAAACAAATTTTGACCACAGAAGTCACCTCCTGTGCATCCCCATACTTGAAAAGTGGGCAGCAACATTCTGGATGTTCCAGAGATATGGTTCCTATCTGCTACGTAATCAGTGATAAAGCGATGTCATAAGCTATAAGCCGAAGTAATAAGGACAATTAATAAACTTGAACCATCTAAAATGAAACCAAAAATGTAAAGCTTCCACATGAATGGGAAAAATGAATTTTTGTTCAGAAGTATAAAAAAAGTGTTTCCTTATATGTCAGCAAAATATACCTATAAGTAATTACCTCTGTTCTGATGAAAAGTCATGAACCTAAAATGTAAATTCTTATTTTTCCCCACAAATGCTACCTGACCAAGCATTTGCTGTTTTGGTCTCAGATTACCAGCACTGTAGTCTTCTATTTTTCAATTAGGCTCCCTGTGGCGTCTAGATCCACCTGAAGTCCAAGAAAAAAATACCTTAACTTTCAATGATAAGATTCTCAATGTTGATTAAGTCACACGAGCATACCACACTAAAGAACATCTTTAGATGGAAATCGAAATTAATTGTTACTTGTATTTTTGAAAATACAGTAAAATGTGTACAAGTTGCTACAAAACAGCACCATTCGATTATAAAAACTGTATATAAAAATGAGGCAAAGTTAAGACAAATATAATTTTTTATTCATTCCATAGCTTCTTGGATTTATGAATTGGTTACTGTCGAAGACCAGGGCCTGTCCAACTACTGAGGACCAGAGGCCTATCCAACTGCTATTAGTAATAATGAGGCAGATTTATTCACACTGTTAGGGAATTTCCTTTGACCATCAGTATTAGGAAGAAAAATGTTATGGTTGAGCATTTTAATATACTGTCATCCAGCAATTCAGAAATGGTAATATGATGCTACAAGTTGTTAATGGTTTCATGTGTCTAGGTTCCACAATCATTAGGGATCTGTCACTTGGTGCTGAAATTGACATAAATGTTACAAACGCTATAGTTATTCTGACGGAACTGAATAATAGTGGAACAACAGCCAATTGATAGGGTGCACCAAACTATGAGCCTACCAAGCCAAAATCCTCAGTGGTGAGGATTCACTCTGGTAGTGAGACTTGAACAACTCACGCAAGGCACAAGAAGCTCAAGAGTTTACACCTTCACTGTGTCAGACGTGTCCTTGACATTTTTTGGTTTGACAAGGTCACTATCTCAGAGGTCCTGTGGCACTCATTAATAAGCCAACAATATCGAATAATGGCTCAGTCACCTTCATCTGATAGATAATTGCTGAACAGTATACCTAAAGACCTTCTGCATAGAAAACTGGCGAACATCCATACCTCTGCTATAAAAACACCAGAGATGGAGGATAAGTAGGGGACAGCTTGAGGCTGTCTGTTTAGAGGGGCATTGATAGGGGTGAGACAAAATAAAAAGATGAACTGGCTGAGGAGAGTCCAGAAAAAATGGAGGCCAGCAAACTCAAGCCAATCAATATTTTAATCTATACTTAGTGTGACACTGACTGCAATTTCAAAGTGAGCCTCCTGAATCACACCAAGCAATGCATAACACAGAGCTCCCATTAAGGGACAAGCCATTATCTGATGAGATTGAAGGATGCAGAAGATAGTGTCAAAACCAAATCCACTACAAAACAATCATTCTAATAAAGTTTAACAATCAAACAAAGAATTCAATATTGTATTTTAAAATCAACAATTCTGCCTGGTGCATTATCTTAGCGCCCACTTTTCATATGGCTTTGTGGATAGTTACCACAGTGGAAGAAACTGCACATAATATTGAGGAGTGAACCCAGACACCTCTGGTCCTAAAAGGCCTGGCTTTTGATTGTATCATACCAGTAAGAGTGGTTTCACATCCAAATTCCTGGAGCTATACTGCTGAAATTAACCATGATTTCTATTAGATTCCAATATTTTTCCAGTGCCTGTTTCCATTCCTGATCCATTGTGGATACAGCACCTCTCTTTTCCCACTGATATCCTGTGCAGGGCATCCAGTGCTCCATCAGGTAACCTTGAAGCATTATCTGTACCATGCTGTGCCACCTTTCAGCATTCTTCCTGCATAAACATATTTTTCAATTGTTTTCACCATAGAATGTAGCTCCTTCTTACTCGGTGCCAATTCCCATGCTCACTCATGCAGCAACTCAGCAGTCATCATGTTGGCCGTACATTAGAATCATGGTAATGATTAGACACTATGTGACACATTTGTGGTTTTCTATATATTAGCCCACATAACATATACCACAGAAACTCAAGTTCTTATCGAGTCAGATACCATGAAGTTTATTAACAACTATGTGCACTAAGCTCCTCGGACACTGCCTGACTGACTGTGCTTTTCCATCAGCACACTTTTTGACTCTGATCTCAAACTTAAACCTACAGCCTGGGTCACAGGCTTACTTACATTAATATTATAATAAATATACAGTTGACTGGCTGACTAACAGACTGAGTAGCAGAGTGCCTGCTTGTTTAACAGACTACTAATTGAACAGAGAGATCCGAGTGTCTATAATGATATAATGCCTTTCAGTGATTTGTGCAATAACAAAAAATACAGCATTCCCTTTTAAGAATAATAAGACTGTTCTGGTAAATATACACAAGAATGCACATTGGTATAATTAAAATGATGCAACAAGAGTATGAAGTTTGCATGCTGCCTGTATTGGAAGGAAGTGTTCACTGGTTAATCAAGCCTTGAATTTCCCATTACTGTTTTTAGGCAAATTGGATTTTATAATCAATCATTCTAGTTGTGGTAGAATGTCTAGAACACTAAAAGGATCCTCAACCTTTGGTACTGGTTCTCACTTGCAGTCTCCCACTTCAATTTTATTCCATGCAAGGATGAGCAAAGAACTCTGCCTTTGTGGAAAATTACAATGACACAGGTGACATATTAGGAAGATAAAGATTAGCTTGGATTTTCTCAGCCATATTGTGAGTAATTAATTAGTCACAGCATAAACAGTATAAAATCAACCAATTATAAAATACAGGCTAGAAGAAGGTCCATCAAGTATGTATCAGCCAAGAAACAATCTATTTTGTCTCACTCCACTGCTCAGGGTAGAGTAATATGAATCTCACCAAGTCCCTAAGCCACCGAAAAATTCCATTGTGCATGGAATAATTGGTATCAAGTGGCCCGTAATGAGGCTAATTGACATCCCTGCTGCAAGGAGCCCTTACTGCCCTTAACTTGAGGGCAGTTTTCTGGATGTTAGAAACCTGACACGAGTATTCTACACAATTCTCCAGGCACCCCAGACTCACCTTGCATGCTCCAGGTTCGAATGAAAAGCCTTGCAAATTGGCCTTAAAAAGGAGCAGACTTCAGAATTAGAAAGAGTTTAAATTTCAGATGCTGCCAGACCTGCTGAGTTTCTTCAACTATTTCTGTTTTTATTTCAGATTCCCAGCATCCGCAATTCCTTGCTTTTTGATTTTAAGGAAATCATTATTTGTAGGGAAATGGTGTTACAAAATTGATGGAATTAAAGGCTGATAGGTCCCCAGGGCCCAGTAATCTATATCCCAGTGTACTTAAGAAAGTGGCCCGAGAACAGTTGGTGCATTGGTAATCACCTTTAAAGATGCTGTAGATTCTGGAACAGTTCATACAGATTGCAGGAAAAGCTAATGTAACCCCATTATTTAGGAAAGGTGCTAGAAAGAAAATAGGGAATTCTGGACCTACTAACCTGACATGCATAGAAGGGAAAATGCTGGAGTCCATTCTAAAATATTTCATAGCAGTGAACTTGAAAATCAATGACAGAATTGGATACAGTCAGTGGGATTTATGGAATGGAAATCATGCATGTCAAGTTTACTAGGATTCTTTGAGGATGTAGCAGGTAGACTTGATGGGGAGCATGGTCAGTGGATGTAGTTTATTTGGACTTTCCAAATAACATCCCACAAAAAAGATTTGTCTGTGAAATTAAAGCAAATGGGATGTGGAGGAGTGTCCAGACATGAAGAGAAAACTGACTGGGAGACGTAACAAAGAGTAGGAATAAGAGTCTTTTTCTGAATGGCATGTCATGACCAGGGAAACCATAGAGATCAGTGCTTGGACCCCAATTATTCACCATATGTATTATAATTTACATATAGCTATAGTTGACACAAAGTTGGATGGATAGCGAGGTGAACTGTGAGGAGGATGCAGAGATGCTTCAATGTGATTTGGACAAATTTATTGAACAAGCAACTGCATGACAGATGATGTATAATGTGGATAAACGTGAGATTATTCACTTTGGCAGCAAAAATAGGAAAGAAGGTTATTATCTGAATAGATACAGATTGGGAAAGGGGAAGGTGTGACAAAAGTCATGATGTGGCTGTACAGTATATTGGTGAGGCTACTTTTAGAAAATTGTGTCCAATTCTGGTCTCCTGGCTATAGGAGAGATGTTGTTAAACTTGAGAGGATTCAGAAAAGATTTATGAAGACGCTGCCGAGTTTGGAGGAGTTGAATTATAGGGAGATGCTGAATAAGCTGGGTCTTTAATCCTTGGAGGGTTGGAAGCTGAGGGGTGACTTTATCGTCAAAATGTGTAGCACTGGAAAAACACAGTAGGTCAGGCAGCATCCTAGGGGCAGGACAGTCAACATTTCGGGAAGAAGCCCTTTATTAGGAATTTACTCTCCTGCTCTTTGGATGCTGCCCAATCTGCTGTGCTTTTCCAGTGTAACACTTCTCAGCTCTGATCGTCAACATCTGCAGTCCTCACTATCTCCAGGTGACCTTATAGAGATTTATAAAATCATGAGGAGCATGGGTAAATAGCAAAGTTCTTTTTCCTAGGTAGGGAAGTCCAAAACTAGAGGTCCTGGGTTTAAGGTGAAAGGAAGAAAGATTTAAAAGGGTCCTGAGGGGCAACTTTTCATGCAGAAGGTGGTATCAGATGGGGTGGTGGAGGCGGGTACAATTACATCATTTAAAATCTGGGTGGTACATGAATAGACAGGGTTTCAAGCGATATGGGCCAAACACTGGCAAATGGGACTAGATCAGTTAGGATATCTGGTTGGCAAGGACAAGTTGGACTGAAGTATCTTTTTCCGTGCTATATAACTCTATGAAACTACAACCCCAATTTGCTCAATTAAAATCTTTCCAACGTAAATAAAGCTAACTATGGTTATTATTAAACATTTGTAATTCTCAAGTCCTTTGTCAGATACCTAATGCTAAGGATGACGAAAGATTCCAGCCAGGATATCCGTAATTTCCAACCTTACTTCTTTCAACTGCCAAGGAAATATTTCATAGAGATTAAGAGTTATAAGCCTTCCTGGTACCCTAATCCTTATCCAAATTTATTTGATTTAATACCATGGCAGTCTCCTTATTTCTCTTAAATTGGACAAAATTCTCTTACTTAGTTTACCTTCTGCCTCTACCAACTGAACTGCATTTTGCTTTCAAATCAGTCCCACCACTCCACTGACAATTTAGCACTAATTAAGCAATCAAGTTATTTTGGAGGATGTTAAAACAGAATCAACAAAATTGTCTTTGACAATAAATTGTGAGTTTAATTCAGGCCACCTGGCTGAACATCATCAGAAATATGAAAAACAAGTAATCAATGGGTCTTATTTATAAATACACCTGAATTGTTACACAGAAGGAACATAACTCTGAACTCGATCAATCTGTTACCTATTTGTGCATCAAATACTCACCCAGTGTCACAGTAAAATATAGCTTTGCTTCCAAATGTTACATCAGACGCTTCATAATATCCATTCTGAATCTCTCCTGGATTACCACAATTTATTTCTAGACAAAGGAAAGGAAAGCATATTGGTAAGATAAAGAAATATCCAGATCTCCAACAGTTTTTCAATTATTTCAGAAAAATCTTATTATATGGTAGACTAATTTTAAAGATTGAGATATATCCCCGATAATTTGATAACTACAAGCACTATTCCAAGAAGCTATAATGCATGGCTCTGTCTTTAGTGGACATCAATAAAATTTACTAATATGTAAATCTGAGGTAGCTTCCGCAATCATGTCAAATGCATTGGAAAGTTCTAGTTCTGGTATAACAAGAGTTCCATATTTTGTTCCTGAAAGGCCTTGATTTTGATTTGAGTTGGACCTGATCAAGAATTCTGTTAATCAGAAAATAATTTCCATGTTATTTTCCATCCCTGGTTTCCTTTCCACTTTTTTTCAAATGAGATCTTCAATGCGCTAGATTTCACTGTTATAATTTTAGTTGATCAAATAACTACTACATAACTATAAGTAAGTGGTGTGCTCATAGCTCTCTTAGTCACAAGCAAGACTTCCCCACTTGCGTATGGTAAGGAACATTTTGACACTGAACTGGCATCTGTAACTTCAGGTGCTACAGGGCTCAGCTTTGCAACCTAAAAGTTATCATTGCCCAGTCAGAAAATGCAACAGAATTAAAGGTCAGGAACAAAAGATAAAATCTCTCAGATAATTTCCTTTCTTCATCCTGGAATTTACCTCAACTATCATCTGTACCAAGGAAACTCCTCCTTTGTGGCTTCAAAGTTCCATTCACTGCAAACGAACAAACGCATTAATGCAGACTGCATATACAACTCAGTCACTTAAAGCATGTTTTGGAGCCTACCTATCCACAACAGTCAGCTCATTTTCAAGAATATTGCAGCCAAGTCATCCTTGTATTGTTTTTCCATGCTCAAGCTTCCAGTAATGCTGCCCATCAGCCCTACCTCTCTCATTTCAGCTTTAAGCCAGGATATCTAAGTTTGCAGCTCTTGTACAGAATGGCCTGTACCAAAGGGGCAGCTTATGAATTTCATGTATCCCCCTTCCTCAACTGCACCATACATAGCTAAGGCATTAAAAGGTGGCAATCAAATCACAGTTTACTTTTGCTCCATGATTTTCTGAGATCTCAATGAAATGTGATGCCATGAGTTGTATCGCTATGCTGGCTATATGAGAATTGAAGTCAGCTGATCAGGATTTCCCACACATGATTAGTCAATCAGAAAATCTAAGCTGAAACTTTGCTCTCCTCAAAAAAAAGTCCTCCCAAATTAAATATAGCCTTTTAAAAGTCAAAGGAAAATTGTGTTGCTGTTTTTGACTTTTGAATAAATCTGTTTGATGTTCACCCTTCATCCACCAGATACCCCCCTCCACTCTTACCCTCCTCATTGTTTAGCTTTCCCTATTCCCCTGTGATGTTGCACCCTCCCCAATGTATTTGACAATCATATCCATGTGACAGCTGATGTCCCCATTTGACCTTGGAGTCTATCAACAATCCAGGTCGTATTGCCACTTTTGAAACCATACCTTTCCCAATCAATGCCAATGGCAACCTTCACTTTCCTTGACCTGACCATATGAGACTGTACACTGCCTAACCCTGAGCTACTGATTCCCACAATATTATATCCAAATCCCCACTATAACTGTCACCATACCTTCCACAACCTAACACTTCCAAACACATCCCTAGACACAAAAGAAGCCACACTCTGGATAGATTGGATCTCACCCCTGGACAGAATGTAGCCTACAAACCCTTCCTCCCAAAGCAACAGCGTTCTATCATGAATACTTGCATTGCCTTGTTGACAAAAACATGCCTCAGCTGTCATTCTTGGTGTTAGACATTGAATTCCCCAACATAGAGTACGAACTGAGTTGTTGTCATCCTCAGTACTTCTAAGAATTGGTGTGAAACGTGGAGAAGGAATGATTCATCAGCTGAGAACAGATGATAGTTGGTAATTAGGAGACTTCCTAACCAATGTTTTACCACACTCAGTGACACCTCATGAGGTCCAGAGGCAATGTTGAGGCATCACAGGAAAACTGCCTCCCAACTACATACCACTTAGTCACCACCTCTGGTGAGTCTGTCTTTCTGGTGAGACAGGCTATTAACATGGATGGCAATATCTGCAATGGTGTCTGTAAAATGATTCCATGCATGTGGCTATGTCAGACTGTTAGTTTATTAGTCTGTAGGTCAGCTCTCCCTATTGTGGTAAAAAGCAATTCTTATTAAAGAGACAATAGTCAATAGGTGCAGGAGTAGGCCACTCTGCCCTTCAAGCCTGCATCACCATTCAATATGATCATGGCTGATCATCCTTAATCAATATACTGTCATATCTCCACAATTTGAGATTTAACAGCACTGGTTTGCCATTTTTGGTTCTTGCGTCTAGGTCGATGCCAGGTGATCTGTTAAGTTTTATTCCTTTTATGAAAATATGTAATAGTTTCACACAACCAAGTGAATAGCTTGCTAGACCACTTCAGAAGGCATTTAAGAGTCAACTGCATTACTGTGGATCTGGAGTCTCATGAACATTTCCTTTTGACAATTGGCCATGGTAGCACGATCACTATTAGACTACTTTTTATTTCAGATTTATTACATGAATTTAGATTGAGGAGAAAGTGAGGACGGCAGATGCTGGAGATCAGAGCTGAAAATGTGTTGCTGGAAAAGCGCAGCAGGTCAGGCAGCATCCAAGGAGCAGGAGAGTGGACGTTTCGGGCATGAGCCCTTCTTCATGAATTTAGATTGCCCTAGTTGGGCTTCCACTCATTTCTATCAAGCATTAGCCTGGGATGTTGGGTTACTAGCCAAGTAACATTATCATTATACAACTACATCATACACAGCCATTTTGGAGAGTGAATTTAACAATTCACAGTTATGTATATCTAAATTATGGGAGAAATTAACCACATGTAAGCCAATTGAATAATCTGTTAAAATTCAGCAACAGAACTACCTTTTGTGTGAATTTATAAGTGTTTGACACAGATAGATTATCCTTCCATTGGTCCAACTTGTATTACTTTGTTAACAAAGATGCTAAGGAATTAATAATTATGTATAATATCATGTCCTCAGTCTCCTCAGATAAGCAAATGAAAATAAAGAATTCCATTGCACACACTTGGGTTAACTGGAATTCAGATGGTTACTATTATTTATTGAAGTGGACAGTTTGTAGCACAGGACTTCGATATTTCTAAAAGAAAAGGCATATCTTGTCGACATGTTTCCCTGATACAGTCAGAATTATTTAATTTCGCATTCAATTAAAAACAGTGATGGGTATTAATTGCAGATTCACTGTGCCCCTTTATATCGCATAATTTTAGATGCATGATTTTTATATGCTTTAAAATAATTTAATTTTAGTTTGGATTTTTCAATTTGAAATCATGACATGGATTTTCTGTGTATCTGAAGGAGTTAATTATTAACTTTCAAGTGCTTATGTAGTCATAGTGATTTACTTCAAAACACAACTGAGAGAAATACTAAAACAAATCAAAGAACTATAAATGCTAGAATTCTGAAATAAAAGTAGACACTGCTGGAGAAACACAGGGCGTCTGGCAGCATCTGGGGAAAGAAATCAGAATTAACGCCTTGAGTCCAGTGACCTTTCTTTAGAACTGAAAGCATCTAGATGCTGCCAGACCTGCGGAGTTTCTCCAACAATTCCAATTATGCCAGCGAGAAATACATCATAGAGAATAATAGATTTTTGCTTACTTTGGGAGATTAGGTTCCAGTTTAGAAGGTATGGGATTGATTTTTTTTTTCATTTGATTTAGGGTAACACCCACAGCTTGGAAATAAAGCCTTTTTTCTAAGTTTCTGATTGAGTTATTCTGCAGATTTTTAGCTGAAGCTGGCTGTGGAAAACAGTTGCTCCTAAGAAAGGGAGAAAATAGAATTGTTCAATTTTGGAAAACCTCAATGTAAGGAGTTGAGTGTAAAAGTTCCAGATCTGAACTATTTGGTTAAAACTCTGGAGAAGTTACATGAAGTTAAGGTCAGTTACATACTGAATCAAGGAAGGGGTAATCAGATTGTCACGAATGGGAAATGAAGCCATAGATAAGTCAAGCCCTATGTGGAATACAGAAGGGTCTTCCCTCTTGCATGTGATTACTATGAAAGATGTAATGGAGATTAATGGAATTATATTTGTCAGACAAATTTTGAATTTTTTAAATGTGTGTTATATGTAAACAGTTTGGTTTATTAATACTTATCTTCATTTTTTTCAGTAATAAACATTCGCCTTTTTGCTAAAACCAAATATGCATCATTGCATACTTATCTTTCTGTGAAAGACCATCTCATTAAAACCAAAAACAAAATACGGTCTATCAAGATTGGCTGCATTTATATCCTTCAACAATTTTCTAGTTTTCTGCAGCATAAAAGAAAAGATGATTTGATGAAAATTTACAAGGTATTAGGACATATTAAAGAGATGGGATAAGTGGAGACAAATTATTTCCGCTGTTTTAGTCGTTCCAAGTCCAAAGGCAAAGTTTGGATATTAAAACTTGCCCTTTCTTGACTGAAATTAAGAAACATCTCTCACACAATGATGATGTTAGACAAACACTGACATGAGAAAACAGAAATTGGTAGGTTATTGCTCACCAAATATATTGAGAAATACAGTGCAGACTGCATAAATGAAATTAGGTCATAAATTAACCACGTGACAGACTTAAGGGCCTATTCTCTATTCCTGATGTTCCAACCCTGATCACAATGTATTCATCCTGCTGGCAAAAAAAAATTGGAAAAGAAGACTATTCTTATGTGACAAGGACATGGGAAGCTTAGGTTCCAAAGGGACCTAAGTGATCCTATTCATGGGTCAATTAGATGATATGCTGGTCTTCTTTGCAAGAGAATTTAAGTACACGAATACAAATATCCTTCCGCAGTTCTTTTGAGTCTTGCTGAGACTCTCCTCATCTGAAGTATTATACGTAGTTTTGATCTCCTTATCTAAGAAAGGTCATTCTTGCCATAGAGGAAGTGCAATAGAGGTTCACCAGGTTAATCCCTGGATGACAAGATTGTCCTATGAGGAGAGATTGTGGACACTGGTTTTCCTTGAGTTTTGAAGAATTAGAGGTGACCTCATTGAAACTTACAGAATGCTTACAGGTCATGACTTACCCTGGATTGAGATGTGAATCTAAAACCAGTGGACATAATTGCAGGGCAAGAGTTAGGCCACTTAAGACTCAGATGAGAAGACTCAGATTTCTTAACTCAGAGGTGGTTAATCTTTGGACTTCTCTAACTTGATAGAGCTATGTAAGGCCAATCATCGAGAACGTACAGGACAGAGATCAATAGATTACTGGGAACTAATCACAAGAAAGAATATGGATCTAGTAGAGTAAAATAACATTGAAATAGATGACTAGAAAAAAAATCGAATTCAGTGGAGAAGCAAGGCTAATGGACTGAATGTTCTATTCCTATAACAATGTTCCTAAGTTCACATGTAAGATGGATGAAGGAAAGAAATCAAGGCTTTGCTGTGATGTAAACAGTTTACTCAATGTTGTATGCAGTGCTATATAATTTTCTTACATAATATTTCTTTGTCTTTAGTTTGTTCACACAGTGGTTACTCACTGTGACATATTCACACAAGATTACAGATTTTCTTTAAGAACAAAATAGAAGTTTATTACACTAAATAATGTTTTCAAAGATATTTAAATATAGAAGACAGGTCAAACAATCTCAAAATCAAAGAAAACCAGTTTCAATCTATTTCTCAATATTATACATTACACAACTCGTGTCTAAAGAAATAATACACCTCTCCGAACTAATTTAACTAATCTATTTAACTGAATCCTTGTAGCCTCTTTGCTATAGATTGTGGAGACAATTTGATGGGCCCTTTGAAAGTTTGCTGGCCTGAACTGTTCAGACATCTGAGATCCTGAGCTTTCTCAGTTCTAATACCATGCAGATTTCTAATCAAACTCTCCTGGTTTGGGAGATTAACAAACTAAACTATTCAGCTGGAATGAAAAGAAAAATTAAATTTGCTTTGGAATTGAAACCTTAAAGGTTTACCTAATTTGTCATAAACTCAACATCATAAACATCTTACCATGAACACCATGGGGATCTGCACTCACTTGCAATACCATCATTACACGGGGGACACCTCCCACCATGTGCGTGGCAGGTACTCATGTGACTCAGCCAACGTTGTCTATCTCATACGCTGCAAGCAAGGATTTGCCCTGAGGTATGGTACATTGGTGATACCGAGCAGAGGTTATGGCAACGGATGAATAGACACCAGACAACAATCAACAGACAGGAGTGTTCCCTCCCAGTCGGAGAACATTTCAGCAGTCCAGGACATTTGACCTCGGATATTCAGGTAACCATCTTCCAAGGCGGACTTCGGGACAGGCAACAAGGCAAAGTGGCCAAGCAGAGGCTGATAGCCAAGTTCACTACCCATGGGGATGGCCTCAACCAGGACCCATGTCACACTACAGACAGACATACACACATACACACACACACTCCTACGCAACCTCTCACAGACTTATACCTCTTTACACTCCTACGCACCCTCTCACAGACTTATACCCCTTTACACTCTCACACATTCACAGACACACATACACGCCCCATCCCCCACCACAGCGCACACACATACACAAGTTTGTGGGATGAATTTATACTTGCAGGATTACATTTGATTTTGCGCAAAAACTGCATGAGCCTTTAAAGATTCTTTAAATCTCTTTTTTAGATTAGAATCAGTCTGAACATTGGGGCACAGACAGCCTCACACAGAGCACCTAACATCTTCAATGCATTACCTCAGCCAACATGGAACCTATCGTTAAAGCTCACTTGAGAATGTAACTTTAAGGAAGTTCTGGGATTTACATATGAAATAACTGAAACCAACATGCCCATTCTAAAAGATGAGAGACTTAACAAACAATCCAGGTCATTTTCAAATATAATTTCAGTTACATCACACTGTAAACTTATGCTATAAATTCTGTGAGCTAAAATCTTATATTCCACAACTACCTGATGAAGAAGCAGGGCTCCGAAACTCGTGCTTCCAAATAAACCTGTTAGACTATAACTTGATGTTGTGTGATTTTTAACTTTGTACACTCCAGTCCAACACCGGCACCATTCCCTGATCTTTTATTAAAGGAAATCCCTTCACAAAAATAGCCAACACTCATCTGCTTCTATTTCTAAATCCAAATTTCAAATATAATATTACAACACATAAATTATATATCTTTCATCATCCTTTCCCCAAAAGAAGAATGAAAATGTATCCCTTTGAGACATTTTCACTTCCTATCATCAAGTTCTTTATAATTCAGATTCTGTGTTCATTTAATGATATATTCATATTTCCTGATACACCTTAGAATGTTATGTTTCATCTTAGCATGGGAAAATCCAAACTACTACTATTTCTGGCTTTCTAAATGCAACTTGGCCTTGTATCACAGTGTGGCCAAGATAGATCACTTTTGCTTTGACAAGTTCAATCTTAGATAGATTTATAGCCAAATTAGGTCTTAACCGATTGAACATTTGAATGAAGCATAGATACATAGAAAATATGCTGGACATGCACATGGATAGCAGTGAGTTGAGAGGTGCATAGGTTTAAGTTATTTTCTTTTACATTAGGATTACCCCTCGGCACAACATCATGGGCCAAAGGGCCTGTTCTGTGCTGTACTTTTCTATGTTCTATGTTCTATAAGTGCAGAAGTAGGCCATTCAGCCCTTCGAGCCTGCTCCACCACTCAATATGATCATGGTTGATCATACAATCTCAGTATCCTATTCCTGCCCTCTCCCAGTACCCCTTGAACCACAAAGATCATGGCCAGTACCCTCTTTAATATAACTAATGAACTGGCCCCAACTGCTTCCTGTGGGAGAGAATTCCATAGGTTCACAATTCTCTGAGTGAAGAAATTCCTCCTCACCTCAGTCCTGAATGGCTTATCCTTTATTCTTAGACTGTGACCCCTAGTTCTGGACTTCGCCAACATCGGGAATATTCTTCCTGCATCCAGCCTTTACAGTCACATTAGGATTTTACATGTTTTTTTTATGAGAACCACCCTCTCCCCAAATCACTCCATTCTTCAAAATTCCAGCGAATACAAGCCTAGTTGATCTAATCTTTCCTCATATGTCAGTCCTACCATCCCGGGAAATCAGTCTGGTGAACCTTTGCTGACTCCCTCAATAGCAAGAATATTCTTTCTCAGACTAAGAGGCCAATAACACACACAATACTCAAGGTGTAGTCTCACCAAGGCCCTGTATGACTGCAGCAAGATATCCTTATTTCGATACTCAAATTGTCTCATTATGAAGGCCAGTATGGCATTAGCTTTCCTCACTGCCTGCTGTACATGCATGCCAACCTTCAGCGATTATTCCAAAATGACACCCAGATTTTGTTGCAACTTACCTTTTCCTAAACTGCCACTATTCAGATAATAATCTGACTTCCTGTATTTGCCAAATATTTTCCCACTCAGCCAGTTTGTCCAAGTCATCATGCAACCTCTAGGCATTCTCCTCACAGCACACACTGCCACCCAGCCTAGTGTCATCTGCAAATTTGAAAATATTGCATTCAATTCCTTCATCCAAATCGTTAATGTACGCTGGGAACAGCTCAGGTCCCAGCACTGAGCCTTGCGGCACCCCACTTGCCACTGCCTGCTACTCTGAAAAGGGCCCGCTTATTCCAAGTCTCTGCTTCCTGTCTGCCAACCAGTTCTCTATCCATGTCAATACCATGAGCATGAGCTCATGATACCATGAGCTTTAATTTTCTTTACTAATCTCATATGTGAAACCTTGCCAAAAGCCTTTTGAAAGTCCAGATACACAGCATCAACTGATTAACCCTTGTTGACTCTATGGTCACATCCTCAAAAAATTTCAGATTTGTCAAGCATGATTTCCCTTTAGCAAATCCATGCTGACAAGGACCAATTCTGCCACTGCTTTTCAAACACTCGGTTATTATCCTTAATGACTGACTCCAGCATTTTTCCCTCGTACCAATAATAGGCTAACTGGCTTATAACTGGCCTATAACCTGGGGACTTATCAGGTTTTAATCCCAACAATTGGTCCGAATACCATTTCCTGACTAATAGGATTTCCTTCAGTTCCTCTTTCATGCTTGGCCCTCTGTCCCACAGGTTTGACTGAATACAATATACAATTCTCCAATTGCTGTGTTGGTTAACTTTTTGAAAATTGCTGCTACATTTTTCATTTCAAACATCATTACTTTACATTCATAAAGTGCATCCGGTATTATAAAGTTCTACTGGTCAATTTTCGATGAACTGAGTCTGTAAGAATATTGTTGTTTGGGTGACACTTCCTCTACATTAAATCATGCAAAGCCAAAAATGATTTTCCAGGCCTGTTTGCACAAATCACTTTATGAGTCTGTAATAGTCTCTATAACTTACCCTTACAGTTTCCTGGAAGATAGCCTAATATCTCAACTAACCTTTTAAGCAATTTCATATTATCTAATCTGATTACTGGAGTATCAATTTATAAATTTTCAATTTCTGATTCTTCTTCCAGTTGTCCAGATATTTTAATTTCTTTCTTACTTCTTTCACCAGCATAACTATACCTTTCTCCTAACCACCTTCCCTCTCATAATATCAGTTTAATGTTTTAATATGACACACTCGCTGTTTTTCTCCAGTCCAGAACATTCACTACATATTTCGCATCAATGGGTTTCTTTTTGATTTGACAAGCCTCAATGAACCTAACTCTTGATAGTTTTCCGAAAATTCCAAACTTTGGCCATTTATCTTGTCTTCCCATCATTAACAATTGATAAAGGCTTTTTGGTTAATTCACATGCTTTAGTTACGTTCTGAAATGTTAAAAATAGACTGGAAGCATAACCTCTAAATTTTGAATTATAAATGTATCTTTTACCAATTTAAGCGGTTCTCTCTCTTTTTTTCCAAATATCAGTTCAAAAAGACTGAATTTTGTGGACTTACTTAGACACATCTCTACCAGCAAACAATAACAAAGGAATTCCTTTATTCCATTTAGAATATAATATGAGGAGATAGTAAGTTCCAATTATGACCTTTAAAGTTTGATGTCATCATTCCAAGGTTCTTTAAGATCAGAACATAGAAATGATATAGCACAGAAAGGGAGCATTCAAACCATTTGTCCGTGCTGACCCAATACACTCTTCCTAATCCCATCTTCCTGCACATCGTCTGTAGTACTGCAGCTTACAATGCTTAAAGTGGAGATCCAGGAACTTTTTCAAAGAGTTTAGAGTCTCCGCCTCCACCACCAACTCAGGCAACAAATTCCTGCCAGCCACCATCTTCTGTGTAAAAACATTTTTTCTTACGTTCCTTCTAATCCATCTGCCATTTACCTTAAATTCATGACTTCCTGGTTTTTGAACTCTCTGCCAGGTTCCTCCTGTTTACTCCATCTCTAGCCCTCACAGTTTTGAGTACCTCAATCATGTCTCCCCTTACTCTTTGCTGTTCCAAGGAAAACAACCCCAACCTCTCCAATCTCTCCTTGTAGCTACAATTTTCCAGGCTTGGTAACATTCTAATAAATCTTCTATATATTCTCTCCAGAACAATTAAGCCCTTCCTGTAATACCCCACGTAGTGAATCACCAGTGTCTGATACAGTTTAATCATTATGTCCCCAGTTTTGTACTCTACTTCTCTGCAAATGAAGGAGAGCATCCATACACCTTCTTTATAATCCTATCAACCTGTACAGCTAGATTTAGCAACTTGTGCACTTGCACGCCAAGATCTGTCTCTTCATCTACCGCTCCCAGTACATTTCCATTTATCTTGTATTCCTTTTTACTGATGACCTTTCTAAATGCTTTACCTCACATTTAGAGAATAGCAATTTATTGTAACACATATTTATGAAAATACAGTGACATGTTTATAAGCTGCTACAATTTGGTACGATTTTAATTACAGAAATTATAATAAGAAATAATTGAGAAAAGTTGGCGCAAAGTTCATCCTCTGTTCTCTCCGCAGCAATCTGGGTTTACTGAGTGGCCATGGGATACTGCCGCAGAAGCTGCCCCTGAGGCCATCAAAGCAAGGATTTCGGGACTGGACCCATCGAAGCTGGCACTGAAGCCACTCTATCATCACCATTATCATTTCTGTCGCCACACTATAAAATTTGCCTTCCCTGAGTTTAAAACTTTTACTCCTGCTTTATCTCTGTCCTTTTCCATAATAACTCTAAACCTAACCAAATAGCAGTCACTATTCTCATTATGGTCACTCACTGTTACTTCACCCACTTGTCTATCTTCATTTTTCAGAACTAATTCCAGAATTGTATTTTTTGAAAAACTTCCTGGACACAGTACATGAATTTTTCATTCTCAATGTCTCTTCTCTTGCTTGAAACCCAGTTGATTTTGGGATAGTTAAATTCTTCACCTGTTATTAGTCACCTATTCCTACAAGTAGAAATTTGTCAACATGAATGTTCTTCTATCTCCCTCCTATTGAAGGTATGTCGTATACTCCTAGTAGTGTGACTGCCCCTTTTGTATTTCTAAGTGCAACAAATAAAGTCCTGTTTGTTAGCCGATTTAGCAAGAGTTGAAAAGTGTGGCACTAGAAAAGCACAGCAGGTCAGACAGGAGGAACAGAAGAGTTGACATTTTGGGCATAAGCCCTTCATCAGGAATGTGGAGGGGGAACGGAGCTGAGAATTAAATGGGGCGGTGAGGCTGGGGGCAAGGTGAGCAGGATGTCAATAGGTGATTGTGGTAGGCCAGTAGAGTGGGTGGAGCGAATAGGTGGGTAGTTCAGGTCAAGAGGTGCCAAGTTAGAGGGTTGGATCTGGGATGAAGTGGGGAGTGGGGAGATTTGGAAACTGAGGAAGTCACTATTGATGGCGTGAGGTTATACGATCCCGAGGCAGAAGATGAGGTGTTCTTCCTCCAGTCAGCGGGTGGCATTGATTTGGCAGAGGAGGCAGCCCAGGATTTGCATATCTGTGGGAGTGAGAGGGGATCTTGAAGTGGTTTGCCACAGAGTGGTGGGGTTGGTTGGTGCATGCAAACCAGAGATGTTCCCTGAACTGCTCTGCAAATTGGCACTCAGTCTCCCCCATGTACAGGACACCACATCGAGAGCAACAAGTGTGGTAAATGTGTCAGAATGTGTAGGAAGATCTCTGCCAGATTTGAAATGATTCTTTAGGGCTTGGACAGAGGTAACGGGGGAGGGGGGGAAGGAGTGTGCACAGGTTTTGCACCTTGTGTGGCGCCAGGCAAAGGTGCCGGGTGTAGAGGGTGGTTTGGTGCAGAGCAATGATCTAATGAGGGAGTTGAGGAGGGATTGGTCTCTGTGGAACACAGATAGGGGTGGGGAGGTAAATCAACAGCTAAACCCTGTAAATTTACTGTGCTAGATGCTTTTTAATCTTTACTTCTTTTGTCTTTCTGAGTTGCTAACTACATCACAATTGGTTGACGTCCCGTTTTTCTGACTTGAATCTGACTTTGGTTCCCATCCCCCTGCCATACAGTGTAAAACCTCTCCAACAGAACTAGCAAAAGCCCCCACTAGAATTGTCCCAGTTTTGCTCAGGTACAACCTGTAAGACTTGTACAGGTCTCACCTTCTCCATAAATGATTGCAATGCCTTAAGAATCTAAACTGCTCCTTGGTACACCAATTCTCCAGTCATGAATTCATCCGATCTATCCTCACAGTCCTGCCCACTCTAGCAGTTGGCACTGGGAGTAATACCGAAATTATTATGCTTGAGGTTCTGCAATTTAATTTATTGCCCAACTGCATGTATTCAGTTTTTAGATCATCATTCCTTTGTTTACCTATGTCATTGGTACTTATGTGTACCACAATCACTGGATGTTCACTCTCCCACTCCAGAACATCCTACAGCTGCTCAACACAGCCCTAAGCATGAAATCAGGGAGGCAACATCTGCAGCCACAGAAGCACCCGTTTGTACCCCATACCATTGAGTCCCCTATCACTTTTGTCCTGGTACTCGGTTTCCTCCCCTTCTGTGCAACAGAGTCATCCATGGTGTCATGAACTTGGCAGATGCTGCTCTCCACTGAGAGGCCATCACCTCCCCCTGCCAACAGTATCCAAAGCAATATAATGGTTTGAGATGGGATGACCACAGGGGAATCTTGCACCTCCTCCCTGATCCTTTTACTTTGATGGTCACCCATTCACTTTCTGCCCATGTAATCCTAATTGGTGGTATGACTACCTGGTTATCCACGACATTCTCTGTATCATGGATGCTCTACAGTGAGTTCACCCACAGCTCCAGCTCTGAAAAGCAGTTAGTCAGTTGCTGCAACAGGGTACACTTCTTGCACACGTAGTCATTAAGGACACTGGTCTAAGGTATCCTGTCACAATATCTCTCCAGATTAAACAAATCACTCCCTTTAACAGAATTAAATTAAGCTAGGGACCGTCCTTCATTTCAAACACTTCTATCATAATTAGATGTTGTTACCTTTATTTAAATATGATACATTAAAAACTGTAAGAAAATTGGCCATTTCTGTTGGGATCTTCTGAATTGTCCAGGCTAAGACTGTGCATTGCACTTGGTCTTTCAGCTTCACCTGCTCCGTCTCACTTACTTCCCTGTTTCCACCCAACTTCAAAGCATGCTCATTGAGCCAAGTAGCTACAAATGTTTTATTTCCAAACTATTGAGTGTTGTTTTGAATATTTGTGACATATGATTTGAACCTTAATCTGATTATATTTCTTTGACTAATCCATATGCTTTAAAAGTAAACAACTTTGCCTCCATCATTCTCATTGTAATTTTTCCTAAAGACACTATTTCATGAAAGTTTATTGAAATATCCATAATTTCTTTTAAGATATCAATTCCAGTTCCTGATTTTAAGATAGGTACACTAAACAATTGAATAAAACCTTGCTGGATATTTCTTTGGAAGCTGGTATTGGGAATAAAAACACAGGTTTTATGGATGCATGGAGTTTCACCATTGCCTGACATATATGGCATGTCTGCCAAAATTAGACCACATTCTTATGTAATGCTGGTAAATAAAAAAAAATCACATTATAGCCGAGTTCTTGTAACACCCAAGTGACCTGCTGCTCAAATTTTGAATAACTCATTACATTCTTTTAAAATACTCAGATTGTTCTACTGCCTGATGGAGTACAGTTCATTCATTTTTGGCTGATACCTTATTCCCCCATTAATATTTTGTCTTTAAATAACACTCTGGTATTGGTTTTAATTCAGTTTCTGAGTAGCCTTTTTCAATACAAGATGTGCTTATTGCATTTATATTGAAGGAGATAGAAAAACATGTCAAGTTCAGTTTCTTTATCTTCACTCTTTTTAATTACATTTTCGTAAATTATATTTGATAACAGAGATTCCAAGTCATCTTTCTTGTCATAGACGTCTCTTCAGTAGTGAGAACGCTTCTGGAAATAATCAATCAGGATAGAATTCATAGTCACATAATTAAAGATGGAAGAGCCAGCATCAAATTCTAAACGGAAAACCATGTTTAACTAACTTGCTGAGATCTGAAAGGGTCGATGAACATAGGCTGTTGATGTGTGCATGAACTTTCAAAAGGAACTTCATACAATGCTACACAACCAACATTTTGGAAAATTTGCATCTCATAAAATAAAGGAGATAGCAAAAAATGGATTAAAAAATTGTTTGAACAATAGGAACATGGTGGTCACTAGATAGTGTTCAGGCTGGAGGATGACTTGTTGTGGAACTCCCTAGAGATCATTATTGTAACCCTTCTTTTGTCCGATATTTATTAATGATGTAAATTTTGGAGATAATTTGGTGATAATGATGATATACTGCAGATGATACAAAATTTGGAAGCATTGTATACTAGCGAGTTTTGAGAAGATTTTACCTCAGGTTGAGATTCTGGTTTTAGGTTTGCTCGCTGAGCAGGAAGGTTCATTTTCAGACGTTTCATCACCATACTAGGTAACAACTTAAGTGAGCCGTCAGACGAAGCACTGCTGATGATTCCTGCTTTCCATTTATATGTTTGGGTTTCATTAGGTTGGTGATGTCATTTCCTATGGTAATGTCATTTCCTGTTCTTTTTCTCAGGGGTGGTAAATCGGGTCCAAGTCAATGTGTTTGTTGATAGAGTTCTGGTTGGAATGCCAGGCTTCTAGGAATTCCTGTACATGTCTCTGTTGGCTTGTCCTAAGATGGATGTGTTGTCCCAGTTGAGGTGGTGTCCTTCCTCATCTGTATGTATACCAGTGAGAGAGGGTCATCTCGTTTTGTGGCTAGTTGATGTTCATGTATCCTGGTGGCTAGTTTTCTGCCTGTTTGTCCAATATAGTGTTTATTACAGTTCTTGCACTGTATTTTGTAAATGACATTAGTAACTAGTATCCTTATATACAGATAAGGAAGGACACCACTTTGACTGGAACAATACATCCATCCTAGGACAAGCCAAAGAGAAACACGCATGAGAATTCCTAGAAGCAAGGCATTCCAACTAGAACTCTATCAACAAACACATTTACCTGGACTCAATTTACTATCCCCTGAGAAAAAGAACAGCACGGTGGCACAGTGGTTAGCACTGCTGCCTCACAGCGCCTGAGACCCGGGTTCAATTCCCGCCTCACGCGACTGACTGTGTGGAGTTTGCACATTCTCCCCGTGTCTGCGTGGGTTTCCTCCAGGTGTTCCGGTTTCCTCCCACAGTCTAAAGATGTGCAGGCCAGGTGAATTGGCCATGCTAAATTGCCCATAGTGTTAGGTAAGGGGTAAATGTAAATGTAGGGGTATGGGTGGGTTACGCTTCGGCGGGGCAGTGTGGACTTGTTGGGCCGAAGGGCCTGTTTCCACACTGTAAGTAATCTAATCTAATCTAATCTAATCTAACAGGAAATGATATCAGCATAGGAAATGACATCACCAACCCAAAGAAACCCAACATATAAATAGAAAGCAGGAATCATCAGCAGTGCTTTGTCCGGAGGCTCACTGAAGGTGTTACCTAGTATGGTGACGAAACATCTGAAAATGAACCTTCCAGCTCAGCAAGTAAACCTGCATTCAGCATGGTAAACTCTATGGTAGACAGTGCAAAACTATAAAAGGACATAGATGAGTTGGTGGAATGAGGTGGGAGACTAAGTTCACTGTCAGAAGTGTGAGATGATGCATTTTTGTAGCAAGTACATGGACAAACAATAGAAAATAAGGGGGACCCAGAAACAGCAAAATGTGTACATGTGCATAGATCATTGATTTGAGTGGACAAGTGGAAAGACAAAATTAATAAGCGTACAGTACCTGGGTTTTATTAATAGGGCATAGAGAATGAGAACAAAGAAGTTATGTTGAATTTATACAAACTTTTATTATTTCTCAAATGGATTTCTATAGGAGGATGTGAACGTATTGAAAAGGATGCAGAAAGGATTTATACAAATTGTTTGAGGGAGACAAAACTTCAGTTATGATGATGGATTAGAGAAATGGGACTGTTGTCCCTAGAGGAAGAAAAGTTTAATCGGAGATTTGTACAAAATTTTCAAAGGGCTGCATTCGCTGACACCACAGAGCCTCCACAGTATACTCTGGAGAAATATGTGTGCATGTGCTCCTGAATGAGATTCTTGAAAAGTGTCCCCATGTGTGCTGTTATAACTAGGGTGCCTACCACTCTCCTTCACTCACACACTCCCTCAGATATAATCACTCACAAACTTTCACACACTCATACATACTGCTGACGTTCTGCAGATGTTCAGTCTATCAGGGCACCAGGTGTCAGCAAACACTGCCTTTTCAAAATCATGAGTGATCATGATGGAGTAGAAATGGATAAACTGTTCCTACTTGTAAAAAGATTCTGAATGATAAAGTATAGATATAAAGTGATTTACAAAATTAGGAACCGTGACATGAGAAAAACTTTTTCACACCACAAATGGCTTGGGTCTGGAACACACTAGCTCGAGGTATGCAGGAGGCAGGTTAAATTCAGGCATCTAACAGACTATTAGATGATGACTTAACTAGAAACAATGTTAAAGGATACGGGGAAAATGCTGAAAAATGGCACTAATTTGGCTACTGGATAGCTAATGGCATTCAAGATAGCCAATAGCCTTTCTTCTGCACATACTTCTGTGATTCTTCTTTCTGTCTACTTCTGTTGGCCTGAGATCTTGTCCAGACATAGTAAGAACAATCCTGGTTGTTCTTTTACTACTGATGATTGGTCCACCATATTTTGGTGGCAATATTTTTAGGAACACAGAAGCATAGTAGTTAGGAGTGGGAGTAGGCAATTCAGCCCTTCAAGCCCAATCTGCCATTTAACATCATCATGGCTAATCTTATCCTGGTCTTAACTCCATCTCCTGTCCACTCCGCATTGCCCTTTACACAATATCTATTTCTTTTTTGAATCTGTTGATTGGTTCTGCCTCCACTGTACTCTGGAGCAGTGAGTTCCACAGATTCACCCGCTGAGAGAGGTAGTTTCTTTCATCTCAGTTTTGAACCTATTTCCTTTCATTCTATATCTCTGAACACTTGTTTGAAATTGTCCCACATAGAAAATTTTAATGTTTCATTTCCTTTTCAAATTCCACTTTTTCTGAGGATTCCTTAGATATTTCCACCACTGCAATATTTTTCCATTTCATGTCTAGTCATTAGCCTTGATATTTCCAGTTTTATGTTAAAAAAAGCTTCTATTGTATCATTTCTCATTTACTCATTTGGTGTCCTTCTGTTTGTTCCATAAAATCAGTACCTCCATCCTGAGATTTTCTATTACTCTAATTTCAATCATATGTAACTGGCTGTTTGAGATATCTTGGGTGTCTGCCAAAACTGCTGCATCATTGAGTTCTTCCATATTTACCTTATGTACTCATTTTTTTCTCTAACTTCAGCGACTGAAACTACTGATTGTACAGCATTTTTATTTCTCTTTCAAATTTGATAAATTACTGATTAGGTTTCTTTCATGTAGTTCTACGTTTTAATTGATAAATTTCAGGGATTAGCTCATGAGCATTAAGTTTTGCTTTCTCTCTGTTTCATAGTCCGTGGATTGTACTTTTGACAAACTTGCATCCGCATTCATAATTGTACCTTTGTACTATTAAGTTCCAAAAATCTTCATTTATCTACATATTTGAGATTCCTTTAAAAAAATCCATCTTGAACTCAATAAATTTTAGGGTCACTGCCAATGGCACCACTAGATAAATCAAATCCCAGAATGAAACCTTGATTTTTAGATCATATGTCTTTTTTAGTGTTTGGCATGGTGGTTATTCACATGAGGCTGTAGATTTTCTTTAAGAACAGAGCAGAGGTTTTTTTTTACATAATAGAATAAGTAAAAAAGCAAATCAAAATAAATAAATTAACATATAAGACAGCTAGAAAGGTCTCAAAATACACAAGAAAAGTTTTCAATCTGTCTGCTGAAAGTCTGCATTATACAGATCCAATGTTGAGTTATCCCTTCCTTTACTCACTTTGACCCCTTGCCATTTTTTTTTCCAGCTGTGGACTGTACAGACAGTTTTTGAGTCCTTTCCAAGCCTTCCACCATGAATGTTTCTAAGTTTTGAAAAACCTGCAGATTTCTAACCTCTGTCCTGAGTTCTTTCTGGGAGAGGAACTAACTTTGCTTCTGAACTCAACCCTTGTATAGGTTTTAACTAAATTTCTAAAAACTTTTTTAATCCTAGCTTCATCTGAATGAAAATCCAACGGCATTAAATGTTTACCCTGCCTGTCATAAACCCAACAGTGTAAATATATTTTCATTAATTCTACAGGGGGTCTATAGGCAACTTTCCTTCTGAGAAATGCTGGAATTAAATCACTTTTCTAGGAAGATTCTCTAACCTTTTTTTCTAAAGTGAAAACCTCATAGAAATAACCAATACTTATCTGCCTCTATTTTGAAATCCAAATCACTAATTTATATTAATATATTTAAATGATTTAGCTTTCATCACAGTATAAATAACCACATGTCTGAAATACCGGACAGCTGTGTACACTCATTGAACCATGTAAAAACACTGAATGTTTCCTTCTGAAAAGAACAAAACAGGACAGTAAAGTTACACTGAAGGCTTACTTTCACAAGTGCTCCTTAAAGTTGTCCAGGTTGAATCTGGTTTACAAGTAGAAAATCTTCTACTTCCTGAGGTGAATGTATAACCTGAATAACATTTGTAAGTAACCTTGGTACCCGAAGGAAATGAGCTCATTGCAAGAAATGCATCAGTTGGTGAACCGTTATTCAAATGTGGAGGTCTGCCGCAGTCACCTGCATTAAAAAAAGAGGTAAGTTCACAATTATAATACTCAATTATGATACCTTACAGTCAAAGACAAAACAGGGTATTAAGTTCATAACTGGAAGATATCTCCCTTAATATGAAAAGTTTTTTATTATTCTAAAACCTTATTTTATTTTTTATATCCTATGTTAACAACTAATTATAAAGAGGGGACGTTTCTGAGCTGGTGGAGGGTGAGAGAAAACCTTGCTGGTGTATTCTCTGAGTTTTCCTCCTCTCCTTTCATAGAACCACACTTCTCTGAAATCTGGAAACTGCACTCTAGCCAATATAATGACAAGGCCCAGTGTGTGGGGTTGGGGTAAGGGAGAAAGTGCTCAAACCCAGAAATTGTTGAACTTGATATTGAGTCCAGAAGAGTTCCCAAACAGAAAATGGCATGGTTCTTCTAGCACTACTGGAGCACTACTGCAAGCCCGAGACAGAGATGTCAGCCAGGGAACACAGTGGTATGTTAAAGTGGCAGGCAACCAGATGCTCAGGGGCATTTGTACAGACAGAACATAGGTATTCTGCAAAGTGGTCGTCCAGTCTCCACTTCATCTCCCCAGTGTGGAGGGGATTACATCATGAGGAGCAAATACAGGAGACTAGATTGAGTGAAATGTGGATAAATTGCTACTTAACTTGGAAGGTGTGTCTGTGGCCTTGAACAGTAAAGAGAAAGGACACAAGTGGGCATTTGTTACACCTTCTGCAATTCCACTGGAAGGTGTTATGGGGATATGGTGAGATGTTGGGAGTCAAGGAGTGGTCAAAGGTCAGAGGGAATGGTCCCTGCAGAAGGCTGACAAGATGACTGGAATGAAAGATTTGATTTATAAGGAGACGCTGGATAGGCTTTTTTCACTGGAGCATAGGAGGTTAGAGGTGACCTTACAGGGGTTTTTAAAATCATGAGAGGTGTAGATTAGGTGAATGGCAGGTGTCTTTTCTACATGGGGGGGGGGCATATTTTTAAGGAGACAGGTCATGACAGGCAACTTTTTTTTACACAGAGAGTGGTTCATGTATGGAGTGAACTTCCAGAGGAAGTGGGGGATGTGTGCACAGTTGCAACGTTTAAAAGACATTTAGATAAGTACATGAATAAGAAGGGTTTGGAGGGAAATAGGCCAAGCGCAGACAGGTGGGTCTAGTTTAGTTTGGGATTATATTCGGCATGGACTGATTGGACTGAAAGATCTGTTTCCATTTTCTATGACCCGATGTGTCTGGCAATGGGATCCTATTGAAGGTGGTGGAAATGGCAGCTGATGATCTTTTGGATCTGGATGCTGGTGGGATGGTAGGTGAGGATGAAGGGGACCCTATCACTGGTGCAGAGGGAAGAGAGAGGCTCAGGGCTGAAGTATGGATACAGCAGAGTACCTTGTCAACCACAGTGGTGGGGATTCTTATCCAGCATCCGAGAAGCAGGAAAATCGACATTTCGGGCAAAAGCCCTTCATCAGGAATAGAGGCAGAGTGCCTGCAGAGTAGAGAGATAAATGAGAGGGAGGTGGGGGTGGGGAGAAACTAGCATAGAGTACAATAGGTGAATGGGGGTGGGGATGAAGGTGATAGGTCAGAGAGGAGGGTGGAGTGGATAGGTGGAAAGGAAGATAGGTAGGTAGGACAGGTCATGAGGGCGGCGCTGAGCTGGAAGGCTGGAGCTGGGGTGAGGTGGGGGAAGGGGAAATGAGGAAACTGGTGAAATCCACATTGATGCCATGGGGTTGAAGTGTTCCGAGGTGTAAGATGAGGCGTTCTTCCTCCAGCCGTCGGATGGTGAGGGAGCAGCGATGGAGGAGGCCCAGGACCTGCATGTCCTCGGCCGAGTGAGAGGGGGAGTTGAAATGTTGGGCCACAGGGCGGTGGGGTTGCAGTCCTCGTTTTTACCTGTGAGGATGTATGGTCAATATAAGTGTAGGAGTTGGTGGGCTTGGAACGGATATCAGTAACCAGGCTATCCCCAGAAATGGAAATAAAGATGTCAATGAAAGGAAGGAGTCAGACATGGACCAGGTGAAGGTGAGAGCAGGGTGGGAAATTGGAAGCAAAATTGATAAATCTTTCAAATTCTGGATACGAGATTGAAGCAACACTGATGATGTTATTGATATACTGGAGAAAGAGTTGTAGGTGGGGGCCACAGTCAGACTGAAATAAGAAATGCTCCATGTACCCCACAAAGAGATAGGCATAACCACGGTCCATGCAGTTACCCACATCCATTTCTTTGACATGAAGAAAATGGGAGGAGTTAAAGGAGAAGTTGTTCAAAGTGAAGATGAGCTCAGCCAGATGGAGGAGGATGGCGATGGATGAGAATAGTTCAGGCCTTTTTTCCAGGCCATAACAGAAAGCCCTGAGATCATTCTGATGAGGAATAAACATGTAAAGGGTCTGCATGTCCATAGTAAGGAGGAGGTGGCTGGAGCCTGCAAACTGAAAATTCTTAAACTGACATAAAGTGTCAGAAGAATCAAAGAAGTAAGTGGGAAGGGGCTGGACAAGGGGAGAAGTCCCAGTCCTCATCCCCTTATAGCTTTTTCTCTGTGATACCTACAACATTGTACATGCCAATTTCAATCAGTGCTCATGCTTATTTACCTTGTTTTGTATCCTGCACGCATTTAAGTACAATACTCTCAGTCCTGCGTTGACTGCATCCCTTCTCACACTTGTCCAGTACATGCTGTGCCTGAAGTTAGATTCCTAACCTTTTCTGTCCTATTGCTTGTTCTGGAAATGTTATCCTTTACCGGGCCCTCCCTCCCCCTTTAACTTTTTCCATGCAACTGAACCCAAACCCTGCAGTATTTAGTTTAAAGCCCTATCTACAGCCTTAGGTATGCAATTCACAAAGACTCTGGTCCCAGCTTGATTCAGGTCGAGCCTTTCTCATAGGAACAGCTCTCTTGTTCCTCAATACTGATGCCAATATTCCATTCACTCGAATGCACTTCTCCCACACCAATATTTCAGCCAAACATTTACCTCTTTAGTCTTGAAAAACCCTGTGCTAATTTGTTCATAATTAAGGTAGTAATCCAGAGATTACTACTTTCGTGGTTCTGCTTTCTAATTTAACTCCTCGCTGCTCATATTCTCTCAGCATAACCTCTCTCCTCTTTCTACTGACATCATTGGGATCTATGAGTCATGACAATTAGATCTTTCCTCTCTCACAAGGTTCCTCTGCTGCCTATTTGAGATATCTTGAACATGGTACCAGTCAGGCAACACAGCTTTCAGGACTCTCAATATCCTGGCCACAGAGAACAGTAGCGATGTCTAATTCCCTGATTATACTGCCCCGATTACAACAATATCACTTTTTTCCCGCCTCCTGAATGGCTCCACGTAATGCAATGCGCTGATCAGTTTGCTCATCCCCCCTGTATTCCTCATTCTCATCGACACAAGATGCACAAACTTTAAACCTGTTAGACATGTTCCATGTTCTAGACATGCTCAATGCCTGAGGCTCTGTCAGCACTAACTCCTGGATCCCTCCACCTGCCTCATTTGTAGCAACACCATCCTGACCTTGACCGAATTTGAGATAATTAATCTAAAAGGGGCAAGTGCCTCCTGAAACACAGTTTCCAGGTAACTCTTTCCCTCCCTTGTGTGTTGCAGTATTTGAAACTCAGACTCTAACACTTCAAATCTGAGCCAGAGTTCTTCAAGCAACCTAAACTTCCTACAAAGGCAATCACACAATGACTGTGAATCATGATCACTATGAACCAGCATGCAGTTAAAACATATAATCTGACCCAGCATCTCTATTTTAATTTTTTTAGTTCTTAATTTGACATTTTTTTAAAAATCATACTGGTCTTTTAGTTGGACCTGTTGCATGAGCCCAAGAGCAACATGTCAGGTCCACGTCATCACCATCTTGGATTTGACTGTCTACCTGAGGTGTCAGTATTTTGTGCTAGTTTACTGATCCTGGACTTCTATTTATCCTGTTAAAAAAAATTACAAACCTTACAAAGCAAGCAAAAGTACCTTGTTCTTCTCCACAACGAACTCCCATGTTGCTACCAAATTTCCCAAACTATATGCTCATTTGGCTGTGTCTCACTCTGTACATGATCTCTCCTTCCTGACCATGCAAAAGAGTAATGTGTGCTGGCATAAAGGGGATCCTGTAGACATTCCATGCATGGATTTTCAGAAGCCATTTGATAAGGTGTCACACCAAAGACTATTCAGAAAGTAAAAGATCATTATATGGGGGTAACATATGAGCAAGAAATGAAGACTGGCAGGTTAGCAGAAAACAAAGAGTTGATAAATGCATCTTTATCTGGTTAACAGGACCTGATGAGTGAAGAGTAAACAGCAAGCGTGAGAGCTGGGATCTCAAAGTTTTACAACAAACATCAAGATAGGTAGGAAAGCATGTTTTGAAAAACAGATAAGGTTGCAGATGGATATAGATAGATTGAGGAAGTGAACAAAAATCAGGCAGATAAATTATAATTTGGGAAACTGTGTAGCTGGCAGGAAGAATGAGAAAAGTAGAATTTTACTTAAGTGGAAAATGACTGCAAAAACCAGAGGTCCAAAAGGATTTCAGTGTTCTATTGAATTACCAGTTATTGATATGAAAGCAAACCATGTAGTCATGAGGTCTAATGTGGTGTTAGTTTTTATGACCAGAGTAACTGAACATAAAAGGAAGTTAGTTAGTTCTGAAGTCATACCAGAGTTGAAATATTGACTCTTTCTCACTGCCAGATTTGCTGAATTCCTCCAAAATTCTCTGTTTCAGATTTCCAACAGACGTATTTTGTTTTTATTATGAAAAAACTATGTTCTGCTTCAGTTATTCAGGGCATTGCTGAGACCACATCTTATATACTATGTACATCGTTGGTCTTATTTAAAGCAAATGCATTGGATGTGGTTCAGAAGAGTTTATTAAATTGATACCTAGAATGAGTGGGATGTCTTGTGAGGATACATTTAAGAGGCAGGGTGTGTTCCACTGGAGTTTGTAAGAGTAAAGAACATAAATGCAGATTTATATTTTATTTCCCAGTGTCAAGCTAGATCACTCACTGGCGTTAACTTCTTCAAAGGAAGTTGTCTGCGACACGCATCCTCATCTTTTGTCTGCTGTGGTACCCTTATACATTCCACATAACCAGTCTGAAATATCCGTCATCAATTTTCTCTTCTGCCTCTCTCTTCTGCTTTAACTGCAAGTCTACATTCTGATCTAATGTTGTGACCAGCCCAGGCTAAATCATGCTTCCAAAAAATAGAATTAAGTACAGGTACACAATCCTTTATCTGAAACCCTTGGGTTCAGCCGGTTTTCGGAATTTTTCAGATTTAGGAATAAGTGACAGTTTAATGGTGAAACTTTTAAAAACTCTGACCGAACAGCAGACGCACCTGTGAGTACTGCGGGCCCTGAGACAGAATTGACGCCTGCTAGTGCTGGGCAACACACCCCTACGTCACATCTTAGTGACGTGAGTCAAGTAGGTGTGGAGTTGGGTTAACTGTTTGCATGCCAAGCAACTTTGTTATGGATAAAAAAACTTCGGATTTTGGAGCTTTTCAGATTTTGGGATTTCGGATAAAGAATGGTGTACCTGTAGTAAATAAGCAATCAATCACAAAGATTCTAATGAGTGGCAAACAACAAAACTGATTTCCCACTTTTAATTAAAATTTTACCAACAGCGAAATAAATGACTGGAACACATACATACAATTCAGACTAAAAATAAAATCAAACTGTTTCAAAAATATATTAGTGTTAAAATGTGAATTTCTCACAGAAACAAAATTAACACTCTACAAGCATAAAATTAGTTAATCGGGTGAAGTAAGACTGCTCAGCGGGAACAATTAATTTAGCATACACGGTGGCTCAGTGGTTAGCACTGCTGCTTCATGGTGCTAGGGGCCTGGGTTCGATTCCCCCGCCTCAGGCAACTGGCTGCGTGGAGTTTGCACATTCTCCCCATGTCTGCGTGGGTTTCCTCCGGGTGTGCTGGTTTCCTCCCACAGTCCAAAGATGTGCAGATGAGGTGAACTGGCCTTGCTAAATTGCCCATAGTGTTAGGTGCATTAGTCAGGTGTGTATATATAGGGTGGGGGAAATGGGTCTGGATGGGTTACTCTTCAGAGGGTCGGCATGGACTTGTTGGGCCGAAGGGCCTGTTTCCATACTATAGGGAATCTAATCCAAAAAGCTCAAACACTCGATATTTTTCCAGTCACGTTAACAGGATAAAAGGGCACATTTTCATCGGTTTACTGTTTTTTACATGCTGCATTTTTCAGTTTTTTAATATCGCAACATTGGCATTTCCTTCTTTAACTGAAGTTGTTATCAGTTTCAGATCAGTTACTTGAGTGAAACATTACCAGTTTATGGCATAGACCGCGATTGTAGTCTTCCATGTTAAAAAAACCTTAACAGCAATTCTAATGATTCACAGTTCCATGTAGTTTAACAGCTTCTTGACATAAAAAGCTCAGAGTTCTTTCTAGTTTGTTACCCCATTGACATTAACCAAAATCCCAAATGCCACATTGTGAACACAGTGCAACTTCATTTCACTCATTAACATTAATGTCAAAACCCACACTATGGATACAGTACAGACCCGAGATTAGAGTGGTGCTGGAAAAGCACAGCAGGTCAGGCAGCATCCGAGGAGCAGGAAACTCGGCGTTTTGGGCAAATGCCACTCATCAGGAATAGAGGCAGGGTGCCTGCAGGGTAGAGAGATAAATGAGAGGGGGATGAGGGTGCAAAGAAAGTAGCATAGAGTACAGTAGATGAATGGGGGTGGGGATGGAGGTGATAGGTGGAAAGGAAGATAGACAGGCAGGACAGGTCATGAAGGCGGTGCTGAGCTGGAAGGTTGGAGCTGGGGTGAGGTGGGGGAAGGGGAAATGAGGAAACTGGTGAAGTCCACATTGATGCCCTGGAGTTGAAGTGTTCCGAGGCGGAAGATGAGGCGTTCTTCCTCCAGGTGTTGGGTGGTGAGGGAGCGGCAGTGGAGGAGGCCCAGAACCTGCATGTCCTCTGCAGAGTGGGAGGGGGAGTTAAAATGTTGGGCCACAGAGTGCTGGGATTGATTGGTGCAGGTGTCCCGGAGATGTTCCCTAAAGCGCTCTGCTAGGAGGTGTCCAGTCTCCCCAATGTAGAGGAGACTGCATCGGGAGCAACGAATACAATAAATGATATTGGTGGATGTGCAGGTAAAACTTTGATGGATGTGGAAGGCTCCTTTGGGACCTTGGATGGAGGTGAGCGAGGAGATGTGGGCACAGGTTTTGCAATTCCTGCAGTGGCAGGGGAGGGTGGGTTATTGGGGGGCATGGACCTGACCAGGTAGTCACGGAGGGAACGGTCTTTGTGGAAAGCGGAAATGGGTGGGGAGGGAAATATATCTCTGGTGGTGGGGTCCATTGGGAAGTGGCGGAAATGTCATCGGATGATGTGGTTTATGCGAAGGTTGGTAGGGTGGAAGGTGAGCACCAAGGGGGTTCTGTCCTTGTTATGGTTAGAGGAGTGGAGTCTGAGGGCGGAGCTGCGGGATGTGGACGAGATGCGTTGGAGAGCAGCTTTAACCACGTGGGAAGGGAAATTGTGGTCTCTAAAGAAGGAGGCCATCTGGTGTGTTCTGTGGTGGAACTGGTCCTCCTGGGAGCAGATAAACCGGAGGCGGAGGAATTGGGAATACGGGATGGCCATTTTTGCAGGAGGTAGGGTGGGAAGAGGTGTAATCCAGGTAGCTGTGGGAGTCGGTGGGTTTGTAAAAAAAATCAATGTCAAGTCGGTCGTCGTTAATGGAGATGGAGAGGTCCAGGAAGGGGAGGGAGGTGACAGGTGAATTTAAGTTCGGGGTGGAATGTGTTGGTGAAGTTGATGAATTGCTCAACCTCCTCGCAGGAGCATGAGGTGATGCCAATGCAGTCATCAATGAAGCGGAGGAAGAGGTGGGGAGTGGTGCCGGTGTAACTATGGAAGATAGACTCTTCTATGTAGCCGACAAAGAGACAGACATAGCTGGGCCCCATATAGGTGCCCCTTTGGTCATAGAGTCATAGAGATGTACAGCATAGAAACAGACCCTTCGGTCCAACCCGTCCATGCCAACCAGATATCCCAACCCAATCTAGTCTGTCAGGAGGAAGTAGGAGGATTCGAAGGAGAAATTGTTAAGGGTAAGGACCAGTTCAGCCAAATTAATGAGTGTGTCGGTGGAAGGGTACTGTTGGGGACGACAGGAGAGGAAGAAACAGACGGCTTGGAGACCCTGGTCGTGGAGTTGTAGAGGGATTGGATATCCATGGTGAAGATGAGGTGTTGGGTGCCAGGGAAATGGAAGTCTTGGAGGAGGTGGAGGGCGTGGGTGGTGTCTCGAATGTATGTGGGGAGTTCCTGGACTGGGGGGGAGAGGACAGTGTTGAGGTAGGTGGAGACAAGTTCGGTGGAGCAGGTGCATGCTGAGACAATGGGTCGACCGGAGTGGTCAGGCTTGTCGATCTTGGGAAGGAGGTACAATCGTGTCAAGTTGGTGTCTTCAGTTGTGTAGAGGTCAGTGCACCAAACCACCATTGCAACCCCTTTATCAGCTGGTTTGATGGTGAGGTTGGGATTGCAGAGGGAGTGGGGGGCTGCGTGTTGTGAGGGTGAGAGGTTGGAGTGGGGGTGGGGGGTAGACAGGTTGAGACAGTAATGTCTCGGCGGCAGTTGGAAATGAAGAGATCGAGGGCAGGTAATAGGCCAGCACGGGGTGTCCAGGTGGATGGAGTGTGCTGGAGGCAGGTAAAGGGGGCCTCAGAAGGTGGGCAAGAGTCCTGATTGTAAAAGTAAGCTCGGAGGCGGAGGCAGTGGAAGAAGTGTTCGACATCACAGCGTATATTAAATTCATTGATGCATGGGCAGAGGGGGATAAAGGTGAGGCCTTTGCTGAGGACTGATTGTACAGTACAGTACAGATCCTGTTTACCCCAATGACATTAATCCTAACACACACTGTAGACACAGTGCAGATATAGTCCATCCCAGTAACATTAAGCCAAACGGCACAATGTGGACAGTGTAGGCCCTGTATATCCTACTGACATTAACCCCAGCCCCAACAGTGTGAACACAGTGCAGACCCTGTCTATTCCACTGACATTGATCCCAAACCCCACATCGTGGGTACAGTGCAGATCCTCTCTATCTTGTTAACATTAATCCCAACCTCCACACTGTGGACACTGTGCAGACCCTGGGTATCCTGTTGACATTGATCCCAAACCCCACATTGTGGGCACAGTGCATACATTGTTTACCCCATTGATATTAATCTCAAACCGCAAACTGTAAACTCATTGCAGACCCTGTCGATCCCATTGACATTAATCCCAATCACCCTACTGTCAACAGAGTACACACACTCACTATTTGTCCTATTGACATTAATCCTGAACACCACACTCCGGTCACAGGGCAAACCTGGTCAACCCGAAACGGTTTGGAGCAAATACAAACTCAGCCCTTGTTGTATGTAAATGCGCTCTCTCACTGATTCTAAACTAGGCCTGAAACAGCAACGAGGAGCCGGGGCACTGCTTACCCGTTACCCGGGCCACCCCAATCGCCATGAGACAGAGGATCAATCTCTCCTGCATTTCACAATCCTTTCTTTTTTTAAACATTCAGGGAGATTCTGAAATCTAAGGAAAAGTCCGGGAAATTCCTTCGCGTTAGCGTTTCACACAGTTTACTATTTGTTGCTCTTCTCTGGGTATTGATCGCTCAGTCTCCTTATGTCCCGGCCGAGCCGTTAAATTGCCGTTAAAACTGTCGCTCCTCGCGTGCCACAGACTTCCCGCCATTGTACCAGGAGCAGACACGCATGCGCACTTCCTCACGCCTGGAGGATCCGCTGAGGACAGGCGCCGAATTGGGTCTGGGGATAGATTCGCGTCTCAGTCCGTCCCCCTAAACCTTCTCTAACCAACCTAGTCAGAGGTATTGCCATACTCCGCTGAAGCAGATAGAATTTGAACCCAAGCCTCCTCCGTCTGGAGGCAGAGACGCTACCGTGACCTACTCATCATAGCGATCTATGGACTAGAAAAACACCCTTTGGCCTATCGCACCGGCGAAGGTCAAAATCAAATCACCTTACTTTTCCCATTCCAAGTTCCAACATTTAGTCCCAGTGTATCCTGAATACTCTTTAAATGGTGAGTATTTGGCGCTCTGCAACCCTCAAGTTCCAGTTACAAGTGGAGTTCCACAGGGATCAGTTCTGGGTCCTCTGCTGTTTGTAATTTTTATTAATGACTTGGATGAGGGAGTCTAAGGGTGGGTCAGTAAATTTGCAGATGATACGAAGATAGGTGGAGTTGTGGACAGTGAGGAGGGCATTTGTCATTTGTCATTTGCAAAGGGACTTAGATATGATGCAGAGCTGGGCTGAGGAGTGGCAGATGGAGTTCAACCCTGCCAAGTGTGAGGTTGTCCATTTTGGAAGAACAAATAAGAATGCGGAATACAGGGTTAATGGTAGGGTTCTTAGTCAGGTGGAGGAACAGAGGGATCTTGGGGTCTATGTACATAGATCTTTGAAAGTTGCCACTCAGGTGGATAGAGTTCGTAAGAAGGCCTATGGTGTATTATCGTTCATTAGCAGAGGGATTGAATTCAAGAGTCGTGAAGTGATGTTGCAGCTGTTCAGAACTTTGGTTAGGCCACATTTGGAATACTGTGTGCAGTTCTGGTTGCCTCACTTTAGGAAAGATGTGGAAGCTTTGGAGAGGGTGCAGAGAAGGTTTACCAGGATGTTGCCTGGAATGGAGAATAGGTCGTACGAGGATAGGTTGAGAGTTCTCGGCCTTTTCTCGTTGGAACGGCGAAGGATGAGGGGTGACTTGATAGAGGTTTATAAGATGACCAGAGGAATAGATAGAGTAGACAGTCAGAAACTTTTTCCCCGGGTACAACAGAGCGTTACAAGGGGACATAAATTTAAGGTGAAGGGTGGAAGGTATAGGGGAGATGTCAGGGGTAGGTTCTTTACCCAGAGAGTGGTGGGGGGCATGGAATGCCCTGCCCGTGGGAGTGGTAGAGTCAGAATCATTGGCAACCTTTAAGCGGCATTTGGATAGGTACATGGATGGGTGCTTAATCTAGGATAGAAGTTCGGCACAACATCATGGGCCGAAGGGCCTGTTCTGTGCTGTATTGTTCTATGTTCTATGTCTGCCGAGCCCGTTCAGACGTGTAATGATGCACAATCAAGGCAGGTGGGACTTGAACCCAGGCCTTCTGGATCATAGGTGCACATTCTACCACTATACTACAAGGGCCGTTATATTCTTAAATGACCGCTATAGGAGCGAAGAACCACATATTTCCCTATTTCGTGATAAAAGTATTTGCCTTTGAATTTCCAATTTTATTTTTCAAAAAGATATTTAGAAATCCATGTACTTCATGGCCAGCAGTGCCTGTTTATTCTTCAAGATTCATAGCCATTAAGCACTATTTACTGTTAACAAAGGCATACCACTTTTCCTTAACATATTTGTTCAAATTGCTGTGAATTTTGTTGTATCATGTTAAAAGCTATTGGATGAGCAAGGATAACTGAATTGCCTGTAGTTACTGGATTCATCTTTGCCTTCTTATTCAAAAAAAAGTTCAATTTTATAAATTTCAGTCATCTCCCTTCACCACTGTTGAAAGGAAAGTGAGGAACTGATGATAAGCATCCAATGTACTTCCTTCTGGACTGATAGAGGGTGAGCAGTTCTAAAGCTTCAGTTGCTCCACCAGAAGAGGCTTGCATATGCAGAGGCAGATCAGGATTAGAGCAAACCCTGTCACATTGAGGCAGCCACAACATTTATGAGAAGGGTTGAAGATTAGTTCATGGATATGAAGCTACCAACAGGGTTAAACAGGTCATTAAGTTAAAAGTTTTTAATACACTAGTGGAAGGCACAAACATCAGTTGTAAGGCTTTGGATATTTATAATCTAATAATTACTCATACATTTCTTGATCTCAATGCAAGTCTGCTGATAATACAAAACTAGATGGGAGTGTAAGTTTGAGGGAAAGGGTGAAAAGAGAAGTGGATATTAAGTGGATTTTTAAAAAATATAGAACTTGTAAATTGGTGTATTTAATCAACCTGGCCAAATTTACATCAATCATTGTGATGACTCCACAACTGGAGTAGTATGTGCAGTTTAGTCTTCATTTTTGAAGAGGTTCTTCCATCTGAGGTAATACCACAAAACGTTTGAGTGTGGTTCCTGGGATGAGAGGAACCTAAGTAAAATGAACAAGGTGGCCCAAGTAAAATGGACCATTCTTTAAGTTTTAAAGACAGCAAAATTCTGAAAGGGTTGATAAGATAGGTCGAGATAAAATCACCAGTAATCGCAGAGGTCCGTAGAGTCGCTCTGTTAATAGAGAGGTGAAAAATGAGTTTAACTAGAGAATTATCATGCCTCAGGAAAGGGATGAGATTGAGAAGGTGGGACCTTCATCTTGACTGTAACTAATATCAGATTTGAAAGCAACTAGGAGCACATCTCTACATTGCAGTTCATATGTCCAGTGACCTGAGCTAACCAATAGACACAGGAGATTGCTTTTCCTGGTTATGGAAAATCTAGAACAGTGGCAAAATCTCAGGCTAAAGGCAATCATTTAGAACAGAAGCAGAGAATTTTCTTCACTCTAGATAAAGAATCTTTGGGATGCCCTATTACTGCTGAAAGATTTTTACTCTGATAGAATGAGTTTGTTAAGCAGAGAGTTAATGATCAACAATTAACATGTAGCAGGGTTCTGGATATATATTTGTTCACAGAGTTGGAAGGTTCATTTCCATATGTTTCACCACCCTACCAGGTAACATCTTCAATGGGCCTCCAGGCAAATCACTGTATATGATTTCTGCTTTCTGTTTATACGTTTGGATTTCTTTGGGTTGGTGATATCATTTCCAGGAGTGATGTCACTTCCTGTTTTTTCTCAGGGGTTTGTAGATGGAGTTAGACCCTATGTGTTTGTTGATAGAGTTCCAGTTGGATGGTATGCTTTTAGGAACTCTTGTGCGTGTCTCTCTTGGCTTGTCCTAAGATGGATGTGTTGTCCCAGTCGAAATGGTGTCATTTGTTATCTATATGTAAGGATACTAGTGAGAGAGGAAAATGTTGTTTAATGGCTAGTTGGTGTTCATGTATCCTGGTGGCTAGTTTTCTGTCTGTTTGTCCAATGTATTGTTTGTTAGAGGTAGAGTCATAGAGATGTACAGTCTGGAAACAGACCCTTTGGTCCAACCCGTCCACGCCGACCAGATATCCCAACCAAATCTAGTCCTAACTGCCAGCACCTGGCTCAAATCCCTCCAAACCCTTCCTATTCATATACCCATCCAAATGCCTCTTAAATATTGCAATTGTACCAGCCTCCACCACTTCCTCTGGTAGCTCATTCCATACACGTACCACCCTCTGCATGAAAATGTTGCCCCATAGGTCTTTTTTATATCTTTCCCCTCTCACTCTAAACCTATGCCCTCTAGTTCTGGACTCCCCGACTCCAGGGAAAAGACTATGTCTATTTATCCTATCCATGCCCCTCATAATTTTGTGAACCTCTATAAAGGTCACCCCTCAGCCTCCGACACTCCAGGGAAAACGGCCCGAGCCTGTTCAGCCTCTCCCTGTAGCTCAGATCCTCCAACCCCGGCAACATCCTTGTAAATCTTTTCTGAACCCTTTCAAGTTTCACAATATCTTTCCGATAGGAAGGAGACCAGAATTGCACTCAACATTCCAACAGTGGCCTAACCAATGTCCTGTACAGCCGCAACATGACCTCCCAACTCCTGTACTCAATACTCTGACCAATAAAGGAAAGCATACCAAACGCCGCCTTCACTATCCTATCTACCTGCACTCCAAGGCCTCGTTGTTCAGCAACACTCCCTCGGACCTAACCATTAAGTGTATAAGTCCTGCTAAGATTTGCTTTCCCAAAATGCAGCACCTTGCATTTATCTGAATTAAACTCCGTCTGTCACTTCTCAGCCCATTGGCCCATCTGGTCCAGATCCTGTTGTAATCTTAGGTAACCCTCTTCGTTGTCCATTATACCTCCAATTTTGGTGCCATCTGCAAACTTACTAACTGTACCTCTTATGCTTGCATCCAAATCATTTATGTAAATGACAAAAAGTAGAGGGACCAGCACCAATCCTTGTGGCACTCTACTGGTCACAGGCTCCAGTATGAAAAACAACCCTCCACCACCACCCTCTGTCTTCTACCTTTGAGCCAGTTCTGTATCCAAATGACTAGTTATCTCTGTGTTCCATGAGATCTAAACTAGCTAATCAATCTCCCATGGGGAACCTTGTCGAACACCTTACTGAAGTCCATATAGATCACATCTACTGCTCTGCCCTCAATCTTCTTTGTTACTTCTTCAAAAAATTTGTAAGATATGATTTCCCACACATAAAGCCATGTTGACTATCCCTAATCAGTCCTTGCCTTTCTAAATACATGTACATCCTGTCCCTCAGGATTCCCTCCAACAACTTGCCCACAACTCAGGTCAGGCTCACTGGTCAGCACCTCCTCCTCTGTAATCTGGAGGTTTTGCAAGATGTCACCATCTATTTCCCTACAGTGTATATCTTCCATATCCTTTTCCCCAGTAAATACTGATGAAAAAATTCATTTCGTTTCTCCCCCATTTTCTGTGGCTCCACACAAAGGCCGCCTTGCTCATCTTTGAGGGGCCCTATTCTCCCTAGTTACCCTTTTGTCCTTAATATATTTATAAAAGCCCTTTGGATTCTCCTTAATTCTATTTGCCAAAGCTATCACATGTACCCTTTTTGCCCTCCTGATTTCCCTCTTAAGTATACTCCTACTTTCTTAATACGCTTCCTTCTTTTTCTTAACCAAGCCTTCAATTTCTTTAGTCATTCAGCATTCCCTATAACTACCAGCCTTCCCTTTCACCCTGACAGGAATATACTTTCTCTGGATTTTTGTTATCTCATTTCTGAAGGCTTCCCATTTTCCAGCCGTCTACTTACCTGCGAACATCTGCCCCCAATCAGCTTTCGAAAGTTCTTGCCTAATACCGTCAAAATTGGCCTTTCTCAAATTTAGAACTTCAACTTTTAGATCTGGTCTATCCTTTTCCATCACTATTTTAAAAAGAATAGAATAATGGCCGCTGGCCCCAAAGTGCTCCCCCACTGACACCTCAGTCACCTGCCCTGCCTTATTTCCCAAGAGGAGGTCAAGTTTTGCATCTTCTCTAGTAGGTACATCCACATACTGAATCAGAAGATTGTCTTGTACACGCTTAAGAAATTCCTCTCTATCTAAACCTTTAACACTATGGCACAGTCGATATTTGGAAAGTTAAATTCCCCTACCATAACTACTCTATTATTCTTACAGATAGCCGAGATCTCCTTACAAGTTTGTTTCTCAATTTCCCTCTGACTATTAGGGGGTCTATAATACAATCCCAATAAGGTGATCATCCCTTTCTTATTTCTCAGTTCCAACCAAATAACGTCCCTGGATGTATTTCCGGGAATATCCTCCCTCAGCACAGCTGTATTGCTATCTCTTATCAAAAATGCCACTCCCCCTCCTCTCTCACCTCCCTTTCTATCCTTCCTGTAGCATTTGTATCCTGGAATATTAAGCTGCCAGTCCTGCCCATCCCTGAGCCATGTTTCTGTAATTGCTATGATATCCCAGTCCCATGTTCCTAACCATGCCCGGAGTTCATTTGCCTTCCCTGTTAGGCCCCTTGCATTGAAATAAATGCAGTTCAGTTTATTAGTCCAACCTTGTCCCTGACTGTTTGACTCACTTCTGTTCTCAGCTGTACCCATCTCAGATCGATCTCTTTCCTCACTATCTCCCTGGGTCTCTTCCCCCGCCCGCCACCTTACTAGTTTAAATCCTCCCAAGCCAGTATATTTCTCCCCTTCCAATTTAGGTACAATCAGTCCGACTTGTACAGGTCACTTCTACCCCAAAAGAGATTCCAATGATCCAAAAATGTGAATCCTTCTCCCATACACCAGCTCCACAGCCATGTATTCATCTGCTCTATCCTCTTACTCCTGCCCTCACTAGCTCGTAGCACTGGGAGTAATCCAGATACTACTACCCTTGAGGAACTCCTTTTTAAATTCCTGTCTAACTCTCTGTAATCTCCCTTCAGAATCTCAACCTTTTCCCTTCCAATGTGGACAATGACCTCCTGCTGGCCCCTCTCCCCAGTGAGAACATTCTGCACTCTCTCTGATCCTTGATCCTGGCACCAGGGAAACAACACATTATTCTGCTTTTTCTCTGCTGGCCACAGAAACGTCTGTCTGTAGCTTTCACAACAGAATCCCCCCAACACAATTGATTTCTTGGAAGCAGACATACCCCTTGTTGCATTAGAGCCAGTCTCAAATACCAGGAACTTGGCTGTTCATGGTACGTTCCCCTGAGAATCCAACACCCCCTACATTTTCCAAAACAGCATACCTGTTTGAAATGGGTATATCCACAAAAGACTCCTGCACTGGCTGCCTACCTCTCTTACCCTTCCTGGAGTTAACCCATCTATGTGACTGTATCTGAGACTTTCTCCTCCCCCCCACTTCCTATAACTGCCACCTCTTGCACAGTATTTTGTAAATGACATTAGTTTTGCTTGTTGTCTATATAGGGTCTTCCAAGTTGCATCAGTTCCTGTCTAAAGAATAGGAAATGGCATCACCAACCCAAAGAAACGCAAACATATAAAAAGAAAGCAGAAATAGTGTACAGTGCTTCAGCCTGGAGGCCCACTGAAGATGTTACCTAGTAGGGTGACGAAACGTCGAAATGAACCTTCCAGCTCAGCGAGCAAACCTACATCCAGAACCTCAACCTGAGCTACAAATCTTAAAACCTGCTATGTAGCAGGGTCTCAATCAGTTCCTTTTTGAAAAAAAAAAATTCAGATCAACAATGAAGGCAGGAACCTCCGGTGGCCTTGCCTGCCAACTCCAGTAACACTCAAGATGGCCACAGAAAAACCACTTCCTCAAAGCTAGTTGACCAGGCCATATGTTAAGTGAGTTTCTGTTAGTAGAGCCAATTATTTCATTTGGTTACCCACCCTTGTTCCCACTCCTGGGAAACTTACCCAATAAGAGGCAGCAATGGTCTGTCGAGATTATCACTAGACTATTAATCCAGTGACCCAGTTATTGTAGTGGGGACCCCAGTTTGAATCCTGCCATGGCAGATGGTAGCATTTTAATTCAATGAAAATCTGGAATCAAGACTCTAATGATTGTCATGATCAAACCATTGAGGAGAAAGTGAGGACTGCAGATGCTGGAGATGAGAGCTGAAAATGTGTTGCTGGAAAAGCAAACCATTGCCAATTATTGAAAAACCCAATTTGTTTTACCATCCCCTTTTGGGAAGTAAACTGCCATCTTTATCTGACCTGGCTTCCATGTGACTCCAGACCTTTGGAATTGTGGTTGACTCTTAACTTCCCTCTGGGCAATAAATGCTGGCCTAACTAGTAACACCCTCAACTGATAAATGATTTTTTTAAAAAACTAGAGCTGCTTTTCAAAAGGCAGACCCAGAACAGAGTGAGTGGGGCAGGCAGCAGGGAAGGGGAAAGCATAGAAGTTGGTGTCCTAACTGGCTATATTGTAACAATGGACAGATTAAATTATTTTAATTCATTTGTGGGATGTGGGCATTACTGGTTGTCCAGCATTTCTCCAGCAACTAAGGGTACTTAGTGATGAGGAGCAGTTTCTTGAACTGCTACAATCCACCTATGGATTGACCCACAATGCCATTAGGGAGAAAATTCCAGGATTTTGAGCCATTGCTGTTCCTTCACTGGCAATCTGTTTTCAAGTCAAAGCTGATGAATGGCTTGGAGAGGAACTTGAAGGTAGCATTCCCATGTACCTGTTGCCCTTGTTCTTCTAGATGGAAGTGGTAATGGGTTTGGAAGGTGCACTGGTGAATTTCTGCAGTGCATCTTGTAGATAGTAAACACTGCTGCTACTGAGCATCATCATCATTGGAGGAAGTGGATGTAGTGCTAATCAAACAGGCTAATTTTTCCTGGACGATGGCATAGTTCTCGAGTGTTGGTGCTGCACCTATGCAGGCAAGTAGAGAGTATTCCATCACACTCCTGACTGCCTTGTAGATGGCGGGCAGTCTTTGGGGAGTCACATTCTGAGTTACTTATCACAGTAAGTATGCATCTGCGTTTATTTATTTGGTGAATCCAGTTAAGTTTCTGGTCAACAGCCGGCAGTGGGGGGGGGGGGGGGGGGGGGGAAGGGTATCATTGACAGTGGGAGATTCAGTGATAGTTATGCCATTGACTGTCAAAGGTAGCAGTTAGACCTTCTTTTGTTAGTGAGTGATAGTCAACCTGGTATTTGTGTGGCATAAACATTAGGTTTTCACCATCTTAAAGTAAATTTTTTCCTCAAGAAATGAAGAGGAAATACAGAACAAATTACACAACTACCAGTTTCATAAGTATAAGAAAAACATTGATTTCAAAGGAAAAACATCTTGCAAGGTTTGGTAGCATAAAGTCATGAGTAATTTGTAAGGTGATAGGATTTGTCATTCAAGATTTTACCTGACTTTGGAACTGCTTAAATAAGGCATACAGAAAATAGATCCCCACAGCAAAAAGACTTTGGCACTTGACTTCTAATCATTTAATAAGTTAAAGATTTACTTTGAAACACTTGTCTGTATTAAACATCACAATTTAGGCAAAATTAATCTTATTTAGTAGCCATTTTTTTGAAAACGAGGATCATAAGCCCTGAAAAATAAATAAATTATCAAAGTGCAAAAAATTAAAAATAATTTCTCCAAAAATCACAAAACCTGAAATGCAGCAAGTAAATTGTAACTGATTTCACTTATCCTGGTTCAGATTCAATACTTTATATTAGAAAGTTTCCAAGTTGCTGTTTTATCCTGAACCAAAATACAAGATTACGAGTACTTTGGTTCAGTTGCTTTTTATGTCAGAAATGCTGCTGAGAGACCCAGGATGAGGAGCAGTCCAAGTTGTTGACCTACAAGAAAAATTAGAAAGTTAAAACAATTAGTTATGGAAAATGGCAAAGTAACAATAGTGAAATTTGCTGCTGTGATTAATATCTAGACTTTCAATCGACTACAAAGAAAGTAATCTTTGGAATTTTTGCACAAATTTAGTAAAGTTACAAAGTGTGCAAATCACAGTCAACTTAGAACAGCAAGAAGATTCTCCAATCAAGAACTACAATCTGCTTGGTAAATACTGAAGAATTCCTATATTGATGTCTTTAAATATTTAAAAATCAACCAACTTAATTGAAGAGAACAGCCCAGATAGGATTACATTTTTTTAAATTCTGGAAAGAACAAGTTAATTAGAAAAGATAGGCAAGAGCAAGTCAGAACAAAGTAACTGAATAATTAGACTGCATTTATTTCAATCCAAGGGTCTTGCAAGTAAGGCTGATGAACTCAGGGTTTGTTTGGGAACTTGGGATGGGGTGGCATCACTATTACAGAAACTTGCCTGGCGAACAGACAGGACTGACAACTCAATTTTGAGTTTCAGATGCTGTCAGAATAGAAAGAAGCAAAAGGAGGGTGAGTGGCATTTTTCATTAAGGACCACATTACTTCAGTAACTAGAGGACATATTTCTGAAAAATCATCCAGTAAATAAATGGGTTGAAATTAGAAATAAAAAAAAATGAATGATTATCTTGATGGAATTGAAAGAGCAAAACCTGACCTCCTCTGAGGTAAGGGGACAGGGCAAGTGACTGAAGGGATAGTAGGGGAACACTTTGGGTCTAGTGATCATAACTCCATTTTTTTTTAAGGTATTTATGGAAAAAGGATAATCCTTCCATAAAAATTAAAGTTTTTTTAAATTGGAGTAAGGTAAGTTTTAATAGCACAAGACAAGAACTTTGAAAAGGTTGACTGGAGTAGACTGTTCACAGATAAAAGAAGTGTCTGTCAAGTAGGAGGCTTTCAAAAAAGTGTGATAAACAGAGTTCAAAGTCATTATTTTCCTGATATAATAAGCAAGTCAAGGTTGTTAGGGTTAGAGACCAATGGAGGAATAAAGATAGAGGTTCTACTCAATAATAAAGAAAAACATTAGATATGAACAAGTGGGTTCAAATGAGTTTTTTGAACAGTATAAAAAAATGTAAGTGCATTCTTCAGGAGAAGATCAGGAAGGCATAGAGGATAGGAGATAACCTTATTTGTTAGGGCGAAGGAAAAGCCAAAGAGATTCTACAAGTACATTATGAACAAGAGAGCAGAGCCTCTTAAAAGGTCAAAAAGGTAGTCTGTGTGTTGGAACTTAGGAGATGAGAGAGAGTTATTAACTAAATATTTTGTGTTAATTTTTTACTGTGAAGAAATAAGTGGAGGCTACAGAACACAGGGAAATAAAGACTGACGTTTTGAAAACTGTTCCCATTATAGAAGAGGAAGTGCTGGAGATCTTAAACGTAAAGATGGATAAATCTCTGGAACCTGATCTAGTACATCCCAGGACTTTATGGAAAATCAGGGAAGAAATTGCAGGGCCCCTTGCAGAAATACTTGTATCAGGTATAACTGTTGATGAGGTGTCAAATGACTGGAGAGAATGGAGAAGCATGCAGAAGGTATGGTTAGTAAATTTGTGAATGACATCAACATTGGTGGTATAGTGGGCAGTAAAGGAGGTTATCCAATATTACAAAAGTGTTCTTTATCATTTGGGTTGAGGAGTGGCAGATAGAGTTTAATTTGGATAAATGCAAGGTATTGCATTTTTGGCAAAACAAAAAAGGGCAAAATTTATACTATTAAAAGTAGGGTCTTGGGTAGTGTTGTAGAACAGAAACCTGATGGTTCATGTACATAATTCTTTGAAGGTTGCATCACAGATAGGGTGGTTAAGGCGACATTTAACATATTTGCCTTCATTGTTCAGTCCTTTGATTGTAGAGGTAAAAACAATGCTGGAAACCAGATTCTGGATTAGTGGTGCTGGAAGAGCGCAGTAGTTCAGGCAGCATCCAAATAGCTTCGAAATCGACGTTTCGGGCAAAAGCCTTTATTCCTGATGAATGGCTTTTGCCTGAAACATCGATTTCAAAGCTACTTGGATGCTGCCTGAACAGCTGTGCTCTTCCAGCACCACTAATCCAGGACCTTTGATTGTAGGACTGGGGCATTATGTGGAGTTTGTACATGATATTGGTGAGGCTTCTTCTGGAATACTGTCCAGTTCTGATTGCTCATTTATAGCAAGGATATTATTAAGTTGGAGTAGGTTCAGAAGATATTTACCAGAATATTGCTGGGAATGGAGGCTTTCAGTTATAAGGAGAAGATGGAACTTCTTTCACTGGATCATAGGAAGTTGATAGGTGGCCTTAGAGGTTTATAAAACGATGAGGGCATAGATAGGGAAAAGACACCTGCTACTCACTAAAGGCAAGAGATTTCAAGACTCGGGAACAGATTTAAAAAGGTCAGAGGAGGAAGATTTAAATAAAAAGACTAAGGGGCATTTTCTTTCCCTCCCCATACAGTGGTTCATGTTGGAATGAACTTTTAGAGGAAGTGATGGATGCGAGTACTGTTCCAGTGTTTAAAAGACACTTAGATAAATACATGAATAAGAAATAGATGTATTTGGCCAAGTGCAGGCATGTGACACTGGTTTAGTTTGAGATTATGGTCAGCATGGACTGGTTGGACCAAAGGGTCTGTTTCTATGCTGTATGACTCATTACATTAAAACAAAAAATGAGAGACAATGGAGCAGAAACTTAAGTACAAACTTTGTAGACTATAAAAAAATTAAACTGCCAATGTTTAATTTGGGATTCACTAAAAACATATATCGGGTTTCAATATTTAGAATAGTTTCTATTTTCCATGTTGCAATCAGAAATGCCAATCTGAACACTATTCAAATATCAAACCTACAGCTCAGTGAGCAAACCTACACCCTAAACTATTCAAATATTTACAAATATCAAAAATCATACTGCCAGTTCTCCATACTCACCAATATGTCTTTCACATCCACCTGTTGTGACATTAAAACAATTTAAAAAAAAGGTTTAAATAATAGACAAGTAGTTAACTAAGTGCCCTACGCTATACATTAATCCTCAAACAGGTCAACTACACATGGTCATAAACAAGAGGTGAAATAAAGTAAATTGTGTAAGATGTAACTGACCACATAAGCAAAAAAAAACCCACAAAAGGAGATAACTGTTGGATATCTCCACCCCCGCCCCCCCCCCCACCACACCTAGTCTTCACTTCTGAAGTGTGTTCCTATATAAAAAGAGATTAATGTTCTCTTACATAACTATTACCATATTATTTTGCAATTAACAAAATTACTCAATTCAACATCAATTTAGAAACTAGCAATTGGAGCCCAATATGCAAACAGTCTGCTTCCAAGAAGGAAACAAATTTACATTTAGGACACTGCTCCATCAGTCAGGGAAACAGAATGTAATTGCATTCAAATTACAACGAGAGTACACAGAAACTGCTACATGTCTGAGTGAGCAAGACAGCCATTTTGCGTCCAGAAAATGCCTCATAAATACTAAATCAAGATCTTTGTGACAATCCTTCAAAGGGATTCCAGATCCATAACCCTTTGAGAGAAAAGTAATTTCATCTGATTTGAGGAAGTTTTTTTCTGGCATGGAGGCCTCATCTCAGCATGGAGGTTTTCTTGACTATTGACTTCTAAATATTCCACTATCCTGGTAGGCAGTCTTTGGTGGAGGCTTTCAACACATGGCAGTCTCACCCCAGCTGCATCTTCAGGGTACTCCCATCATTCTTTAAATTAGCTTTCCAAACTCAGCAGCAATTAACTGAATTATGAACTTGGTCTTAAAAATTTTATATTTTGTTATGTACGACTTCTGTCATTGATGTAGGTGCTGTGTTGGGCAATTTAAATTTTACTAGTTTTTAAGTACACAACAATAAACTTCTTTTCTAAATCTACTTCCCTTTATCATAAAAAGGAGGGAAAGGATGCCTCATTTTAGATTGCCTCAAGAGGAAATGTCTACTTTGTCAATCTTATTTAGCATAACATATACTATAATTAGATATCTTTTCATACTTCTAACTCTAGAGATTAAATGCCCAAACTGCTCAAACCTCTCTTCAGACAACCAGTCATCTCTGGAGAGAATCTAGAGAACCTCGTGAGTTGCTGCCAAGAGGAGCAAAACCGTATGCAATACTCCAGGTGTGTTCTCATTAATGCCTTGTATAGTTACAGCAGTACTTGTACTTTAATACACCATCCTTTGGCAATACAAGTTAAAAATTCAATTTGCCTTCCTCATAAATAACTTCTATGGGGCAGCATGGTGGCTCAGTGGTTAGCACTGCTGCCTCCACCAGGGTCCCAGGTTCGATTCCAGCCTTGGGTGACTTTCTCCCAGTGTCTGCGTGGGTTTCCTCCGGGTGCTCCGGTTTCCTCCCACAGTCCAAAGATGAGCAGGTCAGGTGAATTTACCATGTTAAATTGCCCATATTGTGTTAGGTGCATTAGTCAGAGTGGGTGGGTCTCTCTTCAGAGAGTGGGTGTGGACTCGTTGGGCCTAAGGGCCTGTTTCCACACTGACTAAAAATGGATAACTTCACTTAGCCACATAAAAACTTCACCTGCCAAATTTTGGCTCATTCGCCTAACCTATCCATATACGTGCATTGATTTCTTAATTACAATCTACTTTGCTACCTTGTCGTAATTGATCTTCACAACAAGTATCCATTTTATCTCTGCTATTTCTTTATTCTCATTATAAAATTTCTAACAGTTTTTTTTCTTAGAACCTATCTATAGAATCTTACAGACTTCATGTTTCCTACTCTTCACAAAAAATTCTAAAATCTTTCAAATTCTTGGCATCTTAGCAACATATATCTCTTAACCCATTGTCATTTTTAAACTTCTCATTAGCCACAGATGTCACTTTTCAGGTGTTAATGGCCATGTCTAATCTAACACAAGGTTTCAGGATTTAAAATCTAAACAAAACAAAGCAATCAAGACAAGCAATCAAATTTCACATGCACTCACTTCCAAAAGCTAATTTGTGCCATATTTAGTTCAACTATTTAACAGCCTTCCTTATCAATTGCAATTTGTCTGTAATCCACAGCAATTTCTGCTGATTTGTCAGTCACTACAGAGATACTCCCCTGTGAAATTAGCAGTTAAAAATTTATGGGATTTACAATGGCAATTTCACTTTAAAAGAGATAAAAGATAAGGAAATGGAGGTTTAAAAATAACCTATAATTCTGGATGATTTCATGTTGTTATTCCAGAAGTAACATTAATTGAAGTGTTACCAATTCCATGTCTTTCCTTTGAGAGTAAAATGACAACCTTGTACATCTACAGAGTAAGTTTCCATTGTACATAGTATAGGTTAACGTCATAGTAGTCTCGCTTATTTCAGAAAGTAGTGTAAATAAATGTTAGAACTCAATGTGAAGAATCTGAAGAGATAGTAAATACCTACCAGTATGAGTAGTAGCAAGAGTGGTAACTAGATTGGACGCTAGTGGGAGAGAGAAAAAATAAATCAGTTGACTCAATAAAAACAAATGAGAGCTTAAAAATATGATCCGGATATACTTAAGTGCATCTTATATATTTCATTAGTTCAAAAGAGTGTACGTATCAACAGTAACAGAACACAACTACAAATTCACAACCGGGGTATCACATACACGAATAAACTAAGAACAAAGCTCTAAATTTTAAAAACTTATCTTCACAGATGACCATTACAGAAGTGGTGAATAAGTTGGTTTTCAAAAAAAAAAGGTAGAACATGACAATGTTCTCAAACTGGTTCAAATTCAAAGCATTTTATGCACACCATCTCCTATTCAAGGTTGACAACTTCTTCAAAAAGTGAACTGGTAGTTTTTAAAAAACATTATCCCCCTTAACTGGCTGTCTGAGAAAAGCGTGGGAGCTAGAACAAAAAGGTTGGATTTCCATCAGATTTCAACTTTGCTCTAAAAGCTACTATCTTCTCTAAAATAGTCCACTTTGGCTAAAGATTTGGTATGTGGCAGTTAGTGACAAAGTTTGGTATTGGTTATTCCAAAAATCTGGTGAGGAACCATTGAAGTAAGCTGAAGGCAATTAAAATGTTCAAATTTTTTGTAAATACAAGGATAGGAAGGCTGATATGATTTGGCTTTGGTGCAGCAGGTAATTTTGATTCTAAATATGGGTCACTCTTGCAGTACTCCATGCATGAACACTCTGCATGAATTTAAATAATGTTTTGATCTCTTGCCACTGACAAGCGAAAATAGAATAGTTCCATTAAATCAATATAAAAATAAGCTGAATAAAGTGGTGTATTTCCAGAATGGAATATTGGCCAGAAGATACCACATGATCAAATATTCCAATTAAGATGTTCATAATGTACCACTTAGAAAATGACATCAGGGAGCTAGCACCCAAAGGTAGCAGGGGTAATAGAGAAGGCAAACAGAACGTTGATTTTCATTTCAAAGACAATGTAATATAAAATTAGGGGAGGTCTTGCTAAAACTATAAAGGCACTAATTAGTTAAACCACACCTGGACTACTGTGGACAATTATAGTCCCTTTAAAGGAAAAATGTACAGGCATTGGAAGCAGTCCAGAGAAGATAAGTGCCCTGTCAAATAATTTGGGCCTGTACTCATTGGAGTTTATGAGAATAGTTAAACCTTATTTAAACAAGTTGCTTAGAGGGCTTGTCAGAGGAGATCACGAAGAGGTAGTTTTCTTTCATGGGAGAGAGTGTGCGTCATGGACCAGAGGGCACAATTTCAGGAAGACATTTCATATTTAAGAAAGATGAAAAAATTCTTCTTTGGAGGTTAAGGCATCTATCATTTTTACCACAGTTTGTCAAAGCTGGGTCATTAAGAAAATTGGAGACTGAGCTAGACAATAAAGGGAATCAAGAGGGTCTCCAGAAAAAGCAGGAAAGTGGAGCTGGGGGATCATCAAGTGAGTAATGATCTCAAAATAGACTATTTCTTCAGATTTCGTGGTCTTGAACTGTTCATCAGGAAATGATGATCTTCAATTACCCAAATTAGGACAGTATAACCACCTCTTCAGTTGTAGCCTATATGCATAAAGCACTAGAAGTGTGCAGTTTGAGGAAAATAGAGGTAGATTATGGTGAAAAAGAACACAGCAAGAGACAGATCAACACAACAGCTAGTATTCCAAAGTGAATGAGTACTTTCAATGCCTTAGTTAAGCATTCCACATTGTAGCCTGTTGTTCTCAACTTACAATTATGAAAGGCCTGTGGCAACTGACTTGTATCCAATGTGGTCTGCAGCTAGTCTGAACCAAGAGTCCACAATGAATTTAATTCTAATTGAGAAGTGGGTATGCCAAGTGTCTGAAAAACTAAAGTAGATAGTAATTGTGTGTGTCTGGTGAACTGCTTCTCACAATTTGAGTTACTCCTTGCAGGCAAGCAAGAACTATCAGTAAACTCAGATCTTACTGAGAATATTATGTTCACTGCCTTCCAGCCAAGTTAAAATTGGAAGGATCCCCCAAACTGATAACACCTAGATGTCACACTGCATTAATTCAGCTCAAAAAGTGGCAAATAAGAACTTGAAAACATTGCAACTCCATTCTCCTCAACACTGATGAACAAGTTGCACTTGATTCCAATATAGCCCATTCAATTATACTGCCAACATCTGGATCAGAGCAGATTTGAAGAGGGTAATTAAAAGAAAACCAGGACTATGGAGTGGAGGACTACAATTTATTATACACTTCATTAATACACTTCTTCGTGACCAAGTTTGAAAAAATCATGGAAGATGCAATTTATTAATAGCAAAGGACATTCATAAATAACCTACTTATCTTCCTTGCTTACAAGCTTATGTTCAATGAATTTGATAGAAGTACAGAAATATGTAAGGAAATGGTTTCCCTAGTTAACAAGAATCAAGACATTATTTATCATTAGCAAAAAAGTAATCTTTGCTGGGAGTTTATCATGCACAAGAAAAATGATCCAAGTCAAGCCACATTGCAGGCTACATTTGAACCACTCATATGGCAGCCAGGTGACAGCAAGAACAATTATTCGTGACTACATGTCTCTGTTTAAACATACGAGATCAAGTGATTTCATATGATCCAAATGCAGTCACTTGAAAAGCTAAAGAAGAACAAAGCTTATTTGCAGCCCAGGAACAAGCCCTTTGGCCCTCCAAGGCTATGCCGATCTAAATCCACTGACTAAACCTACAGAAGGACTTATATCCCTCTGCTCTCCACCAACTCATGCATCTGTCCAGTTGCACCTTAAATGAATTGGCTGTGCCTGGCCTCTACCACCTCTGCTGGCAACATGTTCTAAGCACCTACCATCCTGTGTCAAGGACGGAAGGAAGAAAGAAAGAAAAAAAATAGAATTGCTAATTACTTACATTCACAGACAGCACGCAAGGGAGACCAAGTTCCATCTTTCCTGCAGGTAATAAGTTTTGAACCTCCTTCCTGAAACAAATATCCTGGGTAACACTTATAAGTAATATTTGTGCCCACAGGAAAGGTGGTCCGAGGATTAGCCGGTGAGCCATTTTCCAAAACAGGAGGTTTTCCACAGTCACCTTCAAAAAAACGAAAAGGAAATAAAAACATAGCTTTTAAAAGTTCAGCAAGTCTCACTTTCAGTGACTCATTAGTGCATTAGAAAGGTCAAATGTAGAAGATCACCCCCAAAATATGCTGGGGTTTGGCATCTTTTCATGTTGTACTTGGATTTTCTCCCCAGTTTCAAAGCCATAGATTGTGGAAATGCCTCATTTGAAAATGAAGCATTCGCCAAAATACCTATTCATTCTGGTGCAGAAAAAGTGGGGGTCAAGTCATACTCCTGTATGCAATTCAATGCAACACAGAGTTAATGGTTTGACAGAACTAATGGTAGCTAGGCAAATGTTGGTTTGTGTGCTGAAGATAGGGTCAGGGTTGGAGAAGGATAAACACCTTCCAGGGGAAGCAGTGCTTCACACGATCTTATCTAATGCATTTGCTGCTCATAGTTTGGTCTCCTCTATCTTAGGGAAACAAAGTGTAGACCAGGTGACGATTTCCCACAACACGTGCATTCTGTTCACACAGAAAAAAGAAGACCCTGGATTTTCAGTTGCCTGCCACTTCCACACCCCATCTTGTTCCCTGGCCAACATGTCTCAGGCTTGCTGCAGTACTCCAGTGAAGCTCAGCACAAGGTGGAAGAACTGCACCTCATTTACCACTTGGGGACCCTGCTGCCCCCTGGACCCAATAGTGAGTTCAATAACTAAGGCTCGAGCTCTCCCATGTCCTTATCCCTATCCACACACACCAGGCCTTGTTAATGACACACACTCTGCTATTACACACCACCCATTGTTAGCCACTAGCTGTCCCCATTAATAGCTATTCATCTTCTTAGGCAGATAATTATCCACTCCTTTGTCAGTCCAACTGTTCACCTCTTTGGGTTCTATCCCCACCTAACATTTATGCCTTACACCCTCAACTATATCTTTTGCAGAAAAATTGACATTTTTCTGGCTCCCATCACTTCTGAGGAAAGGTCACTTCACCTGAAATGAATTGTTAACTCTGCTTCTTTCCATAGATGCTACTAGATCTACTGAGCTTTTCCTGCATTTTTCGACATGTTTTGTCATTTAAAACATCCACAGTTCTGTTTTAAACCCGTTACATTGCTAGGCAATGCATTGCCGACAAACTCCAATGTCTAGATCTGAGGAATGATGGGAGGGGGAATATTGAATTGGATTTGTAGTATTTTGGCAGAATGTAAACAAAATTTATTAACCAGTTGTTAATCATAATCATCCTTGGAAACGTTCCAATGTTATAATGCACTTGCAAATTTTTTGCATCAATTGGTTAATTATGTCAAGTATGCAATATTCTGACCAGACAGGAAGTTTGCCAAACAACTAATCTGCATGCAAAACAAATTATTCGGTGAACCAAACATAAGTAATCAAAGTTTGAACCAAAGGTCTTTTTAACAGGTCGTACTAAAAAATGGATAAACATCACAAGGATTAAATTTTACATCGATTGGAAGCAACCTCCTTGAGACTTTTCTAGTTAATAGTCAAGCTCATCTACTTTTTACTCATGTAGTTCGCAGGTCGGTGGAGGAGGTACAAATGTATTATTTTCATGACATTCAATGACACTGCTGCCAACCATTTTAAAACCTTCATTAATTTATAAGTGATAGTGTCCAGATATGTGTATGTATCTTGAAAGCCTACCACCATTTGTAGGCACTTTAGGACAATCACATTGAACAACTGTCAAACCAGAAAAAGAGCAATGTGTTAGTTTCCAAGAATAACACAGGCCGTTCCACCTTCAAATATATTACAGAGTGGTAAAGAAGGAGCCTTGGTGATTTATTGCATTTCCACTGCTGAATAGTAGATACTCCAGCCACTATGTTAGTGATGAAGGGAGTCAACTGTGTCGAACGAATAGGATGTCAAGTCAAATGAGCAGCTTTGCCCTGCATAGTGTTGGATTTTATTAGTGTAATTGAAGCTACTACCATCCAGACAAGGAGACAGTATGCCATCACGCTCTTGACCTGTGACCTGTGGATGGTGGATAGCCTGGGAGATATCTGGATGAGTTACATGCTATAGTATTCATGGCCTCCTCAGAAAATATGCTAATTGTAATTGTCAGACTCAAGAATTCCACAATGCATGACGTTGTAAAAAAAACCACACAAAAAAAAATTTGATACATAACCTTGCAGAAAAATATTGCATTTTCAACTTCACTAATGCACTTTCTTAACCAAACTCCAAATATCAAAATGAGTCTATTCAGTTTGCCTCAAGGTTACATACATTCAGGATAGGTAAAAACAAGGACTGCAGATGCTGGAAACCAGAGATGGAGGAAAACTTCTTCAAGCAGGCATGCTTGCAAGACGATTCGCAGTAGGCTTAAAATCAACTGGGATGACTGCCTTGAAGAAGTTTTCTTCCTTTCTCTACAAGACAATTATTGACCTGTATATAATTCATTGTGTTTGCAATTATTCCTGCTGCTCCCCTTTCAAATGTGCAAGATACAGTTAAGAATACTGCAGCAGGTAAAAACCGTGCAGAAATCAGTAAAAGTGTAGTTATGGCAAGAAGAGAATCATGTCAATGATCATATCAATAGTGGAACATAAAAAGCAAAAAGAAAAAAAGTTGAAAAACGTGATGGCGGGAAGGATGAGTGTTCAAGAAACTGGAAACTATTTGATGAATGGAACTACATAAGCCAAATCCTGTGTTTTCTACATGATGGTGGCTACATTTCACCATCATGCACTGAGTGCAAGATCCAGCTCTCTCTTCCCTCCCTCTACCGACAAACTAATTATTTGGGTGAAGATTAGTTCATTGCCTACTCAATACCTTTTGATGTGCAGATAGAGACAATACAGAATTTGAAGTGAGCCAGGAGTCATCACTATAAAAACCTTCTTCACTGACTTACTTACTGTCAGTTGATCCACGTGCCAACAAGCAGCTGAGAAGTTGAAGAAGTTGACAATTATAGATCCTCACTAGGTACCAGAATAGCATGGGTCCAAGAGAGAAAGGAATGGAATTGATTCACAGTGCCATTTTTAACTAATTATGGAAACAGCACACTGCTGTACCACTTAACTAGACAAGGTGCACTGTATTCGAGGAGGATGGTACTGTTAGCTATGTTAATGGCCGATTACAGATCAGGATGGATGCATTGTGGAAAGTACACACATACAAATGGAATGCACTTAGTAGATGATTATTCAATCAACACCATGGTCCTATGTGAACTCAGGTGAAACGGTACTTCATCACTCAACAAAAAAGAAAATTCATGTGCTGTGGGCATTGCCGACGGGGCCAATAAATTAATATTTCCAATCCTTCAATTGCCCAGAGCACTGTTCAAACTCAACCATTTTGCTGTGGGGCTAGAGACATTTTAGGGCAGACAAGGCAAGAATGGCAATTTCTTTCCCTATAAAAAAGGACATTAGGGAACCAGGTGGGTTTTTCCCCGATAATTGCCAATAGGTTTATTGTCATCATTTATTGATTTTAAAGTCTACCATGGTGGGCTTTGAATCCAGGTCTCCAGAACACTACCCTTCTTCAATTTACAAAATTAAATAATCATCCAGAGACCCAGATATCAAATGATATGGACTATATGGAGCGAGGCCACAACGATCGACCAGAATCTTATTGAATTGGAAACAAAACAAAAACTGTAGATGCTGGAATCCAAAGTAGACAACCAAGAGATTGGCTTGCTGCATTCATCCAGCCAGCATCTTGGTTGAATGGCAAAGTAGGCTCAAGGGCTGCTCCAGTTCTTTACATCTATCGGTAATAGCAGGAGGCCATTGCCTCCAGACTGGAGGGGAGAGTTGATTACCTTCCCAGTGGACACACTAGACAGGAAACACCATGCCAAGTAGAAAATGAATTGCATGTTAGTAGCAGGTTTGTACGAGTTGTGTACATGATGACCCTGGCTCCAACTGAATTCTGCATTGAAGGGTTAAGGGAGAGGGGTGGTTTCCAAGTGCTCTAGATGAAGAAAAATCGCATCATCTAAAGATAAAACCACAGCACTACCAGTAATGTGGCAAGTGATTACACTAGAATCTGCTTGCACAATTAGAAACATAACAGGGGTTGATTGTCAACTTGGATTTCACATCATTTTTCCCTGCAAAAACAAAACTAAAATATAATTTATAATGTTCCTCTTGCAACATGTTTGAGGTGAGGGATGCCATGGTCGTCCCTGCTGATTACACTTGCAGGAAGGGCACCCATCTCCAGCTCCTCCAAGACCGTGTTAGGGAACTGGAGCTGGAGTTGGATGAACTTAGGATCATTCGGGAGGCAGACGGGGCCATAGATCGGAGCTTTAGGGAAGTAGTAACTCCAAAGATTGCAGACAGATGGGTGACAGTGAGGGGGACTGGGAGGAAGCAGCCAGTGCAGGGACCCCCTGCGGCCGTTCCCCTCAAAAACAAGTATACCGTTTTGGATACTTGTGGGGGGGGACGACTTACCAGGGGTAAGCAATGGGGTTCAGGCCTCTGGCACGGAGCCTGTCCCCGTTGCTCAGAAGGGAAGGGTGGAGAAGAGCAGAGCAATAGTTATTGGGGACTCGATAGTTCGGGGCACAGATAGGCGGTTTTGTGGGGGCGAGAGAGACTTACATTTGGTATGTTGCCTCCCAGGTGCAAGGGTACATGACGTCTCTGATGGTGTTTTCTGGGTCCTTAAGGGGTGGGGGGGCAGCCCGAAGTCGTGGTCCACATCGACACCAATGACATAGGTAGGAGGGGGGCTGAGGATGTTAAGCAGGCTTTCAGGGAGCTAGGTTGGAAGCTCAGAGTTAGAACAAACAGAGTTGTTGTCTCTGGTTTGTTACCTCTGCCACATGATAGAGAGTCGAGAAATAGGGAGAGAGAACAGTTAAATGCGTGGCTACAGGGATGGTGCAGGAGGAAGGGATTCCGGTATCTGGATAACTGGGGTTCTTTCTGGGGAGGTGGGACCTCTATAAACAGGCTGGGCTACACCTGAACCTGAGGGGCACGAGTATCCTCGGGAGGAGGTTTGCTAGTGCTCTTGGCAGGGGGGTTTAAACTAACTCTGCAGGGGCTTGGGAACCTAAACTGTAGCTTTAGGGTGCAGGACCTGGAGTATAGGGAGGTTAGGAACATGGCATCAATCTCAAAGGAGGCTGCCTGTAAACGGGAAAGTGGCTTGAAGTGTGTATACTTCAATGCAAGAAGTATACGAAATAAGGTAGGTGAACTTGCAGCGTGGGTTGGTACCTGGGACTTTGATGTTGTGGCTATTACGGAGACATGGGTGGAACAGGGACAGGATTGGCTATTGCAGGTTCCAGCGTTTAAATGTTTTAGTAGGGTCAGAGGTGGGGGTAAAAGAGGGGGATGTGTGGCATTGCTTGTCAAAGATAGTATTACAGCGGTGGAAAGGACGATAGATGAAGACTCGCCATCTGAGGTAGTTTGGGCTGAGGTTAGGAATAGGAAAGGTGAGGTCACCCTGTTAGGAGTTTTCTACAGGCCTCCTAATAGTCCGAGAGACGTAGAAGAAAGGATTGCAAGGATGATTCAGGAGAAGACTGAAAGTAATAGGATGGTTGTTATGGGGGACTTTAACTTTCCAGATATTGACTGGGAAAGCTATAGCTCGAGTTCGTTAGATGGGTCGGTGTTTGTCCAATGTGTGCAGGAGGGTTTCCTGACACAATATGTAGGCAGGCCAACAAGAGGTGAGGCCATACTGGATTTGGTTCTGGGTAATGAACCAGGCCAGGTGTTAGAATTGGAGGTAGGTGAGCACTTTGGGGACAGTGACCACAATTCAGTGACTTTTACTTTAGTGATGGAGAGGGATAAGTGTGCACTGCAGGGCAAGAGTTACAGCTGGGGGCAGAGAAATTATGATGTGGTGAGGCACGACTTAGGATGTGTGGCTTGGAAAAATAGGCTTCAAGGCAAGGGCGCAATTGATATGTGGAGCTTGTTCAAGGAGCATCTATTGAGTGTCCTTGAAAAGTATGTACCTGTCAGGCAGGGAGGAAAGGGTCATGTGAGGGAGCCGTGGTTTAATAAGGAATTGGAATCCCTCGTTAAAGGGAAGAGGGCGGCCTATGTAAAGATGAGGCGTGAAGGTTCAATTGGGGCGATTGAGAGATGTAAGGTAGCCAGAAAGGATCTGAAGAGAGAGCGAAGAGCAGCAAGGAGGGACATGAAAAGTCCTTAGTTGGTAGGATTTGGGAAAACCCAAAGGCTTTCTATAGGTATGTCAGGAATAAAAGAATGGCTAGGGTAGGAATAGGTCCAGTCAAGGATAGTAGTGGGAAGTTGCGTGTGGAGGCTGAAGAGATTGGGGAGACACTGAATGAATACTTTTCGTCAGTATTCACTCAGGAACAGGACGTTGTTATTAGAATGGACTGCTTTGAGGTATGTAGGGAAGAGGTGTTGGAAATTCTGGAAAGGGTGAAAATAGAGAAGTCCCCTGGGCCTGATGGCATTTATCCTAGGATTCTCTGGGAAGCAAGGGAGGAGATTGCAGAGCCATTGGCCTTGATTTTTATGTCCTCGTTGTCTACAGGAATAGTGCCAGAAGACTGGAGGTCAGCAAATGTGGTTCCCTTGTTCAAGAAGGGGAGTAGGGATAACCCTAGTAACTATAGGCCGGTGAATCTCACTTCTGTTATGGGCAAGGTCTTAGAGAGAATTGTAAGGGATAGGATTTATGAACATCTGGATAGGAATAATGTGATCAAGGATAGTCAGCATGGTTTTGTGAAGGGCAGATCGTGCCTCACACACCTTATTGAATTCTTTGAGAAGGTGACTAAGGAGGTGGACGAGGGTAAAGCGGTACATGTGGTATATATGGATTTTAGTAAGGCGTTTGATAAGGTTCCCCATGGTAGGCTACTGCAAAAAACACAGAGGTATGGCATTGAGGGTGAGTTGGAAGTTTGGATTAGGAATTGGCTGGCTGGAAGACGACAGAGGGTAGTAGTTGATGGTAAAGGTTCATCTTGGAGTGCAGTTACTAGCGGTGTTCCACAAGGATCTGTTTTGGGACCATTGCTGTTTGTCATTTTTATAAATGACCTGGAGGAGGGGCTTGAAGGCTGGGTGAGCAAGTTTGCAGATGATATGAAAGTTGGTGGAGTTGTTGACATTGAGGAAGGATGTGTCAGGTTACAGCGGGATATAGATAAGCTGCAGAGCTGGGCAGACAGGTGGCAAATGGAGTTCAATGTAGGTAAGTGTGAGGTGATTCACTTTGGTAAGAGTAACAAAAAGATGGGGTACTGGGCTCATGGTTGGATACTTGGTAGTGTGGATGAGCAGAGGGATCTTGGTGTCCATGTACACAGATGTCTGAAAGTTGCCACCCAGGTAAATAGTGCAGTGAAGGCGGCATATGGCGTACTGGCTTTTATTGGTAGAGGAATTGAGTTCCGGAGTCCTGAGGTCACGTTGCAGTTGTATAAGACTCTGGTGCGGCCGCATCTGGAGTAATGTGTGCAGTTTTGGTCGCCATACTATAGGAAGGATGTGGAGGCACTGGAACGGGTGCAGAGGAAGTTTACCAGGATGTTGCCTGGTATGGTAGGAAGATCGTATGAGGAAAGGCTGAGGCACTTGGGGCTGTCTTCATTGGAGAAAAGAAGGTTTAGGGGTGACTTGATAGAGGTGTACAAGATGATTAGGGGTTTAGAGAGGGTTGACCATGAGAACCTTTTTCTGCGTACGGGGTCAGCTATTACGAGGGGGCATAGCTTTAAATTAAGGGGTGGTAGGTATAGGACAGATGTTAGGGGTAGATTCTTTACTCAGCAAGTCGTGAGTTCATGGAATGCCCTGCCAGTAGCAGTGGTGGACTCTCCCTCTTTATGGGCATTTAAACGGGCATTGGATAGGCATATGGAGGATAGTGGGCTAGTGTAGGTTAGGTGGGCTTGGATCGGCACAACATCGAGGGCCAAAGGGCCTGTACTATGCTATATTTTCCGATGTTCTATGTTCTATAATTCTGTACCTTGACACCTCGGTGGATCCTTATCCCATTCTCCAGTCGCTGTACAGGTGATGGTTTCTTCACCAATTAATGCATAACCATCAAGACATGAATATCTTGCTCTACTTCCAAATGGCCAGGAGTCACTGTCAGACGATGAAACTGTCCCATTAGAAATACGGGGAGGTTCAGGACACTGGACAACTAGGGAAGAGTGAAATTTGGACAGACCGTCAAATAAATGCCTCATGATGAAACACACTGCTTGACTGCTACAAATGGTTATTTCTCTACATCCTACCTCCCTTGAGTTAACACTCAAAAACAACCAGTTTTTAGGCAAATCAGTTAGATATAGGTTAGGCTGGCAGCAGGATTGTTGAAGTGAGACACACCAGCTGTTTTTGGGGGATGCTATTTCAATCAGAATTGGAAATCAGTGGATGCAAGTCAATGGCATTTTGCTCAATATGAAAAGGATGATCAAAACAAATCTAACGTGAAATCTTACGCAATATCATGTTAGATGGATAAAGCTAACAGCTAAAAGATAGACTGATGCATAACAGCAATTCCCACTATGAATTAAAGATAAAACCAGGAATTCTGTCATTTTGCCCACTCTCCATTTTCACCATTCTTGTCTCCAATTTAAATCAGTGATCTCAGAGGTAGTTGTAACATTTGTTGTTCTTCAAAGATAAAACATTGTTGAGTGAGTGAGTGTGAAACGAAACAACTCAAGTTGACCAAGAATCATATTTGCAAGTCTCAATGCTCACTTTGTCCTCAACCTCAAATTCTATGACACAAGTTCACAGCAGTGATGTTATGTAGATGGCTTTAGGACTGAATTCAGTGATAGCTTTCATACATTAAAATGCATCTGGTTTCATGCATAGCTTTTAAATTCAAGGAGGTGTAGTTCACTAATTGCCAAGAGCATTAATCCCACATTACTTTTAACATTACAAAAATATTTGTGCTGTTTCTTCCACAACACCCCATTATGACATTCAATGATCAAGACTGCTTCCTTACTGCAGAGCAAAGTTTATGATAGACACTAGAAATGACCATTTAAAAGTAGCAGTTTGATTCATGAAATGAAAACCAGCTATCACACATTGCAGGTTTGAGCACACAATGTCCAAAAATCAAACCATCCTTTTTCTAGCTACAGTGGACAGTTTTCGCCCTACCCTCCCCCTAAAATAGTGTTAGAAATATAGTGAAATTTCTATCCATGTTAATTCATTAACATGGCTTTGGCTTTTCTGCACCAAATAATTGAACAGTCTCCCTACAATTTCAAGCTCCTTACTTACTTTGACATGTTGGAACCTGACCACTCCAACCATCTGCTTTACAAATCCGGAAACTTGTTCCAACAATGTGGAATCTAGAAGAGAAAAAAAACAAACAAACTGCTGCAAAATAAAATACTATTGCTTTATACATAGTAAATCATGTCTCCAAGTTATTTGAGAGATATTGAAGATGTAACAAAAAGGATTGGTGAGGCCAGAGCATTGGATGTGATCTGCATGGATGTCAGTAAGGTGTTCGACAAGGTTCCTCACGGTAGACTGGTTAGCAAGGTTAGTTCACACTGAATATAAGGCAAACTAGCCATTTGGACACAGAACTAGGTCCAAGGGAGAAGACAGAGGTTGGTGGTAGTAGTGGAGAGTCACTCTTCAGACTGGAGGCCTGTGATCTATGGTGTGCCACTGGATTGGTGCTGCATTCACTGTTTTCTATCATTTGTATAAATGATTTGGATGGGAATATAGGAGGTACGGGAAGGAAGTTTGCAGATGACACCAAAAATGCGGAGCAAATAGGTTACCTAACAGTACAACGGGATCTCGATCAGTTAAACCAATGGGCCAACAAATGGCAGATAGAGTTTAATGGAGATAAACATCAGATGCTGAATTTTGGAAAAGGCAAATCAAGGCAGGACTTATACACCTAATGGTAACATCCTGGGGAGTGTTGCTGAACAAAGAGACCTTGATGTGCAAGTTCATTATTCCTTGAAACTGGAGTCGCAGGTAGATAGGATAGCAAAGGCAGCGCTTGTTAAGCTTGCCTTTATTGGTCAGTACATTGAGTACAGGAATTGGGAGGTCACACTGTAGCTTTTCAGGACATTGGTCTCCCTGCTATAGGAAAGATGTTATGAAACTTGAAAAGGTTCAGAAAGGATTTACAAGGATGTTACCAAGCTTGGAGGGTTTGAACTATGAGAAGAGACTGAATAGACTAGCACTATTTTCCCTGGATGTCAGAAGCTGAGGGGTGACATTATAAACCTCTATAAAAGGTCATGAATAGTATGGATTTGGGGGGGGGGGGGGGGGAAGGGAAAGAGGGAAGAGTTAAAAACTAGGAGGGGCATAGGTCAAAAGCAGGGAGGGTAAATATTTTTAAAAAGAGACCCAGGCGGAAACTTTTCACGCAGAGGGTGGTGCATGTATGGAATAAGCTGCCAGAGAAAGTGGTAGACGCTGGTAAAATTACAAGATTTAAAAGACATAGAACATAGAACATAGAACAATACAGCACAGAACAGGCCCTTCGGCCCACGATGTTGTGCCGAACTTCTATCCTAGATTACGCACCCATCCATGTACCTATCCAAATGCCACTTAAAGGTCGCCAATGAATCTGACTCTACCACTCCCACGGGCAGCGCATTCCATGCCCCCACCACTCTCTGGGTGAAGAACCCACCCCTGACATCTCCCCTATACCTTCCACCCTTCACCTTAAATTTATGTCCCCTTGTAACACTCTGTTGTACCCGGGGAAAAAGTTTCTGACTGTCTACTCTATCTATTCCTCTGATCATCTTATAAACCTCTATCAAGTCACCCCTCATCCTTCGCCGTTCCAACGAGAAAAGGCCGAGAACTCTCAACCTATCCTCGTACGACCTACTCTCCATTCCAGGCAACATCCTGGTAAATCTTCTTTGCACCCTCTCCAAAGCTTCCACATCTTTCCTAAAGTGAGGCGACCAGAACTGCACACAGTACTCCAAATGTGGCCTAACCAAAGTCCTGTACAGCTGCAACATCACCTCACGACTCTTGAATTCAATCCCTCTGCTAATGAACGATAATACTCCATAGGCCTTCTTACAAACTCTATCCACCTGAGTGGCAACCTTCAAAGATCTATGTACATAGACCCCAAGATCCCTCTGTTCCTCCACCTGACCAAGAACCCTACCATTAACCCTGTATTCTGCATTCTTATTTGTTCTTCCAAAATGGACAACTTCACACTTGGCAGGGTTGAACTCCATCTGCCACTCCTCAGCCCAGCTCTGCATCATATCTAAGTCCCTCTGCAGCCGACAACAGCCCTCCTCACTGTCCACAACTCCACCTATCTTTGTATCATCTGCAAATTTACTGACCCACCCTTCGACTCCCTCATCTAAGTCATTAATAAAAATTACAAACAGCAGAGGACCCAGAACTGATCCCTGCGGAACTCCACTTGTAACTGGACTCCATGCTGAATATTTACCATCTACTACCACTCTCTGACTTCGACCGGTTAGCCAGTTTTCTATCCAATTGGCCAAATTTCCCTCTATCCCATGCCTCCTGACTTTCCGCATAAGCCTACCATGGGGAACCTTATCAAATGCCTTACTAAAATCCATGTACACTACATCCACTGCTCTACCCTCATCCACATGCTTGGTCACCTCCTCGAAGAATTCAATAAGACTTGTAAGGCAAGACCTACCCTTCACAAATCCGTGCTGGCTGTCCCTAATCAAGCAGTGCCGTTCCAGATACTCGTAAATCCTATCCCTCAGTACCCTTTCCATTACTTTGCCTACCACAGAAGTAAGACTAACTGGCCTGTAATTCCCGGGGTTATCCCTATTCCCTTTTTTGAACAGGGGCACAACATTCGCTACTCTCCAGTCCCCTGGTACCACCCCCGTTGCCAGTGAAGACGAGAAGATCATTGCCAACGGTACTGCAATTTCCTCTCTTGCTTCCCACATAATCCTAGGATATATCCCGTCAGGCCCGGGGGACTTGTCTATCCTCAAGTTGTTCAAAATGTCCAACACATCTTCCTTCCTAACAGATATCTCTTCTAGCTTATCAGTCCGTTTCACACTCTCCTCTTCAACAATACAGTCCCTCTCGTTCGTAAATACTGAAGAGAAGTACTTGTTCAAGACCTCTCCTATCTCTTCCGACTCAATACACAGTCTCCCACCACTGTCCTTGATCGGACCTACCCTCGTTCTCGTCATTCTCAGGTTTCTCACATACGCATAGAATGCCTTGGGGTTATCCTTGATCCTATCCGCCAGGGATTTTTCATGCCCTCTCTTAGCTCTCCTAATCCCTTTCTTCAGGTCCCTTCTGGCTATCCTGTATCCCTCCACTGCTCTGTCTGAACCTTGTTTCCTCAACCTTATGTAAGCCTCCTTCTTCCTCTTTACTAGACATTCAACCTCCCTCGTCAACCAAGGCTCCCTCACACGACCATTTCTTTCCTGCCTGATCGGTACATACATATCAAGGACACGTCGTATCTGCTCCTTGAAAAAGTCCCACATTTCCACCACATCCTTCCCTGACAGCCTATGCTCCCAACGTATGCTCCTCAAATCCTGTCTTACAGCATCGTAATTTCCCTTCCCCCAATTGTAGAAACTTCCTTGTTGTGCGCACCTATCTCTCTCCATAACCAAGGTGAAAGTCACAGAATTGTGGTCGCCATCACCAAAATGTTCACCCACTAACAAGCCCACCACTTGTCCCGGTTCGTTACCGAGTACCAAATCCAATATGGCCTCCCCTCTGGTTGGACAATCTACATACTGCGTTAGAAAAGCTTCCTGGACACACTGCACAAACACCGCCCCATCCAATCTACTTGATCTAAAGAGCTTCCAATCAATATTTGGGAAGTTGAAGTCGCCCATGACTACGACCCTGTGGCTTCTGCACCTTTCCAAAATCTGTTTCCCAATCTGTTTCTCCACATCTCTGCTGCTATTGGGGGGCCTATAATAAACACCCAACAAGGTGACTGCACCTTTACTATTTCTGACTTCAGCCCATACTACCTCCAGAGGCAGATCCCCCTCAAACTTCCTTTCTGCAGCCGTTATACCATTTCTAATTAGCAATGCCACCCCCCCTCCTTTTTTACCACCCTCCCTAATCTTACTGAAACATCTGTACCCAGGAACCTCCAACAGCCATTCCTGTCCCTCATCTATCCATGTTTCCGTGATGGCTACAACATCGTAGTCCCAGGTACCGATCCATGCCTTAAGTTCACCCACCTTATTTCTGATACTCCTTGCATTGAAGTATACGCACTTGAGCCCATCTCTGTGTCTGTAAGTAGTCCCTGTCAGTGCTACCTTCTCCACAGCGTCCCTACAGTCTTGGACATCCTGACACACAGCTAGCTTACTTGCTGGACTACAAGTCCGGATCCCATCCCCCTGCCAAATTAGTTTAAACCCCCCCGAAGAGTGCTAGCAAACCTACCCCCCAGGATATTGGTGCCCTTCTGGTTCAGGTGCAACCCGTCCTGTTTATACAGGTCCCACCTTCCCCAGAATGCAGTCCAATTGTCCAAATATCTGAAGCCCTCCCTCCTACACCATCCTTGCAGCCACGTGTTCAACTGCACTCTCTCCCTATTCTTTGCCTCTCTGTCACGTGGCACCGGCAACAACCCAGAGATGACGACTCTGTCTGTCCTAGCTTTTAGCTTCCAGCCTAACTCCTTGAGCTCTTGAATGACCTCCCCGGCCCTCTTCCTACCTATGTCGTTGGTGCCAATGTGTACCACGACTTCTGGCAGCACACCCTCCCCCTTAAGGATTCTGAAGACACGGTCCGAGACGTCTCGGACCCTAGCACCCGGGAGGCAACAAACCATCCGAGAGTCTCGCCCATGCCCACAGAACCGCCTGTCCGTCCCTCTAACTAGAGAGTCCCCTATAACTAGCGCTCTCTTCTTCTCCCCCTTTCCCTTCTGAATCTCAGAGCCACAGACCCCTTCACTGCAGCTTACACCTGCAAGGCTGTCCCCCCCAACAGTTTCCAAAGCTGCATACTTATTTTTTAGGGGAACGACTACAGGGGAACCCTGCACTGCCTGTTTCTTCCCCTTCCCACCTCTAACTGTTACCCAGCTACCTCTGGATCAATAAAAGACATCTGGATCAATAAAAGAATAGGATGGGTTTAGAGGGATTTAGGTTAAATGCCAGTAAGTGTGAATTGGTTTACTTAGGACATCTTGTCAGCAGAGATAAGTTGGACCCAAGAGTCTGTTTCTGAGCTGTATGACTCTATGGCAGTTGATCAAGAAAAAAGTTGATCAAGGATTATCTGGTTCAAAGTCAATACAAATGACTTTACTATTTTGGAACAACATTAGTGGTGGGGCAAAGTAAACACCAAACTTCGATGTTACTGTGCAACTAGGCCTTCAGTTGTCTGTGCCCATCCCCCTTGTAAAGCCCTGCACTTGTCCACCTCACTACTCTTTTAGTCAATGTCTTTGAAGTAGCTTTGTGTCAGCTACCCCACTATCACCATATCCTCCCATAGCTCTGTCCTCAATTTAGACTGAATGCTGTGAAGCACCACTGGATGTTTTATCGCAAAAAGGTGCCAAATGAACAAAATGTTCATGGGTGTTGAGTTTCCTGTTTAAAAGTAGTAAGACAAAAAAGGATTTGTGGATGGGACAGGCAGGCTTAATACGAGATAACCAGTTGAGGAACCATGAAAGCCCTTTGATAATGATACCACAAAATGTTTGCTGCCAAGAAAGAACCGCACATGTAGACAACTCTCTTGGCAGACTATGTTTACATGTGTCATCCATGGGTAATGAATTAACTAATTACTGGAAACAGTTAGGATTTAAAGACATTTTCTTACTTGAAAACTGTAATCAGAGGACACCATTATTTATAACTTGGACGAAAGGACAGATTATTTCAAAATTCAGTTATATTGCAAAGATCAGTTAGAATGCACAAATGAATTTCAAAGAGAATGAAACAAAGAGACTGGAAAGGGATACAAAGTTACACTAAGTGAATGAATGGGCAAAAAAAAATTGGCAGCGTATAACATGGAAAAACAAAATGAGAGAATAAAGCAAATTTAAGTGGTGAGAGACTACAGAATGCTGCAGTACAGTGGCACCAGGGCATCCTTGAAGGAAGTCACAAATAAGCAAGCAGACACAGCAAAGTAATTAGGATAGAGAATACCATTAAAAACATGGAATCCTTGCAGATTTTGGTCGCTAAAACCATTTCAGAGACTACTAGAAATTACCCATGGTCTCTTTGACCATTGAGAATGGTGAAATATACAGAGAATGGATAAGTTAACTACAATAGTGTGATGGAAATTTACACAGTGCTTGAACACTCACCCTTCATTGCAATAAAATACAACTTCACTTCCAAAAGTAGTACCTTTGGACGTATTATAATATCCATTCAGAATCTCTCCAGGATTACCACAATTTAATGCTGGAAACAGAAGGAGAAAAAGTTAAAATATGCCACATTATCCAGTAAGATTTGAAATACAATTCAATTAGATGCTTTTTCAGACAAGAGGTTACTGCAGTTCAAGAATGACTTAGTTTCAACAATGCAAATTAAATATTTTGTTCAATGATATCAGAGTGTCACAGGATCACTTAATACAAGCCCAAGACAAACCTGCAATGCATAGGTCTTACCAATTAATCCATGCTGAGGGGAAAGGATCCAGTTTTTATTTCAGGTAGTTTGTTCCCCTCCAGGCCATGGCAGAACATAATTCAAATAAGTCAGATGTGAAGAATGCCTCTTGTCCGACAAGGGAGGAAGGAGGAGTTTTTAAACATAGCTCACATTACACAAGATTGCAACGTAGTATTCAAGAAAGAGAAACTGGACGGAATAGGCTACTGAATGCTTCATGCCCATGTCTGTAACTCTTCATCGTAGAAACCCTAACCAAAAAGAAAAATTCTCCCTAGTCTTCTTTCAAGTTTGGTTAGGGTTTTAAAATGTTTCAATCAGACTCCCCCCAAATCTTTCTAAATTCAAGAACAGAGGCCCAGGAAAACAAAACTTTTTTCAGGGAGACCTGCCCTCCCCACATCAGCCCAGTGAAGCTCCATTCTATTCTCTGTGGCTCAACATCAGAAGTTATATAGTTACTTAAAATCACATACAGCAATCACTTTTCAGAGACTCTCCCACTGTTAACACCAAAATCAATGACTGATTTATCCATTCTTCCCGATCTTGGGTCAAGGAAATTAATGTTGACCAACACAAGGAAAAAACACTTTCCACTAATGAAAAGGAAAGCAACAATATTGTATACACTCAGCAGATATGGCAAGTCAAATCCTCTTTGAAGACAGACAGACAGCAGGTGTTTCTCTTCAATCTTGGTCAGTCTTGCGAAGTATTTCCAGCATTAAGTTTACTTCAAATTATGGAGGACCAGGCCAGAGCCCCCAGAAACATTTAAAGAAGGTAGCCTAAAACCTAATTTTTCTAGTTGTTTTAAGCAGATGCAAGGTGAATATTCACACTTAAACAAAACAGAATTTATTTGTACACAAATAAAAGAAAACCAAATTTAGAAAAATAACTATTTGAAAACCCAAATGTATCAAAAATTCAACCTAAAAAGCTGTTCCGATTTCCTGCAACATCCCATAACATATCCCTTAAAATTTAAGGTCAAACAAAGGGTCTGACAAGAGAGAGACTCAAACATCGAGCAGTTTCTTTGGATCCCCAACTAAAACTAACCCAAAATGAGAAAGAACAACTTTGAACTGGGAGAACTGACCACTCCAGTTTCATTGCACAAGTGTTTCTTTTAGCAAAAAACTGAAAGCTTTTTCTGATTGTTGACTAAGGTAACATCTGTTAGCCATTATTAAAAGTAGTAATTCAGACATTTCAGTACCTCTGCCTTGATGGCCACCACAAAAAAAAAATCAAGGACAGAATAACCTTCTTAAAGCAGCACCATTGTTACAAGATATACAATAGCTATTGTACCTTAATGAAAGCCAACGACAATTGTGAAGTGTTAATGTGAAACTTGAACCCAAAATATTGATTCAGTCAACAAAGCCAGCCACAGCCCAATTAGCATTTCCATCCACTAAACAAACTAGATAACTGGAAAAGGTAAGATTTTGAATATTGAAAATATGAAGCAAAAACTATTATTAGACATCTGCATCAGGTCAATGGCAGCCATATTTCATCACCCATGCCTGTCCCCTTCACACAGGCTGCTCAGCTTGAGCAATTGTAATTGGATTAATTGCTTGGCCTACAGTTTGAACTCCACATGGCATCAGCAGGAACAAGAATCCGATGTGCATCACCAACTTATCTTTTCCACGTCAGGGAGTGCTCTTAAATTGCTGTTCATCTTTTTTTTTAAAAAAGTTAAAACTTGAGAAGGTAAAAAAGTCTCACTGATCTTAATATTGCAATTGACCACATGATCCGCAAGATGACCAAGATCTTCAATTACCTAAAAATATTCAATGCAGAAGACAAATCCATCACTTGTAGAATTTCACACCTGTAATTGCAGGGGCACTAGCAACATAGCAATAGACATCAAGGGCACAGACTTTTCTCTCCAAATCACAGGATAACAAAGGGAGGTCACCAGCCATGCTGTGCCACAATTTATATCAATAGTCCCACAGCTGTCATCTTATTGAGTCATAAAGATGTACAGCACAAAACAGACCCTTGGTCCAACTCATTCATGCCAACCAGCTATCCTAAATTAATCATTTACCAGCACTTGGCCCATATCCCTCTAAACCCTTCCTATTAATATACACATCCAGAGGTCGTTTAAATATTGGAATTATACCCACCTCCACCACTTCCTCTGGTAGCTCATTCCAAACATACATTACCCTCTGCATGAAAAAGTTGCCCCTTAGCCTCCATTTAAATCCTTCCCCTCTCACCCTAAACCAATGCCTTCTAGTTCTGCACTCTCCCCAACCCAGGGAAAAGACCTGACCTATTTGCCCTATCCATGTCCCTCATGATTTTATAAACATCGATAAAAGGTCATCACTCCACTTTCCTGATGAAGGGCTTTTGCCCGAAACGTTGATTTTCCTGCTCCTCAGATGCTGCCTGACCTGCTATGTTTTTTCAGCACCACTCTGACCTAAACTCAGCCTCTGGCAGTCTAGGGAAAATATCCACAGCTTATTCAGCCTCTCCCTATAGCTCAAACCCTCTAGATTTTTCCAAAATCAACCAGTTTATAAATATGGTTTGATTAGAGTCAAGGGTCATATTCTGGAACCATGTCACACCATGACATATAATCCAGTAGTTTCAAAATGTAGACTCTTGAATCTGCATTTTAAAATGGAGAGAGAAAGCTCCGGTCTCTGCTACAACATACGTCTAATCTTAACCTCTTGAAATTTCTATTCACTGGGAAAGGAAAAAGTGAACTAATACTCATATGCAGGAATCAATTGCTATCACATTAGCTGAACCCAACTGCATCCTAGTTTCTATAAAATGAATATTGCAAGAACAGCTAACCTCAATTTAACATTCGACTTACTGGATTTCAATTCACCTGAATTTGTGGCCATAACTTTCCAATTGAAACTAACCATGTTTGATGTCTACCTGTTGCGAAATCCTAAACATAGGATTTCAAAGCTTAAATAAACTATACGGGTCACTCAGCTATAACACGAGTTTCGTTAATAAATTCGATGTAATGCGATTGATGAATTGGACACACTGTTTCTAAAGTCCAAACTTTTGAAGAGTATTTTGATTATAACACAATTTTGGCCCCATTAATTTAAATGGTCCTGCTATTAAGCTATTTTCTTATAAACACGGGCTTGTATGAAAATGGAACTACTGCATTATAATAGCAACAACTGTACTTGGTTTTAACCTCATTTGTTGAAAGTCTTAAGAAAAGTGGACTCCACAAAAAAAGCGAGAGAACAAAGTGGATGAAAAAGGGGAAAACATCAAGTTTAAAAAACATCTCTGCTTCCAGACACAAGCAGGGGAGAAACATTTTCAATACACTTTCTCCCCTTCAGGAATTTTCAATCTTTTGTCATTCAGATATGGCCACACCCAGAAAAATGCTGTTCCAATCTGTATTTAACCAAAATAGACAGACACAAACCCTGACTACATAAAGGGTCAGCGTGTCTTTTAAGGCTGGCATCTTGAAATTAAGATGTTCAGTTTGCAGGAATGGAAGGCAAGATCGATCATACACAACTGAGAATGATCTCAACAAAAATACATCAAACCAGCACTTTAAATTAATAGCAGTTGAGGAAGCACAACATTATGAACTGGATGGAGCACCAGAGCTTCTTACACAATACACGTTAAAGTATTCAAATATAAATTGGTTGTGCTATACTGCCACCACCACTAGCAAGATACAATTACACGTTTACAAGGCAGTTACATGGGCAGGTCAGAAATTTGAAGCAGAGTTCCAGCAAAGGATCACCATGAAAGCTACCCAGTGACAAGGCCACTAGTTTTAACAGATTCCTTTTATTTATGTGAATGGACCAAGAAAGTGATAGCAGGTCAGAGTCTAATTTATGGACCAAGTGGTAGTCAGGATGGGATGCATCTGATGTTTTAAATCAAAAAGGCAGTCTACAGATTAGAAACTGTATTTTAAAACAATATAGTTTGTAATTTTTCCAACAAGTCAACATTACTTAGCCAGTTATACACTCAGCTTTGCATTTTAACACCTAGATGTCACACTGCATTAATTCAGCTCAAAAAGTGGCAAATAAGAACTTGAAAACATTGCAACTCCATTCTCCTCAACACTGATGAACAAGTTGCACTTGATTCCAATATAGCCCATTCAATTATACTGCCAACATCTGGATCAGAGCAGATTTGAAGAGGGTAATTAAAAGAAAACCAGGACTATGGAATGGAAGACTACAATTTATTATACACTTCATTAATACACTTCTTCGTGACCAAGTTTGAAAAAATCATGGAAGATGCAATTTATTAATAGCAAAGGACATTCATAAATAACCTACTTATCTTCCTTGCTTACAAGCTTATGTTCAATGAATTTGATAGTAAGAAGTACAGAATGTGCAAGGAAATGGTTTCCCTAGTTAACAAGAATCAAGACATTATTTATCATTAGCAAAAAAGTAATCTTTGCTGGGAGTTTATCATGCACAAGAAAAATGGTCCAAGTCAAGCCACATTGCAGGCTACATTTGAACCACTCATATGGCAGCCAGGTGACAGCAAGAACAATTATTTGTGACTACATGTCTCTGCTTAAACATACGAGATCAAGTGTTTTCATATGATCCAAATGCAGTCACTTGAAAAGCTAAAAAAGAACAAAGCTTATTTGCAGCCCAGGAACAAGCCCTTTGGCCCTCCAAGGCTATGCCGATCTAAATCCACTGACTAAACCTACAGAAGGACCTATATCCCTCTGCTCTCCACCAACTCATGCATCTGTCCAGTTGCACCTTAAATGAATTGGCTGTGCCTGACCTCTACCACCTCTGCTGGCAACATGTTCTAGGCACCTACCATCCTGTGTCAAGGACGGAAGGAAGAAAGAAAAAAAAATAGAATTGCTAATTACTTACGTTCACAGACAGCACGCAAGGGAGACCAAGTTCCATCTTTCCTGCAGGTAATACGTTTTGAACCTCCTTCCTGAAACAAATATCCTGGGTAACACTTATAAGTAATATTTGTACCCACAGGAAATGTGGTCGGATGATTAGCCGGTGAGCCATTTTCCAAAACAGGAGGTTTTCCACAGTCACCTTCAAAAAAACAAAAAGGAAATAAAAACATAGCTTTTAAAAGTTCAGCAAGTCTCACTTTCAGTGACTCATTAGTGCATTAGAAAGGTCAAATGAAGAAGATCACCCCAAAATATGCTGGGGTTTGGCATCTTTTCAAGTTGTACTTGGATTTTCTCCCCAATTTCAAAGCCATGGATTGTGGAAATGCCTCATTTGGAAATGAAGCATTCGCTAAAATACCTATTCATTCTGGTGCAGAAAAAGTGGGGGTCAAGTCATACTCCTGTATGCAATTCAATGCAACACGGAGAGAATGCATTGATGGCAACACAACAAATTGCTAGAAAAGCTCAGCAGGTCTGGCAATATTTGATACATAACCTTGCAGAAAAATACTGCATTTTCAACTTCTCTAATGCACTTTCTTAACCAAACTCCAAATATCAAAATGAGTCTATTCAGTCTGCCTCAAGGTTACATACACTTAGGGTACTCCATGATACAAGTCTTTTTTGTCTATAGCTGTAACTAGGCTTCCCTAAAACTTTGCCCTTCTGGATTACAAGACAATTATTGACCTGTATATAATTCATTGTGTTTGCAATTATTCCTGCTGCTCCCCTTTCAAATGTACAAGATACATTTAAGAATACTGCAGCAAGTAAAAACTGTGCTGAAATCAGTGAAAGAGAAGTAGTTATGGCAAGAAGAGAATCATGTCAATGATCATATCAATAGTGGAACATAATAAGCAAAAAGGAAAGTTGTAACATGTGATGGCAGGGAGGAAGAGTGTTCAAGAAACTGGAAACTCTATTTGATCAATGAAACGACATAAGCCAAATCCTGTGTTTTCTACATGGTGCCGGCTACATGTCAACATCATGCATTGGGTGCAACATCCAGTTCTCTCTTCCCTCCATCTACCCACAAACTAATTATTTGGGTGAAGATTAGTTCATTCCAACTCATTACCTTTTGATGTGCAGATAGAGACAATGCAGAATTTGAAGTGAGCCAGGAGTCTTCACTATAAAAATCGTCTTCAATGATTTACTGTCAGTTGATGCCACGTGCCAACAAGCAGATGAGAAGTTGAAGAAGTTGACAATTATAGATCCTCACTTGGTACCAGAATAGCATGGGTCCAGGAGGGAAAGGAATAGAATTGACATGCAGTGCCATTTTTAACTAATTATGGAAACAGCACACTGCTGTACCACTTAACTAGACAAGGTGCACTGTATTCGAAGTGGATGGTGCAGTTAGCTATGTTAATGGCCAAATAAAGATCAGGATGGATGTCCAAGGTTGAATGTGTTGTGGAAAGTATACATAGATAAATGGAATGCACTTAATTATTCAATCAACACCCTGGTCCAATGTGAATTCAGATGAAACGGCACTTCATCACTCAACAAAATAAAATTCATGTGCTGTGGGCGTTGCCAATGGGGCAAATAATTATTATTTGCAATCCTTCAATTGCCTAGAGCACTGTTCAAACTCAACCATTTTGCTGTGGGGCTAGAGACTTTTTTTAGGGCAGACAAGGCAAGAATGACAATTTCCTTCCCTACAAAAGGGGCATTAGGGAACCAGGTGGGTTTTTCACCCGATAACTGCCTATAGTTTTGTCATCATTTATTGATTTTAAATTCTACCATGGTGGGCTTTGAATCCAGGTCTTCAGAACATTACCCTTGTTCAATTTACAAAACAAAATAATCATCCAGAGACCCAGATATCAAGTGATTAGGGCTATATGGAGTGAGGCCACAATGATCAACCAGAATCTTATAGAATTGGAAACAAAATAAAAACTGTAGATGCTGGAATCCAAAGTAGACAACCAAGAGGCTGGCTTGCTGCATTCATCCAGCCAGAATCTTACTGAATGGCAAAGCAGGCTCAAGAGCTGCCCCAGTTCCTTACATCTGTTGGTAATAGCACAAGGTCATTGCCTCCCCATTGGTCCAAACTGGAAGGGAGAGTTGAGAGTGGTTATCTTCCCAGTTGACATACTAAACAGGAAACACCATGCCTTGCTCTAGTGAGAAAATGAAGTGCCTGTTCGTAGCAGGTTTGTACGAGTTGTGTACATGACGACCCTGGCTCCAACTGAATTCTGCATTGAAGGGTTGAGGGAGAGGGGTGGTTTCCAAGTGCTCTAGATGAAGAAAAATCGCATCATCTAAAGATAAAACCACAGCACTACCAGTAATGTGGCAAGTGATTACACTAGAATCTGCTTGCACAATTAGAAACATAACAGGGTTTGATTGTCAACTTGGATTTCACATCATTTTTCCCTGCAAAAACAAAACTAAAATATATTTCTGTACCTTGACACCTCGGTGGATCCTTATCCCATTCTCCAGCCATTGTACAGGTGATGGTTTTGTCACCGATTAATGAATAACCATCAAGACATGAATATCTTGCTATACTTCCAAACGTCCAGGAGTCACTGTCAGATGATGAAACTGTCCCATTAGAAATACGGGGAGGTTCAGGACACTGGACAACTAAGGAAGAGTGAAATATGTTCAGACCATCAAATAAATGCCGTCATGACAGATCATACTGCTTGACCAACAAATAGCTATTTCTGCTTTATTCCTAGTTTCTAACTCACTGCAGAACCAATTTTTGGACAATATCAAATGGAGAGGAGAGCAGTGACAGGATTGGAGGAGTCAAGCGCAAACAGCTTATGGAAGGATATTGTTTCAAAGAGTGTTTTGAGGATTGATAGATGCAAGTCAACTGCATTCTGCTCAGATATGAAAAGTTTGATCAAAACAATAAACCTTTAATGTTCTAATTTGTTGCAGAAGCTAACAGCTAGAATCATACACTCTTGCCCAAATTTAAATCAGCTTAGTGATTAAATGCAAGTTAAGCTGTGAAAATGCTTCAATGTACATGAACAACATTAGTCTCTGAAGAGAGATGATAGAATACTCTAGTTCAAAAAAATTAAATTTATACTAGTTTTGTAAGTTTCACCAATTATCACTTTTTTTCTGCATTCAATTTTTTTTACATTTAACTGCAGAAGGCCACAGCAGTAGTGTTATGAGAAAGCGATTCGACTGAATGTCTATTTTAAACTGCATCAATTCTGAACAGGTAGCTTCTAAACTCAACAAGCAGAGTTCAGTAACTGTCAAAAGAATTGCACAGTAAAGCTAATTCCATGGTATTTCTAACATTTGAAAAATGTTTTTGCTTCTTGTCCCACACCAGCTCATGCTATTCAGTGATCATTTCACAACTACTTCCTTACTAATCCCTCCTGCTGAGCAAAGTCCACTGTAAAGACTGTAAACAACAGTTTAATATGGTTCATGTATTTGGTGCAGAAAAACCAAGACAACCATCCTGTTCCATTTAGAGCTCCTCACTTACTTTCACATGTTGGAACCTGGCCACTCCAACCATTGGCTGTACAAATCCGGTTTTCCTTACCAACAAGGTTGAACCTAGAAAAAGAAATGGAAGAGCAAACTGCTGAAACATCAAAAACAGAAAATCACCCAATATCAAAAACCAAACAATGGTAGTGTGATATGAAAAAGTAGCAAAATAGATTATATGGATCAAAGTCTCTCAAACGATATTTACTGTACTGGAGGGAGATAATCAATGTTCCATTAGGATTGGTGCAAAGTAAACACCAAAATTACTTTGATACTATGCAACATGGGCCTTCAATTACTGAGGTCCAAAGTAGCATTCCCTTTCTGGAGCTCTGAACTTATTGGCCTCATTATTCCTTCAAACTTCCTCAATGAAGCTTTGTCAGTTGCCAAATATTTCCCTATTCTCTTGTGGCTCTGTCCTCAATTTACATTCAAAAGTTGTGAAGTATCATGAACTCTTATCACTAAATGAATAAATATTTGTATTGGATTGTCAAAGGAAGTGTACAACCAATTGAGTCATTGAGGGTTGTGAACAGTGTGGATACAGAACCAAGGAATGCAATTTTCATGAATTTCCAAAAGACATTTGATTAGGTGCCTCAAAAAGAAATTGTTGCCAACAGAAAGGCAGTTCATAATGTTTGGTTGGGACAGAAGAAACATTAGACAAGAAACAGTTGGGCTAACTTTGCCATATTTTGGTTTATAAACTGTAACCAGAGATCAGTAAATAGTCTCAACTGTTTACAAGTTGTTAGTAACTCGGATGAAAGGACAGACTCTGCTGTACCATACTGATAGCAGTTTGACATCAGGATAGACAGAAATGCACAAAATACATGTTGAAGAATCCTCAAAAGGAATGCATAAATGGACAGAAATCTGTAACAGTCTAACATGAAAAGAAAACTGTGATGTTGTTTATTTGAGAGGGAAAAATTTGCAAATTATTTAAGTGGAGAGAGACTAGAGACAGAGGGACCTGGGCATCCTTGAAGGAAATCACAACAAATAACCAGACAGGTAAATGGAATGCCATCCTTTATGGGAAGGGATTAGGATATTTTAGGGGGGGGGGGAATAAAAAGGAACTCTTGCTACATCTCCATGGAAATTGGATTTGGAGTGCTGTGCCTTCAGATGTACATTTCACTGGAAGGAGTCGAGGAAAATTTCACTTTGCTCATTTCCTGAATAAAAAATTTTGACCATTCATCACAAGGACAAGCATATACTCAGGATTCATAAGAATAAGACATGGCCATGTGAAAACCTGGATGTGTTAGAGGGTTCTTGACAGGTCAGGGTCAGCAGAGACAGACAATATTTCTCCTTATGAGATGGATGGAGAAAACAATGACCACTAGGGACACAAGGTACCTTATTAACATCCTATTTGAGGAAAAAACTTCCTCATTGTCCTTTAAGGGACTGGAAACTTGGGGATTTGATCGGAGTTAGCAGGAGAGGTTCCAGGAACAGGCATTTATGAACTAAATGACAGACAGGAAAGCTAAGGCCAGAACCAAATCAGCTACAATGTTATTATTAACTGGAAGAGCAGTCTTAAATGGATTGAAGCACCTGTTCCTGCTCTGACTAATTATGGGAGTATCCCAGAGTTTGATCATCAGAACAGTCACATACCTTAGACTGTACAAACAAACATTCAACTAGGTTAAGTATTTTAATGTTCTGAAAAGTCATATCTAACCAAAACATTAAATTTTCACTCCACAGATGCTGCTGAGTTTCTCCAGTATTTTGAGATTTCCAACATCTGCAGTATCTCAAGAACAGCATGCGATATTTCAATCCTGAACCATTTAGATTGACAACTTTGTAAAAACGAAATGCATAAAGTTTCTAAGTGATGGGATTTGGACACTCAAACCGATTGGGTCAATTGAGACAAAATACATTAATTTTCTGAAACTGTGCAATAATGGGACAAAACAAGTTATAGAACATGAAGTCTTATTCAGAGACGAGACAGGAAAATTAAACCAAAAAAAAAAGTGAGCATACGGCGGGTTTCTTAGTTTGTGCAGGTAGTGGATGGCCTCAACTCAAATGCAAAAGCATAATTTTTCGCTACACAATGAACAACCTTATTTTATACAAGCACTTGAACACTTACCCTTTCTCACAATAAAAAATAACTTTATTTCCAAAAGTGGTGTCTGATACGTTATAATACCCATTCAGAATTTCTCCAGGATTACCACAGTTTATTGCTAGAAACAGAGGGAGAAAAAGAAAGTTAAAATATGCTACAGTATCCAATAAGGTTTGAAATACAATTGGTTATTTTTGTGAAAAGTACAAAGCTATTGAGACAATAGATTACATCAATTCAACAGTGTCAGTTCTAGCAATGCAATTTAAGATTTTGTCCAACATGTGATGTCACAGGTTCACTTAATACTTTTACTAGTTAGTCTGAGCTGAAGGATAAGACCCAGTTTGTATTTTTAGTGGCATATTCCCTCCAGGCAATGGTAGAATATGAATCAAGTAAAATAAATATTGGGTATGCAGAAGTTCAGCTCCTTTAGCAAATGAGTGATAAAGACAGGAAAGCAAAAAATCTGGCCTTGAGCTACATAAGCAATAATATGTGTATTTTGAACAATGTAGTCTGCCATTTGTGGGTAAAATTGAGGACACTGTACAGCGGTTCATCCCCAAGAAGAGAAAGATTATCCTGGGAGGGATTAGACAGCCATGGCTGACAAAGGAAGTCAGGAAATCTATCAAAGAAAAAGAGAGATCCTATAAAGTGCCAAGAGCACTGGGAAATCAGAAGATTGGGAAGGCTACAAAAACAAACAGAGGATAACAAAGAGAGAAATAAGGAAGGAGAGGATCAAATATGAAGGTAGGCTAGCCAGTAATATTAGAAATGATAGTAAAAGTTTCTTTCAATACATAAGAAACAAACGACAGGCAAGAGTAGACATTGGGCCACTTCAAACTGATGCTAGAAGCCTAGTGATGGGAGATCAGGAAATAGCTGGAGAACTTAATAAGTATTTTGCATCAGTCTTCACAGTGGAAGACATGAGTAATATCCCAACAATTAAAGGGAGTCAGGGGGCTGAGTTGAGAATGGTTGCCATTACAAAAGAGAAAGTGCCAGAAAAGCTAAAAGGTCTTAAAATTGATAAATCTCCTGGCCCCAATGGGCTACATCCTAGAGTTCTGAAGGAGGTGGCTGAGGAAATAGCAGAGGCGTTGGTTGAGATCTTTCAAAAGTCACTGGAGTCAGGGAAAGTCCCGGATGATTGGAAGATCGCTGTTGTAACCCCCTTGTTCAAGAAAGGATCAAGGCAAAAGATGGAAAATTATAGGCCAATTAGCCCAACCTCAGTTGTTGGTAAAATTCTAGAATCCATCATTAAGGATGAGGTTTCTAAATTCTTGGAAGAGCAGGCTCGGATTAGAACAAGTCAACATGGATTTAGTAAGGCGAGGTCGTGCCTGACAAACCTGTTGGAGTTCTTTGAAGAGGTGACAAGTAGGTTAGACCAGGGAAACCCAGTGGATGTTATCTACCTAACTTTTGTATCATCGGTAAACTTCGCTAGAATGCCCCCAGTCCCTTCATCCAGATCATTAATATATAATGCGAACAGCTGCGGCCCCAACACTGAACCCTGCGGGACACCGCTTGTCCCAGCTGCCATTCCGAAAAAGAACCTCTTATCCCAACTCTCTGCCTTCTGTCAGACAGCCAATCCTCAATCCATACCAGTAGCTCACCTCGAATACCATGGCCCCTCACCTTGCTCAGCAGCCTCCCGTGTGGCACCTTTGATAAGGTGAGCTACTGGTATGGATTGAGGATTGGCTGTCTGACAGAAGGCAGAGAGTTGGGATAAGAGGTTCTTTTTCGGAATGGCAGCTGGGACAAGCGGTGTCCCGCAGGGTTCAGTGTTGGGGCCGCAGCTGTTCGCATTATATATTAATGATCTGGATGAAGGGACTGGGGGCATTCTAGCGAAGTTTACCGATGATACAAAAGTTAGGTGGATAGGCAGGTAGTACTGAGGAAGTGGAGACGCTGCAGAAGGATCTAGACAGTTTGGAAGAGTGGTCCAGGAAATGGCTGATGGAATTCAATGTGAGCAAATGCGAGGTCTTGCACTTTGGAAAAAGGAATACAAGCATGGACTACTTTCTAAACGGTGAGAAACTTCGTAAAGCCAAAGTACAGAGGGATCTGGGAGTGCTAGTTGAGGATTCTCTAAAGGTAAACATGCAGGTTGAGTCCGTGATTAAGAAAGCGAATGCAATGTTGTCAATTATCTCAAGAGGGTTGGAATATAAAAGCACTATTGTGCTACTGAGACTTTATAAAGCTCTGGTTAGGCCCCATTTGGAGTACTGTGTCCAGTTTTGGTCCCCACACCTCAGGAAGGACATACTGGCACTGGAGCGTGTCCAGCGGAGATTCACACGGATGATCCCTGGAATGGTAGGTCTAACATATGAGGAACGGCTGAAGATCCTGGGATTGTATTCATTGGAGTTTAGAAGATTAAGGGGAGATCTAATAGAGACATACAAGATAATACATGGCTTGGAGAGGGTGGACGCTAGGAAATTGTTTCCGTTAGGCGAGGGGACTAGGACCCGTGGACACAGCCTTAGAATTAGAGGGGGTAAATTCAGAACAGAAATGCGGAGACATTTCTTCAGCCAGAGAGTGGTGGGCCTGTGGAATTCATTGCCACAGAGTGCAGTGGAGGCCGGGACGCTAAATGTCTTCAAGGCAGAAATTGATAATTCCTTGTGACATCAAGAATTTAAGAGCTACGGGGAGAATGTGGGTAAGTGGAGTTGAAATGCCCATCAGCCATGATTGAATGGCGGAGTGGACTCGATGGGCTGAATGGCCTTACTTCCACTCCTATGTCTTATGGTCTTATGCACTGTTGAACATTATTTAGCTGGGAGGAATATATTGATCTGCAGTCTTGGAGATAACTTGGCAAAATTAAAAAATATAATTAAAAGCAAGCAAATTTTTGTTTTGTTTGCAGAGACATTCAATACAGAAGATGGTAACAGATGGAGGTTAGACAGAATTTGATTTATTGTCACATGTACTGAGATACAGTGAGAAGTATTGTTGTGCACATTATCCAGGCAAGTCATAAGTACACCAGAGTAATAGAACAGATTGCAGAACATAGTGTAATCGCTACAATAGAAGGTACAGAAAAAAAATGAACTCTAATGTGAGAGGTCTGTTCAAAAGTCTAACAACATCAGGTGAGAAGCTGTTTTCAAATCTGTTGATAACACGTTTTCAAACTTTTGTATCTTCTACCTAATGGAAGTGGGTGGAGAAGTGTATAACTAAGATAGGAGGGGTTGGCTGCTTTCCTGAGGCAGCAGGAAGTATAGATAGAGTCAGTGGATGGAAGGCTGGTTTGCATGGAGTGGGCTGTATTCACAACTCTAATTTCTTGCTGTCTTGGGCAGAGTAGTTGCCATACCAAGCTGTGATGCATCTGGATAGAATGCTATCTATTGTATATCTATAAAAATTGCTAAGCATCATTGCGGATATGCTGAATTTCCTTAGCCTTCTGAAAAAGTAGATGTTGGTGTACTTTAAGCGTTGACATGGATGTACCAGGAAAGGTTGTTGGTGCTTTTTTCTTCTAGGAACTTGAAGGTCTTTATAATCTCCACCTCAGCACTATTTCCAATAACAGATCACCATAAAAGCTGCCCTGAGGGGTGGCCAATAGTTTTCACAGATTCCTTCTATTTGCATTAGAGGGTCAATCACACCCTTGGTCCAAAGTCTAATTTATGGACCAGAGGTTGTCAAGATGGAATACATCTGTTATACACTTGAAACTGCATTTTAAAACTATTTATTCTCTGTGATATTTCCAAAAGATCAAGACTACTTAGCCAGTTAATTATACTCTCAGCTTTGTATTTTAACATCCAGGTCTACATCTACTTCACTCAGTAGCAGTGACAAATAAGAAACAATTGCAGCTCTATTCTCTTCAACATTGATGAACAAATTGCAATTGATTCAGATATAGCCAGTTTAATGAGAAATAATCTACCAATATCTGATTAAATTGGATTTCAAGAGGGTAATGAAAAGAAAATCAGATTATGAAATGGAGAAACAATTTACTTGAAGAATTATTAATAATATTCTTCTTGGTAACTAAAGTTGAAAATGAATTTTCTCATGGAACATCTATATCATTAACTTGTTTTTGAAAGTTACTGTTAAAAAAGGTTCCTGTTCAAACTAATACTCCTTGCTCACGTCTGAGCAGCAAACACTCTTCCAACCTCTGTACTGCATTTGCACCAAGTGTCATAAAGCTAGTCCCTTTTGCTTTTAAAAGCTGTTCCTTGCCTCAAGGAGGCTCTGCCCTTGATATTTTTCAGAGCGGTAATAAACCACGCCAGACTCCAATCAGTCTGGTTTGGGACAGAGATGAAAAGGATTTTGGAAAAGCCTATTGTGTACATGTAAATAGAACAAAGAAAATTTACAGCCCAGGAACAGGCCCTTCGGCCCTCCAAGCCTGAGCCGATCCAAATGTACTGTCTAAATTCCTAAGCATCTGTATCCCTCTGCTCCCCACCTACTCATGCATTTGTCCAGACACATCTTAAATGAATCTACCATGCCTGCCTCTACCACCTCTGCTGGCAACGTGTTCCAAATGCCCACCACCCTCTGTGAAGCACTTACACGTGTATCTCCCTTAAACTTTCCACCTCTCACCTTGAAAGCGTGATCTCTCATTATTGAATCCTTCACCCTGGGAAAAAGCTGGTCTCTATCCACCCTGTCTATATCCTTCATGATTTTGTAAACCTCAATCAGATCCCCCCTCAAACTGCTTTTTTCTAATGAAAATAAACCTAACCTACTCAACCGCTCTTCATAGCTAGCACCTTCAATACCAGGAAACATCCTCATAAACCTTCTCTGCACCCTCTCCAAAGCATACACATCCTTTTGGTAATGTGGCAACCAGAACAGTACACAGTATTCTAAATGCGGCCGAATCAATGTCTTGTACAATTTTAACAGGACTTGCCAGCTCTTATATTCAATACCCTGTCCAATGAAGGCAAGCATACTTTTTGCCTTCTTAACCACTCCATCCACCTGTGCAGCAACCTTCAGGGTATAATGGACCTGCACTCCCAGATCTTTCTGTCCATCAATGTTTCCCAAGGCTCTTACATTCATTGTATAATTCACTCTAGAATTAGTTTTGCCTAAACGCATCACCTCACTTTTTTTCGATTGAAAACCATCTGCCACTTTCTGCCCAACTCTCCAGTTTATCTATATCCTCCTGTATTCTCTGACAGTCCCTTATGCTTTCTGCTACTCCACCAACCTTTGTGTCATCTGCAAACTTGCTGATCATACCAACAGTGCCCTCTTCCAGATCATCTAGGTATACCACAAACAACAGTGGCCCCAACACTGACCCCTGTCGAACACCACTGGTCACCTTTCTCCATTTTGAGAAATTTCCTTCAACTACTACTCTATGTCTCCTGTTGCTCAACCAGTTCTTTAATCGACCTAGCTAGAACACCCTACACACCATGTGACTTCACTTTCTCCATTAGTCTACCATAGTCAAACACCTTACTAAAGTCCATGTATATGACATCAACAACCCTCCCTTCATCTATCAACTTGGTCACTTCCTCAAAGACCTCTATTAAGTTGGTAAGGCACGATCTCCCCCGCACAAAACCAATGTTGCCTATCAATAATAAGCCCATTCTATTCTAAATATGGATAGATCCTATCCCTCAATACTTTCCCCAGCAACTTTCCCACCACTGACGTCAGGCTCACTGGTTTCCCTACTACCCTTCTTGTACAGGGGGACAACATGAGCAATCCTCCAATCTTCCAGCACCTCATCTGTACTTAAGCATACCACAAAGATGTGTGTCAGGGCCCCAGCTATTTCCTCTCTCGCCTCCCTCAGCAACCTGGGATTGATCCCATCCAGTCCTGGGGATTTGTCCACCTTAATAACCTCGAGCCTACCCAACACATCTTCCCTACTTATGCCAACATGATCCAGACTAATCAAACTTCTATCTCTAATTTCAAGATTCATTATGTTCCTCTCCTCAGTGAACACTTATGCAAAGTAATCATTCAGAATCTCACCCATTCTCTCAGGTTTGACACACAGCCTTCTTTCGTTATCCTTTAGTAGACCAATCCCTTCTCTAGTTACCCACTTGCTTCTTATATAAGAATAAAATGCTTTGGGATTCTCTTTAATTCTGCTTGCTAAAGCTATTTCATGACCCCTTTTAGCCCGCTTGATTCCTTGTTTAAGGCTAGTCGTACTCTTCCGATATTCTTCCAGGGCCTGTTCTGTTCTTAGCTGCCTCGACCTTATGTATGATTCCCTTTTCCTCTTGGCTAGTTGTACAATTTCTCCTGTCATCCACAGTTCACAAATCTTGCCCTTCCTATCATTTGCCTTCAACGGGACATGCCTATCCTGCACTATCTTTGAAAGCCTCCCACATCCCAAATGTGGGCTTCCCTTCAAATAGCTGTGTCCAATCCACATTTCTGAGCTCCTGCCTAATTTTGATATAATTGGCCTTGGCACAGTTTAGTACTCTTCTCTTAGGACCACACTCTTCTTTATCTATGAGTATTCTAAAACTTACAGAATTGTGGCCACTGTTCCCAAAGAAATCCCCCAACGCAACTTCTACCACCTGGCCTGGCCCATTCCCCAGTACCAGGTCCAATATGGATGAGACTTCAGGCCAAAGTGGTCATGTTTTAGAAGTGACCTGTATAAAGAAAAGGGCGTGGTCAGCTCTCTAGCTGAACTAAGCAGTTTCAGTTGAGTCTGACCTGGCGGGAAGTTCAACAGGGAGCTGTGTAGAAACTTTCTTTTCTTCCCTTCAACTTCAACTCGTAAGGAGATGTTTCATGTTTAGTGGTTTTTAAATGAGTTTGCTTATTGGGACTGTTATGTGTATTCGTAACAGCATAATTAAGTCTACTTGGATACGCTAAGCTCTGTAGGGGTTCTCTACACTGTTTTTTGTGTTTCACTGTGTAATTTTATGAATAAATATTTGTCTGCTTTAAAAACCAGTAGTCAACCTTGCTATCATACTCAATGTAACTTTCACTGTACACTTACTGAAACCAATTGCAAAGTTATGGCCTGGGGCTGCCTACTTAAGAATGTTTTGAATGGTCTGGCTTAGTCCATAACATAAGGTATAGAACACAACTGTTCCCTTTGCTAAATCAATATTAAGTGAACCTAGCTGCGAGATGACTCTGTCAGGTAAAAAGATGATCAAAATTAAACTATTTTTCAAGCCATATTGAGGCAGTTACCATCCCAAGACTCATCTACAAAAGCAGTAATTTGGGTCTAGGATTTAACTGACTTAAAATTTCCTTTGAAAACATAAATGGGCCAGTAAGGTGGAGAAATTAAATGGGGAAGGAGAATGTGGAGGGGGGAAAGATTGCTCATTACTTACGTTCACAAACAGCTCTTAGAGGTGACCAAGTTGAATTTTCCCTGCAGGTTATATATCTTGAACCTCCTTCTTGAAATATATATCCTGGGAAACACGAATAAGCAAGTCTTGTACCCACAGGAGAGGTGGTCTGAGGATTATTTGGTGAGCCATTTTCTAAAATCGGAGGTTTACCACACTCCCCTATTAACAAACAAAAAAAGTTCAACAAGTCTCCTTTCTGTCAAAAAAAAAGCAATAATAATACACAAAATAGAAACCATCTCCCTAAAAATCTGAAATGTCGAGCGCTGGAATTTTTCAATATTTTAAACTACAAACTTACATTTTCCTCACCAAATTCAAGTTCATTGAAATTGACATTTTAACCATGTTCCACGTTTGGGAGAAGATTTGTAGCTTGGGTGCTCATTGTTGTGGTTCTGTTCGCCGAGCTGGGAATTTGTGTGCAAACATTTCGTCCCCTGTCTAGGTGACATCCCAAGCACTGAGGATGTCACCTAGACAGGGGACGAAACATTTGCAACACAAATGCCCAGCTCAGCAAACAGAACCACAACAACCATGTTCCCTTGATTAGGAGACAAAAAACTGACTATTCTCTTTAGAAGATCTTCTATTTATTTAGCATGGTTTAACACGTATACCAAGATATTTTATATGACCAATAAAAACCAACAAACAGCTGAAGGACACAACCAAGTTAAGCAATACAATAATTGACCAAGAATTACAATGGCTACAAGCATAGGTAAGAACATTAACATTCTGTGGCCAGTTACTCACCTCCTGACACTCCAAAATATGTCCATTATATGCAATGGATAAATCAGGAGTGTAATGAATACTTTCCACTTGCCTGGATGAATGTAGTTCCAACATCACTCGAGAAGCTTGACATCATCCAAGACAAAGCAACTCACCTGATTGGGATCACACCTTCAACATCCATTCCCTCCACCAGCTGTTGTATATAATATCCACAATACACGCTGCTACAAGGCACTAATGCTCCTTTGACAGTATCTTACAAAAAAACCCCTCTACAATCTTGAAGAAATGAGAACATAATGTTCAATGGGAAGGGCATCAACTGCAAGTTCCTTTCCAAGCTGGATATCATCCTAACTTGGAAAAATAGTCCCTTTATAGTCTGGAGTCAAAATTCTGACACACTTTCGCATTGTGGGTTACCAGCAGTGATGCTAGATTTGGGTTCCACCAGAGCAGTTTCTCACCTCATATCAGCCTTGGTTCAAACATGGACAGAGTTGACGATGACTACTCTGGACACCAGTCCACATTTGACTGAGCACCGCATCAAGGAGCCCTAGAAAACCTACAGAGGAAACTCTCCACTGGTTGGAATCTTGTTGTTGGAGCCCTATCATTTTATTTCCAGGTCATTATGGTAGAATGTTTCTTAAAATAAAAATGTTCAGGGATGTTATGAGACATCTCTGGAGCAGGTGAGACTTGAACCCCAACTCAGAGGCAGGGACACTACCACTGCGCCACAAGTGCCCAAATTTCTCAGGCTAGGATCCTAGACCAATTATCATGAGCTGCTTCATTGTTGACCTTTGCTTCATAAGCTCAGAAGGGAGATTATTCAGCTGCATTTGTTACTCCTCAGATATTGAGGCAGTCTTTGCAAATGCAGCAAAACATGGACAATGTCCAATTTTTATTTGGCCAGAAGACCAACACAGAACATGAAAGAACAGTACTTGGTGCAGATTTAGGATGCAAAGCTTTGTATGATATCAGGTTTATTGTAAATAAAATTTAATGAATGATTAAGGATGCTATTAACATTCAAACAAATGTAAAAGTTAACTAGGAGAAAGTGAGGACTGCAGATGTTGGAGTACCAGAGTTGAAAAATGTTGTGCTGGAAAAACACAGCAGGCCAGGCAGCATCGTAGGAGCAGGAGAATCGACATTTCGGGCATAAGACTCCTGAAGAAGGGCTTATGCCCAAATCGTCAATTCTCCTGCTCCTCGGATGCTGCCTAGCCTGCTGTGTTTTTCCAGCATGACATTTTTCAATATAAAAGTTAAGCCTATTTCACAGTTCAATGTTTGATTGGTTTCTGTTACTCTTTAATATTACCACCTTAAAGAGCAACTAGGTACAGCCAATAATTGTTGCCCAGCCAACTATCCCCAAATGCCATGAGAAAATAAAAGATACAGCTGGAAGGAATACAAATCAGAGGGGTCATTTTAACTTTCCATGGCAGAAATAATAAGTCACTTAACAATTGCATGAAAGCATATTCATCCACTTAGTAGGCACTAGGAAAGGGACACTAAATAAGCTGTTCTCCTGGAGTGGTGGCAAGGACACATATGGAACAAGAGTTTTAAAAACCCACAAGCCATGGCCGACATTAGTAAAATTACTATTTAATTTTAAAAACCAAAATTAAATTACAAAAGTTATTGTGGCTTTTTTTTGGCCAGTTGGAGATGGTGGAAAATGGATGGGGCTTAGAAGTGGCCCAATCAGCAGTGTTTTTAAAAAGGTTTCTATGAAAAGCCTGAAAGTACCAGTTGATGTGAGATCAGGGAGAAAACGAGGCAGCAACAGGTTAACATTGAGAAAATCAGGTTTAAAAAAGGTAACAAAATAAGATGGGCGAGGTGATTTTCCCCAAATTCTGGCACTGATCTGAAATGCATTGTCATGCCAGAGTTTCATATCATGCAATTTAATCTACGTGACTGCCATAATCACCAGTGATCTTTGAGCAAAGGCAAATAGATGTTCCAAGTCATATTAGACTCAAAATTTTAAACTCTCCATCGTTTCTGCAGACTTGCTGACATTTTTTTTCCAAGCAATCTAAAATTTAAAAAGGGATCTTTAATATTAACAATATTCCATTTGAAATAAATCTCTGAAGTTCAGTTGTTCTTTATATAAAAGAGACAAGGATCCTCCACAACCCTAACACAAGTCAGGCTATCAGCCTCAGGTGTTAAAATGAGAAAAAGATGTACACAAAGTTCCCAGTATATATGGATATTGACTCACAAAGTAGTAAACAGTACATGGGGAATTTTTTTTTAAAAACGCGAGCGCTAATTATCGATTTACTTGAATCGAAAAGTGAAAAATGTGATGATTTGGAGATGCTGGCATTGGACTGGGGTGTGCAAAGTTAAAAATCACACAACACCAGGTTATAGTCCAACATGTTTATTTGGAAGCACTAGTTTTCAAAACGCTGCTCTTTCTAAATAAACCTGTTGTACTATAACCTGGTGTTGTGTGATTTTTAACTTTGAACAAAAAGTTAGTCATTAAAAAAATGAATAAGCAGATTAAGTGGCATCTGTGACCAGGTTTCCTCCCACAGTCCAAAAATGTGTAGGTTCGGTGAATTAGCTATGCTAAATTGCCCGCAGTTAATTGAAGAGGTAATTGTAGGTCTGGGTGGGTTGCTCTTCGGAGGGTCGGTGTGGACTTGTTGGGCCAAAGGGCCTGTTTCCACACTGTAAGTAATCAAATCAGAAACGTTAATGTACGTTTCCATGATGTTCTTTCATTAGATGTGGTCACCAACATAAGAGAACTCAGAGTAATGTACTTTGAATATACTTACTTGCAAAGTTTAGTATCAATAAAACAACGTTTTCACTTTACTAAATCGGGCGTTAAAAACTGAATTTACATCAAAGGAAGGCTCCATCCCTTAAAACATCATGTTTTTGGTCAGGAATAATTCGCGTGAAATGAAACCCGCATATGGTCAGAAATAGATCTTGCCCATCGAATGCTATTTTCGGATTTTGAACCTTTCGACAAAACAGATCCGGAATCCATAGCTGACGGAACCAATAGAGAGGATGTTCACTTCGCGCAGACCTGGTCTCTCCCCTTAACATTCATTCCAATTCCCACACTCCAAACATACTGCAGACACCCCACCCGCCTCTCGCTGGAGATTAATCTTAAACCCCAAGCTGTGAACGCAGGACAGACCTGGTCTCTCCGAACCTATTCCGAGCAAGAAGACCCTGAGCCGATGCTGTAAATGCGCCCTCTCGCTAATTCTCAGCGCAGGCCAGAAGCGTTAAAGAGGATCCGGGGCGCTGCTTACCGGTCACGCGAGCCACCCAGACCGCCATGAGAGCGAAGAGCAACCTCTCCGAAACGTTTTCCATTGTTAATATTCAAGAAAACTTTTCTCCCAGCGACACTGGAAACTTTAAGCTTTCACGATTATATTCCTCTTGTGAAACGGTGCTGCTCTCCCGTAAATGCACAATGAATGTTTCTGCTGACCGCTCTATAATTCAGGTAAAAACAATGACTGCAGGTGCTGGAAATCAGAGTGGTGCTGGAAAAGCACAGCAGTGTCCAAGGAGCAGTAAAATCAACGTTTGGGTCACAAGCCCTTCATCCCGTTTTATGATTCAGACCACTTCTCGTAATCCCCACCCTCCACATACCTACAGCCGGCGACGGAAACGCAATCCTTATGAGCAATCTTTTGATCAGTCAATTGGCTTTTCTCCAGCAACTTTGAACATTGCACCATTGTGATATTTTTGTTTGATTCTGAAAGGCAAGACATAAATGAAAGTATTAACTAAATACCACAAGTGGCTCTAATTTGATGCGGAGGTGCCGGTTTTGGACTGGGGTGAACGAAGTTAAAAATCACACAACACCAGGTTATAGTTCCAACAGGTTTATTTTCAAGTAGAAGCTTTCGGAGCACTGTTCCTTCGTCAGGTTGCTAGTGGGGCAGGATCACAGAACACGGAATGTATAGTAAAAGACCAAAGTGTCATACAACTGGTTCATATTGGAATATCATTTCGCTTGTATCACCTACAGTGTTCCCCAAGGGAAAAGTTCTGTGATATGAATGGAAACAAACCACAAAGAGTGACACTGTCATTCCCATTGGGTGTGCTAATGAGTCACTGAACTGAAAACGTAATTTTGGAATAGAGATTAGCATTTCAGTATCAGCCTAGTCAATATCTATTTAAGAGTCATACAGCATGGACAACTCATCCATGCCAACCAGGTTTCCTAATCTGAACTAGTCCCACCTGCCAGCATTTGGCCCATATCCCTCTAAACCTTTCCGATCCATGTACCTGTCCAAATGTCTTTTAAATATTGTAATTGTATTTACCTCTACCAATCCCTCTGGCAACTTGTTCTATTCAAGCACCACCCTCTGTATGAAAAAGTTGTGCCTCAGTTCCTTTTTAAATCTTTTTCTCCTCACCTTAAATCTCTGCCCTCTAGCTTTGGACTGCCCTGCTCTGGGGAAAAGACCGTGTCTATTCACCCTATCCATGACCCTCATGATTTAATAAACCTCTAAATGGTCACCCCCACAGCCTCTGAAGTTCCAGGGAAAATAGCTCCAGCCTATCCAGCATCTCCACATCGCTCAGACCCTCCACCCCTAGCAATATCCTTGTAAATGTTTTGTACCCTTTTCAGTTTAATAACATCCTTCTTATAGCATGGTGTCTAGAACTGTACACAGTATTTTAAATGTGGCCTTACCAATGTAAAGCTGTAACGTGACATCCCAACAACTGTACTCAATGCTCTGACTCAAAAATTGTAGCAGTGGAAAAGCACAGCAGGTCAGACAGCATCCGAGGAGCAGGAGAGTTAATATTTCAGGCATAAGCCCTTCATTCCTGATGAAGGGCTAATGCCCGAACCATCAACTCTCCTGCTCCTTGGATGTTTTCTGACCTGCTATGCTTTTTCAGTTCCACACTTTTTGACTCTGATCTCCAGCATCTGCAGTCCTCACTTTCTCAATGCTCTGACTGATGAAGTCAAGTTAGGAGGTATGGGATACAGCGAAATTTGGCTGTCTGGATACAGAATTGGCTGGCCAAAAGATGACAGTGAGTGTTGTAGATGGAAAGTGTTCCACCTGGAGGTTGGTGACCAGTTGTGCCCCACAGAGATCTGTTCTCGGGCCTCTGATTTTAGTAGATTTTACAAATGACTTGGATGAAAAAGTGGAACAGTGGTGTTGTAGATAGTGTCGAGGGCTATTGCAGGCTACAACAAGACATTGACAGCATGCAGAGCTGGGGTGAGAAGTGCAAGATGGAGCTTAACCTGGATAAAAGGGAAGTGATTCATTTTGGAAGGTTGAATTTGAATGCTGAATACAGGGTTAAGGCCAGGATTCTTGGCAATATGGAGGAACAGACGGATCTTGGTGTCCATGATAGGGTTGTTAAGAAAGAATATGGTACTTTGGCTTTCATTAACAGGAGGATTGAGTTTAAGAGCCGCAAAGTTTTGCTGTAGCTCTATAAAACCTTGGTTCAACCACACTTGCAATATTGAGTCCAGTTCTGTTCACCTTATTATAGGAATGATGTAGATGCTTTAGAGAGGATGCAGAGGAGATTTACCAGGATGCTGCCTGGATTGGAGGGCAATGTTATCTTATGAAGAGAGGTTGAGTAAGCTAGGAAGAGAAGAAGGAAGAGAGGTAATTTATTAAGAGGTGTACAAAGTATAGAAAGAGTAGATAGCCAGATACTTTTCCCCAAGGCAGAAATGGCTGTCACGAGGGGTCATAATTTTAATGTGATTAGAAGAAGGTACAGAGGCGATGTCAGAGATAGGTTCTTTATGCAGAGTGTGGTGGGTGCGTGGAATGCACTGCCAGTGGTGATAGTAGAGTCAGAGACATTAGGGACATTTAAGCGACAGCTGGACAAACACATGGACGACACTAAATTGAGGCGTTAGGTTGATCTTAGATTAAGATAAATGCTCAGCACAACATTGTAAGCCAAAGGGCCTGTACTGTGCTGCAATGTTCTATGTTCCATATGTTCAAGCATACCAAATGCTTTCCTCACCACGCTGTCCACCAATTATGCTACCTTCAAGGAATTATTTACCTGCACCACTAAGTCTCTCTGTTTCACAACATTCCGCAGAGCCTAAACATTGACTGTGTAAACCCTGTCCTGGTTTGTCTTACCAAAATGCAACAACTCACATTTCTCTGAAGTAAACTCCAACTGCTATTCCTCACCCCACTGCCTCAGTTCATCCAGATCCATCCTTCATTAGACAATCTCCCTCACTGCCCACTATACCATCAATTTTTTGTGGGATCTGGAATCTTACTGACTATGTCTCCTATATTCTCATCCAAATTGTTCACATAAATAAGGAACAACAGTGGACTCAGCATTGATCCTTGCAACACACCACTGGACACAGGCTTCCAGTCTCCTATTGTCAAGCCAGTTTTGGATCCAAATGGCTAGCTATCCCTGGATCCCAAGTAATCTAACTTTACTAACCAGTCTACTATGCACGACCTTGTCAACTGCTTTGCCTTCACCTATCTCCTTGGTCACCTCTTCAAAAAACTCAATCAAATTTGTGAGACGCTATTTCCCACAAGGCCATGCTTACTATCTCCAATCAGTCCTGACCTTTCTGAAGGCATTTAGATCCTGTCTTTCAGAGTACCCTCCAGCAACTTTCCCACCACTGACATTAAGCTTATTGGTATGTAGTTCCCTAGCTTTTCCTTGCAGCCTTTCTTAAATAATGGCACAACATTAGTCACACTGCAGTCTTCTAGCACCTCATTCTACATACAAATATCTCTGGTAGGGGTGCTGCAATTTCTTCCCTGGCTTCCTACAATGTCCCGGGATACACTTAGAGTCATAAAGTCATAGAGCTGGACAGCATGGAAACAGACCCTTCGGTCCAGCTCGACCATGCAAACCAAATTTTAAATCAATCTAATCTCATTTTCCAGCATTTGGCCCATAAATCCTTCCTATTCATATACCCATTCAGATGCCTTTCAAATGTTGTAATTATACCAGCTTCCATCACTTCTTCTGGCAGCTCATTCCATATACACACCACCCTCTGTGTGAAAATGTTGCCCTTAGGTCTCCGTTCAATCTTTCCCCTCTCAACTTAAACCTATGCCCTCTAATTTTGGATTCCCCACACCAGGGAAAAGACCTTGGCTATTCACTCTTTCTATGTCCTTCATGATTTTATAAATCTCTATAAGGTCACCCCTTAGCAACTGACATTCTAGGGAAACAGCCCTAGCCTGTTCAGCCTCTCCCCACAGCTCAAAACCTCCAACCCTTTTAATCTTTTCTGAACCCTTTCAAGTTTCACTTCCTAGAGCAGTGAGACCAGAATTCAAACAAAGTATTCCAGAAGTAATGTAACTGGTGTCCTGTACAGTTGCAACATGACCCCCCAAATCCTATACTCAATGTACTGACCAATAAAGGCAAACATACCAAACACCTTCGTCATTATCCTGTCTACCTGCAACTCCACTTTCAAGGAAATATGAAACAGAATCTCAACCAAAGTGCAACATTAAGAATCTTGAACTCGACTGTTCAACTACCAATGTCAACATTATCTTTAGCCTCCACTGCAATGACCACAATACTCAGCTATCTATTTTTCATGAATAATTCAGATTGATTGTGTATTTTGTTAAAATTATCTCTTTTACTCAAATCTTATTGGCCTCCATTTGCAGCAGCAGGAGCGGTGAGAGTGAGGACTAGGAGGCTGCCAGGAAGGTAAATTTTCCTCTTAAATACTTATATCATGAATAGGCGGAGTGAAGGCTCAACAGGAGGGGAAGTGGACATGGGGATTGGTGGGCATGTGAACTGATATATATGGGCTGTGGCTAAACCCCAGACACCACATGAGTAGTGTCTGTCATCCGTCCTCCTCCTCTAACCAAAAGAAAAGACTGTGTAGAGGGTTGGTAAGGTAGGACTTTTTTTAGGGTTTTTTTTCCTCATTTATTCAATCTCTCTTGGCAAGTTAGAGCAGAGGTGATGGAGGCTAGGGCAGTTGCATTCTCCTCTTGCAGGATGTGGGAGGTAAGGATGCAGGGTGATAGAGAGGGGTTATAGGGAGATAGTCACACCAAAGATACAGGATAAAGGTAGCTGGGTAACCTTCAGGAGAGGAAAAGGGAATAGGCAGACTGTGGGACCTTCTGTGGCTGTGCCCCCCAATAATAAGTATACCATTTTGGATACTGTTGGGAGGTGGGGGCACCTACCAGGGGAAAGCCACAGTGGGCAGGTTTCTCAGTGGTTCAGAAGGGAAGGGGAGAGAATAGGAGAGCGACAGTGATAGGAGATTCAATCAGGAAAGGAACAGAGAGCAGATTCTCTGGTCGCGAGCAAGACTTCCGGATGGTACGTTGCTTCCCAGGTGCCAGGGTCAGGGATGTCTCAGATTGAATCTACAGGATTCTTAAGGGAGAGGGAGGGCAGCCAGAAGTTGTGGTACACATTGGTACCATTGACATAGGTGTGGAAAGGGAGGAGGACCTGAAAAGGGAATATAGTGAGTGAGGTTGGAAGCTAGAAGGTAGGACGAATAGTGTAAACTCAGGATTGCTGTTGGTGCTACATGCTAATGAGGCTAGGAATAGACAGCGTGTGCAGATGAACATGTGGCTGCAGGGCTGGTGTTGGAGGGAGGGCTTCAGATATGTAGATCATTGGGATGCCTTCTGGGGAAGGTGGTGTCTGTGCAAGAAGGACGGGTTGCACCTGAACTGGAGGGGCACCAATACCTTGGGCGGGAGGTTTGCTGGAGCTCTTCAGGAGGGTTTAAACTAGATTGGTCGGGGGTGGGGGGGGGGGGGGGGGGGTTTGGGAACCTGAGCTATGGATCAGATGATGGAGTTGGTAGTGAACAACCAGATACAGTATGCAGAGAGTCTCTGAAGAGTGATAGGCACTTGATAGGGCAAAGGTGTATTCAGAGTGATGGGTCGAAATGTTTTAATATTTTAATGCAACAAGTATCAGGAATAAGGGTGACAAACTCAGAGCATGGATCAGGACTTGAAGCTATGATGTTGTGGCCATTACAGAGACTCGGATATCACAGGAACAGGAATGGTTGTTGGATGTTCCAGGGTTTAGATGTTTCAAAAGGAATTTCTTGGGGTGGGGGGGTGGGTGGTGGAGTAAAAGAGACATTGCTAATCAGGGATAGTATCATAGCTGCAGAAATGGAGGTCATCGGTCATCGAGTAGGGTTTGGTTATAGAGTCAGTTTGAGTGAAAGTCAGAAACAGGAAAGGAGCAGTCACTTTATTGGGAGTTTTCTATAGGCCCCCCAGTAGCAACAGAGACACAGAGGGCAGATTGGGAGGCAAAGTTTGGAAAGGTGCAGAAGTAACAGGTTCGTTGTCATGGGTGACTTTAACTTCACTAATATTGACTGGAACCTAATTAGTTCAAATAGTTTGGATGGAGCAGTTCTTGTCAGGTGTGTTCAGAAAGGGTTCCTAATGGAATATGTAGATAGGCCGACTGGGGGTGGGGGGTAGGGGTGTGTGCACAACCAAACTGGATTTTGTGCTTGGCAACAAATCTTGCCAGGTGTCAGATCTCTTGGTGGGAGAGCATTTCTGTCATAGTGATCACAACTTCCTGACACTTACTATCGTCATGGAGAGGGATAGGAGCAGACGGTATGGAAACATTTTTAATTGTGGGAGGGGGAATTACAATGCTCCTGGCTGGAACTGGGGCACCTAAAATGGGTTCTGATGTTCTCAGGGAAATGCACTACAGAAATGTGGGGGTTGTTTGGGAAGCACTTGCATATAGTGCTGGACACCTTTGTCCCACTGAAGCAAGGGAGTCATTTTAGATTGAAAGAACCTTGGGTAACAAGGGATGTGGAGCATCTAATCAATTGGAAGAAAAAAGCTTACTTAAGGTTGAGAAGACAAGGATCAGGCAGGGCTTTGGAGGGTTACAAGGTAACTAGGAAGGAACTGAAGAATGGACTTAGGAGAGCTAGAAGGGGACATGAAAAAGCTTCAGCGGGCAGGATGAAGGAAAACACTAAGGCATTCTACACTTATGAGAGGAACAAGAGGGTGAACAAGAGTGAAGGTATGGCTAATCTGAAGGGAACTTGCCTTTGGAGTCGAACAAAGTAGGGGAGGTCCTGAATGAATACTTTGCTTCAGGATTCACTACTGAGAGGAACCTTGACATTTCTGAGGACAGTGTGAAACAGACTGATATGCTAGGACAGGTTGATGTTAGGAAGGAAGATGTGCTGAACATTTTGAAAAACATAAGGATAGATAAGTCCGCTAAGCTAGATAGGATATAGCCTAGGATGTTACACAAAGTGAGGGAAGAGATTGATGCACCTTTGGCAATGATCCTTGCACCCTCACTGTCCACTGGAGTATTGCGAGATGATTGGAGGGCGGCAAATGTTATTCTCTTGTTCAAGAAAAGGAATAGGGATAACCCTGGGAATTACAGACCACTCAGTCTTACATCAGTGGTGGGCAAAGTATTGGTGAGGATTCTGAGAGACAGGATTCATGATTACTTGGAAAACCTTAATTTGATTACAGATAATCAGCATGGCTTTGTGAGGGGCAGGTCATGCCTCACAAACCTTGTTGAATTATTTGAGGATGTGACAAGACACGTTGAAGAAGGTAGAGCAGTGGATGTGGTGTACATAGATTTTAGCAAGATGTTTAATAAGGTTCTACATGGTAGGTTCATTTTGAAAGTAACAAGGCATGGGATACAAAGAAACCTGTATGTCTTGATATAGAATTACCTGGCCTAAATAAGACAGCAGATGGTGGTACATGGGAAGTGTTCAGCCTGGAGTTCGGTGACCAGTGGTGTTCTACAGGGATCGGTTCTGGGACCTCTGCTCTTTGTGATTTTTATAAATGACTTGGATGAGGAGGTAGAAGGGTGGGTTAGTAAGTTTGCCAATGACACAAAGATTGGTGGAGTTGTGGGTAGTGCAAATGACTGTTGGGGATTGCAGCAAGACATTGACAGGATGCAGAACTGGGCTGATAAGTGGCAAATGGAGTTCAACCTGGAAAAGTATGAAGTCATTCACCTTGGAAGTTCAAATTTGAATGCAGGATATGGGGTTAAAGACAGGGTTCTTGGCAGTGTGGAGTAACAGAGGGATCTTGTGGTCCATGTGTATAGATCCCTCAAGGTTGCCACCCAAGTTGATAGGGTTGTTAAGAAGGTGTATGGTGTGCTGCCATTCATTAGCAGGGGAATTGAGTTTAAAGCCTTAAGGTTATGCTGCAGCTCTATAAAGTCCTGGTTAGACCACACTTGGAATATTGTGTTCAGTTCTGGTTGCCTCATTATAGGAAAGATGTGGAAACTTTAGAGAGGGTGCAGAGGAGATTTACCAAGATGCTGCCTGGACTGGAGGGCATGTCTTACGAAGAAAGGGTGAGGGAGCTAGGGCTTTTCTCATTGGAACTAAGAAGGATGAGAGGAGTCTTGATTGAGGTGTACAAGATGTTGAGAGGCAAAGATAGAGTGGATAGCCAGAGACTTTTTCCCATAGCGGAAGTATCTATCATGAGGGGGTGTAATTTTAAGCTAATTGGAGGAAGGTTTAGGCTGATGTCAGAGGTAGGTTCTTTACATAGAGAGTGGTGGCTGCGTGGAATGCACTGCCGGCAGTGCTGGTGGAGTCAGATACATTAGAGACATTTAAATGACTCTTTCTAGGCACTTGGAAGATCACACAATGAAAGGTATTTAGGTTGGTCTGATCTTAGAGTAGGATAGAAGGCCAGCACAACATTGAGGGCCAAAGGATCTGTACTGTTTTATGTTCTATGTTCTATGTTCTGTGTTCTATGTTCTATTTCTAACCTGTGTACGTGTGAGTTTGCATTACTAATTTTTCTTGCATTTAGTCATTAATAAAAAGCTCACTCTTTGTTAACTCAAGAAAATCAGTTTAAATTGTTTCCTTTTGAAACATAAGGTCATTTGGATTTGGAAGAAAGGTATCCATGAGAGAAGGGATCCAGATTAAATTAACTTAATCCAGATTAAGTTTGCATAATTTTACAAACAGCAAACACAAAGCTAAAATATATGCATTTAATTGCCATCACTGAAACACCCCAACAACCAACGACCTAAGAGATACACTGATTGGAAATTAAATTAGACTTGCTAATTAAATTCTGTGGTTACAAGATTATTCACAAATTGATAATTCAATGGTAGCATGCTTCCTGACTCCCCCAAGCCTGTTCAGATCTACAAGAACAAGTCGGGAGTGTGATGTAATACCCTTCACTTGCCAGGTTGAATGTGGCTATAACAACACTAAAATAACTCAACACCACAGAGCACAAGTCAACCGACTTGATACCCACACAATTCATCATCTTAAATGTTCGCTGCCTCCAATATTGACGACAGGGGCAACAGTGCATGTCACTTGCAGGATACATGGCAGCAACTGGTAAAGAGTTCTTCAACAGTCCCTTCAAAATCTGAGACTTTTATCACCTTAAAGAATAGGGGCAGCAAACTCATGGGAAACCCTCCATCTGTAGGTATCCCCTAAATGACATAACATCCTGACGTGAAACTTTACCTCCATTCCTTTACTGTTGCTGAATCAAAATTCTGGAACTACTTTCCTAACACCAGTAGGGGTGTACCCTTACCAAATGGACTGCTGCAGTTTAAGAAGGTGGCTAACCAGCACTTTCCAAAAGGTAATTAAAGATGAGAAATAGATGCAGGATGATGTGAGGTGAGATATATGGAGGTCAGCACACACAATTTACAGTGCTCATCATTGTTGTCATCAACATTCATCAAGCAGAGGCCATCTTGTGAATACAGTCTCATTAAAAGTTTCCATTAAATGTGATAACATGAATTTTTTTGGCAACGCAAAATAACAGTGTTACATTGTAAGACGCTTGTAGAAATCTGGTGAAATATTTATCTGATTAAGGTACGGAATTCCTAGAATTGCCAGTCTATTCAGGCAACCTACGTGCAGCCATTTCATTGTTCACTGACGTTAACTATGGGATAGGTTGATAAAAAAAAATTGGGCAGTGCAATGCCAATGCTTGTGAAATCCAGGAAGAGTTTCCTGTGACTCAAGTACATATTATTTAACAACAGCATGTGTACATGATGAAGGAACAATGTAATCCCTCAGAACAAATTAAAAACTGAATAATACTGAAAGCAGGTAATTTGTATCCTACAATTATTAATAAATACATTTCTCAGGAACAAATTCAATCTTATGTCTTAAATATTGTTAATGTTTTCACCTGTTTTCATTCTCTGTATTATCAAGCATCCGCAGGTTAGATCATTCTGAGTTGATTGCTATAAAAACATGATACAAGCCAACAGAACACTCCTTAATTTTCCATTTCGACCATTAGTTAGATACATAAACTGAGTCCAGGAATGCAGTAAATCCAGTTTATATATATTCAAAATGCATTTTCTGATGAATGACCATTTATCTGTAACATCTTACTTATATTTTCTCCATAGATAGAACAGAATAAAATAGTCTGTATTGTCACATGCACTTGAATGTGTGCAGTAATAAGTTTGTAATGTTGCCTCTTGGTGCCATCTTAGATACAGAGTATCTAGGTACACACGCTTTAAATGTTGTTACAGAATGGAAATAGTGTTTAAAAAGACTAGCACGGGAATACAGAGTTTAAAAAGTGCAGCGTGATAATAAAAAGTATCTTTAAAGTATTCAAGTAATGTTCCTTTTTTACTGAGTCCGTGCCTGCTGGGTTTCAGAACACGAGGCCTCGCTGCCTCCACGCACTGGCATCTCCCATCCTAGACTCGCTTTGCTCCTGCTTCAGCCATGACTTGGCTCTCAGCTCAGCTTGCACTCACTCTGTCCCCACTCCAGGCAATAGTTGCTTCTCCCTTCCAGGATACAGCCCACTGTTATTCTTCTGCTGCTTCCGCCGCAACTCACTTCTGAGACTTGGCCCATGTTTGCTCTGTACCCGTCCCTAATGCTGGGCTGGTCTTGGATTCCATTCTCCATCCCTCCAGGAACAGTACTTTAAGAAGTTAAAAGTTGGGGTTGGGTCAAGAAAAACTGTAGCAAGAGGGAAAACAAAGAAAGAAAAAGGAAAAGGAACTGGTGAGCAGAGGAGCTCTGGCTGAAATATCTTAATCTGCTGCTATTTTAACCAGAAGATTAGTCTTACAGATGCTGCCTGACCTGCTGGTATTTCCAGCATTTTATATTTATCACATATGTTAGAAATGTGTATTTGTACAATTTTTTTTCTGTAGAATTCACTCCATGTCACAATTTCCTCATAATTTCTGTCTTTCTGTCTCTTTTGCAAGCTTCTTCTTCTGGTGATGAGTACAAAAGAAGTGCCAACGATCTCATGATCTGTCTGTAAGCAATACATAGTCCAGAAGTGTCGACATTTGTGAACATCTGTAACAGTTGCAGCATCTCTCCTTTCATCATCATCAGAACATTTCCAGTTAATTACTGTGTCTATGTTACGTCCAATAAAGGGAAGGCTTCTAGAACCATTTCCTTTTACAAAGAATGAATGCTTATGGGTTGTTAAGATGGTTGCTAAGGGAACAGATGACGTTTGCTGATTTAACACAGTTTATTACTACACTTCTGGAAAATACCAAATTGAATCATATTGGGTGGGAAGGGCTCTATGTTGAATGGATATGCCTGGACAGCACTGCTTTGTGGAAGTAACACTTGTCATTTTTCAAAGATTGCTCAAAACACAGAACAACTCATTTCCTCCACTGATAGGCAGAATTTTCTGTTATTGCTGATAGTGAACATGGAGACAGAAAAGGCACTTAATTAAGCAGAATATTGGTATATTTGAACCCTTTCACTTTCCCACACCACTGGAACTAATGTCTGTGCAGAAAGGTCCATTGTTGCATCTTACCCTCAAGGTGGTACTCAAGCAGACAATAAATGACCATTTCACATTCTGAAGGAAAATTTGTCTTTCACGACAGTCTGGGCGATTGTCTGTGTGGAGTTTGTGTGTTTTCTGTGCAGGTTTCTTCTCAGTGCTCTGGCTTCTTCACACAGTCCAAAGATGAGCAGTTAGGTGGATTGGCCATGCCAAATTGCCCATAGTGTCCATGGATGTACAGGCTGGGTGGATTAGCCATGGGAAATACAGAATTGCAGGGTAGGGTAGGGAGTGCTCTTCGGAGTTTTAGTGTGAACTCAATGGGCTGAATGTCCTGCTTCCAAGCTGTAGGGATTCTATAATTCTATGATTCTATGATTTAAGGGCTTTATCTCACTGCCATTGGGATTAAGCCAGAGGCAGCATGGTACATGGAACCTAAACTGTGGGTTATCTTGTCACCTCAGTATGCGGGAGAGTTCCTCAAACCAAGATACACAGTGTCTGTTTGAGAGACTGAATATTGGGAACAACATTCCGAAAAAGAGGCAAGCAAGACCCCTAAATGCTCTACAAGATTTTTCAATATGCAATCTAACAAAAGAAACCTGATGAAAGCCAATTATCCACAAGTTGAGGGAAAGGCCACCCAGTATCTCCCACTGTGTCATACTGGTTTTGGACTTCAGAATCACTTTGTTTGGATAAATTGTTCATAAGACTGAAACTGGCTCGAGATAAAACACAAAAAAAATTTAGCAGTCTAAAAGAGAACACTAAGGATTGAAGAAGAGCAGTAGGAACAAGTGAATGCTATCTTTGTATTTTAAGAAACAGAAAGCTGTAAAGCATTTTAAAAAGAAACTTCCAGCATGATTCCAAAATTCCAAGTCCACCTGTTAAGATTTTGTATCTGCTTATACAAAGTCATTAGTACTTACCAACATGATCCGTTGAATATGCACCTCACATTTATCTAATTATACTGCACCTGCCATGTATTTTCCCACTCACTCAATGTCCTAATCACACCTAAGCACCTCTACGTTTTCCTTACAGTTTAGCTCCTTACAGCTTTGTGTCATCTGAAAACTTTGGAAATCCAACATTTAGTTCTCTCATTTCAATCATTAATAAATGTTGTGTATATTTGGGTTCCAAGCACTGGTGTCAACAAAACCCCATTAGTCACTGGCTGCCACTTGGGGAAAAAATCGTTTTTATTCCTACTCCATTTTTATTTCCTGTCTGCCAACCTAGGTTAGGGCACCCCCTTGCCATCCTGGCTCGGAACTGTATTGCTGGATTGCTGGATTGGAATCCTTGAAGTACCTTCCTTACAGCATTTTGGATGAACCAGCACTAGATAGACTAGATGGATTGCAGCAGTTCAAGAAAGCAACTCACCACGACATTGTCAAAGCAATTGACAGTGATGGACATTGAGATGGCGCACCTTGTATTGGTTCTGGTGGACTCCGGAGCCCCACAGTCCTCTGCACCTCTCTCTGTGGACCTTCCTGTTAGCTCACACTGTGGATATCTCTGGAGTACCCATAGTTGAACCTCTTTCTGCACCTGTTCCTATCAAGGTAGGGCCCCTCTCGGTCATTGACATGCCAATTGATTCCACCCACCCCTCCCCATTAACCTGTTTGGTCGCTAAACCCTCTGTAAACTCAACGCATCCATTCATTTCTTCCCCCAGGGTCTCCCTCATTCCCAATATCCTCTACTACAAGCCATCATGACCATTCCACCACCATCATGACCAATGCCCACAGGGGCAAAACCTCCTAAATTCCCTGTGGACGCAGCATTTGACACAAGAGGCCCTCCTTGACTATGTGAAGGCCTTCTGCAATATGATTGCCTGCAATCATGACACCGTAAAGAGGCCCTTCCATCTCCTAGCGATGATTCCATGTATCCCTTCCACGCTGGGGACTATGGTATGATCAAATTGCTTGAAAAGAATTCTCTTTCTCCTAGGTGGAAAGGCCCGTACTTTGTCCTCCTGGTAACCTGCACAGCTGTCTCGGTTAAAGGCAAACCCGAGTGGACGCACGCCACCAGCTGCAAATGAGCGTCACTAGCAGAGGAGCCTGAACATGAAATGCCGGAGACAACAAAGACCAAAGGCAGCCCAAGTCCACTGAAGTCACCTGAGTGACTATAAGCGATGGGCCCTTCATATAGCCTAAAGACTATACTTGCACTCTGCAGCATTATGACCACCTTTGCAGTATTGGGCCTGCAGGACAACCTGTTCTATAAAACTCATGTGCGGTTGCATGGTAATCAAACCGTTTGCTACCTTCGTTCCCAGTCAGTCGAGGCATTATTTGTAGCCATCCCGGGGCAAACTCCCCTTCTCCTGTACACCATAGACTATGCTGACACTCCCTGCATAGCTTCCAAAGGTTGTCCTCAGAACGATGCAGAGAGCTGATAAATTCGACTAGAGCGCAGTCCCCTAACTGCAAAGGGACCCAGGGTAGAAATGGCACAATTTGCTCTGATCCCAAGACCTATCTGCTTTGCTTTTCAGGAAAAGGGTTTGGCTGTGCCTACGCCTTAGTCCCAACAGATACCTCTTGTGTCCAGAGTGTCCATGGATATTGCCATGTACACAACGGAATATTCACTTGCACCTGCAACAAGGTAAGGTGTTTAAACATTACCACAGGACGGCAGATCATTTGTGGGCTCTGTAATGGCAGCCATGTCAGTCTGGCCTTGTGGTCATATCCTTTTGATTGGAGCAGGGGGGATCTCCCTGGAGATCAATTGGAGATATATGCAGTTCACAAGTAAAATAACAGAGAGGTTAAATGTTACTAGGCCAAGCCAGGTTTAGTTTTCCTCCTTAATGGCTTCTTTACTACAGCCACCCAAATATTCCCGGTTCTATTTGCTGTATGGACCATAGGGCCACTCACTGTCCCATACCCACAGCGGGTATATACCCACCGCAGAATAATCACCCCAGCTATTAGCGAGGAGTTTTGCGCAGAGTGGAAGGATCCGGTAAATCTGGGTACTTCCCTTGGCTATGGGTCTCTAGGGGCATTATCCCTCGGAGGTTCAGTGGGAACAATAGCAGCAAAGAACAGATATTACCTCATTTGTGGGTAAACTATTCTAGGAAACAGTACAATAGAGGGATTAGATGCTGTTAATAAGGAATTGGCTGAGTTACGGCTCTATGCACAACAGACTAGATATACTGTGGTTTATCAATTGGCCCAACAGGGGGAGTGTGCACAATCGTGGAGGATAAATGTATCACCCATGTTAGAGATGATTTGTACAATATAACCCATATTATCCAATCTATTCAGAATCAGTTGGATGATTTTGGATAAGGTCCCACAGCAGGAGATGGCTGGCTGGGATGGCTACTAAGAGGGTCCTGGGGTCATATTTACAGCATTGGCGGGTTATTATTGACATAATAATCATTTTGTGTTGTATTGTCATAACTTGCTTAAATACCGGATGTAAGGTCCTAATGAATAAGTTGACCCTCACTACCCAATTAACTGCACAGTTGGCTAGTATTCTCCCTGCAGAGCACTCCTACCCTGACATGGAACCCTAGGCTTTGCTGCCCTTGGCTCCATCTGTGACAGAACTCGAGACCTATTTTTATGACTCTGTATCCCGACCACCAGATAACCCCCTGGGCTCTGGCTATGCTCCCCCATTTGTGGGCACTCGCGACCTGCTCTTTTGATCTTCTGATCAAAGAGGAAGGATTTTAGAAGAAAATTTGGCACATTCGGTCTGGCAGCCATTTTGTCACAAAACTGGTCTCTGAAGTTAAAGCATAGATTGCTGACATACTATTTTGAAGCCGTGCTACTGAGACTATCTTTCTAAAATAACCTTGCCATTGTCTGAGAGTCCTTATTTCCCCCAGACCCTAGACCAGTTCTGCCTTCATAATGATGTATGGCTCACTGTGTTGCTTATCTGTTCTGATCAAGCCTGCTCAACTGGACAACATCTGTGGCAATAACAGGGACTGACCGTTGACTTCACCAGACCCCATGACTAACGGTCAGCCCCCTGTCAAGGGGTAAATGTAGGGGTATGGGTGGGTTGCGCTTCGGCGGGGCAGTGTGGACTTGTTGGGCCGAAGGGCCTGTTTCCACACTGTAAGTAATCTAATCTAATCTAATCTAAAATGCCATATAACCTGTAAACGTTTGTATTACTTCGGACTATGCCTGTCTCTCTCTGTGAGGCACGACGTATTCCCCATGGCCAAGCAATAAAGTCTGTTAATGTTCAAGGTCTGCCACTGAGAATTGTTTCAGCAAGGGATGAGCAACAAATACTAGCCTTGCCAAGGTGTCTATGTCCTTTGAAAAAGTAAAAGTAAAGTTCAATCCTGTGTTTTTATGGCTCTGTCTGTGATATGTTGTGCCAACAGATTAAATGGAAATCCACAAGCATTGTCCCAAATAAGTGTGTTCACTATGTAGTCACTGAATCATGCAGAATAGGAGGTCCTTTTGCCAAAGACATATGGCTATCTACACTAGTCCCACTTTCAAGTGCTTATCTAAGTTCTCCTTAAAGTTTGTGTGGTTTTACACCTCAACTACACTCCCAGGCAGTGCATTCCAGATGCCCACCACCCTCTGGGTAGTCTCAACTTTCCTTTTTTTACTTTTCCCAGCCTTGAATTTTAAAACCTTCATCTGATGCAGAAATCATGATCTAGAACCCCAAATGGAAAATCCAATTGCCAGCAGCAAGCAAAGCTGCTCAAACATGGAAAAGTCTGATTCAGAATAAGGTTGTCTATTCTTTCTAAACAATGTGATTTTACCATAACTTTAGTCACTGACCTTATGAAACATGTGCATAAAACAGCCAGTTTGGGAATGGTTTGTTAGTGGATCATGTCTGCTAGAAACTGGCTTAATTCAAGCAAAACTAATTACAAGTCCAACCTTTGGAGATGACATAGAGGTTGATTTCAACCACTAATTTGAAGGGATCGCATGGTAAATAATTGCTCCATCTAATCCTTAGCTTAAAATTAACTCTATCATTAAAGACAAGAAAGTGACTGGCAGAATTTAAAAGTTCACATTTCAAATAAGCTGTTCTTATTTAAACATAAACCATAAAAGCTGACTCCTCTTTCTATGTTTTAATCTTGAGCAGACAGTTGTTTTCAATTTGCGTGGGCATGATACAAGCCCTGTGTTTGATGTCGTGTTAGTGGGTTACAAACATCAGTAAAAGCCTGAGCTGATTAAAATTCCATTCATGTTTTAAGGATTTTGTTGTTATTTATTGTTTTACTCCCCATCTGATTTCTTCACATGATACACCTATGAGCAGCCATGACAAGATGAGAATTTGATAAAACTGCTCATTGCCACTTTACAAACTATAATCTATAGAAATAAACACAAATTACAGAACAACATGTCTGAATTAGTATGAATTTTCATGCGTCATATCATTCCTGTTTATATCGAAGCCATTATTTACTTCCACCATTAGACCTTGCTCCCACAAAGCATTGAAGCAATAAATTTGTGCAATGAGGTGTTCTTGACCTTAACAAACAACCTGTAGCATTATTGCTTTGTGATTAGCACTGCTGCCTTACAGTGTCAGGGACTTGGCTCAAACTCCAGCCTGAAGCATCTGTCTGTGTGGAGCTGGAACATTCTCCCTGTGTCTGCATGGGTTTCCTCTGCGTAATCTGGTTTCTTCCCACAGTCCAAAGATGTGCAAGTTAGTTGGATTGGCCATCTAAACTGCCCATAGTGTCCAGGGATATGCAGGCTAGGTGAATTTGCCATAGGTAATGTGAGGTTACAGGATTGCCTTTTGAGGTTCCGTGTTGGCTGAAATGCCTACTTCTTCACTGTAGGGATTCTATGATTCTAATATAGTGTGACCTCATACAGGCGTGGCTGCATTTAAACTTGGTACTTCAAACACGCTTTGATATATATCACACTTAAAATAAAATACTCTCTTAGAATAAACATTTGTGCTAGGCTGGTTTTAAGAAACCAAGTCAGAATTTGTAATTCCCAGGATATCACAGCACAATATCTAATTTAATCTGCCCTTAAACAAAGTTGGATTTGAATGTCCATTTGCAACTGACATTAGTTTTTATATGTGTGGAAAATATGTTTGTGAAAAATGAAAGTGTTGCTTCTGCAGAAACCACAATCAGAGATCATAAGGCTCAGTGTGAGCTATCAGCGGAGGAAGTGTTGCTTTTGCAAGCATGTAAGCAGAAGCCATAATACTCAGCTACCAGTGATGGGGGGTGCATGCTAACAATAGACCACAGAGGGATGTGGTAAAACAGTCAAGCTAACACCTGCAATTTTTCACGAAGAAGGAACTGGACAGGCCAAATAAGGCAAGAAACAAACAAGAGTAAGGGGCGACAGGCTTAGAGTAGTGGGAGAAGTAAACAGAGGAGGAGTGAAGTGAGTAGCTTGTGATAGGTTTGATGCTTTGCATGCTAAGCCAATAAAGGTAAAAGAGGAGTATCGAGAGACTCAGTAGAACTGTATAACTTGCAATGTAAGCGTCTGATCAGTGTGCCTGCTTGTTGGACACCTATTCTTGTAAGAATGTTTCAATAACTACCTGCTTCGGAATTTGACTCAGACTGAAATTATTGATGAGTGAGTGACATTTCTCACATTTGAATGCACACATTGTTTTCTAAAGATTAACTGGACTATTAGACTTGCAGAGGTAAAAACAATAACTGCAGATGCTGGAAACCAAATACTGGATTAGTGGTGCTGGAAGAGCACAGCAGCTCAGGCAGCATCCCACGAGCAGGCTTTTGCCCGAAATGTCGATTTCGCTGCTCGTTGGATGCTGCCTGAACTGCTGTGCTCTTCCAGCACCACTAATCCAGTATTAGACTTGCACCTTAGCTAAAATGTCTACGCTCTATTTTCTCAGTTTCAATTTAGATTCTCCAATGGTCAGATGGCATTGTTCCAATGTAGATGGCAGTTATACATGGAGATCCTGTGGAATCTCCATTGTAGGAGCCACTGAATAAATTGAAGATTCTGCTGACAATTCCTCTATGCCCAGAGCCCTCTGAAATTCTCCATTTAAATTGGACAATTTGAAGTGTCCCAGTGAAATTAAGTAACTAGTTTGTCTGGAAAAGTTGTTAAATACATATTCTTGCTCCTGAGTAACTATTCAACTAACCCTGTACTGACATCAAACTCTCCCCAACCAAATCTCCGCCAGACTACTTACAACCCCCTGACCCCTGACCTGACATTCTTTCACTCCCAACCCACTCCAGACCTGACCACCTTTCACCCAGTCCAGACCCTAACCCCTACCCCAGGTCCAAATCTGACCCTCTGACCCACAGTATGGAGCTGACCCCCAATTCATTCCCCACCACTCACTCTGGATTAATCTTCCACCTTGCAGGACTTGATCAGACAAACCCCCACCACTGAATATCACTGCTTTCTCTGACCTGACACCCACCAGTTCCCCACTAACATCAGATCCAATTTCTCCAATCCATTCTGTTATATCCTTAACACTGCGTTACATGGATGGCCTCCTTATAACCTGCACCCTACCCACCTGGCATCCCACCTCTTGTCAACTTCTCCCCTATCCACTTGACATCCTATTCATAGAGTCATAGAGATGTACAGCATGTAAACAGACCCTTCAGCCCAACTCGTCCATGCCGACCAGATATTCTGACCTAATCTAGTCCCATTTGCCAACATTTGGCCCATATCCCTCTGTACCATTCCTATCATATATCCATCCAGATGCCTTTTAAATGTTGTAATTGTACCAGCCTCCACCTCTTCTGCTGGCAGCTCATTCCATAGGCGCACCATCCTCTGCGTAAAAAAGTTGCCCCTTAGGTCCCTTTTAAAATTTTTCTTCTCATCTAAACCTATGCCCTCCAGTCTGGAGTCCCCCACCCCAGGGAATAGACCTTATCTATTTCAACAGGAACTTTACCTCTGGCACCCTATTTCTAATGAGGTGGCACTCTAAACAGCAGGCACACTACTTACTGAGACACCCACCTTCCCGGCATCTTAACTTCACCCTTACTCCATGTACCTGCCTTTTGACAGCAGCTGTCAATGTGGCTGTGGGAGAATCTCGACTTTTAAGTCCCAGAATGCAGCAGCTCCTTCTGAGAAAAATGGTTTTATTTGTCTTTTGCCAACAGTTCTGCCCTATAATAAAACTGTCAAAGTGGTTTTGGAAGCAAGCCAGAGGAAATGACTTGTTAAGTTTAAACTTGCCCTTCTCACTTTGTGATCCAGATCTGAACACAGCACTTAAAATGTGACCTAACTAGAGTGTTATATAGCCATTCTTAGGGCAGGAAAAAGCAGAAAATTGTCTTGGATTCCCATTCATATGCCACTGCTCATTTAGCTTGTCACCACTCACCCTCACCCCACACAGAGTTGTGCTAATATTCATTACCAATGTTGCCTTGGTAGTATTTCCCAAAAACGTTGAACATCAACTGATTGCATTTATGTGATACAGTACATTTAATATAGCAAAACACCCAAGGTGCTTCACATTATATCTCATATAAGGAGATATCAGAATGGGAAATTAAAAGCATGGTCCAAGAGCCAAGTTTTAAGGCCAGCCTTAATGACAGAGAGACTGTGGAGTGTCTTGGAGATTTAGAAGTGAATTCTAGATGATAGGGTATAGGAAACTGAAGGCAAGGCCTTCAATGGTAAAGTAATCAAAATCAGACACTTGTTAGTAGCCAGATTGAAGGAGTGGAGACCTAAGAGTTTTGATAGAATGGAGGAAGTACTTTGATAAAGAGGTAGTATGAGGCAGACCCTGGAGTTATTTGAAAACAAGAATGAGAATTTTCAATTTGAGGTGCTGCCAGGACAAGAACCAATATCGATCAGTGAGATTTAGGAGTAATGGATGATCAGAAAGATATGATTTACCATTTAAATGGGGGATGTTATCAGAGAGTATAAGATGAAAGGAAGGCACTGGAATATTGAATAGATAAGATTTTCATCAGCAGCAAAATTAAGTTGGGGCAGCGATGTCTGATTTTGGCTCATTGGAGAGAAATAAGACACACCCAACGATTGTCTGTAATCTGCTGTTTGATTCTGTTTTTGCAATGTGTTACTGAATCTAATCATCAACAGGAGGTTCCAAAGTTCAGAGTACCATTGTGTTTGTAATGAATCCCTTGATGATGCAAATCATCTGACAACAGAGATAAAGTAGAACACACAAAGTGAAGTCATAGACAACTATGTGAGGTTTCTTTGTTATATATTTGTTTTGCAACTGTAATCATCATTGCCTTATGTTGGTAAAATGTACAATAAAGATGTTTGGATTCCACAGTAAACAGTCAAGAAAACTGTGAAGGAAGTGCACCCAACAGCACTAGTTGATACAATCTTTGTAGTGAGAACTTTAATTTTCTCATGAATTGATCATACTGAGGCTGAAAGGAAATTTCCAGCTGAGAGCCATAGTAATGCCATCAAACAGTGTAAACAATCAATGACAGTAAAAAAATCCTCGCTGAAAGCCAACTTGGAAAACATGAATAAATAAATCACTTCTAAAGTTTTTGCAGAGAGCAAAATAAAGTTTTGGACATATCCCGAATGAAGAAGGTAAAGGTAGAAGTTGTAACATCATGAAGAAAATGCTTGATAAAAAAATAATTATTTTTTAAAAATCTAGTGGTGAACATAAATAGGCATTTAACAACATTTCACGAATGTAACATTGTCTCTTCAGACTAAATCAGTTGTTCAACTATATTTGTGATGCAAGTCACTGTTAAACAGACAGATGCATTTCATGAAATAAGGTTGTGACTATTATGTGGTTTCAAACAACAAAAGGGAGACTAGGAGGAAACATTAATGCAAGATCAATTGATTTTGCTGATTGCAAGCTCTGGAAGGGTAATCCACAGAACAACGAATTAAAATGCAAACTTCAGGATTTCCCCATTAATCTGCACTTGTACTGAATCATAAAGTTGTGGTCAATTTCAGAGGGATAATAACAGCTCACTGTTCACTATCTAAAAAAACCTCTATGCCTTTGCATTCTAATTTATGTGTGGGTTAGTTCTGCAGAGTTTTAGGGATTTTATTCCCTTTGGAATTGATTTTTTTTAAAAACTCTACAATGCAGGATGAAGGAACTAAGGTCAAGCATTGTCCCCACACTTGGCTTCCGCAGTTTGTATGGAAGAGTGTGGCACTGGAAAGCACAGCTGGTCAGGCAGCATCCAAGGAGCAGGAGGATCGACATTTTAGGCATAAGCCTTTCATTGGGAATGTGGGGAGGGGAAGGGGGCTGAGAGATAAATAATAGGGGGGTGGGTTTGAGGGCAAGGTAGCTGGTAAGATGATTGGTAGATATAGGTGGGGGGTGATGGTGATAGGTGAGGGAGGAGGGGGGAGCAGCTAGGTGGGAAGGAAGATGGACAGGTAGGACAATTCAAAGGATGATACCGAGTTGAAGGGTTGGATCTTGGATGCAGTGGGGAGGGGAGATGATGAAACTGGTGAAATTGACATTAATGCTTTGTGGTTGGAGGGTCCCAAGGCAGAAGATGAGGCATGTATCCTCCAGGTGGCGGGTGGCTTGAATTTGGTGGTGGGGGAGGCCTAGGACTTGCATGTCCTTGGTGGAGTGGGAGGAAGATTTGATGGAGTCAGCCACAGGTTGGTGGGGTGTTTGGCATGTGTCCTGGAGATGTTCCCTGAAATGTTCCGTGAGTTGGCGTCCTGACTCCCCATTGTAGTGGAGACCACATCAAGAGCAACTGACACAGTTGATGAGGTATTTGGATGTGCAGGAAATTCTTTGCCGGATGTGGAAGGATCCTTTGGGAATTTGGACAGAGTTGAAGGGGGAGGTGTGGGTGTAGGTTTTACACCTCTTGCAGCATCAAGGGAAGGTGCTGGGAGTGGAGGGTGGATTGGTCGGGGGCGTAACGGAGCGAATGGTCTCTGTGGAATGCTGATAGGGGTGGGGAGGGAAATATATCTCTGGTGGTGGGGTCTGATTGGAGGTGGTGGAAATGGCAGAGGGTAATGCGTTGGAATATCTCTGGAATTGTCCTAAATGTCCACTTTCCTTCTTACCTATCCGCTCCACCCTCCCCTCTGACTTACCCCCTACCTGTATCTACCTACCACCTTCTTCCCCCAGCCCCACCCCACCACCACCCTCTATTTATCTCTCAGCTCCCTTCCCACCCCCATATTCCCAATGAAGGGCTGATACCAGAAACATCGGATATCCTGCTCCTCGAATGCTGCCTGACCTGCCAATCTTTTCCAGCAACACACGTTTCGATTCTGGTCTCCAGCATCTGCAGTCGTCACTTTCTCCTATTTGCAGTTTATGTGCGTACCTCAAAGAGTTTGTGATGTATTCAAACCCAGAATTGGTCACAAATTGGCTGAAGCACTGGATAGCAAACTGTGGACCAATATGATTGTATTGGGAATTCGGTGCACTTCAAACATTTCATGCAGTACCTTGAAAACTACACAAGTAGTGACACTAAGTAATTATTTTCTTATCCCTATTCACCTTGCAAAATAATCAACAAGAATAAGGTGATACTTCCTGTCAAAAATGATTATATATGTTCCTACTTGTTCCTATGGTCTGGTGGTCAGAGTGGTAAGTGTCAGCAACTCATGCTGCTTAAGCCTTTGAATAGCAGGAAGTTCATTGCTGCTTAATCTCTTTCAAGATTCTGGCAAGCACACCATTGTCCAAATTCTGGCTTGCCATATTGTCAACTACAAGTATCCCTGGAGCATCTTGTCTAGACAACCTCTTGCAATGACCCTTGAACTACCAGGCTTTAATCAAACACCAGTAAACTGCCTACTATTAGGGACTGTTGATGCTGCTCAAAATGGACTTTTATAATCATCCAATTTCCTTTGGTCTGACCAAACTTTAACACAATACTAATGAACAGTGACATATTCTTGGTCTCTCTTTTGTTCCTGTTGTATTTGTTTAAGTCCATTTGGCTTTTTGGTCCCTGTGCTGCTGTGGCCTGAGTTAAATTCACACAAAAAAACTCCTTGTCATGCCTGGTAAGATTTTCAACAATTGCTGTGGAGTTCAGACCTGCTATTAGCTGTAGTTTTCCCTGTTCATATATTATCTGAGGTAAACCTTATAAAGCAAGGTCAGAATCTCTACATTTGGGGAAGCATTTTTGCCAACTCTATCCAATATTAGGTGGATCAGTAATTTGTGATCTATCCCTTTGGATACTTTCAAGCCAAGGAAGTTGTCTGAAAATCTACAGCAAGACAGTCTCCTTCTCTGTGATGGCATAATGTGTCCATGTGTCTGAGAATGGCCATGAAGCATAGATCAGGAACTTATACACCCTAATGTATTCATCCCCTTCTCCATTAATGGGGAGACAATGGCCTAGTGGTATTATCACTAGACTATTAATCCAGAAACTCAACTAATGTACTGAGGACTTGGGTTCATAATCCCTATATAGCTCTTGGTGAAATTTGAATTGAATACAAGAATCTGGAATTAAGGGTCGAATGACAACCATGAGACCATTCCCGATTATTGGGAAAACCCATCAGGACTGATGGCCCTGAGGAAAAGAAATATCCTTACCTAGTCTGGCCTACATGTGGTACCAGACCCACAACAATGTGGTTGACTCTTCAGTGTCTGTCCTTGAGTACACATGATAATAGAAGGTATTCTATATTCATTCATTCCAGGTACTCCTGTTCAAAGGAGTTCTTAATCTTTTGCTGTTTAATCTCGTTGGCCTTTTGAAAACATTTGAGGGCAAGACACCCATTCCTATTCAAGAGTGAGAATTTTTGATTGTGAAATATGCATAAGTTTTCTGCTATCTGACAACCTTGATTTAGAGATTTGCTATGGCATATCATTAATCATATAAAATACATCTGGATTGAATAGGAAGGATTTAGAGGGATATGGGCCAAATTCTGGTAAATGGGATTAGATTAATTTAGGATATCTGGTTAGCATGAATGAGTTGGACTGAAGAGTTTGTTTCCATGCTGTACAGCTCTACAACTCTATGACTGTGTTCGGTGCTGTACTTCCTGGACCTTGTACTTGCACTGCCATAGCATATAGACAGTATTTAGAGTCATAGAATCATAGAGATGTACAGCATGGAAACAGACCCTTCGGTCCAACCCGTCCATGCCGACTAGATATCCCAACCCAATCTAGTCCCACTTGCCAGCACCCAGCCCATATCCCTCCAAACCCTTCCAATTCATATACCTATCCAAATGCCTCTTAAATATTGCAATTGTCCTAGCCTCCACCATATCCTCTGGCAGCTCATTCCATACACGTACCACCCTCAGCGTGAAAAGGTTGCCCATTAGGTCTCTTTTATATCTTTCCCCTCTCACCCTAAACCCATGCCCTCTCGTTCTGGACTCCCTGACCCCAGGGAAAAGACTTTGTCTATTTATCCTATCCAAGCCCCTCATAATTTTGTAAACCTCTATAAGGTCACCCCTCAGCCTCCAACGTTCCAGGGAAAACAGACCCAGCCTGTTTAGCCTCTCCTTGTAGCTCAAATCCTCCAACCCTGGCAACATCTTTGTAAATCTTTTCTGAACCCTTTCAAGTTTCACAACGTCTTTCTGATAGGAAGGAGACCAGAATTGCACGCAATATTCCAACAGTGACCTAACCGATGTCCTGTACAGCCGCAACATGACCTCCCAACTCCTGTACTCAGTACTCTGACCAATAAAGGAAAGCATACCAAATGCCGCCTTCACTATCCTATCTACCTGCGACTCCACTTTCAAGGAGCTATGAACCTGCACTCCAAGGTCTCTTTGTTCAGCAACACTCCCCAGGACCTAACCATTAAGTGTATAAGTCCTGCTAAGATTTGCTTTCCCAAAATGCAGCACCTCGCATTCATCTGAATTAAATTCCATCTGTCACTTCTCAGCCCATTGGCCCATCTGGTCCAGATCCTGTTGTAATCTGAGGTAACCCTCTTCACTGTCCACTACACCTCCAATTTTGTTGTCATCTGCAAACTTACTAACTGTACCTCTTATGCTCGCATCCAAATCATTTATATAAATGGCAAAAAGTAGAGGACCCACCACTTAACCCTGTGGCACTCCACTGGTCACAGTCCTCCACTCTGAAAAACAACCCTCCACCACCTCTGTCTTCTACCTTTGAGCCAGTTCTGTATCCAAATGGCTAGTTCTCCCTGTATTCCATGAGATCTAACCTTGCTAATCAGTCTCCCATGGGGAACCTTGTCGAATGCCTTACTGAAGTCCATATAGATCACATCTACTGCTCTACCCTCATCAATCTTCTTTGTTACTTTTTCAAAAAACTCAATCAAGTTTGTGGGATATGATTTCCCACATACAAAGCCATGTTGACTATCCCTAATCAGTCCTTGCCTTTCCAAATACATGTACATCCTGTCCTTCAGGATTCCCTCCAACAACTTGCCCACCACTCAGGTCAGGCTCACCAGTCTAGTTTCCTGGCTTGTCTTTACCGCTCTTCTTAAACAGTGGCACCCACGTTTGCCAACCTCCAGTCTTCCGGCACCTCACCTGTGACTATCAATGATACAAATATCTCAGCAAAAGGCCCAGCAATCACTTCTCTAGCTTCCCACAGAGTTCTCGGGTACACCTGATCAGGTCCTGGGGATTTATCCACCTTTAACCGTTTCAAGACATCCTCCTCTGTAATCTAGGCATTTTGCAAGATGTCACCATCTATTTCCCTACAGTTTATATCTTCCATATCCTTTTCCACAGTAAATACTGATGCAAAATATTCATTTAGTATCTCCCCCATTTTGTGTGGCTCCACACAAAGGCCGCCTTGCTGATCTTTGAGGGGCCTTATTCTCTCCCTAGTTATCCTTTTGTCCTTATATATTTGTAAAAACCCTTTGGATTCTCCTTGCTTCAATTTGCCAAAGCTATCTCATGTACCCATTTTGCCCTCCTGATTTCCCTCTTAATTATACTCCTACTTTCTTTACACTCTTCTAAGGATTCATTTGATCTATCCTGTCTATACTTGACATTTGCTTCCTTCTTTTTCTTAACCAAGCCTTCAATTTCTTTAGTCATCCAGCATTCCCTATACCTACCAGCCTTCCCTTTCTCCCTGACAGGAATATACTTTCTCTGGATTTTTGTTATCTCATTTCTGAAGGCTTCCCATTTTCTAGCCGTCCCTTTAGCTGCGAACATCTGCCCCCAATCAGCTTTCGAAAGTTCTTGCCTAATACCGTCAAAATTGGCCTTTCTCCAATTTAGAACTTCAACTTTTAGATCTGGTCTATCCTTTTCCATCACGATTTTAAAACAAATAGAATTATGGTCACTGGCCCTAAAGTGCTCCCCCACTGACACCTCAGTCACCTGCCCTGCCTCATTTCCAAAGCGTAGGTCAAGTTTTGCACCTTCTCTAGTAGGTACATCCACATACTGAATCAGAAGATTGTCTTGTACGCACTTAAGAAATTCCTCTCCATCTAAACCTTTAACACTATGGCAGTCCCAGTCGATGTTTGGAAGGTTAAAATCCTCTACCATAACTACCTTATTATTCTTAAAGAGATCTCCTTATAAGTTTGTTTCTCAATTTCCCTCTGACTTTTAGGGAGTCTCTAACACAATCCCAATAAGGTGATCATCCCTTTCTTATTTGTCAGTTTCACCCAAATAACTTCCCTGGATGTATTTCCAGGAATATCCTCCCTCAGCACAGCTGTATTGCTATCCATTATCAAAAATGCCACTCCCCCTCCTCTCTTGCCTCCCTTTCTATCCTTCTTGTAGCATTTTTATCCTGAAACATTAAGCTGCCAGTCCTGCCCATCCCTGAGCCATGTTTCAGTAATTGCTATGATATCCCAATCCCATGTTCCTAACCATGCCCAGAGTTCATCTGCGTTCCCTGTTAGGCCCCTTGCATTGAAATAAATGCAGTTTAATTTATTAGTCCTATCTTGTCCCTGCCTGCCCTGACTGTTTGACTCACTTCTGTTCTCAGCTGTACCCGTCTCAGATTGATTCTTTCCTCACTATCTCCATGGGTCTCCCCCCCCACCCCACCGCCACCTTACTAGTTTAAATCCTCCCTAGCAGTTCTTGCAAATTTCCCTGCCAGTATATTAGTCCCCTTCCAATTTAGTTGCTATCCGTCCTTCTTGAACAGGTCACTTCTACCCCAAAAGAGATTCCAATGATCCAAAAATGTGAATCCTTCTCCCATACACCAGCCCCTCAGCCAGGCATTCATCTGCTCTATCCTCCTATTCTTGCCCTCACTAGCTCGTAGCACTGGGAGTAATCCAGATATTACTACCCTTGAGGACCTCCTTTTTAAATTTTTACCTAACCCTCTGTAATCTCCCTTCAGAATTTCAACCTTTTCCCTTCCAGTATCGTTGGTTCCAATGTGGACAATGACCTCTTGCTGGCCCCTCTCCCCCATGCGAACATTCTGCACCCCCTCTAAGATATCCTTGATCCTGGCACCAGGGAAACAACACACCATTCTGCTTTTTCTCTGCTGGCCACAGAAACGTCTGTCTGTACCTCGGACTACAGAATCCCCTAACACAATTGATCTTTTGGAAGCCAACGTTCCCCTTATTGCATTACAGCCAGTCTCAATACCAGAAACTTGGCTGTCTGTGCTATGTTCCCCTGAGAATCCATCACCCCCTACATTTTTCAAAACAACATACCTGTTTGAAATGGGTATATCCACAAAAGACTCCTGCACTAGCTGCCTACCTCTCTCACCCTTCCTGGAGTTAACCCATCTATGTGACTGTATCTGAGACTTTCCCCCTTCCTATAACTGCCATCCATCACATACTGTTGCTATTGCAAATTCCTCATTGCTTCTATTTGTCTCTCCAACCGATCCACTCGATCTGATAAGACTCGCATCCAACAGCATTTATGGCAGATATAATCTGCAGTAACTCTTAAACTCTCTTTAAACTTCCACATCTGACAAGAAGTACATATCACTGCAAAGGCCATTTTTGCTCCTTCACAATCTACATACCCAGAAAATAACACCGTCTTATTCCTCTACAAACATTGCCCCAGGTTAAATTAATAGCTATGGCTTATATTTTAAGTTTAATCAAGAGACTTATCTCCAAAAACATATAATCAAGTAAGAACCCACAGTACTCACTAATACAGCCTCTCTCTTGGACAGACTTAAAACAACAATTCTGTGTTGTGAACTTCGCCCAACAGTTCCTCCAAGATTAGTTGTGAATTTCACTGTTTGTTAATTTTCCCAGATGCACTCCGATGTCCAGCGATACATGAATTCAAACAGCAAAGGCGGTAACTGTGCAGGTTCCCTCTCTCTCTCTCTCTCTCGCTCTCCTGCACTGTCCTCACCATGTGCTTCCTTTGTCTGCTCTTCTCCCATTTAAAACTGCTGTTGTTTTGACTTTTTTTTTCCAAAGTTCCAAAACAATACAACAGCATATAAAACAGTCATTGCTGCTCCTGGAATTTACATAATATTCAACTCCTCTATATTTCCTGCCAAAGTGCATAACCTCACATTCTTTCAAATTATGTTACATCTACCAAGTTTTTTTCCAATTCATTTAATCTGTATACATCCTTCTGTAGACCCTTTGTGTCTCCTCACCACCTGCCTTTCCATCTATTTTGTGTCACACAAGACACATGTGAGAAGCCAGTAGAGTATAGGACAGATACTAGATGCCATCAATCACTATCAGAGCAGTGGAGCAAGGAAATCTCATGGGTGCAAGTAGTTGCTCAACTCTTAGTAATTAATGCTTTATCAGCACCAGAACAGCAAGAAGTAAAATAGCTACTCACAAAAAGTTAATGAGGTACAACACCACAAAATAGAAGGCAACAGATAATTCAAATTTAGTTTCTTGGCAAGAAGATATTATGTCAATGGACATGTCACTAATTATAACCTTGAACAATGGTGAGTGTCATTATATTATCAGACAATATACCATTCGTAATCCAAGATGGAGGACGGGAAAAATTTCTGGCTGTAAGAGGTGCTCCTTTTTTTGAGGTATTTTAGGTATTGTAGGTGATTTCCTCGAATTCCAGGAGCATGGGTATATCTATTAGATCTAGACAATTGGTGGATCTGAATAAGGAGCTAGGGCTAGTAGATGTGTGGAGATGTCTTCACCCCCAGGGTAGAGACTTTACTTACTACTCTAACCCACACGAGTGTCATACTAGAATAGATATGTTTTCTGCTCCCTTGACGCTTTTGAATTCCATGTTGTCCTGCAAAATAGGTAATATAGCAATCTCTGATCATGCCGCAGAATATATGGAAGTTAAGACTGGTGATGATGGGACAGACCCCTGACATTGGTGTATGGATTCTTTCTTAATGAAGGATAGCAAATTTATAAAATACTTTCCTCAGGAATTCAAAACCTTTTTGGAAATTAATTCAGGTACGGCCAGTAACCTGTCGACGATGTGGGAGACCATTGAGGCTTATGCACGAGGATTGATCATCTCATATTCTGCAACCCAGAAAAGACAAAGGGGAGAACAACAGCACCTGCTTGAGGCTCGCTTGAAGGCAGCAGAGACAGCGTATGTTGATAGGCCCTCCGTTACTAAGCTACAAAGGATCACAGCCCTTAAGACAGCCTCGAATACCGCACGTATCCAAACAGTAAAGAGGGAAATGTTATTTGCAAAGCAAAGAATATATGAATAGGGCGACAAGCCTGGCAGATACCTAGCGTATGTTGCTAGGAAAAAAAAGGCTCCTCAAACTATCATGTCCATTAGGGAAAGTGCTGGTACTCTGACCTGTGATTGTAATTAGATCAATACAGCTTTTAGAAAGTTCTATTTTGAACTGTGTAAATCGCAGGACTGTGAGGATAGAACTAAGAAGATGGAGTCCTTCTTTAAAAACTTGGCCTTTCCAGATTTAACCTCGGAACAGCTGTCAATCCTGAATGCCTCCCTGACAACCCAGGAAGTACTCGACGCAATTAAACAGCTTCAGAGAGGCAAAGCACTGGATCAGACAGATTCCAGGTTGAATTTTATGAAGGTCCACTTATAGACATGTATAATTACTCACATAGTTAGGGATGCCTCCCGCCCTTGTTGAGAGAAGCAAATATTTCTCTCATTCTTAAAAAAGGCAAGGCCCAGAAGATTGCTCATCATATCGACCCATATCCTTACTAAATGTGGATTTCAAAATCCTCTCTAAAACGTTAGCATTAAGATTGGAGAGGGTCTTACTATATATCATAAAAGAGGACCAGACGGGGTTTATCAAGGGCCGTAGATCATCTAACAACATTAGAAAGGTCTTAAATATGATACAAGCTGTCAATAGGAAAGAATACCGGGGATAGTTGTCTCTTTGGATTCAGAGAAGGTATTTGATTGGGTAGAATGGTCATATCGTTTTTACACACTGGAAAGGTTTGGAGTCGGAAAGGTATTTTCTAAATGGGTCTCAATACTACACAATTACCTCAAAGCAGCCGTGATTACCAATGGTTTAAGTTCGGATAGCTTCAGTGTGAGTTGGGGCTGTCGTCAGGGATGTCCTCTCTCACCATTATTATTCACGCTAATAATTGAACCACTAGCTATACGAACCGACTCTAACATAACGGTTCCAAGGGTTTATTCGGGTAAACATAAAATCACTCTCTATGCAGATAATGTTCTCCTTTTCTTAAGTAATCCTTTGATATCCGTGCCCCACTTAATTCAAGTAGTCAATCTATTTAGTATGTTCTCAGGCTATAAAATCAATTTTATGAAATCGGAGGCCATGCCGTTGGGAGGTCTTCTAGTATGTCCAATTTATCGGACAGATCTTGCTTTCCCTTTCGGTGGTCACTGGAGGGTTTTCTATACTTAGGTATTTTTATCACCCCAGTATTTGGTCAGCTGTATAAAGCCAATTTTGTGCACCTACTAGAGAAAATAAGGCAGGACCTTCAATGCTTGGGAGATCTCCCAATATCCTGGTTAGGCAGAGTAGCTCTAGTTAAAACGAATATTCTGCCTCGTCTCCGATATCCTATGAGAGTGCTCCCTATGATGTTGCCGAGACTAGTGTTACATAAACTACATGGCTGGCTTGGTTCCTTTATTTGGAATCATAGACAGCCCCTTATCAAATTAGAAAAGCTGCAGCTACCACAAGCAAGGGGAGGATCAGATTTTCCAGACCTTAGGAGGTATCAGTTGAGCTCTTTATTATGCTATGTAGCTGACTGAGTATCTTGTGACCCACAATCAATTTGGTTAGACATAGAGACCTCCCAAGCAAAGTGTCCCCTCATCCATCTTTTATTTTTAGATAAGATGAGTGCTATTATGGACTATTGCAAAAACCCTATTGTATTAAATACAATTAAAGCCTGGAGGATAATGTGGCAAGATAAGGGTAACCTACAAAAAAACCTCTCCTTATACTCCTATAGTGGGAGCATTGAGTTTTCAGCCAGGGCTGACAGACGCTACATTTAAAACCTGGAAGTCCAGAGGTATCTCTTGCTTAGGGGACCTGTTCGATGGGGAGGTTATGATGTCTTTTGAGCAGTTGCACCAGGAGTTTGGACTGCCTATTGGAGACATTTATTGCTATTTCCAAATACGAGATTATATACAGAAGACGACCACCTTATTAGACAGTCCCTACAAATCGGATAGGGAGAGAAGAGTGCTATGGCCAATGGGTCCACTCTCAGTCAGTACTCTTTATCACTCATTATATAACGAGGTATCGAAAGACATGGAGTAACTGTTTAAAACGTGGAATCAGGAATTGGGGTTAGAAATCCCTCTAGAAATGTGGGAAGACATCTGGGAAAATACCAGAAAGATCTCTATTTGTAATAGAACCCAAGCTATTCAATTAAAGATACCCCATAGGGCTCATATAGCACCTGAACAGCTTGCAAAATTTAGGGTAGAAACATCCCCTATGCGTCCTAAATGCAAGATAGAAGTGGTCACTCTCACGCACTGTTTATAGACATGACACAAGATCTGTAGATACTGGGACAGAGTAGTGAATGCTCTGACAGAAATCTTGGGAATGGAGATTAGATTAGATTAGATCCAGTGTCTCTTCTCCTGGGCTTTTCAAATTTGCCCTCCCTGGATGTGCACGGGAGGAAACTATTTTCCATTCTCTCTTTTTGTGCAAGGAAAAATATCTTAGTGAATTGGGTGGCTGAGGGCGCTTCGCGTTTGCACAGGTTAATCACGGAACACATCCCCCTTGATTTCCTCACAAAAATGGTGCACCAAAAAACTGAATTATTCTATAAAATATGGCAGCCCTGTTTGAACTATATCGACACAGATATTTCAGCCATATTGTCAAGGACTTTTGTTTATCTGTGGTAATGGTTCTGGCTGGTCCGAGGACCCCCGGGGGGATCCTGTATAAATATGGGCTTTATTATGACTTGATATTAATTCATTTTGAGTAATTACTTAATTATTCTGTTATTTTTCGCTAGTAATGTATGATATCCTATCTTATGTTTTGATTGTTTGTAGGATAGATTAATAGTTAGTTGGGGTTTTTTCTCCCTTTTTTTGTATTTTGGTTATTATTTATTTCTTTATATATATTTATTGTATATTAGTGTTTATACTTGTTGGTATTACTTCGTAATTTTGTAAAAAATGTTTAAAAATTTCCTTTTTTTTCAATAAAAATACCTATATAAAAAATGGTAAGGTCCTAGGGAGTGTTGCTGAACAAAGAGACCTTGGAGTGCAGGTTCATAGTTTCTTGAAAGTGGAGTCACAGGTAGATAGGATCGTGAAGAAGGTGTTTGGTATGCTTTCCTTTATTGGTCAGAATATTGAGCACAGGAGTTGGGAGGTCATGTTGCAGCTGTACAGGACCTTGGTTAGGCCATTTTTAGAATATTGTGTGCAATTCTGGTCTCCTTCCTATCGGAAAGATGTTGTGAAACTTGAAAGGGTTCAGAAAAGATTTACAAGGATGTTGCCAGGATTCAAAGGTATGAAGCTATTGGAAGAGGTTGAATAGGCTGGGTCTGTTTCCCCTGAAGCATTGGAGGCTGAGGGGTGACCTTATAGAGGTTTATAAAATCATGAGGGGAATAGATAGGATAAATGGACAAAGTCTCTTCCATGGTGTGGGGGAGTCCAGAACTCGAGGGCATAGGTTTTGGGTGAGAGGGGAAAGATATAAAAGAGACCTTAGGGGCAACCTTTTCACACAGAAGATGGTACGTGTATGGTATAAGCTGCCAGAGGAAGTGGTGGGGATTAGTAGGGTTGCAACATTTAAAAGGCATTTGGATGGGTGTATGAATAGGAATGGTTTGGAGGAGTATGGGCCGGGTGCTGGCAGGTGGGATTAGATTGGGTTGGGATATCTAGTCAGCAGGACAAGTTGGACCGACGGGTCTGTTTCCATACTGTACATGTCTATGACTCTATACTCTATGATAATGGGGAATACAGTGATGGTAACACCATTGAATATCAAGGAGTGGTGATTAGATTGTCTCATATTGGTGATGGTCATAGCCTGGCATTTGTGTGGCACTAATGTTACCTTGCTGAAAATGTGTTGCTGAAAAAGCACAGCAGGTCAGGCAGCATCCAAGAAGCAGGAGAATTGACGTTTTGGGCATGAGCCCTTCTTCAGGAATGTTACCTTGTACAATCTTGTCGCAAGATTCTCTTCTGTCAGTTTATTGAACATTCAACTGTTTTAGCTACCAATTGTCTACTCGAGTAGCCATCTTAAAGCTGTTTGAAGATTTTCCATGGCTGACGGCATTTAGTGTGCTGAAGATTAATGGAGTCTTTCACAACTGCCATTATGTTGTAAGATGAATCTTAACACAGCGCATCTTGATATAAATTCACCTGGTATTTTTGCACCTACCATTCTCTGTCATGGATATGAATTTTACAGGGCTTTCTTGTGTTGGTGGGTTTGTGGGCTACCATGATGCTAAGGGGTCTGAGTAGTCTGGCAGCCTAGCCACTCTCCCCTACATCAAAGACATCTTGGAAATGACTGCCAGACTACTCAGACCCCTTGGCATCATGGTAGACCACAAACCCACCAACACAATAAAACAGCAACTTGAAAGACCTTATACAGATAATGAGCAAAACTAATGTCATTTACAAAATACCGTGGAAGGACTGTAACAAACACTACATTGGACAAACAGGCAGAAAACTAGCCACCAGGATACATGAACACCAACTAGCCACAAAAAGACATGACCCTCTCTCACAAGCGTCCTCACATACAGATGAGGAAGGACACCATGTCGACTGGGACAACACATCCATCCTAGGACAAGCCAAAGACACGCACAAGAATTCCTAGAGGCATGGCATTCCAACCGGACCTCTATCAACAAACGCGTAGAGTTAGACCCCATCTACTACTCCCTGAGAAAAGGAACAGGAAATAACATCACCACAGGAAATGACATCACCAACGCAAAGAAACCCAAACATATAAATAGAAAGCAGGAATTTTCAGCATTGCTTGCCTGAGGCCCACTGAAGATGTTACCTAGTAGGGTAACAAAACATCTGGAAATGAACCTTCCAGCACAGCGAATAAACCTACATCCATGGCAAATAAGTCCTTTTATATAAAGACACACCTTGAGGGGGAAGAGGGGAGCCATTCATCCTTTCCTCATCTAATTAAAAGACATTGTAATTATAGGTCTCCCAAAGAACTGACATATTAGCAGTGAGCTGAGTGGCCTCTTTATGCCTAATTCTTTAATTGAGAATTTACAAACAAAAAAAATCTTGAAACAGTTGAGCTACTGAATGAATAACACAGAAGACATAAATTATTTTACACAGAAGGCTTTTAAACATGTTGTATGTTGATATGATGCTCTGTTTTTGCATGGCTTGTTTGGAAGAACACAAGGAATTGGATTTTTTGACCCCAAGGTGGGTGGGTTCAGATATTAGATTAGATTAGATTAGATTAGATTACTTACAGTGTGGAAACAGGCCCTTCGGCCCAACAAGTCCACACCGCCCCGCCGAAGCGTAACCCACCCATACCCCTACATCTACATCTACATCTACCCCTTACCTAACACTACAGGCAATTTAGCATAGCCAATTCACCTGACCTGCACATTTTTGGACTGTGGGAGGAAACCGGAGCACCCGGAGGAAACCCACGCAGACATGGGGAGAACGTGCAAACTCCACACAGTCAGTCGCCTGAGGCGGGAATTGAACCCGGGTCTCTGGCGCTGTGAGGCAACAGTGCTAACCAGTGTGCCACCGTGCCGCCCACAGGTGGGCACCAAATTTTGGTGGGCACCAAATTTTGCACCACTAGCTGTATTCTGGTATTCTAGCCCCAGGCCATTTTCACTCATGCAGAATGGGGACTGGGTGAGAGGCAGTTTCACATTCCAACAAGTCATTTTCATCTTTAAAGATCTGTTCAATTTCATTATCAGAAGCTGACTTGAATTTTCTAGTTCCTAATAGCTCCACTATTCCATGGCAACCTGGTGGGGTCATGCTCTAAAAAAGCTTTGAGGCATCTCCTGCTGCCATTCGGAAGCTCTGCTCCAAGTGAATCTCCTTTTCATAGTACTATCTGAGTTTAACTGCCTGAACTCTCATTTCCCTAATTTGAAAGAGTTTATACAATTATATAACACATAATGACCTCTGCCTGTAACTGGCTTAAGGAACCAAACAATTTGATTTCTATAACCGTGTCTTTGATCTGATTTCCAGTATGGTCTGGTTGCACTGAATGGCCAGTTTCTGTTTTGAATGCCACATTTTAATACTTTTAAAGGCTCTCTTATTAATTTTCTAGGTAAGGACCACTATAGAACGTTGAAGGAGATGAAGAGAACCACTATCTCATAAGAAATAAGAAGTTTTTTCTAAAAGACTCTGCATCCAAAGTCTTTTCCCATCCATTAATTAATCTGATACGTTAGATGGAGTGAACCATGTTGAGCAATCTATGCATGCAAAGTCATACTTTTATTTCCAGCTCCTTAATTTTTTCTTTAGCATTAGGTTCCACACAGATGTTCATAACATATAAATGTGCTACGATGAACCATTCTTAGATGTGCCTTCCAAAGTTGTCCTTCCATGATCTATTTACATACATAAGCCAATGATGTAACTGGTTTCTGCAACTTTCATGGTCTTAATTTTGATTTCCCTGCAGTCAGTTTAATTGCTTATTCAATTTTCTTCGACAGCTTTTAAGCTTAAATTCATTTTTGTTTCCGCTTATTCCATTAATGTGATATAGAAATTGCTGACAAGGCCAGTATTTGTTTTCCATCCCTAATTTTCCTTGTACTGACTAGATTGCTAGGCCATTTCAGTTAGAAGTGAACACATTACTGTGGATCTGGAGACAAATATAGGCGAGACCAGCTAAGGATGGCAGGTTTCCTTCCTTACAGCATGTTAGTCTTCTTTTGTTTCATTTACTCTAAAGGGCAATCTCCTTATATTGTTCAGGTGAAGTGAATGTCTATGGGAGATAATGGTGGATACCAAAGTGCTGACTTATGCCATCAAATGTTTGGTTGAAGAATAATTTGAGTTTGCTATGACAATATTCAATTGTCAATTTTGTGGAGGCAAAGTAAATAGCAAAATAGAACAGGGTCTTCATCACTATATATAGGAAAACAAACTAGTTGGCCAGGGACAAAATTATCCAATGTTGTCATACAAGGAGGACCAGACAATGGGTGTGAACACATAAAAGGAGCCAATATCACCTTGCACCAAAGCAGATAGAGATAGAAAAGGGGTTATTGAATTCAATCCATGATAGAAATATGGAAGAAGCACTCAAGAATGGGACTCTAACCAGGACAATTGTGGTTCCATGGGAGGGCAATAATGCTGTGCTACAATAACCTGGACAAGGTACCTTACATACTATTATCCATTCTGAAAAAGGATCAATATTTAAACTGGCTGTGCCTTTAGAACTATTGAGTCCAATCTTTATAAATCAATCTAAATGTGGCTACTACTGGTAAAAGAGGTTTACAGGGTGACAGGATGCTGACAGAATAATTTTAGCTCTCAGGCAGTTGGTAAGCATTCTTCACCAAGATTATATATCGTCATTGGTATCAGTATCTGAGGACTGCCTTTCTTTCTGAGAAACACTTTACAGGTTTTGATTTGACAGATAATTTCCGTTTTATCACAATAAAATAAAGTGTAATTAAACAAGGCCTAAAATCAATGTCACCATTTATAGAAGTAATGTAAAGAGTAACATATCTTTCAGTTCATAAAGCAGATCAATTTACATTTCTTTTTGATTATAGATGTGCTTAGTTTTGTAAATGAGAACTCTATTACAAAAATACTGTTTATTGAAGCAACAATTTATTAAATTATTACTGTTTATTAAAAGAGAACCAACTTAATTTTGCTTTTACAGTCATAGAGGTCTGCAGCATAGAAAAAGGCCTTTCAGCCCTTGGAGTCTGTGCTGGGCAAAAACAACCACCTAACATTTCTAATCCCAATTTCCAGCACTTGGTTCATAGTCTTATATGCTTTGCCATCTAAATAGTTAAATGCGGTGAAGGTGTCTACCTGTCCAGGCAGTAAGTTCCAGACATGCAACATTTTCTGGATGAAAAACGTTTTCCTCACATCCCCTCTAAACTTCCTGTCCCTTAACTTAAATCCATGCCTGCAGTCTCAAAGTGGGCATTGCTGAGCAGGTGCTGTTTGATAGCACTTTTGATGACACCTTCCAGCACCTCACCTTTAATTGAGAGTAGACTGAGGGGACGCTATTTGACTCGGATTTGTCCTGTGTGTATGTGAGCAGGCCACACCTGGGCAATTTTCCACATTGTTGGGTAGATGGCAATGTTGTAACTGTACTGGTAGAACATGGCTAGGGGAGCAGCAAGTTCTGGAACACAAGCCTTCAGTACCATTAATGGAATCTTGTCAGAGTCTTTAACTGTTCCACTATCTAGTTCCTTCAACCGTTTCTTGATATCATGGAGTAAACAAATTTGCTTAAATTAAGGTATCCATGATACTGGATACCACTAGAGGGACTAAGATAGATTGTTCTCTGTATCACCACCTCTGCTGGATCTGTCCTGCCAGTGGGACAAAACATTTCTAGGGATGGTGATTGTGGTGTCTGGAGCCTTGTCTATATGACATGATTCTGAGAGTATCACTATGTCAGGCTAGTCTGAGAGACAGCTGACACAATTTGGTACTAACATCTGGGGGCTAATAAGCAGGACTTTGTAGGGTTGACAGGGCTATTTTTGCCAGTCTTTTCCAATGCCCAGGTCAATGCCAGGTGGTCCATCTGGTTTAATTTCTTTGTTAAGAAATCATAGCAATTGATACAACTGAGTAGCTTTCTAGGTTATTTCAAAGGGTTGTTGAGAGTCAGCTACATTGCTGTAGGTCTGAAATCACATATAGGTCAGACCAGGTTAGGATGGCAGATTTCTTTCCCTGAAGGACATTAGTGAGTCAGATGGGTTTTTCCAGATAATCTTAATTCCAGATTTTTAAAATTGGAATTCAAATTCCACCATTAGCCGTGGCAGAATTCAAACCACATTAGCTGAATTTCTTGACTGAGTCTATCGACAATACCACAGGGTCATTGCTAGTCTCACCCATTTACTTGATAGCTTGAGTTACCAGTAACAAACTGTCTCACTGCTGTCCACCAAGAGACCATTCTTAATTTACACACTGAGCACCTAAGTTTATCTGGAAACTCAAAATAATTGCATACATTCAAATTTATGATATGCATATGCATGGACTATATCTGCTAAAAAATGAAACCAAGGTGCGTAATATGTCTCACCAGGATAACCTGCCTATAAACTGACAAAATTTACCAACTGCTCTGATTCCACTAATCCATAAACGCATTTATTCTTGGAGCACTTTTAACACTACTGAATTAGCTTAACCTCGGGTGGAGGTAATAGTTATAATGGACCAATCAGCAAAGACTGAAAAGGAAGAAAAGTATCAATTATATTGTTAAGTGATGTGTAATCAAATGAATGTCAAGATACTGCATATTTTATACAGGATACAATTTATTTTTTCAGATGAGTACATTTTCCCTTCTTGAGAATTACACATGCAGAGAAATGAAGCAATATTTTTCTTAAAGAATAAAAAGCATGTACATAACTGTTCATAGACATGAATTATTCCATTTTAACCAATGGCCCGCAGTTCCTCCCAATTATAACAAAGTACAAAGATAAAATGTGATTTTTGAGAAGATTTGTAGCTCAGGTTGAGGTTCAGGTTGTAAGTTTTCTCACTGACTTGGTAGGTCTATTCTCAGACGCCTTGTTACCATGCTAGGTAACATCATCATTGAGGCTTCAATGAAGCATTGGTGTTCTGTCCCACTTACTATTTAGGTGTTTTGGTTGCTAAGGTGGATGATATCATTTCCGGTTCTTTTTCTGAGAGTTTGGTAAATGGATCCAAGTCAATTTGTTTATTGATGGAGTTGCAGTCTGAATGCCTGTCCTCTAGGAAATCCCCTGTCCCTGTTTAGCCAGTCCTGGGATGGATGTATTGTCCCAGTCAAAGTGGTATCCTTCTTTGTCTGTGTGTGTGCTAGTGACAGCTGGTTATGTCTTTTGGTGGCTAGTTGGTATTCGTGTATCCTGGTGGTTACCAACACACTGAAATAGCTACTGATGAACCTAAAGGACCCTATACCAACAACTAGCCAAATGATGTCATTTAAAAAATACCCTGCAAGGACTGTAACAAACACGACATTGGACAGACAAGAAGGAAACTAGCCACCAGGATCCACGAACACCAACTAGCCAACTAAAGACATGACTAGCTATCATTAGCACCCTTACACATAGGCGGACGACACCACGTCGACTGGAACAGCATCCATCCCAGGACAGACTAAACAGAGACATGCACAGGAATTCCTAGAGACCTGGCATTCAAACCGGAACTCTGTCAATAAACAGATTGATTTGGACCCCATTTACCAACCCCATAGAACTGGAAATGATATCACCCACCACAGCTACATCGAAAATGGAACAGAACACCAGCGCTTCAACGGAGGCTCACTGATGTTACCCAGCATGGTGCCGAAATGTCTGAGAACAAACCTATCAGCTCAGCGAGCAAACGTACAATCTGAATAAAGATAAAATATTTAAGATTAAAAATGGACAGTTTAATGAAGATAAAAAATTTTTCTACTGCTTTGTGCAAAAATGGTGGTATAGCATTTCTTTTGGATGAGCTTTTCATTAAATTAAACAAACCTTTTGGACAATGAAACTACCATTGAACATACTCAACAATTCAAAATAATCTTATACACTTCAAACTACAAAGATGGATTTGTCAGCTACATTTAAAAATATGTCCCAATATTAAATTTACAACATTTATCATAGTTTACAATACATTATTCTGGGAACTTGTGCAGTGTGCATTTAGATGCATCTAATTGTGCGTTTAGACCATTATCTTCTCACAGTAAATAGGCCTATAAGCAACAAACTCAAGACTTCTGGAAACTCAATTTGCTTTCGATACCAGTAGTTACATAGCTGGATGGTAGCATCAAAAAGCTCTCATAAATGCTGCAGTATCCAGAGGAATCGACTTATTTTCACTTGGCTTTGGGGACAAAGAATTTGTTGACTAGTAATTGACAGCCAATCTGTGTTCTTTCTCCCTTCAGTGGGTTTAACTTGCAGGCCCTTTTCACAACAACAATACATATTTCCACTTTAAAAAGTGTACCAGAACAAAAGACAGAGAAACGTTTACTTTGTGGGAGGCACAGTCATATTTATAACATTACTTTACAAAATGTTGAACGGATAGCAGGTGAGATGAGCCAAGGCAGATTAACATCGGTCAACAATGCCAATGTGTGCAGTTATAGCAAGTTACAGTGAACTCTATGTAAATGGACTCTTCCAAAAACTGAATGCCTGCATAAACAAACAGACAATTAGGAAATTCAAATAATTAAATGATGACATATTCAAGAGACATTCTGGAACCAGACATTCTAAAGTAAAATCTTTAGGCTGTGTTCAATATATGAAACACTTTTATAAATAGGACTTAGCCTGTTACAAAGCTTCTGTATTCGATAAGTTAACAAAGTCAGAATCACCAATGGTTTATTTTGAGGCTCACTACTTTTCAGCCCACAAATTCTTGGGATCAATTCACCCCATTTAGTGACAGGTGCTACAGCTTTTGTGAGTAAATGGTTTTTGTTGAGTTGGGAACTATTTACACGGCATGCATAGCACAGAGAAACTTCTTAGGGATTAAATGCATGCATGCTTTTATCACAGTTATACAAAAGTTTCCCTGTGGCAATGAATGCTAAGCAAAGAGTTCTAGATTTCATTGGAGAATGTTTATAGTACAGAAAATAGTCATTTTGAAAATAAGGACACTTGCAATTGAACACCACAATAACATTTGACATGTTAAAATTAAATTCACACATTTTACTGTAGTACAAATAAGGTTTGAAGATCCACTTGTGAGTGGAAAGAAACTTAACAAGATGAATCCTTGATTAGCATTTTGTTAATCTTGAAATTTTTGACAGTGCAGTATTGAGAAATTACTGATTTCCAATTAATAATCTGGCCACATAAATTATCTCAAGCCCTATTAATTAAGTGGTTAAAAGCTTGAGCACAACTGAAATTGTGGTTATGCAGTCCACAAGTCATTTTGCTGAAACTCAGTTATCGATACAAAATACTGAGGCCTCCATCTTGTTAGTTGTGGCTTCCTTGTTGCAACTCTGCGTTGCTAGATAGTTTTCCAGTTCTATTAAACATTATCATAGTAGCTACCAAAAAACACATTTGGAATATAAATGCAACAGAAATGAAGCAAAACAATTCAGAAAATTTGTACTAACAAAAAAAATCACTTGTCTACCACACTACAAAAATACCCACCTCGTTTTATTTTAAAAAATGATTGTTCTCATAACAAACATAAAATGCTATAAATAACAAAACAGGATTAGGGCCTGTTATACAGCAGTTGAGAAGAAACGTCTGCTTCAAAATAACCAAGTTTGACCTTGGTAAGAATGTTCCAAATTAGTGTTGAAGTGTCATTTTAATTTAAAATGAGGAGTGTCTGGCAGTGTATGCTATCCAGCATGATGTACAACAAATCTATTTTATTTTTTGAGGTTTTTATTTGGTTTAGCTGCTATTTTACACTACCAATAAAACAAAAGCTTTTGAGAAGACAGCCTGATTTTCAAGTGACCTTGACGAGACTTTAAAACACAAGAATTTGAATCAAATTCATTTAACACTCAATATTGTACTCTGGAGGAATGAAACATTATTAGTTTCACTGAAAAAGTTTTAAAAATTTACAGGGAAATAAATAAAGATTAAAATATATTAAATTTGACATATTACTGTCACAATGACTAATATAGATGAACAAAAAATTAAAATGGAATATTTGTGACAAACATGATTCTGTAAGGTATGTGTGAAGTACAAGAATATCTTCACTTTTAGACTGACTTCATAATTCACATGACACAATTAAGCAATCCAGTTGTGAAAATATTTTCCATATTTCATCTGTTCATTGGACAATGTCTATCAGAATTCCAAGATTAAAGATAGGTTCAATCATAATTACCTCTTTTAGCCAGCTAGTTTCTGGCTATTAACAGAAATAGAATTAAATTGTTATTTGACAAGATTTAAGATTTGTGATTTAGATTGTATGTCTGCAAAAATCAAGAAAATTATATAAAAACAGATCTCAGATTATATTATAACCCCATGGTTCCAAAAGATACTAAGATTGCTGTTTGTTACATTCTTGGTAAATTAATTCCAGTGGGTCCAAATGAATACCAACTTAATAACTAGTTGAGATACTCATTGAAAAATTTCTAATTACTTCTGATGTGGCACAGTACTCAATGCCTCCTCCCGGGTGCGATTTAATGAAACATTCTGCAGAAGAGAGAAGAGTTAATAGATCATAACATAACATTGGTCAAATTCAAAGTCAAAAATTCATTTTGTGAAGAATGCAGTAGCATATTTGATCGATTCTGCAGCAATATATATTTGTGGGGATCACGTTTCTTTTCAGAATAACTAAGTAATAGAAACAGAACCTCATTTTTCTTTGGAAAGCGACCAAATCTAAACTTAGAACAAACCTAATAGAAGCATTCCCAGTAAATAATCCTTGAATCGATTGAAGAACCTATTCAAATTGTAGGGGAAAGCTTGCCAAGATGATTTTTTTTAATCCAAGTACCCAACAGACTATTTAGCATTTTACTCAAATCACATTGTTAGCAGGTGTCCTCAAAGATTTTTGCCTGCAGGAGGTGATCTAATGTTACCGCTGGAGTGATGAAACAGGTTAATTTAAGATTAAAAGTTTTTTTACACAGCTTTTCCTGCTTTGAATGCTGGAATTATTTATTATCCCTTGCATCCAAGACAATCCTTGTTAGGCTTTACGTACTTTGGTTTTGACGCTACATTTTCCTTAGAGTGACTCATGAAGAAGAACCCATATTGACCCTTATTAACATAGAAACACCCTGCACCACCATTCAATATGATGATGGCTGATCATGCAATGTCAGTATCCCATTCCGACTTTTTCTCCGTATTCTTTGATCCCTTTAGCCACAAGGGCCACATCCAGCTCCCTCTTGAATATATCTAAAGAACTGACCCAACAGCTTCCTGTGGAGAGAATTCCATAGGCTCACAACTCTGAGTGAAGAAATTTCTTTTCATTTCAGTCCTGAATGACTTGCCCCTTATTCTTAGACTGTGACCCCCCAGTTCTGGACCTCCCTAACATTAGGACCATTCTTCCTGCATCTAGCCTGCCCTGTCCTATTAGGAGTTTACATGTTTCTATGAAATCCCTCTCTCATTTTTCTAAATTCCAGTGAGAACAAGTCCAGTCAATCCAGTCTTTCCTCTTATGTCAATCCTGCCAGCCTGGGAATCACTCTGGTGAATCTTCGTTGGACTCCCTTAACAGCAAGAATGTTCTTCCTCAGACTAGGAGGCCAAAACTGCACACAAAACTCAAGGTGCGGCCTCACCAAAACCTTGTATAACTGTAGTAAGACATCCTTAGTTCGATACTCTCATCATCTCGCTATGAAGGTCAACATGCCATTAGCTTCCCACACCACCTACTGCAATTGCATGCCAACCTTCAGTGACTGTTCCATCAATGACAACCAGGTTTTGTTGCGCCTTTTCTTTTCCTAAACTGCCACCATTCAGATAATAAGCTGCCTTCCTGTTTTTGTGATCAAAGTAGATAACCTCACATTTATCCACATTATATTGCATTTGCCCATCCATCCAAGTCACCCTGCAGCCTCTTGGCATCCTACTTACAGCACACAGTCACCCAAGCTTTACGGTACAATTCTTACAAAAGGGGGTAAATTTTGAATGGTTGATATCCAGACGAAAACAGCAAGTCAAAAGTCTTAACCACAGTCTTCCAAAGAACAATGATAAATTTCCTCTGGCTTACTAAAATACAGCTTTAGTGATAGAACGGATACATATTCTATCACAGTTCAGGTTGTGCCACTTGATAAACTTAGCGAAGAATAAACAGGAAAAGAAGAGTAATCAACACAGTGATAGTGATAATGAACATTGCAATCATCCTTGAAATACAAAATAAATAACAATACTTCTTGTGGACACAAATTAAATCTTGAATCGTCATTATTTTTGGTATGACGAACTGGAATGTTTATGTCAGATATTCTTGATGGTTTCAAATTGACGACTGTATTTACCATTGAAGACTTTGCTTCAGATTTCTTTGAGATAAGCAGACACTGCATCTCTAATAACTAGATAAGATCATCAGCTATTTCGAGGCACAAATACACCTGTCAAACATGCCCTATAAGCGAGAGTCATGATAACAAAACATTTGACACAGAAACAGAAAATGTTGGCAACACTCCAGTCAGGATGGTTAGTTGAGTTCAATGGTTTGACCTAAGAATTTGTTCCACAAACTTTGAACTACCTGCAAGATGGGCATTCAAGGGCATTGTTTTCTCAGTTACAGGAGCAATTCAATTGTCCACGATTAGTCTCTGACAGTACTGCATTTAGGTGTTTATCCAATGTTACAAAACATGGATTACATTCAGGATTGCTCCACATTACTGCAAGCAATTATCAACAAAAGAAGCTCTGACCAAAGTCTGATTGACATACAGAAGCATTAACATCACTGAAGCTGCTGGGATCAACCTCCTGAAGCAGAGTCATCACTGATCAGAAATTTAACTGGAGTAGCCACATAACTGCCATGGCTACAAAAGAAGGTCAAATTCTGGGAATTATGGTGAGCCACATGGACTTCAGGATGAGCAGCCTGATGCCTTATCCACTGTCTTGATCATTAGTTTCATCATCACCATTACACTTCGGCTACAGCGTATACCATTTATGAGATGCACTATTGCAACTTGCCAAGCCATTTTCAACAGCACCATTCAAATCCACACTCAATGTTCCTCCTACGCTGTGCATCTGTGTGCACACACAGCCGCTCTAATGCGGCCACAGAGGCCCTTGAAAATGAGATAGAATGCTGCCCACAATCCATTCCAAACTGAAGGTCAAGGAAAGCAAGATCTTGCAAACTCCACATGCAAGTTCCTCACACCATCTTGACAATATCCCAGTTCCTTCACTGTAAAAAGAAATCCTGAACAAATAGCACTGTGGGTGTACCTAAACCATATGTTTTGCAGTGGTTTAGGACTACCTATTTCTACATTCTTCTTATTGCCTACCTAAACTCATCAGCTGCTCAAACACTCTGGACAAGAATTCTAATGCTCTCTTAGAATTGTACATGTCAAAACTCAAATGCCTATAACACTAACTTGCACGATCCCTTTACCTGTCCCTGCCTGAACTCTGACCTAATCACTTCATTTTAAAATTTCACTCTTGATGACCTTGCCCTTCCCATTTCTAACCTCCTCCAAGCAAGCAATAATGTAAGCAGTACACTGTTAATGGATGATGTGTTTTTGGAGAAGACTTTTAACAAGATCCTATGTGATAATTATTAATGAAAATGGGAGTTCCGGGAACTGTATGTGATCTTGTACTGTAGGTTGGCAACTGTTTGGTGGGTGGGGTTAGAAAATATGCTCCGATTAGTAAGGTATGACAAGTGGCATTCCAGTGGGGGCAATGTTATTGTTATTATTGACTTGTTATTGTTTATATTTTACAATTAATCTGATAGCTGTGATTATGAATTAGAATACATGAGAAAGATAAAATGTCATGTAGAACACGTCACCAAAGTTAACATTCAAAGAAGTTCTGATCAATTTGTGACATGCACTAATTGACATTTACAATGTGTGGAAATTGCACATGATGCAGCCTAGTTGGTGATGCAACCTTTCAATCAGTTCATGTAAATCAGTAAATGTCAATCAGTGCATGTCTCAAATTGATCAGAACTTTGTTTTTAATGTTAAATTTGGCGGTGGCATGTTCTGCATGTCATTTTATCTTTCTCATGTATTCTAATTCATGAGCACAGCTATCAGATCAATGGTAAAATATATAAAAAGTGGTGGAAAGCACACAGTAATGCTCAAGATACTGCACTTTAATAATCTCAACTTTTTTGTTATTTTTCCGATTGTAAATGGGTTCCTTAATAGTCCTAATGGATTTCTCAACTTACCACACCTATTTGAAAAAAAATAGAACATGACTGCATGAGAGGTATGTGTGTCATCCCAATCTGTGAACAGTTATGAGTATAGACATCTGCAAATATGTTTGCCAGAAATATGCAAAGCTGAGACAGTTGGTTTGACCACAAACTCCAGGGTGCCAATGACCATTTCATTTCTTACATGTTACATCTCGCTAGTGACTATCTTAGGGAAACAGTGTCCGAGTCAATAGGCTGTACTATTTGATGATAGGATCCGTTATAGAGGATGAACACAACCTGCCTCTATGTTCATTCATATTATAAGGTGACCCATAGGAGTAGTGTCATGATATGACCAAAGGGTCGAGTGCTCTAATTATCAAACAGCTTGGGAGTTGTACTGCACCATCACTTGCTTGAAAACGTATGCTTGCATCTTGAGCATTTTGTCCCCCCCTTACTCTGCACATTGTCTCAACAAACTTCTGTTTGGAAAATTTTCATGTGTTCAATCGTCTTTCCCTGATTTTCTGAATTTTAATTGGCTGTTAAATTTTTATATCCAAATTGCAATTGTCCAAATCAGGATCTGGCATTTTATTAATGAACTGACCTTGGAAAATTGTAGTAAGAAAATGAAAACACTTAAATATTTATCTAGTTAAAACTAGCTTCTAATAATTTAGTTCAAAACTGCAGCCCATCAGAAAATCTAGATATGTGTCCTAAGACGTTTGACTGGGTAAATTTAAGTGACAAAGCATTGTTAGATGGGGAAGTTACATAGTGCTGAATATAAATCATGGAAATACTTAATTCAATTGTCTGCCCTGAGAACTACTATCAGCTCCAAATGGTTAATAACCAAAATAAACAAAAAGTGACAACACTCATGAAAAATATATAAGTCCTGATCAACATTCACAAATACCAATACTACCTAAACATTTGAAATGTTTGGAAAATATTTATTTCTCGATATCTATACTTCTACGCATTTACATACTTTCTTGCTTTTGTGAAGTTCCTTCTAGCTTGCAGATTGGTACAAGTTAATCATCTGGTATTAGTGATAATGTGAGCAGGGCAAACTAATCAGATCTGGGAATTAATTCAAAAAGTACATAAGGTCACTGAATCAGAACATGCTCATCTTGACAAACATTTTTCTAATTCTAAATAAAAACCAAAAGAACTGTGGATGCTGGAAATCAGAAACAAAAACAAATACCTGGAAAAGCTAAGCAGATTTGGCAGCATCTGTGGAGAAAGTGAGGATTGCAGACACTGGAGATCAGAGCTGAAAAATGTGTTGCTGGAAAAACACATTCCTGAAGAAGGGCTTATGCCCGAAACGTCGATTCTCCTGCTCCTTGGATGCTGCCTGACCTGCTGCGCTTTTCCAGCAACATATTTTTCAGCATCTGTGGAGAGCAATCAGAGTCCATGTTTTGGGTCCAGTGATCCTTCCACAGAACTCAGCATTTTCTAAATTGTATTTTTTCTTTAATTTTCTTTTCAAAGATATTTGTAGATGTGGGTATCAATGGCTGGCCAGCATTTATTGCTCATCTTAATTGCCCTTCAGCTATTATAAAATAACTCTTCTCCCAGTAACCAAATTGATTTTCAATAATTTTTAATAATTTAAAAGGATTATTCTCACTCTACTTGAAACAATAAATGTTCCCACTACCTCCCATTTCCTAGAATGAGGAATAGCAAAAACAACTAATATAAATAGGGTGTCTTATAGATAAAATGCACTTCAATGGCTCAACCATTGGGGATAACAAAATCTGGCTTCCACGTATCAACTGTTTTAGGCAGCCAACATTTTCTGTTGCAATTATGATAGTTTAATGCAATATATATATAGTTTTCTTATATGAAGACATAAAAAATGACAAATGCAAACCAACATAATTTTATAGTTTTTTTTATTCTTTCATGGATTGTGGTTGTTGCTGGCTGGGTCAGCATTTATTGCCCATTCCTTATTGGCCTCAAACCAAATGGCTTGCTAAGCCATCACAGAAGGCAGTTAAGAATCAACTACATTCTGTCGGTCTGGGATAACGGGTAGGCCACACTAGGTAAGGATGGTAGATTTCCTTGCCTAAACAGCATTAGTGAACCAGATGCAGACATATAACAATTGACAGTCATTAGATTAGCGTCAATTCTAGACTTTTATTGAATTTCACCATCTGCCATGGTAGCTTTCAAACCTATGTCTCCAGAGCAGTAGTCTGGAATTCTGGATTGCTAGCATCATGACATCATCACTATCAAAACTTTCCTTTGACACAATACGTACAACACCTGGCCCATCTAAAAGAATCAAAGCACAATAATTTTCTAGTTTTTAAAGTGCTGCCAAAACGGGCATGGTTAAGGTTACTTCTTGTTCACCAGTCTGTAACATAGTTAACTACAAATAAATCCTTGCTTATTAGGGAAGATTAAATGCAAAAATCAACCAAAAAAGAGAGCTGTTTTTCTAGTTATGAGTCCAAAGCTTGGTACAAATAAGGTAATTAATTGTATGTAAATAGGAACTTCAGGCAAGAAATGTGGTCAGTGACAAATAAATGGCAACAGCAGTTGGTTACACTCACACAAAGAACTTCACGGGAATCTGAAATTGTCATTAATCAATAATCAAAGAGCTTTTATAGCATTTGGAGCCAGTGAACAATACAAGCAACTTTGTACCTCTTTAACTGGTCAGACTGAAGAAACATAAAAGAGTTGTACAGGTTTTGTACTGGAAGGATCAGTTGGACTATGGATTTAATTTGATATGAAGTCAGTCACAGCAAGTAAATCAAAGGGAATAAAGAGAAGGAGAGAGGAGCAAGAAAGTAAAAATCTTAAAATGTTCTCCCAAATCTCCAAATATTAAAATACTAAAAGATCAAAGCTCTTTTAAAAAAAAGAGTAAGACAGGCAAATGTGGTGACAGTGACCATGACCATATGGGAAGTGATTCAAACGGAGAACTAAATCTACATTGTCATGTGATCCAGCACTGAATTGGCACAGCTACTGCTGTTTGATTTCAGGCATCTCTGGACATTGGAGTTCCTCTAAGAAAAAGTAACAAACAGTGAAATTCACAGCTGGCCTTGGAGAAGCATGTGTGGAAGAGCTCACAGCAGGGGAGCAGCTAAGTGGTTTTTTTAAAGGGTAACCTCACTGTTTATTTTGTAAAGCTATGTAGTGAGTAGAGTGAGTTCTTTTTTGATTATATGTTTTATTGAGATCTGTCTCTTGATTAAACTTTAAAAATATAAAACGTAGGTACTAAGTTAGCTTGCAGCAGTGTTTTTTTAGAACAGTAAGACTGTGCTATTTTCTGGATCTGTAGATAGTTAAGGTGCAAAAATGGCCTTTAGTAGAGTGATGTGTTCTTCCTGTCGAATGTGGGAGATTAGAAAGAGTTTCCATGTCACTGATGATTACATCTGCAGGAAGTGTGTTTAGATGTGAATCCTATTGGATTGCATAGATTGGTTGGAGCAGCAGCCAAGCAATTAAGAATTTACAGGAGTAAGGGTGTGTGATGGATGGCAGCTATGAGAAGGGAGAAAAATCACATACAGTTGGGTAGATGGGTAACTATGAAGAAAGGTAGGAGAGGGAGAGAGGTAATGCAGGAGTCTCCTATGACTATTCTCAACTCAAACAAGTACGTTGTTTTGGAAAATATGGGGGATGATGGAATCTCAAGGAAATAGAGCACTGACAGCCAGGTTTTTGGTACAGAGACTGCATCAGGTTCCAAGCGATTGATTGTGATAGGGGATTCTTTAGACTGAGGCACAGACAAACATTTCTGTGGCCAACAGCGAAAAATCAGAATGGTGTGTTGCCTCCCTGGTGTCAGGATCAAGGATATCTTGGAGAAGGTGCAGAATATTCTCATAGGGGAGAGGGACCAGTAGAAGTTGTTGTACACATTGGAACTAATGACATAGAAAGAGGAAAGGATGAGATTCTGATGAAAGAATATAGGAAGTTATACAGGAATTTAAAAGGAGGTCCTCTAGGGATACATCCTAGAGTTCTGAGAGAGGTGGCTAAGGAAATAGCGGAGGCATTGGTTGAGATCTTTCAAGAGTCACTGGAGTCACGGAAAGTCCCGGATGATTGGAAGATCGCTGTTGTAACCCCATTGTTCAAGAAAGGATCAAGACAAAAGATGGAAAATTATAGGCCAATTAGCCTCACCTCGGTTGTTGGTAAAATGCTAGAATCCATCATTAAGGATGAGGTTTCTAAATTCTTAGAAGAGCAGAGTCTGATTAGAACAAGTCAACATGGATTTAGTAAGGGGAGGTCATGCCTGACAAACCTGTTGGTATTCTGTGAAGAGGTGACAAGTAGGTTAGACCAGGGAAACCCAGTGGATGTGGTCTATCTAGACTTCCAAAAGGCCTTTCATAAGGTGCCACACGGGAGGCTGCTGAGCAAGGTGAGGGCCCATGGTATTCGAGGTGAGCTACTGGGATGGATTGAGGATTGGCTGTCTGACAGAAGGCAGAGAGTTGGGATAAGAGGTTCTTTTTCAGAATGGCAGCTGGTGACGAGCGGTGTCCCGCAGGGTTCAGTGTTGGGGCCACAGCTGTTCGCATTATATATTAATGATCTGGATGAAGGGACTGGGGCAATTCTAGCAAAGTTTGCAGATGATACGAAGTTAGGTGGACAGGCAGATAATACTGAGGAAGTGGGGAGGCTGCAGAAGGATCTAGACAGTTTGGGAGAGTGGTTCAGGAAATGGCTGATGGAATTCAACGTGAACAAATGCGAGGTCTTGCACTTTGGCAAAAAGAATAAAAGCACAGACTACTTTCTAAATGGTGATAAAATTCGTAAAGCCAAAGTACAAAGGGATCTGGGAGTGCTAGTCGAGGATTCTCTAAAGGTCAACATGCAGGTTGAGTCTGTGATTAAGAAAGCAAATGCCATGTTGTCACTTATCTCAAGAGGGTTGGAATATATAAGCACCATTGTGCTACTGAGACTTTACAAAGCTCTGGTTAGGCCCCATTTGGAGTACTGTGTCCAGTTTTGGTCTCCACACCTCAGGAAGGACATACTGGCACTGGAACGTGTCCAGCGGAGATTCACACTGATGATCCCTGGAATGGTAGGTCTAATATATGAGGAACGGCTGAGGATCCTGGGATTGTATTTACTGGAGTTAAGATGATTAAGGGGAGACTTAATAGAGATGTACAAGATAATACATGGCTTGGAAAGGGTGAATGCTAGGAAATTGTTTCTGTTAGGTGAGGAGACTAGGACCCGTGGACACAGCCTTAGAATTAGAGGGGGTCATTTCAGAACAGAAATGCGGAGACATTTCTTCAGCCAGAGTGTGGTGGGCCTGTGAAATTCATTGCCGCGGAGTGCAGTGGAGGCCGGGACGCTAAATGTCTTCAAGGCAGAGATTGATAGATTCTTGTTGTCTCGGGGAATTAAGGGCTACGGGGAGAATGCGGGTAAGTGGAGTTGAAATGTCCATCAGCCATGATTGAATGGCGGAGTGGACTCGATGGACCGAATGGCCTTACTTCCACTCCTATTTCTTATGGTCTTATGGTCTAAAGGATATTAATATCTGGATATTACCACAAACTAGTGTGGATAGGAGTTGGAGGATGGAGCAGATGAATGCACGGCTGAGGAGCTGCTGCAGAGGTGAAGGATTCACATTTTTGGATCATTGGGATCTCTTCTAGGGTAGAAGTGACCTGTATAAGAAAGATGGATTATAGCTGAATTGGAAGGGGATGAATATACTGGCAGAAAAATTTGCTAAGGCTGCTCGAGAGGCTTTCTGCTAGTAAAAGGGGGTGGTGGGGGGATCCCAGGGAGATAGTGAGGAAAGACATCAGCTACAGTTGGGAAAAGGAGCAAATCACAGAATCAGGGCATGCAGGAACAAAGGAGAGAATGATTCTGGACGGCACGGTGGCACAGTGGTTAGCACTGCTGCCTCACAGCGCCAGAGACCCAGGTTCAATTCCTGCCTCAGGCGACTCTCTGTGTGGAGTTTGCACATTCTCCCCGTGTTTGCATGGGTTTCCTCCGGGTGCTCCGGTTTCCTCCCACACTCCAAAGATGTGCAGGTCAGGTGAATTGGCCATGCTAAATTGCCCTTAGTGTTAGGTAAGGGGTAGATGTAGGGGTATGGGTTGGTTGCGCTTCGGCGGGGCGGTGTGGACTTGTTGGGCCGAAGGGCCTGTTTCCACACTGTAAGTAATCTAATCTAATCTAATCTAATAAACTGCACCTATTTCAATGAGAGACCAAAAAGCTGAGGCAGATGAACTCAGGGCATGGTTGAGAACATGGGACTGGAATATCATAGTGATTACAGAAAAGTGGTTCAGGGATAGACAGAACTGGCAGCTTAATGCTCCAGAGTATAGACCTTATAAGTAGGATTAGGATGGGGGTTGTGTTTTTGATTAGGCATAACATTACGTCTGTACTTAGGGAATATTCCTGGGAATACGCCCAGGGAGGTTATTTGGGTGGATCTGTAAAATAAGAAAGGGAGATCACTTACTGGGATTACACTATAAACCCCTCCAATATTCAGCAGAAAATTGAGAAACAAATTTGAGAGGAGATCCCAGTTATCTGTAAGAATAGTAGGGTGATATAGGTAGGGGATTTTAACTTTCCAAACATAGACCGCCATTGTCTTAAAGGTGTGGATGGAGAGGAATTTGTTAAGTGTGTATAAGAAAATTTTCTGATTCAGTATGTAGATGTACTGACTAGAGGTGCAAAACTTGATCTACTCTTGGGAAATAAACAGGGCAGGTGACTGAGGTGAGAGTGAGGGAGCACTTTGGGGCCAGCAACCATTATTCTGTTGGTCTTAAAATAATGATGGAGAAAGATAGACCAGATCTAAAACATGAAATTGGGGGTATTGGGGGAAGCGTTGTGAATCTGTGGAATTCCTTGCCCAGTGAAGTAGTTGAGGCTGCCTTGTTGAATGTTCTTAAGGCAAAGATAGTTAAATTTTTGAGCAGTAAAGAAATTAAGGGTTGTGGTGAGTAGGCAGGTAAGTGGAACTGAGTCCACGATAAAATTAGCCACTATCTTATTGAATGATGGAGCAGGTTTGAGAGGTCAGATAGCCTACTCCTGCTCCCTTTTCTCATGTTATGAATCTCACCAGCTCAGTCAACAGGCTGTGGTGCGAAGTGGACAGTCCAACATCAACGCACTGACTATCTGTTGTTATTCCCTTTTGATCAGTGAATCAAAGTTCTGAAACTCCATATCCAAATTTATAACCTCACTGTTAAGAGCTGGAAGATGGGATACGGTGCTAGTTTTGGCTTGCATCTGTGCAATGAACTATCTGTTTTCTTTTTCTTCACTGTACAAGCATCTTTACCAGGCATAGCTATATTCACAGCAACATTGGATGGGCAGGAAGTGCTAGTTTTCCCAATAATGTGCATGTACAGAGAATAATAATTATTCAAAAAAGAAAAATTAGACAGAAAAGACCATTTACATTGTAATCTAAGCCTTAACACACAATACTGTGAAGATAGTCAAAAACAAAGAATCTTTACCAGTGGCCGTTCGCGGTGTGTGTTTACTGCCTCTACATTTAAGTAAACTGATTCCATTTTACATCCTGAAAGAAAATAAAGTCTTAAGTATGAATACAGAAATTATAAGCAGCATAGTGTGAACACTCAGATTTCTTTTAATTGTAAATGTTGATTGCCGAACCCAAATGCATCTGAATATGAAAAGATAAAATCAAACTTTTCTTATATTAATCCTGATTTACTGTTTGAAATACTCAGTGCTTATCTGATCAACGGTGAAGGAAGGAAAATCGTGAAAACCTGACTTGAACATATCGTGATGCTTTATTCTATTTTGTTCTCTGATGTGGAAGTACTGTAATTTTTCCAAATTTAATACATTTTTCTTAAAAATGTATCTGGAAGTTCTGTTTTATGAATTTTATGAATTGGTATTTATAAAATTAATTTCTAAAAAAAACTTTTACAAAGTTTGAGGTTCTTTTATACATTTATATTATTTATATATTTGGCAGCCTTAATATGATGAATGTGAATTGCCAAAATATGTCTACAAATAAGTGGAATCACCACAGATATCATCTCCATCCATTTTATTTGTCTGAACAGCTTCATCATTTCTGACATTACCTACACTTCTTGAGATCATACAGGGGGATTCAATACAATGTCAATTTTCATTGATCGATTGGACAATGATTGAGAAGTCTGGTTGCCTGATGGTATAAATGCAAACGTTCTGGTGTATAACCACTCATTCCATTTCTGGAACTTCACCTGTCTAATTGGCAATAGGAAGGCTCAACCTTTCTCCTATGCCCAGGGGTTTGGCTTGGGATTTCAGTTTGCCCTTTCAGATTAGCAAATGTTTAACATTTTCCTTATTGACATCAAATTCCAATGTTATCATGCTGATAGCACATATCACAGAAATGTTTATCACTTTAGGTTTGAAGGCTGCATGTAACTTATTACTTTCTCTACTATGTTAATGTGTGAGGAATCTAGTCTTATGCTTATCACATTGTATATGATTGATCAACGAAGCTATTAAAGCTAGCTGGTCAGCAATATCTATAATTGTAAAACAAGATATTTATATTTTACAACCTATTTTCCCTGTTCAGCAGGGTCACTGGACTTGAAATACTAACTCTTTTCTCTCAAGATGTTGGCAGAGATACAAACATGGGATCAGTAGTAGGCCATTCAGCCCTTTCAGCCTGTTCCATCATTCAATGAGATTATGGAGATCATGAGATAATATCTGCTGAGCTTCTCCAACATTTTGTACTTTTGTTCAAATTTCCAGCATCCACAATCCTTTGGTTTTAATTTGTCTTATTACTGTAATGGATGCAAAGTGAAGTAGTTATACATTAATTTTCAGAAAATGGAAAATTTAAAAGTGACATGAAATTGGATTATATTCAGCTCAATAGATTGTTTGAAACAGATTGTGGAATCCAGGAGCAAATAAAATCTTCAATAAATCAGTGATAGGAAGAACTTACTTTCAGAGCTCTCACTTTCTGCAACAGAATATTAAAGCAACTGATAAATAAGGATTAGGGACAGTCCTTCAGAAAATTGCTGAAGAAACAACTTTACCAGAAAGGAGATTTCCACTTTCCAGGACAGATTGAAGGTTATTTGGGACTTGGAAGATTTACAGCTTACTGCAATATCCTGCCACTTTACTCGATTGTATCAGGGACTTGGAGATGAAATTCCCTCAGGTGCTCCTTAAACTGGATGAAGGTTTCCCATGGTTTTTCTTTGAACTTTCCCAGGAAATGGTATATATGGCTACACCATGTGGGTGGGCATCCTTGGCGGATTAAAAATCCCCATGTCTATTAATATAAATAACAACTTGCTACACAACACTTTCAATGTAATAAAATATGCTAAAAATGGTAAAGAGACATAAATGGAGAACTAATCAAAGAAGGACATTGGAACAACTTCCAAAAGGCGTTTAAGAATGTTAGGCAAAAGAGAGAAGTAGAGATTTTTAGCAAAAGGAATATTAGAGCTTAAAGCCCTAGACATCTGAAAATATGGCCAAGCCTCTATGTGGGGTGAATAATTTGGGGTTGAATAATATTTAATAAGTTAGAGGAATGCAACATTCTCAAAAGATTGTTGAGCTGGAAGAAGTGGTAAAGAGGGAGAGCAGTGGAACATAAAAGGATTTGAATACCAGGATAATAGTATTAAAATCATATTGCTCATTTTTCCTTTCATATAAATATCACTATCTTCTACCACTACACTGGAACAGACAGTCAGTGCCACTTATATCATTGTTGTAAGTCTGTTGGTGCTGCTTTGACCAGTCACTTCCTTTAGTTGCTCACTCTTTCGTCACCCGCTCGGGTAGTGAAGCAGCAGTGAGGAAGTGAGGTCTCAAGGGTTTGGGGCAGAATAATGAGAGGGTCAAGAAGAGGGATAGCAAATGCAAGGTGATTGGTGTGACAAACAAGGTGATGAAACAGCAAGCAGGGTGATTGGGGGTTGCCTGTGAGGCAATGATCAGCAGGCATCCAAAACATTATTTTTTGTTGCAGGCAGCTATATGCAGTATCGCTGTCAATGATGTTACAGATCCTGAGGTGGCTTGTGACATAGCTGCACCTCTACAGCTGCAGGGACAGTAAATGCAGCTATAAATATTACTTTATGACTATGATAGGTCTTCTATTGCCAATTTAAAGTATGCTGTCGAATCAATGATTTGTGATAGGATTTGGGATGAGCATGAGGATTCTTCAGTTTAAAAAGTTTCTGACCTTAAAGAAACTGAATGGAAGTTAGGAACAGATTCTAGAAAAAGTGAAAAATAAATGAAATTGCATCCTTTGTATTCTTGTACACATTCTATTAGTTAGTTACAGAATTGCGTTAGCAAACGGGTTACTTAAACTTGAGTTTTGAAGGATTGTGGAAACTGAATTTTAACAGGTTTTATGGAGATACTTGGAATAATTTCTTTAAAAAGTCATTGACAGTTCACAATTAACAAGGTTTCATAGAAATCACATTACTGGTGATAATTATTTGCTTTGCTGTAGACCCCGATGGGTATTTTGAACAGCGACTGATTTGTAGAGGTCCTTGATTCATTAGGCTCAGTTGGAAAGAGTTGGAGGAAAGTTTGCTTAGAACAACTTGCCCAGCTGTCCCCAATTTCTGCAAAGTAAACCCTTTAGTTGAGTTCAGGGTGAAACCTGATGTTCTTTGAAAAAGTGGTTGAAGAAACATCAAGTTTTTTTCTCTTAGTTGTGTTTGTAAAACTTCAGGGGCATCCATGCCATTTCACCACACCTGTCAGAATATTAGAGAAACAAACTCCAACACCTTCCACGCTTTCACGTTTTGTCTTCAAGAACAACTGACTTTTTTTTTTGTCAGAAAGTCAATCTCTTGCAAACAAAGCATTTACTCTCCTGAAAAGAATGTGCTTTTTAAAGGATATTTAGAGGGATAAGTATTTATGTTTTTACATTATCATAGATGTTCATTAAGTATTGTAACTTTAAAGAATAAGGTTTAATTGATAATAAACCCATAATTGTACTGATTAGGAAAACTGGTTGATGGATCATGTTGTTTAAAATCTGATAAAGATATTTAATTACCCATCTTGGTTACTAGAAAAAGTATTTTTATTTTATGTTATGGACCGGTGGGACTAGGGCAACAGTGCTATGTATGAGAGGCATGCAAAGTCTAGAAAATAGTCCTCAGTGGATGACTCAAAGCGACAACTGGAGAGACAGAGATAGCAAAGGAGAAAAGGAGAGAAACATAACTTAACAAAATGAAAACAGAATTGAAGTTGGAAATGTGAATTCTGGTAAATACGTTAGATCCCCACTCATAATATTCCCATGCCCTCAAATTTCTTTGTGTCTCATTTAGACACAGTGCGTGACACTTATTAAACATAATTGTAAATACATAGCTGTACTGTGCAAAACTATAATCAAATTTCTTTCCCAAGAAAGAAAGAAAATAGAACTAAATAGAAATCAAGGATAACTAGGCCAATTCTGGAATATATAAACCAAGTCCTGCTTCCATAGTTTAAAAACATCGCTACTGTAATACATGTCTGAAAGTAAAACCACAGGCAGCAGTAAATAAGTTGAAATAGAGCATGACTATGGGGATATATCCCTATAAATTGTCTTTAAAAACTCTATAGATGTTATTTAGTCATACAAAACTTGAGAATTGCTGAAAAATATTGAGAAGTTGCAGACAGATTGACCATATACATGCACTGCACCTATTTCAGCTCAACAAAATAGATAGCAACCACTCATTGGTTCATTTTCTTAGAGCAACGTCCCGATAAATCAGTCAATTTACCTGATTTAAGATTTAAATAGAGCTTGGCAGTTAACTGTCAACTGATAAATTCTCCATGGCAAGCCCTCTAACAGAGTCCATCTGCCACCCAATCAGCATTCTCCTCTCATGTAATATAAAAGATGGTTTTCCCCTTTAATTTTTTACTCTTGTAATCTGTCTTTATGAGTCCTGGACAAGATGATTTAACAGTATATGACTTTTCTTAGCATAGTCCATACATTATTTACTTTTTGAAATTTTTTTGTTTGAACTTTCTGTAGTGTGAAAAGTGGTACCAGCATTTTGCAACATTATGTTTCAAATGTGTCTTCATTTTTCAAGATTTAGATGTATTTTGGACGTATAAATTGAAGAATGGTTATTCTAGGATGACAAAAACCACAAGCAGGGCAGCACGGTTGATTAGTGGTTAGCACTGTTGCTTCATAGTGCCAAGGACCTGGATTCGATTTCACCCTTGAGTGACTGTCTGTGTTGGAATTTGCGCATTCTCCCCTGTGACTGTGTGGATTTCTGCTAGATGGTCCGGTTTCCTCCCACAGTCCAAAGATGTGCAAATTAGGTGAATTGGCCATGCTAAATTGCCCACAGTGCTCAGGAATGTGTACTTTAGGTGCATTAGCCATGGGAAATGCAGTGTTACAAGGATAAGGTAGGGGGATGGAACAGGTGGGATGCTCTTCGGAAGGTCAGTGTGGGTTCGTTGTGCTAAAGGGCCTGTTTCCACACTTTAGGGGCTCTTCAAGTTTAACAAATTCAGCATCTGACCCACCATTCCCTGTGCTCACTGTTAAAGACAGATTTGAATGATAGTATAATGTTTGATTACTGACCATAGGCAACAGGTGTTAGTTTCAACACAGTATGTAGAGGGCACTTCAGGTATGGCAACTCATCTGTAATAAACAAAAACAAAAAAATTTAAAATTACAAGAAATAAAGCTGGTCCTGTTCACAACAAACTCTTTTCCATCATTGTTACACATGGGGGCACTGAATTAGAGTGAAGATCACTCAGTTATGTACTAAATCTGTTTGTGGCTTTAAAAAAAAACTTTAGCAATGTTAGGTATCAGTGTTGGAGAATGACTCTTGATATTTGTCAATGCTGATCATTCACAAATAGACTTGGTATAACTTTGCATGATATTTTATCAATGCAAAGTTACTTCAACCTCAGAAAAGTACCTGTGCCTTATTTTCTCTTTCCCTAAACAGGAAGATTGTGGATTCTATATCAGCTTGTAATCTTTACTCCACTTTATACTGAAACATTCAGGCATTTCAATAAATACTCAGATTCATTCTCAATAAATACTCAGTTAAGTTCACTAAACATTTCATGTGGAGCCTTACACTTGCTTTTTATTTCATGAACTTCACTGGATTTAGAACAGTTTCCAAGAGATGAAGAAAAAGGATGTTAACTTATACTACAGAAAGTCTCCTAGAATCAAATGATGTCAGATAATGGTACAAAACGTTTCATAAACTGGCAGTTGCTTGGTTTCCACAATCCAAAATATACATTTTATTTCCTTGCTTTATAAAAGAAACCAAGGTTGCAAATTGGTAATACCTATAAATATCTTGTTCGTGGTTCATGTGGTTTAGTCGTTTAAAATGGGATAAGTGCAACTGTATTTTTGATGTCTAGTGCTCTTAAGATGCTGGAGTCATGTTGACTTAAGAGGTTAATAAATAGGAAAGAAATACTAAAATGTCAGATTTTAGTGACTGCAGCTCATAAAGATAATGCACCAATATTTATTGAGTAGAAAAAAAAAGAAGAGATACATAACAGAACAGATGGCTTAGTTAGCTGGAGTCTGGCATCTGCAAACATTTTGGAATAATGACAGTCCAGAGGGAATTTGAGCTAAACCAGCTTTGAAAAAAAACTTCCGTAAACCCTAAAGTTTTAACCTTAAACAAATAGCTATATGGTTATGGAGTTGGTGAAACTGAGGAAGGTGGTCAGGGTTCAATATCTCTCTTTTTGCTGAAAGAAATTAGTTGCAGTTTGGAGATAGGAAAAAAACTAGAGATGCTGAATATTATTTAAATGGATAAAGACTGCAGAAAGTTGTAACATAGAGAGGGATTGGAGGGTTCTAGTTCAACAATCTCAAAAAGGTGGAATATAGCAGGTAACTGGAGAGAGAGAAATGGAATATTGGTCTTTATTTAAAATGTAATGGAGTATAGATTTAGGGACCTTGCTAAAACAATATAAAACACTGGTCAGAACACAGCTGATATACTATAAATAGTTTTGGTCCCCTTGGCCAGGGATAAATATTCTGGCATTGGAGGCAATTCAGAGAAAATTCACAAAGGTGGAAGGATTTTCTTATGATGAGAGGTTGACTAGGTTGGGTTTGTTCTCACTGGCATTCAGTAGAATAATTTAAAAATGCTTATTGAAACATTAAGGTTCTTAGAGGCTTGGTAGGGTCAGTGTGAATAGATTGTCTCCCTTTGTGGCAGAGTCTTGGACCAGATGGCATAATCTTCGAGTAAACAGTTGTCCATTTAAAACAGGGATGAAGAGTTTATCTTTTTCCACAAGACGCTGGTGAATCTGTGGAATTCTTTACCAGAGAAGGTTGTTGAAGATGGGCTGTTAAGTAAATTCAAGAAAGATTTTGAATCATTAGGGAAATCAAGTGTCATGGGGAGATGGCAGAAAATTAGAGTTGAGGATTATTAGATCAGCCACAATCTCATTGAATGACAGCAAGCACATCTGCTCCACTGTCTTCTGGTCTTTAGGATAAGTGGGAAGAGACTAGATGAAGGGAGAAAACATGAAGTCAAAATAAGAAGAAACAAAATGCACCAGCTCACAAATTTGAGGATTCAATTCCATTTCCTTTTGTTCAAACTATTTGATCAGCCCATCTATATTGTTATGTAGTTGTTCCTCTTTGCTCATTACAACAACTTTCATTTCATCTGCAAACTTACTGATCTCATTTCCTACATTCATGTTGAGACCATCAATGTACACTATCGAAAGCAAGAGACTGAGCACCAAACCCTGTGGTACATCACTGGTCACAGGCTTCCAGTCAAAAAATACACCTTTAACCATCATACTCTGCTTTCTGCCACTAAGCCAATTTTGGATCTAACTTGTTAAATTGCCCTGGATCCCCTGGGTTCTTAGCTTCTTAATTAGTCTGCCATGCGCTATCTTGTCCAAAACTTTACTGAAGCCCATTTAGACTACATCTATGGTATTGCCCTCATCTACACACTTAATCACTTCTTCAAACAAAATCAGTTAAATTTGTTACATATGATGTTCTCCTTATAAACCCATGCTGTCTATCCTTGATTAATCTTTGCCTCTCTGAGTGAATATTAATTCTGCTCCTCAGGAATTTTTCCAATAGTTTCGGTATGACAGGTGTTATTCACTGTTCTGTAGTTTTCCGGTTTATCCCTACAATTCTACTTGATTAACAGTATCACATTGGCTGTCCTCTAGAAACCATCCGATAGCCAGAGAGGATTTGAAAATTATCAGAACCTCTGCAATCCCTTTCCTTGTCTCCACAGAAGCCTGGCATACATCTCCCTTGGGCATGGGGACTTATTCACATTCAAGTCACCTAAAACTACTAGTACCCCGATTTCTATACCTACATTGTCCTTCACTAAATAGTGAACACTCTCTGCACATTTGACCCATATTTTATCATTCACACCTATTTATTCAACTGTATTTCTCCTTTACTACCATCTGACTTTTGCACTAGACATCTTTACTATTTGTTCATCCCCCTTCTAAAGAACAGTCATATGGCATTGGGAATATTAACTGTTTCTTTCTTCACACGTTGCCAGATCTGCTGAAGCTCTCCAGTACTGTTTTTGTGTCAAACCAATACAATACAAATAAGTTGAAATAAATAGAGGAACCTTGATTATCCAAAGACAACGGGCGGGGAGTATTTCATTCAGTTAATCGAATTCTGGATGAGTAAGTGTCAGATAACAGTTTAGCCAAGCATTGGGACCTTGCGATCATGCTGAATAATCAAATGCCAGATAATCGAAGTTCCTCTGTACCACAAGGTTCCTCTGTATCAGAGGGTTTCCATAATCTACAACAGCCAAGCAATAAGTTTACGATCACTCACAGTCAAAATGTGTGGTGTTGGAAAAGCGCAGCCATTCAGACAGCCTCCAAGGAGCAGAAGAGTCGACGTTTCAAGCATAAGCTCTTCATTAGGAATTTGGAGGCGTGGTGTGGCGAGAGAGGGGGCGTGCAAGAGGGCTGACAGATAAATGGATAGGGGCTGGGGCTGGGGTGGGGAAGGTTGCTCGGAATGCAATAGGTAGATGGAGGTGGGGGGTGATGGTGGTAGCAGGTTGGAGTGGAGGGTGGACCGGATATGTGGGAAGAAAGATGCACAAATAGGACGTTCAAGAGGGTTGTGCCAAGTTGGAGGGTTGGATCTGGGATAAGGTGGGAGGGAGGGAAGATGAGCAAACTGGTGAAATCAATATCATTCCCGTGTGAATTAGAATCCCTACTGCATGGAAACAGGCCCTTGGGCCCAACAAGTCCACACCGACCCTCTGAAGAGTACCCCACCCAAACCCATTCCCCGACATTGACCCATGACTCATGCACCTAACCAAACATCCCAGAATACTATGGGCCATTTAGCATGGCCAATTCACCTAACCTGCACATCTTTGGATTGTATGAGGAAACTGGAGCACCCAGAGGAAACCCATGCAGACATGGGGAAAACATGAAAACTCCACACAGTCACCCGAGGCTAGAATCAAACCCGGGTCCCTGGTGTTGTGAGGCAGCAGTGCTAACCACTGAGCCATCATGCCACTATGTGGTTGAAGGGTGCCAAGGCGGTGAAGTGTTCTTCCTCCACGCACTTGGGGGGTTAGAATCTGGTGGTGGAGGCAGTCCAGGACACGCATGTCCAGGACTTGCATGTCCTTGGTGGAGTTGAAGTGTTCGGCCACAGGGCAGTTGGGTCGCTTAGTGTGGGTATCCTGGGGATGTTCTCTGACATGTTCCACAAGTTGGCATCCTGTCTCCCAATGTACAGGCAACCACATCGAGAGCAACGGACACAGTAAATGACATGTGAGGAGGTGCAGGAAAATCTCTGCCAGATGTGGAAAGATCCTTTGGGGCCTTGTATGGAGGGAGGGTTATGGTGTGGGCATAGCTTTTACAGCTCTTGTGGTGGCAAGGGAGGGTGCCGAGAGTGGAGGGTGGGTTAGTGTGGGGCATGGACCTAACAAGGGAGTCACAGAGGGCAGGGTCTCTGCCAAATGCAGATAGGGGTGGGGAGAGAAATATATCTTTGGTCTGTTTGTAGGTGGCAGAAATGGTGGAGGATGATGTGTTGTATCCAGAGGTTGGTGGGATGGAAGGTGAGGACCAGGGGGATTCTGTTCTTATTGTGATTCAAGGGATGGGGTTCAAGGATGGAGGTGCTGAAAGTGGAGGAGATGCACTGGAAGAATGTGATAGGTAGACGAAGGTTGGGGAGTGATGGTGATAGTTTGGAGCGAAGGGTGGATTGGAGAGGTGGGAAGGAAGAACTCCCAGTACCTGAAACCAATATGTAGGTTGTTAAGACTCTATCATGTAGGATGTGCTAATAAAGCACTCAGAGAACTGTGATTGGGCACAGTCACATTGATTTGAAAGAAAGAAATTGGATGTGACAGATCTGCTGAAGGTTTTGAGGTTATGGCCATCAGAGTGGGCAGTGGTCAAACAGATGATATATTTTATTTAACTTGTCAGAAAATATTTTGCAAGGCTATTGTATAGGAACTGGGAGTAATGTGTTGATATAAAGCCATTTTCAGGTTTGGGAATCAGTAGGTAAATGAAACTCAGCTCTTGATAAGCTATAATGGTGACGTAAACAGAGGAATTAAAAGTGGTGTGTCATGGTTTGTTGACGATACAGCCTGGATCGGGGGTAAGCTGTGGTGGCAGGTGAGGCTTTGGGGGAAAATTGTAGGTAAGTTGACTGGGTAGGCAACAACATTGCAAATAGAATAAAATGTTGGGAAGTGAACTGAAATGCTATCCACTTGCAAAGACAAAATGGAAAAGAGACTGGAAAATGCTGGTACTCAGATGTATTTGGGTGGCATTGTATACAAGTCACAGAGTTGACAGACAGTATATATTTAGCAAATGGGAGGACAACAAATGTCTTGTTAAAGACAGATTTGGATTAATGGAGTGTAGAATTCTGGCGGTAGTTCGCTGATGCCTTGGTGTATTACATTCTGCGGTGCTGTGCACAGTTTGGGTCACCTGACCTGTGGTGAGGTTTGATTGCCTGATTTGGAGCAAAACAAATGTTCACCAGACTAATTTCTGGGATGAGGCAGGTGTCTTTTGAGGAGAGTGAGAGTGGATTAAATTTATATTCACTACATTACAGGCATTCTCAGAGACATAAATTTCCCAGGGAGCTTGGTCAATTTGATAATGGGGGGAATATTTCCCCTAGTTGTAGGATCTAGAACGGGGAGGTCAGAGTCTCAGGATGAGGATTGATCATTTAGCATTGTGATAAGGATAAGTTTCTTCATTCAAAAGGATATGGATGTTTGGAGTCCACTGTCCCAGAAAGCTGTGCATATGTACATTCAAGATGGACACCAAAAGATTTTTAGATAGTGAGTGAGTTAAATATGGGTGTAGTGCAACAAAGTGGAGTTGAAGTAGAAGATCAGTCGTGACCCCTACGGAATGATAGGGAAGCTTGAAGAGCAAAATGGCCTACTCCAGCTCCTGTTTCTTATCTAAATGTTGGAATCTTTCTTCTTTTATACTATCTTGGATTCTGGGCAATTTCAATTGCTCCCTATCTCTTTAAAAGTGCTGAATATGTTTGACCCACTCAAATAATAGTGAAAACTTTACATATATTTTGGGCTTTTCAATCTTATTTCCCAGAAGAAATATTAATTCTTCAGGATTCATTTCAATACATGTTTGGTAAGTTGAAAGTCATGTCACCCTACTTAGCTATTTAAAAAGAGTTTGCACAAATAAATAAATTTTAATTTCAGATCTGTTAAGACAGCGGTAGAATTCAGGAAGTTTATCCAGTAAGTAGCACGCAAGTATAGGTAAAATCTATGCTGAGTTAGCCGATCTCAGCTACGGTGGGACTACAACTGATCTGAAAGCTCTTGTTTTGGGGTGGAAAAATTAATCAAAGTCACAATTTCTGATTACTGTGTGTTTTGTACTAACAGCACATGGCCAAGTACGTCATTGACATTCTCAGGCTACGCTCACATCCGTAATGCCCATTTGTGCAAGTGGGAAGAGGTACCTGTGAAAGGACATTCCAGCAGAGTGAATATCTGAGGAATGGAGACAAAATGTTGAAAAGTAAAGAAAAGTTGATCTCAGTCAGGGTATAGGTAGTAAATGCAGCAAAGGGTCTCAGGGAGGTAGAGGTAAGGGGTATTTGAGTTCCCATTTTTTATCCTTATATGCAATCAACTGGAAAGTATATGTCCATGCTGAGTTCATCTGCAAACCTTTACTGTTCATCAACATGGTACTAATACTCACTCTCAAGGCTTATAAATGAAAAAAGACAGTCAATATTAAGGAAAGTGTGTCTTGTTGCAAATAAGGTTAAGAGAATTAGACAGAAAGGAAAAGTCTGAAAGGTATAATACTGTTCACTTTCTTTTCACTGTACCTGCTCCCTTATCCATAAAGTAAGCGATGAGGCACCGCATGACAGCCTGGTGTGCAATAACAAGGACATTTCCCTGTCTCTCTAGCTCCATGATGACAGGCTCCACCCGCTGGACCAAATCCTGGTAGGACTAAAAACAAGTAGGTAGGTTACTGAAAAGGTAACATTGTCATACATATCTCCAAATACAGGCTGTGCCTGGTTTGCAAATGGATTCTGTTCTGGGGTCTGTTTGAAAGTTGATTTGTATGCATGTAGAACACAATGCAGTACCACTGTAAAGCAGCTGTTCATATATAGGTTTGTAAAATGAAACTGCTATATGGAATCACATTGGTAAGTACAAGTGTTCTTAAGTCTGACATTCATAACTCTAAATCCTTGCACATACTTCTGGAATTTAGAAAAACATAAACAAAAAAAAATTCCTTTGTGAATGGTTTAGACGTGGAAAATGCTATGTGTCTCCAATGCCACAACACTCACAGCTAATATTTTCCTTATTGAAATTGCCAAAATTGATCACATAACAAAGCACAGCAAGATGCCCCTTTTGACTTCTGATGAACTTTGTGATTAACACCAGTCCAGTTCCACTGACGACAGATTTTTAAAATCAGGTACAGTACCCAGGTTAACCAAAAAACAATATGATTTGCATGCTTATAGTTAACTTTTAATATTGGTGCACCCTCTTGTGGTGGAGTGATAGAGTCTTACTACTGCACCAGGAGGCACTGGATCAAGTCTCACCTGCCGCAGAAGTGTGAATTAAGTCTGAATAAGTTGATTAGAAAAATGGATTAATCATAAAAATATTAAACATACAATAGAAAATTGTCAGGTAATGTAAGTTTTAATGCCTGCATTTATAATGGTAATTCAATAATTAGGTGCTGAAACACTGGAGGTTGGCTAACGTGGTGCCACTATTTAAGAAAGGTGGTAAGGAAAACCCAGGAACTATAGACCAGTGAGCCTGACATCGGTGGTAGGCAAGCTGGTAGAGAGAATCCTGAGGGACAGGATTTGCATGTATTTGGAAAGGCAAGGACTGATTATGTATCGTCAACATCGTTTTGTGTGTGGGAAATCATGTCTCACTAACTTAATTAAGTTTTTTGAAGAAATAACAGAGGATTGTGGACGTGATCTATGTGGACTTCAATAAGGCGTTCAATACGGTTCCTCATGGCAGACTGGTTAGCAAGGTTATATCACATGGAATACAGGGAGAACTAACCATTTAGATACAGAACTGGCATGAAAGTAGAAGGCAGAAGGTGGTGGTAGAGGTCACTTTTCAGACTGGAGGCCTATGACCAGTGGTATGCCACAGGATGGATGATGGGTCCACTGCTTTTCGGCATTTATATAAATGATTTAGATGTGAACATAGGAGATATAGTTAATAAGTTTGCTGGTGACACCAAAATTGGAGGTGTAGTGGACAGTGAAGAAAATTACCTCAGAGTACAATGGGATCTTGATCAGATAAGCCAATGGGCTGAGGAGAGGCAAATGGAGTTTAGATAAATAGGAGGTCTGTATTTTGGAGAGGCAAATAAGAGCAGGACTTAGACACTCAATGGGAAGGTCCTAGGAAGTGTTGCTGAACAACACAGTGTGGTGCAGCACGGTGGCTTGGTAGTTAGCACTGCTGCCTCACAGTACCAGGGTCCCAGGTTTGATTCTAGCCTTGGGCGAATGTCTGTGTGGAGTTTGCACATTTTCTCTGTGCCTGCGTGGGTTTCCTCCGGGTGCTCCAGTTTCCTCCCACAATCCAAAAAGATGTGCAGGTCAGGTGAATTGGCCATGCTAAATTGCCCATAGTGTTTGGTGCATTAGTGAGAGGGAAATAGGTCTGGGTGGGTTACTCTTCGGAGAGTCGGTGTGGACTTGTTGGGTCAAAGGGCCTGTTTCCACACTGTAGGGAATCTTATAAAAAAAGTCCTTGGAGTGCACATTCATTGCTCCTTGAAAGTGGATTCACAGATAGATAGGATAATAAAGGCAGCGTTTGGTATGCTTGCCTTTATTAGTCAGTGTGTAGAGTATAGGAGTTGAGAGGTCATGTTGCAACTGTACAAGATAATGGTTAGGCCACTTTTGGAATACTGCTTTCAAGTCTGGTCACCCTGCTATAGTAAGGATGTGAAACCTGTAAGGGTTCAGTGAAGATTTACAAGGATGTTGCCAGGAGTGGAAGGTTTGAGTTATTGGGAGATGCTGAATAGGGCTGTTTTCTCTGCAGCATCGAAGGCTGATGGGTGACCTTATAGAGGTTTATAAAATTACAAGAGGCAGGATGGATAAATAGAAAAATCTTTTTCCCAGCGTAGGGGAATCCAAAACAAAGGGTATAGGTTTAAGGTGAGAGGGGTAAGATTTAAAAGGGACCTAAGGGGCAACTTTTTCATGCAAAGGGTGGTGTGCATATGGAATGAGCTGTCAAAGGAAATGGTGGAGGCTGGTACAATTACAACATTTAAAAGGCATTTGAATGGGTATATGAATAGGAAGGGTTTAGAAGGATATTGGCCAAACACTGGCAAATAGGAATAGATTAATTTTGGATACCTGGTTGGCATGGACAAGTTGGATCGAAAGGTCTGTTTCCATACTGTACATCTCTATGACTCTAATTATACTCCTCGTCAAGGGAGGTGAGGTGTAGAAAATTTTAATGGAAAGGAAAGTAAACAAATACTTCAAAATGGAGATTGAATTACACTTGTGTAGTCTGGTCTAATTGTTCTCAGCGTCAAGAATGTAGTGGTGGAAAAGGAATCTGATGAAGGGCTTATACCCGAAATGTTGATTCTCCTGCTCCTTGGATGCTGCCTGGCCTGCTGTGCTACTCCAGCACTACACTCTCGACTCTGATCTCCAGCGTCTGCAGTCCTCACTTTCTCCTAATTGTTCTCAGCATCTAACTTAACATCCTCGAAGACTTCACATGGTCTCAGCTCTGTCGGGGTACCACCATGGGAGATTAACTAGTTTTGTTTTAAAACTACCGCAGTTGTAGTTTTAATGCAGACAATTACAACAGGAGAATTCAATGCCAAATGTTGTAACTTACAGCAAATACAATGTGAAAGAGTTTAAAACTGAATGCAACAAGTTGCTTAATTAAAAAAAAACAAATCTTAATGCTGAATAAACTGCAATACCCAAGGGCCTGCTGAAATATGTTTATCAAAACAAAATGAAAAATGCAGTGTAGTGAAATGAAGATACTGAAAACAACAAATGCTGGAGATTACAGCAGGTCAGACAGCATGCATGGAAAATGAAGATGTTGGGTTTACCTTCTTGCTTTTCAAGTACATAATTATAAAAATCTTTCTGGTTTTAGTTAAAAATCACACAACACCAGGTTATAGTCCAATAAGTTTATTTGGAAGCACTAGCTTTTGGAGCACTGCTCCTTCTTCAGGTGGTTGTGAAGCAGGACCATCAGACACCAAATTTATAGCAAAAGACTGCAGTGTCATCCAAGTAAAATGATTATTTAACAAACCTAGATTATTTAGTCTTAAATCTTGTAGAATGGGTTACAGGTTTCGGTTCATTTATATGTAAATACAAGAATTTCTTTTAAGTCACATTATCAGGATAACTTAAGGTTTTATAAAAAAAAAGTGACATCTCATCTCAGATAATGCATTGCTTGCCTAAAGGTTGTGTATTTTTTGAGCAAGTTAGAATGTAAATACAATTCTGCAAATTCACACTCTCTCTCTCTCTCCTGTACATGCATACACATATAAGTCTATGGAGTGAATTTGTATTTGCAGCTAAATTGCATTTTTGCTCAAAAAATACACAACCTGTAGGCAGTGAATGCAGATAGTCAATCCATATAATATTTTGTAAATTCCACTTTGGAAACAGAACCAGTCTGACTCAAGATTGAGATACAGATAGACTCTGACCTCGCACCTTTAATGAGCCGAGATGTCACCCTTTTGTTTAATAAAGTCTTAAGTTATCTCGAGAATGTGATTTAAAAGAAATTCTGGGATTTACATATTAATGATGAACTGAAACCTGTAACCCATTCTAAAAGATGAAAGACTTAACAACAATCTAGTTTTGTTAAATAAATCATTTTACTTGCATGACATAGTAATCTTTTGCTATAAATTCGGTGTCTTATGATCCTGCTTCACAACCACCTGATGAAGGAGCAGTGCTCCAAAAGCTAGTGCTTCCAAATAAGCCTATTGGACTATAACCTGGTGTTATGTAAGTTTTAATTTTGTTCACCCCACTCCAACACCGGCTCCTCCATAGCATCTCTGATTTTAATTTAACCTGTGCTTATAATGCCACCTAGTGACGAATTTCATAGCTGGTCTAATACAAAAGCAAAAAAAAGTTCAGAAGAATAAAAAAAGTGAGTATTACACCACATCCCAATCTTTAGGTTTCTACTAAATTGACTCCTAGGAGAAAGTGAGAACTGCAGTTACTGGAGATCAGAGTTGAGACTATGGTGCTGGAAAAGCACAGTAGGTCAGACAGGATGGGAGGAGCGGGAAAATCACGTTTTGGGGATGAGCTCTACATCAGGAATGAGTCTTGCAGGTCGGGGGGGCTGAGAGATAAATGGGGGATGGGTGTGGGGGAGGTAGCTGAGAATGCAATAGGTAGATGAAGGTGGGAAAGGTGGAGATAGATTGGAGAGGAGGATGGAGTGGATAGATGGGAAAGGTGATGGACAGGTCAAGAGGGCAGTGCTGAGTTGGAGGCTTGGGACTTGGAGGGGTGGTGTGTGTGTGTGCGTGTGGATGAGAGGAGGAAACTAGGAAACTGGTGAAATCTACATTGATCTATGATTGCCGGTTCCCAAGGTGGAATATGAGGAGATGAAGTGTTCAGCCACATGACAGTGGGTTGATTGGTGTGGGTGTCCCAGAGATGTTCTCTGAAATGATCCATGAGTTGGCGTCCTGTCTCCCCGATGCAGAGGAGACCACATCGGGTGCAACGGATACAATAGATGACATGGGAGGAGGTACAGGTAAATTTCTGTCTGATGTGGAAGGAACCAACCCCATGGCTGAACATTCCAACTCCCCCTCTCACTCCGCCAAGGACATGCAGGTCCTGGGCCACCTCCATCGCCAAACCCTTACCGACAGATGCCTGGAGGAAGAACGCCTCATATTTCGCCTGCAACCACATGGGATCACTGTCGATTTCACCAATTTCCAGATTTCCCCTCCCCAACCTTATCCCAGTCCCAAGCCTCCAACTCAACACAACCCTCTTGACTGACCATCATCTTTGCCATCTATCTGCTCCACCCTCCTCTCTGACTGATCACGTTCTCCCCCACCTTAAATCTACCTATTGCATTCTCAGCTACCTCCCCCCCCAAACCCACTCCCTCCACCATTTATCTCTTGACCTGCCGGTCCACAAGCCTCATTCTTGATGAAAGGCTAATGCCCAAAACGTCGATTCTCCTATTCCTTGGATGCTGCCTGATCTGCTGTGCTTTTCCAGCACCACACAGTCTCAACACTAAACTGACTCCTTCCAGTCTCTTTGGAGACAATTTCATGATTTCTTTCTCAATCTGCTGGCTTGAACTCTTCACAAATCCGACAGCCTAAACTTTCTCTGTTCCAATAACTTGAAGATTTCTATCCAAACTCTCCAGGCCCGTTTTACTTTTGTGAGGATGACTGGCTGCTCTGAACCGAACTGAGAAACTTCTTTTAGGAGAGGAAATAATATTTGCTTCTGAACTGAGCCCTGGTCTTGTCTAAACTAAACAATAAAAACTTGTTTCTGAACTCAATTCGTTTTGAACTGAAATCAAAACTAATGATCTTAAATATGTTTACGTGTCATGAATGCAATAGTATGAACATCTGTCACAGGAATTAGCAGACACAAGATTTGTGAGCAATGTTAGATCTGGTTCACTCTATCTGAAGGACTTGCTACCCTTTTTTTCTTAAAGAAAACCTTCACAGCATAATTGAGATCCAGCTGTCTCTCTCTTTAAACCAATCCAAGTTCCAAAATGATAATATACATTATAAACCTTTCATCATAAAACCACTGTGGAGGGAAATCCTTAACTTGCCTTCGTCTGTGTCGAACAATTTAAAATGCAGATAATTTTTAAAACTAATTTTATACATTCTTGGTCTCTTCAGCCCCATAAACTACAATAATCAGATAGATTTTGCATATTAACATACCAATCGAATTAGAAAGCATGATAATTTGCTTCATGGTTGGAGTTCCATAAACCTGTATAAAAACTTTAGGGTTGGAATTGAATTACCAAACACTGGGATCTTGGAGCCAGATTATGGAGCACAAAGAAGTTAATGAAGTCAGTTCCAATTACAGTCAGAGGGAGAGGTGAACATTAAAATGCAAATTTTAAACATAAGGAACAGAACCTGGAACTTCTGACTGGAATTGTAAAGAGTTATGATGCAAATTGCTGCTTGAACTGCTTGACACAGCCAGCATAATCTAATGTGGTGTCTTGTAATTGCTTATGGTTAATGTAAATTGCTAAGGCCATTTGCCCAGTGCAAGTGGATGTCCAGGTTAAACAGGCATAAATTGAATGGCAGGACCAAATACTCATTAAAGGCAATGGGATTCGTAGAGCTTAGAAACAAGCCCTTTGGCTCACCATATCTATGCCAACTAACCAACACCAAACTACAGTAATCCCATTCACCTACACTTGGTCCATGGCCTATGTCCAAAATTTAGAACACTCACCCAGATGTTTAAAATGTTGAGGAAATAGCTACCTCCACCATCCTCTTGGGTAGCATGTTCCATATTTCCCCCACTCTTTGGGTGGAAAAATGTTTTCCCAGGTCTCTTTTAAACAACTTGCTCCTCAACTTAAAATTACGTCCTCTGGTCTTAGACAGATTTGCCTTGCAGATAGAGATTCTCATGATCTACTCTGTCTGTGTGTCTCATATGCAGCCCTCTCTCAGCCTCCTTGGCTCTAAAATAAACAAACCCAGCCCTTCCAGGCTTTCCTCAAACCTGAGACTTTTTATCCCAGGGAACAGCCTGGTGAATCTATTCTGCACTCTCTGTAATGCAATCATGTCCCTCCAATAGTATGCTGGCCAGAACTACACACAGTATTCCATCTGTGGCCTAATATTTTATAAGTTTGTCAGAAGACTTCCCTGCTCTGATAGTTTACACCTGGCTAATGAAGACAAATATGTAACTTGTACACCAAGGTCCCTTTGCTTCCGAGTAGTCCCTAGGGGCTGACCATTAATTGTGTGTGTCATAGAGTCATAGAGATGTACAGCATGGAAACAGACCCTTTGGTCCAACTTGTCCGTATCCCAACCCAATGAAGTCCCAACTGCCAGCACCTAGCCCATATCCCTCCAAACCCTTCCTATTCATATACCCATCCAGATGCCTTTTAAATGTTGCAATTGTACTAGCCTCCACCACTTCCTCTGGCAGCTCATTCCATACACGCACCACCCTCTGTGTGAAAAAGTTGCCCCTTAGGTCTCTTTTATATCTTTCCCCTCTCACCCTAAACCTATACCCTCTAGTTCTGGACTCCCCAATCCCAGGGAAAAGGCTTTGTCTATTTATCCTATCCATGTCCTTCAATTTTGTAAACCTCTATAAGGTCACCCCTCAGCCTCCGACGCTCCAGGGAAAACAGCCCCAGCCTGTTCAGCCTCTCCTTATAGCTCCCAATGAAGACACTCATCATCTATGATTTTTAAACAGATCTTAAAATTCTTTTGCAATACTTACTGTTAGTACTTTGTAAATGCAGCAGTTATAAGTTCGAGTTGTAGCCAACTGTAAGTTGCTGTGTGGGTTCCACAATCTAACAAGATACTAGCCCAAATATAAACCAAAAGCAGACTTACTAAATATAAACAAAGTATGCTTTTGGCTTATATTTAGTAACTCCCTCTTAAGGGATAGGCGTCTACTCTTCAGTGCTAAATTTTGATGCTGTGATCCCTATTACACCAACTTACAAAATTTTAAATATAGAAAATAACCCATACTCACACACCTCTCCACCTGGGTAACGGTAATGGTATTTGTCCTGGTCTCGCAGAGCAAATTCTTCTGGATATCGGTCCTGAATTTCACTGTAAGTCAATTCTTCACAAACACCCTTCAAAATGAGGTTAATCATATTTACTTGCAGACACCACGATACAAAAATGTAATACAATAGTATTTCCACAGTTTCCAAAATGTAAAGATAAATTTTAAACTGATTTTGTAATTAAAGTAGAAGTACTAATAAACTGACTTGGAAGTTGAAATTTTTTTTTGCACTTACAGCATCAAGCTCATTGAGAATTTTCCATTGTTCATAAGGAACCCCCAAGGCTTCTGCTGTTTGAATTGTTCGCTTCAGCTGACTAGTCCAAACTTTCAGGTCAGGAATTTTCTGTTCTTCAACAAATTTATGTAATGCTTCAGCATACTGTGGAAGAAAAATCAAGAAAATTAATACTTATTAATCAGTACAATTTATTTAAAAATTCTTTTTCAAATACAATGCCAATCAGTTCTTAAAATTTACTTGCACATAGTTAATCTATCTCAATGTTATTTATTGACCCAAGTTAGTTACTTTAGCTTGCAAAAGGCAAATCTCAAGTTTGCAAAGGAAAAAAAACATTAGTTAACGTTTCAGGTCCAGTGACCCTTCTTCAGAAGTTCGAAAGGAGGGTCACTGGACCCAAAAATTTGACTCTCCTATCTCTCCACAGATGCTACCAGAACTGCTGGGTTTCTTCAACAATTTCTGTCTTTGCTTCAGATTTCTACCATCTGCATTTCTTTGTTTTATTGTGGAAAATATTAATGTTGCTTCTGGCATTTGAACTTAACTGTAATTTTGTTATAAACAGTGCATCACTTCTATGCATTTTATTAAGCAAATAAGACTATTTAAATAAAACACTTTTCAGTACCTGTTTTCCTCGGTGTGATAACCCTGCATCACCGCCAAGCCTCCCAGCACTGTTGTATTCACTCTCTCCATGCCGACTCAGGTAGATTGTACGTGGATAGACATGAATGTTCATCAAGTAATAAACTATCTTACTTTGAATATAATCCTGGACTCTGTTCACTAGAAATCGTCGACCAACATTAATTACTTTAATGAAGGATAAATCCCTAAATTAAGAAAGCATAATCATAGATATTACACATTAATTAACATGAGCAGTCCAAATAAATTTTCACTTTTAGTTTCCCCAGATAAATTAAATGAAAAGCTAAAAAAAAAAGTTTAATAAACAACATCCAAAAGCATAAAAAAAGATGCAAATGGTGCAAAATCATCATAGCAAACAGCTTCACAGGTATAATAAAAGTAAAATCACCATATTCCTAGAGAAGCATCAGGCTGCTTTCTCATTACATCGAGAAAACAGATGGTGAGTCTGACCACTTTATGGTAACTTGAGCCAGTGTGGCAAGTGAACCCTCTCTGCTGGTGTTACTTTGCATCACAAACTACAAACAGCGCTAACCGATGCCCCATTACTCAACTTCACGCTGTTTTTAGTTATGTCACAGACACTGGTGAACCTTATTAGTGGTTTGGGATCCATTTGTAGCTATTTTCTAATCAACCTATTGAGAGATGTTATGATACATCTCTGGAACAGGTGAGATTTGAACCTCGGACTCCTGGCTCAGAGGTAGAGACACTATTACTTCAACGTGAGAGCCCTCAGGGTATGTTTGCATTCTTTCCCTGTAATTGTTATTTCACAGAAGTTTGCTCTTGCTATTCCAATGAAGCTGAAAATTATCACACTTAGCCTTTTATAGATTTAAAGGATCCATATTTTTTAACAATTTACAGTTAATCACTTTCCCAGCATGTACCATGGTATAAATTCAGCACTGGGGACATGATTTTGTAAACAAGCCTAGACAAGTTGTTGACCAGAGAAATCTGAAAAATATTGGTACAGCAAAGATGAAAGAGGCAATGGATGGAATGAAAATTGAGAAGCAGACGATATTGAAAATACTGGATATGCTTGAACTGGAAAAGTCACTTGGTCTGATATCTTGCATCCAAGGTTGCTGGAAAAGTGGAAGGTTTGCCATAATCTTCCAATCTTTTCTAATCATAGAGGGGATCCAGAGGAATTTTCCATGGCAAATTTAAAACCCTTATTCGTGGGTGAAACAGACATTCCAGGCAAATACAGCAGTCATCTTAAATTTGTTGGGGACAAAGTTCTCCAAAAAATTATCAGGGGAGGGAAAATATCATCAAGCCCTTGAAGAGGTTTAAGTAAATTAAGGAAAGGCAAGATGGACTTTAAAAAAGAGGTCATACTTGAATAATCTTATTGAATATTTGAAGAAATAACTGAGAAATTTGCAATTTTAAAGAAGTTTTGTGGTTTAGGTTGTGAATCAGGTTGTAAGTTTGCTTGCTGAGCTGGTATATTTGTTCAGCTGCTGCAGTGTGGTGGTAGGTTTTGGGCTACCATGATGCCTAGGGGCCGGAATAGTCTGGTCATCATCACCGAGATGTCTTTAATGTTTGGCAGTGTGGCTACAGTCTCAGGGCGTGTTGTGTCTTCTTGTTTAGGTCTGTTGTGTGAGAGTCAGCGAACTGCGTTTATCAGGTACCCGTCGTTCCTGAATACATTGTATTGATGATTTCCCCAAGCTTCTCATAATTCCTGGGTGCTGCCGAGCGTTGTGGCTCGTTTAAATAATGTCCTGATGCAGCTCCATTTGTGGATGTTGGGATGATTCCACCTGTAGTTGAGTATCTGGTAAGTGTGTGTGGCTTTCCTGTAGACGCTAGTCTGCAGCTCTCCATTGGCTTTTCAATTTACTATGACATCTAGGAAGTGGAGACTTGTTGTTCTCCTCCTCTTTGGTAAACTTGACACCAGTAAGTATGTTGTTTTTGTTTTTGTTTGTGTGCTTCTTCTAATTTGTTGCATTTCGTGACAACAAAATGTCATCCACATAACTGACCCCTGTATAACTACTCCTGCAAAGAGTCCTAATATTGGTGATACCATAGATATCCCATTGATTTGTTTATAGATCTTGTCTTTGAACGTGGTGTGAGGCACAGGTCTACTAGTTTGAGGATGTTGTCCTTGCTGATGGAGTTAGTGCTGTCAGGTGTTTGTGTTCTTGGTTCGCCTAGCGGTGAGGCCAGTGTTTCTTGGGCTGGGGTGAAGTTTATTGATGTGAATAAGGCCATCACATCAAAGGAAACCATGACCTTGTCATCCTCTACTTATTCACATCAACAGATCACCAAAATCAGGACTCTTAGCAGACGCGGTTATGCAGAGGTTAGAGCTTAGTGGGCGGCACAGTGGCACAGTGGTTAGCACTGCTGCCTCACAGCGCCAGAGACCCGGGTTCAATTCCCGCCTCAGGCGACTGACTGTGTGGAGTTTGCACATTCTCCCAGTGTCTGCGTGGGTTTCCTCCGGGTGCTCCGGTTTCCTCCCACAGTCCAAAAGATGTGCAGGTCAGGTGAATTGGCCATGCTAAATTGCCCGTGTTAGGTAAGGGGTAAATGTAGGGGTATGGGTGGGTTACGCTTCAGCGGGTCGGTGCGGACTTGTTGGGCCGAAGGGCCTGTTTCCACACTGTAATGTAATGTAATCTAATCTAATCAAACACAATCCAGCCCAAACTTTAGGGTTGGTATGTGGATGACCACTTTGTCATCATGAAATGCAAGAATTTTTTTAAAAACCCCACAAATACAAACAACATCCTTACTGGTACAAAGTTCACTGAACAAAAAGAGAACAACAACAGACTCCCCTTTCTAGATATCACAGGAAAATGAAAGGTCAATGGAGAACTGCAGACCAGCATCTACAGGGAAGGCACACACACACTCACCAGATACCCAACTACAGGAGCAATCATCCCAACACCCACAAACAGAGCTGCATCAGGACATTTAATTAAGCCACAACACACTGCAGCACCTAGGGACTACGAGAAACCAAGAAAAAAAATACCTATACAATGTATTCAGGAACAACGGGTACCCAATAAGCAGTCCACGATTCCTACACAACAGACCTAAACAAGAAGACACAACACGCACAGAGACTCTCTCCACCCTGCCATACATTAAAGACATCTCGGTGATGATGACCACTCCAGCCCCTAGGCATCACGGTAGCCCAAAACCTACCATCACACTGAAACAGCTCCTGATGAATTTAAAGGATCCCTACCAGCAACTAGCAGAACGAGTGTCATTTACAAAATTACCTGCAAGGACTGCAACAAACATTACATGGGTCAAACAGGCAGGAAACTAGCCACCAGCATACATGAGCAACAACTAGCCACCAAAAGACATGACCAACTTTCACTAGTATCTATACACACAGAAAAAGAGGGACACCAGTTCGACTGGGACAATACATTCATCCTGGGACAGGCTAAACAAAGTCACAAATGGGAATTCCTAGAGGCCTGGCATTCAAACCAGAACTCCAATAAAAAACATAGCCATTTGTACCCCATTTATCAGCCTCTCAGAAAAAGAAATGAAGTGAAGGGAGAAAAGAAATGAAAGGAGAAGATATTATCAGAATGGGCCTACTCTTGATATCAATTCCTAAATTCTAACAGCAATGAAGGAGGGGACCTTAAATGGTTGCTGGATATTATGATTTGGGAAAACAAGGAAACATGACATCATTGCAAGCTGGACATTGTTAAGGTTATGTACAACCATCACAACAGACCAAGACACACAAAATAGCAAGCGGGACAGAATACCAGCGCTTCATCAGAGGCTTACTGCTGATGTTACCTAGCATGGTGATGAAACGTCTGAGAACAAATCTACCAGCTCAGTGAGCAAACTTGCAACCTGATAACTGAGAAGGTTGATGAAAGGAATAATATCAAAATAAATCTCACAAAGTACTTGCCAAAATACCATTTAAAAGGCTTGTTAATTATATTCTGGCCCATAGAACAGCAGAGTCAATGTTGACTGGGAAAGGAACACTGTCTTGAAAGCAGGGAGTTATGACAGATAAATATTTTTTATCCCGGAAGATATGTTCCACGGCAATACTAGGGCTATTGTGTTTTTTTCAAAATATGTATAAGTGACTTGTATATCGCAATACTGAGTAATTTGCTAATCATACCAAATTTGGAGAAGTGGTGAACTTTGAGGGTGATACTAATCTTCCGCAACAGGACACAGGCTAGCAGAACGGGCAGACAAGTGGAAAATGATATTTAACAGAAAAGGATGAGGCAATGCATTTTAGGCAAATAGATTTGGAGAGGTAATACCTCATGACACATCTCTAAATTGTGTGTGCAGGCACAGAGGGAGTGATGGTCCTGGAATGCATTTGAGTCAATCTTTGAAGATGTCAGGAAATGTTGTGAAAAAGATTAGCAAAGCATATCAAATCTAGGGCCTCAAAAATTAAAGTATTGAGTACAAAAATAGGGAGGTTATTCAGAACCTTTATAAAGTTCGGGTTAATTCACAACTAAAATGTTGCACCAAATATTGGGCACCACACTTTAGGAAGGATATGATAATATTCCAAATGAAAGGTTATAGTTGTTTGCATTGTCTTCTTTAGTTTAAAGGAAATCAGCATGCTCTGGAAACAGTGGATAATATTGCATTGAACTGTGTCCTGCAACAGGTTAGGTGATAGTTGCCATAGGAACAGGGAGCCCAGGTGAGAACTTATTGAACCATTGTGCCACATTTCACAACTGAATACAAAGAGGAATAGCTGTCCTGCCTTGAGTAGCCTTTAAGCAGCCTGATACCCAGGCAGTCTGGCAAGGCTGGGAGAAGAAATTATCAGAATGGGCCTACTCTTGATATCAATTCCCAAATTCTAACAGCAATGAAGGAGGGGACCTTAACTGGTTGCTGGATATTATGATTTGGGAAAACAAGGAAACATGACATCATTGCAAGCTGCAGATTGTTGAGTTTATGGTCAACTACAACCATAGAACAGGAGGTAGACAGAGAGGAAGTTTGAGAAAGGAATAGTATATTGCGCATCCTCTCAGCTCCACAGTTGATCCCTCTAGCTCTCACCTCTGGGTCACCTCACCCACTATCAAAGGGGCAACACACACCCAAGTACATATGTAACATGCGTCTCCCTTTATTTGCAAACTCCCCTTTATATATATATTATTGACACATGCAACAATTATAACTATTATACAAGTATCATAGCCAACATATACATTGTCAGGATAAAAAAAGAAAAACGCCATCCTTCCATTATTTACATTGACACAGTCAGTTTCTGAGGAGGATAGCAAATCCTAGAAGACCATCTTTTTGTCTCAGGAATCTTTGCCAATGGGTTTCCTGGACTTCTGGTAGCTCCGGTTTGTCTGCTGGTCCGTCCCTCTCTGATTGGCTGCTGTTGCCCTGCATAGAGTGTCTCCTCCAGACCAGTTCATCCCTAGTCTGCACTATGCTAAGATGACGGTCCCTATTTGAGTTACCACCACAGCAGGGATCCATTTCTCCCCAGATATATAAAATTCAGGCCAATGTGGTTTCTCATCTTTGGAATACCTTCGATCGCAAGGTTCCCACCCTTCTTATCTTGTCTTTGATTTTGTTCTAGCACTTCTCTGGTCTCTTCCAGTTGCAGTAAGTCAAATATGGTCCTCAGCTAGTGGTTGAACATTAAAAATGCTGCTAAATATTGAGTCATCACATGTAGCATGTTCCTGTACACGCTGAGGAACTTGTTGCGGTGCCATTCCTGTGAAATCTCACTTTCAGAGAGCTTTAAGGCTTGCTTCAAGGTTTGAACAAATCTCTCTGTCTGGTCATTTGTCACAAGGTAATATAGAGCCAATCTCACATGTCTGACTCCACGAATTTCCAGGTACTCCATGAACTCTTGTGCAACAAACTGTGGACCATTGTCATTCACAACTTGTTCGGTGGAACTGGGGTGGAAGGTTTCTGAACCTGGCAATTATTTCATCCAGTTGGCCTATCATCACTTCTGCTGATACAGAATTCTTGACGGCATCATCGGGTCACTTGGAGTGGGCATCAAATGACCACTAGTAATATCCATTCCTCTACTGGTCCCATGAAAGTGACATGAATCCACAGCAATGGTGATGGAGGCCAGTCACTTGGGCAAAGGGGCGACAATGGTGGAGTCTTCCTTACTAATGCACAAGATTCACATGATCCCACTTCTCAATCTGGGAGTTCACATTCGGCCACCAAAAATAGCTCCTGCCTTTTCTTTCATTTGCTCCATGCAGGGGTGCCCTTGGTATTCTTGTTCCTGTTCCTTTCCTCCCACAAGGAGAGGGATAACAACTCTCTTTCTCAAAATTAAATACTCGCCTACTATAGATAACTCTCACCTCCTGGACAGGTAAGGGTGTAATTCTAGGCAGTTTCTCAACACTAAACTCATTTCGGGTAATGTTCTGCACTTGACTTGCTCATACTGTTACCTTGTCTTCCTGGGGAAAAGTGCATCATTTTCAGGCTGTATCTGGTTCCAGACAGGAGCATCTTTATTTCCTGGTAGTGGTAACCTTGGTAAAGCATCTGCATTGTTGTCCTTCTCTAGCTGTCAGCATCTGATTTCATATGAGTAGATAGACAGAGATGGTGCCCATCTCTGCAAGCATGCTGCTGCTATTGACTATATTCCTGTATACAGGTCAACAATGGAGGCTAGCAGCTTGTAGTCTATCAAAAGCACAAAATGACTACCATAGGGGAAATGGATGAACTTAATATAGAACACAATGCTCAAATCCTTCTTTTTCCACTTGAGTATACCTACCCTCCGTCTTCATTAGTCACTTTCATGCGAGCACAGTGGGCCTTCCCTCTCTATTTTGCAAGATGTGTGCCAGTACAGCACCAACCCCATAAGGTGAGATGTCACACCCCAACTGCAGTGGCAACTGCAGGTCAAAATAAATCAACACTTCAGACCACCTTAAGACTTGCTTCACCTCCCAGTAAGCCACGTCACATTTCTAGTTTCATTTCCATGGTCAGCCTTTTCCTAGCAATCAATGGAGGGTTTTAGCACTGTTGCCAGATCGGACTCAAACTGGACATAATAGCTTTACAAGTCCCAAGAACGATCTCAGTTGAGACATAATTTCTAGTTTAGGGGCATTTATGATAGCCTTCATCTTCTTGGCTATGACATGGCCCAGGTACACTCTGGAGTCTTTTAAAAAGAAAACTCTCATTTTTCCCTTTTTACTTGAAGGCCACATTTCTACAACTTTTTTAGGGATTGAGTTTCTCAAATGCTCATCTGCTAAGGATCCAGTAACAAAAATATTGTTTAGGTCTACTAAAAATTTGGTTCATGGCCTTCTGGAATACAGCAAGTGCTAATGTGATGACAAAAGGCAGTGGTTTGCAGCAGAGCAATGTCCCGTGTGTCACTATTGTCAGCAAGGGCTGGGACTCCTTCATGAACAGCCATCCACAAGTAGGCTTGAGACAGATCCATCTTTGAGAATTTCTTTCCCCCAGCCAGTCCACGAAACAAGTCCTCAAAATGTGGAAGTGGATATTGACCTTAAAGTTACTACAAATGCTCACCGTACCATTTATTTTTAAGACCAGGACAATTTGAGTGGCCCACTAATGGTTACTGGTTCCACTTTCACCAGCCATACCAGTTCTGTCTCCACTTTGGGCCGAATGGCATACAGTACTGAACAGGGCTTCAGATTCCTTGGACAAGCCTCTCATTTCACCCAAAGTTTAACTTCATTTTCCCTTATATTTGTCCAAAATCTAATCAACTCATTTTTGAGTCTGCCAGCCCATTAGCCACATGTTAATTTAACTTTTATTTTCTGTAACCAGGTGCCAAATCTGGTTACACTTTGGCACACTCACTCCTTAGCTGTACTTATACCAGTACATAGCTGTTCAGTGGCATTAATTGTCCCATGTATGTCCAAAGTGTAATCTTGGCAGGTTTCAATGGCAATGCCTTTAACTTTTCTTTATATATAGATTCAGGAATCAGACACACCACTGCACATGAATCCACTTGCATCTTTATTGTCTTGCCTTCTAATTTTGGAAGAGCCCAGAAATCAGCTTCATCCTGTAGCAACAGGATGTTTAGCTGTTCCGCTACTCTGTTTCTCCCACAGACAAAGCTGACCCCCGTTCTACTCCTTGGCTGGTGGCATGTACTTTATACCTTGTCCTCTAAATTATATCATTTAAATACTCCTTTTCCTGCTTAATTTGTGCTTGGCAATAACCCACTGGCTGACACCTGCAGCACTGGGCTTCTTAAGACAAACACGTTGACTCCTTTTGGCCACTCTTACAGCATTTTACAGTTAGTTCTGCACTCTGCCAAGTTTCCACTACTTTTTCACTCGGGTGACAATAGTCAATTGGGTTGCTATGTTGGCAGACAACTTCATCGAGGTAGCCATTTGAAAGCTGCCCCGCTAAATCCAGGTCTCTCCTTGTTAGTAGCTTCCACTAAATGGCTTGACACCAGAGGCCACAAACCAAACCAAACGCTTTAAAAATTCACAAAGTTCTGCGAACATCTTTAAGGCAGGTACAGATTGGGCAATGGACTATCCTTCGTGCTGCATCTTTTTTAAAAAAACTGAAAATTCTGCAATCATCAGTGGCTTTTGTGCAGAATAACTCCAACACATTTCATTGTTCCTGCTAAGTCTTCTGTGGGTTTCTCTGGTTTCACTAGACTTGTTAGAATTGTGAAACTCTTGCTCTCAAAAGGTACTCAAGAAAACCAGCAGGTGACTCCACTGTACCATACACACTCCCTCTCTCTCACACACACACACACAAACCTTCTCCTCTCATACATAAGCTCTCTCTCATGCGTGCACACATGCACTTCCTGCACCCTCTCACAGGCTTATATCCCATCTCTCTCTTTCTCTCTCTCTCTCTCACACACACACACACAACCAAGGTTAAAAATCACACAACACCAGATTATAGTCCAAAAGGTTTATTTGGAAGCACTAGCTTTTGGAGCGCTACTCCTTCAAGAGGTGATTGTGGAGAATAAGATTCTAAGACACAGAATTTATAGCAAAGGTTTACAGTGTGGTGTAACTGAAATTATACTTTGAAAAAGACCTGGATTGTTTATTAAGCAAGCTTACACACACTTTTTCACATACACTCACACCCACTTGCACACACCCACTCGGTCTCCCCTGCATATCCGCATATGTAAATTTATGGGGTGGATCTGTAGTTGCAGAATTACATTTTATTTTGCTCAAAAACTGCATAAATCCATGTGAGATTCTGATAGTCCCACTTTAGAAAGAAAACTGACTCAACATTGGGACAGACTTTAAGTTCACACCTTTAATACATTGTCTGAGTTCCATAACTGGATTAGTGGTGCTGGAAGAGCACAGCAGTTCAGGCGGCATCCAACGAGCAGCGAAATCGACGTTTCGGGCAAAAACCCTTCATCAGGACCCATCGATTTCGCTGCTTGTTGGATACTGCCTGAACTGCTGTGCTCTTCCAGCACCACTAATCCAGTATTTGGTTTCCAGCATCTGCAGTTATTGTTTTTACCTCTCTGAGCTACCATAACACCTATTGTTAGATATATTGAAGCCACCTTGAGAATGTAACTTAAAAGGAGTTTTCAGATTTTCATATTAAAGAGCCTAAAACAGCATATCCCATCTGAAAAGATGCAAGACTTAATGTAAGTTTGTTTAATATTCATTACAACTGTGACACTGTAACCCTTTTGCTATAAATTCTGTGTCTTCTGGTCCTACTCCGCAATCACCTGAAGAGGCAGTGCCTCAAAAGCTCATGCTTTTAAATAAACCTGTTGGACTATAACGATTTTTAACTTTGTCCACGCCAGTCCAACACCGGCACCTCCAAATCAAGAAAACCGGCCGCATTATATCTTGACCCACTTTATTCACCTTTAAATGCACATCAAAACATTCGGTGTACACATCCAACACTCCTTCAAATGGTCCTATCGTTTCAAATTGGCACCTATCCCCATTTTTGTTTCCTGCCGGTGGGAGTTTTTGCACTAAAGTCTAGTAGCTGCTCGCATCCCAAGACCTCTTGGTGAATGTTCTCTGTGCAGACCTCTCCTTTACTGAGTGTGTTAGTGTACCACTCTTCCCTGCTGTCGACCACAGCCCAAGTCCTCCATGACTTCATGTCGATTTCAGTCAGTGAGTGAGTACTGAAGAAGGGCTTATGCCCGAAACGTCAATTCTCCTGCTCCTTGGATGCTGCCTGACCTGTTGCGCTTTTCCAGCAATACATTTTTCAGCAGTGAGTGAGTACTGCCCTCTTCAGCTATTGGCTGTGACCCTGCCCCTCGTGACCGCTTCCCTCAATGCTACCTCCTCAAACTTGCACCATTTCTGAAGTTCAAAAAGAAACCAGCAGTCACACAGTTTGTGGACTGGATCCCATTCTTGTCACCAGTTATTGTGTTTGTAACTAGAGTATGATATGTACAAAGGGTAAACTTGAACAGGGAATACTTTATCCTCTCAGCTCCACTGTCAGTCCAAGACTACCCCTCTAGCTCCCATCTCTGGGTCACTTAACCTGCATCCAACCCTTCATCAAATGGTCTTAAAGGGCTACACACACCCAACTACATACATAACAGAAATGACTGTGGACTTTTACCTAAAAAGACTAACATTTTGGAGAGTGTTTCATAATCTATATTTGCAGTGTGGGGCCACCAGTCACATTATATAGTTTTATTTCTTGCAGTTTAATATCTTATTGGCTAACTAAATACTGTTTAGTAGCAGTCTTAAAACTTGATGTCTTGTAATGATACTCTTAAGTTGCTTTTGGGAATTTAAGTATCTTTTTAAAAAGTTAATGGTCTGTACAGGATTTCTAACAGTAAAGGTAGTTTAAAGGGTGCCCAGGAGATTTACCAGAATTTTACTTAAAGGTTAGATTACAGAAGCTGGAAACGTTCTCCATGGGATTAATGGAAATTGGCAGGGAGGTTTGATTGATATGTTCATGATTACATCAGGTTTGGATAATGCGGACTTGGAAAGAATGCTCCAATTAGCTGATATTACAAGAAATAGGAGATAGTTGGTAGCTGACAGCTTTTCACCATGATCGGGGAGTCTAAAACTAGAGGGCATAACATTAAGGAGAGAGCAGAACGTTATAAAAAGTGTACAGAGGAGAATCTTTTCACACAGAGGGTGGTGACTGTCTGGAATGGGCTGCCAGAGGTCGTGGTTGAAGCGAGTACAATTTTGTCATTTAAGAAACATTTGGACCGGTACACGAATAGGATAGGAATGGAGGGATATGGACCAAGCACAGACAAATTGAACTAGTTTAAATTGCGAAAACTGGATGGCATGAACAAGTTGAGCCAAAGTGTCTGTTTCCATGCTGTCAACCTCTATGACATTATAAAAATTCAAGTTCTTGGCAAACAATGCAGGACAAAAAGTAAGAAAGAACATTTTTACAATAAGTGGTCATGGAACTCTCTGCCCATGAGCAAGGAGGAATCAAAGACAATGAAGAGTGTCAAAAGGAAATTGATTGGGCACTCAAAGGAAATAAACTTACAAAGCTCTAAGAATAGAAGCAGAGAAAGGAACTGACTGGATTGCTGTGTGGTAGGCCAACTTAAACTTGATAGACTGTCTCTACATAAATGACTTAAGAACATAATACATTCAACAAGAAGCTGATCATAATTTAAGCCACCTGATAATAATCGAATATTTATTTTAAAACCCTTACTTGTCGTAATTATCAGGATCCAGTGGCTCATAGGTGATTTCGTAACATTTAATTCGTTTGAGGAAATCATCCATAATACGGTCTTGATCACATTCTGCATAATCTGGGCTTGATACCTTCACCTCCTGTACATATATGTGAAAGGTCTTATACTTGCTATATCAGACAATGCTTACATATAGAATCAGCAATAAATAATGCGTCTATAATTTTCTAAATTCTGACATTCTCTTGGATTGGCAAAGACATTGCATCAATAAATGTTTAGGATGTCATTGCTCCTGGTGAGACCAAATGCCTGTATAATCAGATTAGGTATGTAATCTAAGAAAAAGACCCTTAGTTGTAACTCTAATTTATTGCAAGTCACAGCAGCACCATTCAGATATAAAACAGAGGAAAATGAAACAAGGGATTAGGTACATGATTTCAATATTGTTTTAAAAATATTGACTTTATTGATACTGTGGTTAATCAACAGTGATATCAACCTCCCTCCAGCTCTGCATATCCAAGAAACATTCCACCACAAATAGTTAAGGCTACACTTGAGTAAATTACTGTATACAAGGTGATCCAGAGGCCCTCAATACCAAGCAAAGAGGGAGGTGAAGTGTTGAAACATGGGGATTTGGAGGAGGGAGTCGGGGTGGGGCGTGAGGTTGAGAGATGACACATCATCAATTCTACCTACATAATTTTTTTCTAAAAAAAAGGTTCCTTACCATTTTGAACTTGCTGCCCTATGTCCATTAAAGCAGCTTTCAAACACTGTTGTAATTGATACTACTGAGTTATGTAACAGAATTTTAAAAAACACTATTCTCAATTATCTATAATAACAGAAGAAAGTACTTCCTGATTCTGCTTTAAAATTTATTTAAGATGCTTTTTTCTGATGAGGAAAAGGATGTAAAATAAAATATCCCCTTCCAGACTTTCATTCACCTTTAATAAGCAGAACAGCTTAAAAAGCTGCACAGCGAATGTAATCAATGTAAGTTAATGGGAAACCAAACAAAGTGGAGATTTCCCAGCATGAGACCACTGCTGTGGGCAAAACTTTTAAAAGGCAGCATATTGGCAGAGTTTGAACACATGCTTCCCCTTGTTCATAGATTCCATTATACTTGATTATAAGAAAGTAAATCTTCTGACATTTGTCATAAAAACAGATTTCATAGGACAACGTAACCTAATGACATTCAGCATGACAAGGTAGCAAAGTCTGAATATTAGAGGCCCACAGTAACAGCATTCTCCATGTAGCATGCAGTATCAGCTGTGACAATGTGCAGAAAAGTCAAATAGAAGCCAAACTCTTTGTCACAAAGAAACAGGAGAAAACAAAATCAGACAGTGAACTGCTATAATTTACTACAGCAGGGATGATGGAATTTCTTTTACAAGAAAATAGTTTGTTAGATCTTTATTGGGAGGAATCTCTGGATGCTATTACATACCTTGATATTTGCAGCAATAACTTCTGGGTCATCACAGACAGATTCAACAAAGAACACCTGGGAAAAAAGTTATTCTTGCTTAGTTAAGCAGTCAACTAAAATCATGTAATACCTAAATATTTCTCATAATCAATGCCATAGCAATTGCAGTCAATTTCTATAAAAATGTAAAATCTTTGGTAAAATTTCTTTTATGAGAAATTCATGAAGAATTCACTAAGAACCTTCTACTCTACAAATTAATGCTTCAGTAGACTCTGTAGATATTTCAATTTTTTCTTCAGTCACAGGATTTGGCGGTTGCTGGAAAAGCCAGCATTTATTGCCCATCCCTGACAACTATTCAAATGAGCCACCTTCTAAAGAATCGAGTAGTTTCTGGGTCATTTCAAAAGATAGTTAGGATGCAACAAATTGCTTTGGTTTCCTGAGAGGGTGGGTGACAGACACAGATTTTCTCCCCAGAAACCAGATGGGTTTTACAACAATCCAGAGGTTTTGTAGTCACCAGTACTAATATTAATTTTGTACACGGATTATTCAATGAACTGAATTGAAATTCCCTGACTGCCATAACAGGTTTAGAATTCATGTCTCTGGATGACCAGTTTACATCTTCAAGTCTTAAATGCCATAACATAATCACTGTACTACATTTCTATCACTCGTTGCTTTAACTCACAAAATTATGAATGAATAAATAAAGATAATGTTAACAAGCACTCTAAGTTGAATTGATACATTTGGACAAAATATTTACTTTGACAGTAGTTAAAATTATTCTGTTAATACCAACAAAAGAAAACTTGCTCCTTCTTCTGATTTCTAACCTTAAATGCATTATCACGTACAAAACTCAGGATTAAATCTCTTCTTTCTCTAGTTGTGTTAGTTGCATCAAAGACCTGGGATAGAGAAATAAAATGAAAAAAATTATATTGACTTTAAATCTATACACAAATTATATTTTTACTGAATAGAAATAATGATCTCTCAAAACTATGAGAGAACATGACCCTTCATTAAAAAGAAAACAATATTTTTAATACTAATGTCATATTTCCAATGCGAACTTCAATTTTGTTTTGTTAAACTATCACTTCAGGTGATTAGCCACATTATGTGCCGGTGGGTGTGCTGTCTAGTGCTACACTGAAGTATAGGGGTGTGTTTAAGACAGGAGGAATGACTAGCCAATATAGTGTAATGACAGTCAGATCTTATATCATTCATCAGATTCTTCTCTGAGATCTTTATTATAAACCTGTATTATAAACCACAGGGTAGCAACTTGGAGCAGCATTGGAAGGAAGGGATAGTAATAACACAGTACCCATAATGGAACAGAATAAGAATAGGAGCAGCAACAAAGAATAAAGTTAGTGGATAAACATGGAACAAGAAATGGGATGCATTTCGCAATTCCTCTTTTGCTTTGAGATAACTCATTCATAACTTGCAGCATTAATTTCCCATTCCATGACAATTCTGTTGTCCACACAACCTAACAAAACTGGTAAAACTTCTACGTTAATACATACAATGCAATAAGTATAAAATTAATTCACATATTTGTTTAGACACAGCTATGAACATATGCAATATTAGAAACTATAAGAAAATAATTTAATGTTTCAATGAAATAGTCTAAGTGCACACTTTTATTCTTTGTTGCTGAATATCAAAATAAATGACAAAAAAAATAAGTTGCCAACATAAGCATAACAATTTTAAAACATCTTACTGCAATCTGTCCCTTTTCATCTGTAAGGTAGGTTTTCACATCCTTCAAGGCATCTAAGGCACACTGTCTATTGAAAGCAAAGGGAAAATTAATATTTGAACAAATAGCTCTTGTATAGTAGAATTGATTTTGAATACGAATGTCAGGATTTGCCAAGTTTCTCTCTGCAAAAGTGAAACAGGCACAATAAAATCACAGCTCTCTGCAGCACTGAGCATACCCTAAGATGATATGCAATGCTCTCCATAGTGCTCATAATGGTTCTTTTTAAAATTTCACATGTGCCATCTAGAAGGTTGATGCTGTTTCATTACATTACTAAATGTCTACAAAGTTCAGTAATTTTCTCATGAGATTAGCCCAATAAATCACAAGAAGACAGCGAATAGCATGTAAATTAACTAGTCAACACCACAACATGCATTTTGAATCAGACTATCTTACACAGTATGTATTCTATTAGCAAAGTAAGTCTTCTGTGCTTTAAAGTTTCCCCAATATTGTGGGAATATATTCATTCTTTTGGTCACTGTTTTTTCTCCTGTGACTTGAACAATCATATTCCTTTTTGTTTTTCTCCTTTGTGCAGTGAACTTCATGATGTAGTCACCTCCAAGTAAAAGGAAAGATAGTGTCTTGACACGAGTTTTGATCATTCTGGTGTGAAATGGACAGTGGGTGGTTATGAAAACAGAGGTGATACCTTTTTCTTCTCATATTTTGATATAAACTGCACAATGCATAGAATATGGTACTGACTACAGTTCCTTCACAATTTATGTAAAAAAGTGCTAATTCGGTGACACAAGTGACACAAGTGCTCAACTTAACAGATCATTAATATCCAAGGTTGATTTAAATTTTGGCTGAGGTAAGAAGTTTCCACTCAAATTGCTTACAACTTCATACTCAAACTCTGAATTGCCTAGCCCTTGGCACTAAATTCAACACTTAGTTTACTTAACCTTTCTCACCACTTTTAATATTCTTTGAGATCCGAACTGAAATTCACTTTTTTGACCAAACTTTTGATAGGACCTACTACACTTTTGCTCTTAAGCTTGATGTGTTTTCTCAACATTTCTGTGAAGGAGTTATAAATGAACAAACATGAATTCAAGTACTTGACAAATTCAGTGCCCTAGAGCACAACAGGGAGAAAGTGAGGACTGCAGATGCTGGAGATCAGAGTAGAGAGTGTGATACTGGAAAGATACAGCAGGTCAGGCAGCATCCAAGCAGCAGGAGAATTGATGTTTCGGGCATAAGTCCTTCATCAGGAATAGGGCAGGAGCAGGCTAAGACTATAGGTTGAGGGGGGAAATCAGGTTTGTGGATCTTTGGTAGGAGGTAGAATCAAGCGGTGTGGGGTACGCGTACAATGAGGTTGGAGACTGTGGATAGGAGATCCCCAGAGGTGATAAGATTGTGGATGGCCTGGGAGATAAAGGCTTGGTGATGGGAGGCAAGGTCATGGTCGAGGGGGCAGTAGGAGGTGGTGTCTGCAACTTAGTGCCTGGCTTCAGTGGTGTAGAGGTCCATTCGCTAAACCACCAAAGCGCCCCTTTGTCTGCAGGTTTGATAGTGATGTTGGTTGGAACGGAGGGATGCGCATTGTGAGGACGGGAGGTTGGGGTGGATGAGAGGGGTGGACAGGTTGAGGTGGTCAATGTCATGGTGGCAGTTAGAAATGAAGAGGTCAAGGGCAAGTAACAGGCCAGGTGAATGGGGTGTGTTGGAGGTGAGAGCAAGGATTCTTGGTGGGTGGGCAGGAGTCTTGTTTGAAATAGTGGGCACAGAGGCGGAAGAAATGTTCAAGGTCACGGCACATGTCAAACTCATTAATTTATGAGTGTAGGGGGATGAAGGTGAGGCCTTTGCTGAGAAGTAAATGTTCATCTGCAGTAAATGTTCATCTGCAGAGTCTGGGGGAATAGTAAAAACACAGCACAGCTGGGAGCTAGGACCTGGGGTGGGGCTGGAACTGAGTGACAATATATAATAAGTGAAGGAGTAGGCCATTCGGCCCTTTGAGCCAGCACCACCATTCATTGTGACCATGGCTGATCATCCACAATCAGTATCCTGTTCCTGCCTTACCCTCATAACCTTCGATTCCACTATCTTTAAGAGCTCTATCCATCTCTTTCTTGAAAGTATCCAGAGACTTGGCCTCCATGCCTTCTGGGGCAGAGCATTCAATATATCCACCACTCTCTGGGTGAAGAAGGTTCTCCTCAACTCTATTCTAAATGGCCTACCCCTTATTTTTAAACTGTGTCCTCTGGTTCTGGACTCACCCATCAGCGGAAACATTCTTCCTTCCTCCACAGTGTCCAATCCTTTAATAATCTTATACGTCTCAATCAGATCCCCTCTCAGCCTTCTAAACTCAAGTGTATACAAGTCCAGTTGCTCCAATCTTTCAATATATGATAGTCCCGCTGTTCCGGGATTTGATCTCTTGAATGTACACTGCACTTCCTCAATAACCAGAATGTCCTTCCTCATATATGGAGACCAAAACTGCATACAATACTCCAGATGCGGTCTCACCAGGGCCCTGTACAGCTGTAGAAGGACCTCTTTGCTCCTATACTTAATTCCTCCTGTTATGAAGGCCAGCATGCCATTAGCTTTCTTTACTGCTTGCTTTCATTGACTGATGCACAAGAACTTCAAAATCGACGTTCCGGGCAAAAGCCCTTCGAAACGTTGATTTCGAAGCTACTTGGATGCTGCCTGAACTGCTGTGCTCTTCCAGCACCACTAATCCAGAATCTGGTTTCCAGCATCTGCAGTCATTGTTTTTACCTGATGCACAAGAACACCTAGATCTCATTGTACTTGCCCTTTACCTAACTTCACTCTATTTAGAAAGTAATCTGCCTTCCTGTTCTTGCCACCAAAGTGGATAACACATTTATCCACATTAAACTGCATCTGCCATGCATCCGTCCACTCATCTAGCCTGTCTAAGTCACTTTGTATTCTCATAACATCCTCCTCATATTTCACCCTGCTACCCAGCTTTGTGTCATCAGCAAGTTTGCTAATATTACTTTTAATGCCTTCATCTAGATCATTAATGCGTATAGGTAAAGGGTGTTGGGGTGGAGACGGCCACTTGAGTGGGCGTGGTCATAGGGTCAGGAGTGATATCACCAACGGAAGTGATGCTCGCTATGGGGGCAGAAGTGGGGCCTACAGCAGTGCCCACAGGAGCGGAAGTGACTTCACTTGTGACGGCAGATTGAGTTTCAGTGGGTGACGTCACTGGTGGCGGAAGTGACATTGGTGATAGTATCCTCTGTGTCCAGGTGAGTGATGTCTTTTGGGGTAGAAGTGGCTGCAGTGTCGGCGACAACTGCGGGGGCAGAGGTGACGTGCAGTGTAGGTATTTTGTCTATGCCAGAGCAGTGGATCTAGCAATAGCGGCGGATCCTGCAGTGGTCGCAAAGGCAGTCATTTGGACAGCAATCGCGAAGGTGGTGTGGTCGGCAGTGGTTGCAGTCTGAGGGGCGGTGGAAGTGACATCATAATTCACTGTGCCAATCATAGGAGGAGTGGCCACATGGCTAATGGCATCTGAGCAGTTCCAAATGCCAGAGGAAGGTTCTGAAATGATTGAGGAAACCCATGTATTGAAGTAAGTACTTGAAAGTTGGCTTCACTTATGTTCTTTTATGTCCAATATGGTAGAGAAAAAAACGTTTGTTGAGTGTGTGAATTCTTCTCAGGATGTAGAACAGCAGAGGTCCATTGCAGGTCTGGGAGAGAGTGTGATTCTGAGCTGAGGCAGGGCTGACTGCAGGTAGAGTAGGTAGGGTGGCACATGGCCGCTAGCATAGAGCGGAGGTTGTTGCTGAAGGTTTCGGATTTGTAGTATGTACTAGTTGTCCTGTTCAGGTCCAAATTGTGTTGATCTGAATGTAGGCCGGAGTCCATATGGGATCAGTTGATTCCATAGGCAGGCACTGAGGAAGGAGATGTGGCTGTGGTAGTGGGTCTGCTTCAGGACGTGGCTGAAGAGCTTCAAGGCCGAGGAGATGACGTGGTGGATGCAGTGAGAGAGAGACTCACCAAGATCCTTGTAGAGAGAGGAAGAGAACTTCTTCAACGTAGGCATCTTTGGATTAGATTTTGCAGGAGGGTTGAAATCAACTAGTAGAAAGTGAGGACTACGATGCTAGAGGTCAGAGTCAAGAGTGTGGTGCCGGAAAGACAGCAGGTCAGGAAGCATCCAAGCAGCAGGAGAATCAATTTTTCAGACATCATTCCTGATGAAGGGCTTATGCCTGATACGTCAATTCTCCTGTTCCTCGGATATTGCCTGATCTGCTGTGTCCTTCCAGCACCACATTCTCGACTCCAGAGCCAACGTCAACTAAGATTCCAGTTTCTGATAAATAGAATATAAATGAGCTCTGTAGCATGATGTACCTAGCAGCTGAACAGCTCAAAGTAAATATATGAATGGGACTCTGCACCGTCACCTATGTTCGGCAAACTATGGGATCATAAGTGGAAAAATAACATTACTTCAGTAGCATATCACAAACCTGATTGAATACTAGTTAGCTACATCACTTATTGGACAATATATTAAGTATTCTGTACTCAGCATGATACAGGAAAATTTGCTTACTTCCTGATTTTCATAGCTTCTTCATTATCATGACGGAAAAATTCAAATGACTTGTATGATTTCACAGCTTCACGGCGGTACTCGCCCAGATTAAAAACTGCAAGTCAAAGAAAAACGCGTAAGTAATAAAGAAACTGGAAATTCAGAATGGATTTATTTGGAGTTGATTCCAATTATGAGTCCCCTGGAATTTCTGGAGAGGTTGAACCTCCCCCTTACAGAATCTGAAACAGTTTGTTATGTTATGTGACATGCTCCTTATTTGTCCAACACTAATTTTCTCTTGTTTCCAGATGACAATCAAATGTATTTCCTATTATAAAGTAAATAGCTACAAACTTTCCTATGTACTTACATCAACTATATTGCAACAACTAAATAACAGGTTTGATTAATTTTATTTCCAGAACAATTTGCTTTCGAGTGGACTTCTACACCATACTTGTTTAGTAATAAATCAAAGTATTGCAGTGAAACTCCACCTTTCACATCTTCACCATTCATGAATTTCCTTATCTGCACACAATTTTACCTATTGCAGCTCTAATGTTCACGTACTCCCAGTCTTAAGGAGCAAAAAGCTATAGAAATTTTCAGAAGATGTCAAACAAATGAAAAATTGCCCATTAAAAACTAAGATATGTACGCAATTATGACATGAAATTATATTTCTGAGACAGGAAAGTGAGTCCTGCATGTGTGTCTGTTGCCATATTGTATGGTAGCCCTTGCATATATACATATTAGATAGCCGATAACTGTGGTCAATGTAGCAAATTTTACACACCTTACTTTGTTATATCATTTTCTCAGTAGAATATCTTTATATTTATTAAAACATTGTATTTCATTGAATGTTGACTCCTGTATTCCATATGTACCATAATTTTGGATAGTTAGAAATCATTTATTCCATTACAAAACATGCTTGCTGCTTCTAAGTCCACTGTTTGAGATGTGTTATAGGTACTTAATCCAAGTGAAAATTAGGATTATGCTGTATGAATCAATTTGATATTAGGCTTGAGACAGAGAAAGGAGAGTCTCAAACCAAGGATTTAAATTTAAATAAGGGAGATTTCAAAGAATTGAGAAATGTTTTGGCCATCATAAATTGGGCTGAACTGTTAATGGATAAACTTACAACAATGAAAATTGTTCAAATAAAAGTTTGATATGATACAAAACAAACATGCAACTTAAAAGGCAAAAGGTCCCATGCTGTTAACTGACCCTGGTCAATAAATGAGATGAGATGAGTAAAAGCATCATGTCATGATGGTGCTTCCTTTGAAACCAGGTATACCAGGTAGACACATGGTAAATTTGAGCAGGAATACTTTATTGACAATGCTGACATTTCCACAGGTACTTCTAGACTGGACACAAGCTCTGCACCTCCAGGTCCTCCTCACGAGCTCTCATAAAAGGGGCAGCACGCCCCACTACATATATAACACCTTTTTCCCTTTATTTTAAACGTCTCATTAATAAACATATATACAATTATCAAGATTGTACATATATTGGCTAGAATGCATATAAATAGTCATGAATATTTACAAAATCATGGCAACAACAGAAGAATGATGACTCCTCTATTATACAAGACATTCCATCCATAAACTACATTGACATAATTAGTCTCTGGAGCATGGCAGTTCCTCATCTCAGGAACCTTTTCCAGTGAAGTATCCCAGACTTCAGAAAGCTCCTGTTGTTCCGCAGATATGTCTCTAATTGGCTGTTGTTGCCAGTGATGCTGTTGACATCTCCTGGCTTTGACTAACCATGGCTCAGACAGACATTACTTAGTCAACATCACCGGTCCTAACCTAACCAGCTCAGTATTCTGAGGGACTGCCCTTTGCTGGTGAGGTGTGACAATTTATCCCTAGTCTGTATCCTATCTGACAACAGTCCTGTCATATCCTGGGATTCATTTTTCTCCAGAAGTATAATACCCTCGAAGTTCCTATCCTTCTGTCCTTCCTGGTTTCACTCTACTAACTCTCTGGTCTCTCCCAGCTGCAACAAGTCAGACATGGCTCTCAGCTGATAGCTGAGCAACAGTGTTACCAGCAAAGATGAGGTTGTGTTCATATACATAGTGAGGAAGTTGTTGATTTGCTGTCAAAGCAACCCTTCCCTTGTAAAGCTGTCAAAGTTTGAAAATTTCTCTCTCCTTGGCTATTTCTTGCCAGGTGATATGGAACCAAACTCCCATGTCCAACTCCATGATTTCCTCAAATTCTTGTGCCACAAACTGTGGACCATTGTCAGGGTTCCTGAACCTGGAAAACATTTCAAACTAATCTATCATTGTTTCTGCTGATACCAACTTCATGACTGCACCTTCAGCCACTTTGAATGGGCATCCACAAGCACTAGTAACATCTCTAATGGTCTCATGAAATTGAAGAAATTTTGCTGCCACAGTGTTTGAGGCCATTCCCATGGGTGAAGGGTTGATAAGGCAGCGCCTTTCTAACTAATGTGCAGGCTTCACATGATTTCACTTTCTCGTCAATCTGCAAGTCTACCTTCAGCCACCAAAAATACCTCCCAGCTATTGCCTTCGAAGCACTGCTTTGCGGTGGCCTTGGTACATTTGTTCCAGCACCTTTCCTCTTAATTGGAGAGGAGTAACAACTCTCAGTCCCCATGTTAAACACCTGTTCTATATGGATAACTCCTACCGCCTGGATAGTGAAGGATGTAATTCTGGGCAATTTCCACAACTGGTCTTCCCTCTCAGGAATAAGTCCAGCACTCAGCTCAAAACCAGCTTATACTGATGATTTGTTGATCCTGACAGCCTTCAGCCTGGGCAAAGAATATAATTTTCATATTCAAGTTGGGAACACCTTCATTCCCTGGTACTGTCAGCGTTGACGGTCAATCTACATTGCTATGTTTCTTTACCTGTCAGTATTTGATCTTATATGAGTCGACCGAGCCAGAGCCCATCTCTGCAGTTGTGTTGTTGCCAGTGATGGCATCCCGAGCAACGGGCCAAAAATGGAGGTTAGCGACTTCTGTTCTGTCAGTAGCATGGAGTGCTTGCCATAAAGGAAATCGGCAAACTTCCTTATGCTGAACACAACACAATTTTTATTTCTCAACTTGAGCATAATTCTCCTCCATCTTGGAGAGTGACTTTGATGCAAAAGCAATGTGCCTTTCCTCTCCATTTGGTAAGATACACAACATCTCAGCGCCAAACCCATAAGGTGAGGCCTCACAAGCTAACTGTAATGCAACTTCAGGTAGAAATGCATTTTAAGGCTTGCTTCACCTCCCGGTAAGCCACCTCACATGCCTGGATCCATTTCTATTCTGGATTAGTGGTGCTGGAAGAGCACAGCAATGGCCGCCCTTTTCCTAGCAACTGATGCAGGGGTTTTAGCACAGTTCCTAGATCAGACACAAACTTACCTTTGTAATTGCCAAGTCTCAAGAACAATCTCAGTACAGACAAATTTGAGTCTAGGGGCCTTCATGATAGCCTCCCATGAAAACTGCCACGTGTCACTATTGTCAGCAGCAGCTAAGATTCCTGTGTGACCCTATCTGGAGGTTGGCCTGCAACAGATCCATTGTTGAAAATTTATTTCCCTGGCCAATCCACTGAATTAGTATATGAGTCCAAAGGAGTATTGATCTACACTCAGGGCTGGCTTGGCTGTGACCTTAAGTCACCACAAATCCTCATCATCCCATAAAGGCTGGAATGATGGGAGTGGCCTAAATCATTGGTGGTTACTGATTCCAATGCTCCCAGATTCACCAGCCGTTCTAGTTCCACCTTCACTTTAGACTGGATGGCATATGGTACCAGATGCACCTTCAAGCTCCTAAGTCAAGCCTTTAGCTTCAACTGTAATTTAGTTTTGAATCCTTCCCTTTTCCCCAGAATTCCATTGAAGACATCTTCATACTTGTCCAGGATTTCTTGCAAGTTAATTTTTGAGTCCACCAGCCTATTACCCACACCCTAGTTCAACCTCAATTTTTGTAACCAGGAACTCTGAATAATGTGGGGTAGTCACCTTTTACTACATAAAGTAGCAGTTCTGCACGTGGTCCCTTAACTATACTTTCAACAGTACATAGGTTTTCAGTGACACCACTTGTTCTGTGTATGTCTGTGGCATAATCTTGACAGGTATGAATGGTAGTGCCTTTAACTTCTCCCTAGAGACCAATTCAGAAAGCAGGGACACCACTGTGCCCCTATCCACTTCTATTTTCAATGTCTTCCCTCTACTTTGGATAGAATTCAGAAATTATCAGTTTCACCCTGTACTGACTGCATATTTAACATAAACTGCTGACCCTGGCCTTCTGCCTCTTCCACAGATCCCACTGATTCTGTCCACTCCCTAGTTGGTGGCACATACTTTATGCCTCATCCTCTAGTTTGTTCCCAGCAATTTTGGGCAATATGACTCACTGACTTACATGTGCAGTGCTGGGCTCCTTGAGTCTTATGGCAACTCTTGCCACATGGATGGCATTCTACAGTTGGTATGGCACTCTGCTGAGTTTGCACTATTTGGCACAAGCAGTTGATGACAGCCAACTGGGTCGCTTCCCTGGCAGCCAACTCCATCAAGGCAGCAATTTTGAAAACTGCCTTGAAATCCAGGTTTCTCCTTGTTAGAAGCTTCCATTGGATGGCTTCATTTCTGAGGCCACACACTAAAGGTCCCACAATGCATCTTGGAGGAACACTCTGAATTTGCAATGTCCTGCTAACTTCTTGAAAGTAGCCACAAATTTGCTAAAGGACTCTCCTTTGTCCTCTACCCATTTGTAAAAACACAAACCTTCTGCAATCATCAGTGGCTTGCATGTGAAATAATTTTCTAACATTTTGCTCTTGGAATGCCGTCTCTGCCTGTTTCTGTTGCGTAGCAGACTCCTTAAAATTGCAAAAGTCTTGATCCAGAGATACTTAAGAAAACAAGTACCACGTCCTCAGCCTCTGTTCACCTTTAAGGAACTGAAGTGCTCCATGTAAAGTTCATTTTCTGAATCTTCAAACAATCCCACTACTCCAAACTGGTCTGCCATTTAGTTTTCCTGCTACTTGAGTCCAGTAGCCATTTTCAACTGGGGTCCCCTTGCTGAACCATCTCCATTTTGGCTGCTTCCTCACTGGCTGTGCTAGCATACGTTCTTTCCTGGATTTACCCACAACACGAGCCTCCCCGCGACTTTTGTCTGCAATGTTACATACTTAATATTGCACCCTTTCTGGATGACATCCTCTCTGGACAAAAAAAGACTGTTTACGCACAGTTTGTGAACTGGATCCCATTCTTCTCGCCGTTTGTTATGATGGTGCTTCCTTTTTGAACCAGACAAATGGCATATCAGAACAGGAACACTTTCCTCATGATACTCACACCTCCAAAGCTAGTTCCCTAGACTGCAAGTTCTGCTCCTCTAATCACCTGAACAGCTGTCTTAAAGGGGCAGCACCCCCAATTACATACATAACACACTAAGCTTAAAGAAAAAGCTTGCACAAAATGCAAGGTAAAGTGAAAAACAATCTAAATGGCCAGTCAGAAAACAATAGAAAGCCACAACAGAAGTATCTGCAAGTGCTATTGAAGTTAACAAATTTCATAATTACTTTAGAAAAAAATTAAAGGGTAATGTGGGCTCATTAAAGATGGAACAAAAATAGAAATTACTGGAAAAACTCAGCAGGTCTGGCAACATTAGTACAGAGAAAGCAGATTTAATGTCTAAGATCTTTCTGCCAAAATACAGTGGGGGTGTGTTCAGTTATTGGATCCTCCTAATGCTTCAAATACATGTAAATAGTACTTTGCATAATTACAAAGTGCTTGTTGTGTTTGTTGTAGCTATACAGAAAGTCAGACCCCAATGTTTGTTTTCAATGTGCGAAGAATGTATAGAACTGAACTGCTCTAGTCACTGTACAGAGAGAATATTTTATGATTAGAAAGAAATTTGTAAAAAAATGTTTCAGGTCCATTGTTCATCTAAACACTTATTAAATGTTGTAATTGTTCCCATCATTACCAGATTTGAAAAAAGAAAGCTTCAGCAGTCCCCAATTCAGACATTAGTTGAGAATGGCAATAGTGTGGTTCAACAAATAGGGCTCATTTGTGGATTCCAGTTCCTGAAAATTGAAACTGCCTTGCCTGAAGTGGGGCATGCCAAAACACATTCTTCAAAGCCGATGGGTAGGTAGCTTTTACACCTACCAAGCCACTTCTAAGTTGTTCCTGCTTTTTGTTGCACAAGGCCTCAGATCCACATTTCCTTTATGCTCCATATGTAATGAAAAGAAGTGTGGAACCAACGTGCTTCAGCAGGCAGGTCCCAAGTCCATTTCATCTCCATTTGGTACTCTGGAGATGGGACATAAGCAGGTGCAATCAATTGAATGCAAATACACTGATACATGGTGCAAATAATCACTGTCGAATAACTGAATGGCTACTATCGATACCAGAAACTGCCAGCTCAAAGTAGACAGAATCCACTCAAGTCCAACACTGGCACCTCCATGTCATTAACTGAATGCTTAAGGACTAAACTTTGAGTGGACTTGAATAGTATGATCTTTGGAGAAATGTTGAATTACTGTCAAAACATCTAGACTTCTCCATTATTCTGCATCTGTGACTCCCAAAGTTGCAAACAGGTCTACTGGAGTAATAGCAGTGAGTATTGATAGTTTTGTCATATGATACTTTTGAAGGACAATTTTCCATTATTATTTGTGAATATAGTTTATGGATAATTAATATTAAAATTACCCTCACCCAATGTACTTTGCATGAAGCTTTTATTTCTTAAAATGTACGTATATAAATATGTACTGTCCAGCATTAATTTGAACAGATGTAAACTACATTCTCAACTTTGCAAAACGTACTAAAGATAGCCAAATCCAGTCACTTGCTTCATATTTCAATAGGTAGTGAGAAACGACAATAAATAGAACTTCTATATGTCTATACAGCATATCAAGACCTTAAAATTGCATTTTAGAGGAAGTGATTGGTTTAAAATGTTTGTAAATACAATTCAAAAGTCCAATTTAGTCTCATTGTATGATTATGTGTTTCTGGTTCTTGTTGAACTTGCTTAATACTAGGTAGTGAGATGCTACTTGAGACTGACTAGTCAGTTCAACCCCCTTTATAACTGAATGATAGGACACGCTCATGAAACTGAATGGTATGTTTACAGGGGTAATGAAACAAAGTTAAAAAAAATATCAATGGCACGAGTTATCAAATTTAAAAAAAACACAAGACTGGAAATTAAAAAAATAACTCATTAGAGAAAAAGTACCTGGAAAATTAATGGAGCTAAAAGTCAATAGATCCCTTCGACTTGTTGCAACAGAGTTATTAAAGTAGCACTAAAAATAGTGGATGCATAGGTAGTAATTTTACAAGCATCATTAGATTCTGGAAAAATGCAAGATTCTGGAAAACTACGAAGATAATGCCTTTTTTCAGAAAGAAGTGACAAAAACAAACAGGTAAATATAGGCCAGTTAACTTAAAATACATGTTATTGGGAAAATGTTCGAGGCAATTATAAAGGATATAAGAACAGAGCTTCCAGAAATACATCGTATAATCAGACTCAGCATGGATCCATGAAGAGGAAATCATTCTGAACAAATTTATTGAAATTCTCTTAAGAGTTTATAACTAGGATGTGTTAAGACGAAACGGTGTCATGTATTTGGATTAAAATAAGGTGGTTGATAAGTTCCCTCCCTTTCGACTTCTTAATTAGAGCCATGGTGTGGCGAGTATGACATCAGCATGGAGAGAGAATTGGCTAACTAGCAGAAGACAAAGTTGGGATAAGAGGGGATTTTTCAGGATGGCAAACTGTGACTAGTGGTGCATAACAGGGATCAGTGTAGTATCCATAATTATTTTAATGTATATTAATACAGCAGGTCGTGAAGAAGGCTAATAGCATGCTGGCCTTCATAACAAGAGGGATTGAGTATAGAAGCAAAGAGGTGCTTCTGCAGCTGTACAGGGCCCTGGTGAGACCACACCTGGAGTACTGTGTACAGTTCTGGTCTCCAAATTTGAGGAAAGACATTCTGGCTATTGAGGGAGTGCAGCGTAGGTTCACGAGGTCAATTCCTGGAATGGCAGGATTGCCTTACACGGAAAGACTGAAGCGACTGGGCTTGTATACCCTTGAGTTTAGAAGACTGAGAGGGGATCTGATTGAAACGTATAGGCTTATGAAAGGATTGGACACTCTGGCAGGAGGGAACATATTTCCGTTGATGGGGGAGTGCCGAACCAGAGGACACAACTTAAAAATACGGGGTAGACCATTTAGGACAGAGATGAGGAGAAACTACTTCACACAGAGAGTGGTGGCTGTGTGGAATGCTCTGCCCCAGAGGGCAGTGGAGGCCCAGTCTCTGGATTCTTTTAAGAAAGAATTGGATAGAGCTCTTAAAGATAGTGGAGTCAAGGGGTACGGAGATAAGGCTGGAACAGGATACTAATTAGGAATGATCAGCCATGATCATATTGAATGGCGGTGCAGGCTCGAAGGGCAGAATGGCCTACTCCTGCATCTATTGTCTATTGTCTATTGTCTATTGTCTATTGTCTATTGTCTATTGTCTATTGTCTATTGTCTATTAATGACTTGGATGAGTAAGGTGAATGTACCGTTACCAAATTTATGAATATTACAAGAATAGATGAGAAGGCAAGTGACAAGGATGGCATAAAAGAGTCTGCAGAGGAGTAAAAACTATGCAGATGGAATAAATGTGAAAAAATGAGAGGTTGTGCATTTTAGCAGGATGAAGAGAGTGCCAAATATTATTTAAATAGAAAAACTGCAAAAACTTAAGCACAGTGATTTGGGAATCCTTGTGCATAAATCACAAAAAATGGCATATAAGTTCAGCAGGTTATAAGGAAGGCAAATGGAATATTTGACCTTAATTCTAAGTGAATGGAGTAGAAAAATAATGAAGTTTTACTACAACTATACAAGGCACCTGGAACACAAAGTTTTGATTCCCCCATCAAAGGTCACTAGAGATACCCAGAGAAAGTTCATCAGTTGATCCCAGGGTATGAAGTTTAGAAGAATGAGAGGTGATACACCACCATTCTTGAAATATATACAACATTCTTGGGGCTTTGACAGGGCAGATGGAAAATTGTTTCCACTGCAGGAGAGTCTAGGACCAGAGGGCATAAGCTAAAATCAACTAAGCAAAAATGAGGACTGCAGATGCTGGAGATTAGAGTTAAGATGAGAGTGGTGCTGGAAATGCACAGCAGGTCAGGCAACATCCGAGGAGAGGAAAATTAACGTTTCAGGCAGAAGTCCTTCATCGGAAAGGAATGAAGGGCTCCTGATTCCTGATGAAGGGCTTCTGCCCAAAACATCAATTTTCCTGCTCCTCAGATCTGTGCGTTTCCAGCACCACTCTAATCTGGGCATAAGTTAAGAGGCTGCCCAGTTAGGTCAAAATGAGGAGGGATTTCTTCTAAGTGGAATTCCTTACCATAGAGGGCTGTTGAGGCTTCTTTGTTAAGTATATTCATAGCAGAGATAGACAGATCTTTGATCAGTATCTGAATCAAATGTTATAGGAAAAAGACGGAAGTGAAGTTGAGGTTTATCAAATCAGCCAAAAGCACATTGAATGACAGATCAGACTTGATGGATGATTGGCCTGCTTTCACTCCCTATTCATTTGGTCTTATGGTCAACACCTTCCAAACCATGACCTCTACCACCGAGCACGTCAGCATGGCAGATGATTGGGGCCCCTGTCACCTCCAAACTCTTTAAGCCACAAATTATCCTGAATTATGACTAGCTTGCTGTTTCTTCACTCCTGCTGGGTCAAAATCCTGGAACTCCTTTCTTAAAAACACTGTGGTTGTGCTTACACCCATGGACTGTGGTGGTTCAAAAAGGTGGCTCATCATCTTCTTGAAGGCAAATACAAATGGCCAGTGCTAATCCAACAACAACACCCCACCAATTAATAGTGAAAATAATCAAAATTTGTAAGTGGGGACATGCAAGAATCAGAGTGAATGGAGATGTATTTGTAGTCTTATTCTTGAACAGCAACAACAGGACCAGAGGGACAACAGGATAATCCACAAACCTTGTGGGAAAAGATTTGCTAACCCATGACAGATCCACAAAAGCAAATTGGCCAAATTGTACCAGGACACCCAGAATTCCCGAGCACCTCACAAACTGGATCAGATGGCACGCAGACAATGGAATATGCTTTCAAGCTCCCATGGATATGACAAGAGGCTCAAAGCCCTAAGGGCAGTTTCACAACCCAGCAACAGCAAAGCCACACAAAGAGTAGGACAGATAGACAGGCACCACAGGACAATGGAAGCACCTCACCACTTGACTTTAACACCTACCTGTGAAGATGAATGGAACCATGATACTGTCAAGACCATAAGACCATAAGACATAGGAGTGGATGTAAGGCCATTCGGCCCATCGAGTCCACTCCGCCATTCAATCATGGCTGATGCGCATTTCAGCTCCACTTGCCAGCGTTCTCCCCGTAGCCCTTAATTCCTCTAGACAACAAGAACCTATCAATCTCGGCCTTGAAGACATTTAGCGTCCCGGCTTCCACTGCACTCCGTGGCAATGAATTCCACAGGCCCACCACTCTCTGTCTGAAGAAATGTCTCCGCATTTCCGTTCTGAAATGACCCCCTCTAATTCTAAGGCTGTGTCCACGGGTCCTAGTCTCCTCGCCTAACAGAAACAATTTTCTAGCATCCACCTTTTCAAAGCCATGTATTATTTTGTACGTCTCTATTAGATCTCCCCTTAATCTTCTAAACTCCAACGAATACAACCCCAGTATCCTCAGCCGTTCCTCATATGCTAGACCTGTCATTCCAGGGATCATCCGTGTGAATCTCCGCTGGACACGTTCCAGTGCCAGTATGTCCTTCCTGAGGTGTGGGGACCAAAACTGGACACAGTACTCCAAATGGGGCCTAACCAGAGCTTTATAAAGTCTTAGTAGTACATCTCTGCTTTTATATTCCAACCCTCTTGAGATAAGAGACAACATTGCATTCGCTTTCTTAATCACAGACTCAACCTGCATGTTTACCTTTAGAGAATCCTCGACTAGCACTCCCAGATCCCTTTGTGCTTTGGCTTTATTAAGTTTCTCACCATTTAGAAAGTAGTCCATTCCTATATTCTTTTTGCCAAAGTGCAAGACCTCGCACTTGCTCACGTTAAATTCCATCAGCCATTTCCTGGACCACTCTCCCAACCTGTCTAGATCCTTCTGTAGTCTCCCCACTTCCTCAGTACTACCTGCCTGTCTACCTAACTTTGTATCATCGGCAAACTTCGCTAGAATGCCCCCGGTTCCCTCATCCAAATCATTAATATATAATGCGAACAGCTGTGGCCCCAGCACCGAACCCTGCGGGACACCGCTCGTCACCGGCTGCCATTCTGAAAAAGAACCTTTTATCCCAACTCTCTGCCTTCTGTTAGATAGCCAATCCTCAATCCATCCCAGCAGCTCACCTCGAACACCATGGGCCCTCACCTTGCTCAGCAGTCTCCCGTGTGGCACCTTATCAAAGGCCTTTTGAAAGTCCAGATAGACCACATCCACTGGGTTCCCCTGGTCTAACCTACTTGTTACCTCTTCAAAAAATTCCAACAGGTTTGTCAGGCATGACCTCCCTTTACTAAATCCATGTTGACTTGTTCTAATCAGACTCTGCTCTTCCAAGAATTTAGAAACCTCATCCTTAATGATGGATTCTAGAATTTTACCAACAACCGAGGTTAAGCTGATTGGCCTATAATTTTCCATCTTTTGCCTTGATCCTTTCTTGAACAAGGGGGTTACTACAGCCATCTTCCAATCGTCCGGGACCTTTCCTGACTCCAGTGACTCTTGAAAGATCTCAACCAATGCCTCTGCTATTTCCTCAGCAACCTCTCTCAGAACTATTTCCTCAGCAACCTCTCTCAGAACCTCTCTCAAGATGTTGCATTGTGTGAAGGAACAGGACATTCATCAATAAACTGTTTTCCAATTAGCACCCTTACAACTAAATCACTCAATTTTCAGAAACATTGTATTTTCCCATTTCTTAATCAGTGTCATTGTGCAGCATTACTATAAAACTGGTCTCATCCTCAGCTCTGGGAGGAGAAATCAAATTCTCTGTGCAGACCGTCAGTTCTGTGTCAGCTAGTCTGTTTTCACGGAGGTCCTCGATGACGGAACACGAGAGAGGCTGGACCAGCCGCTATCTCTGGATGAACTGACCAAGACCCTCGAGTCCTTCGAAAAGAATAAAACTCCCGGAAGCGACGGCTTACCGGTCAAGATTTATTCCGCTCTTTTGGACTTGATCGGCCAGGACCTGCTGGAGGTGTATGTCAGTATGCTTTGGGCAGGTACCATGAGTGAATCCATGAGGAAAGGCATCATCACCCTCATCTACAAGCGGAAGGGGGAGAGGGAGGAAATTAGAAATTGGAGACCGATCTCACTGTTAAATGCAGACTACAAAATCTTGTCAAAGGTCATCGCCAACCGGGTCAGGTCTGCTCTGGGATCGGTGATCCACCCAGACCAAACCTGTGCTGTACCGGGCAGGAAGATCTCTGAGAGTCTTGCACTCCTCAGGGATACGATCGCCTACGTGCAGGACAGGGGGGTGGACACCTGCCTCATCAGCCTGGACCAGGAGAAAGCCTTTGACAGGATATCGCATACATATATGAGGGATGTCCTCTCCAAAATGGGCTTTGGGGAGGGAATCGGAAATTGGATCAGACTGCTGTACACCAACATTGTCAGTGCAGTCTCAATCAATGGGTGGGAATCAGATAGCTTCCCTGTAAGATCTAGAGTCAGGCAGGGATGCCCCCTCTCACCCGCCTTGTTTTTGTGTTGCATAGAGCCATTTGCCGAATCCATCAGGAAGGATGCGAGCCTGAGAGGGGTGACTATTCCTGGCAACGGGGGCCTACAGGTTAAAGCCTCCCTGTACATGGATGACGTCGCTGTTTTCTGCTCGGATCTGCTGTCTGTGCACAGACTCGTGTGCATCTGTGACCAGTTCGAACGGGCCTCGGGGGCCAAGGTAAACCGAGGCAAGAGCGAGGCCATGCTCTTCGGGAACTGGGCCGACCAATCCTCTATCCCCTTCACCGTCAGGACTGACCACCTGAAGGTGCTGGGTATTTGGTTCGGGGGGGCTGGGGCGTGTGCCAAGACTTGGGCGGAGCGGATCAGGAAGATGAGACAGAAACTAGGCAGATGGGGGCAACGGTCACTCTCCATCGCGGGAAAAAAACCTGGTCATCAGGTGTGAGGTACTTTCAGTATTGCTATATGTGGCACAGGTCTGGCCTATCCCCAGGACCTGTGCCGCTGCAGTCACCCGGGCCATCTTCCAATTCATTTGGAGATCAAAGATGGACCGGGTCCGAAGAGACTCAATGTACAAAGACCGGTGCAATGGGGGAAAAAACACGCCCAATGCCACCCTCACCCTGATGGCCACCTTTGTGTGTGGCTGCATCAAGCTGTGCGTGGATCCCCGGTATGCAAACACCAAGTGTCACTACGTACTGAGGTTCTACCTGTCCCCAGTGTTGCGAAGGATGGGCCTGGCCTCGCTGCCGCGGAACGCTCCGAGTAGTTGGACCGTTCCGTATCACCTGTCCTTCGTGGAGAAATTTATGAGGAAAAACACCTTTGACCACAAGTCCATCAGGAAGTGGTCAGCACGTAGCGTCCTTGAGACCCTTCGGGAAAAGGAGAGGGCGGATCCTGTCGAGCGGTTCCCTGAGCAGACTGTCAAAGCCATTTCGTAGAATGCCTCATCGCCAGAACTTTCCAACAAGCACCAAGACGTGGATTGGCTGGTGGTGAGAAGGGCTCTGCCTGCGAGATCCTTCATGCACGCCCGGACTCTCTGCCGCACCGCACGCTGCCCTCGAAGTGGCTGCGGGGGGGACGAGACTGTCACACACCTCCTTCTGGAATGTGCCTATGCAGAGGAAGTCTGGAGAGGAATGCAGTGGTGCTTGTCGAGGTTCGTCCCGAGCAGCGCCATGACGCGGGACTCCGTGCTCTACGGCCTGTTCCCCGGGACTCACACTGAGACGAACATTAACTGCGCCTGGAGGATCATCAACTCGGTGAAGGACGCTCTCTGGGCGGTCCGAAACCTGTTGATCTTCCAGCTGAAGGAGTTGACCCCGACTGAGTGTTGCAGACTGGCACATTCCAAGGTCCAAGACGACGTGTTGAGGGACGCGCTGAAGCTTGGGGCAGCTGCCGCCAAGGCGCGGTGGAGAAAGACCACCGTGTAAGATCGGCCTGCCTAAAGAAGAACAGGGGGCCCATGCGGACGTTTTTTGGGTTCTGCTGATGCCTCAGCCAAATATATGTATAAGATTGAAAAATGCACAGACCTGTATATGACAAGGATAAATTCGAATCTGTGTTTGTAAATGTGGACATATGTATGGCATGACCAAATGTACAGACCATCAAATCATTTTATGAATAAAGTATATTTTTTAAATTAAAAAAAAAGTCAGCTAGTCTGTTTTCTCCTCCAGTGATATTGCTTGCAATAAACTGTTTGTTAATTTCACTTGGAGCTGTGTTTTGTGATCCCTAACCTATTGGGCAAATTTCTCCGACAAACCCTAAAAGCATATTTCAAATTCAAGTCTTTAGATTAAACAAAAAGTCATCGCTAGCCCCTAATAGCAAAGACTTCACCAAACACTGATTCACCACCAACAGCTAGGGGATTGGGAAAGAAAGAAATGCAATGCTTAGAATTCAGTTGAAATCCCCATTCAAGATAGTGGATAGCTTAAGAAGAATGATGCAAAGTGTAAACGTTTTGGTGGTGAATTCAAATCTCATCATGATACATCATACAATTAAATTTAATAAATCTAGTATTTTTGGATTGGTACTAGAATGAAAGACAATATTGTGTGCTTAGTTAAAAATCACACAACACCAAGTTATAGACCAACAGGTTTAATTGGAAGCACACCAGCTTTCGGAGCGCTGCTCCTTCATCACCTGATGTAGAAGCGTCGCTCCGAAAGCTAGTGTGCTTCCAATTAAACCTGTTGGACCATAACCTGGTGTTGTGTGTTTTTAACTTTGTACACCTCAGTCCAACACCGGCATCTCCAAATTGTGTGCTTAAAGGAAGATTGGAGGTTTTTGATATTCATAAACAGATGCCTAAAGGAAATCCAATATTATAGATTTTATATAAAATCAGAATACAGCTATATGGATAAAGCTGGAAATAGAATAATGCAGTGATATATACAATAATTTTAAAAATTATCCATTCTAATCTAGATTTTGACCCTAAGCTCTCATTTTTTCCCTGTTTCTATCTTGGTGCAGCTTCTGCTTTCATTCTTTCTTCCAAGTACATCTATTTTGTTGATGCAAATGGTATACACAGGGAGAGCATGGAAAAACACACAGGCCACCCCCAAGTCCAAAATTATTCTGGGCCAGAAACAAAAAGCAGACAATGAGCTTCAGCATTAAACAATGCTCAGTACCTGCAGTATGCATCATCTATGTGTTGTACTGCAGAAATTCACCGAAGCCCTTTAGACGGCACCGTCATAGAATCCCTACAGTATGAAACCAGGACATTCGGCCCATCGAGTTCACACCAATCCTCTGAAGTACATCCCACGAAGACCCTGCCCGCCACCTATCCCCTTAACCCTGCATTCCCCATGACCAGCCTAGTCTAAACATCCCTGGACAATTTAGCATGGCCAATCCACCCAACCTGCATATCTTTGGACTGTGGGAGGAAACTGGAACACGCTAAGGAAGCTCATGCAGATATGGGGAGAATGTGCAAACGCCACACAGACAGTCACTTAAAAGTAGACCCAGGTTCCTCACACTGTGAGGCAGCAATGCTAACCACTGTGCCATCATGCTGCCCCAAATCCACGAACACTACCATCCAGAATGCCAAGGGCAGCAGATATATGGGAACGCTAAGACCTACACATTCCCCTCCAAGCCACTGCCCATCCAAAGTTTGAAATCTACTGACATTCCTTAAAATCCTGGAACTCCCTCCCTAACATCATTGTGGGTCTATCTACAGCAAACGAATTGCAGCACACCATCACCTTCTCAGGGGCAACTACAGATGCTGAAAATATGTTGCTGGAAAAGCGCAGCAGTTCAGGCAGCATCCAAGGAACAGGAGAATCGACATTTCGGGCATCAGCCCTTCTTCAGGAATGAGGAAAGTGTGTCCAGCAGGCTAAGATAAAAGGTAGGGAGGAGGGACTTGGGGGAGGGGCGTTGGGAATGCGATAGGTGGAGGAAGGCCAAGGTGAGGGTGATAGGCTGGAGTGGGGTGGGGGCGGAGAGGTCAGGAAGAAGATTGCAGGTTAGGAAGGCGGTGCTGAGTTTGAGGGATTTGACTGAGACAAGGTGGGGGGAGGCGAAATGAGGAAACTGGAGAAATCTGTGTTCATCCCTTGTGGTTGGAGGGTTCCCAGGCAGAATATGAGGCGCTCTTCCTCCAACCGTCGTGTTGCCATGATCTGGCGATGGAGGAGTCCAAGGACCTGCATGTCCTTGGTGGAGTGGGAGGGGGAGTTGAAGTGTTGGGCTACGGGTGGTTGGGTTGGTTGGTCCGGGTGTCCCAGAAGTGTTCTCTGAAACGTTCCGCAAGTAGGCGGCCTGTCTCTCCAATATAGAGGAGGCCACATCGGGTGCAGCGGATGTAACAGATGATGTGTGTGGAGGTGCAGGTGAATTTGTGGTGGATTGGAAGTGTCCCTTGGGGCCTTGGAATGAGGTAAGGGGGGAGGTGTGGGCGCAAGTTTTGCATTTCTTGCGGTTGCAGGGGAAGTACAGATGGGCAATAAATGCTGGTCAGCCAGCGAAGCCCGCATCCCATGATTTTTTTAAATTTAAAGAAACCAGCACTTACTACATCAGGAAAGACAAGCAAACAGAAAGTAAGTTCATGCTCCAAGGGTTATAGATTTAGATTAGTAATGTGGTTGGTTCAAATCACCAGTAATTTTTTGCAAGTATTTGGTCTATGATATCAGTTCTACAATTAGTGCTAAACCATAGGATAATAAATAAAACACTTGAGGATCATAATACTGCACCAGCAGAATGGACTATATCACAACAGCGAGACAAGTACTTTAAAATGAGTACACTCATCAGGAAACATCTATCCTTGTATGAATAACACCCTTGGTTATTACTGTGATAAATTAATTCCCTCTGTGTATCTTTGCTGTCACTGTTATGTGGTTGATTGAATATATCATAATGCAAGAGATTAAATCTATATAATAAGATGACTTACCTTTGGTGGGGACACCGATCCAATTGAGATAGCGAGTGAGTTTCTTAGAAACATAAGTCTTCCCACGAGCAGGCAATCCCACCATTACAATCAATGTTGGGGAATTGGTCATGTGAGATGCCCAGGCTGCAAATAAAAGAAAACATGAAACAAGAATTTTAAAAAATGAAGAGTCTCATTCGCAGTGTTAAGCATCAGAGGCTACCATGAAAATTTCAGTAAAACTGTATTAGTGATAACCAAAGTCCTGGAAAAAGTAATACAGTATTAAGTACAATGTGCGAGAAGCAGATTTCAAAATCAGCAAATTACAGTGGGCAGATATGTACATGAGAGTATGGTAGTTTTAATACTATAGTTACAAAAGAGAACAGTTTTGAAATTAAAGAAACTACTAGAAATAGCTCTAAAAGATTCTGCAGCTTCTTAGCAATAAAGGTTCTCTGTTCCCAGTTCAGGAGATAACAATGAGACAACACAATCAATTGTCCATTGTTCACAAGGATGTTATCTAAGAGACATATATCTTTCAAGCACAGTCTCCATATCGACATTCCTGATTAGATGGAATATTTTGTTCACCAAATGAATACAACGTGCGTACAATATATAAGCTATAAAATGACGTCAGGGGTAAGAGAAAGCTGTCCACCTTGTCTGCCTGTTTATGACCAATTGGATATTTGAATTCAAACACACTCACCAGTCCACTTGGAAGTAAAGTATATAAATTGAATCAAGAGTAGAATGCAATTTCAATAGAGGAGAGCTTTTTGAAGTAGACCCACATGGTTTCTGCCTGACACTTGGGTTCGCTGAAGACAGAGGAGAACAGAAGAGACCGATACTATTTTCCCATTCAGTCCTATCACTAAATCTGGAACAAATACACTGTCTCATCCATTATAACCAGGTGTCTTTCCTGTCTATTTAACTTATGCAATACAGTTTCCAGGAGGTCTCTTATGCAGTTGTAGAGACCTCACCTCGGAGCCTGAAGCTTTGGATTCAAGTCCCATCTTGTTAGCCACAGTAAGTGTGTCACAACAGCCAAAGAGGTTGATTACCAACCTGCGAATTCTTCCGATATGCCTATGGCTAGCGATAAAAGTGGGCAGCCAGACTTTTGTGGCAGCTGGAGTGCAATTACCTTCTCACATTAAAAAAATGCCTCCATGCACAGGTTCTTTCTGCATGCAAACAGCATCCTCAGAAAGTTTCACATTACTTGGTTTTCTGCTGGAACCATCCTGTCATGGATTGAGTTCTGGAATATGAAATAACCAAAAAAAATTGCTTTAAACCACCATTTGTGATCTTGACCAACTTTTGGCAATAACCTTTGACTCCCAGAACAAATCTTAAGCACATACACTAAAGAGTTATCTAGTTGAAGTTCAGCCACAAATTAACAGGATAACATTCTTTAACCCTTAGGCTGAATTCATTTGTTTCTATTCAGAACTGGGGAAGGGCTTATGCCCGAAACATTGATTCTCCTGCTCCTTGGATGCTGCCTCACTTGCTGTACTTTTCCAGCAACACACAATTGACTTTATTGTTCTTTGCCAGGCATGTGAAGCATGCAAAAACTAATGAAATGCAGAGAATTGGGATTTTTGAATACAGGAATTCACGGTGGATGACAAAATAACTAATAATAAGTGAAAGATTTGATTATAAAAATAAATTGGTAAGAAACATAAAAACCAAAAGCAACTGACTTCCATGAGTATTCAAGATCAAGTTGAAGACCTCCTTGGAAAAAGGCATTAGTCTGCCCAATCTTGAAATTTATAAACCACATGAAAAATGGCTTCAGGGTGGAGGCCCCAAAGAATTCTGGGTGTGGAGAGAGATGATGGATGGGAAATAGAAAAATGTTTTATACCTGCAAAAATCTGTTTACATGCAGTTACTGCTTTACTTACAATGTGATTTATTATTTAAAAAATATAAGAGGGTAGCTAAAATAGGTGTGAGGCTTTTGGAGGATGCAACTGCAGAATTAATCATGGGGTGCAGGGAAATGTTAGATAATTTAAACCAATAGTTTGCATCAGTCTTCATAGTGGAGGATACTGTAAACACCCCAAAAATAATGCGAATGGGAGGAAAGATCTCTTCATAGTCTCTGTCACAAAGGACGAAGTATTTAATAAACTAATGGAACTAAAAGTAGATAAGTCACAAGGAACTGATGGACTATATCCAAGGATTAGACCATAAGACCATAAGACATAGGAGTGGAAGTAAGGCCATTCGGCCCATCGAGTCCACTCCGCCATTCAATCATGGCTGATGCGCATTTCAGCTCCACTTACCAGCATTCTCCCCGTAGCCCTTAATTCCTCTAGACAACGAGAATCTATCAATCTCGGCCTTGAAGACATTTAGCATCCCGGCTTCCACTGCACCCCGTGGCAATGAATTCCACAGGCCCACCACTCTCTGGCTGAAGAAATGTCTCCGCATTTCTGTTCTGAAATGACCCCCTCTAATTCTAAGGCTGTGTCCACAGATCCTAGTCTCCTCGTCTAACGGAAACAATTTCCTAGCATCCACCTTTTCCAAGCCATGTATTATTTTGTATGACTCTATTAAGTCTCCCCTTAATCTTCTAAACGCCAACGAATACAATCCCAGTATCCTCAGCCGTTCCTCATATGCTAGACCTGTCATTCCAGGGATCATCCATGTGAATCTCCGCTGGAAGAAGTGGTTGCAGAGATAGTAGAGACATTAGTCACAATATTCCAGAACTCACTCAGTTGCAAGAGGGTTCAGTGGAAAACCAGTAATGTGAAACCCCTATTCAAGAAGGCAGTGAGACAGAAAGCAGGAAACTATAGGCTATCATTGGGGAGAACCCAGAATCTGTTATTAAGGAAGAAATAACAGGATATTTAGGAAATCTTTATGCAATCAAACTCAACATAACTTAGTAAAAGATAAATCACATTTGATAAATTTGCTAGAATTGTTTTAGGACACAAGTGTCGAAATGGGAAACAATAGGTGTAGTCAAACTTCCATCAGGCATTCAATAAGATGCCACATAAAGGGCGATTGCACACAATACTATGATGTATCAACAGATCATGGTAACATCACCTCCTGCAGGTTATCTCAATGGCAATCACCACTTTGACTTCGAAATACATCTCTATTGCACCAGCATAATTGAGTTCTGGATTTCTCTCTCTAACAGCATAATGGGTCTACCTATAGCACATGGACTGTGGCAGTTCAATGCAGCAGTTCATGATCAACTTTTCACGGGCAACTATGGATGGGAAAGCAATACCGATTCAAACGTGCACACCCACAATCCATGTGTGAATAAGAAAAGGAGACAATGATGTTAGGCGTAAGGCACCAACATGGATGAAGAATTGGTTAACACACAGAAAGAATTAGAAATAATGGGTCTTTTTCAGGTGAGATGCAACTAGTGGAGTTCCACAAGGATTAATCCAAGGGCCTCAATTATTTACAATCTATATTGATGACTTAGAGGAGGTGGTAGAATGTAATATATCCAAATTTGCTAGTGATATAAAAATAGATGTGAGGGTATGCTATGATGAGATCATAAGAAATATGCTGGGGAAAATTGATGGATTGCGTGAGAGGGAAAAACAGATTAAGTTTTATGTAGGAAGTTGTGAGATCATGCACTTTTGTGGCAAGAATCAGAAAGGTGGAATGTTATTTAAATAGAGGTCAAGTCATTTTTGGAGACCAAAACAGTAGTCGAGGGGGACTTGGGTGTTTATATGCTTGAAACACAAAAACTTAGTATGCAGGGACAGCAAAGGAATTAAGCAAATGGAACTTTGGGAAAAAAACAAAAATGCTAGAGAAACTCAGATTTGAAGTCATACTGCTCAAAAAACTTATCTCCATTTCTGACTCCACACGTACTAACAGACCTGATTTTCTGCTGTATTTTTACAGTGTCACTTTCCAGCATCTGCAATATTTTGCTTTTAATGGAATTTTGGCCTTGACTCTTAGGAGATTGGAGTTTAAAAATAAGAAAAGTTGCTGGCGAGGCTGCATCTAGTGTAGGGTATAGTTTTGACGCCTGTATTCAAGAGAAGACATATTGCTTCAGAGGCAGTTCAAGAGATTCACCCTAGGCTGATACTGGGATGAAAGGATTGACATCAAGAACAGCGAAACATTAGATTATAGTGAAATTTTTTTAAAAATCTATTGAAACATACAAAATTCTGCTGGGGCTTGAAAGGGTAGATTGTAAGGTGATGTCCCCATTAGTGGGGAAATCTGAAATAAAGGAAATAGTTACAGAATAAGGAGACACAGAATAAGGAGGGAGGAGGTGGGGCGCAGATTTTGCAGTTCCTGCAGTGGCAGGGGAGGGTGCCAGGACAGGAGGGTTGTTTGGTGGAGGGGAGGTGTGGTCGTGGACCTGACCAGGTAGTCACAGAGGGAATGGTCTTTGCGGAAAGCAGAAAGGGGTGGGGAGGAAAATATATCTCTGGTGGTGGGGTCCGTTTGGAGGTGGCATGATGCGATTAATACGAAGGTTGGTAGGGTAGAAAGTGAGGACCGGGGGGGGGGGGGTTCTCCAACCTTGTTACGGTTGGAGGGGTGGGGTTTGAGGGTGGAGGTATGGAATGTGGATGAGATGCGTTGGAGGGCATCTTCAACCACAATGGAAGGGAAATTGCAATCTCTAAAGGAGGAGGCCATCTGGTGTGTTCTGTGGTAGAACTAGTCCTCCTGGGAGCAGATATGGCAGAGAAATTGGGAATACGGAATGGCGTTTTTGCAGGAGGTAGGGTGGGAAGAGGTGTTATCCAGGTAGCTGTGAAAGCCTGTGGGTTTGTAAAAAAAATGTCAGTGTCAAGTTGGTTGTCATTGATGGAGAAGTCCAGGAAGGGGAGGGAGGTGTCAGAGATGGTCCAGGTGAAGTTAAGGTCTCAGTGGAATATGTTGGTGAAGTTGATGAACTGCTTAACATCCTCGCGGGAGCACGAGGTGGCGTCGATGCAGTCATCAATGTAGTGGAGGAAGATGTGGGGAGTGGTGCCGGTGTAACTATGGAAGACAGACTGTTCTATGTAGCCGACAAAGAGACAGGCATAGCTGGGGCCCATAAGGATGCCCATGGCTACCCCTTTGGTCTGGGGGAAGTGGGAGGATTCGAAGGAGAAATTGTTAAGGGTGAGGACCAGTTCAGCCAAATGAATGACAGTGTCAGTGGAAGGGTACTGTTGGGGATGTCGGGAGAGGAAGAAATGGACGGCTTGGAGGGCCTGGTCATGGCAGGTGGAGGTGTCGAGGGATTGGATGTCCATGGTGAAGATGAGGCGTTGGGGGCCCGGGAAACGGAAGTCTTGGAGGGCGTGGGTGGTGTCTTGAACGTATGCGGGGAGTTCCTGGACAAGGGGGGGAAATAGGACAGTATCGAGGTAGGTGGAGATGAGTTCGGAGGGGCAGGAGAAGGCTGAGACAATGGGTCTGCCGGGATGGTCAGGCTTGTGGATCTTGGGAAGGGGGTAGAATTGGGCGGTGCGGGGTTCCCGGACTATGAGGTTGGAAGCTATGGGTGGGAGAGCTCCTGAGGTGATGAGGTTCTGTATGGTCTGGGAGATGATAGTTTGATGATGGGGGTGGGATCGTGGTCAAGGGGGCGGTAGGAGGAGGTGTCTTCGAGTTGGCATCTGGTTTCAGCGGTGTAGAGGTCAGTGCGCCAAATTACCACTGCACCCCCTTTATCTGCTGGTTTGACAGTGAGGTTGGGATTGGAGCAGAGGGAGTGGAGGGCTGCGCGTTGTGAGGGTGAGAGGTTGGAGTGGAGGAAGGAGGAATATCAGGAAGTTGATGGATATGCAGCATTGGCATAAAAGAGGAATTGAGGCTTGGGGCAGTAAGCCATGATCTTATAGAATAGCAGGGTAGGCCTGAGGCACTGAACAGTCTACCCCTGCTCATATTTCTTGAGGTAACATCTTTCGAGACTGAATACCAAGGCATGTTGCTGGGACTGAGCAGCTACTGCTAATTACTGACCTGGTCTTACTTCATGAAAGCCAGGAATTTTGAGCTCAAATTCCTCTTTACTTTTCCATGAGACACCACTCAAGCTTCATATGACACAGATTAATGATGGTTGGAGCTTTTCATAGGCAAGGTTTTCCTTTTGCACTACAATTTTAACTGCTGTATCTTGCACATGGCAAAAAGGGAGCTCCTTAGCTACAATTGCTAGCTCAAAACCATAAAGAGCTGTATGGACTTTTTAATATCACAAGTTTAACCTTCACTGGTACTTTACTATCATTTGAAAGATTTGCCAAAATCCCTTATCTAAGAAAATGTATGCAGCAAGTGTTTCTGGGAACATTGAAATTTCTAACTTGATACAAGTGACTTTCTATCCGAATGAAAATCAATGTCACTCATACATTTATTTTAAAAAAACCCTGAAAGCTATGAACTACAGCAGCTGAAACACAACATATGAACATATACCCAGGTTCCACTGAAAGATTATTACCTGAAAACATTAACTTGGTTTCAACTTCCACAGTTGCTGTCTGACCTCCTACTCCAAACTCAGCCCAAAATTTATAGAAAAGACTTGATATCTGATAACATATATTTTGAAATAAAGCAAATCCTAATAGGATGAAAAGGCTTCAGGTTCACAAGTATAAATTAAAAGACTTTGGGAGGTCTCAGTACAATAGGTAGTTGAAGAAGACTCTCAGCAAGACTCCTGACTGATTTGAAACTTTGGATAGATTTGCAGCAAGAATATGTGTAATAAGACAGAAAAAGAGCTTTTCATGTTTGCCAACCATCCTGCCCGATCTGGTCTAGTACTTACTACTCATGGTTGTGTGTTTTTGCTATATAACTAGTGTAAAAGGTATCCCACCATTGTGTTCACAGTCGATCTTGAATGACATTCCAATCTCTTTAACATTCAATATTACAACCACTCCACTAATCATCATGAACATGCTAAGATACACAAAACTTCACTAAATTAGTTCCATAAATAGTACGCCAATTAGACCTGGTCAGAAGTTGTGTGTTCTGCAGCAAACAACACAAAGAAACAAGGTGCAAAACCATCACTGACATAGAGCATGGTTATAGCATAGTTCTAAATTCCAATGGTCAAATTCAACCCACTGATTAATGAGGTTTCAATGTGGAATGATGACCATATGTTGATTACTCCTTATGAATTTGCCCATTGGAATTTAGAACTGTGCTGTATTTTCTGTGTTTGTACTAGTGATGGTTTTGCATTTCATTTCTTTCTGCTCCAACCCTTATTAACCCAGAGGCAAGGAGTAGGACATACCAGAATGAGAATTTTAAAATTGAAGGCAGAACAAGCATAGCACCAATGGATGAGTGGGAAGTAACTGTAAATAATAAGTGACAACTTCAGAGAAAACAAAAACATGTAAAAACAAAAGCAAAGATATGCTCCAACTACACAATGCCCTTTGGATTACAGTGACAATTGATCTTGGTTTGAGAATCAATTTGGATAAAGATAATTGTGAAAGGAAAAATGTCAGGGATAGTCATTTGTAGGATACCTGACAATAGTTATACAGTAGGACAGCAAAAATCAGGAAATTCTGAGAACTTGGAAGAAAGGTACTGTGATAATTGTTGAAGACATTAATCTTTACATAAATCAAATTAATCAATGGCAAAGGTAGTTTGGTAAATGAGTACTTCTAATGCATTCATTTTCTGACAGCAAAACATTCCGTAACCAGAGATGTACAATGATTTGTCATCGATTAATAGGCTCATGATAAAGGCTCTTCCAGGGAAGAGTGATCCCAATATGATAATATTTCACATTCAATTCAAAGATAGGTCTGAAACTTTGAAATAAAGCTGGGCATGAAGACAGAGGTAGCTAGAGTGGAATTGGGAGAATAGGTTAAAAGGTAAGATGGAGAGAAGTAGTCACAGACATTTAAGGAAATATTTCATGACTGTCAACAAATATAAAAGACAAACTGAAACTAGAATAAGAAAGATGCATCATCCATCTAAGGAAGAACGTTAATGGTGATATTAAAATATTAAAAAAATACACACAATGCTGCAAAGGCCATGGGTCACCTAAAAATTGGGAACATTCCAGAAATTAGCAAAGGATGATTTTAAAAATGGGAGAAATTAGAGTGAGAGAGAAAACTAGCAAGAAATATTTTAAAAAGGCAGTAAAAATGTTGACAAGTATTCCAAAAAGTAGCTAATGGAGGGTGAGATTGGGGAATAAACACTGGAAAGTAAGGAAATGGCAAAGACTTTGAGCATTTTGCATCTGTCTTCACAATAGAAAACACAAGTATCCAATACAAGAAAATCAAGAGGGAGAAGGGAGGGATAAATTAAAGTATTAGCAAAACTAACAAGATAAAAGCCAATAGGTTTTGAAAGAGGTGGCTTTAGAGATAGTAGATGAGTTGACTGTAATAATCTAAAATTCCCTAGATTACAGAAAGGTCCTGGTGGGTAGGATAAATAGACAAAGTGTCTTCCTAGTAGTGGGGGAGTCCAGAACTAGCGGGCATAGGTTTAGGGTGAGAGGGCAAAGATATAAAAGACACCTAAGGGGCAACATTTTAACACAGAGGGTGGTATGTGTATGGAATGAGCTGCCAGAGGAAGTGGTGGAAGCTAATACAATTGCAACATTTAAAAGGCATCTGGATGGGTATATGAATAGGAAAGGTTTGAAGGGATATGGGTTAGATGCTGGCAGATGGGACTAGATTGGATTGGGATATCTGGCCGGCATGGACGGGTTGGACTGAAGGGCCTGTTTCTGTGCTATACATCTCTATGACTCTATGACTGAAATCCCGCAAATGCAATATTTATAGTTGAGAAGAGGGTCTAGTCTGAGCAGACACAAGGGCATATTTTGGACTATGCAGTCACTTTTTGACATAAAATGTTGTAAAATATTTATATTGTTTAGTATTGTCAAACATAGAACATAGAACAATACAGCACAGAACAGGCCCTTTGGCCCAAGACTGTTTCGGTTAGGCGAGGAGACTAGGACCCGTGGGCACTGCCTTAGAATTAGAGAGGGTAAATTCAGAACAGAAATGCAGAGACATTTCTTCAGCCAGAGAGTGGTGGGCCTGTGGAATTCATTGCCGCTGAGTGCAGTGGAGGCCGGGACGCTAAATGGCTTCAAGGCAGAGATGAATAATTTCTTGATGTCACAAGGAATTAAGGCCTACGGGGAGAATGCTGGTAAGTGGAGTTGAATTGCCCATCAGCCATGATTAAATGGCAGAGTGGACTCGATGGGCCGAATGGCCTTACTCCCACTCCTATGTCTTATGGTCTTATGTTGTGCCGAACATTTGTCCTAGCTTAAGCACCTATCCATGTACCTATCCAATTGCCGCTTAAAGGCCACCAATGATTCTGACTCTGCTACGTCCACAGGCAGCGCATTCTATGCCCCCACCACTCTCTGGGTAAAGAACCTACCCCTGACATTCCCCCCTATACCTTCCACCCTTCACCTTAAATTTATGTCCCCTTGTAACACTCTATTGTACCCGGGGAAAAAGTCTCTGTCTATAAGATTCCCCTGATCATCTTATAAACCTCTATCAAGTCACCCCTCATCCTTCGCCGTTCCAATGAGAAAAGGCCTAGCACTCTCAACCTATCCTCGTACGACCTAAACTCCATTCCAGGCAACATCCTGGTAAATCTTCTCTGCACCCTCTCCAATGCTTCCACATCTTTCCTAAAGTGAGGCGACCAAAACTGCACACAGTACTCCAAATGTGGCCTTACCAAGGTCCTGTACAGCTGCAACATCACCTCACGACTCTTGAATTCAATCCCTCTGCTAATGAACGCTAATACACCATAGGCCTTCTTACAAGCTCTATCCACCTGAGTGGCAACTTTCAAAGATCTATGTACATAGACCCCAAGATCCCTCTGCTCCTCCACCTTACCTAGAACCCTACCGTTAACCCTGTATTCCGCATTCTTATTTGTCCTTCCAAAATGGACAACCTCACACTTGACAGGGTTGAACTCCATCTGCCACTCCTCAGCCCAGCTCTGCATCATATCTAAGTCCCTTTGCAGCCGACAACAGCCCTCCTCACTGTCCACAACTCCACCAATCTTCGTATCGTCTGCAAATTTACTGACCCACCTTTTGACTCCCTCTTCCAAGTCATTAATAAAAATTACAAACAGCAGATGACCCAGAACTGATCCCTGCGGAACTCCACTTGTAACTGGGCTCCAGACTGAATATTTACCGTCTACTACCACTTTCTGACTTGGACCGGTTAGCTAGTTCTCTACCCAACTGGCCAGATTTCCCACCATTCCTTGCCTCCTGACTTTCCGCATAAGCCTACCATGGGGAACCTTATCAAATGCCTTACTAAAATCCATGTACACTACATCCACTGCTCAACCCTCATTCACATGCTTGGTCACCTCCTCAAAGAATTCAATAAGACTTGTAAGGCAACACCTACCCCTCACAAATCCATGCTGGCTGTCCCTAATCAAGCAGTGTCTTTCCAGATACTCATAAATCCTATCCCTCAGTACCTTTTCCATTACTTTGCCTACCACCGAAGTAAGACTAACTGGCCTGTAATTCCCGGGGTTATCCCTATTCCCTTTTTTGAACAGAGGCACAATATTCACCACTCTCCAGTCCACTGGTACCACCCCCGTTGACAGTGAAGATGAAAAGATCATTGCCAACGGCTCTGCAATTTCCTCTCTCTCTTCCCACATAATCCTAGGATATATCCCGTCAGGCCTGGGGGACTTGTCTATCCTCAAGTTTTTCAAAATGCCCAACATATCTTCCTTCCTAACAAGTATCTCCTCTCACTTATCAGTCCGTTTCATACTCTCCTCTTCAACAATACGGTCCCTCTCATTTGTAAATACTGAAGAAAAGTACTCATTCAAGACCTCTCCTATCTCTTCCGACTCAATACACAGTCTCCCACTACTGTCCTTGATTGGACTTACCTTCGTTCTCGTCATTCTCATGTTTCTCACATATGCATAAAAGGCCTTGGGGTTATCCTTGGTCCTACCCGCCAAAGATTTTTCATGCCCTCTCTTAGCTCACCTAAACCCTTTCTTCAGCTCCATCCTGGCTATCCTGTCTCCCTCCAATGCTCTGTCTGAACCTTATGTAAGCCTCCTTCTTCCTCTTTACAAGACATTCAACCTCCCTCTCTGGATTAGTGGTGCTGGAAGAGCACAGCAGTTCAGGCAGCATCCAAGTAGCTTCGAAATCGACGTTTCGGGCAAAAGCCCTTCATCAGGAATAAAGGCAGTGAGCCTGAAGCGTGGAGAGATAAGCTAGAGGAGGGTGGGGGTGGGGAGAAAGTAGCAAAGAGTACAATAGGTGAGTGGGGGAGGGGATGAAGGTGATAGGTCAAGGAGGAGAGGGTGGAGTGGATAGGTGGAAAAGGAGATAGGAAGGTAGGACAAGTCCGGACAAGTCATGGGGACAGTTACTGAGCTGGAAGTTTAGAACTAGAGTGAGGTGGGGGAAGGGGAAATGAGGAAGTTGTTGAAGTCCACATTGATGCCCTGGGGTTGAAGTGTTCCGAGGTGGAAGATGAGGCATTCTTCCTCCAGGCGTCTGGTGGTGAGGGAGCGGCGGTGAAGGAGGCCCAGGACCTCCATGTCCTCGGCAGAGTGGGAGGGGGGAGTTGAAATGTTGGGCCATGGGGCGGTGTGGTTAATTGGTGCGGGTGTCCCGGAGATGTTCCCGAAAGCGTTCTGCTAGGAGGTGCCCAGTCTCCCCAATGTAGAGGAGACTGCATCGGGAGCAACGGAGACAATAAATGATATTAGTGGATGTGCAAGTAAAACTTTGATGGATGTGGAAGGCTCCTTTAGGGCCTTGGATAGAGGTGAGGGCGCAGGTTTTACAGTTCATGCGGTGGCAGGGGAAAGTACCAGGATGGGAGGGTGGGTTGTTTGGGGGCATGGACCTGACCAGGTAGTCGCGGAGGGAACCGGGGAAAAGCCCTCCGTTTTTTCCTCTCCAGATGTCCCCAACAGTACCCTTCCACTGACACACTCATTCGTTTGGCCGAACTGGTCCTCACCCTTAACAATTTCTTCTTTGAATCCTCCCACTTCCTCCAGACCAAAGGGGTAGCCATGGACACACGTCTGGTCCCCAGCCTGTCTCTTTGTTGGCTACATAGAGCAATTGATCTTCCGTAATTATACCGGCACCACTCCCCACCTCTTCCTCCGCTACATTGATGACTACATTGGCGCCACCTCGTGCTCCCACGAGGAGATTGAGCAATTCATCAACTTCACCAACACATTCCACCCTGACCTTAAATTTACCTGGACCATCTCTGACACCTCCCTCCCCTTCCTGGACCTCTCCATCTCCATTAATGACGACCGACTTGACACTGACATTTTTTACAAACCCACTGACTCCCACAGCTACCTAGATTACACCTCTTCTCACCCTACCTCTTGCAAAAATGCCATCCCGTATTCCCAATTCCTCCGCCTCCGCCGGATCTGCTCCCAGGAGGACCAGTTCCACCACAGAACACACCAGATGGCCTCCTTCTTTAGAGACCGCAATTTCCTTTCCCACGTGGTTAAAGATGCCCTCCAATGCATCTCGTCTACATCCCGCACCTCCGCCCTCAGACCCCACCCCTCCAACCGTAACAAGGATAGAAACGCCCCTGGTGCTCACCTTCCACCCTACCAACCTTCGCACAAGCCAAATCATCCTCCGACATTTCTGCCACCTCCAAACAGACCCCACTACCAGGGATATATTTCCCTCCCCACCCCTTTCCGCCTTCCGCAAAGACCATTCCCTCCGCGACTACTTGGTCAGGTCCACGCCCCCAAACAACCCACCCTCCAATCCTGGCACTTGCCCCTGCCACCGCAGGAACTGTAAAACCTGGGCCCACACCTCCTCCCTCACCTCTATCCAAGGCCCTAAAGGAGCCTTCCACATCCAAAGTTTTACTTGCACATCCACTAATATCATTTATTGTATCCATTGCTCCCGATGTGGTCTCCTCTACATTGGGGAGACTGGGCGCCTCCTAGCAGAGCGCTTTCGGGAACATCTCCGGGACACCCGCACCAATCAACCACACCACCCCGTGGCCCAACATTTCAACTCCCCTTCCCACTCCCCAGGAGGCAGAGGATATGGAGGTCCTGGGCCTCCTTCACCGCCGCTCCCTCACCACCAGACGCCTGGAGGAAGAACTCCTCATCTTCCACCTCGGAACACTGCAACCCCAGGGCATCAATGTGGACTTCAACAGTTTCCTCATTTCCCCTTCCCCCACCTCACCCTAGTTCTAAACGTCCAGCTCAGTAACTGCCCCCATGACTTGTCCAGACTTGTCCTACCTGCCTATCTCCTTTTCCACCTATCCACTCCACCCTCTCCTCCTTGACCTATCACCTTCATCCCCTCCCCCGCTCACCCATTGTACTCTATGCTACTCTCTCCCCACCCCCACCCTCCTCTAGCTTATCTCTCCACGCTTCAGGCTCACTGCCTTTATTCCTGATGAAGGGCTTTTGCCCGAAACGTCGATTTCGAAGCTACTTGGATGCTGCCTGAACTGCTGTGCTCTTCCAGCACCACTAATCCAGAATCTGGTTTCCAGCATCTGCAGTCATTGTTTTTACCTCGTTGATTCAACCTCCCTCGTCAACCAAGGTTCCCTCACACAACCATCTCTTTCCTGCCTGACAGGTACATACATATCAAGGACACGTCGCATCCGTTCCTTGAAATTCAAACGTTGGTTGGATTTGAAATGCACGCTTTTTAAATCAAATTTGATAACACAAAACTTGCTTGTCATGTATAAAATAATCCCCAAGTTTTTTTTTAAGATTAGATTTTCTTTCAGCTTTCATTTTGAGGCATAATGCTAATGCCACTGGAGTCGTAGTCTACAGGCCAATTTTATGCTCTGTAGATACAAGTTCAAATTTTAAAACTAGTGACTGTTTTAAATGAATTCAAGACATGTTTAGGCAAAATGTACAGAGTCAACTTTTACAAAATAATATTTTGGACAGTCAGCAAAGAACTGTGCTAGGTATTCAGTCTTTCCGTTTCAAAAGCTTGCAGCTTATAAGGAAATGTTTAGTAAAAAGGAAACCCAAAAAGTATATTTTTCGTAATCCTTTTCCTCTGGGCCATAAGACTATGAAGACCATTCAGTGAATGTTGTTCTGCTTCTGGGAAAGTTTAATATGCGTGATGATCATACAAATCTTGCACATTATTTTGCATTTTGTTCCAATCTTACCTCTGCCATTTCAATGACAAATTAAATTTGCCCAATACCTTTGTGAAAAAATTGCACTCTGCGATCTAACAATGAAGTAGATAGAACAGAAAACTTCTGCTTCAAATCCTGGTCGCTGAAGTATAACTCTGAACACAAGTGGGAAGTGAGTTGAGTTGGAGTGATATATACTAGAAACTTTGAGGTGACATTTACATGGGCTATTTGAAAAATTAAAGATTTTTGGTCAAAAATTAGAAACTAAATTTAAACAAGTTTTAATGGGTGCCATACAATACCATAAGATAGAAAAATCCATCCAGTTTGCCATTCTTACTCAGTCTGGTTTAAAGATGACTCTATTCACACTTCAATATATTTCACTCATAAATGACCTCTGAAGTGGTTTAGCAAGTCATTCAGTTAGATCACAAAAGCAAAATAATCTAGACACTGGAAATGTGAAATCAAATTTTAAAATACTGGAAATTTTCAGTATATTTGACATCATATGTGAAAAAAACAATTTGCACTTTAGGTGGATGACGTTCCTGTTCTAATGAAAACTCATTCTGTTTCTTTCCATGGATGCTTCCTGACTTGCTGAACATTTCCAGAATTTATTTTATTTTAATTCAGTTGTATCAGATTGCTACAGAAAAGCCATAGAAGACACAAATTTGGACAGATCACCAGGCACCAGAAACATCAAAGCCGCACTTCACCCAGTCAATCATACAAACTCCTGCCTAACACCCAAGGGCTCACAACAACTCTGTGTCGGTGGTATCACAGACTTAACCAATCAACAGCTTGACAATTATTTTCATGAAATCATATCTGAGAATAATAAAAAAAATCACCAGACTGAATCCTGAAATGGGACGGTTGCCAGGAGGATAAATAGAGAAGGGGCTTACATGCTGCAGAACTCAGAAGACTAAGTGATCTTGTTGGAACAAAAAGCTCAGAGAAGGCTTGATGCTCAGTGGCTATCATATGTTCAGTCTCAAGGACAAGAAGTCAGCCAGGAGTAGAAATTTCTTCGCAGAATCATAGTTACAGCACATAGGAATGGCATTTGAACCATAGATTCAGACTCTGTACCAATTATCTCTCAGAATAATTTAGCTGGACCCATTCCACTATCTTTCCTCCATGGCCCTCAGAGTCATAGAGATGTACAGCACGGGAAACAGACCCTTTGACCAGATATCCTAACCTAATCTAGTCCCATTTGCCAGAACTTGGCCAATATCCCTCTAAACCCTTCCTATTCATATACCCATCTAGATAACTTTTAAATGTTGCAATTGTACCGACCTCGACCATTTCCTCTGGCTGCTCATTCCACACACACTATACTCTGTGTGGAAAACTTGCTCCTTAGGTCACATATCTTTCTCCTCCCACCCTCTCTAGTTCTGGACTTCCCCCACCCCAAAAAAAAGACCTTGTCTGTTTATCCTATCCATGCCCCTCATGACTTTGTAAACCTCTGTGAGGTCACCCCATAGTCTTCAAAACACCAGGGAAAACAGCCCTAGTCTATTCAGCCTCTCCCTATAGTTCAAATCCTCCAGGTCTGGCAACATCCTTGTAAATCTTTTCTGAAACCTTTCAAGTTTCACAATATCCTTTTGATAGGAAGGAGACTAGTATTGTACGCAATATTCCACAAGTGGTCTAATCAACAGCCACAACATGACCTCCCAACTCCTATACTCAATACTCTGACCAATAAAGTAAAGCATACCCTCCCTTCACATCTTGCCATTCAAAATCTTATGAAGGTTGATGAAAGGTCATCGACCCGAAACGATATTGCTATCATGCTCTGTCCACAGATGCTAAGACCTATTAAGTATTTCCAGCCATTTCTATTTTGATTTCATATTTTTAACACCCGAAGTATTTACTCTGGAGTTTAAAAGGGGGTCACGGTCTTTTTTTTTCCTTTCGTGCGTAGAATGTTCCATTGAAACGTAACTCCTGCCGGATCTGGCTGTCCCTAAGATACAGGAGCAGGATTAGACCATTCGGCCCATTGAGCCTGCTCCGCCATTGGATCATGGCTGACGTTTCTCGACCCCGTTCTCCTTCCTTCTCCCGGAACCCTTGATCCCCTTACTAATCACTTTGATATTTAAATCAACAGTTTTAAGAATGCTTCACAATAGTACAATGCCATACAGTACTGAATGTGTAAACCAGCCTAGGTTTACTGTAACCTTGCACCGGCCACCGTCGGTCAGGAAGATTCAACCGCAAGTGCACGAAATCTGACAGCCCGGTGCCACTCCTTCTCAACACGCAACCGAATGTTTATTTTGGGAGGGAGGAGGTGAGGGGGAAGACAGTAAATTTTGGACGACAGTCACCAGCCAGTCGGGTTCTGGCGTTGACCCCGCGTTCTTTCTCACTCACCCTTCCTCACTGGCAGGGACATGTCGCCGGCGGCCGCTTCAAATACAGCAACCGCCAGCCGGCGTCCGCGTGACGTCAGCCGCAGAGACCGATGCGATGGCTCGAGGGGCGGGTCGAAACCATTCTCAAAGGATCGCGGTGTGTGTCGGTCTGGGCGGTGGGGATAAACACGTGATAGACGCTGCGGGCTTTGTGATGTCATGTTCATGCACATGCACATGCGTAGTAACGACGCGCCGCATTGTCTCTGGAGTGAATGCTTGTTGTTTGTCGTTGGTTTGGGTGCAACTTCGGGTCCTGCCCTTTTTATGTGGGTAAATAGCCGTCTTTCTAAAACTTATGTAACGCTTTCAACTGTTGGAAATAGAAGATGGGTACGGCCTGTTCGCCTTTTTCATTTAGGAAGGTTGTGATTATTAAAGAACATTGTGTCGGTCGGTTGGTTGTGGTGGTGATGGGCGCGCTGGGATGATTCATTAGGCCCCGGTATTATTTGTGTATCCCTTTAACAGGACAGTTTATAACCGGGAGAGTGTACATTTATTGAGAAGCTTAGGTAATGCATCGCTTCTGCTGGCCCAAATCCCATTTACGAAATAGTTCTGCTGAAAGCAAATGATTTAAATGGTGTAGCTGTGTTCACTATAGAGAAGAAGAATTATAGAAATCAACGAGGTGACCTATACTTAAACAGGTTTTCATCGAGAGAAGGACGTATTGGCCGATATAAAAGTAAAAAAAAAGAGATCCGCAGCCCGAGAAGTATATACAACGGTGCTGTAGGAACCAAGAAAGCAGTAGATTTGGGTTTTAGTCATTTTATTTTCAGATTTTTTCTGATCTCAGGAAAGATGCCAGAAGACTGGATGACCGTGAAGGTAGTACCATCACTTAGAAGTAATCGTGATTAAACTGAGAAGCTGCAGGTCATTGAGTCAAACATCATTTGATTATTTTAGTCATGTGTACCTAAGTGCAGTGAAATGCTTTGTTTGTGAGTAGTACAGGCAGATCATAGGATGCTTTTTCAGAATGAGGCAAACAGGTTACATTGCACAGGAGGTGTGTGAAGCAAGATCAATATTATTTAGTGAGTCCATTCATCAGTCTATTAACAGCAGAGAAGAAGCTGTTCTTGAACCTGCTGTATGTGTGTGTTCAAGCTTCTGTATCTTCTGCCTGATGAAAGTATTACTGCCTGATGAAAAAGTATGAGTGTATTACTGGGCTGGGAGGGGGTCTTTGATTTTGGAAATCTTTCCACGGCAATGAGAAGTGTAAATGTGGTCTGTAGATGGGGGGGTTGACTTCTGTAATGTTCTGGACTATGCACACAATCTTTCTGTAGTTGAGGAAAGCTATTGGAAAAATTCTGAGGAACAACTAATCTCCTTTTTGGTGAGACAAAGAATAACTGAGGAAAGTCAGGATGGTTTTATGAAGGAGAGATCATTTCTTACAAATTTTTATTGAATTTCTCAAGGAGTTGACTAGGTTTGACTAGGTACATAAGATGAGGGTACTGTCGTTAATGAAGTACTTCAGTACTTCATTTTACTTACTTCCTAAGTCTTTTGTCAAAATGTTTTGTCACAGACTGGTCAAGAAGGTAAGAGTGTATGAGATCCAGGCAATTTAGCAAATTCAGTTCACAATTGGCTTAGTCGGAAGCAAGCAAACATTAGTGAAAGTTTGTTTTTGTGACTGGAAACCAGGGTCCAGTGGGAAACAATAAGATTTGGTGCTAGTTCCCTTGCTGGTTGTGATATGCTTCAAGGATCAATACATAAATGCAGAAGATTTGATCAGTAAACTTGCATATGACATGAAAATTAGAGGCGGGGTCCTTAGTAAAGAAGAGCCCGTTAGAGTACAGGATGATCTCGGCACACTGGTCAGATAGGCAATCCAATGGCAATTAAAATTTAATCCTGAGAAATCAGGTGATGCACTTCGGGAGGATTAACAAGGCAAAGGAGTGCATGATGAATAGAAGAGCTCTTGGAAGTACAGGTGATCAGATGGACCATGGTGTTCAAGTCCATTGGTCCTGGAAGACAACAGGATGGGAAATAAGATTGTCAAGAATGCTAATAGGATACTTGCCATTTTTGTCAACACAAGGAGGTTATGATGGAACAGTATAAAATGTAAGTTAAGCCATAGCTAGAATACTGTGTGCACTATCGGAAAGATGTGATTGCAGAGGGCATTCATGAATATGTTCCTGGCTGGAGCATTTCAGCTATGAAGAAAGACTAGATATGTTGAGGTTGTTTTCCTTAGAGCAGAGAAGGCTGAGAGGGAATGCAATTGAGGCATACAAATTATAAGGGCCTCAGGTTTGGAAAATAGACCAAACTACACAGGAGCAGAAGTAGAACATTCAATCCGTCAGGTCTGCTGTGCTGTTCAGTGAGATTATGACTGATCTCATAATCCTCAACTCTGCGTTCCTGCCTTCTCTCTCTCATTTGATTCCCTCACTGATTTTTTTTTAAAAACACTATTAATGTCAGCCTTGAATATTCTGTGATGTGGAGGTGCTGGAGTTGGATTGGGGTGGGCAAAGTCAAAAATCACACAACACCAGGTTATAATCCAACAGGTTTATTTGGAAGAACAAGCGTTCGGAGCACTGTTCCTTCGACAGGTAGCTAGTGAGGCAGGATCAGGAGATACAGAATTTATAGTAAAAGATCAACTGATGCATTGTATTGAGCAAGGCTAGATTGCTGTTAAGTCTTAATCACTAAAAATGGGTTGCAGGTTTCGATTCATTAATACGTAAATCTCAGAACTACTTTCAGGTCACAGTCCTGAGATAATTTAAGGTTTTTTTTTAAAAAGTGACATCTCCGCTCAGACAACGCATTAACTGTGTGAGGCATTAACGGTATTCCTTGAGTCAGACTGGTTCTATTTCCAAAGTAGAAATTTATAAAAGTCACATGGACTGTCTGCCTACAGATTGTTTGCTTTTTGAATAAAATAGAATGTATCAGTAAATGCAAATTTACCCCATAGACGTGTGTGTGTGTGTGTGCGCATGCATGTGCATGTGAATGAGAGAGGGAGTAAGAGAGTGTGTGTCGCCAATAATGGTTGAATAGACACTACAACAATCACCAAACAGAGCTGTTCCCTCCCAATCGGGGAACACTTCAGCAGTCAAGAGCCTTCGGCTTAAGATCTTAGAGTGACCACCCTCCAAGGAGGATTGCGGGATATGCAACAACAGAGTCACTGAGCAGAGGTTGATAGCCAAGTTCGGTACTGGGACCTTTGGTTCGTGTCACACTACAGGTGACCCTCGCTGCCCTCTCCACTCATACGCACACTCATATGCACACGATTACACTCACGAGATGCACACACCTGCATTCTTGTGTGCACACCCTCTCACAGGCATATGCTCTGTCACACCTGTGACAAGCACGCATGTACATGCACACACTCCCTCTCTTCCTCTCACATGCACACACATCGTCTCAATCTCTCCCTCATGCACATGCACATACATATAAGTCTGTGGGTACAATTTTCTGAAATTTGTGCTTGATTATATGTTATGTAATTTTTGAAAATACTTTTTTTTTGCTCAGAACTCTGGTATGTTCATGAATGGAGTCACCTATGATGAGTGCTTGTTTCGCGGTTACCTAAGCATCTTTGTTGTGTAAGGCAGCCAAATGATGTAACAGCACTGTAATATTTGAATTATTTCAGAAGTGAAATAAATAAATATTCATATTGTGCCTTTTGCTACCTTGGGATGTCAAAGTATTTTATAGTGTAGTCCTGTTGTAAAGTAGGAAATGTGGCAATCAATTTGTGCACAGCACAGTCCCACCAGCAGCAATATGATCAGAATATTTGTTTGTGATGTTGCGGATTAAATGACACTGGAGATAACTTCCCTGCATCTCCTGAAAATAGTGACACAAATTCTTGGTGCGTCCTCCTCAGAGGGTAACAGGGCCACAGGTTAATGTTTGAACCTAAAGGTCACACCTGCAACAGAAAATCAATCCTTCCATGCATCTCTCCATAAAATGAGTGCAAGCTAGATGTTGTTCTGGTCTGATAAATCTTAAACGTCCAACCATCTCACTTGGAAAACTGTTACTATTGTTCACGTTTTCTAGTTTGAAGGTGAGATTATTCAGTTTTTTTTTCAAGTTAGATTCCACAGGGTACTTTGTCTTCCATTTAGACAATTCAAACCCAGGCCTGCTTGGAGTTTCTGATTTACTACACAGGTTGATTGGATTTGGCACGGAACTTACTATTGTACCACGAAAGATAGTTGACATGGGAGAATTTCTTCTGGATTGGTTGCATTTTTGTTATTGCAACATTGCTTATTCTTGTATTATGAAATATGTGAAAATTGATTAACCCTAATTAATTGAGCATGCCTTGCATCCTTAAGAATGATAATTGAAACCTATAAGGTTGCAACAATAATGTTAAGAAAACTATGCATGCAAGGTTTGTAGCTCAGGTTGAGATTTAGGGTGTAGGTTTGCTCGCTGAGCTGTAGGTTTGATATCCAGACGTTTCATTACCTGGCTAGGTAACATCATCAGTGGCAACTTCCAAGTGTACCGAAGCTGTTGTCTCCTGCTTTCTATTTCTATCTTTCTCCTGGATGGGGTTCCTGGGGTTTGTGGTGATGTCATTTCCTGTTTGTTTTCTGAGGTGTTGATAGATGGCATCTAGCTCTGTGCTTGTTTATGGCGTTGTGGTTGGAGTGCCAGGCCTCTAGGAATCCTCTGGCACGCCTTTGCTTAGCCTGTCCCAGGATAGATGTGTTGTCCCAGTCGAAGTGGTGGCTTTTTTTTCATCTGTGTGTAGGGCTACGAGGGAGAGAGGGTGGTGTCTTTTTGTGGCTAGCTGGTGTTCATGTATCCTGGTGGCTAACTTTCTTCCTGTTTGTCCTATGTAGTGTTTGTGGCAGTCTTTGCATGGAATTTTGTAGATGACGTTGGTTTTGTCCAACCTAGGTCTTTTAAGTTTGTTAGTTTTTGTTTATGTGTTGGTGGGTTTGTGTGCTACTAGGATTCCGAGGGGTCTTAGTCTGGCTGTCATTTCTGAAACTTCTTTGATGTATGGTAAGGTGGTTAGGGTTTCTGGCTGTTTGGTCTGCTTGTCGTGGTTTGTTCTTGAGGAATCTGCGCACTTTTTTTTTGTGTCCGTTCTTCTTGAATACGTTGTATAGGTGGTTTTCCTCTGTTTTGTGTAGTTCGTCTGTGCTGCAGTGTATGGTGGCTCGTTGGAATAGTGTTCTGATACAGCTTTGTTTGTGTGTGTTACATAGGACTACATAGGACATAGATTGAATGTTGGCTAACATAGTATCATTGTTTAAGAAAGGGGATAAGGAAAAGCCAGAAAACTGTAGATTGGGGAGCTTGACATCAGTGATGGGTAAACTGTTGGAGGGGACCTTGAGAGACAGGATTTATATGTATTTGGAAAAGCAAGGACTGATTAGGAAGAGTCAACATGGCTTTGTGCATTGGAAATTGATTGAGTTTTTTGAAGAAGTAACAAAGAGGGTTGAGGGAAGAGTGGTGGAACAAGATCTGTATGGACTTCGGTAAAGCGTTCGACAAGGTTCCTCATGGTAGACTGGTTAGCAAGGTTAGATCACATGGAATGTGAAGAGAACTAGCCATTTGGATACAGAACTGGGTACAAGGTAGGAGACGGAGTGTGGTTGCGGAAGGTTGCTTGTGAGACTGGAGGCCTGTCACCAGCAGTGTGACAGGTCCTTTATTGGTCAGTGCATTGAATATAGGAGTTGAGCGATCATATATTGCAGCTGTACAGGGCATTAGTAAGGGCACCTTTTGGAATACGGCATTAAATTCTGGACTCCCTGCTATAGGATGGATGTTATGAAACTTGAAAGGTTCAGAGAAGATTTGCATGGACGTTGCTAGGGTTGAAGGGGTTGAGTTATTGGTAGAGGCTGAATAGGCTGGCGTTACTTTCCTTGGAGCATTGATGACTAAGGGGTGACCTTGCGGAAGCTTATAAAATCATGAGGGGTATGGACAGAATTAACAGCCAAGATCTTTTCCTTGAGTAGGGGACTCCAAAACTAGATGGCATAGGTTTAGATAAGAGGGGAAAGATTTAAGGGGCAACTTCATGCAGAGAGTGGTGCATTATAGAATGAGCTACCAGAGGATATGGAAGAGGCTGGTACAATTGCAGCATTTAAAAGGCATCTGTATGGGTATAGGAATAGAAAGGTTTAAAGGGATGTGCGCCAAATGCTGGCAAATAAGACAAGATTAATTTAGAATGTGTGGTCGGCTTGGACAAGTTGGACCGTAGGGTCTGTTTCTGTGCTGTACAGCTCCATGACTCTTAAGTCCCACCTTATGCTGATGGATGTCATAATATGTCTGACCATGTTGATTTTAAAAATATCTAGAGGTGTGGTGAAATGGTTGTGTCCTTCTGTCTTGTTCAGAAGGTCTGGGTTCAAGTCCCACTTACCCAGATGTGTTAATTAAAAAGAACTGTAAAGGGAAAGGGTGGATGAGTTTAATGCTGGTCCCTTAAAGAATGGTGCTGATTATTATTTGTATTTTTATCCATCTTTACAGGATGAGGATAACCTGGTTGAAATGAGGATAGTTAGAAAAATAATGAAATAAGTAGGTGAGGGACTTGCACAATCTTATGATTATTCTCGAATTATAGAGTCACAGAGATGTATAGCACAGAAACAAGCCCTTCAGTCAAACCTGTCCATGCCAACCAGATATCCTAACCCAATCTAGTCCCACTTGCCAGCATATGGCCCATATCCCTCCAAACCATTCCTTTTCATTTACCCATCCAGATGCCTTTTAAATGTTGCAATTGTACTAGCCTCCTCCAGTTCGTCTGGCAGCCCACTCCATACACGTACCACCCTCTGCATGAAAAAGGTTGCCCCTTTTATCTCTTTTATATCTTTCCCCTCTCACCCTAAACCTATACCCTCTAGTTCTGGACTCCACCACCCCAGGGAAAAGACGTTGTCTATTTGTTCTATCCATGCTCTTCATGATTTTATAAACTTCTATAAGGTCACCCCTCAGCCTCCAACACTCCAGGTAAAACAGCCCTCGCCTATTCAACCTTTCCCCATAGCTCAAATCCTCGAATCCTGGCAACATATTTGTAAATGTTTTCTGAACCCTTTCAAGTTTCACAACATCTTTCTTCTCGGAAGGAGACCAGAATTTTCAGAAAACACAAAGTGGCCATATAGTTGATAGTGAAGAGGAAGGCTGTCAACTGCAGAATATCATCAATGGTATAAAGACCATTTTAAAATTTATTTTTCTGTATTTTTAATTGTGGTCTGAAATGGAAAATTGTTTCTTAAATCAAGAAACATTGCTGAAAGATTACTGCATGGGAAAGTGTGAGGTCGTGTACTTTCATAGAAAGAATAGAGGCATGGACTATTTTCTGGAATACTAGTCCAGGTTTCTCTTAAGGTAACGTTGCAGGTTGAGTCGGTAGTTAGAAAGGCAAATACAGCACTGTCATTCATCTTGAGAGGGCTAGAATATAAAAGCAGGGATATATTTCTGAGGTTTTACAAGGCTCTGGTCAGACCACATTTAGAGTATTGTGAGCAATTTGGGCCACAAACCTCAGGAAGGATGTATTGGCCCTTGAGCACGTCCAGAGGAGGTTCATGAGAATGATCCCAGCAGTGAAAGGCTTAACAGAAGACGAACGTTTGACTCTGGGACTATATTCGATGGAATTTAGAAGGATGAGAAGGATTTAGATTAGAAGGATGATCTATATGAAACTTTCAGAATACTGAATGACCTGGTCAGAGTGGATGTTGGGAAGATGTTTCCATTGGCAGGAGAGACTAGGACCCGAGGGCACAGCCTTAGAAAACAGGGAAGACCTTTTTAGAACAGATCAGGAGTGACGTCTTTCGCCAGAGAGTGGTGAATCTGTGGAATTCATTGCCATGGAAGTCTATGGAGGCCAGGTCATTGAGTATACTTAAAACAGAGGTAGATAAGATCTTGGTTACCAAAAGGATCAAAGGTTACAGGGTCAAAGCGGAAAAATGTGGTTGAAAAACCCATCAACCAGGATTAAATGGTGGAGCAGATTCAATGGGCCGAATGGCCTAACTTGTGCTCCTATGTCTTGTGGTCTTATTACCACAGCTTTGAAAGATGGTATAATGGGCCAGAGCAGACCCCCTAACAAAATTTAGAAAGGTAGCCTGTACCATAACTTTTTTTCTTATTTTAATAGTAGATGTGAAGTGCATGTTGCAGATGTAATGCAACTGGTCAAACCACTCAACATTAAGCAAAACACAATGTATTTGAACACTAGCATTTAAGATACAAACAAAAGGAGGAGCTATTTCAAGTAACTTAATTATTGGAAAACCTAACTGTATATTAGATACAGTACCTATTACAGAACCCATTGTTCCAATATCATAACATCCCATAAAAATACCCTTGGCAAAAAGGTAAATTGAGACAAAAGTTCTTTCTTTCAGTTTTCCAATCCAGAAGGGAACAGCATCAAGAGATTTCAGAGAATGTAGCAGCGAGGAATCATTTTACTGAAGCTCCAGTTCTTCTGGGACCCAAACAGCTTCTGACTGCTAAAGCTAAAAAATGAGAAAACCTGATCTGAGGAAAACTGGCCACTTCCCTTCCATTGTTACAATTGTTTTAAGGTGGCCTCAGATTTTTGATTTAGGCTATTTCTGTAGCCACTTTGGCACCTCCCTGCAAAGAAAACCCAGAATAAAATAACCTTTTTAAAATGACCACATCTTCACACTAGTAACCTGACATTCATAAATGCCATTAACACAGTCTCAAGCAGTTGTTGAAGCGTGGTTTACTGATGAGCTGCAGACAAGGGGAAGTTGAGATTCAGTTGGTAACAAGTAGCTGATTGATCTGTTGGCGTTTGACTGGTTATTGAAGGGAAAGGCTTTTTTCCTGTCAGCGTCAATGTGATTGGTTCTCGGATATCTGAACAGCTTGGGGTTATGAACAGGATAGTTAGAAGGCAACAGACTTTGACTAATTAGGAGATCTCGCCATTTGTTCTCTGTGGTAAAACCCACTTCAAGCCTGGGAAAAAAAATTGTTTATATTTCCTTCAGTTGGTGTATGCTGTGACTTTTTAATTTAAAAAGTCAGACCTTTTCTAAGTGTGAACCAGTCACCCTGTGTCTCATGGAAACCATGGAAGTATCCAGAAAAGGAAGACGAATTAACAGCTTTCTGATCAGCACAAGGACCATCTTGGGTGCCACTGAACTGCTTTCCCAATTTTACCATATGCCCATGTCTTTTTTTTTGTCTGTGTGTTGTAAGGGGCCATTTGTGACAAGATCAGAGTTGTAACTAGTAGAGTTTTAAACCAATGGTTCGTTCTTGTTTTTCTTTAGCTAGAATGCATTTATGGGTAATGAATAGTAACTCTTGTTAAGTACTGAAATTTGATACATGCTATCTGTCACCCTGGGCCAGAAAGATTGGTACATTGGTGAATTTTGCATAATTTTAAGTATCTTCAATAGTTATGACAAACCTGAGAATATCAGTTTGATTTCTAGAGTGTTACCCCATTGATGGTTCATTTGAGTTGGCAAATATTGGCAAATGGAATACATTATGGAAAATTGTGAGACTCTGTTTGTTTGGGAAGGGAAAACAAAGAAGAATACACATTAAGTTGAAGGATATGAAGAGACCTTGTTCATAGTGTTTATGTCCATAGGTCCCTGAAGGTGACTGAACAGGTCGATAAGATAGTAAAGAAGGCATATGAGATGGCTTCCTTAACTGGGTGAGTTATTGAATACAAAAACAGAATCTAATGCTGGCACTATCTAAGATGTTGGTTAGGCCATAGATTGAGTTTTATTTACTTTTCTTGTCACAATATTAAAGGAAGGACATAATTGTTCTGGAGAAAATACAGGGGAAATTTGGGAAAAAATGTTACCAGGGATTGAAAACTACAGCTGTGAGGAAAGAAAGGATGGTCTGGGGTTGTCTTCCCTTAGAACTGTGAAAAGTGAGGAGTAATTTAATTGAGATGTATAAATAATGAGGGATTTTGGATAAGACTGAACAGTGCAAACCAATTTACCCAAATGGAAATATCAGTTACCTGGGGCCACAGACTTAAGGTGTTTGGTAGGAGGATTAGAAATTTTAGGAAGAAAAACATTTTCACGCAAAATTGGTGGATGTCTGAAATTCGCCATCTGGTTCAGTACTTGAAATAGAAACATTCAATTTAATTCACAGGAACCTGGATCTGTACCTGCACAGCCTTAATCTCCAAGAGTATGGACCAGGAGCTGGAAAGTGGGATTAGAATGGACAGCTAATTTACTCAGTCAGTGCAGACACAATTGAAATTTTCTTCCATCTTCAATGTGACCGCACCCTTTAAAAAAGGATGAAGGGAGAAAACCAACTGTTACACACCAGTTAGTATCTCACCAGCAGGGAAAATGTTGTTGTTATGAAGGATGTGATAACAGGACACTTAAAAATTACTCTGAGTTAACATGGATTTATGAAAGGGAGATTTTGTTCTATAAAGATTCTGGGGTTTTTTCAATGTATGTATGTCGAGTCATAGATGTACAGCAGGAAACAACTCGTCTATGCTGGCCAGATATCCTAACCTAATCTAGTCCTATTTGCCAGTACTTGACCCATTTCCCTTTTAACCCTTCCTATTCATATACCCATTCAGATGTCTTTTAAATGCTGCAATTGTACCAGCCTCCACCACTTCCTCTGGCAGCTCATTCTTAACATGCACTACCCTTTGTGTGAAAAAGTTGCCCCTTAGGTTCTTTTTATATCTTTCCCCTCTCACCCTAAACCTATGCCCTCTAATTCTGGAGTCTCCCATCCCAGGGGAAATACCTTGTCTATTTATTCTATCCATGCCCCTCATGACTTTATAAACCTCTTTAAGGTGACCCCTCAGCCTCTGATGCTCCAGCGAAAACAGCCCCAGTCTATTCAGCCTCTCCCTATAGCTCAAATCCTCCAACCCTGGCAAAGTCCTTGTAAATCTTTTCTGAACCCTTTCAAGTTTCACAACATCCTTCCAATAAGGAGGAGACCAAAATTGAACACAATATTCCAACAATGGTCTAACCAAGGTCCTGTACAGGCACAACATAACCTCCCCACTCATCTATGCAATACTCTGACCAATAAAGGAAAATATATCAAACACAGTCTTCGCCATCCTATCTACCTGCGACTCTACTTTTAAGGAGTTATGAATCTGAACTCATCTTTGTTCAGCAACACTCCATAGAACCTTGCCATTAAGTGTATAAGTCCTGCTAAGATTTGCTTTTCCAGAATACAGTACCTCACATTTATCTAAATTAAACTCCTCCATTTGCCACTCCTCAGCCCATTGGCCCATTTGGTCAAGATTTTGTTGTACTCTGAGGTAACCTTTTTCGCTTCCACTGCACCTCCAATTTTGGTGTCATCTGCAAACTTAGTAACTTCACCTCCTATGTTGACATCCAAATTATTTATATAAATGGTGAAAAGTCATGGACCCAGCACTAAACCTTGTGCCACTCCACTGGTGACAGGCCTCCAGTCTGAAAAACAACCCTCCACCCTCTGTCTTCTATCTTTCAGCCAGTTCTGTATCCAAATGGCTAGTTCTCCCTGTATTTATGAGATCTAACCTTGCTAACCAGTCTCCAGTGGGGAACCTTGTCGAACGCTTTACTGAAGGCCGTAGAGATCACGTCTACCACTCTGCCCTCATCAATTTGTTTTGTTACTTCTTCAGTAGACTCGATGAAGGAGAGCCAATGTGTGATAAATAGATATTTTCAAAAAAGCTTTTGATAAAATCCCATGTAAGTGATTATTATGTAAAATTAGTGGAAACATCCCTGCATAAATTGAGAATTAGTTTATAGATGGGAAACTAAATAGGAATATGTGGGCTATTTTTGGAGTTGAATGTGGTGACAAGTGTGATATCAACAGTTGGACTGAAGGAATCAGGTGTATTATTTCCAAGTTTGATGACTAAACAAAACTAGATAGGAGTGGTAAGGAGGAAGTGAAGTGGCTTCAGGGCAAATACATAGAAGGTACAATATAATGTGGATAAATGTGAAGTTATCCACTTCAGTAGGAAACCAGAATGGCAGTGTATTGTTAAGACTGATAGATTGGGGACTATTAATGCACAAGGCACCGGGGTTGTTGAAAGCTAGCATTCAGTGCATCAAGTCTGAGGCAGATGGTATGTTCGTCTTCATTGTAAGAGGGTTTGTGTACAGGAGAAACAAAGTCTTACTGGAGATCTACAGTGCCTTTGTGTGACCATCCTAACTTGGGTCTCCTTATCAAAGACGTACTTGGTGAACAAGCATTCACCAGACTGAATGCTGAAATGGTAGCATTTTTGTCAAGAGATTTTATTGGTGGGGGGAGCAGGGTGATCAGCTCAAGAGGTCATGTTATGAGGATATGCAGTAGTGCATTTTGGACTGCAATGAGAAATTTCTTCCACAGATGGTGTGGAAGTAAAGTCACTGAATGTTTTTAAGAAAGATATAGATATTTTAGAAACAAAAGATGTAGAGAGAGCAGGAATATGGCATTGAGATATTGGATCCACCATGATCCTTTTGAATGGCAGTATGGGCTTGATGGCCTAATCTTATTCTGTTTCTCTTGGCTGTCTTCATGGTAATACATGTGTATAGCCAGAACCTCATCCATCAAATATGACACCAAGGTTGCCAAACTCTGATTAATTGTGTAATTGCTTTACGAGAGTCTGGGAGTTGGTAGCTAAAACAGAGATAGTTTTCAGTCCTCTCTTGCATGACATCAATCTTATGAATATTTAATTGAAGGACATTTCTGCTTATTTAGAACAGGCATTTGTTAAGAGGCCTTATAACTTAGTTATTGAGGTAGAATTTGAGAGTTGTCAGCATATCTGTGAGAATTAACAGTCTGCTTTTCGATTAACCTGACCAAGAAACAACATGCATATGACTAATAGGAGAAGCCAAGGGTAAAACCAAGCTAAAGTAACCAGCAATACTTGACCACTTGCTCATTGTCCTCTCTGAACTTGGTGGGCTGTTAAATATAGTTGCTGAAGGCAAAAGAAGTGTTCACTTGTATGTTGAACATAAATGTACATTTACTCCAGTGATGTAAGCTTTTGTTCATTTGAAAAAGAGATGCAAGGTTTGATTGTCTACATCTATTTCAGAAATTCTGGTGAGTGGATTGTTCCCTTTGAGAACTACGCAGATTACTTAAGTGATGATATATTTTAACTACAAAAAAATTCTCTCGTACCTAATTTGTATGGTATAAGTATGCAGGTGATGAACTGAAAGATCAGATCTTCTGGAGCATATAGGTGAAGCATGATATAAGATGGATATCTCATTGCAATTGTCATCTATTCACCTTGCCAATTCTAGAGTATCATGCTACGTTTACGATGTAAAGCAAAGAATGGAACTCATTTGATGCAAGGACTGACTTCAGTATCTAATGTCCAAGAATTAAAAGATAAAGTGGAAGAGCTAACTGGAATTCCAAGTGCACTGCAAAAAATCATGGTGGGATTTCCTCCATCCAGTCTAGATCTTCGGAATGGAGAACTGCCTCTCAAAGATTGTCCTATCAAGTCTGGTAAGTCTGTTGAAGATAAAGTATAGAGAAGGAGATTGAAAAATCAGTATTGGTTAAAGTCGTTAACCTGAATTCTTATGCCCCTATAGTGCTACTCCTTCATCAGGTAACTGAAGGAGGAGCAGTGATCTGAAAGCTAGTACTTCCAAATAAACCTGTTGGGCTGTAACCTGGTGTTGTGATTTTTAACAGTTCAAAATATAAGCGCACTTTAATGTTCTTGAAATTAGATTCTAAATTCCTTTGCTTTCACATTTGGGTCTCTTCGTTTGGGACATGAACTACTGTGAGACCAGGTTTGACTGCTTAAATATTGGTTAGCTGAATTTGCACTATACTATTAAGGATCAGGGAGACATTTCATAAAGTATTGACTTAAACTAAGAATTGGTCTAATTCGGTTCTCAAAATGCAGGTAAAATTGGCATGTTCAGTTTGGAAGGAAATGCACTTTTTTTTTCTCCTTTTGGCTTTTTCTTCACAGTTTTGCTGTATTGTGATTACATGGCAGTAAACTGGTTTAAATGTGTGCAGATTGAACAGTCCAACAGCTTCGTACTATTCCTTATATAATGCCTTATGCAATCGTATAAGCTGCAGCAAATCCAATATGAAGGTTCACAACTCCTTGAAAATGAGATATATGCAATGATGATCCAAATTTTTATTTGATAAGAAAGATATTAATTATATAACCTAATGTTGATCTGGCTTTTTTTTTGTAAAGCTGTATTGTTCATACAAAGTGTATGTAAGCATAATTTGATCATTACAGGGGTCCTCACTTTTTGAACGTCTGACTTACGACCACGATCTTATACAGGAGTGAAATTTTAAAAGACCTGACATACAAATGTTTCCTGTACTGCCAAATGGTTATTTTATATCATCCTGTATTGTGTTCTGATTTGTGTATAAATCGACTCACGACCCAGGAACTGCCTGTATTGATAGTCATTTTTTTTTGCTCTGTAGCTGGCTTGCCCTGACACCCAAAGATTTTTGTCTGTTTTGGTCAGACCATCCTGCAGAAAAATCAGAACACAAATTATTTCATTAAAATATAATCACTGGAAAAAGTTAATATTACGGTTATAAATCATTGCTCAACTGGGGATGCTTGCTATCCTTAGGTTACAATTGCATTTTCCATTGCCTGGAACTTACAAAACTCTACAAAGAATCATCCTGAAAATTATCCTAAATGTAAATAATAGCAAGATCATGCGATATTGTCAAATTGCTTTTGCATTTTGATATTTACAGCCATTCTTTGCAATTATTTAATGTCCAATGATCCACCAATTTGGGAAATCTCGTATTATTTTTCATATAAGGCCCATGGAGACAAAGCAAAACTGTTTTGTTATACCAATGTCTTACTATTGCACCAAATTCTAGTGAGTTAACAACCAACCCCAAGCAGGTTAATGTTCTTCTGAGAAATTTTCAATCTTAGTGCAATTTTTTTCTTTACGGGTACAGAACACAACTTGCAATCTCCAGAAAGACTTTGTTTGCTAGTTACTGATCCAAAAAATAACTTAATTATATTTTCCAGAATTTTGGATTTTTTTTATGTGTTTCTTACTGTTATGATATTTCACAATGAAAGGATAAATTTCATTCAATTGTCCATTAAGTAAGTAATTTTAATTTCTGTTGTCTGATTGTTATCGTTATTGATGATTACCCTCAACAAAAATGCAATGCTTATTTATCTACAATCATAAATTCTAGAAATATGTGGTGTGGTGAAATCTAGACTGTCGACCCTGACTTTCAGCTCACCCATCCCCCATATCCCTTTTCTAATGACCCTGAAACAAGCTGTGGTGTAGTTTTGTAAGTGCTCCTACTAGCTGATTCATTTCCAAGTGATATGATTACATTGTCTGTGAATTCAAGAAGTGAAAACTGAAGGGCATAATAAATGTACTTCTTCATATTGATAGACATGCATTTCCAGTTGCAAATCTGTGGTGAAGATCAAGGATCACTTGTTCCATCTCTCTTTATTTTCTAATGAACGTGTTCAGAATATTTTTACACCTCTCTGGAGCAGATGGGATTTGAATCTAGGTCTTCTGGTCCAGAGGTGGTGACACTACTCTTGTGTCACAAGAATACCTATTTGACCCTTCTCTACCTTGTGTTGCTAAACTGAGATGTAGTCACAATTGTAGCAATCCCAGAAGAGACAGGCAGTCTCAGCCTAGGTCAGGGATCTACCTTGAAACTTTGGTTTGTACACAACAGTACCATTCTGAGGAGTACTTTTTTTTTGAACTGATTCTTTAGAGGAAATCATTATTAGTAATTTGAAAAAGTTGACTCCACAAGGGTTGCATAACTAACCTTTTACTTGATTGAATGTTTTCATTTTTTATAATTGGATCAGGCCAAACATTGTTTTGCAATAGCAAAATTAAAATAAATTAGCAACTAAAGAAACTCAACCTCAAGTCCCTCCATGTGCAAATAAAAACGAAAACTGAACAAATTGAATAATTCTAAATTTTCCAAAATGTAGCAGAACAAGCTTGTGTAAATAATAACTTGGGTAACTGCTGTTAGAGAACTGGTTTAAATTCATACTTAATTATTTACTCGGGTTACGGCATGACTTTGTGTTTGGTGACTGTGTTTAGGATGTAGGCTGAATGCAGGCATAGAAGGAAATCTCTAGGAAACCAGGCAAACTCTGCTGGTTGGGGTCAGTCAACTAGAGTCATGGTGTACATAAGTATACGTGAGTTGTTTAATACGATTCATCTCTTTTAGTAATTGTTTCTTTGTGTGGCTGTGGAGACTAGTTGAAGTTGATGGGGAAAATGTCATGATGTAGAATGTCATTAGTGTAATAGAGAGTGTGATTAATTGTGAAAGATTTCATGTAAAACAATATCCTGTACGCGATAAAAGTGAGAAGAGTAAAGAAGACCTGATGAACATATTTAATATATTACAAGGCTTGCATTAAGACTCTATGCAATGTTTATCTGGAGAGCTAGAAGCATTGTATAATAAAGTCACTATAATCCTACCAAATCATACAGCTGCTCTCCCATTAAAGGGAGATTATTGGGGTTAACTCAGTGGCTGGATAGCCAGTTTGTGATGCAGTGTGATTACACAGTATACAACTAGTGACATATCTCTCTAAGCCTACAAAGATTTATTAGTGAGTTTGCGTAAAGGTTCATTGTTCAGACTATGAAACCTTTGCAAAAGAACTACAATTAAAATGAACGTGCAGGCCCCTGAAAACCTTTTCTGCACACTAGAAATAGCTTTGTTCTTTAACGCTAGATTTAAGTGTAATCCAAATGTTTATTGGGGAATGTGAACTTTGAAGCACGATAACAAGTAATGTGTGTAAATATCAACTGTATATGAAACTGTAAGATAAAATGGGCTGTGTGAACCAAGCTAAATATCCTAATTTTCAGCATAATAGCAGTGATTATTTTTCAAAAGACAATATTTCTTAGTTGTAAAACACTTTCTGGCGACTTTTGGTTATGCATAAAACCTTTATAATGCACATTTTTTGTCCAAAAATGAGTGACAAAAATTTATTTCAAAACTTACTTTAAACATTTTCAATTTCTGTAAATTATTAGTATTAAGCTGGCTATTATGTCATCTTTTTAACAACTTGCTGACAGAACTAAAATAAGATTGCATTAAATGTATCATTATACTTTTCTGCAGGGGATACTTTGATTGTGGAAGAAGAAAGGGATACTTTGAAGATCAAAGTCTCAGTGTCGAACTTTAGTGCTAAAAGTTCAGATAAAGATACTTTCCCACATCTGATACGGCATGTTGTCCCTGCAGATAATTCATGTCTCTTCACAAGCATCCACTATGTGGTAGAAGGAGGTGTTTGTGAGCCATCCTGTGCTCCAGAAATGCGAAACTTGATAGCACAGATTGTGGCAAGTGACCCTGATTCCTACACTGAAGCTGTACTAGGAAAATCTAATGGGGATTACTGCAACTGGATTCGACAAGAAGACACTTGGGGAGGAGCCATTGAAATCTCTCTCTTATCCAAGTTTTACCAATGTGAAATGTGTGTTGTGGACACACAAACTGTGCGAATAGACCGGTTTGGAGAGGACGTAGGTTACACAAAACGTGTCCTCCTGATTTATGACGGAATCCATTATGACCCATTAGAACGACAATTTGAAGATCCTGAAACACCCCCACAAACCATCTTCTCCACAGCAGATGATGTTGTGCTGGCCCAAGCCCTGGAGTTGGCAGATGAAGCGAGAAGGAAACGACAATTTACTGACCTTAATAGATTCACTTTGCGATGTGTTGTCTGCCAAAAGGGACTGGTGGGTCAGGTAGAGGCTCGAGACCATGCCAAAGAGACTGGGCACACCAACTTTGGGGAAATATGACAATCAAAATACTGTTACCTACCTCATATATTCCTAAAATGTACTGGGATAATTTAATCCCTAGGAATTAAATTGAATTTTAAGGAGTGTTTTATTTTAAACCCTGGGATGATTAAACCATGAGCAGATCAAATTGTTGGTTGTTTGCAAAGGTTGGACCTCCTTCTTAATTTTTCTGTTTTACATAGCAGGAATTGCATTTTGACTTTTTAATTATCTTATTTCATTCAAAGATAAATGTTTTGATTTCATAGCTATTAAAATTAGTTAATCCTATAGAGTATTAGGTGCCTGAAAATTATAGATATGGATAAATTTCTTTGTCTTAAATTTGAGTTGCTTTTACTTCCGCAGAGTTAAACACATCTGCAAGTGTCATATTTGCAAAATTGTTTAATGCAAGCTAAGTCAAAAAATAAGCTCTAAATCTTTTTATTTTTGTGACTAGTCATTTCAGAAGACTCTAGGTTTAATGAACTGTAGTCCTATTGTTTCAAAGTATTTTTTTGTTTGGCAACCATTTTGTGATCAGCTCATGGAAGTCACAGGTACATACTTAAATAACTACATTAGACCTGGCATGTATCGACATATTCAGGGGAGTACTTTTAATATTTTTAATTAGTTGCTCTTTTGAGTTAACATTTTCTCATGTGTATCCTAATTACTTGCACTCCTAGGGAAAAAAAGGAGTTTCTATGAACAGGTTGAGACTCCTCTGAACTGAAATCTGCACTCTTCATATGTGAAATAGGATGTTGTATCATAGGACTTGTAATTATCCCCTCTACTCCAATATAATGCAACTGTGAGCTACTGATATGTTCAACACATGATTGTATTGTAAAGTCGATAGATATTACACTGTCAACCTGCTATATTCGACCTACAAATATGAATGCACAAGCAGAAAGACTATCTACTGTTAATTCAGTTTTTGTTTAAATATATATATTAACCTGCAAGTAGTTAAAGTAGCTGAAACTCTAAGGGGAAGAAAAAATGAATTTTTCAGTGTGATGTTTGTGAATGGCCAATTGAGAAAAGGCTAAACTGAAGGCATGTCAAAAAGCAGGGCTATGGATGTCCCAGTCCAAAGTCTTAGCGTTATTACTGAATGAATCAAGTACAAATACCCAATGGTGCCTCAGCATACAATTCCTTGACAAGCTGCGGTTTTTAAAAAAAAAATTGACATCTGATTTGCACTTGAGCCAATCTTTTTATGTGTAAGCTGATGCATTAGTAAATGTAAAATCCTGCCTGCATCCTGTGAACAACTGACTTTTGTCTCTGCCTTAGTGAAGAAAAATTGCTTGTGTCATTGTGGATAAATCAAGGTAATTATATTGTATTGGTTATCCCCAAACATTGACAAAGAAATGCTTTACAAAGTAATAGTTATGTAAAGCTAACTTTTTAAAATTTGAAACAACTAAATCCTTTTATCATTACTTGATATGTATTCACCAGAAAGAAACATATGTGTTATTCCATTTGAATGCTTGTAGATTAAATAATATTTGTGGGTTTTAGAGACTTTTTAAGTGACTTATCATGGTGGAACTTCATTTGATATGGTGATTTTAAACATTGAAACAAAATCACCAAATGCTGGAAATACTAAAAGTCCGACAATATCTGAAGAGAGATGTTTCAGGTTGATGACATTTCATCTGCACTACTTTTTGATGCTACAATTCTGCCTTAATCTGTTAAATTTGACATCCATTTTATTTCTGATGCTCATTTAACTTGGTAATTTGAGTCGAGAAAATGAACAAATTGTGATTGGTTGGGTATCAAAATGTTAATTTATACCCAACTATCCTATCAACTATTATACAGAGAACTTCCATTAGCTATTATTGTGTCACTATTATTATACGATCTGAAAGGTATTTTATTCTGTAGAGAAGAAAATAACTACATCTGTTATTAATAGCTTTGAATGGTAATTAAATAGCTCTTTGAGGAACGAGTACAGACACAATGGGTTGAGTGGCTTTCTGTAAAATGCTATGATTCTAAGTAAAATGTCAAAATCATGTTACAAAAATTGCAATGTAAATGCACCAAAGTGCCAAATATGGCTATTCTCATTCATTAACTCCAAAATGAAATAATAATTCTTATGAAAGAATCATGCTCCCTCTTACACTGACACAAAGTGTGCCTTATTACCAAAATCAATGCCATAGATTGGGCTGCATCTCAAGAAGAGTGGGTTTTTTCCCACAAATCACCAAGTTAGTATCCGTATTCTCACAGCAGGTAATTATCAAAAACAAACTGGTCTGAGTTGGTCAAAAGCTATTTCACTTGTCGGGCAGATTTTTTTCTTTTATTCACTGGTGGGCTTTGCTGTCTAGCCAGATTCACTGCCTGTCCCTAGTTGCCCTTGAAATTGAAGAGACACTCATCTCATCAATGTGGCATGAACTTGAAAAACCAGGTTACAATTCCATGCCAATTCACCTTTTGCAGTAACATTTTTATTGGCTAAAAGCATGTTCCTTGAACTACTTCGTACAGTGTCATCCAATTTTATAACTCTAAAGGACACTGCTTCGCTTTCACATTTTCTTTTTTTTCCTGTCCTCAATTTTCCATTGTTAAAAATTTTCTATGCTCCATCAACCAAGTAAAGAATTAACGGCAAATATTTCCTCCCTTCCTTAGTGATGGCTTTAATTGATGAACTATCATCAGTGACTCAAACCAAAAGAACCACAATTCATGTTTGATATTGCTGAAAATAAGAGTCCAGCTATTGTCACTTTTTTTGTGTTCATCACGACTGGCGCAAGAATGTGAAATTTCAAAGGAAGCAATATTTTTTATGGCATGAAAGGCTGCTGATGGCTTTGAAAGTCAGTTTTGATTGTTGAGATTTTGCTATGGAGATTGTACAGGGTGCTATTGTCCCATGAGTTTTGGCTTAATTGGAGAAGTGTTTTGGCATGTTTGCATCTGTCCTGATGACTACATGATGAGCTTCAACACGATGTCACTTTTGTTTTCAGCAATAGTCAGTTTCTGTACTACCGACTACTTTATGTTCACCTTATTAAACCTTCACAATGTTATAATCCTCATTGGTACAGTGTAACTAATCACAATAGTGGAATCCTTTCACATGATGAGAACTTCTCGTATGTGAAATCAAAGCAGTTTAGGCAGATGAAAAAGTTGAAGATGGAGAAAAACTGAATTATTAGCATTTCTGCTCCTCACCTAAATGTACACAAGGCTGTAGTACAGCTCAAAGCCTCAGAGGGGCAGCCTGAAATTGAAGATGTAGAATAACATCAATAATTTTGTGCGCCATGACTTTATAAACTTAATGCAAAGTCAGATTTTAGTGGGGAAGTGGGTGTTAGTGATTTTTACAGAAATTTTCAAAAAGAAAATTTGGAATAATTTCCTTAAACAACATTTTCCAGGAAGCTACTTCGAGTTAATGAGTTTGTGATGTGTGCATTTTTTTGTTTAATTTGATTAATTCTTGTTAAACATAAAAGATTAAATTTTATTTAATTAATTTTATAGCACAGCTTCGTATGGATCAATTTTTAAAAATAATTAGCTTGACTTCATTCAGTGTCAATAACTACACAATGTCCAAAATGCTCAATTGCAACTAAATTGGAGCAGAATGCCTTTATCATTAAAGATTCAAAATTGTAGTGAGTTATCCGGAATGAGCTTGGAAGAGGTAAGAAATGCCTATGTTTTTAGTGGTCTGTAATTGGAAGATGACCAAAATGGTAGCATTGTTTTATTTAGGTTTTATTTACACTTGTAACAGGGATGTTAGTCATGATCTTTTCTGTTCACAAGTGTGCACAAATCCTATTGCTTCGAATAGTGCAAACTTAACGTGAACTAGGTATTGTAGCGTGAGGTCGTCATCTACAATAGTCAAGCATTGATTTCAGCCAAAGAGCCTAAATGTGAACTAGTATTTCTGATTGTGAATTCCATGCTTTGAAGATTGGAAAGTGGTTATTTTTTTCTAAAAGAATTGAACATCCATTGCTTATTCATTTATAATATTGCATCTGAATAGTAAAAGTGAGTTTTTTTTACATTAGCATAATTTGAGTAATGTATGCATGGTAAAATAACTAACGTCTAAACTGATTTTACTTGCTTGTAGGAGATCTATCATATGTGGAAAAGTATACTTTAAAACAAAAACTTTGTTTTTCTTCATTAGTCAATATGTAGTTGCCATATAAATATGTTTAATATGTTTTCACCTATGCAGTTTAGCCCTCACAATTCCTATAATATTATTCATCTTACAGGGTGCATGTGTGAACGCTGAATTAATTCTAGCAATTAGCACAGTGTATGCATGTAAATATTATCTAAATTTTGTAAAGATAACAATACAAAAATATAAAATCCATGACTCGCAACAAAAAAACTCACCTAAGTGAGGAATGATTGGCTGCGATATGAGCATAATCAAACTGTAAATTTTACACAGCAGGGGAAGGAAGAGTTGAAGAACTGGTTTCGAGGGGTAAAAGAATTTGTGTTGGAGTAACTAGTATTATGTTTATTTGGCTGTGCAATCATATTTTAAAGTAAACTTGAATAGGTAATATTGAAATAAAATTCCAGCAGTGCTGAAGGCTTCTGCTCCAAATCAGCTACACCTTTTGTCACCTTGTTTCAGTACAGCTATGTGACAATTTGCTCAAGTATGTCTTGTAGACACAGAGCAAATCCAACCTGACTAATTACTGCCCCACCAGTCTACCTCAATTGTTAGTTAAGTAGTTTGGTGGGGATCGTCAGTGCTATAAAGCAGCTAGTCGTCACTGTGGGAGTTCCTTTAAAATATGTCCAATGTCCAATCATTTTCAGCTGTTTCAGCAATGACGACTTTTCATCATAAAGTTAGAGGTTGGAATATTTGATTGCACAATATCCAGCACTGTTTGCGATTCCTTATGCTGCAGCAAGACACCACGCCCATAGATGATATCCAGGCTTGTGAAAGCAAGTGGCAAATGATAAAATGTCACAAAGCGCCAGGCCCTGTCCAAGTGATGCTATTTCCAGCAAAATCATTTCCATCGCTTCTTGACTTACAACGGCATTTCTACTGATGATCCTCCTCCCACTGTCAATACCATTGACAAAAAACTGAACTGGACTAGCTATGTACATGCTATAGTTACAAGAGCACATCAAGCTTGGAATTTTGCAGCAAATAACTTGCCACCTGACTCTCAAAACTTGTCCATCATCAGCAAGACAAAGTGAGGAGTGTAATGGAAAACTCCCTGTTTGCCTGCATGAGTACAACTCTGACAACACTCAAAGCTTGACACTACCCAGCACAAAGTAGCCCACTTGATTGGCACCATATCCACAAATATTTTCATATTTATCATTTTGTAAAATTTTATTAACTTAGTTTATTGAAAGATATGAAAACATACAAAGCAGGTTTAAGTTAATTTGAATCTGGTAGACATTAGTGAGTTGACAATATATTAGTACATTTTATTACCTGTTTTTGCACACACAGATTTTTTTTACATATTCCCAACAAGCCTTGAGTATTTTAAGAGTAAGTACACGCTACTTGTATAGTTAAATGTGGAGCATGTAGGTTGGTAACATCTGTCAGCTATTGATCCCATTATATATCCTTTTTTTTATATAGAAGCTTCTATTTATATTGACAATGTAATTCTATGCCTTCAACATAATCCTTGGTGCCTGGTACTTTTGGACATTAAATTTTACTGCAGCTTTAACAAGATGCTTAATACGAGTTTTGAAATAATTAAGAATCAAATTTCTGTGAAAAGCAAAAATCCTGTGAATGCTGGAAATCTAAACGAAAAGGAAGTGCTGGATAAACTGAGCTGGTTTGGCAGCATCTGTGGAGAGAAATAAAGTTAATGTTTCAAGTTTGATATGATTCTTCAGAGCAGATTTGTCATTTAAGGTAATTAATTGCTGCTTCCAGTATATTTGGGTCCAGATGACTGCAAAATTAATATGCCTAAACCGGACAGTTATTTGGAAACCGATCTTCTGTTTAATTTTTCCCATGGAGAGAGAAATTAGGATGTCATGAATTCAGGTGCTACAGGTTCCAATGTTTGAACAATATAGCAACCAAATAGATTTTGCTACTTTATTAGCAAAATATAGAAAATTCCATGAAATATTATCAGTTACCATTGTAGTTTTTTTAAACTAAAGACTTGGTGTTCAAAGCCTGGTTGATGCACTCCGGAATTTTCTTCTTAAATCACTAATCCCATCAGCATTATATTTTGGATCAAACTTCTTGTCACATCCTTATCCTTTTTTAGACTAAATCTTTTTTTCCCATACATCATCGTGAAGTGCTTCAATACCTCTAGATGAAAGGTACTATATAAAAGGAAATACTTTTAGGGGAAGATAAATTTAGTTAATGACAAAAAATGCAGTTCTGTTGATTTGTTATACTGGATTTATAAAGTTACAGCTACCTTGTTGCAGTTAGTTCATACCAGTTAACTGACTTGTATCTTTTATTCTGTTTATAGCCAGTAGTCAAAGCTAACTAAGCTATTTATACCAACTTGTGCTTAGTTCTATTTAATTTTATATATAGTTTGACACCTTTAGCTGTACAGAAGTATAGTTCAGTATACCTGCTCACTGGCAATTTACTATTTGATGAATATCAAATAACATTAGAAAAATAATTTTAATCAGAACAAAGATCCAATGTGCGTATGGGTCTATATGTCAGTAGAATTCAGGTGTAGCAAAATATTACTGTCTAGAGCTTCTGTAATTGGGTCAAAAGTTGAAGTCCAACAATTTTTAACTCAATAGCGTGTACAGTTTGGTTCTTAAAAGAATGTCTGTTTAATCTAATAAAACAGATCTTAAATGTCACTCCATGTAAATCACAAATGAATTGGAATTTATAAGTAGAGTATTGCTTTAAAAAAATGAAACATGCTACCAAATCTTTTCGTTTTCCACAAATCAGGATAGACAGGAATACCAAATTTCAAAAGAAACAGCAACTTGTAGTGCATGAGAGACCAGAGTGCTAGTTACTGGTAAGCAAATTCTGATTGAAACTGTGCCATGGAAAATGCACCAGGAAATAGTTCGTAGCATCCCTACAATGTGGAAGCAGGCCATTTGGGCCGTTTGAGTCCACCCAACCCTGTGAAGAGCATCCCACCCACCCTACCCCCTTGTGCTATAACCTTGCACTTCCCATGACTAATCCACTTAGCCTGCACATCTTCAAACTGTGGGAGGAAACTGACGCAGACATGAGATGAATGTGCAAACGCCACAAGTCGCCTGAGGGTGAAAATGAACCCAGACTCCTTGGCACTGTGAGACAGCAGTGCTAACCACTGAGCCACCATGCCACTCAGTGAGACATACTGGTGGCATGAGAGTCGATTCACCATTTTTGAATTTAAACAAAATCTTTGGCATGACTTCTAGGACCAATTTCCATGAAGTTTACCTTGGCCAGTTAGAATCCTCTTTGCAGCCAAATAGATTCCCAGTCTCATGTTGTAGAAATTATTATTCCTTTTGAAATCTGGTATTTTTGTATCTGCCTTGATGAATCAAAGATACAAAGCTTCAACAGCATGTCTCTGATTGGTAACTAGCATTTCTGTATACCATGTGACTATTTGGATATTTGTAAATTGAATTTTAATCTGAGTTCCATTCATACATTTCAAAAATGCTGTTCTGATTAGATATTTGAAAATAGAACCATAAATATTCCTTGGCAGTAATATGGGGTTGATGAGCTAATGTCTTACATGGCTCTGATCCATTTACCCAAGTTCAGATGGTATAATCAGCTACCCTTGTCAGGTGCTCTTATTAGAATACAAACCATAAGACTCATTGTTTTTCGAGGTACCTGCAATGTCTAGAAATCAAGAGCTGAAACAATCTTATTTTCTAGATCAACCTGGTTGTTCTACAGACCCAAGAGCATCTAACTACAAAATCCAGATTATTTTCATATGCATAGTCAACACCACTATTTAGCATGCACACAGCACTGTGGCATCATTTTGGGGGCATTTAAAATTGCTCAGTGGCAATTCTGTAACCTCTGTGAATGAGGTGCAAATTCAGGCATAGTCTTTCAGAACTACTCATTTGGTAAAAATATTACTATATGTTGCTGTTTGACTTTCGTGAATGTAAGGTAACATTATTAATCTAGGATGACTCTCAAGGTTTGATGAATTTGCTTCCAATTTTCTCTAGTCCTATGATGCTGATGTTTGAAGTTTAAAAAAAAATGTACAGGATTGAGACATTAATACATATAGTGTCAATAGTACTTCCATCTTTAAATTTATATAATTCTAAAGATCAATGAAAGATGTATATCTGGGTTATTTGCACTTCGTTGATGTACTATATAACCACTTTTGAAACTGGGCACTGCATTTACCTTTTGAAGCCATAAATTCTTGACCTTTTTTTTGCGCATTAAAATGATTGTAACTTAACCATTGATTTTTTAAAGGTCATATTTATATTCAGGAAAAGTATACTACGATTGGTACTCTCAGGATCTCACATCTGTCAGTTAGTTATCAAGCTTATTGTTCAGTACATATGTACATATTGTACAATTTGTATTTTTTTTAATGTTACGTATCTAGTGATACAAGTTATTTATGCAATGTGACTTGGTGCAAGTGGGATAGGTGACTTCAATTGTGCTTTAAATTGCAGTGGCATTTTGCCTAAAGTAGACCTCAAATAGTGTTAAGAGTATGAGCATTATCAGCATAAGGTGTTTACAGTTCACTGCTGCTACAAGTACTTGAGTATGATGTATATGCTGTTGGTTGGGGGAGAAAAACATGAATTTTACTCTGTCCATCTTTACTCACTCGCTGAATATAAGGTCATTTGTAACTTATATTTTTCAAAATAAATTGAATACAGTGTTAAATGAGCTGATTTCTTTTTTGTTGTGTATTGTGTACAGTTCACCCTGATTGTGGAAATTTAACTTTTTTATTTGTTTTAAAATGAGGGATAGGCCATGAGAACCAGTGACCCAACACACTTTCTCAGCTTTCCTATCATCTAAATCTCTTTTCTCTGAAGTTTTTACAGCGAACTTTAGTCAAATGTCATTGCTGTTTTATGTTATGGACACTGTTATATATTGGGAATAAAACTTCTTAATCACTCACAATATTAACTGCTATAAAAGGCAAAAAAAAACTGACCTGAGTTAGTTACTGTTTCCTCCCTTTTCCAACTCATCAGTACCTAGAATTAACAGATACCAAGAAGCATAGTTTCAATGACCACTACAATTTGTGCAAATTACTAATGCAGTTAGTTTTGCTGCTGCAACAAGTCAAGCAATATTAAAGATCAAGTGAAATTCTTAAATTTCAGAACAATAGTTTCTTAAGATGAAAACAAATTAGAAGTAATAAAAACTGGACAAATATCTTCTCAAGCCACATCGTGACTGATATCTCTGGTTTGTATTAGGAAAAGATCAGTGGCTTTCCCATTTACATTATGTTGTGGCAATAATTTATGCTAGGACCTAAACTGAAACTGTCAATCTTAGCATATTATCCTTGCAGATATCACCAAGTATATAAAGTCTTTTAAGTGTTTTTTGGTGATTTACGATGCAGCAGAGAAGACAACAAAGCAGGAATTTTCAGCATTGCTCCACATGAGGCCTACTGAAGATGTTACCTAGAAAGGTAACGAAACATCTAGAAATGAACCTTTCAGCTCAGCGAGTAAACCTATATCCAAAACCTCAACCTGAGCTACAAATCTTCTCAAAACTCGCTAAGCTATTATGTTAACAGATTTTGATTTGAAAGATTCTTACCTGATGATTGATTATTAAACTTTTGCTTGGCATACTTGGCACTTTCACTTAGTAGGAAAAAACCTTGGGCTTATTTAAACATTACACGTTTTTGTGTAATATCTAATAAACCTGAACCGGTCATGAAGTGATAGTGAGATCACCTGATAAGAACTGTGGAGTTAGTATTTATTCATTATCTATGCTTGAGAAACAAACAGATCATAGTTCGGCATGACTTCACACAAAGCAGCTAAGTAAAGGAAAATCATTGCAAATATGGAAGCATTAGAGTGATTACAGAACTATCTATCATGAGGACTATAGATACATTTAATTTGCAGCAGTAGAGTGACAGTGTTCCGAAAAGACCACTCCCTCTGCGACTCCCTCGTCAGGTCCACACCCAGCACCTTCCCCTGCAACTGCAAGAAATGTAAAACTTGCGCCCACACCTCCCCCCTTCCTTACTTCCTTCCAAGGCCCCAAGGGATCCTTCCATAACCGCCACAAATTCACCTGCACCTCCACACACATCATTTACTGCATCCGCTGCACCCTCCTCTATATTGGGGAGACAGGCCGCCTACTTGTGGAACGTTTCAGAGAATACCTCTGGGACACCCGGACCAACCAACCCAACCACCCTGTGGCTCAACACTTCAACTCCCCCCTCCCACTCCTCCAAGGAAATGCAGGTCCTTGGACTCCTCCATCACCAGACCATAGCAACACGGCGGCTGGAGGAAGAGTGCCTCATCTTCTGCCTAGGAACCCTCCAACCACAAGGGATGAACTCAGACTTCTCCAGTTTCCTCATTTCCCCTCCCCCCCCCCCCCCCCCCCCCCGTCTCAGTCCCAACCCTCGAACTCAGCAATACCTTCCTAACCTGCAATCATCTTCCTGACCTCTCTACCCCCACCCCCACTCTGCCCTATCACCCTCACCTTAACCTCCTTCCACCTATCACATTTCCAATGTCCCTCCTCGCTACCTTTTATCTTATCCTGCTTGGTACACTCTCCTCATTCCTGAAGAATGCTCGAAACGTCGATTCTCCTGCTCCTTGGATGCTGCCTGACCTGCTGCACTTTTCCAGCAACACATTTTCAGCTCTGATCTCCAGCATCTGCAGTCCTCACTTTCTCCCAGCAATAAAACCAGTTTGGATTCAATTCATTTGTGTTGGTCAGCAGTACAAAGTCTATCTTTCCTCCCATCCTTATTTCTAAGGATTGGGCCATGGCTGGCCCAAGAGGAGGCAATAGCCTAGTGATATTATTGCTAGATTCTTTACCTGGGTCACTAGATTATGTTCAGGGGACCTGGGTTCAGATTCTGCCACAGCAGCTGCTGAATTCAATAAATGTCTGGAATTAAGAATCTAATGATGATTATGAATCATGGCTGATTGTCAGAAAAACCCATCTGTTTCACCAATGGCCTTTTATGGAAGGGAACTGCCCTCCTTACCTGATCTGGCCTACTTGTGACTCCAAATTAACTGAACTGCCCCCGGACAATTAGGGATGGGCAATAAATGCTGGAGTGGCCAATTATGCTGTCACCCCCTGAATGAATTAAAAAAAACTTCAATTGGCTTAATCCACACTTGTCCATCTTCTGGAAGATGGCTGTCCAGGAAGCTTCTGCATTTACCACCTGTCTCCAATTATGGAAGGAGCTGCCAGAAGAAATGGTGGAGGCTGGTACAAATGCAACATTTAAAAGGCATCTGGATGGGTGTGTGAATAGGAAGGTTTAGAGGATATGGGACTAGATTACGTTAGGATATCTGGTCGGCACAGACGAGTTGGTATCGAAGAGTCTGTTCCTGTGCTGTACATCTCAATGACTCCGGTGTTAAAAGCCAAAATTAAATCAGCTTTGACCAATTTGAATGAAAAGTGATCTCAAAGGGTTGCATCATAAGATATAGGAATAGAATTAGGCCATTTGGCCTATCGTGCCTGATCTGGCACATTTTTGCATATTTCATATACAACTTATTCCTACGCGTAGTGCTAATTTTCTTTAGTTGAGAAACATAAATCACCTTCTGCCTTTTTTTTTGCCCCTGCCCTATTCAGACAACAGAAATTTAAAAAGAAACAAAGTGCTGGAAACACTAAGCAGTTTCGACAGTATCTGTGAGGAGAAATACAGAGTTAACATTTGAAGTCCAGTGTGACAACTCTTCAAAACTGAGCTGGAGTCATGCTTGCCACTGTTTAAGATGGGTGGTAAGAACAAGCTAGGGAACTAAAGACCAGTGAGCCTGACCTTGGTGGTGGGCAAGTTGTTGGAGGGAATCCTGAGGGACAGCATGTACATGTATTTGGAAAGGCAAGGACTAATTAGGGATAGTCAACATGGCTTGGTGCGTGGGAAACCATGTCTCACAAACTTGATTGAATTTTTTTGAGGAAGTAACAAAGAGGATTGATGAGGGCAGAGCAGTAGATGTGATCTATATGCACCTCAGTAAGGCGTTCAACAAGGTTCGCCATGGGAGACTGATTAGCAAGGTTAGATCTCATGGAATACAGGGAGAACGAGCCATTTGGATACAGAACTGGCTCAAAGGTAGAAGACAGAGGGTGGTGGTGGAGGGTTGTTTTTCAGACTGGAGGCCTGTGACCGGTCGAGTGCCACCAGGATCGGTGCTGGGTGCTCTACTTTTTGTCATTTACATAAATGATTTAGATGTGAGCATTAGAGGTATAGTTAATAAGTTTGCAGATGACACCAAAATCGGAGGTGTAATGGATATCAAAGAGGATTACCTCAGATTACAACAGGATCTTGACCAGATGGGCCAAGACGTGGCAGATGGAGTTTAATTCAGATAAATGCGAGGTGCTGCATTTTGGGAAAGCAAATCTTTGCAAGACTTATACACTTTAATGGTTAGGTCCTAGGGAGTGTTGCTGAACCAAGAGACCTTGGAGTGCAGGTTCATAGCTCCTTGAAAGTGGAGTCGCAGGTAGATAGGATAGTGAAGAAGATGTTTGGTATGCTTTCCTTTATTGGTCAAAGTATTGAGTACAGGAGTTGGGAGGTCATGTTGCAGCTGTACAGGACATTGGTTAGGCCATTGCTGGAAAATTGTGTGCAGTTCTGGTCTCCTTCCTATAGGAAAGATATTGTGAAACTTGAAGGGTTCAGAAAAGATTTACAAGGATGTTGCCAGGGTTGGAGGATTTGAGTTATAGGGAGAGGCTGAACAGGCTGGGGCTGTTTTCCCTGGAGTGTCAGAGGCTGAGGGGTGACCTTATAGAGGTTTACAAAATTGAGGGGCATGGATAGGGTAAATAGGCAAAGTCTTTTTCCCTGGGGGTGGGGGAGTCCAGAACTAGAGGGCATAGGTTTAGGGGGAGAGGGGAAAGATATAAAAGAGACCTATGGGGCAACTTTTTCACAGAGCATGGTATGGGTATGGAATGAGCTGCCAGAGAATATGGTGGAGGCTGGTACAATTGCAACATTTAAGAGGCATTTGGATGGGTATATGAATAGGAAAGGTTTGGAGGGATATGGGCCGGGTGCTGGCAAATGGGACTAGATTGGGTTGGGATATCTGGTCGGCATGGACGGGTTGGTCCGAAGGGTCTGTTTGCATGCTTTTCATCTCTGACTCTGACTCGTAATGTTGGCTTCTCTACTCAGATCTGCTTATATTCTTCAATACTATTTTAACATCAAAACTCCCCAGCTATATTGCATTTATTAAAATATGTTACACTATCAGCAACATTAGAAATTTTCTGTGGATAGTTTTTCTCCAGTGGGGCTAGCATGGAATTTGTAACGGTTCATCCTGATAAGGGTAAGGTTTCCACAACTTGACTAAAACATCCACATCTGCCAGCCCCGTTTCTAAAGGGGTATGTCCTAGTAGAAAGAGGCGGACATTCCCAGCGAACTGGTCGGGAGGTATGCTACGAGAAGCGCTGATTGGTTGATGAGCTGAACGAAACTGGATCTGGTTGGATGCGAGTAAGAGAGAGGCGAGGCAAGGTTTTGTTGACTAAGGTGAGTGAGCGGGATGCGTTCGACAGGTTCAGTAAAAATGAAGGAATCTGATTTGTCACCATGTGCAGAGATTCGAGAGGGCTGGTATGTTTATTGCAGGTAGAAAGCCAAAGTTCATTGGCTGGCGCGGAAGGGTGCATCTCTGAAGCTGTAAAGGGAAGGATTAAGCAAAGAATTTAACCAGCGGACGCACTAAAACACGACAATTTACCGGAAGAACCCGCGAGAGTGAGTTTCATTTGTTTTGAATTGTCTATGAGCTCTTTCCAAACGTAGTTGGATTTATCGAGATTGGTTGTATTCAGGTGAGTAAATGATTAAACTGGGAGTCCCTTTCAATGTCATTGAGAGCGCTAAAGAAAACGCTGGGTGAAGTTCTCTTGACTCCGCTCTAAATGAAAGTATGATCGGTTGTCAGGGATAGAAGGCACAGCGTTGTCCGGTGTCGAGGCCAGGGATTTCACAGCAATCAGCGCGCTTCAGGTTTAGTTAAAAAGTTGATGAACTGTATCCCAGGCTGTGCAGCGAATCCGTCGCTGACCTGGGACACTCGATGCGTTCAAGCTTTCCGCGTACTTTAATCTAGCCTAAATGAATGATCTGTGATTAACACTGGATTCTCGATGAACGAGCTGATTGTGTATCGGGGAAAGTTGATTTGCCACCTACTTGAACTATCTCCCGGAAAGTGTTGTACCCAAACTAGATCAACGTCATTCTATTCCAGAGTTAATTTTGCTTGCTCCGAAGTCGTTTCCAGGCTCTTTTTTTTTGTTTCTGTTTAAAAACCCTCAAGTTTCGTTACGATTTGTTGGGCAAAGACTGAGATTTTTGAAACGATGTGGTGGGAAAGTGTGCAGAATGTTCTTGACTCATTATTGTTGGGATCTAAAAGTAACCAAAGCATTAGCCTGAACTATGTATTAATACCCAATTGGTGTATTGTGTAAAGTACACTTCCAGTACTTCGTTTCTACCTTTTTTTAAAAAGCAGATATTCTGTGTTGCAAGGAGTTTTTTTTTAAGAAGGAATGTTCAGTTTGAGCTGAATCTTATCCCCACCTTTTGTCAATACCATCACATGACCTGACATAGTGGGTTGAATACTGGCGGCTCGACTAACCTGATATTGCAGGAGCAATTTGCGTTAATCTTATTGGCTAAAAATGCTGCTTTCTTCGTGCATACCTGAGCATACTTTGCCCCTTCGTTTATTCTAGTGTTCACTGAAAGGAAAGAAGAGGTGTAACCGTGTGGTGGACAAGTTAAATCATCGCGCGTCGTGGGGGAAACGCTCATTTGTTAAATGTTGAATTTGAAGTTCAGACCAAAAGGAGAACCTCTGTTTCTCTCTTCCTCCCTTTTACGTTTCCTGGTGAATAAACGAAATTGAAGGGCTGTTTTAAAACTGGATTCTTCCGCCCTGTTCCCTTTTGAAATTTACAAAGCGATGTTCAAACTGCTTTTTGAAAAAAACATGATAGTCTGATTTAAAAAAAAATGCAGGGGCCATTTAGAATTTTAATAGGATTTTTGTATATTTCCAAAATCAGGTTTGGAGAAACGTGCTGTACAATGTTAATTACAGTCTCCCATAAATGCTCTTTCGTGGTTTGTAAAGGGTTTTCACGCAGTCAAAGCTTTCTAAATCTTTGCATTTTAAGTGGTGTGCCCATTAAGGCAATTCCACGTTGCCCTTCTAATGACTCTCCATTTTATGGCAAGTGCACACTAATCATAGCAGAGACATTTTGATGTATAAATTTGCTGATCTGAGTGTATTTAAATGAGCTCTGATTTATAAGGAGATGTACCCTTTTCAGGTGAATAAAACATTGGTACATCTTTTGCTGTTGAAATAAGCCTTACCAGTATTTAGAATTAGAATTAGCTTTATTGTCACGTGCTCACATGAGGACAGTGAAAAATTTAGATGTTGCCACTTAGGGTGCTATGTTGGCTACAGAAGTATCTAGGTACAGATTCATAAGTACAAATTCTTCGGAGTTGGGGAGGGGTGGCGGGGAAAACAAAAAGTCCAACATGGCAGACCTTTTGTGTCACCTTAGTACAAAATCATATGAATAAATCTGAAAAATAATGAATTTTAAAAGTTCAGAATAACAGTCCTTCCAACCCAATCCGTGCTGGCATCTAGCCTATAGACCGTGCTGGGCTTCACCTCAAGGGCAGAAGTGCGAGGATTCACCTCCAGGCCAGAAGTCTGTGCTGAGGCCAGGAATCTGCACTGGTTCCACCTGAGGCTCTTAAGGGCAGGAGTCCATAATGACTTTGCTTTTAAAAGGACACAAGGTCAGAAGAAAGAAGGGGGGGAAAAAACACAAAAATGGAGGGAGCGGTCAAGCTCCAGTTGAGCAGTCCTACTCTGCTGCCATCTTGGAATTAATTACACACTGATGCAGCAAGCGTAAGAAAGTCTTTAATTAAACTGAAAAATCTAAAAGCCGCTATTTGAGATTTTCATCATTCAGACATTCATGGCTATGCCTTTGGCTGCCATGGCCCTAACTTCTGGATTTCCTCCCTACTAAATCTCACCACCTCTTTAACACTCCTTACTCCTTCAAGACATTTTTTAGAAATCTATCTCTTTGACAAAACCTTTGGCCACACTCCTTTGTGACTTATTGTTAAATTTTATTGTATACTGCTCCAGTGAGGTTACTTGATATTAAGTTAATACAATAAATTGTTGTGGTTAGCTTTATGACATGGTATATTCTGTTGGGCTCATAACCGAAATACATTGAACTTGTGCCACCACTGAATTTACATAGAATATATAAGCAAACTAAACTCCCCAGTGAAAGTTTAGTGCTGATTTGAACTACTGCTGACAGGGAGTCATTTAAAGATTGCATATAATAAATTAAAAATAAACAAATATTGGAAATGCACAGCAGCTTTGCCAATCTCTGAAGAGAAAATCCGAAATATAATTTCCAGTCAAATATTACTTCAGAAAACTGTGTTTTAAGAAGCATGCTATTTGGGATTCGAAGAGGAATCTTATTTGAATCAAGGTTAACCCTGTTTCTCTCTTGAAAAATGCTGACAGTCCGAAGTATTTTCAGAACAAAGAAAGTTCAGAGGAACTGAATAGGTAATTTGCTTCAGTTTTCACAGTGGAAGACCCCAGCAGCATATCAGAACTTCAGAAGACAGGGGTCAGAGGTGAGTGTAGTGGCCATCACTAAGGAGAAGGTACTAGGGAAGATAGAAGATGATCTTTCAAGAATCACAGGGGTCAGGGAGAGTCCCAGAGGACTGGAAAATTACTAAAGTAACACCCGTGTTTAAGAGGGAAGGAAACAGAAGATAGGAAACTGTAGGCCAGTTAGCTCAAATTCAATTATTGGTAAGATTTTACAGTTCATTGTTAAGAATAAGATTGCAGAGTATTTAGAAGTGCATGGTCAATTAGGATTGAGTCAGCACAGCTTCATCAAGGGGAGGTCATGACCAACAAATCTGGTAGAATTCATTTAGGAGGTAACAAGCAAGTTAGATAAAGGAGAGGCAACAGATACAATCTATTTGGGTTTCTAGAAGGCCTTTGTCAAGGTGTCATACAGGAGGCTGCTAAATAAAATAAATTATTAGGGACAAGTACTGATATGGACAGAGGGTTGGTTGTATGACAGAAGGCAGAGAGAGGGGATGAAGATGTCTTTTTCATGATGGCAGCTGGTGACTAGTGGAGTTCTGCAGTGGTCTGTGTCAGGACCACAACTGTTCAAGTTATACGTTAATGATCGGATGAAGGAACTGAGGGCATTATTGCTAAGTTTGCAGATAGCACAAAGATTGGTGGCAGGACAGATGGTACTGAAGTAGAGAGGCAGCAGAAGGATGTGGGCAAAGGAGTGGCAGATGGAATATGATATGAGAGTCTGAGGTTATGCACTTAGGAAGAATAGAGGTGTAGACTATTTTCTACATGGGGGTGCAGCGGTGGTTCACGAGATCAATTCCTGGAATGGCGGTATTGCCACACACTGAAGGACTGGAGCGACTGGGCTTGTATACCCTTGAGTTTAGAAGACTGAGAGGGGATCTGATTGAGACATATAAGATTATTAAAGGATTGGACACTCTGGAGGCAGGAAACATGTTTCTGCTGATAGGTGAGTGCCGAACCAGAGGACACAGCTTAAAAATACAGGGTAGACCATTTAGAACAGATGAGGAGAAACTTCTTCACCCAGAGAATGGTGGCTGTGTGGAATGCTCTGCCCCAGAGGGCAGTGGAGGCCCAGTCTCTGGATTCATTTAAGAAAGAGTTGGATAGAGCTCTCAAGGATTGTGGAATCAAGGGTTATGGAGATGAGGCAGGAACAGGATACTGATTAAGGATGATCAGCCATGATCATATTGAATGGTGGTGCAGGCTCAAAGGGCAGAATGACCTACTCCTGCACCTATTGTCTATAAAGGCTTCAGAAATCAGAAATGCAATGGGACTTGGAAGTCATAGTTCAGGATTCTTTTAAGGTGAATACGCAGGTTCAGTAAACAAGAGCAAAAGTATACTGCTGAGGCTGTTTAAGGCTTTGGGCAGACAGCATTTGGAATATTGTGAGCAATTTTAAGCTTCGCATCTAAGGAGGGATGTGCTAGTGGGGAGGGTACCAGAGGAAGTTTACAAGAATGATTCTGGTAGTGAAGGGCTTTTCATATAAGGAGAGAGTAGGGACTCTGTACTTTTAGTTTAGAAGGATGAGGGGGAACCTCATTGAAACTTACAGATAACTGAGAAGCCTGGATAGAGTGTATATAGAGAAGATGTTTCCACCAGTAGGAGAGACTAGGGCCTGAGGTCACAGCCTCAGTGAAGGGAAGGCACTTTAGAACTAAGATGAGGAGGAATTTCTTCAGCCAGAGGGTCATTAATCTATGGAACTCATTTCCACAGAGGGCTGTGGAGGCCAAGTCATTCATTCTATTTAAGACAGAGATATGTTCTTGATTAGTAAAGGAATCAAAGTTTACAAGGAGAAGGCAGGGCAGTGTGGTTAGAAACATATTTGCCATGATTGAATTTGCTCCATTATTCAATTGGCCAAATGACCTAATTCTGCTCCCAAACTCCTGTGGTCTTATTGCCAGCATCCACAGTATTTTTCTTTAATACAAAGCTTTAAAAGAATCTGTTAAGGCCTCTTGTGGTGCCATGGAACTTTCCTAACCTTTTGTGGATAGTTTGACATTGAGTTCATCTACTCCAGTCTATACTTTCTTGTCATCTTCTACTGCTTAATTCACAATCATTCTCTCTAATCAACTGTGCATAATAATTATCCTGTTCACCCCAATCTCAGATGTAGTTTCCCTCATTGTGCCATTATCAACTGCACTTCTTGGAAACTGGACCACAAAATATTGATGATATGAAATCTGCAACTTTAATAGTGGGTGTTCTTATAGTAAATCCATATCTTATTACATGGAATGGTATATCTAGTTGTAAAACAGGGTGACATTTGATATACTGTACAGTACACAATGGCCATGTGTTAATTCATCTCCAATGTTTTCCTGGCTTTTCTGTTAACAGGAAGTAATATAATTAGAACATATTGTGACTTAACATAATGTGATTTTTAAATGTTTGGTAATTTCTTGTTGAGTTTCTTTTCTGATTTATTCTTTTTACGATGATATTTATATGTTCTTGTTTTCTGATTACAGTGTTTATTGGCTTTTTCTGGTTCTTATTCAAAGTATACCCTTGCCAGGACTAATCCAACTAAGAAGGCCCTAGTGCGATGCCCACAAGTGATACGTGGGCTGGACAATTTCCCATGGATTCCATTGCCAGTGTCAGTATTGTTGGAAGCTGCAACAATGTAATCAGCACTAACTCTGCTTTTGTAAGTCTTTCATATTTTAATAAGAGATAGCAATTTTCCAAGATGGGTGTGATAATTGTATAAAGGAGACAAGATAATCTGACAACAAAATCTCACCACGCTGAACAATTATTACTAATTTTTTTAAGTTGGTAATTTATTTTGTAATAATATTTTCTAATTTAAAAGATTGAAATTTCTGATCTCTTGACCAATTTTTGTGTGACCAACCATAATTTCTGTAGATGTTACATTTAATCCAGTGTTTCATAATCAAAACTGTTCTCTGATTTTTCTTGGGTGGAGCTTCTTATTTCTTTCTTATATGTTTGTATTTTGGGACCTGAGTACAATTGCATAGTAGTAAAAAACTTAATGTGTTTGAATATCTAGTCAACAACATTTGCATGGGTGGCACGGTGGCTCAATGGTTAGCACTGTTGCCTCACAGCACCAGGGTCCCAGGTTCAATCCCAGCCTCGGGTGATTGTCTGTGTGGAGTTTGCACATCCTCCCTGTGTCTGCGTGGGTTTCCACCCACAGTCCAAAGATGTGCAGTTCAGGTGAACTGGCCATGTTAAATTGTCCATAGTGTTGGGTGCATTAGTTAGAGGGAAATGGGTCTGGGTGGGTTACTCTTTGGAGGGTCGGTGTGGTGTTGTTGGGCTGAAGGGCCTGTTTCCACACTGTAGGGAATATAATCTAATGTGTAACATTGCAAAACAATTATTTGCCTAAGCAAGAGGAAAATATTTTTGTTTTGATATCCATAACCTCTCCAACTCCAATTTTGTTGTTTACAACTTCCAAATTCTGATTGGACAAGCCATGTAGCACATCACTGAATGCATGCTATATCAAATACAGAGGAGAGAAAAAGCCTGCAGTGTTTCATCAATACCAGAATTAAGATTTACTTAGATTACTTACAGTGTGGAAACAGACCCTTCGGCCCAGCAAGTCCACACCGACCCTCCAAAGAGCAACCCACCCAGACCCATTCTCCTACACTTACCCCTTCACCTAACACTACAGGCAATTTAACATGGCCAATTCACCTAACCTGCACATTTTTGGACTGTGGGAGGAAACCGGAGCACCCGGGGGAAACCTACGCAGACACGGGGAGAATGTGCAAACTCCACACAGACAGTTGCCTGAGGCAGGAATTGAACCTGGGTCTCTGGTGCAAAATTCCTTAATGTAAAGGAAACTTCAAACTCATCAAGCTAATCAATGTGGAATTGAGATAGGATATAATTTTCAATCGCTGTAAGTCTATAACACAGTTGGACAGATCTGACAGTTTACACACCCAGAATACTAAATCCATATACTTTATGCAAGTCATCTCAATTAATTTTATGAATTGGCCAATGTTTCTACTAATAAAATACACATATTGTCTCTCTTGATTTTTCCAAGTCTCTCTTAATTACCTTGAGTCATTTGGGAGGGAAGCAGGGAAGTTTCAGGGTTTAAAAGTAACAGCTGAGCTGGGGTAGTTGTATACACCACATTTTTGTGTTTGTGAAGATGGTTGTGGTTTTCAAGTACAAAGGGGATTTGTTTATATTATTAAGTTTGTGAATATTGTTTAATTTTCATGCAGAAATAGGAGTAGGACTAATTGGATAGCTCTGTGGAGGTGTCAGCGCAGGTCCGATGTGCTGAGTGATCTCCAATTGTGATTAGCATGAAACGTAAAGCAATCAGTATGTAAAACAGAATTGCTGGGGACTGATTGGTTTCCTTGCTTGTGGTAGCTATTTTTGTGATAACACAAGTTAAAAATGGAACCCTGTTAGATAATTTTGAGAAAGAGATATTAGGATATCCTGTATGTTTAGCTTTTTATTTGGGGCAGTTGGTGATTTCTTACTTTTCACTTGAAGAATGTAGAAGAACCTGTTTTTACTGACCTTTTAGATCATTGAAACTGGTACTTCCAGTTAGGATTTACGTTTGTAGATTAACTGTGGTTCATCTGTTTAACTCCTGGGTCAGCATTTGTTTTTTTTTGTGCTGATTTAAACAACATAATATTCACCTTTTGTAGTTTTTTAAAAAGTGCATGCAGCAACCTGCATTTAACTTTAGCGAATTAACCTATTCTCTTGTACAAAGGTAAAAATCACACAACACCAGGTTATAGTCCAACAGGTTTAATTGGAAGCACACTAGCTTTCGGAGCGACGCTCCTTCATCAGGTGATAGTGGAGGGCTCGATCGTATCACAGAATTTATCGCAAAAATTTACAGTGTGATGTAACTGAAATTATACATTGAAACATCCAAATCATATTCTCTTGTATGTTTCTATTGTAACAAATAGAATCTCTTATATAAATTGTTTCAAATTTGAAACATATCTGAAGCAGAAAGATCAAATCTGATTTACTGAGCAACTAAATTATTTTTTAAGTTTACCAGGCTATAATCAAATAATATTAAAGTCTAACAGATCAGTCTATGACACAGAGGGAGACCACTCAGCTATTGAAACTATATGAGCTCACTCAAGATCCACTTGCTCCAAAAGTATGTAATAATGTCCCTGAACAGATTGGTTAGAAACCATCTAGAGCAATTTCGCCAGTCTGTACTCGAGCCCTGTAATCCTTTCTTTCATACCCAATTCAAGTAATCAATCGCCTGCTTCCACCACATCATAGGTAGGGAGTTCCAAGTCATTGGTACATTTATATTTTATTAAATGGTATCTCTGACTCTCACATCTCCCAGGTGAAAGTGAGGACTGCAGATGCTGGAGACTCAAAGTTGAAAGTGTGTCACTGGAAAAAGCACAGCAGGTAAGGCAGCATCTGTGGAGCAGGAGAGTTGATATTTCGGGCATAAGCCCTTCATCAGGAATGTGGAGGGGAAAGGGGCTGAGAGATAAATGTTGGACTGGGGCTTTAGGGAAGATAGATGGGATGGTAATTGATGGATGCATGGGGAGGTGACCTGTATCCACCTATTCACCATCCCAACTACCGTCCCACCCCACAGCCCCAACCCCACCCCTCTATTTATCTCTCAGCCCTGTTCCCCCTCTATATTCCTGATGAAGGGCTTGTGCCCAAAATGTTGACTCTCCTACTCCTTGGATGCTGCCTGACCTGTTATGCTTTTTCCAGCATCACATTTTTCGACTCTTGTATGCCCCAGAAAAATCTCTTCCTCCAATGTCTGTAGAAGGATTCCTCTTCCTCCAATGTCTGTAGAGGGATTGTCTGTGTCCCCAATCACTTGTATTCTCAGCTAATTGTAACAGATCTTCTTTTGCCCCTGTAATGAAATATACCATAACTTTATAAAACAAACGATGTTGTGAAACTTGGAAGGGTTCGGAAAAGATTTACAAGGATGTTGCCAGGATTGGAGAATTTGAGCTATAGAGAGAGGTTGAATAGACTCGGGCTGTTTTCCCTGGAGTGTTGGAGGTTGAGGGGGTGACCTTATAAAGGCTTCTAAAATCATGAGAGGCATGGATAGGATAAATAGGCAAAGTCTTTTACCCTGAGGTGGGGGAGTCCAGAACTAGAAGCCATAGGTTTAGAGTGAGAGGGGAAAGATATAAAAGAGACCTAAGGGGCAACTTTTTCAAACAGGGTGGTGTGTATGTGGAATGGGCTGCCAGAGGAAATGGTAGGGGCTAGTACAATTGCAATATTTAAAAGGCATCTGGATAGGAATATGAATAGGAAGGGTTTAGAGGGATATGGGCCAGGTGCTGGCAGGTGGACTAGATGGGGTTGGGATATTTGGTCGGTATGAACAAGTTGGACTGAAGGGTCTGTTTCAGTACTGCACATCTCTATGACTCTGTAAACACATGCCCCCTTGCCTTGTTTGCTCCACAGAGACTAACAGCTTCCCTAAGCTAACAGTTCAAAGCTCTTATTCCTGCAACTACTTTCGTAAATCTCCTCTGTTCCTGTCAAGGATCTTCCGGAAGAATATTGACCAGAAGTGGTCACAAGCTCTCCGTGTGATTTAACTTGCGCTTTATAAAGGTCCAGCAAACTTCCCACCTTTTGTAATAAATACCTCTATTTATGAAGTTCAGAAGTGATATGCGTCACTAACTGCTCTCTTAATTTAGTCTATTGCTTTCAAAGATTTATACTTCTCCCCGAGCAGGAAGATTTGTGACAGCCCGTTCACAGTCTCCACTTCCTTTTGTAACCAGGATCAAAGGAACCAGACCAAATCATTTATCAATTCTTAAGCATCATCAGCCTTTCTACGACAGGTTTCTTATCAATTTTTACATTGCTACCAGTATTTTACCAACTTTCTCTAGTATTCTAGATCCACCCTATGCCTGCAAGTATACATTATGTTCCTGTCTTTTAAAATCCATTATTATTCACATGCTATTAAATTATTGGATTCCCTTATGTTAATTAGAATTCTCTCATTTAGCCTTTGGCAATTTTATTTTCCTCATTTCCCAACTAATCCCACAACTGCCCTCAGCAATGTTTTGTTTGCTCATGGGACATGGCTACATGCTTATTGCCTATCACTAGTTGCCCTTGAGAAGATGGTGGTGAGCTGCTACCTTCAACCACTACAGTCTGTGGGCTGTAACTAGACCCTTAATGCTGTTAGGAGGGGAATTACAGGATTTTGACGCAGTGATAGTGAAAGAACAGCAAAATTTTTCCAAGTCAGAAAGGTGAGTGGAAAATTGCAGATGTTTCTTTCCATTTATCTGTCTTTCTAGATGGGTGGGTTTAGAAGGTGCTGTCTAAGGAGCTTTGGAGAATTCCTGCAGTGCTTGGAGACAGTGGCTGCAATGTGTATTGAGTGTTGGTAGTGTGGATGTTGGTGGATACAGTGCCAATCAAATGGGCTGCTTTGTCCTGGCTTATGTCAAGTTTCTTGAGTTGCTGGAGCCCACACTCATCCAAGCAACAGCGGAGTATTCCATCACACCCTGATTTTTGCCTTGTAGATGGTGGACATGATTTGGATGTCAGCGGGTGAAGTAGTCACTACAGAATTCTTAGAATGTGATCTGCTAATGTAGAGACAGTATTTATATGGCAGGTCTTTTCACTTTCTCATCAGAGATAACCCCCAGGATATTGACAATGGGGAATTTGTGGATGGTAATGCTGAATGTCAAAGGATGATGGTTAAATTCTCTTATTGGAGATGTTATTGTGTGGCATGAATGTTACTTGTGACTTGTCAGCCCATCCTTCATAATGTCCAGGTCTGCTGCATTTTGACAGGGATTGCTTCAGTACTTTAAGAGTCACCCATCACCCACTTCTGACCTCATGATGAAGGGAAAGTCATTGAAGCAGCTAAAGTTGGATTGTGCTAGAACACTACCCTGATGAACTATTACAAAGATGTCCTGGAGCTGAATTGACTGACTGACCTCCTACAACCACAACCATCTTCCTTTGTGTCATGTATGACACTAACCACTGGAGAGTTTTGCCCTAATTTTCATTGCCTCCAGTTTTGTTAGAGTTCCTTGATGCCAACTTAGTCAAATGTGGCCTTGGTGTTAAGGGCAGTCACTCTTAGTCCACCTTTGAAATTCAGCTTTTTGGTCCATGTTTGATCCAAGATTGTAAAGTAGTCAGGAGCGGAGTGGCCCTAGTGGAACCCAAACTGAGTGTCAGTGAGCAGGTACTGCTTGATATAACACAGCTGACAACGCCTTCCATCATTTTACTAATGATTGAGAGTAGTCTGATTGTGAAGTAATTGGCTGGGTTGGATTTGTTTTTTTTTGTCAGGAAGTACCTGGACAATTTTTCACATCAGGTAGGTGCCAATATTTAGCTGTAGTTGGCCAGGGCTGTGGCAAGTTCTACAGCACCAAATCTTCAGTACAATTGATGGAATATTTTTCCAGGCCATGGCCATTGCGGCACGCAGTGACAGTGCCAGACAGAATGATATAATGTATCCTCAATGTGAAGACAGGAAATTGCCTCCATGAGGACTGTGCAGTCACTGTTACCAATACTATCATGGACAGTTGCATCTGCAGCAGGTAAATTGGTGAGGATGGGGTCAAGTGTGTTTTCCCTCTTGTTTGTTCCCTCACTACCTGTCACAGTTGCAACCTAGCAGCCATGTCCTATAGGGCTTGACAAGTAGTGCTGTTGCTTAGCCACTCTTTGTGGTGTATATTGAAATTCTTCACTAGGGTTTTTTCCCCTTCATTCTCCAGCTTCCTTGTTATCCAAGGATCTTGGACAATGCTTTCCTTGCCTTTCACTCTTTTGAGCTATACCTAGACTATGCCTAACACTCTTCTATGGAGATCACCTGTTGTTCATTTTGCAGTTTTTCTATCAGTCTTTTGATTTTTTTTTTACTTTGGCTACATTGCCTTTCATCCCAATAAAACTAGCCTACTTCTTATTTAGAGGCCCTAATTTAAGTTATTCTTTGTTGTTTTCCGTTGTTAATCTACACTCTGGAGTGATTATTATTTCTTTATTCACATGTTCTCTCACTGACACTTGAGCCACCTGGCTCACCTCATTCCCCATTGACAGATTCAGTAAATTTTCCTTTCCAGTTGGACTGAGAACATACTGTTAACGGAAATTCTCTTGCATATGTTTCAGAAGTGCCACCTTCCCCTTGCCCTTTATTCTAATACTTACCTAATTGATATTTGGGTAACTAAAGTTGCTCATAATCATCACTCTTCATGATTTTTGCTCATCAATGTTTTCCCTGCAAATCTGCTGCTTGATTTTATATTTATGTCACTATTTGGAGGCCTAGAAAATTTACCCTAATGTTATGCACTTTGTTCAGATTCATTGAATAACTTTACTGTGCTACATAAATGCAAGTTATATATAATAAGATGTTTGTCAGGTGCATTATCAAACAGTCAATATGGATATTAAGCCAGACTGGTACGTTTTTAAGGGAGATTCTTTGAGAAAGAGAGGTTTAGAGAGGGAATTCAGAGCTCATGTTCACCACCAGCTGAAGGCAGAGTTACCAATGCTTGAGCAGTTATTTTCATCAATTTTGCAAAAGGCCAGAATTAGAGGAGTGTACGTATTTCTAGTGAATTTTATAGAGATTGGAAGTGTTGAGGTCCTGAAATAATTTGAGAATGAGAATTCCCATTTGAAATGTACGATACCTTGTGAATTTTTTTTAAGTTCAAAAAATTACGAACAGTTATTTTAAATCTTATAAATTTAAGATATTTTAAGCTAACAGGTGGTTGGGATTGTAATTGTGCTTCCTCTTTCTTTAAGGACTGTAAACACAGTGTTTTGACAATTGATAAACATCTTTCATCCATTGTATTAGGAAGACTTTTAATCCCTTATGGCTATGAATTGGAGGCTGATAAAACACATGATTCAATAGAGCTTTTATTGAGTTAAGCTATGAGGGATTTTTTGCTAAATGTAAGTTTAAAATACAGTATTGAAATGATGTTGGAGTGAAGTGAAATTGTGCCTCATAATGTATGTATACTTTATTGTGCAAACATGAAATGGACTGATTTGAAAGCTGCTCATTATATTAATGTTTGTCTACTTACTGCAAAACAATGTGGCTTAATGCTTCCTACCTAACCTTATCACTCAGAATTATTTACTTAGTCCACCTGCTGAGAGATTGAAGAATCATCTATTTGAATGACTTGAATATTCAGTTCAGATCACCGATGGGGTAGTATTGTGATACCAATGGATTACACTATTGTACAGCTGACATTGAACAATGCAAACAAATACCATATTTATAATGCATTTGGGCAATTTACAAGATTGAGTTACTGTACTTGGATAGACATTATTTTGTATTGGACTGAGGTGTAAAAAGTTAAAAATCCACAACAACAGGTTATAGTCTAACAGGTTTATTTGGAAGCACTCGCTGTCAGAGAGTAGCACTCCGAACGCCAGTGCTTCCAAATAAACCTGTTGGACTATCACCTGGTATTGCAAAGTTTAACTTTGTACTTGACAGAGTAAGGCAAAATCCCAATCTTATTATCATACTTTGTGTTTTGATGAAGCCTTTTAACAACATTTCCTGAGAGAAACAATGAATCCAGTTGAAACATCTGACTGGAAATCCAATTAAAAGTGTGCATTAATCATTTAACTTTGAATTGAATTCCAATTACTCTGAGAAATTTGTAAAATTGTATAAGAATTTCATTTTGATTAACTAGAGAGAGGCAAATGCTCCTTTTGCAGGTGAGTGTCACCAAAATGTTCATAGATGGACAATTCATTATGCAATTCCCTAAGTTGTAAGATTTAATCATTGCTTTGTTCTCCATGGCTGCTTGGATCATTGTTCATAACGATTGAATGCAGGAACATAATCAGACTATATTGAACAAAGTACCTTTTCTGGCTTTATCCCCAAAATGTCATCCATCTCAGTCTGGTAGATTTGGATATTATCTCAAGATAAGTCTTCTCCATGTCTGTGGCTTGGGAGAATCTGCGTGTTCTTCCTATTGACAACAAGCAACAGAAGTATTTTTGTCTATCCCCGTTGAGGTTTAACATTTCTGAAAAGTAAATGAAAATCAAAGGACAAGGAAACATCTGTTGGGCTGTAGTTCCTGGTGACCTGCACATACTTAAAATACTTTATGGAGCATTGCTGAATCTTGAAGACCATATTTAATTTGACGCTTTTCCCTCTATTTTGCTGGTGAGATATGTATTTCTAGCAGTTAGTGGACAAGTAATTTTGTCCATATGAATATTTTGACATAGTTATTGAGTAAATCTTTATTCATGTTAGATTTGTTAATACTTGGGAAATTTACAGGAGGAAATGATAAACCCTGAAAAAAGGAAGACTTGCTCCATAGCTACGAGAGATTATATTCAAACATACAGGATTCCTGTTTATGCTGACCTAGAACTTTAATTGTATCATTTCTGTATGAGCTTTGTCCATGCCTAGCGATGATAATGGGCGAAGCTGTTTGTCAATTAAATCTTTACATAAATTCATCAAATTTGACTCCATATCAAACAAAATAATTTGACTCTGATCCTTCTGGGATGGAACTTCTGCTTCATTTAGTTTAGTCCTGTCTATATTTTCTCTCTCCATTTCATCATATTATGAAACAAAACTAGCTCTGTATCATTGGCAAACTTGCAATATTAATGTACCCATAACCCTTTTCCCCCAGACTTGATGTTGACCCAATTCATTTTGTTTTCATTTCTTTAGGATTTGTGAACAGCTTGTGGGCTGTTCCTCAGATATGGTCTGAGTAGTTCATGTTGTTTGTCAGTATTTATTCTAAAAGGATTGGAGGTGGAGGAAAATGTTTTAGGTTATACAAGTTATAAACTGGAGAATTGCAAGCAAGCAAAATTCAAGGGTGGGAAATGACCAACTGGTCCCTCAAATCTGCCATTCTGGCTGAACCATCCCACTCAACCATTCCTTTGACGAAAATATTTGAAAAGAAATTACCTCATTCTTCCTGTCAGTACAGGAAAGGATTTCTATTGCTCCATGTACTTGTTCACCCATGACCATACAAAATCAGTGTGACAATGAATGTATACAAAGAGATATGTGTGAGGGTTTTAATATCTCTGTTCAAAAATAATATTTCTAAAAAGTTTAAGACCTTGAACTCCTGCAAGTCTTTGTGAGATGTTGGCTTTAGTTAATGATATGAGATGCATATAACACAGAATGATATTTTTTTCAAAATCTCCAATTTCCATGGTTTTTTTGGACTTGCTCTGGCACTTGACTAAAACATTTGATTAAACCAGTTTAAAACAGTCAGGGGTGAGGAGATAGATGAGAGGTATATTTGTTTGGGGTGAAATTCAGGCTGCTCATGCAAAGAATAGATATGGAATTGAAATGTAGGATTTCAACAAAGTCCAATCAAGTTTAATTTGAGCCAGTTTGGATAGGCTTTGTATTGTATGAGAGTTGCTGCTGTTAAAATGTCGAAGTCCTTTATAATGAGCATAGGATCACTGTTTTTCCTTGTGAATAGCAGTAATTCATAAAGCCTGCTTTGGTCAGTGTGGGTCAGTGCTTTTTATCCCTGACTCTTGAATTTCAAACTTAAACAATCCCATACAATGGCACTAAATGTTTGCCTTGATTTTCCTTCAACAGAACGATGAGTACTTGGACTATCTTTCAGCAGAAGAGAGGGAATGTCTCATGTTTCTTGAAGAAACTATTGATGCATTAGATATTGAAGACAATAATGGGTTATCTACTGATGAATTGGAGCAAACCAAACATTCCACTAAAACTGAGAGTGTGCCAGAAAGACCTATCCTGTCACACCCTGAATTAGGATATCGTCAAAGTCCAGGTGAGACTCTGATTTTAAATAGTTATACATGTCTTCATGCAATTGGTGGCACCTTCATTGTGGTTAGAAATATGTTTAAAATAAGGGTAGAAATAGAGTCTTGAGTGAAGAGAGACCAGTGGGATTAGGTTTAGATCATTCCAGCAAATTGCAATAAATCCCTAAAGGGCTAAATGGCTTTCTTTTCTACTGTATATATCCATTTCTGTGGTATGAAATAATTTGGATCCAGAACCTGCATCCTGGAATAATTGCACTTGATAATTATAAACATTTTTGTCATTTTTGTTAGGTTGTACACAACAAGCAGAATATTGATTTTTGTGCACTCTTAAAGGCTATTTCTCTAAGCACTGTATTGTATAGCTGATGAGCAAGACAAGTAATTTCCTTTGACACTATAATGCAGTTATTATTGTCATTGGATAGCTCCCTGGAATTCCACTCCATCAGTTAGATTTTGTTCCTTGACTATTCTATTTCTATATAATGACTCATCCAGCATGGTTATCACTTCTGATGATTCCACTTTGCCACTTCCTTTATATCTCAAGCCTTGCTTTTGGCAGCTTTCACTTCTTCTTAAAAGGTGCTGTTGCTTTATTATAACATCCTCATTACCTTCAATGTGGCAAAGAAAATTCTAGTTCTCATGTAGGTCTTTAAATATGTGGCTCATGACACATACATCTCTAACCTACTTTCCATAGTTTTGTCTTTGTTCTTTTTTTATCATGCTGATATTTGTGACCTATAAATCCTCAGATAATTTAAGCCTGCTAAAGATAATTTTCTGTTCTCTTAATATCTGCAAACAAGCAATTTTTCCCCCTCTCCTCCCCATGGTGCTTTCATAAAACATTCAGTTTGCTATCTTCAGCTTTAACTGGGATCTTGTTTGTTAGCTATAAATTAATTACCACTTAAGTTAAAAGGGTTGTGCATGTCCCAAGTCCCATCCAATAACCTACTCGAGTGTTTAGCCGAGGTACTGAGGTTGTGCTTTAATGATCAAACGGGCTGTGTTTTGAATGAAATGTTAAACTAGTCATGCATACCACTTTAGGCGGATATAAATTATTTGAATGGCTTTACTGTGAAGAAAAGAAGGGGAGTTCCCAGAGTGTCTTGATCATCACTAATGGAAATTAAATGATCATCACATTGCTATTTGTGACATCTTGCTGAGCACAAATTTCCTGCCACATATCCCACATTCCCAAACTGACCATATTTTAAAAAGAACATGAATTTTTTTATTTGTTCATGTGTGATTGTTGCTAGCAAGGCATCATGGATTGCCCATCTCTACTTATTCACTGGTGATGAATGCTAAAAGTGATATTATGCCAATCAAGTGGACTGCTTTGTCCTGGATGATATCAAACTGCTTGAGTGCTGTTAAAGATGAACTTGCCCAAGAATGTGGAGAATATTTCACTACATTCCTATCTTGTAGATGATGAAATGTCTGAGGAAATGGGAGGCGAGCTATTTGTCACAGATTTCCCAGCCTCTGACCTGTTCTTATAACCACAACATTTATGTTGAACATAGAAGAGTACAGCACAGGAACAGGCTCTTCAGCTCACCATATAATATGGAATATGACACCAAATTAAACTAAATCTTTTCACCTGCCCGTGGTCCATATCTTTCCATTCCTTGCTTATTCATGTGCCTATCTAAAAGTCTCTTAAACTCCCCCCATTGTAACTGCCTTCACTACCACAACCCCTGCCAATATGTTCCAGACTCCTACCATGCTGCATTTTTAAAAAAAAATTGCCCCTCACAACTCCTTTGAACTTCCCCTTCTTACCTTAAATGCATGCCCCTTAGTATTAGACATTTCAACTCTAATAAAATGATTTTGACAGTCAACCCTACCTATCATAATTTTATAGACCTCTTTTAAAGTCTCCCCTCAGCCTCTGCCACTACAGAGAAAATAACCTGAGTTTTTCTTGTCTCTACTTCTAGCTCATACCTTCTTATCCAAGCAGCGTCCTGGTAAACCTCTTTTGCACCCTCTCCAAAGGCTCCACCTCCTTCCTGTAATGAGATGACCAGAACTGAATACAATACTCTGTGTGACCTAACCATATGGCTGGTCTGGCTTACTATTTTGAGGGAATTCTATAATGGTAATAACGTTGTTGAATTTAAAGGGTTAGTTATATTTTTTTTTGGGATAGCCACTTCCACCATTTTTGTGTGACATGAACGGCATTGCTATTTTATTCATCAGCAAAGCTTGAATGGTACTGAACTTTGTTAAATCACCAGCAAACATCCTTATCTGACCTTTTTTTGATGAGGGAAATGTCATTCAGAGCCATCTGAAAATGATTGGAAAGAGGGTACTGCCCTAAGCAACTCCTGTGGTAGTTCTAGAGCTGAAATGATTTGCCTCCAACAGCCGTGACTATCTTTCTCTTGTGCTTGGTATGACTGCACTCAATGGGGGAGTTTGTCTTTTTTTTTTAACTTCTATTTCCTTAAAGTTTCTTGATACCATGTGTGATTAAATGTAAACAGGACACACTAAGCAATTTATTTCATCTCTTGAAGTAGATGTGGGCGTTGAAGCTTTACTATAGGCATGGCTAGCTTTGGAGCATTAATCTTCACTACCACATCCAGGATATTGTCAAGGCCTGTAAACTTTTGATGTATCACCTACCATCAGCTGTGTTTTTGAGTGGTTTCAAATTTGGTGAAGTCTGGCAGCTGTGGCACTGTGGGCCTTGGAAGGAGGTAGTGATGGATCACCCATTCAGTATTTCTGCTTGAAAATGGTGGCTTTCTCTTTGGGACTGGTTTTCTGGTCTCTGCCATCATTACAAAACTTCCTTTTGCAAATAATTGTTTAGCAGACCAACACAAACCCTGTCTGGATATAGCAGGACTACCATTCAGTAGTTGAGTGATCACTCAACTATGTCTTTTACAGCATCACTTCTTCTGTTTAGAATGGATGCACTCCTACATAGCTTCACCGGGTTGGCACCTTTCATTTTTAAGTTTGCCTAATGCTGCCTTACATAGCAAGGTGGTAGCCTGGCTTGGTGCTAATGGTAAAGTAAGGGACAAGTCATATCACAAGGTTACAGATTGTAGCTGAGTACTTTGAGCTGTGAATGATGGCCTGTAGCATTTCGTAGATGACTGGTTAGTTGACAGCTGCTAAATCTGTTCTTAAAGTATCCCATGTAATACTGTGTGGTAGTGCTGCACAATATGATGGAATATGTCAAATAACGAATGAGAAAGACTTGCAGAGAGAAATAGAAAGCATGTACTTTTTTTTTCTTCCAGAGCTTTCTTCAAATAGTTGGGTGGTCAATCCAGTTTGATTCTCAAGATTTTCTGGTGTAGCTTAAGTGACTTGCTGGGCTCTTTCACCGTGTAGTCAACAGTCAGCCACACTGCTGTGAAGCTGGAATTATACCTAAGCCAGACTGTCAGGATGACCAATTTCCTTATAGAAGGACATCAAAGATTAATGCAGACTAGGTGACTGCTTTACAGAACACCTCCAGTCCTTGCACAACATGACCCCGACCCTGTAGCTGGTTATTTTAACAAAGTATCCCCAGTTGCCTATTTGTCTGTCCTCAGCATGCTGCTTTGTTCCAGAGGAACAACATCTCATCTTCAGACTAGGCACTTTACAACTACTGGACTGAAGATTATGTTCAGCACCTTCAGGTTGTGAACCCATTCCCATTCCTTCCCTTGCTTTTTCTTTTGGATTTACTTATTGCATTCTCTGTCACCATGTACCCTATACCCAGCAACCCCATTAAATACAACATATGTCCCATTTCCAAGTTTGTTCTTTTCCTTCACCTCCGGTCATCTTCTGTTGTCTCTCTACAGGATGAGTCCTTCTGTATGCTTCCTCAATCCTGTGACATTTAATGCCCCAACACTAACTGTTTCTACATACTGCTACAAACCCATTCTTACAACACTGTCCTTTCTCTTAATAGGAAGAGTAGGCATCTCCATTGTTTTAGTTAAAAAAGTAAGTTACTTTTCAGTACTAATTTAGGTTAAGGGCTAACTACATAATTGAACAATCAGTGTGTTGTTTTAGAGTGAATTGAATGCCAGTTTCACAGGTTAATCTAAAGCAAATGGTGGATACTAATCATAAAATGTTGCGGAAACTAATCAAAAGGGAAGACATTTAAGATTATGTTGATAAGATATAGCAACACCTGAATGGAGACAGTTTAACCTTCTACAAATTTAATTTCTGTAATTGTGAGCCATGGAGCAATGATAGACCATGTGTAAAGGTTTCATGCACTGTATTTTAATATCAGAAATATATTTTTAAACGAAAATGGAAATTGGTGGAAATGCTCAACAGATCTGGCAGCAGCTGTGATGAGAAACAAGAGTTAACTTTTGGATAGAGTGACCTTCCTCAGAATCGTTCTGAGGATGGGTCACTCGACCCGAAACGTTGTTCTAATTTCTCTCCACAGATACTGCCAGACCTGCTGAGATTTTCCATCAATTTCCGTTACTGCAGTTCTTTCATATATAATTTTAAACATTGTTTTGTTTTCTATCTGTGATTATAAATTCCAGCTGCATCTACCATTTTCGTTAAGTAAAATAAATGGTCTTGTTGTCTATTTACAACAATTACGCTAACTTTAAAGTGATAAGCTAGATAAAATATAGATGTGCATTAGCAGCTATATGATGAATTGTATGGTGGAACACTTTTGCCTATATAGGATGGGATATTATCTAACTCGATAGCTCCAAAGGACTATGTGTTAAGATGTTTAGCTGTGCTGAACTTCCAAAAGCTTTTATCTACATGCTAACAGTTATTTGAAATGGTTGTTATATTTAGCTACCATTTAAGTTTTGAAGAATTCTGAATTTATTTAAGTTCTCCTAATTTTGATTTATTTTGAATTCCTTTAATAGAACCTGATGGAAAAATCCCAAGAGCAGTTTTACCAAACAACAAGAACAATAGCACTGAATTCATCTCCCCACAGACAGTGCAGGAAAAATCTGGAGCATATAAATTCCCACGGGCAGTTTCACCACACAGCAATAAAAACTGTACTGATTCCACATCCCCACAGATGGTGCGAGCTAAAACTGGAGCAAATACTTTGCCTAAGTATACCCAAAAACCTAGTGCTGAAAGCAAAAGCATGATACCCAATCAAATATCAGAATCCAGCAGAACTCCCATGCCTTCTGAAGATACAAGGCGAAGATCCAATAGTGCAATAGTTCAGCGTGAATTGGTGGAGTCTATTGAGGAAAAGACCAAGTTAGGTCCTCCCACGGCTCCAAAACCCCGGAAACTGCCATCCAATATCATACTGAAAAGCTTCCAGAAGAGTGATAATCTTATGGTACCTAATAGAAACTCTCAGAATAGCTTTAAGGTACAAAAAGGTGCTGCACAAAATGATGGATATAATTTATCTAGGGACAACAGCACAGATGAGGAAGTAAAACAAGTAAGAATGCAAGCTTTGAGTAAGTTAGGATTGCTGTCAGAGCCAGATGGCCAGAAAACCAATTCAGCAAGTCCTTCAAGTCTAAAAAAAGAGGGGACATCCATTGGTCAGACAGTCACAGCGAGTAATGAAGTTAAACGGAACCAACCAGAAATGTCAGCGAGAAACACCAACAGTCTGAAACGTCCAATTGGAATTGCACCTCCTCTGAACCATTCAGCAGCCACTGCTGCTGACCTTGGCGTGAGTGGCACAGCAAATAAAATGACAAATGTGACTGTGGGGAATGCAAACAGAGTGCAGTGGCAGCTGGGTTCCACAAAATCGAGCAGTTTAAAAAGGTTTACCACAGCCAGTGAAAACGCCCCTCCAACCACGAGCATAGGTTCAGCCCGAACCAGCATGCCAACCACCACGGTCCTTAACCCTGGCATGAGCAAAACACTCCCTCTTGCAAGAAGACCAGCAAATGCAAGCGAGGGAGAAGTGAAAAATATAAATGCAGCACAGTGGCAGTTTGGTGCCACAAAGGCAAGTAGCTTAAAGAGGTTTGGCACCGCTAGTGATCATAATCAGCCCACCTTGCATTCTGATGTTGCTCGAAATACTTCGATTGGTGCTGCCTCTGCTTTTGGTGTGAACACAAACAGTAGGCCCAGACCTGTGTCGATTTGTTCAGAAAAGGATTTGTCAGTCAAACATGGATCTCCATTCGAAGTTTTATCATCTGATAAACCAGGAAGGAAGTCTTTTCCAATTACAATAAACCATATTTCGGCCAAATTTCAGAAATCTCCACCAAAGGCACTTAATGTGCAAGTTGCGCCACCAGGACCATCCAGCAAAGACCACAGAGAAGCACTGAGAAAACTTGGCCTTCTAAAAGAATAGAAATGAGTTTAAAAGGCTGCACAGGATCTCATGGACTTAAGACAGTTCCATCAACATGCTGGAAACCAATTTATCTAAAACAGGCAATAACTTACTGCCACATAAAGCCATAGAGTCATTGCAATCTCTGACATGGGAATGAAGCTGTAGAATTAGAATATGGTTAAAGAGATCAATTTAAAATGAGCTGTTTTATTTTGTGTATTTAAATTAATGTAACTACTGCAATTTTGCCACCTTTTGATATATAAAGCATTTTTTTTTTGCATGTTGACCTTATTCATTTTGTGGGATGTGACCTCTGAATGCTTAGTACAATGCAAGACAGCTTTCCAGTTTTTCAATAGTATGTGTCCAGGGTTGGACTGTTGCCCTATTTGTTGGAATCAATAACCAAGACTTCATGAGAGATTCTATTAACTTTCTTAATGGGAGCAGTCCTATTATTAATGTCAAAGTACAATGAAAGACTTCTGTGTTTTGCAGTAGAAATAACTGTTTCAAAATGCTCTCCTTTTAAAACAATGACTTATGTTGTATGACTCTTCAGAGAAATTTTAGTTTTTATTGAAAGCATTGTTTTAATTATGACACTGTGTAAATGTATAATTAAGTGCATTCTGACTTTTTGTATGTGTGGAACTTTCTGTATAGATACTCTGTGTCTCATTAGAAAAAAATATTCCAACTCTGCCCCATTTCTTTCCAGTATCACTTCACATTTTTTTAATTAATTCTATAATATACCACTAAATCTATCTAAAAATTGACTAATTATGATTATAGTAATTGTCATATACAAATGCTAAATCTAATATGTATTAAGACATTATTTCAGTTTGTAATTTGTAAATGAACTAGTAATTCACTTACCTGCCATAAGTCATGAATTTAAAACATTAATTTCCAAGCAGTACTATAAATCTTTTAGCATAAGTTCCAAGTATATTGTTTTTAAATATTTCCAGCTGATTTTACAATAAATGTTCAAATTTGGTAATAAAATGGTACAGAATACTGTTATCCAATGCTGAAATTTGCTAGATTTCAACAAGGAATACACTGGTGTTGTTTTCTTGAGTTTTCTCTGGCCTTAACTCAAGCCTTTCTACATGACAGCTGCTAAGTGCACAGTAGGCCCTTCCTTTTTCTCTTTTAGCATCTAGTTTCTGTTCTCTTTAGGTAATTTCCTATCCACTACCTGACAGGATGATATTTTGTCAGAACCATAATCTCTTGTCCAATCACCAGGAATAGATTGCATTGGTTTCTTTGAGTATTTAACTAAAATGAATCGCAAATTGTCTGAAATCTGTTTAACTGCTGCAAAGCACCATTGACCACATATATATGTTGCGTTACTGTAACTACATTGAGTTTGACATTGGAAAGCTTGTAGCCATTTATATTGGATATATAAAACAAAGAAATGAACCAGTTAATGTGCAATTGAATATTTGAAGTGGAGGTGCAAGAGAAAATACTTCTGATTAAAATTGCAAGAATTGGCTTGTGCGAGAACCGATTTCTTCTAAAATTTGAATAGCTTTTCAATTTATACTACAGAAAATTAGTGCATGGCTGCATGCCAATAGTGAACGTTCATTTATAGTTAACCAGTTACAATGCTCAGGGTCCTTTTTTTTGTGCTTGATTTAAGGTAAGAATAAGATTGTTACAATTAGCTCTGTGCTTGAATTAATGAGGGGAAATTAAGCCAAGACATCTGGTTACTATCTAACATCTCCCTGAAAGGATGTATACTTACTGCAATTCAATGGCTGAGCATCTTATTCGACAATGTACTCTCATGGTCAAATGGCCTCTGGTGCAGGTGCTGCTCAAGAATGAACAAGTCATTTAGTTAGGATTCCACAGGAGAGCAACATCAAAGGGGAATTGCTAATCTAACTTCATCTGATGACACTTCTCCTCCAGGCTCTCACCATTGATAACTTGGCATCTCCATCTTCAAGATACTCCACCTTCATCTTTTGGAGAGTAGTGTCTTGATTATCTGAATGCTAGTCACAAAATGCCAATTTATTTCTTCATCAAATCCTTATGCAATGAAAACACAGCTTTGATTAATTTCTGATTTTCGTCCTGGATTACTTGTAACAGTGTCTGAAAGAGTAATCTTCCATTCCTAGAGACTCCAAGGTTGTAAGCTGTACATTAAGGAGGAATTAAAATGATTTAAAGAATACATTTTAATTAGTTTAAAAATAACATTTGTGCTTTTCTTAAACCCCCCTCTCCCATTAGTATAGTCACCAAGAATCTTAGCTACATCTAATTTACCTAAGCTCAAAGTATCTAGTTTAATGCAAAATGCTTTAAGTGCTGGGAGGTGGAGGAAGTGAGGTGAAAGTTTAGTGTTTCAGCTTTTTTGATCATGCAAACAAAGTGGTTTTCTGATGAGAATCTTTTTATTGTTTCATAAACCATAACGTTTGAGATTTCTGGAGTCCTTAAACAAAATAATACAATTACCGTGTTGAGTTTTATTCAAGATTTGTCCTGATAATTTACAAGGAAGGGGTGATTATAGATGAATGAGTGACAATTTTCAATTGTTTTTCAACGTAGCTTTATACAAAAAAAACGTGCTGTGACATAGATATGATTTTCAAGTTTTTAATTTGACACTAAGTTGAATGAAGTGTGTTTTCGTGGATCAGACACTTGTTCAAAATAAATCCCAATGGAAGTGTCACAAGTAATTTGTTTTCATGTAAACCGTTCATCATGTGACTTCTGTTTATACAATATGTTGATTGAGATCATTATTCAACAAACTGGAGCTACAATGGTTCCAGTAATATTTGGGGGGAAAAGTGCAAAATACTTATTCTCCTTTACACAATAGTTGTGTAACCTTTCAGTTTCACAATCTGACTGGGACATTGATGATCAACCCCCTCAATATGAAGCAAAATGCTAACTTTAGGAGTTGAGCACATTTTACATTCACAAATGGCTATTATTGCTGCTGTAAAAGAAAATCATTCCCAAGTGTAATTTTAGCACAATGAATATGGTAAAGTGATGGTCTACAGAGATCAAATTTAATATGATTATAAATGGAAATTTGCCTACTGTAAAGTAGATCACTAACCCATTCAGGTTAGGTTCAGTATTTTTCTATTCCCTTCCTAGTACTTTAAGAGCACTTGGATATGGGTAAATGTAAATAGTAAATGTTGCCATTAAACAAGGGTGGGACTATAATTGGTGAGCAGTAAAGCTTGTTGACAGAAGATAACATGGTGGATCTAATTTCCACCGTCAATGGCAAGACCTCTGTTTGAACTTGTAAATTTTCCATTGATCCTTATCCGAGGCCTGCATGGTTGAAATTAGTGAGTCTATTGATAGTTGAATGCCCCACCCATGTTTTTCTATCAACAGTCAGGTGAAGCAAAAACATTTAAAGAAAGCAGGATTTCCCATTCCCAGTAACAAGTAGATGCACAGGCCAATAAATTGCATAATGGGTAGTTCAAACCGTGGATGAAATTAACTAAACCAGACAGAAATGGTATGTAATTGGTTTTTCTGCTCTTTGATATTTGCCCTGTTACAAACCCAAACTAGATTTGTGCTTTAGAGCACTGTTCAATGATCCCCAGGAATAAATGCAGATTAGTGTGGAGTGAAGATCTTCCATGATACTACACAATATCCTAACCCACCAGTTCTTGTTGTATAAGAGCAATTGCAGTACTACTATTCTCATTTTAGTTATACTGTAAGTCTGTACATGATTACTGAGTTTTGATTTTTTGCTTGAAATGTTTTTCCAAAATCATTTATGAATCATAGAATCCCTACAGTGTGGAAACAGGCCTCTTTGGCCCAACAGGTCCACACCAATTCTCCAAAGAGTAACCCACCCAGGCATATTTCCCCTACCCTATTACTCTACATTTACCCCTGACTAATGCACCTAACCTACACATATCCCTGAACATGATGGGCAATTTAGAACAGCAAATTCACCTAATCTGCACATCTTTGGACTGAGAGAGGAAACCCACACAGACACGAGGAAAATGTGTAAAGTCCACATGGACAGAATTTATATTGACCTAAATGTTTTAATATTTGTTTCCATGGCCAAATAACTTTGATTTGTTCTTTTCTCTTGTTGTCATTTAAGACCTTTAAATCTGCATAAATTTAAATCTCCTAAAGATAATTTTCTGTTCTCTTAATCTCTGCTAAAAAGCAACTTTGTCTCCACTCATCTCATTCAGATCTGATATACTCATGATGTACAAATTTAATACAAACAGTACAGTCATTTAGGGATGCTACATTTAATGAAACCAATGAAAAATATTTCAGAACTCCTATTAGAGTATTTTTGATGATGTGAGACTTGACTCATATCCCTCTTCTGCTACCATGTGCAACTGAAACAAGGAGTAAAATAGCAAAAAAGATCCTCCTTTATGAATAACTTATTTAAAGCCAGAGAATATCATTGCTAAATGTTTACTTGATATACACATGCATGTTTAGTCATTTGTTGTCACGTGAGCATTATTGACATCGCTAGCCTTTGTTGCTCACCCCTTGTTGCCCTAATGAAGTTGCTGCTCTTTCTGAACTGTTACAGAATGAGAGTTTAAAGTGCTATTAGTGAGGAAGTTCCAAGATTTTGGTCCAGTTATGAAGGAGAAATAATTATATATTTCCCAGCCAAGGTGATATTTGACTTGTTGGGAATGTGTGGAGGAGATGGTGTTCCTTATTTTCTAAAGTTTTTGAGTTTGGGTTTTTGGAAGCTGCTGTCAAAAAAAGCTGGGGTGAATGCTGCAGTGTATCTTGTAGGTAGTATACATGACAGCTATTTTGTGCATGTGGTAGAGGGAGTGAACATTTAAGGTGATGGATGGACTGCCGATTAAAAACTATGTGGTCAAGTGACCACAGGCACAAAATAGGAAAAGTTGGCCAAATGAAATTAAACAGCAGCCAGCAGTTATCAGCAACACAGAACAGTGGAAACCAAGGTCTAAGAGGTCACAAAAACACATGGGGAGCATCCAGTTACAACTAGCCTGAGGTTGTGTATTGGAGAATTTTCAATCAGACTTCCTGGCACCATAACTTCCAATCAGAGCCTGAGGACATGCACTTTACACCTCACCAATATGGCAACAGTAGCTCAACCCCTTTGGATGCTTGAACCATGCTCATGACCCATTGTTTTGTAACCTTTAAACAATCAGGAAGGTCTGGGGGAGGGGGTGGAATTTAAAAAAAAACCTGGAGCCCTCAGTCAGCAGGGACTCACAGCAGGACTTGTGACAGAAGATTGCGTGCCAACCCAACAAGGTCCAGGGAAAGTATGCCCTGACTACAAGACCCACTATCGTGGAAGACTGCCAGCTCTATATTGGAGAGGAAGGAGATTCCAATGGCCTAAGTCAAAAACGTGGATTGCTGTGAATGATATATTTTCTCAGATTGATAGAGACTAAATATGACCGAATTTGGGAAGTGCTCACAAGGTGTTTTTAATAAAGAATATTTTGTTAATAAAATTAAGTTAAACTGCAAACCAAATTCTGTGTCTCTTTGTCCGCCCCACTGACTTGAGCACTTAACTAAAGTGTTTTTAATACGTAAACTGGTCAAAGTGTCCAAAACACACATAATAAATCTCCTTTGCACTGGATGGCTGTTGGGCTTCTCAACTGCTATTGGAACTGGTTTGGCAAGCATTCAGGATGGTGGGTTGCCATGACCACCTCCAGGCTAATTAGGGCTGGTCATTAAATATTGGACTTGTATATTATTGAATTAAAGACATATCATACAAGCACTGCACTTTCCAACAGCTATTGCAGCAGAGAGGAAATCAAACTTTAATTATGACCAACAATTGCCACGATGAAGTGAAAATGAGTCAGAAATGTTTTCAATTCCTCTTTCGCTATGACAGCTGATGAAAATGCAACAAGCTACTCTGCACAGTCATGTATCTACTTACTGCTATGATAAATTTCAAGAAATAGTTGAAGGTGCTTAATCGTGCAAAGACTATGGGCCCTGATTACATTAATTAGAAATAAATATTTGTGCTCCAGAACTTGCTGCACCACTAGCCAAGCTTTCAAGTACAGATGTAATGCACTGGTGTTTACCTGACAATGTGGAAAACTGCTCAGTTGTGTCCTGTACACGAGAGACAGAGCAAATCTAACTTGGCCAACTACCAGCCAATCAATTTCTGATGAAGGGTTTTTGCCCTAAACATAGATTTTCCTGCTTCTCAGATGCTGCCTGACCTGCTGTGCTTTTCCAGCACCACTCTAACCTTGACTCTAATCTCCAGCATCTGCAGAACCCACTTCCACCTACCAGCCAATCAGTCTACTCTGGATGATCAGTAAAGTGATGGAAGGTGTCATCAACAGTGCTATCAAACTGCTCTGCAATAACCTGCTCAGTGACACCCAGTTTGGATTCTACCAGGGTCACACAGCTCCTGCATTCATTACAGCCTTGATTAAAACATGGACAGACAGCTGAATTCCAGAGTTGAAGTGAGAGTGACACGTGTTTTGCCAAGTGTTGTATCAAGGACCCCTATCAAAACTGGATTCAATGGGAATTGATGATTGGGGCAATACCTGGCACAAAGGAAGATGGTTGTGATTGTTGGGGATCAGTCATCCCAGTTTCAGGAAATTTAGAGTCATAGAGATGCACAGCATGGAAACAGACCCTTCGGTCCAACCTGTCCATGCCGACCAGATATCTCAACCCAATCTAGTCCCACCTGCCAGCACCTGCCCCATATCCCTCCAAACCCTTCCTATTCATATACGCATCTAAATGCCTCTTAAATGTTGCAATTGTAACAGCCTCCACCACTTTTTCTGGCAGCTCATTCCATACATGTACCACCCTCTGTGTGAAAAAGTTGCCTCTTAGGTCTCTTTTATATCTTTCCCCTCTCACCCTAAACCTATGCCCTCTAGTTCTGGACTCCCTGACCCAAGGGAAAAGACTTTGTCTAATTACCCTACCCATGCTCCTCATAACTTTGTAAAGCTCTATAAGGTCATCCCTCAGCTTCCGACAGTCCAGGGAAAACAGCCCTGGAGCCTCTCCCTGTAGCTCAACTCCTCCAAACCTGGCAACATCCTTGTAACTCTTTTCTGAACCTTTTCAAGTTTCACAACATCTTTCCGATAGGAAGGAGACCCTTAGGCCCAGCCAACTTACAGCTGCTTTCCTCCATCACAAGGTCAAAGAACTGGGATGTTCATCAATGATTCAAGATCAATATTTACAGAGAGAGAACTAAATTAAATAATAAGTAATTTGCAACACTATCTCTCATTCTCATAACTGATCTAAATATGAGTGATAGTTAGGACTGCAGATGCTGGAGGTCAGAGTCAAGAGTGTGGTGCTGGAAAAGCACAGGTCAAGCAGCATCCAAGGAGCAGGAGATCAACATGATGTTTTGGACAATAGCCCTTCATCAGGAATGAAGTTTGTGGGCCGGGTGGACTGAGAGATAAATGGGAGGGGGTTTGTGGCTGGAGGGAAGGTAGATGGGAATCTGATAGGTAGGTAAAGGTGCGGGTGGAAATGATAGGTCAGAGGAGAGGGTGGAGCAGATGGGTGGGAACAAAGGAAGATGGACAGGTAGGACCGGTCAAAGGTGCGATGTTGAGTTGGAGGCTTGGGACTGGGATAATGTGAGGGGAGGGAAAATGAGGAGACTAGTGAAATCCACATTGATCCCGTATGGTTGCAGGGTCCCAAAGCAGAATATAAGGCGTTCTTCCTCCAGGCGTCGGGTGGTAAGGGTTTAACAATGGAGGAGGCCCATGACTTGCATGTCCTTGGTGGAGTGGGAGGGGGAATTAAAATGTTCAGCCACAGGGTGATGGGGTTGGATGGTGTTGGTGTCCCAGAAATGTTATCTGAAATGATCCGGGAGTTGGTGTCCTGTCTCCCCGATGCAGAGGAGACCATGTCGGGTGCAATGGGTACAGTAGAGTATGTGCATGGAAGTACAGGTAAATTTCTGTTGGATGTGGCAAGGTCCTTTAGGGCCTTGGATGGAGGTGAAGGGGGAGGTGTGGGCGCAGGTTTTGCACTTTCTGCGATGGCAGGGGAAGGTGCCGGAGGTGGAGCGTGGACTTGTGGGGGGGGTAGGGTGGGGTGGATCTGACGAAGGAGTCATGGAGGGAAAGGTCTCTCCGGAATGCAGATAGGGGTGGGGAAGGAAATATATCCCTAGTGGTGGGATCTATTTTCAGGTGGTAGAAATGGCAGAGGATGATACGATGTATGCGGAGGTTGGTGGGGTAGAAGGTGAGGACCGGGGGGGTTCTGTCCATGTTCTGATTGGAGTGGTGGGGTTCAAGGGTAGAGGAGTGGAAAGTGGAGGATATGCGCTGGAGGGCATCGTGGGGTACATGGGAGGGGAAATTGTGGTCTCCCAGGATGAAGAAGAAGGCAATTTGAGATGTTCCATGGTGGAATTACAGCTGTTTTCCTCCATCACAAGGTCAGAAGTGGAATGTTCATCAATGATTCAAGATCAATATTTACAAAGAGAGAACTAAAATAATGGGTAATTTGCAACATAGTCTGTCATTCACATAACCGATTTTACTATGGATGACAGTGAGGACTGAGGAGGTTGAACAGTTCATGAAATTCACGAACACCAATCATCCTGACCTCAAATTCACCTGGACCATCACGGATACCTCCCTCCCTTTCCTGGACCTCTCCATCTCCATCTCCAGCGACCGAATAGACATGGACGTTTACTACAAACTGAACAGCTCCCACAGCTACCTGGACTACACCTCCTCCCAACCTTGTAAAAACACAATCCCTTATTTGCAATTCCTCCGCCTCTGCTGCATGTTCTCCCAGGAGGATCAATTCCTCCATAGAACATCCCAGATGGCCTCCTTCTTCAAAGACCACAATTTCCCCTCCCACATGGTTGACGATGCTCTCCAGGCGTCCTATCTACCTTCCCTCTTGCCCCACCCCCCTCCCATTTATCTCTCAGCCCCCTGGCCAACAAGCCTTATTCCTGATGAAGGGCTTATGCCCGAAGTGTCACGTCAATTCCCCGCTCCTCAGATGCTGTCTGACCTGCCTTGCTTTTCCAGCACAACAATCTTGACTCTCAATACGCCTGATGCCCATTAACTATTAGAGTGTTATTCTGATCTTCTACAATTAACTATCTGTAACTTAATTAGTTCTGCACAGGGAGTATTTTCAAATCAGCTGCCACACATTTTAATAGAAAAATAGTTCTTTGAAGCAAAATTGAGGGAAAAAAGTTTAATTTCTCTCAAGAACAATGACTTTCATTTACATAGCATCTTTAATGCAGAAAGTGGTACAAGGCACTGAGTGAGGAATAAGAGTGGTGGACTAAATAGTGGAATAAACATCAAGCCAAGTAGAATGTTATGACAAAATGCCTTAGTCTTGTTTTGGTTAGATTTTTGCTGTCTAATCATTAAGAGTTGAAAAGAAAATTAATTCAACAATGTAAGCTACATTTCAGATTTAAATAATTTAAATTGTAATAATATGTTATATTTGTATCCTGTTTACAGAATGTATTAGAATAGACAAAAAGAGGTAAGGGCAATTCAACCGCAACACTTAGAAACAGGTCCAGTCAGAAACTATGTCAGATATTCTTACATTAGAATAGTGATACACTTCAACATGTTTCATTGACTGGGAAGTTCTGTGGAATATTTTGAGGCTTTTTAAGTGGAATATGAATGGCAGCTATTTATTTTTGTTTTCCTTTTTTATTAGTTGGAAATAAAATTGTATTTGTAAAAAATAGACTGTACAATGTAAGATATATAAATTCTAAAAATTCTATTGCTCTTTGGAACATTGAAAGTATACCAAATGTGGCTCTCAATATCTTTCTTACTATTTATGAGTTCAGGGTCTGTTCCTTAAGCAAGGAGTTTTTTTTAAGATAAAAAGAAGTGAACATTTGAAACTTCATGGAAGCTTAACAAATATATTATTTGAACTTGGTGTACTTCTTTTCTGTTGCTTTTGCCAGTTGAAACTCAAAATGGAATGTATATTTGTAAGTATTGTCATAGAGACAGAACAAACATTCTATATACCCTTGTCTTCAGTGAAAATTGTTCCTGAGTTCAGGGAGCAGTATTGCTGGTAACTAGGGTAGTTGCAATGATTGTTATATATTTCTCTTTCATCATACTTTTCTTCCTATTTATTTATAAAGTTCATCAGTTCCAACAAAAGATGTTGCAGAGGCAGCAAAATTACAAATCAAGCAAGATTTAAAAAATGTAGGAATTTGAAAATAGGAATTGAACAAAATTCAGAACTGAAAGTCACAGAAACAAGAAATTTACTACTAAATGCCATCAGCGTGAGGGATATACCATTGTGTCGGTGAATAACGAGTATCTAAGATGCAAATAATCCGACAAAACTACTCAGATTCTCAAGATATAATGATGTAAAGCTGGATAAGGACTCAGAAAAATATCCACTAAGAATGAAGAAAGAAACTCATGAAAAATGAGAAGAGATTGAACCAAAAATCTACCTGTAAAACCACAAACATAAGGAAGTGCTGAAAAAGAGGAGAATTGTGTTTTCAGAATGTTGAAACAATGAAGAATATTTTATCATAATAATTTGACCTTTTCTGCTGACATTGGTTTCTATAGACAGTTTCCTCTTCACTCAGTAGGCAGGGAGATGATGTAATGCCACTGATGAAATTTGTTTGAAAATGGCACAAATGAGGGAATAGATTATGCTGCAACATTCTTGTTTCTTCACTTTGCTGAGATGGTTGAAAAATTTGTATCATTACTGTTTATGGTGTTGATTCACTTCACATTACAGATATTACCTGGGATTTCTACAGAAAACAAAACAGCATTTTTAAAAAAATGTTACCTGAGCTTCACCTTAATCTCAGTTTTAGTGGGTTTCATCACGTAACATAATTAGTTTTTCAAAAAGATCATAATTCTAAGTTCTGATTGTGTAAAGTCATTATTTCCTTTAACTTTTAGTATAAGCATGCCTGAATTGAAAGGTAACACTGAATTTAGAGACATCTTGAAAAGTGGTTAAAAAAATCAAATGGAGGCATTTGCGTGATATTTGATTTACCGTGAAGTTGTTTACCCACTTCTGTCTCATGCTATTTAACATAGACTACCTGTGAAGGTGGAGTTTGAATTAAACTCACATTGAACTCAGCAGAATCAAACCGTGGTATTTCCTCACTCCTTTAAACTTGTCTTCAACCTAAACCCAAGGTTCTCCCAGATTAGTTAAGTTCTTATTATTTTCTACAACTTTGATTATTTCCTTAGCCTTGTTCTAGATGACTAAATAACAGAAATAAAGTGTGGGAGTGCTAAGTAACATGCTCACTTTGCAAGACTCAACAAACTGCCCGAACAAGTGGTGTTGAAATTTAACAAGAATTCTTTGAAAATATGAGTTAAAATGTGCAGATTCCAAAATTAAATGCCAGAGCTTTCAGATAGAATCTGAAAACACAGAAGGCCGTAGCGTATCATGCCTGTGCTCATATGTTTTAAGAGTCCCGCACATACACGATCATTTCTCCCATTCCTCTCGTTGCTTGACTAGATATTTGCTGCAGTTACTGTCACAGTTCCTTCCAAAGATTTCGCTTCCTTGTGAAGATATGAAATGTGTGGTTATATTTGTATGGAACCAGATTTATAGGACAATTATGTCCCCATTTGGTCGATATCAATTTGATAACATCTAACTCCAGTTTGGATCTGACCTGAATAGGTTTAACTTGATTACAACTGCAAGGTGATTATAGCCAACCAGACCTCAATGGCTATTAAGAGAGAAAATTGATTAAATAGATTTAACAATTCTATCTTGTAATCATTGTTATTTACATATTTTTTGTAAATTAAAAAGTGACATTTAGTAAGTTACTGTGCGCATGTTAGTATGATAGGGACTTACTTACATTATTCCAAAAATTGCATCCCTTAGTATTTATGGCCACATCTACCATTGCAACTCCAGCTATCAAAGTACTTCAATAAATAACTAAATTTGTAAGAGTTTTAACTCTCACATTCCAATGAAATCAGGACATGTGAAAGTCACAGCACATGGCCATTGGCAGGAGACCAACAGGAGAAGAGCCTAACTAAGATCAGGGACAGTGCTAATGAAACTCTATGAGAAAAAAGCCCATGAAATAGTGACTGAAGAAATTTGGTTCAGTATGCCGAAGGAGTGGACTGATTTGAAATTAAACTAAATTCAGGAGTGTTGCAAGAATATTCTGCTGTTTAGTCATTGTTTGTGCTGCAAATGCATAATAAAACATTTACAGAGTGTTTGTTTTGCTCAAATGGTGTAAAGGGTAAACACAAAACCTTGTGTGGAGCTGAGCCTAAATCATCAGCAATGATACAGCTCCAGTCCCTGGGCTCAGTAGAGTTAGCGGATCTGAGCCAGGGTGGCTTTCATGGTTTTTACATCTGGAATATGAAAGAGCTGGGGAAATAAGTTTTCATTCCTCCTCCTGATTGTAAAGACAGAACTTCCAATGGAAACTGAAGTTGGTATGAACTTTGGGTAAGGACAATATTCTAGAGTCTTTGAGTCTTAGGGATGTACAGCATGGAAACAAACCCTTTGGTCCAACAAATCCATGCCGACCAAATAGTCCCATTTGCCAGCATTTGCCCCATATCCCTCTAAACCCTTCCTATTCATATACCCATCCAGATACGTTTTAAATGTTGTAATTGTACCGTCTCCACCACTTCCTCTGGCAGTTCATTCCATACACACACCACCTTCTGAAAACGTTGCCCCTTTTAAATCTTTTCCCTCTAACCCTCAGCCTATGCCCTCTAGTTCTGGACTCCCCCACCCCAGGGAAAAAACTTTGGCTATTCACCCTCATGATTTCATAAACCTCTATAAGGTCATTCTTCAGCCTCCGATGCTCCAGGGAAAAGAGCCCCAGCCTATTCAGCCTCTCCCTACGGCCCAAATCCTCTAACCTGGCTTTGAAGCCTTAATGATCAAATAATCTGTGACCCACAGTGGAGCATAAAATTATTAGTATTTGAGTAAGACTATTGGTACTCTTGGAGCTATTAGATAGCAAGACTGAACACCTTCAGGACAAATGACAAAAACATTAGAAAAAAATGCATTTAATGTTGTGACTTGACAATTAGTTGTAAATCATAATAAAACGTTTGCATTGCAACAGAAATGTTGGAGGTTTATTTTATCTTAACTTTCCTATTGTGAAACTGGTAGAATGGCATTGACTATCGACATTTACATTCATTGACTTAATGTGGCATAGGATCTTTGAATTTTACTGGGAAAGAATGCTCCAGTTAAGTTATCTAGCAACACAACTGCCTAGAATATATCTCACACAGCCTTTACCATGTTAAAAAATTAAAGTTACTGTGGATTGTAAAAATTAACCAAGCACAAATTTGAAAGGTATTGATAAAAAGGTCATTCAATCATTGTGCCTGACTAGACTCTTTGACAGAACTATTCAATTAGCTCCAACATAGAGTTGTGTTTACTCCATGCCTTTTCAATTGTTTAGTTTTATTTACATATCCAATTATCTTTTGATACATCCTACTTTATTAACTTTCATTGCAATTTTAATCAAGTAATTCCCTGTATAAAAAACACTCTAATTTTGCCTCTTGATTCTTGTCAATTTTAATATTCTGTCCCCTCGCTATTGTTCCATCCACCTATGGAAACAGTTCACATTATTGTACAAAGTTAAAAATCACACAACACCAGGTTATAGTCCAACAGGTTTAATTGTAAGCACACCAGTTTTCGGAGCGACACTTCTACATCAGGTGATAGTGGAGGACTCAATCCTAACACAGAATTTATAGCAAAAATTTACAGTGTGATGTAACTGAAATTATATTTTGAAAAATACCTTGATTGTCTGTTGAGTCTTTCATCTATTTGAATACCTTGATAGTTTCATGAAAGAAGTAAAACTATCATAGTAACACCTGATAAAGGAGCGACACTCCAAAAGCTAGTGTGCTTCCAATTGAACCTGTTGGGCTATAGCCTGGTGTTGTGTGATTTTTAACTTTGTACACCCCAGTCCAACACCGGCAACTCCAAATCATCACATTATTATAAGATGCTTGGCAAGTGTTAAAGAAAAATCCTTGGTACTTCAAAGGGATGTAATCAGATATAGAGCAAACAAAGTTATTATCCTAGTATTAGAGTCTCATGATAGTCTAATTTAAGGCAGAGAACTATTTCTATCTCAAATAGAAAACACAGGTTAAAAATCAGTAATAGTTGGAAATTAATGCATTGATCATGATGGAGCTCCATTTTTAAGCATACAGGACAAGACAGGTCTAAGCAGTACATTTCATTCACCAGTTTTACTGGATTTTCCTCTTGGAAAGGCAATTACATTTGAAGCCTTAATAGTTCAAATTTCACTATTTCAGATCTGAAACAATTGTCATCAGAAAAGTGGAGTAGAAGTAGGCCTAGAAGCTGCCCCACTACTCTAGATAAAGCTGATTATCTTCCTCAATTCCATATTCCAGCACTACTCCTATAGATCTTTGTTTCCTTCATTCATGGGGTGCAGACATCACTGTCTGAGCCAGTCTAATCCTAATTGTCATTGAGAAGGTGGTAGTGAGCTTTTTTTAAAAATAAATCCAGCTTTCTGCAAATGCTTCAACCACATCCTTTCAACTGATGTACTGGGCCCCACCAACATTGGAAATGGAGATAGTTGTGGAGCCTCCTCCTCCACTGAGTTGTTAATTGTTCTTTAATTACTTGTCTATAACTATCATAACCATCTTACTGTCAACCAACAAAGAGTTTTCCCTTTGTTCAATTGATTCCAGTTCTGCTGGGGCTCTTTGACTCCAAGTGCAGCCTTGATATCAAGGGCAGTCATTCTTACCTGACCTCTGAAATTGGCTATAATGAGCTCAGGAGATGAGTGGCTCTGGTGAAACTCAAAGTGACTGGATATCATTGGCTTGTTGTACATGCATATTAGCTTTCAATGACTTATAGACAAGGACACCTACATCTCTTTGGACATCAACACTTTCTAATCTTGCACCATTTGCGAAACATTCTACACCTTTATTCCATATGCCAAAGTGGTGAACCTCACCCTTACCCACATTTTATCTGCCATGCTCTTGCCCATTCAGTTCGCTTGTCTAAATCCCTTTGGAGCCTCTTTGTATCCACCTCACAACTCACATTTCTACCAGGTTTTGTATCATCTGCAAACCCTGAAAAATTACAATTGGCTTCCATATTTGAAACATTGATATAAATTGTGAATAATGGGGCCTAAGCTCTGATCATGGAGTCATGGAGTCATACAGCAAACTAGCCCACGCCGACCATGTTCCCAAACTAAACTAGTCCCACCTGACTGTGTTGGGCCAATATCCATCCAAACCTTTCTTATTTATGTACTTATCCAGTGTCATTTAAATGTAGTGACTGTATCCACATCCATCACTTCCTCTGGTAGTTCTGCACAAAAACATTGTCCCTCATGTCCTTTATAAATCTTTCTCCTCTCACCTTAAGAATATGCATCCTAGTTTTGAACTCCGCCATCTTAGGGAAAAGACCTTTGCTATTCACCTTATCTGTGCCCCTCATAGTTTTATGAACCTTTATAAGATCACTCCTTAACTTGCTACACTTCAGTGAAATATGTCCCAGCCTATTTTTTATAACTCAAACCCTCCATTCTTGTCAACATGCTGGTAAATATTTTCTGAACCTTCTCCTGTTTAATAATATCCTTCCTATAACAGGGAACCCAGAGCTGGATGCTGTATTCCAGAAGAGGCCATGTCAATATTCTGTACAGCCTCAACATGACCTATACCTACACTAAAGATCTGAGCAATGAAGGCAAGTGTGCTAAATACTTTAACCACCCTATCTACCTGTGATGCAAATTTCAAACAATTTTGTATCCGGACCCCTAGATCATTCAGTTTTACAAGATTAGAGTGGTGCTGGAAAAGCACAGCAGGTCAGGCAGCATTCGAGAAGCAGGAAAATTGATGTTTCGGGCAAAAGCCCTTCATCTTTGACTCTAATCTCCAGCATCTGCAGTACCCACCTTCACTCTGTTTTACAACACTACCCAAATCCTTCTGGTTCGCCTTGATCAAAGTCTGCCAACCTGAGAATGACCCACTCACTCCTTCTCTCTCCATTCTATCTGTCAACCAATTCTCACTCCAAGTTGTCAATAACCTGAATTTGATATTTTAAAAGCCACATTTCTCCAATTAAACATTATGAACACTGAAGCTGTTTTCTTCTGCTGTTGCTCCTACAAATTCTGTTCCTCACTACTGACCTTTTCTCCCTGCCTAGCCAATAATTCAGCCTGGACCAGACATTTACAAAATCTTGGTGTCCCATTTAGTGTCTCTAATCTGAATTTTCAGCATACTGTAAATTCTTACCATCGCCAAGATTGTTTATTTCCACCTCATTGTCAATCTTCAGCAGTTTCAGCTAATCTGTTGCTTAGACCCATGTCCTTCTTGTCTTATTTCTATACTTGCTTATTCCAATCCTCTCTTTGCTAGCCTCCCATCTTTCACTCTTCATAAACTTGAGCTGATTCAAAACTCTGACTTTATCCATTAGGTTCCATTTACTCATCACTCCTGGGCTGTACAGTGGTTCCCAGTCACCCAAAGACTTACTTTAAAATCTTCATCCTTGTTTTCACATTCCACAATGTACTCTTTTGCCCATTTCTCTACCTTCCACCTACCCAGAAACCCTCCAGTAACTGATACGTCCCTCATTCTCTTTATTCTATTGTTGCTGGCTGTTTCTTTAGACATCAAGGGCTTAGGTTTGGAATTGGCTCCCTACTACTCCTCCTTATAAACCACTTCTTTAAAAAAGTTTTTGTTCTCGGGATAAAGGCAACACTGTCAAGACCATATTTGTATCCTATCCCTAATTTCATTACCTACATAGGCTTTAAAGCACAAGAACTTGCTGAAACTCACGATAAGCCTTCTTATTGAACCAAGTCCTTATGCTTTTTGTTGCTTCTACAATGACCACATGGGGAATTCAAGGTTGTTGACTGAACAGTATGTAGGGATGACAAAATACATCGAACACAGGATGGTGTATATCTTGGAGAGAAATTTGTAGGTGATGATTCTGCCTAGGCATTGCTGAGTCTTGTAAATAGAGTCATATAGATGTACGGCACGGAAACAAACCCTTCGATCCAACTCGTCCATGCTGACCAGATATCCCAACCCAACCTAGTGCCACCTGCCAGCACATGGCCCATATCCCTCCAAACCCTTCCTATTCATATACCCATCCAAATGCATTTTAAAAGTTGCAATTATACTAGCCTCCACCATATCCTCTGGCAGCTCATTCCAGACATGTATTACCCTCTGCCTGAAAAAGTTGCCCCTTCGATCTCTTTTATATCTTTTCCCTCTCACCCTAAACCTGTGCCTTCTAGTTCTGAACTTCCCCACCCCAGAGAAAAGACCTTGTCTATTTATCCCATCCATGCCCCTCATGATTTTATAAACCTCTATAAGGTCACTTCTCAGCCTTCGATGCTCCAGGGAAAACAGCCCTAGCCTATTCAACCTCTCCCTATAGCTCAAATCCTCCAACCCAAAGTGGTTAGAGATGATTAGATTAGATTTGGTAACTTAAAGCCAATGATTCAGACATTGGTATCAGCACTAAATTAACAATATTGGAAAATATAAGTAATGGAGAGAATGTGACAAATAAATCATAATTTTACAAACAATGCTTTGCAATTATTCACTTGCTAATAATAATTCTGATGGGTAAATTTCTTTGTTTTAGTACATAGTAGCACGGAAACATAGAGTCATGGAGTCATACAGCACAAAAACAGAGCCTTCAGTTTAACTCGTCCCTGCCGACCAGTTATCCCAGTCTGACCTAGACCCATTTGCCAATTCTTGGCCCATCTCCCTCTAAACCCTTCTCATTCATATACAGAGGAACCTCGATTATCTAGCATTTGATTATCTGGAAATCTGATTATCTGGCAAGATTGCAAGGTCCCAATGCTTAGCTAAACAATGTTATCCGGCATTCGATTATCCAAAGTTCAATTAACCAAACGAAATACTGCCTGCCAGTGTCCTTCAGATAATCAAGGTTTCTCTCTATATATCTGAAGGCCTTTTAAATGTTGTAATTGTACCCAACTCCACCACTTCCTCTGGCAGCTCATTCCAGACATGCACCACCCTCTCTGTGTTACCGCACTGGTCCTTTTCAAATTTTTCCCCTCTCACCTTAAACCTATACCCTCTAGTTTTGGACTCCTCCACTCTAGGAAAAAGACTTTGGCTATTCACCCTATCCATGCCCCTCATGATTTTATAACCTCTATAAAGTCACCCCTCAGCCTCCGACACTCCAGGGAAAAATGTACCAGCTTATTCAACTATAGCTCAAACCCTCCAAACCTGGAAATATCCTTGCAGATCTTTTCTTCACCCTCTCAAGTTGAATAACATCTTTCCTATAGAAGGGTGCTGTAACAGTTTTCCTTTGATTTTTTTAACATTACGTTTGTATCTGTCCCCACTAGAATATGTGTCATTCTTCGCAATGGAAGTTCGTATTCAGCAATTTAATCAAGATCTAAGTCAATAAATGAACTTTCAGTTTTTGTGTTCTTTCAATGGTAATTAGTAAAATGTGGAACTAATGTTATCTTTTCACTCTTATTCAGTGAAACCTTCACAGCTCAAAGTAATTAATTCAGTGTAATATTTCTGCATTTAGCTGACTTGAGAAAAATAATGTCTGGCTTCTCAGGATTAAATTTCTGCAGCAGGTCACCAATAAGGCAGTATGTGTTTTGGAGGGGGTCCACAATTGACTTTCAACATGTTAGACCCTGTACCCTAGAACAACAGCCTAAAGTTCTCATCACTAAATACCTTATGTTAATAATTGGCCAAACTCCCTCACACACGATCATTATAAAGTACTACAGTGCGATGCATTCATTGGCTGATGGAATATTGGAGTCACATGCACATGACCTGAACATTTTTTCTGAGTACTGAGAGCACTGGGTTGATTTTGATAAAGCAAAGTAGGCTTTCGTGCTTTATTCAGTGATTCAATTTGTGCTTTAAGTTGATCTGTGCACCTGTGGACTGGTTTTCGTCAACCTTTATGGAATGGTAACGACAGCAGGGATTAATGTCAATCATGTTGAAAAAACTTCATGATCTGTTTTCTTTTTTTAAAAGACAATATTTTCTTTGTTTTAATCACAAAGATCAGTTAATTCTATGTTGATCGTTGTCTCTGACCATCCATTCAAATTCAGAATTTTGAGGTCAGCACTGTACAGCTTTTAATAAATGTTTGAAAAGTTTATGAATTAAAAAAACTTAACTCAAAACCTCCCAGATGTCCACAGACAGAATGTCGAGATGTGAAGACATGTGCCTACACCTTGGATTTTCTGTTCATTTACAATTTTTTGATAATTTTTAATTTCTGTAATTTCCAAAGATTAGACCTCCAGAATTTTAGCAATTCCCTTTTAATTTCCTTTAGGCTCTGCTAAAGTTGTAAATCACTATTCACATCAAAATCAGCACCTAAAGCACCAGCACAATTTGAACTCAAAATGTTATAGCAAGTAGTGCACTGAAACTGAAAAAAACTAACATCTGTTTCTAGCCATTTGTGTCAAAAATACCCTTACTTCTGTATAATATTATATTAGAGGGGTGTAACATATTAGATAAGATTAGAGCTTTACAGGAGTTCAAATACTGAAATATAATTAAAAATTGCAACAGCTATAAATTCATTTTGGCAATTTCATGTATCAGCATATGAATATTTAAATTATTTGTGAAATATTATTCTGCCTGCTATTTAATTAGCATGATTAACTCTTGTTATAATAATGGACACAAGAATTCAATATCCTAAACAATAATATCAAGATTTAATCATTCACAAATAGATTAGTTAATTCAAAATGAATTTCCAAAACTTGCTATAAAAGTCATTTAAATTGAACTGTTGATATTAATTACATAAAGTTCATTCCGTATTTTTACACTTACTTGATAGGTGATGAGTAACTTGAAATATCATAACTCTGTGGATATCCAAGATTAATGGTGAAACATTATAAATAAGCATAAAGGACACATTATTAGGCTAATCGTAGACCAAGTAAAAGAACGTAATTGAAAGCTTCAGGCTTTTTTCCAAGATAGAATTACTTTTAAAAATGCCTTGAAATAAAACCTTAAATGATATACAAATTGAATGTTTAAGTTGGAAATGCTTTTTTATCATGAATAGTCTTTTGAGAGGGGTTAACTCACGTTGCAGGAAATGTTGCACTGACCATGGATAAAAATGTTGTTACCTTCCACTCTCCCCACCAAATCTCCCACCAAATCCCCCACCCTGGCCGTCTTCACAAGAATTGTATGGATTTAAGAAACTATTTGAAAGTACCCATTTAGTTTTGTTTCAAAATGCTGATATAATAGCATTGTGCACATATGAAAGCAATTTGTTGTTCGTGATGTTGATGCAGGATAAAAAAAGTGTATCACCTTTAAAATCATCAGTTTAAGTATGAGTTTATTAAAACATGTTGTGCAGCTTTGGGAGTGTGGCAGGGGAGATATGATATCTATTGATTCTGGAGTTATGGACCACTATCTTGGAAGCTTGTGGTCAGAGATCTCTGCCATTGATGGAATGTGTCATTCCATTTCAGCACAATTCATTGCAGGAAGCAGTCCACATGATGAACAGTTTATGACTGTGACTAATGAAGATAGAACTGATTAATTATTGCCAGCTGAATTAAGCTGACATGTGACTGTGAGTGAGAACAGTCAATCTACTGTTGCCTCATATTTCATTCTGTGCAATTGAAAAAGAAATACAATACTGTTGTAATATTGTAATTTTCTTCTAAACTGTATCCACACAGTTGATTTTAACATAGGTAAGCACATGTATTTAGATTTGTTAAGGAGAGAGATTGGTGATTCTGTCAAAGTATATCCTGACCACTGAATACTTACCTGACATTGCAGTCTTCTCTTCATTGTGGTAATCTTGAAGATTTACAATTTCTAAATTCCATTTCCAAAGTTAAGGGTTTAATGAAGACCCTATCACCACAGCTAGAAGTATTGCTTATAAAACTAATAGATTATCCAGGCCACAACAACCAATTTGATGTTCACCCAATTGTGATTAAATCACCTGATTCAATTCTAATTTGAACTTTTATTTAACCAATGATAAGTTCTGTGTAAGAGTTGTAGTGACATATCTCTTACTGCAATGGAAATCTTGTACATGTTGTTGATCATGTTTGTCTTCTGGCCACTAATCAAGATAATCTATTGAAGAGGAAGTTCTATGTCCAGGAAAAGAACTGTCAGCAGGTCAATTTGCCTGCACATGTAATTTGCTTCATCTGTGATTGAAGGAGCATTTTTGTTTTTGTAGCCATCTTTAATTTTGTCTGTAGTGTTACGCTAATTTTTAAGTTTCAGTTTAATTTAGAAAGAATGTTGAATGATAAGTTCAGTTCCCATTTTGTCAGTTGGTTTATTTGACTCCATTTTTAAAAAAAATCTAAGTAATTGCTCCGCAGAAAATATGACTGAATCATTGGACACATGTTGAGAGTATTTCATGCAACCATGATGGTTTTCATGGAATTTGATGATCATTGAATCACATAGTGTAGATACAAGCCATTCAACCCATTAGGTCTGCACCAATCATTTGAAGAGCATCCCACTATATCCCTGTAACCCCACATTTACCACAGTTAACCCACCTAGCCTGCATATTCTTGAACACTACAGGGCAATTTAGCATGGCTAATCCACTTAACTTGCACATCTCTGGACTGTAGGAGGAAACCCATGCAGATACAAGGAGAACATGCAAACTCCAAACAGACAGTCGCTCATGGCTGGAATTGAACCTAGGTGAGACAGCATTGCTAACCATTGTATCACCATGCCACCCAACAACAATTTCCCCAACAATAATTTGATGGTCACTGTAAGGTTCTTAATTCCAGAGTTTTATTGAATTCAAATTCTACCATTTCATATTTAAGACTAAATATTCAGGCCCTCAGAATATTATCTGGGTTTATAGATTAGTCTAGCAATATACAACTTGGCCATCACCTTCCCAGACTGAAGGCAATTTTAAAAACGCTTACATCCCAAAAGTGAGATGTCTTAGTATTTTTGAAGTTTCTGTGCAGTCTTACAATTTGTGCTGAGTGATACCTGCTTGTGGATCTCACTTCTGTTTGTCTAGCAGATAGTATTCAGGCCATGAGGGAAAAGGTCTAATTTGTACTGTCCCTAGTAAAATATGTATCATTATCAATACTGTACAGGCAGCTTAACTGGATAATGTTTAATTTTCCTATTTATGGGGCCTTTCTGAATGTAACTTGGCAACTGTATAACAACAGTAACTATAATTCCAAAGGTTCAGAAGTTTGGCATTTATGAAGACATAAAAGGTTGAATAAATTGGAGTAATAAAATAAGGAGGATTTGCTCAAACTATACAAGACATTAGTCAGCCCATAGCTTTAATATTGTGAACAGTTTTATTGAGGGGAAGATATATTAAATTGCAAGGCAGTTAGGAGAAGTTTTGCTAGGCCGATACCAGGTATGAAGGGATTGTCTAATAAGAAGAGCCTGTACTCATTGGTGTATAGAAAAATGAGAGCCAGCATTATTGAAACACACAAGGTTCTTAGGGGACAAGGTAGATATGAAAATGTTGTTTCCCCTTGTGTGACAGTCTTGGATTTGAGGACATAATCTCAGAGTACTGGGTTGGCTATTTAAGACAGAGCTGAGGAACGATTTTTAATACCACTGAGTCGTGAATCTGTGGAATTCTTTACTGCAGAGCGCTGTTGAGGCTTGGCCATTAAGTATATTCAAGGTTGAGGAGAAGCAGATTTTTAATCAATAAAGGAATCAAGAGTTGTGGGAAATAGCAGTAAAAAGGAATTGGGGATTGACAGATCAGCTACCATCTCATTGAATGGAGGAGCAGACTTGATAGGCTGAATGGCTCACTTTCACTCCTATGTGTGATAGTCTTATTCTTTTAGAGGTATTGGGTAGTATTTTGTCTAGGCTACAGGGATCTTACTCACAAGCTGGATAAGATGCAGGGCCCCACGCCATTTCTGATGGAGAAGGATTTCCATACTACATACCCATTAGTTTGCCTCCAGCTGTGTATTTTAGATGTTGCAGTGATGATTGTGCTATTTTCTATAATATCAAATACTGGGTGTGGATATCATGGTATTAGAGAATTTAAAGCTATTAGATACAATTAACTATTATACACCAGCATTATATTCTGCATAAATTCAAGTGTATGTGCTAATATTAAGCATTTAGTTACATCAGTGTTGTATATTTTTAATCGGGTGAAAGGCCTCAATTGACGCCAGATAAGATGAAGTTGAAGATCTTTAAGTCTGAAGGTCAAATGCAGTAAAGTTAGCAAGAACATGTTTTTTGATCCTAAAGTAAATTTGTACCCTGAACTGATCTTGGAGACCTGTTGAATGTGAGAGTGCGATGTGGTTTTTGAGGAGGGGCTCTCTGGATTTGGTGGTTAAAACTAGAGGAAGGGGCATTCAGAAGAAAGGACTTTCAGTGACTTTCAATGGGCCACACTGCTTCTCAATGCTGGGTCCTTCAAATTAGGCATAGATTGCCTTTGAATGAGGCACCCATCTGGGGACCTACAATCAAATGCAGCAAGGTTGCTTAACAGAAGTGATAAGATCCTTCAACGACCATTAATTGCTCAGTTCATGGCTTCAACTAGTGTTCGGTGACTGACCTTCTCTAGATTTACTGATGGTGGTTAATAGGTGAAAACAAAATAGGTGATTTTTGATCAGGAAGGGCTTTTGCCTGAAAAGTCGATTTTCCTGCTTCTCGGATGCTTCCTGACCTGCTGTGCTTTCCTGCACCACTCTAATCTTGACACATTAAATTCCACCTCATGTAAGACATTCACATTTCTGACAATGTTGTCAGAGGTTGACTATATTAGTGACCATCATCTGTGAATTTGTGATTCTACACACAATGACAATTTGACCACCATTGATACACAACTGAAGTATAACAATAAAATAAATTGTAGTCCTTTGCGACCATTATTTTCTAATTGCGTCAGGCCCATGTGTAGTTAAAACCTAGGCATGCTAAATACAAGGAGATGGTATTTAGTTTTATCTTACATTTCCCATGGCTGCTGGAAGCATTCAAGTATGACATCATCTATTTCTATATTGTTTAACTGAATAGATGATAGTGTGCTCCAAATCCCATCCTCACAAATGGAATTTGTAAATAGATATGTGTCATCTCGATTGCATAGAAACGACGTCATTATTTTTCTGTTTTTAAAATAAAGTTCTTTTTGTTTTAGTTGGAAAAAAGTATTAGAACAAATTAATCTGTAAGATCTCACCTGTAGCTTAAGAATTCATGGTAGGAGTGTCTCATTTGATAACAATGTTCCTTGTTTTTTTTCTGGCAGTGCTCAGCCCAATGGAGCAGTGCTAGTGAGCACAGGTTCTAACAGGTTTTTGCAGCTGCACTTTAGCTGAAGGACAGCGCTACAAATCATATTATCTTCAATCTGGTCAGTTGGTAAAAATGTGTCCTTAAACAAACTGTTGTTTATTGCCTGCTAAAATGTCGCTGATCATTTCTCTTTCAGGCATACAAATAGCAGAAACTTTGTACTGTAGACTGAGGTGAGTTTTCCAATCAATGCTGTCAGTGCTCAATAACACGAATGGATCACCGTTGAGGCTATAGCTACAAAGCCCTCTAATTCAAATCTTAAGGAAAAGTTGTGAATTGTACCCTTCAACACATTGAAACCAGAAATGAGGATAGTGTGCTTTTAAAGTTTATGAAGTTGCTTATCCAGACTGGAGCTGCAACAAGCTGACTGATTTTGATTTAACCTGCTTCACTGAGCTATGGTAAGTACCTCTGCTCAAATGGTGGCCTCCTTTTGATTATATATAGATAAGCGTCACTCCTGTGATGCCACCATAACTGACAACAATTTTAACTCAGGACCTTAGGTAGAGGTCACAGTGAGTTTCTCCACCAGACAGAAAAATGAGCCAGGACCAGCAGCAGCTGAGAACATGTAATGATTAAAGTTTAAAGCTTGTCCTCTATGATCAATTGAATATTCCCCTCAGCCCATTAAAGGAAGCTTAAGCCATTCCAACACTCATACCCCTCCCTATTTGTTGGTAAGAATGCCAACTAATCCCACGACTTGTCAATGGTCTGGACTGCTGGACTCTAAGCCTTGTAATTTTCTGCTGCTTCCTGACAATTCAAGCCCAGAACTGGCAAAAAAAGATGCCCCAGTCCTTATTTCCAGAAAATTAAATGCTTAATGTCGAAAACTAGCCAAGATTAAATCAGGCCATTCCCTTTTCATAAATAAGAGATGCTGTTTGATATACTGCATGAAGAAATGTGTTGTGTCTGTGTTGATGGGTATGGTAAATATGACTCTGAATTTGGCACTTCTTTGTTTACACTCCCACTATAAACTAACAAACTTTAAAAAAAAGTCATGTTGGGACAGAGGGAATAGATGTTCCCATCTATCTTCCAGGGCTTCCCTGCAATGAACTCACAACCATTCATCACGTGTTGAACAATCACTAGATTTTTGTAAGATTAATCTGGTAACTAACTCCACTGTTGTTTAAATATGACACAATAAAACAAACATTACTAACACAATCCAGTAGTGTTAATGTAAGAACCGTTCTCTATTTTCTCAATTCAAAATACTGTATTTCTATCTCAGTATTATACTCAACTTCAGCATTTTTAAGTTTCTATAAAGAGAATGGAACAGTTAAGTCAGAATATAAAACAGTAGACAAGCATCAGTGAGTATTCCTTAATACTGTAATGCCACCAGCCAGTTAGTTATAAGTCTAGAACTTAGATTTTAAATTTGGGACAGGACAATAATTTCAAGGTACCTGCAGAAATATTTTGTGCAGATGTCTTTTTTAAAAATTTGTAATAGAGGAAAAGATATTTTTAATTGAATTCTATTTGCCAAAAATCATGCATGTCCTTTCAAAACACCTCGACGACATCAGATGAAATTATGAAGATTTAATTGAACATTCAATAACAGTAGAAATGAATAGCAATCTACCTATCACTGTAATGCACAATGTGAAAAGAAGATTGTCTGGGCAAAACCCAGGATTATGAAAATGACAACCATTGATTACAAAAATTCCCAAAGATCTATTAATCCAGGCATTCTATTATCAGTTCACTTTCAATATTGTTCATATTTGTCAAACAAATCAATGCACATTGAAAAATATTAACTAATCCATGAATTGAAGATCAACCTGAATGGAAAATGATGTCATTATCCTTAACATTCATGGTACATTTCATGGCGACTGTTATATTTATGTTGTCTCAATGTTTTTTTGTGACACTGTAAAAGCAATAAACACAACACACTATTGGATGCCAAGTCTACCAAACTATACATTAGTAGGCAGCAGGTTTTATAAATTTGCTGTGAATGTCTGTAAATATGATTGCATTAGTCTTTAGAGTTCAGCTTTTGATTTGGTTTCAGCTTTTGAAATCATTTAAAAAATATTTTCTCCCATTTTCTCCCATGCATGAGAACAAAAGGCAGAGAATGAAAGCTTTAAAATTTGAAATTTAAATATAGAAATTTTTAGAACAAAAAAAAAGTAATAAAACTGCAAGACAGCACAGGAAGAAAATAGGATAACACCTCCAACATTGTGAAAGTATACGAATTATGCCACAGATGTTAAAAATATTAATGTTGATGTTATAATGCCATAGTTATTTTTGGTGCTTGAGTAATGCTATTACATAGGATGAGAAATTGCTTTCAGTACAAGCTCTGAAAGCAACTTAATTTAGTTATGATTGAGTAATAGAATTTCTCTGGTTAGACGCAGTCTGAGGGTTAAGGCTTCAAAGATAATTCTAAAGGAGTGGTTAAGACTCACTGTTCCATTTACGGTTAACTAGAACATATCATTTTTATAAGATCAAGCTTTGACTGAAAGGTATAATAAAAGCTTTCAATGAATGTCACAGTTTGGATTGGAAGGTTGAATGCAATAAAATTGCCAAAGTCTTATCAAGGAGCAATGGATCTGTTGGAGACGCAAGTTATTGCTTAAGTTTATGTACAGTAGTGACTCTCATGCACGACACTCCCAAAACTATGCAACCATAAACATCATCTAAAAAATAATGAGTGATTTGCGCCCTGCCCAAATAATTGCTATGATGTAACTACATTTGCAGTATCAAACAGGTTTTTAAATATGTTGGTGAGCTTTCAAAGTCCTTATGATGAGAGGAAGCTTCAAAAATATATGCTGCCAATTGGCATATTTTATCAGAGAATAAGGAAAATAAGGACCTTGAACACGTGGAAGAATCTGGAATTGAGACCACTGTCAAAGTTAAGGGTTGCCCATTTAATACAGATTAGATTAGATTAGATTACTTACAGTGTGGAAACAGGCCCTTCGGCCCAACAAGTCCACACCGCCCCGCCGAAGCGTAACCCACCCATACCCCTACATCTACATCTACCCCTTACCTAACACTACGGGCAATTTAGCATGGCCAATTCACCTGACCTGCACATCTTTGGACTGTGGGAGGAAACCGAAGCACCCGGAGGAAACCCACGCAGACACAGGGAGAACGTGCAAACTCCACACAGTCAGTCGCCTGAGGCGGGAATTGAACCCGGGTCTCTGGCGCTGTGAGGCAGCAGTGCTAACCACTGTGCCACCGTGCCGCCCACTAAGAATGTAAGAATGTTTTATTTCACAGAGGGTTGTGAGTCTCTGGAACTCTTCTTCAAAAGACAATGGAAGCATCATCTTGATCAGCAAGTGGGGGGAAGCGTTATTGGGCTAATAGGAACATGGAGTAATCAGATCAGCTATGATCTTATTATATAGAGTCCCTACAGTGTGGAAACAAGCCCTTTGGTCCAACAAGTCCACACCGACCCTCCAAAGAGTATCCCACCCAGGTCCAGTCCCTGAACTGATGCACTTAACCAACATATCCCTGAACACTATGGGATAATTTAGCATGGCCAGTTCACCTAACCTGCACATCTTTGGACTGTGGAAGGAAACCGGAGGACCCAGTGGAAACTCACGCAAATACGAGGAGAATATGCAAACTCCACACAGATAGTCACTCAAGGCTGGAATTGAACTCCGGTCCCTGGCACCGTGAGGCACCAGAGCTAACCACTGAGCCACTGTGCTGGCACCATTATTGAATAGTGAAGCAGACTCAATGGGTTCACTTTTGCTCCTAATTCATATATTCAAAACGTACAGTGCATAACCTCAACAGAGACCGCTAATCCACAACAAATGATAGTTGTTACAATATCATTAAAAATGCAAAATATTTTTAAAAATTGGGAAAGACATTTCTTTACATTTACAGATTAGTTGTCATATCCCTGTGAATAAAGAGGGAAAATAAACTAACTTTTTCTGGCTGTCAGCTGGGCATTAAAATGTTTTGGGAGTGGTTATGAAAGGTTAATGTTCAGTCTCATTCCAGTGCTGGAGTTAGATTGACAAGAAATAAATTAAGGAGTATTAAGTCATAGATCAGGAAGACATTCGAAACATTTCTTACAAAGGCAATGAAATGCCACAGATCTGAGAGATAAACGATGTTTTTCTTCCCCCACAGATGCTGCTTGGCCTGTTGAGTGTCTGCAGCATTTTCTATTCATATTTTGGATTCTGGATTAGAGAATTGTATTGATTAATCTGATACACATATCTCTAATACTCTAATAAAAATGTTACTTTGTTCAGAGGGTGGAAATTCCAAAATATCTATTTCTACCAACAGGCTTTTATTATCTAGTTATTAGTACCTTTTGTGACTCTTTTTGATATATGAGTTTTATAAATTTTTGTAACATATATCTTATAATGTGTGAATGTATGCCACAAATTTAGTAATATATTGTGAATTTTCCAACTTGTGAGAATTTTGTTTCACATCTGAGTCTATTACTTCTCCACATATGAGTTGCAGCAGATTCTCAGCCATTATCAGATCCCTTAAAGAACATAGATAACTACAACAACTTTCCTTCAGTAATCATATCTCCACTCACTATTGTGAATCCAAGACTCTAGAATACTGTGACTATGAATCACAGCTAAGTAGACTGGGTCCTTGTCCATTGTCTGAGGTCAAACTAACCATGTTCATCGTGTGTAGTGTTGTTTTGTAGTGTTCTGAATGGTACATAGGTAGCTGCTAACACCAATCTGCAACCTGAAAGTTCAGCTGTAAAAAGGACAGGATATTGTTGACAGTTGAAGTACAGGCTTGGGATTTCACATCTTGTGGTTCCTGTCCGGGTCTTATACACGTTAGCTTTCAAAGAAGGTTGCACTGCTTTTGCTTGAATGCTCCAGGTACAGTAATCTTATTGATCTTCTTTCAGGACTGAGACTTAGTATTAAAATTCCTAAGTGAGACATTCAAAGCGTGCTTGTAACATTTCCTTTTAAATATCAGAACTCAAGCTTTTCATAGAAGAGTTGTATTGGTAAAAAAATAATCAAGCATTCTGATTGTGACTATCTCAATGTGGCATGTCTGCCCAGACAAGTTCCTCAGTTTCTAGTCTTTTGCCCTGCCATCTAATCTACAGAAGTTTCCACAGACAACTCAAATGTAACAGTTACATTTCTTGAGATGACACTGTCCAAGGTTTTCATGCATAGATTAAAGTGGACAGGACCAATGTTCTGCAGATTTCAGTTAGGTGATCACAATCTTATCCATTTTCTAGATTGATGTTTGAGGTCTGCTGAAGGTTACACAAACTTCATCAGTTCTGGCATACATTATTCTTTGATAATAAATAACTTTGGAGATTTATAAAGGTACATTGTACATTGTACATTGGTCAGTTAATATTATGCAAAGCAGCCTAGCTTTGGACAATCCAGTATTAATATTTTCTGCCAAGATAGAGAAGTGCATCTTATACCAACCTTCTTCTGGTCACAAACTCCAAGTGCCCATAGCTCAGCATTCATCAGGCTTACCTATTGGTTCTAGGGAAAGCACAAAGTTTATCTAAAAAAAACTACTAGGCATTGGTTCTTACATCACTCTTTCCTGATTGTGATAGATGGGCAATACATCAAATAAGATACTTAGATGCAATCCAAATTCATTGCTTAAGATCCACCTGCAATATCAAGTGTCAAAGCAAAGCACTGAACACCAAATTTCTTACAAGGCACCAAATACCCAGTGCTGAGAATGTGCATTCAGCAGAGATCACCTTTGCTCAGTTGGCTATATGGCCTGCATGAAGGATTGCCATGTGTGGAGAGGAGGATCTTACAGTCAGCTAAGTGTGGAAACCTACACCATAGGATGTTCTAAACTGAAATACAAAATCATGCTAAAGCCAATCTCAGCTCCTATAATTTGGCCGTCCATATCAGTGAGCTAAACAATATCGGACAGGTCCAAATGAAGATGTCTCTGTCTATCAAGCTATCTGAATACTTATAGAGGGCATATCAAAGACTGTGTATGACACGAGTGCATTCTACTAAGACAATGTCTTCATCTAAGCCTTCAGCTGGACTTCTCATACAATTCTGCCACTAATCTTGCTATAGCCCACATCGCTCAGACCCTTAAAGATTCTGTCTAATGTATTTTCCTGTTATTTTGTCTTCAGATAATTCTGCAATAGGTATTGATCTTTGCACATTGCAATTCCTCAGTATTCTACATCAAGCTCCAGGTTTTAGAAGAAACTGGTGGCTCAGCTGCGCCAAGACTAGGCTGAATTTCTCCACTGTGGTTCTGAGTTAAATGAAACTAATAGCTCACAAACTGTCATCTGTTGCTTTTGTATGTGAGATATTTACTTTCAATTTTATTTATATTCATATTTTTGTTAACAGGATAAACATTTTTTTCTGTGCTTTATCAATTGTTTTTGCTTGATGCCCTCACAATTTACCAACAGGTAACCACTGCTGCTTTCTCTGTTTATTTGGGTGAAATATAGGACTTTTGTGAATTTGAACTTATACCTGTCAAGGCCTGTTAGTTGTGTGTGTAATTAATAAGGCACTTTTCTGAAATAAAGAACATGTTTTTTTAGAAATGTTCAGTCGACAATTTATTTTATTCATTCATTGATACGTTTGTCAGTATCAAGGTCTACATTTCCCAATTATTCATGAGAAAATGGCGGTAGACTATCATCTTGAACCATTAATGCACAATCCATGTAGTGAAGTTACTCCCACAATGTTGCAGGGACCTTTCATGAATTTAAGTAGTGAGCACATCCAGCTTCAAGTTTAATTTGAATTATAATATTTTCCCATTCTTGAGATTTAGGTAATACCGTTAATGACAGCACTAATTACCTATCCCTATAAGCCCTTGAAAAGGGTGTTGCTGGGCTTTCTTTTTGAATCACTGCAGTCCTTATAGAAAATATATTCTTATTCTATAGAGAGTTTCAGAAGGTGGAACCTGTGCTGACAAAGATCCAGTAATATGTGTCTAAGTCAGTGTTAATGTCCCCATCTGATTGAATTCTGACTTATCCAAGTGAAATCTGGCTTGATAAGTTTAATTTTTGCAATTTGGTTACCATGGTGATCAATCACTAAATATGGATGTAGGTTTGCTTGCAGTGCTGGAAGGTTTATTCTCAGGCATTTTGTCACCATACTAGGTAACATCTTCAGTGAACCTCTGGATGAAGCCTCATCCGGAGGCTCACTGAAGATGATACCTAGTATGATGATGAAATGTCTGAAAATAAGCCTTCCAGCTTGGCGAGCAAACTGACATCCAGAACATCAACCTGAGCTACAAATCTTCTCAAAACTCGCTAATCACTAAATATATTTGCAAAAGGCTGTCAATGTGTTTTTAACAAGAGAGAAAATGCTTATTACACAAAAGAACAATTGACAGTTTTGTAAAGACTATAAACAATAAATAGAATAACGAAACCTATTTTCCCAGCAATATTCTTTACAGAAGCTGAATCCCATTGAATTATCACTCTAATCTTCACTTTAAAATTTCTCACTCCATCAATAAGATCTTTTTCAGCAAATGTCCACACATTCACCAAGTGTGATTCTCCCCAAGGCACATAGACACAGGTTAACTCACTGACATTTTGTACTGAACTCCAAGAAAAGCTCAGGAGCTGCACTCTCTAGGCAAGAGGTGACTATTCCATCACACACCTGACATGAGCCTTATGAATGGTGGACAAATATTGGGAGTCAGGAGATGAATTACTTACAGCAGAATCCACAGCTACTAACCTGTCCTTATAGCTACAGATTTTATATGGCTGGTCCAGCTGAATTTCTTGTCGATGGTAACTTCAGGATGTTGCTCATAAGAAATGTAACAATGGTAATGCCATTGAATAATGAAGGAAGGTGGTTGTAATCTTTGTTGGAGATGGTCATATCTGGCACTTGGTGGCATGAACGTTGCTTGCCACATATCACCCCAAACCTAAATGTTGTCCAGATCCTTTTGCATATACAAATGGCTTCAGTATCTGAGGAATGGTGAATGGGATTAATCATTGTGCAATCAACTGTGAATATCTCTACTTCTGACGTTTTGGAGAAAGGGTTACTCAGATCTGTTCAAAATCTATCCTATTTAGCATGTTGGTGATGCTATATATCACGATGGAGAGTATCCTTAATGAGAGATCATCTTTTCTCCACAAGGACTGTAAAATTATCATTCATACCAATATTACCATGGGCATATGCATCCGTGGCAGGTAACTTTCCCTCGAAGTTGCTCAGATGTGTGCATCTTCAGCAGCTCCAATGTTCCATGCACGATGATTGGTGAGCCAATATGGATTGCAGCATTGACTTCCTGTTCCAGAGGATGCTGCCACACAAGGACCTCAGAGGCCTGTGTAGAAGAAAACAACATTAAAGGGGACTCTGGTAGATTGGCGGAGACAAAGTCAAGTAGAGATTTCCGTCTTATTGGTTCTCTTACCAACTTCTGCACACCCAGTCTAGAAGCCCGTGATAATTGATATTGTACTCTTCCATTAACCCATTCTGTGCCTAGTCAGAGTCAGTGTTTATTCTAATTGAGGTTCAGCATGGAGAGGTACTGATTTATCGGCCGAGGAATAAGGTCTATCAGCAATAGGTTTTCTTGCTTATGGTTGGTCTGATGCTATGAAACTTCATGGGAGCTGGAGTCAATGTTGAGGACTCTCAGAAGAGCTCCTTTCTGACTGTGCAGCCAGCTCTGAGGGGTCTCCCAAGGGTGATGATGGCAGTGTCTGATAGTCAACACGGTTTTGTGAAGGGTAGGTCACGCCTCATAAACCTTATTGAGTTCTTTAAGATGGTGACTAAACAGGTGGATGAGGGTAAAGCGGTTGATGTGCTGTATAAGGATTTTAGTAAGGCGTTTGGTAAGGTTCCCAATGGTAGGCTATTGCACAAAATACAGAGGCTTGGGATTGAGGCTTGAGATTTAGCGGTTTGGATCAGAAATTGGCTAGCTGAAAGAAGACAGAAAGTGGTGGTTGATGGGAAATGTTCATCCCGGAGTTCAGTTACTCGTGGTGTACCGCAAGGATCTGTTTTGGGGTCACTGCTGTTTGTCATTTTATCAATTACCTATATGAGGGCGCAGAAGGATGGGTTAGTAAATTTGTGGATTAAGGTTGGTGGAGTAGTGGATAGTGTTGAAGATGTTGCAGGTTTCAGAGGGACATAGATAAGCTGCAGAGCTGGGCTTAGAGGTGGCAAATGGAGTTATTGTGGAAAAGTATGAGATAATTCACTTCGAAAGGAGTGACAGGAATGCAGAGTACTGGACAAATTGTAAGATTCTTGATTGTGAGGATGAGAAAAGGGATCTTGGTGTCCATGTACATAGATCCCTGAAAGTTGCCACCTAAGTTGATAGGGTTGTTAAGAAGACAAATGGTGTGTTAAATTGTGTTTCGGAGCCACAAGGTCATATTTCAGCTATACAAAAGTCTGGTGTGGCTGCACTTGGAATATTGAGTACAGTTCTGGTCACTGGGAAGGATGTGGAAGCTTTGGAAAGGTTTCAAAGGAGATTTACTAGGATGTTGCCTGGTGTGGATGAAAGGTCTTATGAGGAAAGGCTGACGAACCTGAGGCTGTTTTCGTTAGAGAGAAGAAGGTGCAGAGGTGTCGTAATTGAGACATATAAGATAATCAGAGGGTTAGAAAGGGTAAGCAGTGAGAGCCTTTTTGCTCGGATGGTGATGGTTAGTACAAGGAGACATAGCTTTAAATTGAGGGATGATAAATATAGGACAGATGTTAGAGGTAGTTTCTTTACTCAGAGAATAGTAGGGGTGTGGAATGCACTGCCTGCAACAATAGTAGACTCGCCAACTTTAAGCACATTTAAATGGTCATTGGATAAATATATGGATGATAATGGAATAGTGTAGGTTAGATGGGTTTCCGATTGGTTCCACAGGTCGGTGTAACATACGGGGCCGAAGGGCCTGTACTGCGCTGTAATGTTCTATGTTCTATCAAGCCAGTACAGGCATAGATACATAGAGATGTACAGCATGGAAACAAACCATTTGGTCCAACTTGTCCATGCTAACCAGATATCCTAAATTAATCTAGTCCTATTTGCCAGCACTTGACCTATATCCCTCTAACCCTTCCTATTCATGTACCCATCCAGATGCCTTTTAAATATTATAATTGTACCAGCAGTGGAGATGTTTGTGATATAATTAGATCTGGCAACTGTTGTGGACCAGACCAAACCCCTTCAAAATGTATTAAGAGTATAGTCTAGACCCTAGCTTTTTCTTTCTTAAAAGGTAAGTGTAAGGCATTGTGTTCCAGATGCAATTTGATTGGTCAAACTACCAGGCTTGAAACAAAACAAACTTTATTCATATATGATATTTAAAATACAAACAAAACTTAAAGAAAATAATTGGCTTAACTGTAGCTATCGAAATGCTTAATAAAATAATGGATATATTAACTACTACTAATTAACTATTCCAAAATAGTAAAAACCCATGAACACACCTTTGGCAAAAGCAAATTCAGTAAAATAGATTGACTTACATGCAATTCTAGCAGCAGGAAGAAAACACCAGCATTTACCTGTAACAGAGAAAAGAGTAAGGCCTTCCACATCTGGCTTCAAGATCCCAGCAACAGCGGCTGAAAGCTAAAACTAAAAAAAACCTGACAGTGTCAGAGTTTGATTCTACCTGTTCAGGCTGCTTCTATTATTCCAAATTAAAAAGAGCCCAAGGCCCCACAAGTTGTTTACTTTATTGGCTTTGAGCAGACTGCTCACACCTCTGCCTCAACTTTTATTCATACAACAAAAGACAACAAACACCCTTAACACCATAGCATTGTCACACAATGGAAAGACTTGAATTTTTGTGGTTTGCATTGATGGACTGAATGGCAATCCTCATGTTTAATTTTCTGGGAATCTTGTAAATAATTGAATTAAAATGTTGGAAGTGCCAAACAAGATGACTTTCAAATAAGAAAGTTACCCAGGTTGCAATTAGTTCTGTGCTTCAAAGTTCTTGAAATCATTTTTTGAAGTGTCTCCTCTTATTTCTTCACTGATGTTCAATACAGGGATAAAGAAAATTCCTACAATGCTTTGAAACGTAAAAGGAAGGCTGATAAAATATCTTAGAAACTGGGCTTTGGCTTTTGAATTTAACAATGTGGAAAACAAAATGCTGTCATTACAATGGAATGAGCAGAATCTGGCACACCTCACATTCCACACTCGTTGACTTGGGCTGTCAACAACTAACCTCACCCAAATCTGAAAAACTGTACAGTCTTACAAAGATACTCGATGTTCGTCTGTATGTGCAGATGCCATCAAATCTGTAATGAAGCATGCATTCTGTCATAGTGTTAGGGCATGATTTGATAAAATATCGAAACTTTATACAACATAGTAACTAGAACATGGAGAGTAAGGTTTATGAATAATTAAGCATAAAGCAGAACATACTTGAGTTTGCAATACAATTGGTTGTGAAAGCAGGGCACAGAAGAGGCATTGTGAGGTAAGAAACTAAGAGAAGATCAATTTAGCTAATTACTGAAAATTAATGCCTTGTTTGTAGTAAGCCCTACGCTATACTTTCATACACACACTCCCTGTCAACAAAGGTACATTCTGGGTTTCATTTCCTTCTGAAAGCTTATTATGGTGTGGAGCAGTATTTAGAGAGTGGAAGTGACATTACAACCCCCCCCCCCACCCCCAACCCCTCACCCCCCACACTCCTCCACCAACTCTGTCCCTCTCACTGGCCACTGCTTCAGTCTGATCTTATCCCTGACATCATATTTACTCCTGAGATGAGCTTGCAATCTATATCTTCTTCATTAACATTATTGCCTATTTTTATCATTCATAATGTTGTGCCCTTTTTATCTTTGTGTTCATCCCAGTCTATGCTGCATATTTCATAACTTGCAAAGTGTTCCATTCATCCATCACTTCTATACTTGTTAACCTAACTTGGCTTCATTATGACAACTCCTTTTTTTTGATATTCCTAACTTCATATTCAAGTACAAGTCTCTTACTGAGATATTTGTATCATTGGTAGTCACAGGAGAGGATCCGGAAGACTGGAGGTTGATGAACGTGGTGCCAGTATTTCAGAAAGGTGGGAAAGACAAGCCAGGGAACTATAGACCAGTGAGCCTGACATTGTTGGTTGGCAAGTTGTTGGAGGGAATTGTGAGGGACAGGATTTACATGTATTTAGAAAGGCAAGGACTGATTAGAGATAGTCAGCATGGCTTTGTGTGCGGGAAATCATGTCTCACAAACTTGACTGAGTTTTTTGAAAAAATGTAACAAAGAGGATTGATGAGGGCAGAGCAGTGGACGTGGTCTAGGCAGACTTCAGTAAGGCATTTGACAAGGTCCCTCATGGTAGACTGGTTAGCAAAGATAGATCTCATGGAATACAGGGAGAACTAGCCATTTGGATAGAGAACTGGCTCAAAGGTAGAAGACAGAGAGGGTGGTGGTGGAGGCCTGTGACCAGTGGAGTGCCACAAGGATTGGTGCTGGGTCCACTACTTTTCATCATTTATATAAATGATTTGGATGTGAGCATAAGAAGTATAGTTAGTAAGTTTGCAGATGACACCAAAATTGGAAGTTTAGTGAACAGCGAAGAAGGTTATCTCAGATTACAATGGGATATTGATCAGATGGGCCAATGAGCTGGGAAATGGCAGATGGAGTTTAATCTAGGTTAAAGAGAGGTGTTGCATTTTGGGAAAGCAAATCTTAGCAGGACTTCTACACTTAATGGTAAGATCCTAGGGAGTGTTGCTGAACAAAGAGACCTTGGTTCAAAGATCCTTCAAAGTGGAGTCACAGGTAGATAGGATAGTGAAGAAGGCGTTTGATATGCTTTCCTTTATTGGTTGCAGTATTGAATACAGGCATTGGGAGGTCATGTTGCAGCTGTAGAGAACCTTGGTTAGGCCACTGTTGGAATATTGCATGCAATTCTGGTCTTCCTATCGGAAAGATTTTGTGAAACTTGAAAGAGTTCAGAAAAGATTTACAAGGACGTTGCCAGGATTGGAGGATTTGAACTATAGGAAGAGATTGAACAGGCTGGGGCTGTTTTCTTTGGAGCATTAGAGGCTGAGGGTGACCTTATAAAAGTTTATAAAATCATGAGGGGCATGATTGGATAAATAGACAAAGTCTTTCCCTGGGGTTGGGGAGTCCAGAACTAGAGACATAGGTTTAGGGTGAGAGGGGAAAGATATAAAAGAGACCTAAGGGGCAACTTTTTCACGCAGAGGGTGGTACGTGTATGGAATGAGCTGCAGAGGAAGTGGTGGAAGTTGGTACAATTTCAACATTTAAAAGGCATTTGGATGGGTATATGAATAGGAAGGGTTTGGAGGGATATGGGCTGGCTGCTAGCAGGTGGGCCTAGATTGGGTTGGGATATCTGGTCGGCATGGACGAGTTGGACCAAAAGGTCTGTTTCCGTGCTGTACATCTCTATGACTCTATGACTCTATATACATGGCCTTGTCTCTTCTTGTTCCACTAGCATCTATTGTGAAAAGGCACTTCTAGATAACAGCGATCAATTTATGATTGAAAGGCAGGAGATTAGAGATTAGTATTTTAAATTTAAACAAGGACAACTATACACTACAACTATACAACTGAGCAAGCTGAAATGAACTGCAACACTAGACTAGGGGATAGATATAAGCAGATATTACAGAATACTCTGTATAATTACTGTACACAGTACTTCAATATGGCCAAATTAAAGTTTTCGACAACTTCAACATGACTGGCCAACTTTTGTACTGAGTGTCCTGACTGATGAAGGAAAGCGTGTGTCTTCTTTACCACCTCATACACTTGTGTTGCCACTTTCAGGGAGCTACAGATTTGCACCCCAAGATGCCTTCATATATCAGTGATTCTAATGATCCTGCCATTTTCTGTATTATTTGCTCTTTAATTTGACCTCCCAAAATGCATCACCTCACACTTGTCCAGATTAAACACCATCTGCTATTTCTCTGCGCAACTTTCCAATTGATCTATAACCTGCTGTATCCTTTGACATTCTTCCTCACTATCCATAACTCCAACAATTTTCATGTTCCTGCAAAGTTAATAATCACACCACATACATTTTCATTCAAATCATTTATATAAATTACAAACAATAAAGGTCACAGCACTGATCTTTGCAGAGCACCGCTGGTCCCAGACCTCCAATCAGAGAAAATCCCCTCCACAGATATCCACTGGTTCAATGGCCAACCTAAGTTTGTATTCAATTTATTAATTCAGCATGGATTCCAAATGACTTAATCTTCTGGACAAGACTACCATGAGGGAGCTTGTCAAATGCTTTGGTAAAGTCCTTGTAGACAACATCCCACCCTCATCAATTATCTTTGTCGCATCTTTGAAAAACTCCATCAAATTTGTTAGACAAGATCTCCCCTGCACAAAACCAAGCTGACTATCCCTAATAAGTCCATTCATTCTGAAATGCAAGTAAATCCTGTGCCTAAGAAACTTTTCCAAGAATTTCCCTACCACTGATGTGAAGCTCAATAGCCTGTGGTTTCCTGAATTATTGCTGTAGTTTAGGTTAGATTAGATTACTTACAGTGTGGAAAAGAGGCCCTTCAGCCCAACAAGTCCACACCGACCCTCTGAAGTGCAACCCACCGACATCAGATGTGGCTTTACCTTCAAACAGTCTCTCCCAAACTAATTTGTCCAGTTCCTGCCTAATACTGATGAAATTAACCTTCCCCCAGTTTGGAATTTTTACCCAAAGACCAGTCTTAGCTTTATTCTTAATTATCTTAAAGCTTATGGAATTATGAGCAGTGTTCCTAAAATTCTCCCCAACTGAAACTTTAAACACCTGACCAGGTCTAGTATGGCCCCTTCCCTTGTTGGACAATCTACGTTTTATTTAAACAAACTCCCCCTGGATGCACTTAACAAACTCTGCCCCATTTAAGCCCCTTGCACCAGGGGAGCCCTGGTCAATGTTGGGAAGTTAAAATCACCCACTACAACAACCCTGCTGTTTTTACATCTTTCTATGAGCTGCTTACATATCTGTTCCTCTACCCCCTGCTAGCTATTTGGAGGCCTACAGTATAACCTCATCATAGTGATTACAGTTTTCATTTTCCTGAGTTCGACCCATTTGGCTTCACTTGATGAGCCCTCCAAGATGTCCGTTCTTAATACAGCTGTGACATTCTCCTTAATCAGTAATGTAGCTCCCTCACCCCTTTGACATCCCTCTCTATCACATTTAAACCCTGAGATATTGAACTTCCAGTCTTGCCTTTCTTTCAACAAACTTTGGTAATGCCTGCGACATCATAGTACCATGTACTAATCCAAGCATCTGCCTCACCTATTCTACTCCTTGCAATGAAATGAATACACTTCAGACCATCAGTCCCACTATGTTCATTAACCTGACCCTGCCTGTCCTTCCTATTAGACATACATGAATCTATTAGTTACAACAGAACAACATGCACACAGTAGAATGTTATATTTCAAGTAATCCCAAGTAAGATGGGAGAATGAGAATTTTATATTCACAGGTTAAATGCTATTATAGTGATGATATCATAAATATTTCTCTTAAAGCATATTGACCTGCTGGCTCTGACATATAGCACTGTGGTGCAGCTGGGTTTTTAATAGCTTATTACACCTACATATCCTCCCTTGGCCAGAAAAATCAAATACATATTTTGGAATATTAAATTTTGCCATTATGCTTTTACAAAAAAGTTATATTTTTAAATAATACATCTTAAGAAGTTTGTTTGTAATATTCCAGCTTCAATTTTTTTTTCTAAATGTTGTCATTTGGTTCACTATCTAAAAATTTATAAGTGAAAAATAATCAGAATGTTTAGGTTTCTGGTTTGCTCTGTGCAAATCCTTCCATGTAATTAGATGGCTTCTGCTTGAAAATCCCCTTGACCTGGCTTCAGATTCAAAGAGCTGTCAGCAGAAGGAAAATCGATGACACAAAAATTACTCGGTCTTCGTAGGCAGTTTTCTTTGAGGGTGATGAAGTGTTGTTGCTTTTAGCTGAGTACAAACAGCAGCCACTATATTCACCCACCCCTACTCTAAATGCCAGCCTGGATTACAAGGTGGTCTATATTCCAAAAATCGTGTTTTTTTGTTCGAAAATGAGTTCTTTATTTATTCAGTATTTGATTCTGAAAGATAGCATTAAAATATCTCTGATTATGCTCAAGCAACCTTTCAAAAACTTCACTGAAATCCAACAGTGAATACTGGTAATTTCACCAGTCACTATAATTATCTTCAGGGGTTTGATTTGAAATCTCAGTGCTTATGCAGCTGAAATTTCAAAAGGTGGGATGACCGGCCATTTTAATTCTCCAATTTAGTAGAACAGAACTTCAAAAAGTGATGTGTTAAATTATACCAAAGTGGAGTGTTCCCACATTAACATTAAAGTATGACTTGGGTTGTATTGATTACATTGCTGAGTCACTTTACACTGTGATAAACAAGACTCTAATACAATATAATAATGAATGAGAGATTAGAAAGTGAGAAAGGCCTGGAACAGGTAAAAAGCTTTTAAGTGGATAATTAACTGGTTGAGTCCAGTAGACAACAGGAGAGCTGTTAAGAGACACATAGTAACATGGAAGGAGATTGCCAGTGGGATACTTTAGGTATCAGTTTGAGTTCGGTGTCTATTTTGCTGCTTATTACTGACTTAGAAGAAGCTGTCTGAATTTGCCAAAACATCACATTGTACAGGTCATGAGCAGCAGTTGCTAAGCAGCTGGACAGTTGATATATTTGACTAAACAGGTGGGGAATTCAATATAGTATTCCTGATGAAGGGCTTTTGCCCGAAATGTCGATTTTACTGCTCCTCGGATGCTGCCAGAACTGCAGTGCTCTTCCAGCACCACTAATTCAGAATCTGGTTTCCAGCATTTGCAGCCATTGTTTTTACCCAGTACTGAATATAGACTAATATTTTAATAAAAATTATTTTCAGCAGTTAACAAATATGCAAATTCCAAAAGTGTTGAAGTTTGGGAAGAGTAGGTTTAAATAAAAGAGATAATCACAAAAATAACATGCATGGAGATCTGTGGGTAATTTTTAGAGTTGTTTGGTAGGCTAAATTGCATGATTTTTATTTTTGTCGAGTTCAACTGAGAGTGACGTAAAATAGACTGCGAATGCACCTATACATCATTGCACAAAGTCAATGCCCCGTGTCATTAAAATACCCTGAAATCATCAGCACAATGTACAATGGAGATGAAAAACTTAAAAGCAGGAGCTTAGGTGGGGAATTCAAATGTTAGAACAGAAATCCCTGAAATTAATAGTCAGTGAGGAACTCTTGTCCAGCCTCCCCTTGAGCATCATAGACTATTCTCACTACAATTAGTTTAGCAGCCAACAGCAACACCCATATTTTTCCCATCAGTATTTTTATGGTCTGCACATTATTGCATCTCAATAAAGCACTTGTATTCTAATTCTATGTGAATGAATTCTTAGTAACATTAACTGACCTGTGAATTCCTTGCACTTTTGTTGATCTTTGCTCATTTGCTGTTTGTTCCTAAAATGAATACTGTGAGATAGGAAAGTGAGTGCTTTCGGTTTGTTCTTGACAATTTTAGTGCAGCATTTAAGTAACAGCTTTCTTGTGGAGATTTTGACTGTTCATAGGAGTGATTATTCATTTACTGTTTGTGATTTGGCAGCCCAAAATCTATCAGAAGGATATTATTCTACATAGGTCTCTTATCTCTGCTACTTAGCAGAGGGGGAGGATGGTAAGTGCAAAGGCAACGTGGATACCAGGGCGTTTCAACCACTCAAAGATAGAATGTCTTGTGTATTCTATTCCCACCCACACACATGAAGTGGCAATTGTAGATTCTTTTGAAAGCTGGAATGTTGCTTGAAATGTGATTTCGTCAAAAGCTCTTTCCATATTCTAAATGTTTGTGGACTGAGAGCTCCATTGGCAGTGGATTGGCAGGACAAAAGAGTTGACCTTGACGGAAGATAACAGTGAAAGGATCCCTTCAAATCATGCTGCTCCACTGTTCATGTAGTTTGTTGGACCAGCCACAGCTACATTAAAATTTGACAATGAAGATACTCTGAAGAAGAGTCACTGAACTTGATATACCAACTCTATTTTCCCTTCACAGTTGCTGCCAGAATGCTGAGTTTCTCCAGCAGTTTTTGTTTTGTGGCAATGATATGCCAATAGGTCAGCAGGAAGGTATTTGACAGAGTTGTGAATCTCTCAGATACAAAATGCAAAATCTGGACATTACTCCCAGAGGCTGCCAAAGGCGTTTTTTTCACTTTGCCCATTGCCGCCTCCTTTTTTGTGCACCATTACCTATTTTGTCAGTTAGTCTCGCCTGCCCTCCATCCTCCTTTTCTTCTTGCCTCTCCTCCCAAATTTTCCAGCCTTTGTACTTATTTAAATAGCGTTACATATCAGTTCTGCTGAAAAGTAATTGATCTGACATATTGGCCCTAACAGAACCTTCAACACTGTTAAGTGTCAGGGGAATACTTTGCTGTTGGGAAACCCACATAGTTTCCCAACAGCAAAGTATTTCCCTGGAAGAATGGGTTTCCCTCAGATCCTGAAGAGTGACAGGGTCTGAACAACATTCTTATAGCCAGCAAATTGAAAGGGAATGTCAGAGATGGGAGAAATCAGAAAACTTGGGCTGATGAGAGATTGTGGTTGGGTGAGATGACTTCTGAGGAGATCGGAGATTGTGTTTGGGTGGAGCATCTTTTGTTGGGGGTTCTATATACCATTTCTACCACAAGGTTCAGTGGGGAAGGGGTGTGTGAGGTTCGGGTAGGATGTCATGTAAGTAGGACTCTGTCAAGTTAGATCGAACACCAGAGTGTAACAGGCGCTTGAAGTTCTTGTCTTCCTTGGGCTGAGAAGGCCTTATTCCTCCATGGGGGAGGACGCAGGAGGGGAGAAAATGTTGGGTTATAAAGCAAAATGATATGGAAGTATTGCATGGTAACTGTTTTGATAATATCCACAGTGGTACAGAAAGGGATAGATTATAGTAGCATAAAGAAATAACACCAAACAGAGTCAGAGTGGAAAAAATTGTAAAAAGGCAAAATTAATGATTCTTTACTTAAATGCATACAGTATGTGGAATAATTAATGGCACGAATAGAAGTTATGGATATGATATTGTAGTCTTTACACAGACAGGCTTACAAAGACATCAAAGTTGGAAACTAAATATTCAGTGGTGTGTGACTCCTCAAAAGGACAGGCAGGAAGGGAACTTTGCTAGTACAAAGAGTAAATACAATACCAAGAATTGACCTGGGATCCTATTATGCAAAATCCATATAGGGTGGAGGTATGAAGTAATAAAGAGAAAAGGATACTGGTAGGAATAGTGAACAGAACCCCCAACGGTAGGTGTCCTATAGGACAGAGAATAAATTATGAAATAATAAGAGCATGTATGAAAGGTAGTGCAATAATCATGAGGATGTTTAATCTACATGTAGATTGGGAAAATCAAATTGGTAAAGGCAACCATGAGGAACAAATTTATAAAGTGCATTCGGGACAGTTTCCAGGAACAACATCATTGTGAATCCAAACAGGAATCTGGATTCCTTGGATGTGGAATAAGGCAGGATTATTAAACAATCTTAGAGTAAAAGATCCATTAGGAAACAGTGACCGTGACATGGTAGAATTTAGCATTCAGTTTTAGAACAGGAAACCATCTGTCCATTTACAATGACTGTTTGCAAGGCAACCTTTGGAAATTCTGAGTCCATTGGATCAATGGGGTGGGTGAACATGGAGGAATGTGCACATTTCAGGGTTCAGCAATAGTCAGAGGCAGAGCCTGAGGTTCACTGCATGAAAGATACATCGGAGCACTGCATGTTTTAGATATTAACATACAGTGTGCAATCCAAATCCTGGCCTCAAGCACTCTTGATCACATCATGCAGCATCACAGAATCAATCCACTAATGGCCGTAATGAACAGAGCAACATATCGCAGCCTGCAACAAGTCCCATTAGTTACCAAGTAGCAATCACCTTGCAATTTCCCTGACCCTGCACATAATGCAGCAAGGCTCACTTCACAACTTGGACTCTGAGGGTGCTAGACCAGACTCTCCATGACTGGAACTATCCTGTCCATGAAGGCAGCCAGACAGTCACATGCTTTTGTGTTGGGTTCCCCAGTGCCCCCGATAAACCTGACTGCTGTACCCAGTAAAGTCATGAATTGATGATGAAGCCATGGGCTCCTCTCCTGCCTAGGGCTGAGCATATGCCTGAATCTCTGGCAACCCTCTGTGTGCCTGAAACTTGGAACATTTCTTCCTCATCCAGCTGCAGAGATGTGGCAGGATATTGAGTTGGATGATCAGCCATGATCATATTGAATGTTTCTACATGCTCACCAGCAGATTCTCCAAACTCCAATCTAGATAACATACCATCTGAGCTGTCAGTATCTTAGCTGGTTGGCTAGATGCACAATGATCTTTTAGAGATGGCACTGGCGACAGTGGGATACCCCAGCAGTGATGAGTAATTTCACCTTTGACAAGTGCGCGAATCAGAGGAGTATGAGATGAGTGGCATACCAAGGGTGTGGTGCTTAGTTACTGAGTTGCATTTAGGACAACATTGTGAGAGAACTTGAAAGACCTTACAGAGAGAAACCTTCCATGAAACTTAATAAAAATGATACCTTGCAATTTCTGATAGGATTCAGCCCTATTTCATTCAATGAGGATCAGAAAATTGAAACTACCTGAAAATTAAATCTATGTTCTGAAAGTATATTTATCTTAGTAGAACTGAAAGCAGATTTTTAAGAGGTAGTTGCTGATGACTAGAATCCAAGATCCACTGCTGATGATTAATCATCTCTCGGTAGGTGTTTGCTGCCACCTTATGGTGCAAGATCTATCATGCAGTAAAACATTAAAAATAACCCATTCCTCACTGCACTTTGCAATGAAGATAATATGACACATATAAAAATGCTGCTTTAAATTACTTAAAAGCATGAAAAAATGAATTTCCAGGAATTTCCTGAATGATCCCGCCACTCTGCTGACATAGTACTGCTGCCTCACAGCACCAGGAATCCAGGTTCGATTCCAGCCTCGGGCGACTGCCTGCATGGAGTTTGCACATTCTCCCCGTGTCTGTGTGGGTTTCCTCCAGTTTCTCCGGTTTCCTCCCACAATCCAAAGATGAGCAGGCTAGATAAATTGGCCATGCTAAATTGCCCATATTGTTCAGGGATGTGTAGGATAAACATAGAGTAATAAGGCAGGGGAATTGGTTTCGGAGGGATACTCTTTGGAGGGTCGGTGTGGACTTGTTGGGCCAAAGGGCCTGTTTCCACACTGTAGGGATCCAATAACTTTGACAGAAATCCCAATAATATTGATTAAGAAATGTTTATATCAAATGTTTGTGGAAATTGTGAGGCTGGAACTGAATGTTGCTGGTAAAAATGTATTCTCTAAATAAATCAATCTTGAATTTCCTTTTGTCAAAAAGTTAGAAATTTATTTTAGTGTAGTCTTAAGTACATTAAGGGCAAAAAGCAACTGGGGGAGAATACTGCCCCTTAAAGATCAATGAGGTCATCTATGTGTGGAACCACAGGATGTGGGAGAGATACAAAATGAATATTTTGCATCAGTGTTTATATTACAGAAAGACATGGAAGTTAGGGAGCTTGGGGAGATAAATGTTGATGTCGTGAAAGTAGTCCACATTACAGAAGAGGAGGTGCTAGAGATCTTAAAAAGCATAAAGTAGATAAATCCGGACCTATGGTAAGGCCCTTGGTAGGTAGTGTTGCTGAACAAAGAGACCTTGAAGTGCAGGTTCATAGCTCCTTGAAAGTGAAGCCGCAGGTAGATAGGATAGTGAAGAAGGTGTTTGGTATGCTTTCCTTTATTGGACAGAGTATTGAGTACAGGAGTTGGGAGGTCATGTTGCGGCTGTACAGGACATTAGTTAGACCACTGTTGGAATATTGCATGCAATTCTGGTCTCCTTCCTATCGGAAATATGTTGTGAAACTTGAAAGGGTTCAGAAAAGATTTACAAGGATGTTGCCAGGATTGGAAGATTTGAGCTATAGGGAGAGGCTGAACAGGCTGGGGCTGTTTTCCCTGGAATGTCGGAGGCTGAGGGGTGACCTTATAGATATTTACAAAATTATGAGGGGCATGGATAGGGTAAATAGGCAAAGTCTTTTCCCTGGGGTCAGGGAGTCCAGAACTAGAGGGGAAAGATATAAAAGAGACCTACGGGCAATTTTTTCACACAGAGGGTGGTACGTGTATGGAATGAGCTGCCAGAGGAAGTGGTGGAGGCTGGTACAATTGCAAAATTTAAGAGGCATTTGGATGGGTATATGAATAGGAAGGGTTTGGAGGGATATGGGTTGGGTGCTGGCAGCTGGGACTAGATTGGGTTGGGATATCTGGTCGGCATGGACGGGTTGGACCGAAGTGTCTGTTTCCATGCTGTACATCTCTATGACTCTAATCAAGTGTGTCCCATAATGTTGTGGGAAGCTCAGGAAGAAATTGTGAGGCCCTAGCAGAGACATTTGTATCATCTATAGTTATGGCTGATGTACCAGAAAACTGAAAAGTGGCTAATCTCTGTAGCATGGGAACAGACCATTAGGTCCATTGAGTCCACACTCACCCCTCTGAAGGGCACCCCAACAGACCCACCTTACCCATGTAACTGCATTTCCCATGGCTAATCCATATAGCCTGCACATCCCTGGACACAACAGGCAATTTAACATGGCCAATCCACCGATCATGGACATCCTTGGACTATAGGACGAAACTGTAGCACCAAGCAGAAATCCTCATAGACTTGGGGAGAATATGTGAACTCCACACAGCCAGTCACCTGAGGCTGAAATTCAACCCAGGTCCTTGGTGATGTGAGGCAGTAGTGCTTAACACTGAACCCTGTGCCACTCCTGCTGTTGTGTCTTTACTTAAGAAACGCTCTAAGGAGATTCTTGGGAACTATAGACCAGTGAGTCTGATGTTAGTGATGAGTAAGTTGTTGGAGGGGATTCTGAGAGGCAAGATTATATGCATTTGGAGATACAAGGACTAATTAGGGATAGTCAGCAATGGCTTTGTGCTTGGAAAATCATGTCTCACAAACTTGATTGAGTTTTTGAGGATATGACCAAGAAGTTAGATGAGGGCATGAGTTATAAGGAGAAGTTGGATAGGCTGATACATTTTTTTCACTGGAGCATAGGAGATTAAGGGGTGACCTTCTTGAGGTTTATAAAATCATGAGGGGATTAGCAAAGGCCTTTTTCCAAGGGTAGGGGAGTTTAAAACTAGAAGGTATAATTTTAAGGTGAGAGGAGAAAAATTTAAAAGGGACCTGAGGGGCAACATTTTCACACAAGTGGTAGATGAAAGTAAGTTCACAACATTTAAAATACATTTGGACAGGTACATGAATAGGTAATGTTTAGAGGGAAATTGGATAAAATGCAGGCAAATAGAACTATTTTAGATTGAGAAACTTGATCGACATGGACAAGTTGGACCAAATGGTCTGTTTCTGTGCTGTATGACTCGATGAGTCTAAGTGAAGAAATCTTTCTTTCTTGAACACTTCAAGGTCAATGTTATGTATGCACTCATTCACCACTGGGCCTTGCCATTTTGAGAATGCATACAAGATTTGGTTTTGTTCACTGTTGGCTTTTAAGCCATAATAACAAGCTGCTTACAGTAATGAGCTGTTAAGGATACCCTTGCAGAAGTCAATGATTACAGGTTCACAACTTACTTTCGAGTCTCACAGCGTTGCAAAAAATACACTTGTGTAGTAAAACAGAAGTTGGTGGAATTATGAAGCAGGTGTCTAGCAGCATCTGTGAGAAATAAAATATAGTTATCGGCCAAATTTTCCTGGCCCATGAAGCCAGGTTTGGGAACATAGTGGGGAACCCCCAGCAGGATGGTTCCTGAAGACTGAGCTGCCTCTGGGTGACTTTACGGGGAACAGGCTGCTTTGGGAATTAACAGTCTGCTGCATGGAAGCCAATTAAAGCCTCAATTAACTTCCATTGTTTCAACTTCTGCGACGCCACATGCCTCCATTTCTCCATCACAGCACGACCATGATGCATCAGGAGTCCAAAAATATTGCTTTTGTAGAATGTCAGCCAAGCATGACTGGCTCGAATTAATTGGCAGCAGAGGGGTCATCACTTTTAGAGGGGTTCTTGTGATGCAGTAGTAGCATTCTTCCCTCTAAGCCCAGAAGGTCTGGGTTCAAATCCATGCTATCATGATGTGTCCAAACAGGTTGATTTATTTTTAGAAAAGCATTAATGCTTTCACAGGTTCATGATTTGAAGGTGTCAGTGTTGGACTGGGATGAGCAAAAGTAAAAATTGCACATCACCAGGGTATAGTTCAACAGGTTTATTTGGAAGCACTATCTTTCAGAGCACTGCTCCTTCATCAGGAGTATAAGATCGTAAGACAAAGAATTTAAGGCAAAAGTTTACAGTGTTTTGCAACTGAAATGATATATTGAAAAAGACCTGGATTGTTTGCTAAGTCTCCCATCTAATGATATGATCATTCTAAAAGATCCAGGTCTTTTTCAATATATCATTTCGGTTGCATCACACTGTAAACCTCTGTTATAAATTCTGTGTCTTTATGATCTTATACTCCACAACCACCTGATGATGGAGCAGCGCTCCGAAAGTTAGTGCTTCCAAATAAGCCTGTTGGACTATAACCTAGTGTTGTGTGACTTTTAACTTCACAGCTTCAGGAATGTATACAGGCAATCTTCTGGAAGAGTCACTCTCTTCCTGGAAACCCCACACTGTACCTTGTTCAACACTGAAGAGGAAGGCTTTTCTTAGCACCTTTATTTCGAGGTTTTCCTCAGCTCTCAGCCTTCTCAAACATCATTCAGTTCTCCCAATGAATCATAGAATCATAGAACCCCTACAGTGTGGAAACAGGCTATTTGGTCCAGCAGTTTTGAAAGTTCACAAAACTAAGCTGTTAACTCTGTTTCTATCTCCACAGATGCTATCTGACCTGCTGAGTTTCTCCAGCATTTTCTGTTTGTATTCCTACTGTATACTGTTTGTTATGATTTTTGCAAAGTCAAGGCAATAGTAGTAAAAGGCACTTCTGACTTTATGGATCATTTCACGTTGGAGGATTATCACTCATGCAGTCTCGTGCTCCGTCATCAAATATCATGAGTCTTTTCACTTCATTGTTGTCCAGTTTTTAAAAATCTCCAGACTTTTTAACTCTCAATGATTCCAAGGGTTTTACTTGTTCAAATTTAAATCGGCTGTGTTAAATTAAGCATGTCCAAGCTGAAAGTTTGTAAATTCCAAACTGGTTTTCCCCATTCTAGATAATTCTCAGTCCTCCTAGTTTTTCCCCACACACCCTGCAAGCATTTGTTTTGTGTGAGTGGTTCAACTCCCAGGATTTCCAAACAACCTTGGGCCAAGTGGCTATTCTTAATTATGCAGCATAAATGTTCTGTAGTTGTTCAGTTACTTGGGCATCACAGTGAAATATTTTTAAGGTTTTCTTTCACAGTCTTCCACAAAACCTCATTATGTTTAATGAGTAGCAGACCATGGACTTTCTGGGTTTGGAGGGTAGGATTTGCAATGTTATCAGAATTCAATATTTTTCTCTATTTAATTGCCTTGCTTTAAGGTAATTGAAACCCAGTTGTTATTTTAACCCAGACCTGCTAAAAGAAATTCATGTGGTCTCCTTCCCAAGACCAGAAGTCATGAATGAGAAACCTGGTAAAAAGTAGTGACATTTTTGCTGTTTCAGGCACTGCAAGGAATCCTTGGGTCTCCCATGCAATGAACAGTACCCTCCACGCCATTCTTGCCAGCTTTGAGCAGAAATCCATCCTGCAGGGTATTACTTAGAATCATAGAGTCATAGAAATGTTCAGCACAGAAACAGATTCTTTGGTCCAACTTGTCCATGTCGACCAGATATCTTAAATTAATCTAGTCCCTTTTACCAGCACTTGGCCCACATCCCTCTGAACCTTTCCTATTCATGTTTCCATCCAGGTGCCTTTTAATTATTGTAATTGTACCAGTCTCCACCATTTTGTCTGGCAGCTCATTCCATATACACACCACCCTATGCATGAAAATGTTGCCCCTTAGGACCCTTTTAAATTTTTCCCCTTTCACCCCAAAGCTATGCCCTCTAGTTCTGGACTCCCCCACCCCAGGGAAAAGACCTTGTCTAATTACTCTATCCAAGCCTCTCATGATATTAAAACCTCTATCAGGTCATCCCTCACGCTTCGATGCCCCAGGGAAAACAACCCCAGCTTATTCAGCCTCTCCATATAGCACACACCCTCCAAACCTGGCAACATCCTTGTCAATGTTTTCTGAACCTTGCTACTTCCAGTTGCTTCCAAACTGTTGCTAAGCCATGTGCCTCACAGTCCAGCCCATTCCACATTCCAGGATAATTAAAACAAGCCCCAGATTGCTGAGAGCTTTACTTTAAAGTCTTCTACCTAATCAACACTATTTTGTTCAGTGTATCGCAATCACTGCTGTTTATTATACTTCCCTGGTTTCCCTATTTGACTCTGAAAATTGCTGCTGCATAAAATCTGAACTATGGCCTAAGCAGCTCCAATGATTATTGCTGCTCTGTGCAACAAAAGCTGTTTGTAGGACAATTAAGATTATAAGGAATTTAGTAGCTTATGCTCACTGCTGCAAGCTTGGCACATCAGATTTAGAGATAAATCTGGTTCAGATTTTAACTAAACCAAAATATTGCAAGTGAATGTCTGCTTTATTTTCTGATTCATTTCACATTTATATCTATAGTAGTAATGAGCATTATGAGTAATTGTGAAACGTTGCCTTTTTTATTTAACTGAACATTATTGTTTTTGTTTGGTCAGCACTGCAAAAATGATGCATGTACTTTTGTTTTGGTAAAACTTGATTTCACACTTGTGCACCCTTTAAAATGAGCCCCCAAAGTTTCCTCAAACTTTTTGACCATTTCTGTAAACTGTCACCTGTCCTTTGCCTGTAGTGAAGTGAGAGCCAGTCAGTTGTGGAAGTGTTTCTTGGAGGATGGTGGGCATGCTCAGGGTGGTCAAGGGAGAAATGGTAAGTGTGCCAAATGTACTAGCCTCTGTGTCACACACCTTTGCTGGTGGCATTGATTTTTTTTTCTGACACCATTTGGCTGCACAGGGATTGAGGCGATAGGCTGGGGAACTTCCTGATGAAGGGCTTTTGCCCGAAACGTCAATTTCGAAGCTACTTGGATGCTGCCTGAACTGCTGTGCTCTTCCAGCGCCACTAATCCAGAATGGGGAACCTCCTCTCTGTGACACAAGTGACACACCTGAGTGACTTAATGGAATTGCATTCAGATTTCTGTACTTTCCGTCTTCTCTCTCCTCCAGGAGGATATGGAGTTCTACACTTGTAACATTTGATATTCTTCTCCTAGATGGTACCCCAAACTGTTGTCCCTATGTAGAAAGAGTGCTTGGTTGCATTAATTCTATTCCATTTTCATAAAACAAAAGATGTATAGTGCAGTGAGGTTTCTAAGAGTGAAAGAGCCAAGCATCATTCCTCTTGTCCATTTATCTCCCCATAGTTGCTGAGATGAGTGCATAAAACTTTTCTTATAGCTGCACAGCTCTGACGTGTACCCACTTCCCATGAATTTATACATGATCTACGTAAATAGCAATGCAAAAAAAAAACATTGACCTATACAGCATAAATAGAGCTGATGTCTTTTGAAAGAGCTCTCCAATTAGTCCCACTCCCCTGCTCTTGCCGTGTGACATTGGGAGCCTTGTTTAAATGCATCTGTTGGGCAAAAAGCTTGTTTTAATGAGACAGACGTGTCATAAATCAAAGTGTGGAAATTCTAGGCTTACGTCTATGCATATTTGTGCATTGATATCCACTTGAGGTTTCCACCTGTTGCTGAATAATTGTTTTGTTAGTACTTGCCTTCTATTTATTTATACAATGTAATGAGTTGTAAAAACATCAGTACTGCCATGTCACAAGGGAACTATTACCAAAAATTGCATTGAAACTGATAGCTTATTCTTGACCTTAAAACAGACAAAATTCTTCAACTATCAGATGATATGCATAATTGTAATAAAGACATTTTCCCTTTAATCATACACAGCAAACACTGTAAGTGACTACTAATTTGCCAATTTGAATGAGACTTTTTTCAGGTGAGCGCAGTGAATAAACGCCTGAAATTATATTTAACTTATGTGAGATCATACCTGACACAAAGATAAATAATTAATCCCATTAGCCTTCATATTACAAAATTCCTGACCCAGATCCGCAAGTGTATTAATTTAAATATAATCCTAAATATAAATCTTACGCAAGTATTTCTGGACATGCTAATCTTAGCAACCTCATAAATATAAAAATAAACACACCATGCTTTCGATCTATTTTGAGTTAGTTTGGACAATATATAATGTGAAAGGATCCATGCCTATGATTTGCATGTCAGTCACTTCCAGCTTGTAAACAATTGACACCAACAATTGACATGGTCTCTAATTTTCCTTTGGAATTCCACAGGATATGTGTCCCCAGCACATGTGGGTGGGTGGAATTGGAATGAGAGTCTTTCTTGGCAAAATTAGCTTTGTCACACCTGATCTAAGGTAATCAATAAGGATTAAGCCAGTTTTGCCAGTTTTGTTTATATGTCAAACGGTTGGAATTACATTCTGGGGGACAATTTCCATACCATCAGCTGACAGCTATTATCTTCTTTGGTGCAATCTACAATCTGATTGCAGTGTCTAAATATAATATTTCAGACCTTAATTCAATTTTTTTTAAACAGAGAACTGCTACAGAGACAAAATAACTGCAAGTGTAAATTCAGTGGCTGACTAGCAAAATGTTTGTGTGGAGTCAATGGGGTATCATACCTAGAGGTATCAAAGAAATTTCAAACTGATGGGAGGTGATCTCTTGTCATTATTATGAGGGGCTGATTACACCCCTGCTGAAAAAAATGACCACACCCTGCAGATTATCTCCCAAAGTGCAGGTACAGTTTGAGTTCTATCCTTTGGAGAATACACAAGGAGACGTATTAGGAAAGGTTTAGAGGGATATGGGCCAGGAGCAGGCAGGTGGGACCAGTTTAGTTTGGGATTATGTTTGGCATGAACTGGTTGGACCCAAAGCTCTGTTTTTGTATTGTATGACTCAAGGAGATGAATGAAATAGAGACATAGAGTCATAGAGATGTACAGCATGGAAACAGACCCTTCGGTCCAACCTCTCCATGCTGACCAGATATCCCAACCCAATCTAGTCCCACTTGCCAGCACCCAGCCCATATCCCTCCAAACCCTTCCTATTCATATACCCATCGAAATGCCTTTTAAATGTTGAAATTGTACCAACCTCCACCACTTCTTCTGGCAGCTCATTCCATACACATACCACCCTCTGCATGAAAAAGTTGCCCCTTAGGTCTCTTTTATATCTTTCCCCTCTCACCCTAAACCTATGCCTCTAGTTCTGGACTCCCTGACCCCATGGAAAAGACTTTGTTGATTTATCCTATGCATGCCCCTCATAATTTTGTAAACCTCTATAAGGTCACCCCTCAGCCTCCTACGCTCCAGGGAAAACAGCCCCAGCCTGTTCAGCCTCTCCCTATAGCTTAAATCCTCCAACCTTAGCAACATCCTTGTAAATCTTTTCTGAACCCTTTCAAGTTTCAAATGTTTTCTTTTTACAAGGATCTGGTGAGATCCAACACGCAACAAGTCCATTACACGGACTTTCCACACAAATATGCAGAAACTCTAACTATGGTAAGTTTCCAAGCGGATGTCCTGTTTCATTGAAATTTGGATTGGGACTGCCATCTGTACAATGTTGAAGATTGGGAGTACTGTCATGTTTGGGAGCAGGGAATCTCAGAAAAGATTCCTGATTAGAAAACGGAGGCTGTTCCACGTATCTCTGGGGGTTCTCCTATAGTTCCATTGCTTAGAGATAATCAGCAAAAAATCAGAAGATTGGTAGAATTAATTGCGGAAATCAGAAAACAAAGACGTTTTAAAAGATAGAGCTAGGATACTTTAACGCTTAGGGCAATCTGTTACTAAGACCCTGAATGATCCACACTAGGAAAAGCAGGAGAGGGCGTGAGTTTGTCATAGTTTATGAGCTATTGGGACTTTTCTCAATATCTCCTTCTCCTCCAGTTGTGCGTTTAGCGTGACCTTAACCCCCTCCTTTAAGGCGCTGATCTGTAACTTAGTGGCTTGGATTTGTTTTGTAATCTTTTTTATTGGAATTAATACTCAGCAGGGACACAGAAGGAGCTGGATTCGAAGCGAGGGACCATAGCAGACAAATTGCGAGTAGCATATTTATTGTCCTGTTCCATTTTTATGCAATATCTTTAGTAAGTATCCCAACGCTTGAAATTCCAAGTTATTAAATTTCACTGTCTCCTAGAATTCAAACAGGCGAACTGACTCCTGCTCCGAACAGACGGAGATTTCTTTGCTATTCAGCAGTTGATAACAAATTTTAAAACGTCTGGTTTTAGTTTCGAGTGTTAGCTTTTCATGGTTCATATCACGTGGAATTTTGTTTTCTCTCCTGGGAATTGTTGTGTCAGTTTATATCTGCCCCATTTCTATTTCGCCAGAGGTGCCCAGTCTGACGATTGGCAGAAACGATGGGCCGTAAGGAGGAGTGTATTTGCTGGAGGAAACAGACTCTGAACATCACCGACAGTTTCCAGTTAATGGAACAACTGGGGTCGTAAGTAGCTCTGCTTTGAGACATGTTTTGGGACTGCACACTATTCTGCAATTAAAATGGAAGCACTCAGTAGGTCAAAGCTGTGGAGAGAGAAACGTTGCAGGTGGACGAACCTTCCCGAAGTAACATCAAATATAAATTCCATTGAAGGTGGACAAAAGCCGCCAAGTAGTCAGTCTGAATTCACTGAGTACAGCTCGGGTACAATGACAGGGAGAATGCAGAGAACTTCAGTTTAACTCCTGCAAGTGTTTAAAAATAGACGAAGCAGACATTCGCCATTAGAACACCCTAATTTCAGTCCCATTGTTAATAGGTTGTCCACACTGTAAGTAATCTAATCTAAGTAATAGGAGGGCCGATCTACCTTAAATTTTAATTATTATCTGTTATAAAGTAGACAATATAATGTTAATCCTTGCAATGAAAGATATATTACTTCATCAATAGTAGTTGATTTTTCTTTTTTGCTTTTAAAATGACTAGAGGACTTTTTCAACCGCTTTCCACCTTACTAATGATGAGTCAGTCCGTTTATAAGGACTTGGATTCTGTGTGCTTGATTTGTGCACAGCTCTTTCAAAATTGGGTTGCACATTTCGGCCTGCCACCATCTGGTGTGGACTGTTATGTCAGTCACATGTCCTTCTCCGTGGGCAAACGTTGCCACTTGTCAGATACAATCAGTGCCCTGAGATAGCACAATATCTGTGCAGCAACAACCCAGTGTTTAGAAAGTGAGGTGAAGTTAGTACAAAATCCCTGCTGCCAGTTTTCTTTCTTGATGAAGTTCGAAGATCTTGACCAAGTTCTGGGTCCTGATAGGAAAACAGACCCTTTTCTTTCAGCCTCCTGCTTAGTCTCAGTGCAGATCAGGGAATTCATGGCAACTGAACGTAGATCATTTTCTGATAGATGTCAGTAGCTGTTTATCTTCCTGGTTAATGTCACTGTCAATCGGGAATTAACAGCTTGCTTACATCATCCCAGACTGTTGTGAGTTGAGCAAAAATATTAACTGGAACTATAAAATAATCCGGACATGTATGTTTGTTTCTATTTCTAAAAAGAATTCTGCCAGGGCTATTAAATAGGCTGCAACCCAAACCTTATCTTCATTGACAGCTGAAAACTATTCAACCATTGTTTCTGAATTAATCTGAAATTTAAATAGGTTCAAGATTTATTCTGTCCTCTGTCCTTGAACTTGAATCCACTTCTTCTGCCTGTCAGATGTTTCCATTTAATCGTGTGACTGAAGGACTTTGTCACTTGTCTTAATCACTTACCAGTTTTATTCCCAGACAATAATTCACAAGATAAAATTAAATCGATATACAGAAAACACATTATAACATTAACGGGATGTAGGTGTTGCCCTGTCAGCATCTGTTGCCCATCCTAATGCCATATTAGACCATTTCACCTTGCTGTGGAACAGTGGCTCAGCGGTTAGTAATGCTGCCTCACAGCACCAGGGACCCAGGTTTGATTCCAGCCTCGGGTGACTGTTTGTGTGGAGTTTACACATTCTCCCTGTGCCTGTGTGGGTTTCCTCCAGGTGCTCTGGTTTCCTCCTACAATCCAAAGATGTGTAGATTAGGTGAATTGGCCATGCTAAATTGCCCATAGCGTTCAGAGATGTATAGGTGAGGTGGAGGATAATAGGGTAGAGGAGTGAGTCTGGGTGGGTTACTTTTCAGAGGGTTGGTGTGGATATGGAGGGCAGAAGGGCCTGTTTCCACTCTGTAGGGATTCTATGATTCTTGAATCACATTTCGGTCAGACCAGGTAAAGAAAACAAATTTCTTTCCCTAAAGAACATTAGTGTATTAGATGGGTTTTACAACAATTTCACAGCAATAGCTTCATTGCCATCATTATTAAGATTAATTTTCAATTTTAGGTTTTATTACTTGAATTTAAGTTCCTCCAAATGCCTTGTTGAATGATTGCCTGCTTCTGCATCCTAGCAGATCTATTTAAATCAATGTTCAATAGTGGCTAGCATACTCATTTACATTTAAGGGAAGATGGTCATGTAGTGGTAGTGTTACAGGCTAGTAATCCAGATGCTCCTGGAGTTCTAAGACCCATCTTGCAGGCTGGAGGAACTTGGAATTCAAGCACTATTTGATGAAAAAATTGTTGTAGAAACACTCATAACTTTAACTTAGTAAACAAGCCTTAGAGATTCAATTAACAAAATAAAACTGATTTTTCTTTTATGGGAACAATGTTAGAGAAAAATCACGAATGAGTTGGAAGCAGAGGCATCAAACTGTATGAACATTAGATTGAGAAAAGAATAGAACGGAAGTATTAAAAAGGGGAGATAAGGAAGATGATGGTTACTGAACGAAAGATGCAATACATTTTGTGTATTTGTTGCGTAATTTTACTGGAGAGAACAATTGATAAATGATTACATGCTTTCAGAGCATTGTTTGTAATCTTTGATGCATGAAAATTCATGAAAATAGTTCAGGAGCAACCCAGAATGAGGATGATGGCTGTTTTAAAATTTGCATAAAACTTTGTTAAGTAATGGTACTACTCTAATTGGGCTGTTCTAACTAACAGCCCACCCACCTATTAAAGTTTTCTTTCACTGACAGTGTATGGGAGGATAACACACAAAAAATAACTTTCATCAGGGAATTCAAATTTGTAAAAACATGTAACCTTCACAGGAGGGCATTTTATTTAGATATCACAAAATCTTTTTTTTTTGTAACAATAATATTGTTTGAGTAACCACAGCAATGGAAAAGAGAATGTATTAAATCTTATGTTTTTATGTTGGTTAAGTACGAGCCAGGTCAAGTTTTTTTGGAGGGATTCTCACCATGAGGCCTGGTGAGATTTCTCACTGTAATTTACCAAACACACCCCATTAACTGAAAGCAACAAATACTGGAGATCACAACGGGTCAGGCATCATCCATGGAGAGAGAGCAAGTTAATATTTTGAGCCTAGATGACTCTTCAAGACTAATCATCTAGACTCACAATATTAGCTTAGTCCCTGTCCATGGATGCTGCCTGACCAGCTGTGATCTCCAGCATTTGTTGTTTTCAGTACAGATTCCAATATCTGCAGTAATTTGTTCCTATACCCCATTAACTATCTACCCTGCCCCTGTGGGGTGTCTCACATATGACTTTATCCCTATCTTACCATATATTATTCCCAAAACAATTTGTCACTCAGTGGTCATATGCCAAAAGATTGGCATACCTTGCACCTGCACCATCTTTGAAAGGCTGTTATACACATAGACAAGCATTGACAACCCATCGTTGCCACTTACTGGTACCATAATGGCACAATAACCTCAAAGCCCTGCTGCCCATAACACATTACTGGCATTGCTGACATTCCCTTGTACATTCTCTCACTCGAGTTGCTGATTAATCACCAGGCCTTCTGTTCTGAGCTACACCTATTTATTTTCTAGTCAACGTGATCAGGCATGTTACTACACATCTCTGGAGCAAGTGGGACTTTTACCTGGGCTTCTGAGTCGAAGTGTCAGGAAAGTACCACTGCACCATTGCACCACAAAAGTTACATTGTGTCCAAGCAGCCTCTCTGAGTCAACACTACTCTTCCTTCAAAGCCCAGTGGTCACCAACATCTTGGCATTGTCCATTAGGGAACATCACAGATAGGCAAACATATGGTCAAGTCCAACTATGAGATTTTATTTGTAACCACTGAAAGAGAACACAAAAGAAATGAGTACAGGCTACAGTTCACCCCCACAATGTGATCCAAGTCATGGGTTCTTGATCTTGACAGACTTGCACCCAAATCTCATCTACTGGAATTGGTGTCAATCAGCTCTCATCTACTGGAACTAGTTATCAATCACCTCATATCTGTCTCATAGTTCACACCTAAACTGAGCTCTGCCATTCACAAGGAGACCTTCCTCTAGCTCAGTGTCCTCATCCTCCTCCTTGGAAAACTGCTCCTACTCTCCTTGCTCCTGACCATCTAACACAGTACCTTGATGCCTACTCCAATTGTGTAGAACACAATGGGCCAGACTGATGTGGCAATACTGGAGGGTGACCCCAGAATTCACCTTCAATAGCCCTATCATCTGTTCTATCATTATCCAGTTCACAGCATGTGCACCATATGGTGAAGGTGCCACACCAGCTGATTGATCAGCACATTACATCCAGAAAGGAGTGCCTGCTTTTCTCTGACTCCCTTCCCATCCCAGACACACTTCAACCATTCCACTTCCCATTGCATTCATTAATGCCTATCATCATACTTACAATGATGTTCCTGTTGTCCCATGGCATCCTTGGACATTCCACAAATGGTGGGGTGCTTTCGCTCAGCATATCCTTTTAAGTTATTGCCACTAAATTCTGTGTCTCTAAGACAACAATGTTAGTTTAACTAGCACCAGTGGTATGGTGCAATCTGCCTTTGAAGTATTTTTGGTGCATCAGCACATCCACTCTGCATGCATTGCATGTATGTGAAGAAATGTTTACAAATGAAATAGCTAGAGTTTGCAAACCTATGCTTCATGTATTTGCCATAATGGTGATTATGGCCAATAGCCCCTATCTTGTGGCCTATCATGCCCCCTATTCCTCCATTCCCAAGGCTGTTCCACATACCCTTCATACATATGACTATCATCTGGTCACAGTCCTTATTCCCACCTCCACAAATACTTCTTCCTTCTCCCCAGTCCCAGCCCTGACACCCCCATTCCTTTTGGCAATGATCCCTTCTACTGCCCAAACAGGCCCCTCCCCTTGCACCCTTCTTAACAACCAAATGACAGACAGCAAGGATTGCATTGGCTGTACACCTCTAAGTGACAGTTAATGAGCTGTCCTTAGATATGACTAGACCCCTGACACTATGTTGCAACTGTCTGACCAATGATACACAACTTCCCCTAACTGCTGCTCTGGCCCTATAAGATAGACAATTGCCTGTTCCCTGGATTACAATCACATATATTCTGTGATGATGAGCATTTCAATTTGATGACTGACTGTGGCTAAGACCCTGTCTGTGTGTGGACTGTGCCCCTGACTGACAGTACCAGGACCCCCTATATGACTACATACCCCACTTAATAGGACTGAGGACTAGCCTCCCACTGAGTTCCAACATAGACAGCTTTCTTTTAGCTGTTTTCTCCAAAACAAAATGGAAGAGCTCCACTGAGCACAGATAAGTAGAGGCAATCTGACATAGCGAATCATTTTCTTATTGTGGAATCTGCCTGATTTTCATCTCTTTGATGTAATTGAAATGAGAACAGTGCAGGATCTATAACAAGAAGTGATGTTTTCCCGTATCAATATCTTTGTAGCAGAGGCAAACATTTAGTTCATATTCCTATATCTCTAGCAAGTCAATAAATGAGTTGTAAAATTGTGCTTAGTATTGAGCAGAGTATAGAAACAATCCCATTCCTACAGTGGGACACATCATTGTTTGAAAATAGCTGTATAATACCGATATCATTAAGTAGGCTGTTACTCATACATGTAATAAATGTTTGTTTTATCCTGACAGAGGAGCCTTTTCAGAAGTGTATTTGGCAAAAGAGAGGGCTACTGACAAAATGGTAGCTTTGAAGTGTGTTCAGAAAAGTGATGTAAATGACATCTCATTAGAAAATGAAATTGCTGTTTTGAGAAGGTAAGATTGCTTGTATTTTACTGACACATTGTTTGCAATTCAATTACTAACTTGCATAACTTAAATGAATGGACTATTGCAATGTTTTTGTATTCACTTATTGTGTGGGTCTTGCTGGCTGGGCCAGCATTTTATTGCCTATCCCCAATTGCCCTGGAGATTACAGAATGATTGCAATGTTTTTCCTTATCTTTCTGGATTTTAGGATAAAACATGAAAACATTGTAGCTCTGGAAGACATCTATGAAAGTCCCACTCACTTCTACTTAGTTATGCAACTGTGAGTAGCATTCAAATTCACTTTATGAACCATGATTCATATTCCATAATTTCATGAATTATGTGGCATCAGTGATGTAGATGCAACTGAGAGATTGGTGCTATGCTGTGTTGATTTAGCATGGTAAAACATTCCAAGGCACTGCACAATAGAGCCATAGATTCATACAGCACAGAAACAGAACCTTTGGCCCAACCAGTCCATGCCCACCATCATCCCAAACTGAATTAATCCCACCTGCCTGTGCTTGGCCCATATCCTCGAAATATTTCTTATTCGTGTATTTACCCAAATACCATCTAAATATTGTGACTGTATCCACATCCTCCACTTCCTCTGGAAATTCATTCCACTCACCACAAATAGTGATGTTTTGGCCCTTATATACCACACTCGGTCATTATCATCATGCCAAAAATCTGTTTATTGCATTTAAGAAAGCATGGCAATAGCAGAATGTGGTGCACCTAGTAAAACTACAATACAGGACTAGTCGTATGCATGGCAGTAGTATGAGCTATCAAATTTGACACATAACTAAGAAAGGAGACATTAGGACAGATGACTAAAACCTTAGTTTTGGAAGCAAGATTTATGCTGTATATTTAAAAAAAAAGCCAAAGAGGCATTAAGAGGTGGAAATGTTTCCAGAGGGAATTCCAGATCTTGGATCTAGATGACTCCATGGTTGGTGATATGCACAATTGAACAGCTACAATTGGAGGAACAGATAAAACCTTTACAGAACCTTTTCCAAGGGAGCTAATAAACATGGGATAACAATCAGGTTCACGCTGCCAGTAGAGAGTCTTTGGCATATCAAAAATGTTAGCATTTGCAATACATTATGTTCCACTTTAAATCATGCATAGCACTATGCATTCCTGATAGATTAGGTATCCTATCAAAAGCACAATGTTGGAAGATTATCCTCATTGTTTCTGCCTTACCTGGCAGATAAATATTTTCCATTCTTATGGTGCCAACTTGAAACTGCAGCTTTGTAATCATGAGATTAGCCAATAAATGTTTTTCTATGGAATACTCATTGGGTAAGCCAACAGAAACTGATCAGCACAACACCGATACCAACTGGAAGCCTGTGACGTAATCAAGCTTTTGACAGTTGGGTGTGTCAGACCTAGCTCAGTATATAGCACAAGTGGCTTTGAGTCAGAAGGTCATGGGTGAAAGTCCTAGTCCAAAAAAGTAGAGCATAACACTTCTTCTGACATTCCAGTGTCATACTAAGGGAGAACAGTGCTGTCAGAATCATTATCAAATGAGCTCTTCATTTGAGCTCCTTTCAGTTCTCTCAGATGTATGTAGAAGATCCCATGCTACTCTTTTTAAGAATGGGTCAATGGGCTAAAAAATAACAGATGAGGCGTACATCTGGATAAATTGCATTTCGGTACAACAAACAGGGTTAGGACTTACACAATTAGTGGTAGGGTGATGAGTAGTTTTGTAGAACAGAGTAATCCAGGGGTTCAGGTAGATAATTATTTGAAGTTTATGTCATATATAGACAGAATGGTTAAAAAAGCATTTAACATGCTTGCGTTCTTTGCTCAGTTCTTTGAGTATAAGAATGTTGAGGTTGTATAGGACATTGGTGAGGCCTCTTCTGAAATACTGTGTCCAGTTCTGGTTGGCCAGTTATAGGAAGGATTTTATCAAGCTGGAGAGGGTTCAGAAGAAATTTACCAGGATATTGCTGGGTATGGAAGTTTTGAGTTATAAGATGAGGCTGGATAGGCTGGGACTTTTTATCACTGGTGCACAGGAGGCTGAGAAGCGACTTTATAGAAATTTAAAAGACAATGAGCAGTATAGGTAGAGTTTAATGGTATTGTCTTTTTCTTATTGTCTTTGGGGTATTTCAAGACTAGGGGCATTTGAAGGTTAGAAGAAAGAGATTGAAAAAAGACATGACAGGCAAATGTTTTACACAGAGGATGGTTTGCGTGTGGAATTAATTTTCTGAGGAAGTGGTGAATGTGGGTACAATTGCAACATTTAAAAGACATTTGGATAAGGACATGAATAGGAAGGGTTTGAAGGGATATGGGCCAAGAAAAGGCAGGTGGGACTATTTTGTGATTATGTTCATTATGGTCTGGATGGACAAAAGGGTCTGTTCCTGTGCTGTACGACTCTATGACACTAAATGCAGTGGAGTTCTCCTTGGTATTTTGACCAAACTTTATCTCTCAAACAGACTTTTTAAAGGTAAATTAGTTGATTATAATCACATTGCTGTTTGTGGGAGTTGGCTGTGTGTATTTTGACTGGGAAGTTTCATATAAAATCGCAATTGCAATGTTTAAAAAATTAATCAATGGCTGGAGAGTGATTTTGAAAGTTCTGAGCTGTGAAAGGCTATTTGCTAGGCTTCTTTTTTCTTTATATCTGCAAGGTTACTATGAATATCAATAACTATCATGGAGCCATTAATGTAGGTCCAGATAGATTTTCTATAGGGATCTTTAGGTTCCCTTGATAGAAGATTGCAGAAATTCCAGAGAAATTATATAAATGGTTGTTCTAGAGTTTTATTCAGATTATTGTTGAGAAACAGGAGAATTCCATTGAGAAATGACTGCACTTGACTTTGTGCTATTATGAAATTATCTTAATGTCATAGTTCCCAAAACAGTTTGATGTCATGGAACTTATTACTCCATGCATTATTAGAAAAGTAGTAAATGGAGCATTGATTGTAACTCACAGTAATGGGGAAAGTATGTCTCAGTAAAGAATGTTTTGCCAATACAACGTTCTTGGTGATGGATAGTTCAGCATTATCATCACCATTTTATTGTTATGTTACTGATTTCTGCAGGAATGTATACGCTGCCAACAGACAAGATTAAGCTGGTTAGAGGACTCTGTGGCATTTGTTTCTTGGGAATAAAACAATGTTTCAAGTGAAGGGGTGTAAGCATTGTGAGTGTGTATTCCTTTTTATTGATAAAGCATATAAATTTACATTTATTTCCAGTGTGTTAGGAGGAGAACTTTTTGACAGGATTCTAGAGCGTGGAGTTTACACAGAGAAAGACGCCAGTATTCTGATTCAGCAAATACTTGATGCTGTAAAATACCTTCATGACAATGGAATTGTACATCGAGACTTAAAGGTATTAAGAGCATTTTGCTGATGGCAATATTTGAAAAAGCAATCATGAGCAAATAATGTTCTAATTTTGCAGGAAATATTAATTATTATATTTAATAATGTGGTATTCAGCCATTATATGAAGGCAAAATATCACGTAGAGATCTGCGTTTTCCACCTACAATGCCTTTGCAGCCTATGAAATAAATGTAGCTTTATGCACAGAGTATTCTGGAAAAACACCCTCTAGGTGGACTCTGAATTACCTTTCTCCTGGATGAGCACATCAATGTATTTCATGTCGCTCCAGAAGATAGAGTGTTGTTTTTTATTTTTCATTCATGGGATGTGGGCATCACTGGCTAGGCCAGAATTATTAGCCGTTCTTAATTGCCCAGTTAAAAGTCAACCATATTGCTCTTGGTGTGGAGTCACATGAAGGCCAGATCAGGTAAGCATAGCAGGTTTCTTTCCCTAAAGGTTTTTATGACAATTGAAAATGCCTACATTGTCAATTTTTCATTCTAGAACTTTTTTATTGAACTTAAAATTCACCATCTGATATGATGGGATTTGCACCCATGTACCTTAGCCTGGGTTCTGAATTTCTCGCACAGTGACGTTGTCAACCAGAAAAAAGCAGTTTTGTCCCTGTCTAAACTCATATAAGGGTTTAATAATGTAGAAGTGAAAGCAGCAGTACAAGCAAGTTAGTAAATGCTTTGATTAAAGATGTTCAAAGATAATAGTCTGGAGATGGCTTATAGATGTTTGGACAGAATATGACTCAGATGTGGTTGTTTGCAAACTGCATTGCAAAGCTTAGGATAAAATAAACCCTTTTCAGAAAGAGATAATAGTTCAATTCATGATGGAATTAACTGATTGAAAGGGATTATGTTGATCTTCAACGTGAACATGAAATTAACTCAGCCATGCTGCACTAAATGCTGTCAATTAGCTTTGAGCTCATTTCACTCCACAATTCAGCCCCACAATTTTTGTAGCATGCGCATTCTGTCCCCTCATTGTATGGTGTGTCCAATTCAAACTGTTGATACATGGATTCCTTGCTTATAATGATAAAATATTTTGAAGGTCGATTTGCAAAACAAAGGAAATCTAATTGAATCATAATAATCTAGAAATACAAAAGCATAGCAATGGAAATCTGCCTGTTTTTGAATTGTTTCATGAATCTTAATTAACATCCTGAGTCAAGGCATCCTTAGTCCAATTGATCAATTTTCAATAGGTTGTTACAATTATTTGTAACCATAGAAATATTCTCAATAGATTCTGTAATGAAAATATTTTCACAAATAAGTACCTGCATGCAATGGTCTTTTTGACAGGTAAGACACCCTGTACAAGCTGGACTAAGCCAGCTTGTTACCATTGGCACTGCTTTCTTTGCACATAAGTATTGTCACTGTATGAATATAATATAGAGCAAGAAGAGAGTCCTAGTAGCCCAAGCAGAAGCTTAAAAGAGGAAACAAAATATCACCAGAGTGCAATTTTGCAAAATCATTCCTCTTTATCTCTATCATTGGCTTAAAACTGAGCAATTCTTCAATGTACTCTAGTGTTACATTTTTTAAAAATCAAATAGTCGCCTTGCACCTAGCTTGTCATGCGACAGAGTATTTTAAAGATCTGAATCATGGGAGCAAATTGGCTTGATATTAAGGTTTATAGAAGTTCTATGTGAAGTAGATCGGGATAGTTTCAAGACAAATGCAAAATACTGGAGATCCTGTAAATTTGAAATAAATTTGAAAATTGAGTCAATATTACCTTTGGAGGGAGGAAAAAAAATAATGGCTGAGTTTGCCCAACCCTTTGGCAATGGGTTCAGAGGCAGGAAGGCTGGAGGCAGTTAGGCATTTGAGAAGATGTACAGGATTTGCTGCCTGTTGGGAGACTAATTAATCCTCTTTAGTGTCCAATTGAGGGCCATTAATCTCTCAAAGACATGTTGCCCATCTCAGGTTGGGAGGCCTGGCACTGCAGAGGGAGGCTGCCCAGTGAGCATTCTCCTAAAGGATTCTGTGTGCAAAACCCTACTTTCCATTGATGGGGACTCTGGTGGTAATGGCTGACCTCATGACAATGGATTTTCAGAAAGCCACCTCTCCCCTCCCTCCATCTCAATCTGCGGACCCTTCCCCCTAACCCTACCCACCTTTTTCTGAGCATGCCCAGCTCCTGAGACCTTCTCCCGGATTTTGAAGTTCCAACAAAGGCCATCCTTAGCAATAATGCTGCTAAGGTAGCTAAACTGCCAGCCTTCGATTGAATTGACATTTCTTCAGACAGAAGCAATTGTTTAGTTGTCATCCACTGGCAAATGTGCTTCCAAAGTCCTACTGCAGACTGGAACACCTCCTGTTTCAGATGGGACCTCTGCCATCACCATAATCCTCAGACATGCATTTCAGAGGTTTGTCAGATCGTCAACCTGAAACTTTAACATTGTTGAGTTTTCTGGACAATCTCAGTCTAGATTCTTGTGGTTTTCAATCATAGTCCCCAAATACCAAATCTCAACCTAAGATGATCAGTGTGGAAATGGGATAAATGTCAGATTAATAGGAGTGTTTTTTCTGTGGTTAGTTGTTGAGATACATTTGGCATGTCAAAATAGTGGAAACTTTATAATACACCTAATTCCCGATATCTAGCCAGAGTGTGTTTGATATTGATATCCAGGGCCTGAATTGGAAAATGTTCTGTTCCTCACAGCTACAGTCCTTAGTTTTCTATTCTGAATCTTGTCAGATAGATCCATATCCTTTTCAAAGCACCCGATAATGCCTAATAAATATTGCGATGTTCAAAATGTGTCTTCACCAGTGATCTATAGTGAGGAGTGTTATAGTACTGTTACTAATGTTACAATTTCTCTCATAGCCTGAAAACCTGCTGTACTACAGCTTGGATGAAAACTCCAAGATTATGATCAGTGACTTTGGTCTTTCAAAGATGCTGGACATGGGTGTAATGTCCACAGCATGTGGTACACCCGGCTACGTGGGTAGGGTTTGCATGTTTTATGAACTCAATTAGTTCATAATTAGACATTAGAACTTTGATAGCTGTCTATAGGATATTGTGATAGTTAATGAGACAAGATTGTGTCATTCCAGACTCTCGGTGATTCACTGCACAACAACCTTTACTAAATTCAAAAACTTCAACAATTATCTTGCATTATCAGTATTTTTTTTCCTCACGAATGGAATCAACTTTAAAAAGAGAGATTACATTACTGCAATGTTTCATCTTGTCTGAAGGCTTTTCAAGTTGCTTTATAATTAATGGGTTGTTTTTGGTGTGCAGTTATTGTTATTTAGGCAACCTTTTGCATGACACAAATATAAGGCCCAAACAATATTTATTCAGCATGATGAGCCACACTTGGAGTCTAATTAGCTCAGTTGGCTAAAGCCTAGCATATGGAATAGATTAACTCCAAGAACACCTATTTGATCCCTGTTATAGCTGAAGTAGACTTGGACTTGCTTATTCTCATACCTGCAGTAAACAAAATCACAGCGTTTTGCCATGGTTTAGCAAATATTCACCAAAGACCTGCCTTTAGTGCAGAAAACTCAAAAAATGGAAGCTACATATGGATCTTATGTTGTGCACTATAGCTCTGTTTCATGCATTGAAATTGTCTCCAATGTGATTGCTGATCTCTGATTAGTCAAATTAGTACTGTCATCTAAACCAATTGACAGCTGCCTCATTTACATTTGAAATAAGTACAAGAACTGATAGTGAGCTTAACTAGGCATGATCAAGAGAAAAATTGGGGAATGTGAAACAAGGATTAAAATCCAAAAACACGGATGAATCTGAGCTGAGGAAAACCGCTCTTCCTTCCTGTATTTGCACACCACTAAAGTAAGGCAGACTGTAAAATAAGACTTATCTAAAGTTATGGTAATTTTCTTCTGGGTCTTATACCTGGAGTTTCACTATTTTAAACAGAATTGAGAAAATTTAATTGAGCATTTTTGAATGGATGACACAGCACAAAAATCTGGATCTATAATTCCAACGTTAATGTTAAGAATATCAGATTTATGTTGTAGGTTGTTTTATGCATGCTAGCATCCTGGAATCTAACTTGTACAACATAAAACTGGTTTTGGATCTAAGATAGATGAGCTTATTTATTCTTAATAAAATTGCTAGTAAATTATTACTGACCCTAAAACAGTACAGATTAGTAGGCATATATGTGTTAAGAAGGAAGTACTGCCCCATTTGGTGGTTAGAATATACCTCTCAATAAGTAAAAAAGTAACATTTTAACCTGCATTTCACTTGCAGTGTGCTCAACCTTAGAGTATTTGAAGCTAACACTAGTTAAAAAAAGTTTCAATTTCCAAACACCCATTGTGATATTCAATAAATATAATTTAGAAAATCACAAATATCTGAAATACCATTTTTAAAAATTTCCTTTTTATACTTCAATAATGTTGATAACATGTTTAACTAGAACAGATGTTGAGTATTCACAGAATTTGATGGCAGAAATGCATTCATTATCACAGGGGCAGGCCTTTAAAATGATAGCAACACATTTAGAACATAAAAGGTAACAGCGCAGTACAGGCCCTTCAGCCTTCAATGTTGCGCCAACCTGTGAAACCAATCTGAAGCCCATCTAACCTACACTATTCCATTATTATCCTTATATTTATCCAATGACCTTAAATGCCCTTAAAGTTGGCGAGTCTACTACTGTTGCAGGCAGGACGTTCCACACCCTTACTACTCTGAGTAAAGAACCTACCTCTGATGTCTGTCCTATATCTATCACCACTCAATTTAAACCTATGTTGCTTCATGCTAGCCATCACTATTCGAGGAAAAAGACTATCACTGTCCACCCTAATTAATCCTCTGATCATCTTGAATGTTTCTATTAAGTCACCTCTCAACTTTCTTCATTCTAATGAAAACAGCCTCAAGTCTCTCAGCCTTTCCTCGTAAGACCTTCCTTCCATACCAGGCAACATCCTGATAAATCTCCTCTGCACCCTTTCTCATGCTTCCACATCCTTCCTATAATGTGATGACTAGAACTGTACGCAATACCCTAAGTGGGGCCACACCAGAGTTTTGTACAGCTGCAACATAACTTCATGGCTCCAAAACTCAATCCCTCTACCAATAAAAACGAACACAACTTACGCCTTCTTAACAACCTCTCAACCTGGGTGGCAATTTTCAGGGATCTATGCACATGGACTCTGAGATCCCTCTGCTCACCCTCACTACCAAGAATCTTACCATTTGCCCAGTACTCTGTATTGCTGTTACTCCTTCCAAAGTGAATCATCTCACACTTTTCCGCATTAAACCTCATTTGCCACCTCTTAGGCCAGCTCTGCGGTTTATCCATGTCCCTCTGTAACCTGCAATATCCTTCTGCACTGTCCACAACTCCACCAACCTTAGTGTTATCCGCAAATTTACTAAACCATCATTCTACGTATTCATCTAGGTCATTTATAAAAATGGCCCCAAAACAGATCCTTGCAGTACACCATTTGTAACTGAATCCCAGGATGAACATTTCCCATCAACCATCACCCTTTGTCTTCTTTCAGCTAGCCAATTTCTGATCCAAACTGCTAAATCACCCTCAATCCCATGCCTCTGTATTTTCTGCAATAGCATACTGTGGGGAACCTTATGAAATGCTTTACTGAATTCTATATACACCACATCAACTGCTTTATTGTCATCCACCTGTTTGGTCACCTTCTCAAAGAACTCAATATGATTTGTGAGGCACTAGCTACTCTTCACAAATCTTATTGACTATTCCTAATCAAATTATTCCTTTGTAGATGATTATAAATCCTATTCAACTAATGTGCATAGCTCTCCTGGTGATATTTCACATTACATGAAAATCTGTTTATTTATGTGTTTAAGTTTTGTACGTGGGAAACTCTTCTAGTGTCATACTCACTTCTTGTAATATTTCCCCCATTGCGATTTGGTGATATCTGCCCGATGGTGATCAAACAGTGTAATGTTAGACTCATTATGCATGAAGATATGGGAGAACTACATATTTCTGTCTAATATCTGTGCAGCTGTGTCTAGTGTCTGTTTTTCAGATGTTTTGGATGTCAAATTCAAATTAGCAGTAAAATGGAAACAAGATAATTAAAAATATGTGCAATTTATTTTTTACAAGTGTAATGCCCAAAATTACTCTTTAAAACTGTATCTATCAAACATCAACAAAGCTTTGAATTGATCATTAATGTCAGAACAATTAATCAAACATTCCCATAACAAAGACTGTAGTCTGAGATACTCATTCTGTTTATTTCACTAGAAACATCTTTTCACAGAAACTAATATATTTTATCTCTCTTAAGCTCCTGAAGTTCTGGACCAAAAACCATATGACAAAGCTGTTGACTGCTGGTCTATTGGAGTAATTGCATACATTCTGTGAGTTTCTGAAGATATGTTAAGAGTTTTGACTTGATTCCATCAGAAAAATTTATTGTGCTGACATATGTGCCATTTTATCAGCTGATTTTTAAAATTGCTGAAATAAAATCAGAAATTTCTGGTAACACTCAGCAGGTATGACAGCATAGAAACATAGAAAATAGGAACAGGAGTAGGCCTTGTCCCTGCTCTGCATTTATCCTGGATGATCATAGAATTCAATCTAACTCTCGCTTTTTTTATTCATATCCTGTAATCCCAAGTGCTATATCCAACTTCTTCCTTAAATCATATAATGTTTGGCTTTGACTGCTTTCTGTCATTCCAAATTCCACAGGCACACCACTGTCTGGGTGAAGACACTTCTTTTCTTCTCTGTCCTCAATGGTTTACCCCAAATCCTTCGTCTGTGACCCATGGTTCTGGATTCCCTTGTCAATAGAAACATCCTTTCTGCATCCACCCTGTCTCGTCCTGTTGGCAATTCTTAGATTTCTGTGACTCACCTCTCAATCCTCTAAACTCCAGCAAATATTACTCTAATTGGTTCAACTTCATACATCAGTCTTATCATTCTGGGAATCAGTCTGGTAAATCTTTGCTGCACTCTCTCTATAGCAATAACATCCATCCTCAGTGAGGAGACCAAAACTGCACACAGTATTCAAGGTGAGATCTCACCAAGGTCCTGTATAATTGTAACAGTGTAAGCTGTTCCTGTGTTAAAATCCTCTTGTTATGAAAACCAAAATACCATTTGCCTTCTTGATCACCTGCTGTAGCTGTATGCTCACCATCAGCAACTGGTGTACAAGGACACTCAGGACTCATTGCACATTCCCCTCTCTCAATTTATAGCTATTGGGATAGTAATCTGCCTTCCTGTTTTTGCTACCAAAGTGGAAACCTCACATTTATCCACATTAAACTGCATCTGCCAAGTATTTGCCCACTTACTCAACTTATCAAAATTATCTGAAGTATGTCTGAATCATCCTGACAGTTCGCCCTCCCACCCATCTTTGTGTCATCTGCAAATTTGGAAATATTACATTTAGTTCCCTCTTCAAAATCATTAATATATATTATGAGTAGCTGAGATCCCAGCTCTGATTCCCTGTGGTAACCTTAAGTCACTGCCTACCATTTGGAAAACAAGACTTGTTTATTCCATCTCCTTGTTTTCTGTCTGCCAACCAGTTTCTTTCTATCTCAAAACACTACCTCTCCAATCATATTGACTTTAATTTTTCATGCTCATCTCTTATGTGGGACTTTATCAAAAGCCTTCTGAAACTTAGATGCATTGTTTTTCTAATTACCCAAAACTGACAGGTTGCTTATAAAGAGGAAATGTATAGTATGCAAGTCCAATTGTGATGAAGAATTGGTTGTAAGATAGGTACAATTTGACATTGGGCACCAGTTCAGTAAATGTGTATATAAAACTAAAACTTAAATTGGGGTTTAGTGTTAGGGTGGTAGGAAGGGTCATTTTAAATAAATACATCCAACCAGAATCTGCTACAGTTGAAATTGGCACAAAAAAAATAGGGCACAGTGCAAAATGGGCATCAACTGCCGATGCTGGTCGTAAAAAACTATAATTCCTCCCTTGAAGTTTGAACATTAAATTGCATCTTTCCCAAAATAGCAGACAAATTACCAAATTATATGTAACTAGCAAGCTGCAAGCTACAAACCAAAAGGATTGAGACTAACAATTTTGCTTCAATTTTAATAGGTTATGTGGCTACCCTCCTTTCTATGAAGAGACTGAGACTAAACTGTTCGCTCGGATTTCAAATGCTGACTATGAATTTGACTCTCCATTCTGGGATGATATTTCTGAGCAAGGTGTGTGAGCAGTTGCAAGTGAAGTCTGTAAATATCGTAACACATTGAATGACTCCCATTTGCGAACCTATTAATGAAGGATATTCTGAATGCAGTTGCAAAAATAAGTTTGCAAATTATCTAGTATATTAAGGTATATTCCATATGTACCATAGTTTCAGGATTGAGATCTTGATTCCAATTAAATCATTAACATGCATTTTTATATTGTTGGACATTATAATGTCTGACATGTTACATGGAAAATTTTGTCCTGTATTCATGAAGTTTCATTCTGGTATTGCCAAGGTGCTTTGATAGTGCCACTTGGGACTTGGGAGAATTTCATTATCCTGTTATCCTGCATTTCACAGCCAATACTCCAAGGGACTCTGGATGCTTAACCTATGAGCATGTTCAAGACTGTGATGAATGTGCTTTGGATATTGAGAATCAAGGGATATGGGGAAGGTGCAGCTGAGTGGAAATTCAGTCACAGTTTGATGGTGGAGCAGATTGTAGGAACTCTCTAGCGTATTCCTGCTTGTATTTCTAATGCTCTTATGATAATCAGCTGACCTTCATATTAACCAGCTGCCTTGACCAACCTGATATTTCAAGCATGCAAGTGGCAGATTGGCTAGTTGGCATGTAAAAAGTCCTGGCAATATGATATGGAATCATGATACCTCTAGCAATAGGGCATTCCATCTCTAAAGCAGTGTGTTTAAAGGGTAACAGGAGGCAGTTGGCAAAAGCTGCATAAAACTGGTCACCAGGTCATCAATCTCAAAATGACCAGTATATATTTCTTAATGTTACCCCTGGGAGCACAAGTGTTTCATTCAGAGAACTGCTGCTTTGAAACAATATCAAGATGCTTATGAAATTTCTGTGGCTCCTGTGAGTGATGCTGTGAGTTCTTCAGTATACATGTATACTATAAGATCAAGTATCTGGAGAGCGTAAAAACCTAACCAAAATGTTTCTGATTTCAAAATAGCTCAGAAATTTGACCACCTTGTTTAGATAGCATTGCAGCACCAAGGCATTGTGATCATTGAAAGAATGCCCAATTGAGGACTCCTCCAGTAAGCAATCTAGAAGCAATCAGTGATTTAATGAAAGCCACCTCTTTTACCTGTTATTCTTGTTTTTAAAACCTTTGAAAAAATTTCACCATGCTAAATTAAGTAAATCTGATTAAGATTGAGATTAGGGTTCTGAAGAAGGACATTCTTGCTTTTGAAGGAGTCTAATGAACGTTCACCAGACTGATTCCCGGGATGGTAGGATTGACGTATGAAGAAAGACTGGAACGACTGGGCTTATACTCACTGGAATTGAGAAGAGTGAGGGGGCATCTAATAGAAACATAGAAAATCCTGATGGAACTGGACAGACTAGATGTGGGAAAAATATTCCCGATGTTAGGGAAGTCCAGAACTAGGAGCCTGAGCCTAAGAATAATGGGTAGGCCATTCAGGACTGAGATGAGGAAGAATTTCTTCACTCAGAGAGTTGTGGGCTTGTGGAATTCTCTACCACGGAAAGGTGTTCATTAGGTAGATCCAAAAGGGAGGTAGACGTAGCCCTTGCAGCTAAAGGGAACAAAGGGTATGAAAAAAAAGTAGGAATAGGATACTGAGATTGCACAATCAGCCATGATCATATTGAATGGTGGTGCAGGCTTGAAGGGCCGAATGGCCTACTCCCGCACCTTTTTTCTATGTTTTTATGTGAGTTTTCAATACCTTTCCAAGTTCATAATTACTACTAGACACACTGATTGGTTGTGAAAAGCAAATTCCACATTTGTGCAATGTCAATATTGTCTAGCACATTTAAAAATTTGAGCCATTTTAAATAATTATTTTCAAAGATTGTTTATGATATTTTCACTTTTTAATCTAATTGTAATCATTTAATTTGCAACATTTCAATATCTGTCAGTCCTCTTGACTTGGTGTCAAATTAGAACTGTCATTAAGAATAGGGAAATCTATGCCTCAGACTTCACTTTACATTTAGAGTCACAGAGTCATAGAGATGTACAGCACGGAAACAAACCCTTTGATCCAACTCGTCCATTCCAACTAGATATCTTAACCTAACCTAGTTCCATTTGCCAGCACTTGGCCAATATCCCTCTAAACCCTTCCTATTCATATACCTATCCAGATGCCTTTTAAATATTGTAACTGCACCAGCCTCCACAACTTCCTCTAATAGCTCATTCCATACACACACCACCCACTGTGTGAAAATGTTGCCCCTTAGGACTCTTTTATATCCCAACCCTGGAAAAAGACCTTGTCTACTTGTCCTATCCATGCCCCTCATAATTTTATAAACCTCTATAAGGTCACCCCTCAGCCTCCGATACTCCAGGGAAAACAGTCCCCACCTATTCAGCCTCACCTTATAGCTCAAATTTTCCAACTCTGGCAGCATCCTGTATATCTTTTCTGAACCCTTTCAAGTTTCACAAGTTTCCTTCCGATTCGAGAGAAACCAGAATTACATGCAATATTCCAAACGTGGCCTAACCAATGTCCTATACAGCTGCAACATAACCTCCCAACTCCATACTCAAAGCTCTGTCAAAAAAAGGAAAGCATACCAACAGCCTTCTTTGCTAACCTATCTACCTGAGACTCCACTTTCAAGGAGCTATGAACCTGCACTCCAAGGTCTCTTTGTTCAGCAATACTCCTCAGGACCTTACCATTAAGTGTATAAGTCCTGCCCTGATTTGTCTTTCCAAAATGCAACCCCTTACATCTATCTCAATTAAACTCCATCTATGACTCTTCAGCCCATTGGCTCATCTAATCAAGATCCCATTGTACTCTGAGGTAACCCTCTTCGCTGTCCACTACACCTCCAATTTTGGTGTCATCTCCAAACTTAATTACTATACCTCTTATGCTCACACCCAAATCATTTATATAAGTGACAGAAAGCTGGGTCCCAGCACTGATCTTTGTGGCACTTCACTGGTCACAGGTCTCCAGTTTAAAAAGCAACCCTCCACTACCACCCTCTGTTTTCTACCTTTGAGCCAGTTTTGTATCCAAATGGCTAGTTCGTCCTGTATTCCATGAGATCTAACCTTGCTAACCAGTCTAACATGAGGAACTTGTCGAATGCCTTACTGAAGTCCACATAGTACACGTCCACCATTCTGCCCTCATCAATCCTCTTGTTACTTTTTCAAAAACTCAATTAAGTTTGTGAGACATGATTTCCAACACACAAAGGCATGCTGACTATCCCTAATCAGTCCTTGCCTTTCCAAATACACGTAAACCTGTCCCTCACAATTCCCTCCAACAACTTGCCAACCACCAATGTCAGAGTCACTGGTCTATAGTTCCCTGGCTTTTCCTTACCACCTTTCTGAAATACTGGCATCACGTTCGCCAACCTTCAGTCTTCTAGCACCTCACCTGTGACTATCGATGATACAAAATCTCAGCAAGGGGCCCAACTATCACTGTCCTCGCTTCCCTCAGAGTTCCAAGGTCCATCTGATCAGGTCCTGGGGATTTATCTACTTTTATGCATTATCCAGCATCTCCTTCTCTGTAATATGGACATGTTTCAAGATTGTCACCATCTATTTCCCCACATTCTATATCTTTCATGTCTTTCTCCACAGTAAACACTGATGCAAAATACTTGTTTGGTATATCCTCCCTCTCCTGTGGTTCCACACATAGGCTGTCATGAGGGGCTCTGTTCTATCCCTAGTTTGTCCTTAATTTGTTTATAAAATCTCTTTGGATTCTCCTTGACCCTATTTGCCAAAGCTATCTCATGTCCCCTTTTTGCACTCCTGATTTCCCTCTTAAGTATACTCCTACTGCCTTTATACTCTTCTAAGAATTCGCTCGATCTCAGGTGTCCAAACCAAACATACGCTTCCTTTTTCTTCACAAATACCTCAAATTCTCTAGTCATTCAGCATTCCCTACACTTACCAGCCTTTCCTTTCACCCTAACAGGAATATACTGTCTCTGGACTCTCGTTCTCATTTTTGAAGGCTTCCCATTTTCCAGCCATCCCCTGACCTGTGAACATTTGCCCCCAGTAAGCTTTTGAAGGTTCTTGCCTAATACCATCAAAATTGGCCTTCCTCCAAATTAGAACTTCAACTTTTATATCCAGTCTATCCTTTTGCATCACTATTTTAAAACTAATAGATTTATGGTTACTGGCCCCAAAGTGCTCCCCCACTGACACCTCAGTCACCTGCCCTGCCTTATTTCCAAAGAGTAGGTCAAGTTTTGCGCATACTGAAGCAGAAAATTTTCTTGTACACACTTGACAAATTCATCTGCATTTAAACTCTTAACACTATGGCAGTCCCAGTCTATGTTTGGAAAGTTAAAATTCCCTACCATAACCACCTATTATTCTTACAGATAACTGAAATCACCTCACAAATTTATTTCTCAATTTTATGCAGACTGTTGGGGGGGGTCTATAATACAATCCCAATAAGGTGATCATGCCTTTCTTATCTCGGCAGAAGTGGATACTGCAGATGCTAGAGATTAGAGTCAAGACTAGTGTGGTGCTGGAAAAGCACAGCAGGTCAGGCAGCATTCGAGGAGCAGGAAAATTGACGTTTTGGGCAAAAGCCCTTTATCAGAATAACTTTCTTATTTCTCTGTTCCATCCAAATAGCTTCCCTGGATGTATTCCCAGGAATATCATTCCTAAGTACAGCAGTAATGCTATCCCTTATCAAAAATGCCACCCCGCACCCCCCACCCCCCCCCAACCAAACCCCCACCCTCCTCTCTTGCCTCCCTTTCTGTCCTTCCTGTGTCATTGGTATTCTGGAACATTAAGCTGCTAGTCCTGTCCATCCCTGAGCCACGTTTCTGTAATTGTTATGCCCTTAGCTCATCTGCCTTACCTGGTAGGCTTCTTGCATTGAAATAAATGCAGTTTAATTTATCAGTCTACCTTGTTCTCTGCTTTGTTCCTCCCTGCCCTGACTGTTTGACTCACTCCTTTTCCCAACTGTACCAGTCTCAGATTGATCTCTTTCCTCACTATTTCACTGGGCCCCACCTCCCCACCTTACCAGTTTAAATCCTCCTGAGCAGCTCTACCAAATCTCCCTGTCAGTATTTTAGTCTCCTTCTAATTCAGGTGCAGTCCGTCCTTCTTGTTCAGGTCACTTCTACTCCAAAAGTGATTGCATTGATCCAAAAATGTGAACCCTTCTCCCTTGCACCAGCTCCTCAGCCACACATTCATCTGCTCTATCCTCCTTTCCTACCCTCACGAGCTCATTACATTAGGAGTAATCTAGATATTACTATCCTCAAGGACCTTCTTTTTAAATTCTTGTCTAACTTCCTATATTCTCCCTTCAGAATCTCATCCTTTCCATTCCTATATCGTTAGTTCTAATGTGTACAATGACCTCCTGCTGGTCCCTCTCCCCTTTGAGAACATTCTGCACCCTCTTTGAGACATCCTTGATCCTGGCACCAGGGAAGCAAAATACCATTCTGAGTTTTTGCTGCTGGCCGCAAAACCATCCATCTATGTCTCTGACTAGAGAGTCCCCTATCACAATCGATCGCTTGGAACCTGAAATATCCCTGATTACATTTGAGCCAGTCACAATACCAGAAACTTTGCTTTTCGTGCTATATTCCCCTGAGAATCCATCATCCTCTACATTTGCCAGGGCAGCATATTCGTTTGAGATGGGGATAGCCACAGGAAACTTCTGCACTACCTGCCTACCCTTCCTAACTTTCCTGGAGTTAACCCATCTACCTGACTGTATCTTCGGCTTTTCTCCCTTCCTATAACTGACATCTATCACACCCCCTAGCTCTTGTAAATTCCTAATTGCCTCTAACTGCTGCTCCAACTGATCCATGCGATCTGATAGGAACCAAAGACACTTCCCGCAGACATAATCATCAGTAACATGGAAACTCTCACATCCAACAGGATCAGCACATCACTCTGTTAAAGGCCATCTTTGCTCATTCCCAATAGCACTGCCTTATTGCTCTAAAAAAAAGTGGTTCAGGCTAACTTAGTACTTATGGTTTATATATTTGAAATTTAATCAAGAGACAGATCTCAATAAAATATATAGTCAAGAAAGAACCCATTCTACTCACTACTGTAGACTTACAGCAAGGTTACATGTAAAAAAAACTATGCACTTACTCTCCCACACAGGGTCTTCGAAGGTCAGCTGTGAATTTCGCTGTTTGTTAATTTTTCGTAGGCACACCCCTTTGCCCAGAGATGCATGAATTCAAACAGCAAAGGCAGTAACTGTGCAGATTCATTTTTGTATCAGTTAGCAGTGTAGGTTTCTTTCTCTCTCTCCCTCACTGACCATGCCGTCGCTGCCTTTTGTCTGTCTTCCTCTTTTTAAAAGTGCCGTTGTTTTGATCTTTTTTTTACCCAAAGTTCCAAAACAATGCAACAGTAACTGCTGCTCCTGGAAGTCAAAGAAATCACCTCCAACTCCTAAAATATCTCAAAAAAGGAGCAGCTCTTACAGCCACAACTTCTTCCTGTCCTCCATCTTGGATTACCCAGAATCCTAGATGCTTTCAGAGTTGAGTGGCATTGACCACACAATCCAGCTTGCACACAATTGGAAAAGTACTTGCAAACTGAAATACTTGCAAAGAGTAAGCACTCTTCTTCAGTGGAAAAAGCTGCTGAGTTCCATATAGTTTCCAAACAACTGCATAGAATTGCTCAGTTAGTTGCTATTTTCTGAGCAATAAATGAACTGAAATGCATTGACAACTATCCACACAAACTAAAGGGGGAGTAAATTAAAGGATCTGGAAATTTGGATATATTTGCTTTCTGCTATAAATATGAAACACTTGTTTTCCCAGTAGAATGAAAAGAAGCTGCCACCTACTGAAAAGAAAATTATATGTGAAACTGGGCATTACTTTAACCATTAGCCATTTTGTTCTAGAATTATGTCAATGTAACTTATACTGCTGTTGTGCTTTTGTTAAATGAGTAATGTGTAGCAGCTTGTCAAGGAAGACTCATAGGAATTTCCTTTCTCTACTTCCATACCTATTGATGTCCATTGTAATAAATGTCAAGCTGCTTTTGCTTAAATTTATGAAGTGAATTAATTTCCTCAAGAATTGAACTGGTTTTTAAAGTGACTTTCTCAGTGCCTCTACATTGAACATAAAAATCAAAAGCTGTCAATACAATTTATTTTTACACTGAAATGTTTTACAATGTGTAAAATGATACTTTCTTATTACCAACTGACATTTCATTCTATTTCTTTTCTTCATTTCAAAATTTCAGCAAAATCTTTTGTCAGGCACTTGCTGGAAAAGGACCCAACAAAGCGCTTCACTTGTGAACAGGCTTTACGACACCCCTGGTAAACTAAATATGACAGCTTTGAGTCTGTGCAAATTGTTTTCCTCTCACCAAATTGAGAAAAGGAACCGTGTTAAAGAAAAAAAAATTACATTAATATCACACATTGTAATTGTTGAGGATTAATGCACATTTTCATTTGTTGAATGCTGTAGGTGAGTTAGGGGCTTTCCCACTAATGGAAAAATTACATTGCAGAGTATTTATAGATGATAATAAGAATTCAATCTGTGTTAGCGGTGTATTGGTTCACTTATTGATTCTCAGTAGAACCACAAAGCTTGCACCAATTACATTTCTGTGGAGTTCCTGGATGTCCACAAAGGTTTGTATTTGTTAGAATTCCTTGACCATCAAGAAAGGATGCAACTGTGAAATACAATGGGTCAGTCAAACTTAATAATATTATCCAAAGAATGGTGAATAGCAATTAATGGAAACCCGATCCCACGTTTGATGTGAATAATTAATGTAATTGCCGACAACAAATTAATAATGACTATTGTTAATACATACATTAATGAAATATCTCTAGTGATAGAAAGTAGTAGAAAAGTTCACTATGAAGAGGAGTGAACATTCTTGTGCGTAATGGTATTTTGCAGTTCTACAATCTCACAGATCTACGTAGTCACTGACCTTCTCTTTCTCTTAACAGGATCACAGAGAACATTGCCCCACTCCATGATATCTATCTTTCTGTCAGTGTTCAGATCACAAAGAACTTTGCAAGGAGTAATTGGAAGGTGAATCCTGCTGAGATAAACTTTAAAATTCTTGTAAAACCTATAAAGTGCAGTGGCCTTACTTACCTTTATTAAACAAAACTATGACATGTCATTGAGTCATACAGCATAGAAACAAGCCCTTTGGCCTACAAGTCTATGCTGACATATAAACACCAAACTACACTAATCTCATTTACCTGCACTTGGTTCATAGCCTACAATGCCTTGGCATTTAAATACTTATTGAGATGCTTCTTAATTGTTGGAGAGTATCTGCTTTGATCACTCTTTCCAGCACCATGTTCCTTATTTCTCCCACTCTCTGGGTGAAAATCTTCTTTTCTCATATTTTCTCTAAATCACTTTCTCACCTTAAACTTATATGCCCTCTGGTCTTAGACACATCTGCCAATTGGAATAAAATTTCAAGATCTTCTCTGTCTATGCCTCTCATTGTTTTGTATCTCTCAATCAGATCCCCTGTCAACCACCTCTGCTCACAGGAAACAAATGCAATGCATTTTCTATGTCTTCATAACTGAAAATTTTCATCACATACAACATCCCAATGAATTTCCTCTGCAGTGCAATCACATCCTTCCAAACATGTGGTGACCAGAACTGCATACAGTATTCTATCTTGTAACATAAAAAATGGTTTTTCAATATATAACAAAATTGCCTTGCTCCTATATTCTTTGCCCTGACTAATGAAGGCAAGCATCCTCATATGCCTTCTTCATCACCCTGTCTACCTACATTGATGACGTCAAAGAATTATGGGCTTCTAAACTAAGGTCCTTTTGTTCTTCAGTAGTCCTGAGGGACTTCTGATTATTGTATATGTCCTTCCTCTATTGGACCTCCCAAAATGCATCAGCTCACACTTATTAAGAATAAATATCATCTTTGACTTAGCTGTGTCCAATTTACTAGCTGATCAATATCAGACCATAGCTTGAGACATCCTCCTCACCATCAATGCCATCAACTTTTGTATCATCTGCAAACTTACTAATTATACCTTCTACATTTACATCCAAGTTGTTAATGTACATAACGAATACCAAAGGTCCCACCATCAATCCCTATAGTACGCCAGTGGTCACAGGCTTCCAATCACAAAACAAAATCCCTCTACTATTATTCTTTGCTTCCTACTTGTCAGCCAAATTTGGATACAGTTTGCCAACTTGCCTTGGAGCCCATAGGCTCCTATCTTTTAGACCAGCCTTCCATGTTGGAGCTTGTAAAAGGCCTTATTGAAGTCCATCATTGCCCTCATCAATATATTAAGTCACTTTTGCAAAGAATTCAATTACATTTGTTAGGACCATTTGGTAACAAATCTGTCTTGACTATCCCTGATCAATTGCTGCCTTTCCAATTACTGATTAATCCCATTGCTCAGAATTTTTTTCCAGTAATTTCCCATCACAGAAGTAAATTAATTGTTCTGTAATTACCTAACCTCACCCAACTGCCACTCTTGAACAAAGGAAACACATTAGCTCTCCTTCAGTTATCTGGCACTTCGGCTGTAGCCAGTGAAGTATTAAATATCTCTGCCAGGGCCACAGCAATCTCCTCCCTCACCTCCCGCAGCAATGTCATCAGTGTCATCTCATCAGGTCTTGGGGATTTGTGTACCTTTGTGCCCACGGAAATGCCTAATACTTCCGCCTTGTAAATCTTAACAAACTCTAGTACCTCACTTTCCCAAATGAAATCCCCAACTACAATGTCTTTCTCCTGCATAAATAGCAATGAAACTTATTCATTTAAGACCTCACCCACATCCTCAGGCTCCACATACAGGTTGCCCCTTTGGTCTCTAATAGGCTCTACTCTTTCCCTGATGATCCTTTTACTTTTAACATACTTACAAAAAGCCAAAAATCACTTGCTATTTATGAAAAGAAACTTTTATGGGATATCATAATGTGTGGTATAAATTAATACTTTTGGAAGGAATTATTTTTGTTCAAGGTTCCCACATTACAGTGCTAATCTCAGTCAGAATAAAATTGCAGATGAAGATTACCTGCTGATTTGATCACACATTTCCTGTCTTTCATTCAAGAAAAAAAATCTTCATTTTGATAGAATTAATGCATTAAATTGTCGAAAGTTAAAAAATCACACAACACCAGGTGGTAGCCACCTGATGAAGGAGCGACGCTCCGAAAGCTAGTGTGCTTCCAATTAAACCTGTTGGATTATAACCTGGTGTTGTGTGATTTTTAACTTTGTACACCCCAGTCCAACACCAGCATCTCCAAATTTGAATTGTCTAGTTCTGGCACTGCTATGCCACCAGAGGACAGTAGAGTACTTTGCTTTTCAAATATGCTGGCTCTGACTATGTTACACTGAAAGGATTAATGAATTTCCCTTTGTTACGCTGTATGTTATTGTCATTGTGCCATTAAGACCATTGTCTTACCAAGCTAATTAATTCTTTCGTAGGTGTACCTCATCCAGTCACAATTTCTGTATACTTGAGACTTAGTTATCTGACCTCTCTCTTTTCATAGCGAGCAATCAATGCTGCATTAGTCGTGAATTACATGAAGAAGATGCGATTATCGTCAAACCAACAATCACGGGAAAACAGTTGCAATTACGACCGGAGTGACTCCAAACAGTCATGCTTGCAGATTTCTAAGAATCTATCGCAACAATATACGACAGACCTTTCAGCAAAGGGGTCAGCACCATTAGTGACAAGCAAAGTTGCCAAACAGAGCATTGCATCGGACTATGTTGAAAAGGAACATCCTCACCAAAGCACGAGTGAGAGGGCATTAATTTGTGCAATATTAGATGTGAAGAAAAGCAACAGACAGGACATGGCTGCTAGTTATGCAGTAAATGGAAATGTGCACGCTGGCACCGCTAAGAAAAGAAAGGAGATGAAGATTTCCACTGCTGCAACCAAAACTCTTCCATCAAGTAAAGCTCAGGACCAGTAAGTAATGCTTGTTCAAATTTATTATTCAAATTGAAACAAGACTTCTAAGAAGGCTGAGTTGATTATTTGATAATATTTGTTTATTAATATGAACAGAGGCAAATACATTCATAGTCAGTTGTTGTTGCATGTGTTTTGGTGATGCTTTGTGGAGTTCTTAACCTAAGGTACTAAAGTATTGATATAGTTGGACATTTGGCTCATTTTTAAGGTAAGCTTTTATTTGCACATATTTCACTCTGTATGTAAGGTGTAAGCTGGTGCTTCTTCGCTAAAGTCTTCTCAACACCTGCCTGGCTTTTATAGTGGCCAGACAATCGTCACCCTAGCAGAGACGGGAATTGTAAGTTTTTGCAGAATCCAAAGGAATCACCCAAAATTGAAGATTTCTCTTAGAAACTCTCCCACATGTGGAACCCGCCAAATATCTCCATTTAAATTGGAGAATTCGATAAAATTAAGTAAATAGTTACTCAGGGAATATTAGACTATTAAAAACATAGATCTGAGTTATGATTCAACTGACCCCTCCCACCTCCCCATGCTTACCTTATAGACTCCCACTTACACCTCCCCCAGACCCTGACAAAATGTCCCTCCTAGACCCAGGCCTTGCCACTTGTTCAGAATCTGACACATCTCTTTCACTTGGGTCAGGACCCAGTTCCTTTCCCCACCATTGGACCCAAAACTCCTTTTCCGACTATAGTCTGGATATACCCTTCCCTGTTCCAAACCAGACATACCCCTCCCCCCTCTGGATTTGATAACCTTCACTTCTTCCTCCATTCAAGACCTGTTCCCTACCTTTTCCCACTCCAGAACTGCACCCCCTTTCCCAGTCTCTCGTCCTGTCACCCCATCACCGTTTGGGGTCAGAATAAATTTCCCCTGTTCTAGATCCTTTGCCCCACAGTGGGGCATGGCTTGCCTTCCCCCGTCATCTCTGCACCATGAGAGAATCGTCAGAATGCAAGTATAGCTTCACATACCTGCAGGAACTTAGATTGGAATCTCCTATCAGAAATATGGAACTCCCTTCTTTTATAAAAAAATCAAGAGGTGGAGAACGGCACGGTGGCAGAGTGGTTAGCACTGCTGCCTCACAGCACCAGAGACCCGGGTTCAATTCCCGCCTCAGGCGACTGACTGTGTGGAGTTTGCACATTCTCCCCGTGTCTGCGTGGGTTTCCTCCGGGTGCTCCGGTTTCCTCCCACACTCCAAAGATGTGCAGGTCAGGTGAATTGGCCATGCTAAATTGCCCGTAGTGTTAGGTAAGGGGTAGATGTAGGGGCATGGGTGGGTTACGCTTCGGCGGGGCGGTGTGTACTTGTTGGGCCGAAGGGCCTGTTTCCATACTGTAAGTAATCTAAACACACCTCTCTTATTCATACTCTGCTTTTGGCATACTATAAATGAATAATTTATTCATAAGACAAATAATGCCATCAATTCCTTCCGATATGTTGTTCTCTGAAATATCTCTGGTACGGATGTGATCCCAAAGGGTTAGGTAGTTTAAACGATAATATTCAAATGACATGATGAAAACATTCAGCGGAACACTGTTTAAGAAGGGTGGTAAGGACAAGCCAGGAAACTATAGACCAGTGAGCCTGACGTCGGTGGTGGGCAAGTTGTTGGAGGGAATCCTGAGGGACAGGATGTACATGTATTTGGAAAGGCAAGGACTGATTAGGGTTAGTCAACATGACTTTGTGCATGGGAAATCATGTCTCACAAACTTGATTGAGTTTTTTGAAGAAGTACCAAAGAGGATTGATGAGGGCAGAGTGGTAGATGTGATCTATATGGACTTCAATAAGGCGTTCGCCAAGGTTCCCCATGGGAGACTGGTTAGCAAGATTGGATCTCATGGAATGCAGGGAGAACTAGCCATTTGGATACAGAACTGGCTCAAAGGTAGGAGACAGATGGTGGTAGTGGTGATGGAGGGTTGTTCTTCAGACTGGAGGTCTGTGACCAGTGGAGTGCCACAAGGATCAATGATGGGTCCTCTACTTTTTGTCATTTATATAAATGATTTGGATGCGAGCATAAGAGATATAGTTAGTAAGTTTGCAGATGACACCAAAAGTGGACAACGAAGAAGGTTACTTCAGATTACAACAGGAGCTTGATCAAATTGTCCAATGGGCTGAGAAGTGGCTGGTGGAGTTTAATTTAGATAAACACGAGGTGCTGCATTTTGGGAAAGCAAATCTTAGCAGGACTTATACACTTAATGGTCCTAGGAATTGTTGCTGAACAAAGAGACGTTGGAGTACAAATTCACAGATCCTTAAAAATGGAGTTGCAGGTAGGTAGGATAGTGAAGAAGACGTTTGGTATGCTTTCCTTTATTGGTCAGAGTATTGAGTACTGGGGTTGGGAGGTCATGTTGCGGCTGTACTGGACATTGGTTAGGCCACTGTTGGAGAATTGCGTGCAATTCTGGTCTTCTTCCTATGGGAAAGATGTTGTGAAACTTGAAAGGGTTCAGAAAAGATTTGCAAGGATGTTGTCTGGGTTGGAGGATTTGAGCTACAATGAGAGGCTTAACAGGCTGGGACTGTTTTTCCTGGAGCGTTGGAGGCTGAGGGTTGACCTTATAGAGGTTTACAAAATTATGAGGGGCATGGATAGGGTAAATAAGTAAAGTCTTTTCCCTGGGGTCAGGCAGTCCAAAACTAAAGGACATAGGTTTAGGGTGAGAGGTGAAAGATACAAAAGAGACCTAAGGGGCAACATTTTCACGCAAAGGGTGGTATGTGTATGGAATGAGCTGCCAGAGGAAGTGGTGGAGGTTGGTACAATTGCAACATTTAAAAGGCATTTGGATGGGTAAATGAATAGGAAGGGTTTGGAGGGATATGGGTCGGGTTCTGGCAGATGGGACTAGATTGGGTTAGGATGTCTGGTCGGCATGGACAGGTTGGACTGAAGGGTCTGTTTCCATGCTGTACTCTATGACTGTATGACTCTATAACTGCCAGGATCTTCTACTTACATCCAGTTCTATACAGAGAGTAATCTTTGCAAGTTTTGCTCAACTTCAATCAATTAACACCATTGGGGTATTCTTCACATTCTATGGCAATACTCAATAGAGCAAGGTTGAGACAAATTAGATGGATTAAATGTATTAGATCAATTTGGTTTTGGGACAGGTACCAGACCAGAACATTAAATAAATTTGGTAACTAGTGAATGAATACATTGTTTAAATATCGCTTCAACTTCTTTATTCAGAAGGGGGTGTGGGTCTTTCCTGGTGTAAACAAACCACTGAGTTTGCATCTGCTGTCAACATGGGGTGGCATGCTACTTTAAGTTTGCCAAAATCCTTAAATAGGTTTAAGAATTTAAACCTGAGTTTACTGTTTTCATCTCTTTGACTCATGCACTTTGTAAATTTCAGATCCACACCATTCTGCTTAATGAGTATTTTTGGTTCTGGATTGTTGTGTTTCAAAGTTTTCGCTGTCTTTATATTTGATCTAGCCTTTGATCTTCGCTCTGATATCTCCGGGACCTTGTGTTCTAAATGATAATGGCTCTGTTATAATGTGACCACCTTATCTGAGAGAAAAGAAAGGCTGCTTTTGTGTCCAGTTTAAAATTGGAGGGTGTCCTTCAAACTCAGCATTAGCATGCTGGTATTTACCATCTTATTTCTTCATTTCTTTAAGGAAAGACAATTTCTTCATTGCCTGATCCTCTGATGGCTTCATTGAAGGCATTTCCCACTGCTTTGAAAGTACATTTTTTTAAGTGACACACTACTTTGAAATGAATGACTTTCCCAAAGGCAGTTTGGATGGGACCTTATTCCTAGACTATAGGAAGCATGAGAGGAACTCTTCTAAAATCCTGACCCACTATTCTGTCTCTGATTAAGTTCTTCTTCTTAGTGTTCAGTGCTGTAAATATCCCCCAAATGGTAGCGATCATTGATGAAGGAGTTGGTGTCTCTCCAAGACTTTGTTTCCCCTATTAATGTTTACTCAAATGAGAAAAATTTATGCTGAATCATAAAAATATGAATCAAAAGTTCCAGTTAGATCCTCGTGGGTGGCTATCTCTTGTTTATCCCATGCCTTGCAAGCACAGCATTGGTAATGACATCCACATTGTAAAAAAATTTTCTGAAAGATCCTTCTTTGCTAAGGCCATTAATTGGGGAGCACTTTGATAGCATATGAAACGTTTTCTCCAATCCTGTCATTGTTTGGCCTATCATGATACCTTGATGATTTTAAATGTGTCTTGAAGTGACAAGGTAAATTCCACACCTGCATGTTGCTCCAGTTTTATTTCCATATACCCACTCTGGTAGTCACTTGGGCTGTGCCTGCACTCTGAGGGTTTACTCACATGGGTATTCGTTGAGAGATTCCAGTTTCATTTGCTGCACCAGTTGGTTCACTATGAGCATAGCAGCCAACACGAGAGAGATTCTGCCTGTGATTGGAGGACCACCTGCTCAGTGATTCCCTCTATGCAATTTAAGGGGTAACTTTTTGCTAATTGGTCACCACCATGATTGAATTTTCCCAGGCATTTTGATACAGTTTAGGGGCAATCCCACCCACTACTCTTCTGTTTTGAGCACTACTTTCAGAATCTTCTCAACGTGATGTCTGTAATCACATGGTCATCATATGGTCATGGCATCATCAATGACATAGCTTTTTATGTACATTTTCAGAAGTTAACCCTTTATTCTACAAATGAGGTACAGGTCTGAGGTCTAGGCTGAATCCCCTACTTTGCTCATTTGCTGATTATAGATAATTTTCACGAAGCGTTTCCTGGGCCCTGCTCAGTGGCCCTCCCCCAAACAGGCAACTATCTGGACTCCGAATTTCCTTCACGTTTTATGCACCACCTCCATAAAATGCCTGGCACAGAGCCATCCACTCACTCTCTGTCTGCAGCAAGTAAATGACTCAATGTCAAAATATTTGAAAAGTAAAAGGCTTTTACAACCTGAATGATAAACATTAATTAGTCTTTAGTGCACCACGTTCCCTGTCTGTAGTCATGGAAAATATACTGTAATTTGGGATTGGATTGTAAATACTTATGCTGTTGTGTTTATGGCAAGGTGGAGCCACAAAATATGGTGAGTGTTCAGCTCTCCACCTTCCCACCCATCCCTGAACTGATCCTATAATACAGGATGTCAAAATCAGCAGCAATCCCTTGCCTCAATAACCATGTGTAAGTAAATAAATAAATCATGACAATTTAACTTCTTAAAGAACATGATCATAATTTTAATAATTGTTTGGATTGAAGCGATAGAATGAAATAAGTAATGATATTAAGCCTTTAATATCTCAAAATATATGTGCTAATGGTATCTATTGACCGCATATCAATACTTCATTAATTTTATTTATTATATTGGAAGGGACATCATTAATCAAATTAGAATGTTGAGAATAATTTGACTATTGGGCACTATTGCTGAAAATAGGTGCTTGCCTGGCTGATTTCAGAGGTTTAATTTTCTTGGTTTGTTGAGTAAGGACCAAAAGCAAACAGAAAGCTGCCTGAAGAGCTCACATCATCTATTTTGAGGGAATGCAAAGATTCCAGATTGAACCAAAACTGAGAAATGAGTATTATAATACACCATTTTACCATTTATCACTTCCAAACATCCATGAACAATGCTTACTATACTTTGTGACCATTTGATTTGATCCCAGATTCACTGATTTCTCTTGATCAATAAGTTTCTCAGGTGATAAACATAACCAAGTTATTACAAAGTACAGATGCAACTTTCAAAAGACTATTAGAACTAATTTTAAGGAAACATTCAGAATTAGGACAGACTGACTGCAGAAAGACTCAAATTGCCTGATATATACTATTCCTAGAAGTAACTCAATGGACTAAATTGTACCAGAAATCAGTTAATTGTCAATTTTTGTGGGTTCCTTGGAGGGTTACTTGGTGGGTTTTCCCGCACTAAATTCTGATACTTGCCTCATTAAGTGTACACCGTGTCTCTATGGAGTCCCACTCAATGTACCTTCCTAAGCACTGTTGGCAGAAATACTTGGCATCCTGAGGACCTCACATGATTTTTGACACCATCCAGTCAAATGTTGGCAGTCTGAAGATCCCTTGCATGGTTCCTGTCAATTGCCCCAACATGTTGAAAAGTGGGAAATTGGAACTCTCCTTTTCTGACTGAGAGCTGGAGGTCTGGGTGGACAGGAGATGCATGCTGCCATTGTTTATGGAGCATGCCCTGAAATGTTAGGGTCTAGTGTCCAAGATGGAGGGTCGAAGAAGTGAGTAGCAAGCTGGAGTCACCATCTTTCAAGTCAGTAATAACTTCTACTCAACAGGTGAGAAAATAGGAATATCAATGAGGTTAGATGGTAACACATTCTGATGCATGAAAATAGATCTCTCGCTTTCCCCCCCCAACCTCACTACCAAGAATCATATCTCAGCATTCAAAGCTTGGTTGAAAAATGTAACATTTTGCTCTTGACATCAGGAATCTCCTTACTGTTGATCTCATGCACTTTTCTCAAATTTCTCGCTGTGACCCATGTTGTTTCAGTGGCAGGAGAAATTCAACCCAATGTCTCCTACCCACTCAGAGTTATCAATGCAAAGTTAAATATAAAATGTGAAGCAGGAATGGTTTAAATGTTGCATGATAATTTCCTTTCTTTTTGTAACAAAACCTATACCTTTGATTTTTTTTGACAGATCAACTTCATATCCACATGTAAACCCAAAGAAATGGCATAAATTTCAACGGGGCACCAACATAAGGACAGGGGTATGCTTGATTATGTAGTGCATGGCATTGGAATGCACTAAGCTGCAGTCATGCACCTGTAAGTAGTTAACATTATGATATGGCATTAAACAGGAGAAGTCATAACTTGTTCCCTTGTGAAATTACAGTAAATAAATAAACTGCATATTCAATTAAGAAGTGAAGGGCCAAGGACATTATCATTGTGTTCAGTGCTTTTGACTCTTATCTAGTTTAAATATCACCCTCATCTGATATTTTTATTCATATTTCCTACAATGGAAAACTGATCAATTCATTTGTCATGTCTGATTGGTATCAGAGAATCTTGGTGTGTTACAAGGTGTGCTTGTAATTTTCTGATGCACTGTGTGGGAGGCCAGTTCTGTAACTATATTAAAACCAAGCACAGATAGATGTATATAAAGATCTTTTTACCTCAATAAAGATGGAGAGGGAGCAAAGAATAAAAAGGGGGAAAAAAATCAACAATTTTAATGAGCAATTCAATCTCTTTCTTTCTTAAGAAGGACTTTTCCCCCTTTGAAAGCATACTAAGGTAACTTCGCAATATGCTTTTCCCTATATGCATTTTCTAACTCCTGATAATATGGCAAGTTGAATTTCAAAGAGGATCATCTGCCAAACAGGAACATCCCTAATCAAGACCACCTCCTTAATAGTGGATGGTGTTCTGATTATCACTTGCGTTACAATACTTCATTCATAAAGTAAAGAAACACTGTAAGTGTAAATAAAAACTACCTGCTTTATATTAACAGTATTAATCCTCCTTTACATTTTATGGATATAAATTTATCCATAATTTGCATAATTAAGATTGTGTAGTATAACAACTTTGACCACACCACTAAATTGACCTTGATTTAACATAGACTGTACTGAAGTTAGGTGAAATGGTATCTAATTGAGCAACTTCATTAATGTAAAAGGGTAACATTAAGTGCTTTAACAGGCTTTGCTATTTTCACCTTATACTTTTCTACTAAGCTTTATAATGCATAAGATTTATGCTTGCACCATGTATATGGAATAAAACTAAAATACTGCACACATTGGAATTCTGAAACACAGAATGCTTGGGAAACTCGACAGGTTTGACAGCATCTGTGGAGAGAGAAACAGTTACTGTTTTGTGTTCGATATGACTTCTTCAGAACCAGAAGATTTTAAAATAGTGTTTTTTATATATTTAACAGAGGCAGAGGAGGAGCAAAGGAAACAGAGGTTATGGAGACGTAGTCCTAAACACACAGATTGCTAATTGTAGCAAAAGAAAAAAGGAGATGTAAAATGGGGGTTAATTTAGGTGTGGAAGGGTGAAAATGGGTCCTCTGGGCTGAGAGCAAAGTAAACAAGAATATACAAGGTAAGCCCATGGGAGAGACGGATTAAGAATATAGGAAAACTGGAGAACAGGTATCATTCTAGCAGGTTTTGAAGTTGTGGATTTCAGTATTACATCCAAGAAGTTGCTAAGTGCCTACATGAAAAATTAGGTGGTATTCTGCCAACTTGCATTGTGCTCCACTGGAACATTGCATCAGGCCTAGGACAGAAATGTTCACATGAAACCAAGGTGGTTAATTGAAATAGCAAGCAACTGGAAGGTTGGGGATGTCATGTAGAGCACGTGTTCCAAAAGCAGTTACCCGGTCTACATTCGGTCTTGCCAATGTAGAGTCGACCACCTTGTGAGCAGTGTGTAGTCAACTAGATTGAAAGAAGTACAAGCTAAATGTTGCTTCGCCTGACAGGTCTGTTTGGGGCTTTGGACAGTGAGGAGGGCAGAGTGGAGTGGAAAAGTCTTACACCTTCTGTATTTGCATGGGAAAGTGCCACGGGGAGTGAGGAAGTGTTAGGATTGAATGAGGAGGGAAACATCATGTCACAGAGGGAATGTCTATTTTGGATGCTGACAATTAGGGATAGTAAGATGTGTTTTGTGGTGGTATCCTGCTGACCTACACATCCACCTACAACTCTCTTTGATACATTGATGAATTCATTGGTGCTGTTTGCTGCTCTCATCTGGAATTGGAAAAATTAATCAGCTTTGTTTCCAATTTCCATCCTTCTTTCACCTTCATCTGGTCCATCTCTGACCCTTCCCTCCCATTCCTTGACTTCTCTCTTTCCATTTCTGGAGATAGGCTGCCCATCAATATCCATTGACTCCCAGAGCTACCTTGACTGCACTTCCTCACACCCCACTTTTTGCAAGGATTCCATTCAATTCTCATCTCCATCACATGTTCCGATGATACCATCTTCATCAGGGTGTTACCAGCGTGACCTGCTTTGTCTTCAGTTGAGGATTTCCTCCATAGTGGTTGACAGGCCCTCTTCTGTAGCTGACCAACCTCTTTCTCTTAAACCCTCAATCCCTTCCCTTGTCCGAGAATAACAATGTAGTTCCCCTTGTTCTTACTTTCTCCCCCACTAATCTCTGCATTAAAAGGAACGTCTTCTGCCCTTTCCACTATCTCGAGCAGGATGCCAAGTCTCATGTTTGCATAAATATGGATGTGGAGACTGTTAATTGTATGTTGCTAATGTCCAATCTTTGTATGTTGTGCTAAATTGATATTCTTTTAAACAAACAATATTTCTTATACTAGGTGGAACAATCATTTTTGGTTTTTCATGGAGAGAAAATTATTGCAGTCAACACAAGAGAAGATACATCACTGAAGTGAGAAAGGAGATGTGCAACAATGTTACTGGGGTTCACCATTGTGACTGTTGTTCCTCATTGAATTGGAGATTGCTGTTAGAGTTAATTCCAAAGAAATAAAATATTGGAAAGGGGTGTTCCACTAAATAGGTCACAAGTTTGAATTGGTCTGCGTCAATATAGCCAAGATAAGGTTTAATATAAAATATTTCTGTAATATTCAAATTCTGTTTAATTTCTTGTATTACATGTATTTTATTGAGCAATGCCAACAAAGTAGCAATATAACTGTAGAGCTACACAGCATTAATCTTTCACAGAAATGCAGGTACAATTATACAGAAAGGCCACATTTAGCATGCATTTTTTTCAAAAAATTAGTCAGAAAGTAATACATATGTTGTATTTTCTATTAGTGAAAAGCATACACAGTGAGATTCTACATTTGATATCTTGCCTATTGCTACATCATATATGCTTCTCAGGATTTCATAGGTTTAGATTTTATTACCTTTCAATTTTCTTCTCCCCCCGTGAGAACATGTTCAGGTTCTCCTTCATTACTGAGAATTATATGAACACAAATCGTCCAAGTCTTCCCATTGCATTATTCACTTTTAAAGACCACAAAGCCGAAATGGTGCAAAGAAGAGACTATTTTCTTCTTTGTCATGGATGCAGCCCATGACATTTGTCCAATGTGGCGACAAGGAAGGACAAAATATTTTCAAGATTGGAGATTGGGCGGCACGGTGGCACAGTGGTTAGCACTGCTGCCTCACAGCGCCAGAGACCCGGGTTCAATTCCCGCCTCAGGCGACTCTCTGTGTGGAGTTTGCACGTTCTCCCCGTGTCTGCGTGGGTTTCCTCCGGGTGCTCCGGTTTCCTCCCACACTCCAAAGATGTGCAGGTCAGGTGAATTGGCCATGCTAAATTGCCCGTAGTGTTAGGTAAGGGGTAGATGTAGGGGTATGGGTGGGTTGCGCTTCGGCGGGGCGGTGTGGACTTGTTGGGCCGAAGGGCCTGTTTCCACACTGTAAGTAATCTAAAAAAAAATTAGGCCCAAAAATTTGATCTAGACTGTGAAAATGGTGCTTCACTACAGTTAGTCAACATCTTGTTGACTATAACAGGTCACCAGAGAAAACCTGTTTGTTCAGGAAGCAGATATTGGGAACTCAACAAGAATGGATCAGCAGTAGGCCAGATGATTTTATTTTTGTTTTGACTGGGAGAGTACACCTACTGCTTTCGGCACCCCGCCCTCACCAAAATCTTATTTTTTCCTTAAGAACTTACCTTTTGAGGAGTCTTCCAGTCACTGTTTAAAGCTCACCAGTTCTTCACACCCAGAAATATTGGTTGTATATTCTCCCTGTTTCTCCATGAAAATTACAGTTAGAGTCACTGCAATGGTGTACTGCATACTTAGCGTCTCAGTTGCTTTTGGAACACCACTGAGCCTGTTTTGAAACTGGTTAGAAATATGGTTGCACAAAGACACCACCAGATATTCATCGCTGCAACTGACTTTGCAGGCAATAAACAGTCAGTGTTGGAAAATTGCCCCAATTTTGCAAATAGATCGTTGTCATGTACAGAATTAAAACTGCGTTAGGGAGCTGAATAGGTAACTGGCCTCAATGTTCCCATTTTGGCTAAGTGTCAATTTTGGGATGTTTCATGGATATTTTCTCTTCTTAAACTCTAACAACCTGTCTTACACAATTTTAGGCTGCACCCACACCTACAGCTCTGATCTAGCACTATCTGTCACTTGGCAGCAACGGATCTGTTTGTTGGTGCCGGGACTGGGTACTGTTACTGGGGCCATATTGAAACCACAGCTGCACACTGTTTCAAACATTGTGAGCCAGGAATTTCCCTGCATAGTCCATGAACAATTTAACAATTCCAAAGGAGGTGTCAGAAACAGGCAACTTGGCACCTCACTTTGCCAACAGGGACCTGGAGGCCCTTGTGGGTTAGGCTGGTGGAGAGGAAGGCCATTCTCATTCCTGTTGACCAGCAAATGAGACACTGGCACCAGACCCTGTTAATCTGGCCTAAAGCGGCCTGCCAGATCAGTATTATTTCACCGGTATGGAGAAACACACTGCAATGCTGCAAGAAAGTCAATGACCATTTGCACTCTCCAAGATTAAATATAATCATGTTCTGTCTGTTGACACATTCATGCAAACTCAGTCACTGCACCCATCTCCCACCAAGGCTTGTGATTTGCCAGTGTCATTACAGCCACTTTCATCTTGATCAAGATGCCTCCTTTTGTTTTATTACAGGAGGAGACAGCCTACAATGAGGCAGAGAGACCAGTGGTGGGGAGGCAGACATTCTTTTCCTCACATAGTATAAGGAAAGAATACTTGACCTCATGGAAGAGGATTAACATCCCTCATGTGGAGATGCCACAGCCTCCATGTCCTGGCAGTCAAATAAGATTCATTGTTTTGTGCTACTCCCTCATGACCACCACCATGAACATATTCTTAATATAATAAAGTCTGCACTTCTATTGCAACACAAATTATCTCTCTATCCTTTTTGAACATCACTGCCATCCACACAGCTTCCTTCCACAAGACACTTGCTCCTCTGGCCATCAGCTCCTCCTCCACCTCTGAGAATGAAGCCATAGAGACTGCGGAGGAAGCACAGGCAAGGCTATCTCCTGCACCCTTCATCAACTCTGACGCAACTGCCTGGATGGGTACGTTAGGTAGACTAGATTCAGGAGCATATGCTGATCAGCATATCATTGGCATGTCTTCACAACTGGTTGAGGAAGTAACATCCCAGATTAGCAAAACTGAGAGGACTACCAGAGACCAGACACCCGTTCAGCCCCAGGCAGTAGAGGACTCAAAGATGTCAGCCATTACTAACTTCATACAAATGCACAAACAGACACAGCAGCAGTGTAAGGCAGGTTTGTCACAACCACTTGGTAAACTGAATCGAACACTGGCAGAGTCCACTAAGGTCATCTGTATTTGGCTGTCTTCATGGACAAGTTGGCAGTTGTTACAGAGACCCAGGTGCAACAAAATGCTGAGTGGCTGATAGAAATTCAGAAGTGCCCAACCATTCCACGTCCACCAGAGACAGCTTTCCAGCAGCAACAAATGCACAGTAAATGAATGATCACTTCACCCATTTGGGTTCTCTTGGAACCAGCTGCCAACTCTATCCATGCAGCAGTTCAATCCGTCTACATCTGGGAATAATATTCTGAGTGTGCCTGGGCTCTCTTAGCCACAAATGTTGCCAGGGTTGTCTGCCCAAATCTTCAAAGTCAACAGGTTCCACTACAAGGCAGGCTACCTCCAGCCCAACTGCAGACACTGGGATTGCATTGTAATGGGAGGGCAAGAAAGGAAGAAACCTTCTAAAGGCACATTGGACGACACTTCATTGTACGTGGAATATCATATTTGTAAAAATGGTCATGATTTGGAGATGCCGGTGTTGGACTGGGGTGTATAAAGTTAAAAATCACACAACACCAGATTATAGTCCAACAGGTTTATTTGGAAGCACTAGCTTTCAGAGCGCTGCTCCTTCATCAGGTGGTTGATGAAACTTCTGATGAAGGTGCAGTGCTCCGAAAGCTAGTGCTTCCAAATAACCTGGTATTGTTTGACTTTTAACTTTAAAAATGGTGGCACTTTAAATCATTGCCTTTCTGATTGGCTGTCTTTTTAGGTGCAGGTACAAGAATGAAGCTACAGAGGATACCATTCCTTAGCACAATATGACATTAAAACTCTGTCTGAAGGAGGGTTCCTCTTTTTCATAGCAAAATGTCTTGTCATTCTGGAATAGTGAACCACCATGTTGTAAAGCCTTCAAACAGTGGTTCATTTTAATTCTTATTACACAACAGAAAAAAGTGAAGTAAGATCCAACAAAAAAAGCTGAATTTGTTTTGGAACCAAACCAGAGACAGCTTTCCAGCAGCAACAAATGCACAGTAAATGAATGATCACTTCACCCATTTGGGTTCTCTTGGAACCAGCTGCCAACTCCATCCCACCTAGCTTGTTGTGTCCCACACTGCACAATCCCATCGCAGTAACAGTGATGTTCCTCCTGCTCAATGTCCTCTTCCTTGTCCTGAAAAGACTATTGACAATCTTCCAGCTCTTAGCATCCACCACATCCATTCTTTGTCTATTCCAGTTGTACAGACCAGGCCCCTCACTCTCAGATGGATTTGGAAAGGGCAATCCAAGCAGATGACAGATTAGTCACTGAATTATCTCTGTGCAGCTCCCTGACTGACTTACTGCTACTTCCCAGAAATAGTTAGACTGAACCTACAGGACTGACCATTGTCCATTGTAGTGATATGGAGCTCCCAACCACACCAAGTGACCAATTTAGTCACCAAGTGACTAAGATTAGAAGCTGGCTTCAACCAGGTAAGGCAGAACTCCCAACTGATCATAGTCCCCTGATTTGGAGTAAAGCTTCCCCTTAGATCTTCAGACAGGACCATTTGTTTGAAGCACATGGTGTGATATTTTTAAATTCATTCATGGGATGTGAGTGTCGCTAGATGACCAGCATTTACTGCCCATCCCTAGCTGCCCTTGAACTGAATGCCTTGCTGGGCCATTTCAGAATGCAGTAGAGAGTCAACCACATTGGTGTGGGTCTGGGTTCACATGTAGGCCAGACCAGGTGAGGATAGCAGATTTCCTTCCATGAAGGACATTAGTAAACCAGATGTGTTTTTCTGACAATTGACAATGGTGTCATGGGCATTTGTAGATTCTTAATTCCAAATTATTATTGAATTCAAATTCCAATATCTACCATGGCAGGACTCAAACCCAGGTCCCCAGATTGACAGGTATGCTGCTGGCACATGCTGCTGCCACATATGGATGTAGCATGGTACCATCCAGCTATGTGTCTATTCCCTTGATAAATCATTGCTAGCAAACATGACAAGCTTCTGCCTTTCTGCCTGTGTTTAAGTGACGACAAGGCAGAAATGCTCTGAGTATCCAAGTAAGTGCAAAGTGAGTGAGTGCTATGAAAACTAGTTAAAGGCCCTGAAATATACCCTGTTCTGATGCATGAGAAAGGTAAATGTCATTGTGCACAAACTGGTCTGGCACTAGCATTGCAGTATAAGGGATTGGTGAACTTTAAACTGTTGTATTGAAGAACCTAGCTGTATAATTAGCCAACCCCCAGTTGTGCCATGATGATGTGGTGAGACTGAAGCTTTACTGATGTCAAGCTCCATGGATGGAGAATGCAGGGGTTCACTGCCCATGTAGCATGCCCTGAGATGTCGGGGGATGCTAGCCAAGGTGAAGAAGACACCGGTGAGCTGCAGGTATCTGAAGGTGAAAGTGAAGACTGCAGATGCTGGAAATTAGAGTCGAGAGTGTTGTGCTGTGACAAGCACAGAAGGTCGGGTGGCAACCGAAGAGCAGAAGAATTGACGTTTCGGGCAAAAGCCTGATGAAGATTTTCATTTTGCCATTGAAATCCAAAAGCAAAAAGTCAGACTTTTTTTCTAGGCTATTATGGACTAGACCAAACTTCCTCAAAATATTTCAAGAAGGTAGCCTAGATCCCAATTTTTTTCTTATTTTTAAAAGGCATGTGCTAGGTGTTGTGTTCTGGATGCAATTCGATTGGTCAAACAACCAGGCTTGAAGTAAAACATCCTTAATTCTCACACCTTAGTTAAAATACAAATAAAATAAAGAATTGGAATAACTTAACTCTATTACAGCACCACTGGACTCTCCAACCTCACTTAGCACAAGCACCACTGGACTCTCCAACCCAACTTTGTAACCTGGCTTTGTAAAATTGCTATCACACAGTCAGGAAAAATCCCAGGATATATTTCCTGTAACACGTCAGTTGTCTGACTTTCCACTGGCTTTTCAATGTAATAGACATCACTCCCATCTGTGTTCTAGCTGTATCATTACCAAAGATAAACACATATTTCAGAAACTGAGAATTTCTCTGTTATTCCTACCACAACTTCACTACCTTTCACTGGACTCTCCAACCTCCTTTAGTTAATGGAACACTGCTTTTCTCACCATGCATTCCACATATTTCCATCTTTTCTGGCAATACTTCTAAATTACATATCTCCTCATCTCTCACAATCAAATATTGACTTGCTTCCATATCTCTTAAAATCTTAATTTCTTTACTGCTTCTCCCGGCATACATGAATAAACCTTATCCATGCAAATAAATTCTACAAAAGAGATCTGGCACTTTCTTTTCTACCAAACCCTGGACAGGTTGTGCATTCTGGTGCAACATTTTAGCTTCTAATGTACTTTCCTTTACCACTTCAACAGAAGTCAATCACTTATCCTATTTTCCTACATCTATCTTCCCTGTGCTTTTCCTAAATGACCAACATGACGACTTCATGTGACCTACCTTATTACAGTAAAACACCTGAGGTTTTTTTTTAACTTCTTTTCCCTCTCATGAGTTTCCCTTTTATTCTATTGAAAACTATCTTTATTATCTTCAATGAGATCTCCTTTTTCATTACCAGCTGAGGATTTCTCTTTTCCCCAGTTTCTATCTCTCTTGGATTGAAATTGATATTAGAAGCCAATCTTTAATTTATAAACCAACTCGTAATCATTTGCCATTTCTGCTGTTAATCTTGTAGTCTTAACTCTCTGCTCTTCCACACGAGTCCTCACTACTTCAGGAAGTGAATTTTTGAACTGTCCAGAATAGTCATCCTTCTAAAAGTGGCATTTGATTAACTTTCAATGCTTTTATCCACCTATCAAAATTTGTTTGATCATTTCAAACTCAAAACACACTTCACCATGTTCCCTCCTTAGATTCTTAAAATGATGTCTATAGCCTTCTGATACCAGCTCATATCCACTTAAGATGGCTTTCCTCACCTCCTCATACTCCCCAGTTACCTCCTCTGATAGTGATCAAATACCTCACTTGCTCTATCAACAGATGGTGTTTGGATCAACAATACCCACATGGGAACAGCTATTTCATTGTTTAGCCACTTCTTCAAATGAAATGAAAAAGACTTCTACATCTTTCTGACCAAACTTAGGCAACACTTGGGCATACTTAAATAGGTCCCCACCAGGCCTTTGGCTCTTGTGGGATTGATATCCATCACTGTCCTCATCAATACTCCTACATTTCACTTCTACCTCTGCCATTTTAAGTTGACTTTGAGTTTTCAGTTCCAACCTCTGAAGTTCAAAAACTCTCATAGGCCCTAGCAGAAGAAAGGGACATTCTTTTCCCTTTGCTAGAGCTATTCTCGCTTTCTGCTTTTGTTCTGCTTTCATTCATTATTCAAACTGATTCATTTCCTTTTCTCTTTCTTTTTCTTCTGCCTCTGAATTCAAGCTGCTTCATATGAAATGGGATTTTAGCCCTTTCCAAAGATTCACTTGTCATTTCCGGCAATTATAAATGTTGAACTATTGCTGCAACAACCTCCCTTTTTCACTGACAAATCAAATCCCAACTCCAGATTGCCTGCCAATTACAAAAGCTTTGTCTCACTCACTTTCTGTAAAACTCCTGAAATTACTTCTTCCATCCCCAGGAAATTGTGACCGAAAGACCTTTACTATATTAGGCAAACCCAATTTTAAACCAACCGAATGCAACACCCAAAAAGACCAACACCCACCATTCACTGTTTTTGAGTCTAATAACCCTAATATTCAACCAGGAATTAGAGATTTTGATCCTGACAAGAGCCTCTAATTTGTTACAGACCAGACCAAACCCCTTCAAGAGATGTTTAGAAGGTAACCAAGGCTTCAGCTTTTTGTTATTTTTAAAGGCAAGTGTAAGACATTGTGTTCCCAACTATTTTGTCGTTGCACACATCATTCAGAGGCTAGGAAAGTTCAGCCTTTGTCATTAATCATGTATTTTCATTGATTAGTGCAAATAATTCCAGTAGTCCCAAATTATAAACAGAAGACTTGCCATAAGTTAACATTTATTGAATTACAGTAACTCAATACAATCTTGTATTTTAGATGGTTTTTGAAATGTTTAACATGAAAATGAAGGCTTATTCTATAGCCTGGTAACCTAAGTTTGTATTCACTACTGTTGGACTTGTTCTAATGAAAAGGCGGAAAGTGCAAATGAAAATGAAAATACTCATCATGGTATTTTTTAATCATGTTTGATGATCTCGAAGTTGTTTCCAGGTCAGGTTGAAGCACTCATTCCTATTAAATGTCATATTCAAGGCTCAACTGAATATAGTTTTAATTCTCAAGCATAAAGATAAGTGTAAGGGAAATAACTTAGTTAAATCTTGCACAATGCTAATGAACAGTTATGGTGTGCACTGGTCATAATATTGAGCTCGACTTTCAATGTATTTCTTGATGTTAGTCACTTGATCCTGATAATCTTCCAGTTGAGCAGATTTCATCTCCAGTTGCTTATTTCCTTCTGCAAGATTTTGCTCAATTGCTAAAATGAGAACAGATTCAGAATGTCAGGCTTACATTTTGAGTTCAGTCAATTATTTGATATATTATTGACTACATCTATTTAAACTCTTTCTTAGTACATATTCCCTTTAACTGAATGTCATGTAGTCATATTCCTTATTGTTGATTTACAAAGTTAACTCCTGAATTTCTGATACATCATTTTAAGATATAGTTATATTGATTGGAATTAAACACTCTTTTTCAAGCACCTTTGCTTCTTTTCATGTATTATTCCAAAGACAAAATCCATTGAACAAAGTTTATTCTTCATGATATATGTTTCACCTGGTTGGAGTCTGTCATCACTTCTTGAGACCCAATGGAATTAAGTGCTGGTCAGTGCAAGTGTCTGGTCAGCCCTGAGATTTAAAATCCTGGGTTGGGGCGGATGGGGTGACTATCCAGCCCGGAGAGTTTCTGGCCATTTAGAGTGACACTGCCATCAGTGTCACTGGGAATGGTGGCCTAAAGCCTGAGATTGCTGAGGGATGCAGGTCACAGATGAAAGAGGACGTATCGGAATTGCAGCAGCAAGAGGGAGTCAAGTATCAGGGGAAAGAGATGGGAGCGAGGGGTTGTTAACCTGTACCAACAGGGTTTGATTATCAGTCTTCTCCAGTCCCCACTTGCCTCTAGTTGGACAGTGGACAGGCGTTGCCCACCTGATGGTCACCTTTAGCAACTGGGTGGGGAGACTGTCCATGAGCCTCCTGCTGTGGATTGTAATCAAGTGGAGGTGGTGGGATCACCAATGTGCACCTTCTTGCCTGTCTTTTCCCATTCACGGGACATAACTTTTAAGTAAGAGGGGCATTAAATTCCAGCCATTGAGCAAGCACAAAAGCAGAATTTCACCATGATATTTTCAATAATGACAACGGAGTGAGGAATATTTGTAGACTGCCACTGCTATTTTTGATGCTGTCAATGAGTTATTTCTTTCTAAATTGGGACTGACAGTCAGCAAAATATTTGCCCATTATGCTATAATATTATTAAATGAACTCTTCACAAAATAGATTATCTCTGACTTCACAGCAAAGGGGTATCACCGACTTACCTCCAATTTCCTGCAACCTTTGTTGAACCTCTTTAAAATAATAATCGGCCTCAGATCTAACCCGATTTACTCGATCTATTAGGTCCTTTGGCAGTGATTGCGGAATGTTATTTTGTAATTTCTCATACAGGGAAACGAGTTGTTTGAAATCCTAAACAGGAAGACAAAGCTCAATTCAACACATTCTCCAATAAGTTTGAGTAAAATGTAAGACATGTGTCATAATAATCAGTCTAAATTGGCAAATTCTGATTTCCTGTCTACAGTAGTTTCTTAAAGGCTGAAACAAATCCTGAAGAAAAAATAAGAAGCATCCATTCATTTAATGTTCATTCCTGTGGTTTTCCTGGAGTTCATCTTCAATTTTTTTAATAACTGGGTTTCTGAATAGTGTCTGAAATTAAATGTACCTTTGAAACTGTTGGAAATTATATTCTGGTTGAGTCCATGGAGGCCGAATTTTAACACTTTGTAGCTGAAGATTTTTAAGTGAGTGAAAAGCTTGCTTCATAAATCCTAACTTAGTATAATGCAGTCACATTTCTTGATGATACAAAGCCAGGTGGGAAAGCAAGCTGTGAAGAAACCATATAGAGGCTACAATGGAAGGTAGATGATTAAGTGTATGAGCGGAATGATAGAATGTAGTGTGGAGAAATGCCTGGCTGTTAACTTGAAGCACATGAAAGCAGACTGTTTTTAGATGAGAGACTGGAAACTGTTGGCATTCAGTGGGACCTGGGCATCGTTGTACATGAATCATAAAGTTAATGTGTATCTATAGGAAGCAATTAAGAAGCAAGGGTTATGTTAACAGTTATTACATTGACAGTGGAGAATAAAAGTTGTCTTACTACTCCTCCATAGGGCTTTAGTGAGATCACAACTGGAATTATATACTGTTTTGATCTGTTCACCTGAGGAATGTTATATTTGCTTGAGAGGGAGTATAACAAATATGTGTATGACTGCTCCCTGGAATGAGGGGATCATCCTATAGAGAGAAATTGAGTGAATTGGGTCTATATTACCTGGAACTGACAAAAATGAGATTTGATCTCACAAAACGTACGTAAATACTGAGAGGGCTTCCCCTGTTTCCCTTCACTGGGAAGATCTAATGATAGTCACAGTCTCAGAACAAGAGGCCAGTCACTTAGGAGTGAGAAGAGAAGAAATTTGTCTACACAGAGGGTTGTGAATCTTCAGAATTCTATACCTGAGAGAGCTGTGGATGCTCAATGGAGTGTATTCAAAACAGAGAGTTGACAATACTAAGAAAATCAAGGGATAGAGGGATAATCGGAGAAAACAGATTTTGGTGAATGATTAACAAGTAAAACCTGCTCAAAAGAACAAATGGCCTGTTTTTGCATCTATTTCTTATGTTCTTAGCCTGGTGTCATTTGAAACCTGCATTTGAATACTGCAAGAAGTGCAAGCATTTTATTGTTGTTTGTTAAGATTCTTTTTTAATAAAGGAAATCTCAGCTACTTCACATCAGAGGCAGATACAGAAAGAACTGCAAGCAGCACGTGATTCACTTGTTCATGTTACACAAAACAAAATTCATTCTGGTAAGAAATATAAACTCTCTGACATTCTTATTGAAATATGGAACTAAGCCAACATGAGGGTGTTTGGACAAAGTGAGGACTGCAGATGCTAGAGATTGGAGTCAAAAATTGTGGAGCTGGAAAGCACAGCAGGTCAGGCAGCATCCCAGGAGCAGGAGAGTTAATGTTTCGGGCATAAGCCCTTCATCAGGAATAGGTGGAGGGAAGAGGGTGAGAGATAAATAGGAGGTTGGGGATGGGGTGAGGAGACAAGGTAGCTGGGAATGTGATAGGTAGGTGCAGGTGAGGGGATGATTGTGATAGGTTGGTGGGGAGGGTGCGGATAGGTGAGATGGAAGATGGACAAGTCGAAGGGTTGGATCTGGGATTAGGTGGGGGGAGGGGAGATGAGGAAACTAGTGAAGTCGATATTGGTACCATGTGGTTGGAGATTCCCAAGGTGGAAGATGAGACGTTCTTCCTCCAGTCGTCAGGTGACTTGAATTTGGTGGTGAAGGCAGCCCAGGTCTTCCATGTCCTTGGTGGAGTGGGATGGGGAGCTGAAGTGTTCGGCCATTGGGCAGTGGGGTTGTCCTGGAGACGTTCCTTGAAATGCTCTGCAAGCTGACATCCTGTCTCCCCAGTGTAGAGGAGGCCACATCGAAAGCAATGGACACAGTACATGAGATGTTTGGGATGTGCAGGAAAATCTCTGCCGGATGTGAAAAGATCCTTTGGGGCCTTGGACGGAGGTGAGGGGGGAGGTGTGGGTGTAGGTTTTACACCTTTTGCAGCAGCAAGGGAAAGTGCCGGGAATGGAGGGTGGGTTAGTGGGGGGCATGGACCTAACGAGGGAGTCATGGAGAGATAGGAATGCAGATAGGGGTGGGGAAGAAAATACATCTCTGGTGGTGGGAATGGCAGAGGATAGTGCTCTGCATCCGGAGATTCATGGGGTGGAAGGGGACGACAGGGGGTTTTGTTCTATCCTTGTGCAGTTGGAGAGATGGGGTTCAAGGGTGGTGGTGTGGAATTGGAGGAGATGTGCTGGAGGACATTGTTGATCACGTAGGAGGGGAAATTACGATCCTTGAAATAGGAAGCATTTGAGATGATCCAGAGTGGAATTGCTCCTCCTGGGAGCAGATATGGCAGAGGCAGAGGAATTGCAAGTTTGGGATAGTGCTTTTACAGGAGGAGATGGGGGAGAAGGTGTAGTCCAGGTAGCTGTCGGAGTTGGTGCGTTTGAAATAAATGTCTGTGTTGAGTCAGTTGGCAGAGATGGAGATGGAGAGGCTCAGGAAGGGGAGGGAGGTGTCCAAGATGGTCCAGGTGAACTTAAGGTCAGGGTGGAAGGCTTAGTAAAGTTGGTGAACTGTTCAACCTCTTCATGGGAGCATAAGGTGGTGCTGATATAGTCATCAATGTCATGGAGGAAAAGATGGGGAATGGTCACAGTGTAACTGCGGAAGATGAACTGGTCCACGAATCCTACAAAGAGGCAGGCATAGCTGGGGCCATGTGGGTGCCCATAGCTACCCCTTTGGTCTGAAGGAAGTGGGAGGAATCAAAGGAGAAGTTATTTAGGGTGAGGACCAGGTTTGTCAAATCCAATGAGCGTGTCAGTGGAGGGGTACTGGGTGGGTCGGCAGGACAGGAAGAAACAGAGGCCTTGGAGGCCTTCACCATGACGCATGGATGTGTAAAGGGACTGGATGTCCATGGTGAAGATGACCACTTCAACTCCCCCTCCCACTCCACCAAGGACATGCAAGCCCTGAGCCTCCTCCACCTCCAAATCCAAGCCACCCAACGACTGGAGGAAGAATGCCTCATCTTCTGCTTTGGGACCCTGCAACCACATGGCATCAACATCAACCTCACTTGTTTTGAAATCTCCCCTCCCCCCAACTCATCACAGATCCAACCCTCCAACTCGGCACCTCCCTCTTGACCTGTTCATCTTCCTCACCCATTTGTTCCACCCTCCCCTCCGACCTATCGCAGTCACCCCACCCCTTCAATTACCTATCGCCTTCCCCTTCCCTCCAACCCCCCCATTTATCTTTAGCCCCCTTTCCCCTTCCCTCTTCCCCTCATCCCCTACAACCCGCATTCCTGATTAAGTGTTTATGTCTTAAACATCGACTCTCCCGCTCCTTGGATGCTGCCTGACCTGCTGTGCTTTTCTAGTGCCACATTTTTCAATGAGGATGTTTGGAAAAGACATTTTACCAGTTTGCAATCAGTATTACAATGCACTCCTGGAACAAGACTAGTAGCATAATTGAGCAGTGAGAGGTTTCTAGTAACTTACGTATGTAGATATAAATACATATTTAATAAAGGGTGAAACAAAATAAATATTGATTAACGTGTATTTGTTCTATTGAATTTTATGATTACTTACCTGCTCAGCTTTGTCTCCCATGTTTCGTGAATCGAGAGCTCTGCTTTCTAAATCTGTGGCCTTCTGCCGGTTAAGATCATTTTGGTTCTGTAAGTTGTTAATCTTCTCAGTGAGGTCCCTGAGACGATCTGTTATATCCTGCAAATTTGTTTCTGTGTGGGTGAGCTGGTCCTCAATCTAAAAAAATAGACATGATAAGAGCATATTATTATTGAAATTTCAGAAATGTAGCATCAATTGTATTTTTTTAAAGAATTTAGAATTGTTCTTTACTGTAAGCAAAATAGATATACCATTTTCACAGGTTATTTAGAAGTGTTCCATGTGTCTGTGTATAGCTAAATGAATAAAAATATTGAATTCTTTATTTTTGAATGATAATATATATTTGAATAAAATATGATAATATGTACTCTTGTGCAATTGGTCAGTAATGTAAATGACAGAAAACTTAGTTTGTCATCAGAATGTTATGACTTTCACATCCCGAAGTCAAATGCCAACCAAATCCACCTGTGACAGTTCACTAAGCCACATTGGGATGGTAAAAGGGCAGGGTCTTTCTTCACTGGAGCAAAAGCATGGAAAAAGTATTCTCTTCAGTTTAATTTTGGTTTATATTGAATAATTGTGAGACAGTGATAAAGGAAATTGTGATGGCATTTGAAACTCCAACAGTTGGTGTTTGAAATTTAGGAAGAACCTACATATCATGGTGACAAAAGAATGAAGGGAGCAAAAAAAAACACTGGGAAAAGTAAACTATTTCTGTTTCAGGGGAGAATGCATTGCAAAAAAATTACTATAATATTCGTTAGAGATGAAGGAAGTCAAAAGTTAGAAGGTGATTCACTTACCTTTGTAGTTTTTGCCTGGGCTGTGTCAATAGCCTCTGTGGCATCTTCAATAATGTCACTCACATCCTGCAGGGCCTTATTGGCATCAGCCAGAACATCCTGTACTTCATTGATATTATCCTTCACCCTGCTAGCTCGCTGTCTGGATTACAAGGGCAAAGAAAGAAGAATGAGGACATCTTCATTTGAATGCATCTTTAATTGTACTTAAAGGGCTATTAAATAACTAAACTCTAAAGCTCAGAGAGTGAATCAATCCCTTTCAGTGTCGGTGCTTAACTTTCTGCATCCTTTTGCACTCACATTCTACCTTATTTTAATTGAATTGTTGGCTAGGACTACAATAATTCAGTGCAACTTTGAAGCTTGCTCGTATATAAATATATTCTGTAATTTGAGTAAAGGCTGATCCAAAAAATTGAAATGGGAATGTAGCAATGGGTTCTTGATTACAACAGTAAAGCATCATTGGATTGCTTCTCTCTTTCGAGGATGACAATATCTATAATGACATTGACTTAGTACCTGGCTTTGTTTGCATTTTCAAGAAGCATCTTAGCCTTGGCAACATCATCCTGTGTGTTCGCTAATATTTCGCTTACATCAGGAATCCTGGAGGCAATGTTACGTAAACTGGTGATCTTATCTCCGATTGTAACAGCATCAGTGGGAAGTTTGAGGGAGAGAACGTGTTCACTAATTCTCTGAATTTCATCTGGATCTGCCTGGGCTGCTGTAAAAGTCAAATGACATATAAGTAGATAGTTATTACAGCACCTGCAAGGTAAAGTCATAATGAGCAGTCTTTGACCATCATTAAAGTTTCATGATTTGAAATCAGCCACCTTTAGGCATTGTCAAAGATGCAACTTGCTTAACACCTTTTGTATGATGAATTCTTTCACAACCTGAAACCACACTGAGCAAAGTAAATCTGAAGTGCATCAAATGTAAATCAGCTGCTAAACATTGTTGGCCACCTAATAATCTCAAAATGGTGACTGGTGACTTTGTATTAGAGACCTCATCCAATATATTAACAGTTTAGAACATAGAACAGTACAGCACAGGAACAGGCCCTTCGGCCCACCATGTCTATGCCGACCATAATGCCATTTTAATCTAATCTCATCTGCCCGCACATGGTTCATATAGCTCTATTCTTATCTGTTCCTGTATCTTTTATGATCATATCTGCTTCTACCAGCTCCCTTGGCAACACATTCCAAGCACCTACTACCCTCTACGTAAAAGGCTTGTCGCACATAGTCTTCAACATTCTCCCTCTCATCTTCAAACTAAGTATTTGACATTCCATCGAATAGAAGAATCCCTACAGTGTTAAATCAAGCCCTTCGGCCCAACAAGTCCATACTGATCCTTCAAAGAGTATCCCACCCAGAGCTATTCCCCTATTACTCTACATTTACCCCTGACTAATGCACCTAACCTATACATCTCTGTACACTATGGGCAATCTAGCATGGCTAATCCACCTAACCTGCAAATCTTTGGACTATGGGAGGAAACTGGAGCACCCAGAGGAAACCCACACAGACACAGGGAGAATGTGCAAACTCCACATAGACAATTGCCAAAGCTGGAATTGAACTTGGGTCCTTGGTGCTTTGAGGCAGCGGTGCTAACCACTGTAGCACCCATAAAAATCAGAGCACCCCAGATGCAACTTGAACCCACGATCTCTGGCTTAGGAGGCCAATACTTTATCCATTGGGCCATGATAGGCCGCTTTCCCATGAATTCCACCCTCGGAAAGAGACTCCAACTATCCACCCTATCCATTCCTCTCATAATTTTATATACTTCTATCAGATTGCTTCTCAGCATCCAATGATCTCGCAAAAGAAACAAGTTTGTCCAACCTCTCCTTTTCGCTAATACACTCCAATCCAGGAAACTTGCTGGTAAACCTCTTCTGTATCTTCTCCAAAACCTCTACATCCTTCCTATAGTGTGGCGACCAGAACTGTGCATAGTACTTCCAATGTGGCCTAACCAAAGTCGCAAACAGTTTCAACAACGACTTACCAACTTTAATACTCAATGTCCTGATTGATGAAGGCAAGCCTGCTGTTTACCTTCTTCACCACCTTATCCATTTATGTTGCCATTTTTCAGAGATTTATGGACTGGGCCCCAAGATCTTTTGGATCTCAATGCTCCTGAGAGTCCATCCATTTACAGTATACTTTCTTCCTGCATTTGTCCTCCGAAAATGCATCACTTTGCACTTGTCCAGATTAAACTCCATCTGCCATTTCTTTGCCCAACTATCCAACTGATCTATATCCTATTGCATTCTTTAATATCCTTCTTCACTATCCACAACTCCACCATTTTTGTGTCATCTACAAACACACTGATCAGATCACTGAAATTTTCATCCAATTCATTTGTATATATTACAAACAACAGAAGTCCCAACATTGATCCTTGCAGAGCACAGCTTTCAGTCAGAGAAACACCCCTTTACAACTACCTCTGTTTTTTATGGCCAAGCTAATTTGGTATCCAACTTGCCAACTCATCGTGGACTCCACATGACTTGATCTTGTCAAATACTTTAGTAAATTCCTATAGAGAACATCCACTACCTTTCCCTCATCAATTATCTTCAAGTTTGTGAGACAAGAACTCCCCTGCATAAAGTCATGCTGACTACCCTGAATAAGTTCATTCTTCTCCAAAAACAAGTAAATCCTGTCCCTAAAAATCTTCTCCAATAGATTTTCCCACCACTGATGTAAGGCTCACTGCCCTAGAATATTCTAACATATCCCAGTAGCTCTTCTTAAACAAAAGGAACAACATTGGCTGTTTTCCACTCTCCGGGACTTCACCTGTGGCTAAAGAGGATAGAAAGATCTCAGCAATCTCCTTCCTTTGCTTCTTTAATATCCTGGGACAGATACCATCAGGCCCCAAGGACTTATCTACCTCAATGTTTTTCAAGACCCAACAACTCCTCTTCATTAATATCAACATGCTTTAGTACCAACAAACCTTTCTCAAAACTTACCAAGTCTTTCTCCTTGGTGAATACCAAAGTGAAGTACTCATTAAGGACCTCACCCACTTCCTCTAGCTCCACAATAAATTCCTTCTTTTGTCCTTGAGTGAATTGTTAAGTTTGCAGAAGGCACAAAGATAGGTAGAGGGACAGGTAGCATTGAGGAGCTGGGGAGGCTGTAGAAGGATTTGGACAGGTTAGCAAAGTGGGCAAAGAAGTGGCAGATAGAGTACAACGTGGGAAAGTGAGGTCATGTAATTTGGTAGGAAGAATAGAAGCATGGAATATTTTCTAAATTGGGAGAAAATTTAGAAGTCTGAAATGCAAAGAGACTTGAGAGTTCTAGATCAGGATTCTCTCAAGGTAAACTTGCAGGTTAAGTCAATAGTTAGGAAGGCAAATGCAATGATGCATTTACTTTGAGAGGACTTGAATATAAAAGCAGGAATGTGCTTCTGAGGTTCTATAAGGGTGTGGTCACACCATATTTTGAGTATTGTGCACAGTTTTTGGCCCCATATCTTAGGAAGGATATAATGGCCTTGGAGCGTGTTCAGAGGAAGTTCACGAGAATCGTCCCAGGAATGAAAAACTTTACATATGAGGAATGTTTGAGGACTCTGGCTCTATACTCGATGGAGTTTAGAAGGATGAGGGAAGATCTAATTGAAACTTACAGAATAATGAATGGCCTGGACAGAGTGGATGTCAGGAAGATGTTTCCATTGGTAAGAGAGACTAGGACCCCAGGGCACAGCCTTAGAGTAAAGGGAAGACCTTTTAGAACAGAGGTAGGGAGAAACTTCTTCAGCCAGAGAATTGTGAATCCATGGAATTCACTGCCAGAGAAGGCCGTGGAGGCCAGGTCATTGAGTGTATTTAATACAGAAATAGATAGGTTTTGATTGTCAAGGGGTAGGAGAATGGGGTTGAGAAACTTATCAGCTATGATTGAATGGCGGAGCAGACTCAATGGGCTGAATGGCCTAATTTATGCTCCTGTTTTATGATCTTATTCTTTCCCTAGTTATCCTCTTGCTCCTAATATATGTATAAAATGCCTTGGGATTCTCCTTAATCCTACCTGCCAAGGACATTGCACAGCACTTTCTAGCCTACTTTTTAAAGTTCTTTTCAGCTTCTTTAATAATAGATTAGTAATTGATTTAATTGCTGCTTTAATATAATGAACAGATTAATTCACTTTATGTTCATCGAATAATATCAACAAAAATAATTTATGGGATTATGTAAATTCTCAAATCCATATTGCCTCTCATATAGAAAGAATAAGGAAATGAAGAATATTCAGTGCTCAAAATATATCAGGACAGTGGCCAATTCACCCAAATTGCCCTGAAGATTCAGTCATGGGGTTGGCAACTGGAGAAAAGTCATCCCATACTCATGAGAAACAGAATCTGCAAGGAGCTGTTTGTCCAATCACAAATTCCCTTTCTCCCATTCCCAAAGGCAGAATGTGTGATTGGAGGAACAGCATAGGTGGGAGAGCGGGAACCTATGATTGGGTGAGCTGGATGTGTTGCTAGGCGCAACATCCAGCAAACTTTCAGGAGGTTGGAGTAATGGATATTCAGAGAGTTGATTACCCATTGAGGCATAGCCTGACTGTCAGCCAGGCAACAGGCAAGGCCCAAGTGTTCGCTGGATGGGTGGTAGATGGAAGGGGTAGGAAGTGGTAAGAGATAGAGTGGGAGATTCACAGACAACAGAAGCTGCTACTTTCATCCATCCTGCACTTATTATTTAATAGTATCCCTTTTAAACCCTCTATTAGTGTAATTCCTTATCCAACTTCAGGAAACAGACACACGTGCTTGAATTATTGTACAGAAATGTTTGATGTACTAGCAAGGTATCTTGTTGAATTTTTAATTATAAAAGGTACTGTGTACCCTGAGTGTCCTGGTTGGGGGAATGGGGTGGTGGGGGAAGCTGATGGAGGTACGGAAAAGCAGGGCCCTGGGTGTTGTACTGAAGAGGGTTAATTACAATTGGCAGCAACATTACTCTTGATAATAGGGTCTCCATAATGTTTTCAAAAATAAGTGAGAACTACAGCATGCCATTGACATTCACCCAGTTAAGGAACCAAGTCTTCCATGCCTCTTGTGTTTTAAAGTATGCTGTGTCCAAATTTAACTTAAGTGAACAATAATTAAAATATGTTCCAGTAGATGATTCTACAACATTAGACAAGGTCATTGATGGTCATAATTTAAAGCCACAACATGACGGTAAACAACTGCTCAAGGGCCCAAACTAAAGTTTATCAAATGCTTTTAAAGTGCTCATTATTGAACCATCAAAGGAACTGGCTGAGCAAATGCTCAATAGCATCAAGTGTTTGCACAAAAATATTGCTGGCTCTAAACTAAGGATCTTATGATTATTGGTGATGTTTCTTCAAAAGATCAGCTAGCTATCCTGGAACAAGAAGCAAATATTGCGTATGGTGGTGGTAAAAAGGGCTGATTACAATTTGTGTACAATCCCATTTTGGAAACAGAATTCAGGAGATTTATTTATAATAAATTAACTAGAAAACTTACTTCTAGATACCAAGTTAAAATGTTGAATAATTTGTATGCAATCAATTGATGGTACTTGTTGTATCTCATCATTATAAATAAAAGTCTAGACAAAACATAAATGCAGACCACATTGTTACTACATGACTGCTTCATCCAATTTGGAGTCTATGAAAGTGAAAAGTAAGGCACTGAAAATGAAAAGGTAACCGTCTCACAAAGAACTCGAGAGAGAGAAAAACAGACCCCCTGTGATACTTAAACAGGAAAGAACAGTTTTGCTGATCTTCAATTTTCAATATGAAACACTTACATCATTGTAGCACCAATGTAATTGAATTACAGCATGCACTGATTGTACTGTTTATTTACTCTTACTGTATTGCAGCTTTTACAAATCATGAAAGTTTATTAATGCAAAGCAGTTCAGTTAGACCTTTTAGACAGGTCATTCTATTAGTTTTAATATATTCTACTTCTTGCTTTGTGACAGTACAATCAGTTCATGGAAGTAGGAAAGGGCATAGAGTGTAGTGAATGAGATTGTAGCCCAACTTTGCATATGCACTGTTTGTTACCTTTAAAGCTACTGTGTTTTTTCACCTGTGATAATTAAGAGTTTAGAAGCTGATTACATACATGTCAGGAAACCTTTAATTGTGTTGATGAGGGTCTTGATGTCTGCAATGTTGTTGTGCATCTGATCTTTGGCTGAGACAATTTGACTTGTCAAACGCAGAGTGTGGTTTTTCATTTGTTGTGCTTTTTGGTCGGTATTTTCAAGCTGGAAATAAACATGGGTTAAATTATATCCACATTTTCCACTAACAATGCTTTCACAATCTGGTATCAGTGTCATGACCTTGCCAATTGAAAATAACCAAGTAATAATCAGAGTATTAAATATTTATAGTTGTTTTAAAATTCAGTTGTTGATTAAAGTAGCGAAAATTGCAATTCCACCAGAAATAACTTTTCAGGAAAACAACTGTATGTTGCTTCTGAAAGATACATGAAGGAAATATTATATAACAGAATATTTCATATGATCTGAACATTGTAGAAAGTATTGATACCCGTTTGGTGAGTTGTGTTATTCTGTTGGAGATATCGGGTAGGGAGGTACTTCCTCTCTCAGCATCTTCAATAGCTTTCTCAGCCAGATGACGCGTTCCCTGGCAGTTGATACCTTCGCACATTGCAGGACAAAGGTCACCATGGCACTTTTCGGGAGTGCAAGGCTCCTCCCTAGATCCACCACAGACCTGAAGAAGCATCATCATAGTTCATAGATCATAAAACTAGTAATAAATCTTCAACAACAACAAAAACATTCACAATAAGATAATTTAAAATAGGCTTTGCAATGTTCTAAAAGGAAACTCTTTCAGATTTTCAGCTCCTGGTGCATGGGTCTGGAGGCTGGTTGCAATATTTGAGTTGTTACAAGTTATGGAGAACCTAAGTTTGCACCTCCATGAGGTTCACTAACTTGAAGCAAAATTCAGCAAAGTGCTTGTGCTCCGACTTAATGCTCTACACGAATAAACTTTCTGCCAATAATTTCTGAATTACATACTAATTGAACTGGATGCAGTTGCATTCATGTTTCCAGGGCTAAATAATGAAGTCATGTTTGCATTACTCCATCTAAACTAAGAACTGGTTCTTCATGTGGATGAAACTTAGGAGGTTGGACTCTTTGAAAATTCTAGAATGATATAATACTTTTACTGTGTTTTGGATGTAGGTTTGCTCACTGAGCTGAAAGATTCATATCCAGACATTTCGTTACCTTACTAGGTAACATCTTCAGTGGACATCATGCAAAGCAATGCTGAAAATTCCTGCTTTCTATTTATATGTTTGGACTTCTTTGGGTCGGTGATGTTATTTCCTGTGGTAAAGTCACTTCCTGTTCCTTTTCTCAGGGGGTGGTAGATGGGGTCTAACTCGATGTGTTTGTTGATAGAGTTTTGGTTGGAATGCCATGCTTCTAGGAATTCTCGTGCGTGTCTTTGTTTGGCTTGTCCTAGAATGGATGTATTGTCCCAGTCAAACTGTGTATCATTGTGCTATTGGAAATTGGAGCTCTTGTGAAGAATTAGACATTCAGTTTCAAATTAAACAAATGTAATCAAGGTTGAAAGTAACAAATCACAAACAGAATGCTTTAGTGGTGTCGTTCTTAAGTTCAGATGTAAAATGACGTGTAAGTGAACCACATAACAGGAGAAATATATTGAAAGATGTTGTGTTGTGTCTGTTATGACAGTTGATTGAGAAAATAAATGGTCAGAAGCCCTGTGCACTGTGAATGCAATTACATTGCCTAAATTGTCAACTTTTTCCTGGACAAATACAAATATGTCAATTCAATTGCTTTTTGAAATATTCATATACCTGTATGGAACAGATAATACTACTATTATAGCTGCAAATTCTACCTGCTACCAAATGCTCTTTGTGCTAATTAACATATTCTACTATTAAAATGCCCACTTACTTTGTTGATGAGAGGATTTATATTGGGAGATTTCAGACCATCTTTCAGCTTCTCCAACTTACTCCTATTGTCTGTGTTTAAATGTTTAGTAAGCTGGTTTGCAGTTAACCGTGCTTCTCTAGATTTAAGAATGGTAGGTTCCACGCGAACAACCCTATCTTTTGCTTTTCCAGACCGTAGATACGATGAAAGAATGTTGTTGAAAGTACCTGGTGGAAATATAAATCATCAGTATCATTAATATAGATATTCTGTGTTCAGGCATCACTGTTCAGAAGAAAGGTGAATTGTTTCTTGGAAATGGTTGCTGGGCCCCTTGCTGAAATATTTGTATCATCGATTGTCACAGATGAGGTGCCGGAAGACTGGAGGTTGGCTAGCATGGTGCCACTATTTAAGAAAGGTGGTAAGGACAAGCCAGGGAACTATAGACCAGTGAGCCTGCCGTCAATGGTGGGCAAGTTGTTGGAGGGAATCCTGAGGGATAGGATGTATATGTATTTGGAAAGGGAAGGACTGATTAGGGATAGTCAACATGGCTTTGTGCACGGGAAATCATGTCTCATTGGAGTTTTTTGAAGAAGTAACAAAGAGGACTGATGAGGGCAGAGTGGTAGACATGATCTATATGGACTTCAGAAAGGCATTCGACAAGGTTCCCCATGGGATACTGGTTAACAAGGTTAGATCTCATGAAATACAGGGAGAACTAGCCATTTGGATACAGAACTGGCTCAAAGGTAGAAGACAGAGGGTGGTGGTGGAGGGTTGTTTTTCAGGGATCGGTGCTGTGTCTACTACTTTTCGTCATTTATATCAATGATTTGGATGTGAGCTTAAGAGGTATAGTTAGTAAGTTTGCAAATGACACCAAAATTGGAGGTGCCGTGAACAGTGAAGAAAGTTATCTCAGATTACAACAGGATCTTGACCAGATGGGCCAATGGGCTGAGGAGTGGCAGATGGAGTTCAATTTAGGTAAATGCAAGGTGCTGCATTTTGGGAAAGCAAATCTTAGCAGGACTTATACATTTAATGGTAAGGTCCTAGGGTGCGTTGCTGAACAAAGAGACCTTGGAGTGCAGGTTCATAGCTTCTTGAAAGTGGAGTTGCAGATAGATAGGACAGTGAAGAAAACATTTGCTCTGCTTTCCTTTATTGGTCAGAGTATTGAGTACAGGAGTTGGGAGGTCATGTTGTCACTGTACAGGACTTTGGTTAAGCCACTTTTGGAATATTGCATGCAATTCTAGTCCTTCCTATCAGAAGGATATTGTGAAACTTGAAAGGATTCAGTTCAGATTTACAAGGATGTTGCCAGGGTTGGAGGATTTGAGCTATAGGGAGAGGTTGAGTAGGCTTTCCCTGAAGCGTCAGAGACTGAGGGGTGACCTTATAGAGGTTTATAACATCATGAGGGGCATGGATAGGTAAACAGACAAGGTCTTTTCCCTGGGGTGTGCGAGTCCAGAACTAGAGGACACAAGGTCTTTTCCCTGGGGTGTGCAAGTCCAGAAGTGGAGGGCATAGGTTTAGGGTGAGAGGGGAAAGATACAAGAGACCTAAGGGGCAACTTATTCACACAGAGTGTGATGTGTGTATGGAATGGCCTGCCAGAGGAAGTGATGGAGGCTAGGACAATTGTAACATTTAAAAGGCATCTGGATGGGTATATGAATAGGAAGGGTTTGGAGGGATATGGGCCGGGTGCTGGCAGGTGGAACTGGATTGGGTTGGGATACCTGGTCAACATGGACAGGTTGGACCGAAGGGTCTGTTTCCATGCTGTACATCTCTATGACTCTATGAATCAAATTCCCTCATTTGTGAGTTTTTCTCATAGTCTTAAGCTCCTATCCACACCACCCTGTGGGGATTCTGGTTAACTACCATATTCCCAGGAATCTGCCAATACTGAACCATTCTACTCTCTGAACTATGGTGCAGAGAGATCCTGATGCAGGGATATTGCTTCAATTCTCCCTCATCTCACTGAAAGGTGCTTCCTGACGCAGTGACTGAGACTGAAAGCTCCTAATGTTAGGCTGAGAAACTTTTCTAACCCTTTGGTGCATTATACGAACACAGCAATATCCAGACTCACAAGACTAAATAACTGCAAACAATATTCCTTTCCAAGCATCTGTTCTGTCTTTCTTGTCTCACAGATGCCATTTGTTCTTTGATACCTGGCATGTGGCCTCTTGTCAAGGTGAGTTTTCATATGACCATTTATGCTTTATTCTAATCTGGGCTACACCAATAAAAAGGATAGCCCAATCCTGTCATCCATCTTCATACATCTTCTCAAGAAGTCATTGCATCCTGAGCATCCTGCTGCAGAATACCTGACTGGTTTGTTATTACTGTTTTGGGTGCCCATTAGGTTCAGAAATTAATAACCCTAGATAAATATATACATGGGCATATAGATATTATATAGTAGGGTAGTATTGGGTGACACTTGGTTGAGGTTTAAAGGGTTGAAACAAAATACATTGAACATAAGCATTACCCAGAACAGTGCATAGAAGAGACAGGAGCCATTTTGCTATAAAAAGGGACATAATCATGGCAATGCATGTAAAAGTAGACACTTGTTAATATCAATGGAAACAATTACAAATGGGAACAGTTTGCATTTTTAATTGATATGGTCACTAGAAATGGGCACAACAAGAGGTTATTTAGACTTGGAATAGAAAGCATTTATTCTAACTCAAAACGGGTTCAACCCTCGAATGACATGTCAATGTTGTAACTGTCTGATACAGATTATGTTCAGGTAATCATATAGTATCCTGCAAAGTGGTTAAGTACGGAAAGAAACTTTTGTTCATTGAACAGCCTCTCTCAAGCTGTATCCCTGAATGCATATGATCAAATAAAGCCTTTTCCTTGTTTGGACTCTAATTTGTCACTGTGTCGAATCTCACTTCAGCAATATTTCTTAGCCAGCAATAAAGATGATCTAACTCAACCCAAACTGAGATTAAGCTAAAACTTTCTGGATTCCTATGTTCACATCCATTCTTTTAATGTCACCCTTTGCTTCCTATTCAAAAGACCCTCTGATCTTTCACCCCACTTCCACCAAACTTCCTGCCCCCCAAACAAGCACCCTTCCCCTCCACCACCATTCCCAGTGTCCCAAATCCTGACTCCCACGCCAATTCTGAATTATCTGTCCTCAGCAAAGAGCTCAGCTCCATTCCCTTATGCACTTACTTCGATGAATTTTGAACTGAGCACCACATTCAGCTGCTTTTCCATCATCATTGCCTCTGTGCCTATTTTGTGACTGGGCATCCTCCACTAGCAGAGATTAACTTTTTACTTAGCTCCTGTTTTCCCTCTTTATCTGGAACCCTGACTCGATCTTTTAATTGAGAACTGCCAACGTGACATTGGCTATCTCATGTTCACTGCTCCCTTATAAACTGTAACCCTTTACCATGTACCATCCTGGTTCTATTCCACACTCTGGTCTTCACTATCAAAGGATACCACTGTCATTAAATGATACTTTAGGTTAAAACATATCTGCTCTTAGATTATGAATGATGTAACACTGGGCATTTACAAAAATAGAACAACAGCATAGCTTCCAGAACTTAATACCTTGAGTGCCTTGTGAGCCTTCACTGATGAAAATGTCAATTTTTTCTTGTGTGCTCTGTATTTGACTGTTGATGTTTTTTACATTATTGTTCAAGACATCCATTTCAGTACGTAGACGATAACTTTGATCCACAATATTGGTGTCAAAATTTATCTGGTCAGTTTCCGTCCTGTTTCCAAATAGAAAAAACAGGCTGAGGAATAGGGTTCTGACTTAATACAGCATCATCAGACAGGGGAGTAGCGATACATGGACCCTACTGAACCTTGACATGTATTATCATGGAGTTCCCACATCTGTATTTTTCGCTCCAATCTCACTTGTAATACAGCTATAGCGAAAGATTGAACATCTTGACATAGATCAAACTGGGATTATTATACAACGAAGCTTGGTGTTGTTGCATCCTCATGCTCCAGATAGAGGCTTTTTTTAAAATTCAGGTTTTAAGATCAGTGATTCAGCCTGGATCCTGATGCTTGGTTGAGCTCTAAATCCTTCCGTTGTGCTTAAACAAGATTATTATCAGAAAAGTGAAACTGCATGCCTGGGCTATCTTAAGAACAACTTCAAACCCCAGTGAAGTTATTGCATATACTCAGATCTTTAGAGGAGATTTTTTTTCACCCAAAAGGTGGTGGGCTTCTGGAACTCACAGCCTGTAAGGTTGGCAGGGGCAGAAACCCCCAAATTTAAGAAGTATTTAGATGTACAGTTATAATGTCAAGGTACACAGGCTGTGGGGCAAGTGCTGGAAAATAGGATTGGAAAAGTTAGGTGGTTGTTTTTGACCAGCATCGACAGGATGGGTGAAAGGCCCTTTTTCTATATTGTTGATCTCTCGGACTCTACTTTTGCCACAGGAAAAGCTTGTAACATGACATTCTGGGGATACATAGGTCCAGAATAGATTTATTATTTCTGTATGTCTTGCCATGCCTGAATCTGTTAATGTATTTATGTACGATGTTATAATTTGAAACTGTAATCACTGTTATGATTGCTTTGATCCCAGCTAATGGTACTATTGGACAAGTCAGATCCCAGAGTGAAATCTGGTTTTATGGATCATAGATTTATTCTTTTGCTTTGTTAGTTAATGTAGTAGTTAGTCACTGAGACATATTCACATGTGAATACAGATTTTCATTAACAACAGAAGTTTATTACACAAAAGAGCAGCACGATTAAAACTGTTATCTCACAGTGCCAGGAATCTGGGTTCAATTAGGGAGACTGTCTGTCTGTGTGAAGTTTGCATGTTCTCTCTGTGACTGCGTGGGCTTCCTCTGAGTCCACTGGTTTCCTCCCACAATCCAAAGATGTACAGGTTATGTGAATTGGCCATGCTAAATTATCCTATAATGTCCAGGGAAATGTAGGGTAGGTAGGTTAGCCATGGGAAATACAGAGATAGGGTCAGGTGGATGAGTCTGGGTGGGATGCTTTTCAGAGGGTCAGTGTAGACTTGTTGGGCTGAATGGCCTGCTTTCACACTGTAGGGATTCTGTGAAGAAATAAGAGGATCAAACCTAACTATCTAAATATAGAAGACAATCAGCAAGATCTAAAATATCCATCAAAACAACATGTTGACGAGATTCCCAACACATACTCAAGTCCAGAGAAAACCCCCATCTCAACTATTTAACTTTGTAGCTTCTTTGCAATGGATTTTGGACACAGTTGAATGATTTCCAAATCTGCTGATGCAAACTTTTTCACAAATCTGAGAGACCAGTCGTAACCAGATAGTTTGAGTGGTTTCACTTAAAAGGTCTGCAGATTTCACACTAAATTTTCCTAGCAGTCAAGCCTTGATTCAAAGCCTTAACAGAAAAACTGGATTTCTGATATTGTAGCACTTCCTCAGCACTGCACTCAAGTGTCAGCCTCGGTCATGTGCTCAAGTCTTAGTAATGAATGCTTGAACTCATATCCTGCTAATTCAGGCACTGATGAACATAATGATAAATAACCCGCTTCTGCCAGGATGAGGCATAAACATAATAAAATACACACATGGAGTAGGGCAACAAGGTGAAAATTAAAGTCCTGCATAGGAAGTAAGACTTAGATTTTATACTATGTTATAATTTGAAGTGTAACCGTTGCTGTGATTGTTAAGATTGACAATATGCAATGACAATGAAATGAGATTCAATGCACCCTACCTGAGCCGATTGTAGTTGTTGTACACATCTGTGATCGTGTTGTCTGTCACAGCTGGATTGCTAATGATTACTTGAACTTGCTGCAGTTTGTTAGTGAGGCCACCTATCTCAGAATCATAATCATTTCCCCCTTGAGCCGGCAGCTTTGTGTTTACCAGGGCTTTGTGTCGAATGTTCAATGTGCTTATTTGATTATCCACAATCTGGAAACATGGGTGACACTGGTTGCACTTTGGAAAGTCAGAGCAATATCCACGAAGCTGCTTGCACTTGTTACAGAGCATCCCTGTAACACCTGGACGACACAGGCATTGTCCTGTACTCTTGTCACATCCACCAGTCACGGTACCTCTTTCATCACAATTGCACCCTGTCAGGACAGTAAGTTTCAAAGAGAATTGAATTAGTGCATCCAACTATCATCACATGGCACCAATGTTAATAACATAATTGTAACATAATCAAGACCAGAACAAGGTTTGACTTAATTTCCAACAATGGAAGACTTGTAGATGCTGATAGTTCCACCTTAATTTCTGCCTTTTTTAGGAGGTCCGAGTTGGGAAATGATTTAGTAATATCAAGAAATTTATCAGAAGGTATATTTCTGTTAGCAGCCTTGCATGTTATTTGCCTGCCTATATATGGAGGGTGATTTGTTAATGTTGAGTTTGCTCCATGTAATGTTGCTAAAGAGACAGCAGGGGAGTTAAAAATTAAAGGGCTGGGTGAAAAAGAGAACATTAGGTGGTGTGGTGAGAAAGCAGGAGGTTGGCATGAGGCTGCATGGTTTCTGTTGAGAAAAACTCCTGCAAACATTTGATGGATTAGACATTTCAAATTGGGTTTTTGTAATAAATTGTAATGAGCAAAATATCAGCACAGAATAAGGAGAGTGACATAATTTTACTAATAACTCCTATTAATTGTAGAATCCATGTCTTAACTGTTGCTCTCAATCAAACCATTACATGGAGCTCCTCTCTAGTTAAAGACAAAGCATCAGAGAAAGTTTTCCAACATTGTAGGAGCACAAACAGCTTCCTTTAAATTGTGTTTGAATCTGACTAGACCAGTTTCCCTATTGTAGGCACATTACTTCAGAAATGAAAGAGAGAGATTTAGTTATTAGAACAAAAATTAACGAGAATAAAATAAATAGTCAAAATGATTTTTCTGAGGTACTGGGATGAATTTTCACAATGCATTCTGTGATCAATTACAATTGTGAAGACTTAGAATAGTGAAGTAGAGGAGAGAATAAGACAAGGTGAGGGAGAAGTTTGAAAGGGTTGATGATTAGAAAATGTAAACCTGAATTTTCAGATATTACCTAGAAGTTACTTTCTTAGCTGCACCCAATCCTGGGAAGGGTACATTAATGTTTCTAGAGTGTGGGAGTGAGGGGTGTGGTATATATGTGTATACTTTCCACTCGATCATTGTCCGAGCAGAGTAATCTGCCTATGTTTGCTTGTTCTGTCTCTCTTCCCAGACAGATGGATCCTGTTTCACTTTATCAGCCCCACCTCTTTCTATATTTGTTTTGATATTGATTGACTCTGTGTATCTTTCTTTTCATTGTCTCATATTAATATCACATCAGCCATTTTACCATCACCTAGTTCCCTTTAAAGTGTCTAAAAGTTGGCTCCACACATACATCCTGCTCTGTTTATACATGTGTATGTTCTCCCCCTCCTTTCTAAATCCTATTCACCATTAATTCTTTTTTCTATTCTATTGAAGTGTTACACTTGAAACACTAAGATAACAGATTACTCCAGCGATGCTGCATGTTTCCAGCATCTTCTGTCTTTGTTTTGGAGATTACTGGTGGAACCATGTTGTGGTATCACAGGTCTTGCCCATCAACCGAGGAACTGGCAAGAGATCACAATGCCTCTTTTCAGGAAGGCCTGTTGAAGTACAAGCCAGCCAGGTGGGGGGTATGGCCAGCAAGGAGCAAGGCCACAGCTCAGTCATTTGGTTGAGTTTGTTCTGTAAGAGATTCATGAAGAGGGAGTCAGCAGGGTAGATGGGTCAGAAACAAGGGCAGGAAGTTGGCTGTCATCAGGAAGCCCCTTTCCTCTTCTCTAGTACCTGAGAAGGTGCTGATTGCCTTCAACTGAGGCCCCATCTCACTTAGTGGTGGGAAGTGACCTGCATAGGGTGGCAGGCCCACCCACAGCTGAGGTAATCTCCCACTGGCACTGAGGTGAGGTTCTTAAGTGGTAATTAACTAGTCACTCAAGGGCCCAATTGGACAGGAAAGTCAACCACGGATCTTGCTGCCTGGAATAGAATTCTGGTGGAGGTGGGAAGACAGCAGGGTTCAGTAGGACACTCTACTGCCTAACGTCTTCTTAGGGAAAAGATTCTAGAATAGATTTCAAAATAGTCAAACATTTTCTTCTCTTCCCAGCCTCCAACCCTCATCATCAGTGAGAGCAGAGAATCCCACTCGATGTAACATATTTTATTGTGAATAAACCAGTTAGAATCATTAAGTAAGAATACAGTTACTGATCCAGAACAAAGCATAGCAACTCCCGTCACTGAAGTTGAATACTTAGCTGACAATTTACTGTGAAAGCAGTGCTCTGTGCATTTCTTTTAATTCACTTCTGATCAGATGACCTTTTGTCATTACACCATATGTAATTGTAAAATGTGCTGTGCTATGTTTTCAAGAGAAGAATAATTTTGAGCTAACATTTTACTCCTTACAATGTGGTGTGGTACAAGAAAGCAAAGTCAATCCCGCTATAGCTTCACAGTGATTTCTTCTCCGTTTTGATTTTAGTCACTTCTGTTGTCAAAGACATTCCTTGCTTATGCTTCAGTTTCTAAAGTCTGAGCCAAAAGTTAGGAAGTGGAGCTGTCTTGTGACACTTGCTTCAATTCACGCATCACCCTACTTCCTTTCACAGGAGCCTGATGTGCAACTTCCCTTTATGCTGCAAAAATAACCACCTGGCCATTGGAAAATCTAAGCCACGGTTTCCGACAATTTAACAGAAAGGTCCCAAGATGGTTCAATCAAGGTAAAGATATGTGTTTTTGGCAAGGCTTCAGACACTTACGTACGCATTGTGTACCCCGACTGTAATAGTTATCTGGACATTCTTCCAAATTTGCTCTTGCACATGTTCTTCCGCTATTTGCTGTCTTACATGAACACTGACCTGTAACCTGGACAAAACAATACAGTAACGCATCAGTAATTTGTTGCACCATGGCTGTTTAAAGAGCTGCAAAACATGCACCTTTTTAGTATTTCAGTGAGGCATATTGTATGCAATGTGTCAATGGTGACATGGTAACTGAACATATCAGCAAGATTTCTTTTTAAATCATTCAAGATATCGACACTATTTTCAATCCCAAGAACAAACTATAGATTTTAACCTGCACTGTTAGGATGCAAGCACATAGACGTATCCAAGAATGACAGATTATGTTAAGTGAGGTTCCTGTCAAGACTCTGTGATGTTTTACTATGTTAAAAGGTGATATATAAATGCAAGCTGTTTCCAATCTCTAACTAAATCACACATGCAAATTACATCACATCTTAGACATGCTGTAAAAACTAGGTAAAAACAATGACTGCAGATGCTTTAAACCAGATTTTGGATTAGTGGTGCTGGAAGAGCACAGCAGTTCAGGCAGCATCCGAGGAGCAACAAAATCGACGTTTCAGGCAAAAGCCATTCATCAGGAATAAAGGCAGAAAGCCTGAAGCGTGGAGAGATAAGCTAGAGGAGGGTGGGGCTGGGGAGAAAGTAGCATGGAGTACAATAGGTGAGTGGGGGAGAGGATGAAGGTGATAGGTCAGGGAAGAGGGTGGAGTGGATAGGTGGAAAAGAAGATAAGCAGGTAGGCATGGAGTACAATAGGTGAGTGGGGGAGGGGGCATGGAGTACAATAGGCGGTGGATACCCAAGTAGGAACCATACATCTACTGAATCATATCAAAACACATTCCATGGAAATATATTGGTATAAAATTATACTTCTTAACTTTACATTTACAGTAGAATATGACCATTCTGATAGTACTTCAATATGCAATGTGTTATGAACCCTGAGTTTAAGGCCATGTCTTTCTTTTTTCTGTCTGAAGGTATAGCATCAGCAAAATCTGCAAGCCCTCGCAATGAGTAAACATTAGAAAATCATCTCTGGTGGTTCACTTCTGATTTTTTTTCCCACATTTTGTAGATATTGGCTTGGCAGCACAAACAGAATCACTTGAATGAATAAAAAAAATCACTAAAGTAAGTAACAACAAGAATGAGTCAATTGATATTCAGCTTAAGCACTTCTTTATTTCAAATGCGTAGCAGCATTTTTAGTGGAAGTTATACAGTACCTTGTCACAGCGCTGGCTGTAAGAGTTTCTGGAATCACACTGACATGGCTCACAGCCAATTCCTCTTCGCAAATTCCAGAAGCCTTCAGCACACCGGTCGCAGTTTGGACCCACCACATTTGGTAGACAATTACACTGGCCTGTGGTGGGATTACAGCTGCTGTCAGGTTGCAATCCCAGTCCATTGCATGTGCATTCTGAAAAATGAAGGAAATCCTTGAAGCATTCATGTTAGAATATTCTTTTTTTTTCACTAACTCATGGGACAGATCTTCCTCTTTGTTCTTGGATGAGAAATACACATTGCGTAAATGGAGGAAACATGAAAGTCAGTCAGCGAGAAATAGTCTGTCACATATATTTTAGACTCATTAAATGGGGATATACATCCGTGTTTGGGAATTAAACAAGTTTTGCCTGTTGTTGCTCAGCGTTTGTCTCAATCAATAGCACAATTGCCAAGACATAAAGTACATTTTTCTCCACTCTTCCTCACTACTGGCCTCCAAACCCATGAGTACCTTTTCTCTAAGACAGAGTCAGCCATGGCTTAGGGACATGAGATTGTCAAGACAGGCATGATAAGAACATCTCTGTAGAGTCTTTTAAAGTGGAGAGGTTCTTGTGCTGCACCTCCTACAGGGTTTTGGCTGATCAGGAAATTCTCCTGCTCTTACCACTTGCCATTGACTAAACAGAAGGATTTACACATTGATGCCTGGCTACGTCTAACACCTCCCATAACCATCCAGCCCTGAAGTGGAATTTAAACCTTGAGGTTTCTACAAGACTTCCTGGTTCACTGGTAGCTCCCTTGCTTCATGTAGGAAGAGTGCGGATTCGAGTCTCAGTCCGAAAACCTAGCATATAATCCAGGCTGCTTTCAGTGGGGAGAACTACAACATCAGTGAAGACTTCAATACAAGGCCCCAGTTTCTGAAGAATGGCATGCAGATGGTCATAAAATAACCATGGTAGAGTCTTGAAGGAAAATGAAGCTCTTCATAAACTTCTGGGAAAAAATTATCCCTCAATCATCAAATCTGAAAAAAGCTGGGTCTGTTCATTTCTGACAGTGGGACTTAAATTGACCATTCTGCACAATACCACTGTGATAATATTTACATTGTATTGCTGTATGTGCTTTTCAATAACTAAAGGTTACGAAACTTCCAAAATAAATGCAAGTTTTTTTTTCTGCTTACAGTACAAGCTTTATATTTGTGTTTAGCATTCCAATAATTTCTGTGAGTTCTGAACTTATTTTATTGTGGTGAGTTTCTTGCTTTTAAGCTGGAAAGTCTGGCTTTTGACTTGCTTTTAGTTTTTCCTTAAATGTAACCATGATATCAAAAATATACCTGCTTTTTCTCATAAAAGTTACAGTTGGGTTTGATGCCATGCTCACTGTGACCAGTTTAAGTACAGTGGTAACATATCAGGAATATCAGGAAAACTATAGGAAATTAAAAGTTGGATATATTTAAGCAATCTATTGGTCTAGAATCTTCTTCCCTAACTCTTTGCTAACACTAATTTTAGTACTCTGTGTAATTTACTTACGAACACAGGCATCAGTTGCTGTAATATCTCGTTGTTGGTTGCGATAGAAAGAGGGTTTGCATTTTTCACAGTTGTTTCCCATTGTATTGTGCTGGCAGTCCATACAGACTCCACCACTGACTCCTCCACTGGCTCTGTACACCTCAGGATCAAAGCGACACCGCTGTGAGTGATTGTTACAGTTGCATTCTGTCGGAGAAAGTTCGAAAAACAAATTATAACTAAGCACAGCATCCAACACATTCTAAGTGGATTATTAAGAAGTAAACGATGCAGAGGACCTTTGGCTTTCTATCCACATGATTAGGAAACTACAGTGTTATGGTAACTACTTAGAAACCCAAACTCCAGTCATAGGCCTTGCCTTACTGTGTGCATGCTATACTATCTGAATAAGGATTGTTTTTATCAGTTATGTAGACTTCTTCCAAGACAAAACTGTAGAATATACCATGTAACTTTCATTCATTTGTTTTGACAAATGCAGATACTGGAATGTGTGTGACTGATTTCCATGCACTCATTGTGAGTAAAGTTCTACAGTAGGAGCAAGTGTTGATTTAGATTACTACTAATAAAGGATATAAACAAACATCACTGCATTGGTACATGGAAGAGAGCTAATAGGAAGAATTTGATAGGCATAGAGTTAGGTGTAAGACAGTGAGATAGAAAGCACAATGCTAATTAACACATAATTGCCAGGTAACCCCACCTACAGAATCAAAATTGGGCTCATTAAAGTATAGCACAGCACATGCTCTTAATGTTATCGTCAAATGAATGGCAATCTACAACCCATGGAAAATAATACTTTTAATTAGATGTCAGAAATCAGCATATGTCCCGATATCCTACTTTAAATCCAGGAAACTCTCACTTAGAGTCATAGAAAGAGTCTAAGGTATTTACTCACTTTTACATGGGTTAGTATTGTAGTCATCGGCTGGTTTCCAGGGCTGGTTATTGTAGAAGCTTGCACACACTTCACAGTTTTTACCTGCAGTATGGTGCTTACAGACACATTGTTCTTGAGTCTAAAAGAAATGAATAGAGACTTACTGAAACACAACTCTAAAAATACAAACAAGTGGCAGAGGCCAGATTCTAATTTAATTGCAGGGGCATCTGGATATTCTCAATTTGATGGAAGAATTTACATGGACACTCATAGAAACAAGTCTTGCGTTGAAGCATTTTTATTCATTTTGATTTAAACAATGTCATGTGGTAGAGATTTGAGTTAGCCTCATTCATGGAATAAAGTTTAGATGTCTCATTAGATTATATCCTGCATTTCTATCAGTGTCATTCTTCCTCACTGCATTCTGAAAGTCAGAACATAAACATTGCAAAAAAAGAAGTTGAAGTATTTGTCTTGCAATCATCAGAACTAAGATGCAAACTTGAAGCCAGTATGAGAAGCGGTTGCTGATTTGTTGGGCTATCATTGGCAAAGAGTGCAGCAAGAACAATCAGCTGACAATCATATTTTTCATACTAGGCAAGAAAAGTTTGATTGGTCAGGACATTGACATGAGGATGTAGTCGAGAATCAGCTGTCAAATAATAACTTTAAGAAAAAGATGCAATGTGTGTGCAAATTTACCTATGTACAACATGGCTGAACGTATTTATATATGTAGCTTTGAGCACATCCAAATGCGTCATCCTTTGAGCCTGACTGATAATCTTAAATTGGTTTCTGTCGGAAATCTTAGCCTGGTCTTGACCATTTAATTACTGATTTCCACTCTTACATTTTGTATTGGCATATTGCTGAATTTGGGCTTCTAACACACATTCTACAGCATAATGACAGAAATTCTGCAGCCTAATTAAAATGAGTTATTATAATTGATAATTATAATTTTAGGAAGGACAAATTCTATGTTTAGCTGTAAGAAGTACTGGTATTTTAGATGTGATTCAATTTCATACTTATATTATACAATCTCTTGAGATGCAAATGTGAAATGGAAACCGGATTCTCACCTTTTTACTTGATCCTTGTGGAGTATACACAGAGCTTTCTTCTGAGGTGCAACTAGATGCATGTCCATTACAGAAACAGCTGCCTTGAACCTTCATATCATACACAGCATAAAAGGTGTTGGCATTACTAAGCTCTTGGGATAAAGCTGGCTTGTATGGCTTGATAAAATTAATCCTCAGATTTGTAAAAGGGGTCATGTCTAAGAACAGAGAGACAGTGTTTGTTTATTTCAAAAACACAGCAAGAGTTTGAGATTCTTTTGGATGTGCTGCAACTGTAAAAGACAGTTTTATATCTTAAAAATGAATATGACTAATTGGTGAATAATAGTCTGATTGCAAGCTTTGAGACAGCAAGGCCATGGGATATGAGGCATTAAAGCAGACGATACAAACTCCTCAGATAAGGTATACAGAGAAAAAAGGTGTGATAAATTTACCAGCTTCTCTGCCAATGTAAAATCAATTAGAAACACACAATGTATGAGCAGAAGTTCTAGTTATTCTAATTACTGTATCTATATATGAAAGTGTCATAAGACACAGAAATCAAAGTTGAGAGATCATAAACTCAAATTGTAATTCATCTCACCAAAAGCTAATTACTTACTGTTAATCTTGTTACTCTTTGAACCACTGATATAATCAGCCAGTTTGAGGGGGTTAAAAGTAACCTGAAATCAACCATGGAAAAAAAGAGATAGTTAAAACATTTGTTTTAATTGATACTAGTTTTCACAAATTGCAGTTGAGCAACATATTCAACAAACAGAATTGCTGATATTTATGACTTTTTAGAGTTATCAGGTCACTGACTGATATGTTACAGCTCATACCTCAGCAATATGTTTGTTTAGTCTCTCAGCTAAAAGGGAGAGTGGGGAGTTGGTAAATAGAATGATGATTCTGAAAACCAGTTTCTGTGGTAGGCTGTACCTGCTCATCTGATGAAGCATGATTTCTTGGCTGTTCTTGACAGCGCACATCATCAAAGCTCCGAGGCTGCCCTGTTTGTATTTGAGGGAAAGAGGCAGCACAGTCATCAGCAAAGTATTGATAAGGTTTCCAAGTTTGACCAAAATCTGTGGAGCGCTCAATCATCATGGCTGCTGGCCGTGGAGACTGAAATGAAAAGCAGAGCAGAAAGCATTAAAAGTACTCTCTTCATCAATATAATGCAAATTAATTGCATTCAGAGAAATTAGGAGGATCGTTTTTGCACAGGGATAAACAAATTCATAATTTATACCCTTGTTTAGTGTTCTAAAGCATTCCTGAAGCATGCTACCTGAAAGTAGTCAGGTTAAATAAAACAAGGGTTTGAGTTTGAGCTGACAAAAAGACACATTTTGTTGATGACTTTTGTTCTGCTCTCATCAAGACAACTCACAAAACATACTAAAGTAAAAGGAACACAGCATTTATGCTGCATCAGACGAAAGTACTGATTGGTTGGCAAGTGGATTCTGATTGGTAGAAGTATTGTCCTGGACAATGTACCTGTTAATGATGACTGATAATTAACTGCCATGGTATGTTTAAATTTTAAACAAGGCAGCTGAGTCTGATTGGAGAAAGTGAGGACTGCAGATGCTGGAGATCAGAGCTGAAAATGTGTTGCTGGAAAAGCGCAGCAGGTCAGGCAGCAGAAGGGCTCATGCCTGAAACGTCGATTCTCCTGCTCCTTGGATGCTGCCTGATCTGCTGCGCTTTTCCAGCAACACATTTTCAGCTGAGTCTGATTGGTCAAGGCATTGTCCTAAGAAATGAATCACAGAATGGATGTCATCTATTTATTGTGTTGCAACAGGCAATGTGTATACTTGTACTTTCTGTCCAAAAGAACTTGATTCTTTGTATTAATGTTTGTTGCTTCCAGTACACACAAGAGCACCATATTACAAGTCTGACTAAGTTAGATGTTAGCACAATTTGTGGCACAATCAGGATCATATAACAAATGCTGCCCAATTGTGGATTCACATTTAATGCTGGACCTTGTGTTATGGATTTTGAAGGTGTCGGCTTCTTAGGTAAGGTCAAGAGTTGTAAAGAGAATTACAACTGGGAAGAATGATTCTGTCAATGAAAGGTATGGATAGCAATGTAACTCCAAGAAGGAACAGATTGGTAGTGACCTATGGTAAATATGACTCAGCTGTGACAAGAGCACAACTGGAAGTAGTATATATACTAATAGTAGTAAATAGAGGACAAACTGAGAACAGCATAAATACAGAAAGAACATAGACATTATGTAGAAAAAGCTCCAACCTCGGCAAACGTATTTAAGAATGTGTTTTACCTTGAAGCGTAGAAGAATGTCATTAAGTTGGAATTTCCCATCCATGTCTAACTGTATAGACACTTGGTCCCGATCTGTAAATGCAGAGATGGAGTCAGATGATTTGAAACAACCAAGCTACACAGTATATTACAACACAGAAGTCACTCCCCATTGTTTTTCACTAGCCCTTCACAAGAGTGACTCAAAAAATGTTGTTCCTATGCCTGTGTTGTTTCCTTGGTCCGTGAAAATGTAACAGACGTTGCTTCAATCATTTTCTGAGGCCAATTGTTCCATTCTAGATCAGTCTATTGTGTTGAAAGAAAACTATTTTCTTCTCACTCTCAATTGAGAACTATTTTAAATTGATGATGGCTCATCATAGGTGCCTCAGAGAAAATATTTTCCTAAATCTCTATATCAAGTGACAATAAAGAAATGGTAATATATTTCCAAGTCAATGAGTCATGTAACTTGATGGTGGCAATATTCACATATCCACTTGCTTATAGAATATTTGCTCTGTTCTAAATGGTGTCAAGCTTCTAGAGCATTGTTGGAGCTGTGTTCATCTAGGCAAATGAAAATTATTCATGCACACTCCCTCCCTGCACCTTGTAGATCGTGGAAATGTTTTGGGCAGTCAAGTGAGTTACGTGCTTCAGAATATCTGATCTTTGACCTTATATAGTCATCTCAATAATTTATGTTATTGATCCAGTTAACTTTCAGTGCAACAGTTCCAAAAAACTATAAGAAAAAGGAACAGGAGAAGGCCTTTTAGCCTTCAAGCCAACTCCACCATTCGATAGGATCATGACTGATCTGCCTTTACTCACATCCACTTCCCTGCCTTTTCTCCATGACCCTTGTTTCCCCCATTAATCAAGAATCTATCAATCACAGCCTTCAATATAGAAAAGGGCTTTGCTTCATCAGCTCTCTGTGGCAAGGACTTCCAAAGACTCGCAACTGTCCGAGAGAAAAAAATCCTCCTCATCTCAGATTTAACTTGGTGTCCCTTAATTCTGAGACTATGCACTTTGGTCTGTGACACTTCATGAAAGGAAACATCCTCTCAGGTTTATCCTGTCAAACCCCTTAAGAATCCTACATGTCTCAACTCTAAACCCAAGCCAAACACCTGTCAATCTTCTAAATTCGAACGAATAGAGTCCCAATCTGTTTAGCCTTTTTTCATAAGACAACCCCTCCATACCGGGGATCATCCTAGTGAACATTCCCTGTACTGTCTCCCATGAAATAATATCATTCCTAAAGTAGATCACCCTTGTATGTTGACAGGTGGGGCATTCGGCAATATCAATGCCACTGAATGCCAAGTAGATTTCGATAGACTATCTCTTGTTGAAGATGGTCATTACCTGGAATATGTGGCACAAATGATACTTGCAGCTACTCAGCCCAAGTCTGAATGTTATCGAGATCGTGCCACATATGATCATGGAATGCTTCATCAATTGAGAAGTTAAAAATGCAATTATTAGCAAACTTTCTGACTTCTGAGTTTGTGATAGAGGGAAGGTAATTGATGCAGAACAGGTGATTGGAAATCGGTCACTATGCTGAGGAACTCTTGTTGTAGTGTTCTTGGCCTAAGCCGATCAGTTTCCAAAAACTACAAACATTATTCTATATTTTATGATGTGACTCCAACCAGTGGAGAGTCTTCTTCCCTGATTCCCACTGACCTCAAGTTAACTCAAGTTGCTTGATTCTGCAATCAGTCAAAAAAAACTCTTGATGTCAAGTGTAGTAACTTTCACCTCATCCTATGGAATTCATTATTTTGTCCACTTTAGGACCAAGGCTGGAAGGAGGTCAAAATCTGGGCTCACCTGATGAAACCCAAGTTAAGTGGTGGTCAGCAGATTCTTGGTGTTGCTTGGTAATACTGTTGCTGTCACCATTCATCACTTTACTGGTGATTGAGAGTACAATAATGCAGAAATGTATGTTCCTTTATGTTTTTCACAGAAAGTGTGTGCCATTGATTAGGTCAATATTTATTGAAAATGTCTAACTACCTGTTAGAACATGTGAACATACAAAACAGGAACAGAAGTAGACCATTCTGCCCTGAGTCTGCTCTATCATTCCACAAGATCAAGGCTGATCTATATGGCTTCAAATTCCAGATTCCTATCAGGAGGTGGTGGGAAGATACCTTCTTCAACCAATGCATTCCATGTGGTTTGTGTACCTAGGCTAACAGTTAGTCAGATTGGATTTGTCCTGAGTTATATGCTTAAATTTCAAACAGTGCCACCTCTTCCTATTTCTATAACATTCTCATGCCCTAAAATCATTGTGAGAAATCTGCAATTTTCCAAGATTAGCCTCTTAGACACACCCCAGTCCCTTCATCCCACAATTAGTGACTGAACTTCAATTGTCTGAGCCCTATTCCCTTTCATTCCTAACAGTCCCTAGCTTCTTTTAAAGCCTTCATTAAAATCCATCTGTTTGCATGGTTTTAGTCATTTTTTTCTAAACTTCCCTTGAAAATCCACTTTCTCAGAATATTCCTTTGTATTGTTTGTGCTACATCCATCACACACCTCCCAGTTACATTTCAATTTTATTTTAATTTTTGCATTTTCTTGTATTGTGCTATTTCTTTGATGCATCATTTACTTTTCTTTTCAGGAGTCCATCTATTTTTACACACTAATGCCACAGAGGTGACTTTGGAGGCAGCATGGAAATTTAGAACACTGTCCACCAGGTCAGTTCCTCAACGTGGTCCTAACTCCTATATAACTAACTCCTATGAAACGGACTGGTAAGCTAGAAGAGATACCTGTTAGGAAGGAAGATGTGTTGGACATTTTGAACAACTTGAGGATAGACAAGTCCCCCGGGCCTGACGGGATATATCCTAGGATTATGTGGGAAGCAAGAGAGGAAATTGCAGTACCGTTGGCAATGATCTTCTCGTCTTCACTGGCAACTGGGGTGGTACCAGGGGACTGGAGAGTAGCGAATGTTGTGCCCCTGTTCAAAAAAGGGAATAGGGATAACCCCGGGAATTACAGGCCAGTTAGTCTTACTTCTGTGGTAGGCAAAGTAATGGAAAGGGTACTGAGGGATAGGATTTACGAGTATCTGGAAAGACACTGCTTGATTAGGGACAGCCAGCACGGATTTGTGAAGGGTAGGTCTTGCCTTACAAGTCTTATTGAATTCTTCGAGGAGGTGACCAAGCATGTGGATGAGGGTAGAGCAGTGGATGTAGTGTACATGGATTTTATTAAGGCATTTGATAAGGTTCCCCATGGTAGGCTTATGCAGAAAGTCAGGAGGTATGGGATAGAGGGAAATTTGGCCAATTGGATAGAAAACTGGCTAACCGGTCGAAGTCAGAGAGTGGTGGTAGATGGTAAATATTCAGCATGGAGTCCAGTTACAAGTGGAGTTCCGCAGGGATCAGTTCTGGGTCCTCTGCTGTTTGTAATTTTTATTAATGACTTAGATGAGGGAGTCGAAGGGTGGGTCAGTAAATTTGCAGATGATACAAAGATAGGTGGAGTTGTGGACAGTGAGGAGGGCTGTTATCGGCTGCAGAGGGACTTAGATATGATGCAGAGCTGGGCTGAGGAGTGGCAGATGGAGTTCAACCCTGCCAAGTGTGAGGTTGTCCATTTTGGAAGGACAAATAAGAATGCGGAATACAGGGTTAATGGTAGGGTTCTTGGTCAGGTGGAGGAACAGAGGGATCTTGGGGTCTATGTACATAGATCTTTGAAGGTTGCCACTCAGGTGGATAGAGTTTGTAAGAAGGCCTATGGAGTATTATCGTTCATTAGCAGAGGGATTGAATTCAAGAGTCGTGAGGTGATGTTGCAGCTGTACAGGACTTTGGTTAGGCCACATTTGGAGTACTGTGTGCAGTTCTGGTCACCTCACTTTAGGAAAGATGTGGAAGCTTTGGAGAGGGTGCAGAGATTTACCAGGATGTTGCCTGGAATGGAGAGTAGGTCGTACGAGGATAGGTTAAGAGTTCTCGGCCTTTTCTCGTTGGAATGGCGAAGGATGAGGGGTGACTTGATAGAGGTTTATAAGATGATCAGAGGAATAGATAGAGTAGACAGTCAGAAACTTTTTCCCCGGGTACAACAGAGTGTTACAAGGGGACATAAATTTAAGGTGAAGGGTGGAAGGTATAGGGGAGATGTCAGGGGTGGGTTCTTTACCCAGAGAGTGGTGGGGGCATGGAATGCGCTGCCCGTGGGAGTGGTAGAGTCAGATTCATTGGCGACCTTTAAGCGGCATTTGGATAGGTACATGGATGGGTGCTTAATCTAGGATAGAAGTTCGGCACAACATCGTGGGCCGAAGGGCCTGTTCTGTGCTGTATTGTTCTATGTTCTATGTTCTATGTTCTATGTTCTATAATCTTCCTGGAAGCGGTCTCCCTGTGGCAGTGGCTCCCAGCTTATCTATAGAGATCAAGGTATAGGGAAGAGCAATGAGCCCTTCATTATGTACAGCAATGGCGCTTTGATGCAAGATGACCCTGCATACTGTAAGGTGCAGCATATTAAGAGGCAGTCTCACAGCAGAGTATTAGGGGGACTATGGAGGCTGCTGTCCATGCTGCTGTAATGAAGCCACAGGGCTAAATGTAGCAGAGCTGCAGCCAAGCGCATTCTTATGGAACAGTTTCATCCTCTGCACTGTTGGCCGTAACAGCTGCTTATTTTGAATAGCCCATTTTTAGGCATCCTCAAGCTTTGCCTGAATTGCTTCCACCTCTCCTAGGGACACTGCAGGCCAATTTCGCTCTGTGGGTCCTCCCAATGAGCCTCCCACTTACTGTCTTTAATTGGATGATGAACACAAAGACTGGCTGTCTCCTCTCAAATTGCAAAGTTGGGTCCACCATGTGGGGCTGAGATCTGCAAATGGTGCTAACATTTCAGAACTTATCAGACTCCACCCTATGAATCCCATACTTGAAGACTTTTTACCTTTGATGCATTAATATATTCTTTGATTTGTCCACCCAGTTAATTTGGCCTGGATTCTTTCTTATCTCACTGGACTTTATCTTTTCCAGTCAAACTCTCTTATCTTTCTAGTGGAGTGAGCTGACCCTGGAGGCATGGCACCCACTGGCAGGTTGTCACAATTATTTGGCTGAGGCCAGAGGACCAATTTGGCTCAAGCCAAGGTCTGCCTTCCCAGGATGCTAGATTAGTTCCCTGCTGCAAGTTCCCATTCTGTAAACCAGCCCGAAACAATTCCTGGGCTATTGTGTACCAGATAAACTAGCTCTTGAACTCGCTATGTGCCTGGCAATTACAGAAGCACAACAACTGAGAGTGAGCAGTTTCAAAAATAAGCTTAATGATTCCAAATCCTGCACTGCTAGGACTGCCAAGTCAATTCACAAGAGAAGCTGTGAATTCACAGAGAAGAGTATTCACTGTTTCCAACATGGCCTACCCTTTAAGTATTTCCATTACACTTATCGTAACAAGATGCAAATAAAGTCTTACGGTGCAATGTAATGAAACATAAAGGAAATATTTCAAAGCTGAACTAATAATACTTAGCCATGGAGTTAATAAATGGTCTGCTTCAGTCTAGAGCTTCATAGTATTGATGTCTATTCCAGGAATTGCAACCACTTCAAAATTAACTCATTCTGATACTGTTTCTAACCCTTTTTTTATGTGGAAGGATAATGATATAAGAATATAATTCCTTGAAAACATGGTGTCATACTCTACTAAGGTCTTTCTGTGAAAGGAATCACTAATCTTACCATTTTCTGATTGCCACCAGCTCCTCAATGCCCCTGAAGGAGCCACATTCTGAATTCGATGGCTGTTTGTGAAATAGACAGGATTGTAGTCATTTCTCGAGTCACAGATGCAACACTGCAGCAACTCCTAAGGCACAAAGTAAACATCATTTCAAAAGATCATTTCATTTGGTGTAAAATAATTAGTTGGCTGCTTCCAGCAGCTAATTAAATTGAATATTTTATTCAACATTCATTGATTTTTCTTCTTCAGCTAACATGGTGTTGGCATAAGATTGCTGTAATTCATGAACCATTAGTGCACTAAAATAAACAGAATTGGCTGATTCCAACTCTTCCACCTTTAACCTGATGATAATACAGAAATGTTGCAATAGTCAAAGATGAGTTTGTGCACTGACCTATTTAAGTAGTTAACCGTTACAATTCTGTTATTGGGATGAGCATTTTATTCTTTGGAAAGGAACCTTTTCACTATGATTCTTGTGCAGCTTATCACAACAAGAGTGTAAAGATTTGTGGGATCTCCAACTGTTCCAAATCACTTGCCCAAATCTTGATAAATGGTGTTAACTTTTAAGTTCAGTACCATGGCTTCACAAAGTTTTGTTGAAACACAATTATGGAACACATAGAAATCCTTTTTCAAATTCAATGATCTCCTTGTGTGCCAGCTTGATGTGGTGGAGAGGGTTGTGCCTTCCTACAATCTTTGGAATTATGCTGTTGGGAGTTTCTTGTTCTTGGTAAGGCCACTAATGGTGCCAAGATTGGGACGGTAGTTTGGAGACCAGACAAAGTACAGTCCAAAAGGTCCTCTGCAGCATGAACAGGTGAGGGAAGACTGTGTCTCTCATTGATGGCAGCAACAAGGCAGTCCCTGTCTTTGTGGATCAACATGTTACTGAAATCTAACCACAAACCTGTGAAAATTGTGTGGAAAATGCCAGCACCACAAGTTAACCATTCAACAAAATCATGAGCAAGCTTCTATCAGGATCCAGTGGTCAAGTCTTATGGTGATGGAGATTTGACAACAGTGACTAGGTTAATTAGCTGTGAGTTCCGAGTCAAAAAAAACTGCACACATGCAGCAGATGCATAAAGGTCCCTCCACACTGTTGGGACAGTAGTGTATTTGGGCAACAGCATCTGTGACTGAGCAGTCCATTTCAGAATGCTCTCTGTTCATCCCAAATATGGAGAAGACTGGAGAAGGTTTCCTGAAAATAGTTTGTCCCACTTTCTCCTGACAGGTGGACCACACCCCACCACATCTTTGGGGTCAACGAAGGAAAAAAAAAGTGACCAAGGTATCTCCATGCAGTCTTTCTAATTATAGAGTCATAGATCATAGAGATGTGCAGCACGGAAACAGACCCTTCGGTCCAACCTGTCCATGCCGACCAGATATCCAACCCAATCTAGTCCCATCTGCCAGCACCCGGCCCATATCCCTCCAAACCCTTCCTATTCATATACCCATCCAAATGCCTCTTAAATGTTACAATTGTACCAGCCTCCACCACTTCCTCTGGCAGCTCATTCCATACACATACCACCCTCTGCGTGAAAAAGTTGCTTCTTAAGTCTCTTTTCTATCTTTCCCCTCTCACCCTAAACATATACCCTCTAGTTCTGGACTCCCCCACCCCAGGGAAAGGACTTTGTCTATATATCCTATGCATGCCCCTCATAATTTTATAAACCTCTATAAGGTCACCCCTCAGCCTCCAACGCTCCAGGGAAAACAGTCCTAGCCTGTTCAGCCTCTCCCTATAGCTCAAATCCTCCAACCCTGGCAACATCCTTGTAAATCTTTTCTGAAACCTTTCAAGTTTCACATCTTTCTGATAGGAAGGAGACCAGAATTGCACACAATATTCCAACAGTGGCCTAACCAATGTCCTGTACAGCCGCAACATGACTTCCCAACTCCTGTACTCAATACTCTGGCCAATAAAGGAAAGCATACCAAATGCCTTCTTCACTATCCTATCTACCTGCGACTCAATTTTCAAGGAACTATGAACCTGCACTCCAAGGTCTCTTTGTTCAGCAACACTCCCTAGGACCTTACCACTTAGTGTATAAGTCCTGCTAAGATTTGCTTTCCCAAAATGCAGCACCTCGCATTTATCTAAATTAAACTCCATTCTCAGCCCATTGGCCCATCTGATCAAGATCCTCAGGCTCCTGAGAGGTGCCTGCAATGCCAATGTGATTATTAATGTTATTCAAAGTTTGAAACTGATTTCAGTCGTGGATCAATCCAAAAATTTGTGCTGGGATCAATGTTTTACAGACGATCAGTGTCTTACAGACTATCAGGGCCCATCTCTCAGAAAATGCCGATTGTGGTATCTTGGAAATGAAACAATAACATTTATAAATTTAGAACTTTATGACATGTCTCTAGATCATTGTAGAATCTGCATCACAATTATGGGGTTTTCTTGAAAATAATTTTCCACAGGTGGGAGATCAGTGTCTCAGTTGCAAAAGAGGAGGAATAGCTTTTTGGTTGTTGACTACTACACTATCAGTATTTAGGGGAAGTAAATTATTTAGGAGAGCTGGTGAGAACACTCTGGGGACATAGGTAAGTGGAAAAGTCCTGGTGAAAATTGATGTACAGAGAGACCTGGATGTTCAGGTCCATTGTTCCCTGAAGGTGACAACGCAGGTCAATAGAGTGGGCAAGGAGGCATAAGGAGAGAGTGAGGACTGCAGATGCTGGAGATCAGAGCTGAAAATGTGTTGCTGGAAAAGCGCAGCAGGTCAGGCAGCATCCAAGGAGCAGGAGAATTGACATTTCGGGCATGAGCCCTTCTTCAGGAATGAGGAAAGTGTGCCAAGCAGGCTAAGATAAAAGGTAGGGAGGAGAGACTTGTGGGAGAGGTGTTGGAAATGCGATAGGTGGAAGGAGGTTAAGGTGAGGGTGATAGGCCGGAGTGGGAGTGGGGGCGGAGAGGTCAGGAAGAAGATTGCAGGTTAGGAAGGTGGTGCTGAATTCGAGGGTTGGGACTGAGACAAGGTGGGGGGTGAGGAAATGAGGCATAAGGCATGCTTTCCTTCATCAGACAGGGTATTGAGTACAAGAGTTGGTAGGTCATGTTATAGTTGTATATGTCTTTGGTTCGGCCACATTTGGAATACTGTGTACAGTTCTGGCTGCCACATCACAAAAGGATGTGGATGCCTTGGAGAGAGTGCAGAGAAGGTTTCAGCAGGATGTTGTCTGGTATGGAGGGCGCTAACTATGAGGAGAGGTTCTGCAGATTAGGATTATTTTCATTAGAAAGATGAAGGTTGAAGGGGGACCTGATTGAGGTCTATAACATCATGAGAGTTATGGACAGGGTGGATAGCAAAAAGCTTATTCCCAGAGTGTGGAACTACTGGTCACGAGTTCAAAGTGAGAGGGGGGAAGTTTAGGGGAGATATGTATGGAAAGTTCTTTATGCAGAGGGTGATGGGTGCCTGGAATATGTTGCCAGTGGAGATGGTAGAGGCAAGCACGATAATATCATTTAAAATGTCTAGAGACAGATACATGAATGGGCAGGGAGCAGAGGGATACAGACCCTTAGAAAATAGTTGATAGGTTTAGATAGAGGATCTGGTTGGTGCAGCCTTGGAGGGCTGAAGGGCCTGTTCCTGTGCTGTAAATTTCTTGTTCTTTGAAACTAAAATTAAATTCAATTATTCAATCTGGAATGTAAAGCTAGTTTCAGTAATGGTGACCAGGACCTTTAATTGTAAAAGCAACAACTTGTTCAGTAAATTTATTTTCTTAAAGTAGGAAATCTGCTATTCTTACTGGTCTGGCCAATGTGAGGCTCCAGACCTACAAAAATGATGTTGACTCTTAACTGTCTCAGCAAGTCACATAATTCAAGGATAATTATGGATGGGCAAACATACTAGCCTCACCTGCAAAGCCCACATTCCATGATGGAATTTTCTTGGTGCAAAATATAATCTCACCTAGACAAATTACTTTACATTTTAAAGCAAATATCATTTGCCTTACAATCAAATGACATGTGGCTGAAAAATAGCAAAACAAGAGGTATTCCAAAGATGGGCACACCTTTTATTCACCATAGTTCAGCAAATTTAAGGCAGTTTTCGATATAACATTTCTCACCATCTATATTTGAATAGCTACATGAAAGTCAACGAGAGGGATAAGTGAACACAATGGTCAAACTTAATCCAAAAGGTTTTTGCTGCCGGTTTATTAATTTTCACAGTGGTGACAGCATTTTAATGTCAGCTGTCTTCAGATATTAATAAGCTTTTCCCAAATTGAACTATATATCACTTGCAACACAGAAGCAGGACCATGGAATTTCTTATTCCCTCCAACTCTGCTACTTTGAAATCTGCATAGCATTATTTTCTTTGTGAGTGGCTTAGTGAGTGGCTGAGTCATTAAGGTTCTATTATAACCTATTGCAGGATTTTGCATTTTTAGTGCAATGACAAATCCAGCTAGAATGTTTTCCATGAAACTTCAATGTTCTAAATGTTCGGCACAAAGTCATATGTTAATTTTACAGAAAATTGGCAAATGTGGGGACTGAATCCTCTGCTGGTATTTTAGCAACTGTTGCAATGTTTCCCTCAAGTGAGCTTTGTGGGATTCACCATCAGGACACACATTTGTGTCCTTAAATGTTTTAGACATGTAGCCATGTCTGCTTGTATGCCAGGCATCTCAGTTGGATTTTTTCCGTTTGACAAAGTATATTAAAGTTTGACAAGTATATTAAAGTTTATACACTTCATCTATTGAGCTTCTCCACTCAACTGAAAAATTACTTCGTACAAATATTTCAATAATTTATAATAAATTCTTCAATAAATGCATGCTTTCATTTGTTAGTTTTATTACCTAATTTAAGTTTTTGAATAATTCAGTCAGTTTAGTAATTGTCCAAAACCTACTTAGAATTATTGCTTAAACTTAATCAGTTGGATACTTGCTGGTTAATTTGCATTTGTGAATCTATTCAATAGGACTAAATAACTAGCTATATGGAAATATAGAAATAAATTCTGATTCCATTTCACAATTTTGAAGCAGCTATGGTGCAGAGTATTAATGTAGAATTTAATTTAATTTAAAATAATACAAAAAACACTTCAGAGCTTAAAACAAAATTACCCATTGTCACTGTTCTGTAGAAATTATTATATAGACTCATTAGCAGATCTTGTGATCATAACGATAATGGTAACACTGTAACTAATAAGCTATTTGTAAATGCTCAAAAGAATTTGTGGTTTTGTCATTGTAAATGTTTTGTCACAGAATTAAAACTCCAATCCCAAGTGACTTAAAGTATTGCGAGTGAGAACATTATAAAATTAGGTGTGTTTGGGTAAAGAGAACTGAGACCAGCCTTGCTGATTCAATAGACAGCCACGCCCAACAGTCTTGATCTATTTCTTTTAATACACTGCAGAATGAAAAAAGTAGGTTAAGCTGGCTATACCAGAGAAAGCCAACAGAAATACAAGGCTGCATTTTCTGAATAATGGCAACCACAGTCAGACTAGGAGCTGCAGGAGCTAGTTTTAGTTGTTATGAAATATTTCTATGTGGCTAGCAGGAAATTGTGATCCTAACTCCTTCAGAAAAGCAGAGGGCACCTTCAGTCTAACAGCTCCATTGCAGAGCTCATGTGTCAGGGGAAGTCAAACCATGCCCCTTTCTCACAACATCATTGCCTTATCCTGTGATTTCAATGTCCAGCAGCACAGGTAGGTAGAGTGCCAGGCAGGTGATACAATGTTTAGAGTAGGTCAGGTTTGGCAGGAAAATATGAATCTAGATATGGATGTCATGCCTGGCAAGGAGGGGTGTGGTGTTGTTGAGTTTGGCAGAGGGATGTGGGTTGGAGGTTGGGGGGGATTTCAGATCTGACGGTGGGATGTGTGTCAGATATGGAGGGAAGGGTTTGCTGTCAGGTATCAGGTAGTGGGTGTGCAGAATGGAGGGATATGTGCTCAGGTGATGAATGAGAGATTGGGTGGAGGGGGTAGATTGGGGCTGGTATCAGGGGAAGGTCCAGCAACTCTAAAGGGTCTGGGGGACATGGAGTTGGAAATGTGTGTGTACAGGCTGGGGAAGGATCAGTTTAATATTTACCCAGGAGTTAGACTAAATTTTTAATTGTTTAAATTCCCTAGGTAATTATTAACTGGAATGAAAGCCTCAGAATTCTCTGACTTAAATGTTTTTTTTGGAGGGTTCAAGGCAATGGGAATTGGCCATGGGAATTTTCCATTTCAGAGGCAATTCCCTGGAATCTACTATGCCAGGAATTTTGCAGGATCCCAATGCACAGATCCTATCAATGCTGCAAAAATGACTATCTGACCGTCAGAAAATCCCAGTCAATTGGGTACAACACATTAGGAGGCCAGGCTGGCTCAAAGAGAAAAATAGCCCGGGGGTAGATCCAATTGACGAACATCCCTGAACTCCCTCACAGTTTGGTTTTGTACCTATGCTAGTGAAGGAATCACATAGGTACATATATAAGCATACAAATTAACAGTGTAAAACATGCAGTTCAAAAAAAGTAAATCACTCCTCCAGCTTAATCTTAGAAAAGTTTGACTATTTTGATATGCAGAAAACTTTGTCCACACTGAGATTGCAGATGAAAAAGTGGCGGTACCATTTTTTTTTATTGATTCACAGGAGGACAGCATCGATGGCTGATCAGCATTTATTGCCCATTCCTAATTAGATTAGATTACTTACAGTGTGGAAACAGGCCCTTCGGCCCAACAAGTCCACACTGCCCCGCCAAAGCGTAACCCACCCATACCCCTACATCTACATCTACCCCTTACCTAACACTACAGGCAATTTAGCATGGCCAATTCACCTGACCTGCACATCTTTGGACTGTGGGAGGAAACCGGAGCACCCGGAGGAAACCCACGCAGACACGGGGAGAATGTGCAAACTCCACACAGTCAGTCGCCTGAGGCGGGAATTGAACCCGGGTCTCCGGCGCGGTGAGGCAACAGTGCTAACCACTGTGCCACCGTGCCGCCCTCAAATTGTTAAGAGTCAACCACATTGCTGTGGATCTGGAATCACATGTCGGCCAGACCAGGGAAGGGTGGTAGTTTTCTCCCCTAAAGTACATTAGTGAAACAGATAAGTTTTTTCTGACAATCGTTTCATGGTCATCATTAGGCTCTTAATTCCAGATACTTATTGAATTCAAATTCCACCATCTGCCATGGTGAGATTCCCACCCAGCTCCCCTGGCTCTCTTGATTAAAAGGCAAGCAATAATACCGCTAGGCCATCGCCTCCCATTTAAATCAAACTCCACTTTATAGTTTTCATTAGAATTTCGACAAAGTTTGGGATAAGACACTGGAAAATGCATATGTTTTATTTAAATTACTGAGGAAATGTAAAACTAAAAGAGTTCCTTCAATATCTGGGATATATTCTCAAACATTACGCAGTAGAGACGATGCCTTCAGTGAAGAAATGCTACACAGGACTAGTCAGGGTCACCTAAAAGATAGGGATGACTGACATTGGCAGGATGTGTCTTTCACCTCCTGGATGTGCACCTTGCCAGAGAAGCAGATCAAGAGAAAGATGGTCAAAGAAGACCTGGCATACTAGATTTAAGGAGGGCGTTCAAGTGTAGGGCACCACTTGAGCAGTAGTGAAAGAGATTGCAATAAACTGATACAAATGGTGGAAGCTTGTTGCCTCAGCTGCCCCCTCATTTTTCATTCCAGTGATTGGACACCTGAGGTTCATGAGTATCCACCGAGCTGAACGTCAATGTGTTGGCACATGGATTGGCATGTGCATGGTCTGCACTGCATGTGGATGGACTGTTTAGAGTGAAAGCAGCTTGTTTTCCATTGTCCCACATGGGACAGGAGAAACTAAGTCTAAATACAACTCACAAAGTACATTTGTATATTATTATAAAATTTTGTTGCATTATACACTGAGTCAATTTTGCAGGTCTGAAATGCCCATGAGATTCCCACAATTGCTTGGGAGGTTGATCCAATGGATGAGTTATATTGATTAGGAAGGACCAGGTTTTGGGTCAAGAGAAAATGAGAACCGCAATTCTGGAGAAATCAGAATCGAAAAGTGTGGCACTGATAAAGCACAGCAGGTCAGGCAGCATCCAAAGAGCAGGAGAGTCAACATTTCAGGCTTATCCAAGTATGCTTCTTGGATGCTGCCTGGTCTGCTGTGCTTTTCCAGCACCACACTTTTTGACCCAGGTTCTAGGTAGGCTGACTCTAGCTGCAATGGTGGCAGCAGTTAGTGGCCATAACATTAATTGATAAAGAAAGGGTAAGGTTTCTGTAGTGATTGTAACAAGGTCAGTCAGGTGGACAATATGAGTTTCCTGGCTGGGGTTGTTAAACTGGTCTAATCCGGGAGCCCTGGCTGATAGATACAAACAGGAGTGTCCCTGCCCCTCTTCCGCGGTTATGCTGGAGCCCAGTTGTCTCTGGAGAAGGAGTATGCGGTGTCCACCAACACCCTTGAGCTGTTCAGGGAGAGGTGGGCGCCGCAGGGAGTGGAGTGTATTATTTCCCCCTCCAAATCTATTTTGATTTAATCCCTGCCCTCCCCTTCACTGTTTGATCACCCAGCATTACCCTTTGATGTGAAGGGCACTGCTTGTCACTGGCCACTCAGGTGTTTCCTTTCTTCCTGGTGGTGGCAATTGAATAAATATTTGTACACCTGTGTCTTTCACTGTGTCTCACACCTGCACACCTCAGTTAGGTGGTAGTGTGGGGGTTTAAGAAAAGAAAAATAAAAATAAACAAGAGTACCAGAGAGAAAAAAAACAAACAGGAGTGTCAGAGGTTCTGCTCACTCTGAGAGCTGGCTCTGAGGGAGCCAGATCAGTACATGTAAATAAAAGGTGACTTGGAGACAGGATACCCCAGCCTCTACAGAGTTATTTTAGTTTCCATTCTTTTCTGCTAGCCTAGTACTCCCTGTCAGAAATGACCATTGAATGAAGAGAAGATAGGACAAGATCAGAAGTCATAATCTATTCACCAGCCCAGGGAAGTGGCCTGTTGACAGTCAACATCCAGGCCCACACATAGTTAATGGGCAGTTGGGAAATAGGTCTAAATCAATTGGGGAGGTGATAGCCTATGGTATTATCAGTAGACTATTAATCTAGAGAGATCCAGGTAATCTGGGTTTGAATCCTGACATAGCAAGTGTTGGAATTTGAATTCAATAAAAGTCTGGAAATAATGGTCCATTGGTGACCATAAAGCCACTGCAAACTGTGGGGGGATCAAAGCATTTGATTCAATTGTGCCCTTTAGGGAAGGAAACTACTGTCTTTACCTGGTCTGGCCTACATGTGAAATGAAACACACAAATACGTTTCTGATTCTTAAATGCCCTCTGGACAATAAAGGATGGGCAATAAATGATGGCCTAGCAAGTGATGACCATATCTTGTGAATGAAAAAAATGCCTGCTGCCTATCCAACCATATTCCAATGTGGAAGAAAAGAAATAAAATAACCACATCAATCATGACACTGGACTAAACTTTGAGCATTTCCATGAATGTGTCAAATATACCATGACCTGCATCATTTGCTTTAATTTCATATTGAAAATAATCAGAAATATGAATTTGAAGAAATGAAGTTCTTTCATGATAAAATTAGCCACATGGTAGCCAGATTACTTAATGGTTAACAAATGGTTTGTGCTCTACTTAATCTTTGTACAGGTTATTGACACTTGCCAACAGCCCAGGAATAAGTTATAATTTAGTAATATCACTGACCCTTCCATAGTACATCCTTGGGCTGCAGTATCTCTCAGATGCACGAAGGCCACATGTAGATGATGCTTGTAGTCTGTCTGCTCGACCAATGATTAGGTCTGTTGGTGTGGGGTAGCATGCCCATTGAGAGCAGTCTGTCTGTGCCATTACATAACTGTTAAATACTGAAAACATAAATGATAACAATTAAAATACAAGAAGAAACTCCACTATGAACAAATTCAAGCAATGTTAATAATCATTGAATAAATATGTATCATTTACTTTGCATAATCTTTATTAGAGGGAAATGGCTTAAAAGAATAAAAGCAGCTATAATGCATTATTAAAGAAAGAGTTCCACATGTGTAGGTGACAGAATGTTATGAAGAGCTTTCAGCTATGAAGAGATATCGGACAACCTGATGTTGTTTTCCTTGGAGCAGAGAAGACTGAGGAGGTGACATGATTAAGGCATATAAAATTATCAGGGCAGATAAATGACCAGGGGCGTAGACTTAAGGCAAGGGGAAGAAGGTTTAGAGGGGATGTCAGGAGAAAAAAAAAATCACCCAGACAGTGGTGGGACTATGACTATAAGAGTGATAGAGGCAGAAACCCTCATGAGATTTGAGAACATTTTAGATATAATCTTGCAATGACAAGGCATAAAAGGCTAACTGTTGGAAAATGGGATTAAAATTTTAAATTATAATAAAACAAAGAACTGTGGATGCTGAAGATAAGGAACAAAAACTGAAATTGCTGGAAAAACTGAAAACATTAAAGCTGGCACAGTGGTTAGTGCTGCTGCCTTACAGCACCAAGGACCTGGGTTCAATTCCACACCACCACTTACAAACAGACCCACCACCAGGGATATATTTCCCTCCCCACCCCTTTCCGCAAAGACCGTTCCCTCCGTGACTACCTGGTTAGGTCCATGCCCCCCAACACCCCACTGTCTCCTCCTGGCACTTTCCCCTACCACTGCAGTAATTGCAAAACCTGTGCCCACACCTCCCCCCTCACATCCATCCAAGACCCTAACAGAGCCTTCCACATCCATCAAAGTTTCACCTGCACATCCATCAATGTCATTTATTGTAGCCGGTGCTCCCAATGCGGTCTCCTTTACATTGAGGAGACTGGATGCCTTCTCGCAGAGCACTTTAAGGAACATCTCCGGGACACCCACACCAATCAACACCACCGCCCCATGGTCGAACATTTCAACTCCCCCTCCCACTCTGCCAAGGACACGCAGGTCCTCGGCCTCCTCCTCCACCACCACTCCCTCACCACCCGACGCCTGGAGGACGAACGTCTTATCTTTCGCCTCGGAACACTTCAACCCCATGGCATCAATGTGGACTTCACCAGTTTTCTCATTTCCCCTCCCCCACCTTACCCCAGTTCCAACCTGCCAGCTCAGCACTATCCTCATGACCTGTCCTACCTGCCAATCTTCCTTCCTCCAAACTATCACATCCATTCCCACCCCCATTCACCTACTGTACTCTTGGCTACCTTCTCACCTACCTCCCCACCCCCCATTTATCTTTCCACCCGAGAGGCCCTCTGCCTCATTCCTGATGAAGGGCTTTTGCCCGAAACGTCGATTTTCCTGCTCCTCGGATGCTGCCTGATCTGCTATGCTTTTCCAGCACCACTCTAATCTAGACTCAATTCCATCCTCAGGTGACTGTGTGGAGTTTGCACATTCTCCACAAGTCTGTGTGGGTTTCCTCCCACAGTCCAAAGATCTACAGGTTATGTGGATTGGCCACACTAAATTGCCCATTGTGTCAAGGGATATGCAGGCTAGGTGGATTAGCCATGGGACATATAAGGTAAGGGTGGTGGCATGCTTTTCTGAGGCTCATTGCGGGCTCAACACTATAGGGATTCTATGGTTAACTCTGCTTTGCCTCCACAGATGCCACCAGACCTGTAGACTTTCTTCAGCAATTTCTGTTGGAATAGTAGGTTATTGTTTTTGTCTAGTGCAGTCTTGATGGGCCAAAAGGCCTTTATCTGTGTTGTAGACTTCTGTAACAATGCTCATGTCTCTCACTGTACTATTCTGGGGTACTTATATCCACACTTACATAAACTTATATCCACACAGAAACAGGTTTCATCAGGAGTCACTATCGTGAGAATACAATCTGAACACTCACCTGAATTTCGCCACGCTGAAATTAATTATAATGCTACTATAATTCTGACCCAGTAATTCAGCACTGGCTAATGGTTGAACTCTGCATTTATTTTCATCTATGCAATAACAAAATGAGTAACAAACACGGCTACTGTTGGCACATTTGTTTGACTTCTTGGGTAGGTTTTCCTTTACTTATGTACTTTTGAAGAGTTTGTTGAATAATTAGCTTAAGCCACCACATTACAAATTGGACTAATCAGCTAGATGTTCACACTTTCAATTATAAACAAATTGGTTTGTAGCACCGCTGTACTAGCAGAAAATGTAAGTTTAAGTGTGGATAGATAGCTTTTAGTTATATTTAACATATCAAAGTTAACATGAGGCAAATGTAAACAAATGATAAATGGTGATTACACACTCCACAAAGCATATCAAATAGCACATGCGATCAAACATATTTCATGGATTTCTCAACAAATCCATCACCTTCCCAACCGATCGATGATAGAGATGCTGTGAGTCACCAAATTTCATTGAAGATTCACAAGTGATTACAATTCTTCACTTTTGATGACCTCTCCTTGAAACAGGTGGTTGTATCATGGATGCCTCAATGACTGGCAGCATCCAAGGAGCAGGAGAATCAACATTTCGGGCATAAACCCTTCATTAGAAACCATCATTAACCATCAGCCCTGATTCCTGATGAAGGGCTTATGCCCGAAGCATCGATTCTCCTGCTCCTAGGATGCTGCCTGACCTGCTGTGCTTTTCCAGCATCCCACTCTCGACTCTATTCTCCAGCATCTGCAGTCCTCACTTTCTACTGCCTCACTAGCTGTTTGATGTTTTGGGGGTCCACCTTCCTTTCTGTGACTACACTGCCTCTCGACTCTTGGAAATGGCAGTCCACCCCTTATGCATACACAGAACTGTAGTGTTTACGCAAACATAGAGTTTCACAAAGCTAGCGGTGTTCCTGGATTTGTTTTTGTAGTGCGTATCTGGCTTTGTTACACAAAGTCTAGATTAGAGTGGTGCTGGAAAAGCACAGCAGTTCAGGCAGCATCCAAGGAGCAGTAAACTCGACATTTGGGTGGCACGGTGGCACAGTGGTTAGCACAGCTGCCTCACAGCGCCAGAGACCCGGGTTCAATTCCTGCCTCGGGCGACTGACTGTGTGGAGTTTGCACGTTCTCCCCGTGTCTGCGTGGGTTTCCTCCGGGTGCTCCGGTTTCCTCCCACAGTCCAAAGATGTGCAGGTTAGGTGAATTGGCCGTGCTAAATTGCCCGTAGTGTTAGGTAAGGGGTAATTATAGGGGTTTGGGTGGCTTACACTTCGGTGGGTCGGTGTGGACTTGTTGGGCCGAAGGGCCTGTTTCCACACTGTAATCTAATCTAATCTAATTTCGGGCAAAAGCCCTTCATTAGGAATACAGGCAGAGCCTGAAGGGTGGAGAGATAAGTAAGAGGAGGGTGGGGGTGGGGAGAAAGTAGCATAGAGTACAATAGGTGAATGAGGGAGGGGATGAAGGTGATAGGTTGGGGGTGGGAGGGGTGAGTGGATAGGTGGAAAAGAAGATAGGCAGGTAGGACAAGTCATGGGGACAGGGCTGAGCTGGAAATACCACTTTTGGACTTTCAAGCCCCTTTCTGCTCTATATTGAACAATTAATTGTCCACTGGCTTCCTTTGAGCTCTTCAGAACCTCTAGGACTCCCCAGAGTCCTCCTTACATAGACCTATTCAACTGACTGAGGACTTCCTTGAGCCCCAACTATACAGATGTTATGTAGTTAGCTGCCTTTACAGCATAGCTAACAGCAGCCTGCCTAACATGGAACATGCTTCTCACTTTCTCTCTCTCTCACACGCACACACACAGTCTACTGGTCTCACTGCTTGTCACTTTTGAATTCCTCTCAATACCTATGAATTGAACTACGTGTCTCATTGAAATCCTTGCAACAGGCCTCATTGCTAATGTAACAAGCTTTGAAATTGAGTGTACCTTGAATATTACCCTGTTCATTGTGTGCTGGCCTAAAGCACTACTTACACACAAGAGCAGTTTTCATCACAAGGGTTCTAGTCACTCAGAGATTATACTTCTGAATTCAACATTCTTAAATTGCAGACTCCTAACTTTGTTTGACTGCCTAATTTTCCAATTTGCATCAGATTTGTATTTCTCATGCTCAAATGCACAATGTGTTTGTGATTCATAACATCTGAAAACTTGTGTTTTTGTTCATTCATCAGATGATGGCATGACTAGCAAGGTCAGGACTCGTTGCCCATACCTAATTATCCTTGAGAAGGTGGTATTGGGTTGTCTTAAACTGCGGTCATTTGGTGACAGTACACCCATGCTGATGTAAATGAGTTCCAGGATTTAAACCCAACAGCAATGAAGGGAGGGAGACAGTTTTTCCAAATCAGAATGGTGTGCAAATTGAAGGGAGGCTTGGGCTGGTCGCATTCCCAGGTGCCTGTTGGCTTTATTCTTCAAGATGCCTTGGGCTGCAAGTTTAGGAGGTTCTGACAAAGAAACCTTAGAAAGTTGCTACGGGCTTCTTGTAAATTCTGCATTCTACATTACACCCTACAGATTACACTGATAGTCAAAGGAGGGAATATTTAAGATAGTTGAGTGGATGCCAATCAAATAGGACTGCTTGTTCTGAAATTCACGAATGCTGTTGAAACTCATCCATGAAATTAAAAGTATTCTATCATATTCCTGACTTGTGCTTTGTGGATGAATGATAAATTTTGGGGAAATCAGTCACTCAGTGCAGAATTCAAAGCTCCTAATCTGCTTTTGTAGCTACAAAATGAATGTGGCTGGTCCAGTTAAATTTATGGCCATGATGGCTCTTATGATGTTGATGTTTACATACTGTATAATAGTATTACCATTAAATGTCATGTTGGGTACAATCATTGCCTAGCACATGTGTAACACAGATGTAACTAGCCACTTATCTAGCCAACGAAATTCCTTGGGTCTTGCTGTGCATAGGAATGGACTGCTTCATTATCTGAATGGCTACAAACGAACCTGAACACTGAGCAATCATCAGTGAACATCCTCACTTCTGACCTCCTTGCAATATACAGTTCATATTTTGCAAACTTGGGCATTAGAATGATATTGCGTAGCCCTTGAGATATTCCTGGTGAAAATTCTCTACCGATCCACAAACAAGTTGAAGCTTAATTTAAGTAATATAATCCTTGATGCACTGGAACTTCTAACAAACTATGTCACCATGGTTCAAGTAATACAATTTCAGATTGATAGACCTTAGCATTTGTTGGTACCATATACACACACACAGAAAGTTGAATGGAACTATTGCATCAATCCTTCATTAATGACTTTTCAAGACAATTGCTTCTCAAGAAAATTCAGATAATTTAATAATGCTAGCAAAATAAACCTAACATTAGTACTGCCCAGCTGATAATTGCTATTAAATTGGCAAATAACTGTAGTTAGTGACAGCAATTTAAAAAAAAATTAAAAATACTAAAAATGTACTGTCAGCAGAAGTATTGACAGGGTTGGTGTGTGGTTGCCTGTATCGTTTCCTACGGGAAACATGCCCAAACCAGCCCAGAAGTATCATGCATGCACGATGCTTCTTTTGGAATGTTTTAAATCTTTTATCTCAAAATCCATCTTTCTTTTCAATGATAAATTAGTTCGCTAAACTAATTCATTATGAAAGCAAAGCACAAAACAGTTGTAGAAAATCAGATTAGTGACAGATTAAACTTCATTCGGTAAATGTTTTGATTTTCAAACTCACCTAGACTTAGGAATAGCGGCAACATCTTCAGCTTGGAAGGAAACCTCTTAAAATAGAAAACCTGTAGGATTAATCGTAAATACAATAACAATATTTCATAAGAATCAGTCCTCTTTTTCTGCTGACATTTGATGAACCTTTACAGATATTTTTGGCTTTCTATTCTGAGGAGATCATAATCTGAAAAATGATCAAAGTCCTTATTTAGATCTATGAAGTTATTAAGGTGAGCTGATAGTATTTAATACTTCTCATTACAATATAACTTTTACAGAAACTACTTCATATTAATTCTGAATGTTTTAATACAAATATTACCAAGAGAAAAATCTCTTTAATTCTCCATTAAACCTCTCTTTGCTGGCTGTTCCTACCTGCCTCAGATCCGTCTCTACCTCTGAATATGTGAGTTTCTCTTTTAATTGACGCCCTCACCTGGGAGTGTCTCAGCTTGAGTGAGTCTCCAAGTGACGAAGGAATGTCTCAGGATTATTCAGATACACACCCATTGGCATCAATATCCTTTGGTGTAATACTGCAAACAATTACAAACTGATCTTAAAGTCATTACCTAAAATATTCATTAAGTTCTGTCTTGAGTGTTCTTTCCAGTTTCTGCATAAAGATGCTAAACATTTCAAATATTCATATTTTAATAAGTTAAATTTTGCATAAAACTACTGTAATTTCTCACTAATACTTTAAATAGTTCCAAAACAAGAAGTCCAGAACTATTGTGGTATTTTGCAATAACATAAAAAATGCACATCATATGGCATTGAAGAAAAACTTTTTAATAAAGAAGCGCATTTTACTGGTTCTTTTTTCAAACTAGTACAGTACAGGTCTGCAAATATTGTTGGCTAGTGAAACACAATGCTTATTTTGATTATTTAAAAATTGGGACTAACTATAGTACCTTCTCTTGATGTGGCCAACTTGAATATGGTAATTGGCCTGTTACATGTGGCCGAAGAAGCTTGACCTGATAAGCATCTATTTATAAATGAAAAAGATGAGGGGTACATCAATGCCACAGCACTAGGAAATCACAGGCATGGTGCCAATTGACCTCAGCAAGTTTACAAAATTTTCATGAGCATGTTCACTTTCCAAAAAAATTACTTGTTACGAGCATTTTAAAAAGTTCGTCATTGTCTTTAAAGAAGATCACGGCGACTGTGTTCTATACTCCTTTAAATTCATTTAAGAGTTGTTTTTGTTTAATGTTTCTGAATATGATTCACCTGAAGCTTTATGAGTGGCCTGTCTAGACAATTTCCCTGGATGGAGTCATTTTGAACAACCCTTTATACACATAAAAAAAACTCCACCCTGCCATTGCAGCCCAATGAGACAATCTTCCAGGTGTTACAACCTGTCTGAGGAAATTACTGTAAAGACCTTAAGGGACAATAGAGTATATTCAGTAATCTGATCCACTGACTTTAAAAGACAGCTCTGAATCACGATACATTGGTTAGTAACTAGTGAATTCAGCAACTAAGAACGACACGTTACAGAATGAAACCATTGTGGGGCAAGGGTATTCAATTTGTTTGTTTGAAATATTATAAAACATGCATATTAGCAATTCATTTAGGCTGAGAGTTCAGAGAGAAAGAATTGCATAGAAATCAAGGTCAATGAAGGTGTACTGGGAGGCTCTACAAAAATTATAATATTTTGCCACCACCTCCCCCATAATTAACTTACAAAATGAATATTATGCGTAATATGAATAGAATTTCTGCAGTTTGTCATTACATAGAGTTGTTTTTTAAAATCTTACATGAAAAAGCAGGATATGATGATAGTGATGGTACATTTTCATTGTTCTACACTTTTCCCAGGTTTGGTACCTGAAGAAACAGTGGTTATAATTTGCTATATGGCTCACACATCTTGCTATGTGCTGCCACAATACTTACCATGAGTGAAATTTTATAGGCGCTTGAACATGTAGGCTATGGCGAGACATGAGTAGATCATGTGAGAGGTCTGACGAGACCTATCTCAACGTCAGCAGCAACACACTGCATCTTTTATGTATTTGTCAAGTGCTGAGTTTCCTAATAGGCATTGCTGAGTTAATGAAGGGAGGTTAGAGCTGGTTAATGCCACTGATCGTCCTCTTAATTTTCACCTTCCTAACTTACTCAATGCACTGAAGAAGGTAGATATCAAGACTTCTTGGCATAGAAATCAGAGCAGGTACTTGGCGATTTCAGTTTGCCACTTGTTCCATATTGAACTCCGAGCACTTACTTTGCAATAAACACACCAGGGGCACCAGTCACATGCACCCCACTTTCATAGACATTAGTATCTGACGTGTTAATCTCTGAATCCTCAGATACAATTACAGGATGATTCTGCACTCAGGTTGCACTGGTAACTAACATTGTAACGCTGCGGAAAGGACATTGCACTCAGGGACACACACCCAGCTCATGGACTGGACCAAGCTGCCTGACTGTTCACTTGCTCTTATAAACTTCATTTATTCTGATCCTACCTGGGAGCTCACAGAAACAGGACAAAGGGCTTTCAGCTGACAAGCAAATCACAAAATCAATCACTCACCCACCAATATCAGTACTACTGTTACCACGCTATGTAACAAGCCTAATGTTGAGCATCTTCTCTTTATGAGCAGTCTAGATGATTAGATCCATATATCTTATAACTTTTTCCTTTTCCTGCATTCATTTCCTATTTCTAATCTATTATTTCTTCTTGCAGTTAGTGACTAACAAATTACTTCTTTCATATACTCAAAATAGCATACCTGACAAATTTACAAGAATTCTTTTCAAAAGGTAACAAGCAGGATAGATGAAGGGGAAGTACTAGATGTAATGTGTTTGGATTTTTCAAAGGTGTTTGGTAAGATGCTACACATTAAGCTACTTAATGAGTTAAAAACTCATGGTTTGGAGATAGCATATTAGCATGGATAGAGGATTGATTAACTAATGGAAGACAGAGAATTACAACATAGCTTCATAGCATGGATGAGGAAAGTGAATGTACTGTAGCCAAGTTTATGGATGACACAAACATAGGCGGAAAGGAAAATGGTGAGGAGGACACAAAGAGACTGAAGAGGGATAAAGACAAGTTAAGTGAATGGGCAAAAACCTGGCAAATGGAATATACTGTGTAGAAATGTGAGATTATGCATTTTGGCAGAAAGAAGAGAAGAGCTGACAATTATTTAAACTGCGGAAAACCACGGAACAAAATGGTTTGGGGCCTTCCTTCATAAATCATAAAAAGCAATCAGTGACCCCCCATTGCAGTCCACTCCATGTCAAGGCTTCAGCCAGCCTCCTGCCTCTCTTCTCTCTTATTAGTCTTCATGGGGTTTTTTTGTTATAGACAAGGCCAAACTGATCAAGCTGGTCATCTCGGGTTTGGTTTTGGGATAGGTAACAGAGAAAGGCTGAATGTCTCCTGCATGTCAATGGCCAAAATGACATCTCATTGATTTTCATTGATAGGGTTCCTCCTTCTTACCCACCAGTCATAGATACTATCTGTGGAGGAGCAGCAAGATCTGAAGAAAATGAACCTGTGATTGCAGCAGTCAACATGGGTGAGATAGCCTGTGTGATAGGAGGAACAGCTTGATCTTACATTCATTAGTTGCTTCTTCAATCACTGCCTGATAATCAGTTCTGACTCTCAACAACTGGCAGTTAACAAATTTATCAAACAAATCTAAGAGTTGCCACGAACGAGGAATATGGATTCAGTTTAAAGCCCACCAGAAAACTATCTGAAGGTAAGAAGCAACAAATGCCACTTGCCTCAACATTTCTTTTTAAGGTTTTAAAGGAAGAGGCCAATGGCAGATTTTTAACATTCCATTATCTGACCTTTGGCAGAATTTTCTCATCCCTGAGTTTCAGGAATACTTAATTCACTATCTTGTTGCCCCCAAGTTCTGTTGCTGTGGGTGACAGTCCAATCCCCTGGTGGTTCCACTGGCCCCGTAGAAATCACAATACTGAACTGTCCATTCAACTTGCCAAAACACTAAGGCATTCCCATCAACCCCTTCATGTATGCTGCCTCTAAGGAGTTCTCATCAATGTTTTGCTGTTGCCTATCAGTCAGGCAGCCCTGACTGCTGCTCTCCATGCTGTAATGTGCATTTTGTAACCAGGCCATTCAGCCCAAAGCTGCTGACGTCATTTGCAAAAGCCCACTTGCATTCTCCTCCACTGGGGGTCACTGGTCTTCCTCCAGTCATACTGCAATCATTAGGAAAGCATTGCATTAGAATTGCTCGGACAGGCAAAGGCACATGAAAGACAGGAGCTTTTCTCTTCTCCAGGAGACCTGATGTTTTATATTTCAATCACTTTGCTGAGGCCTCCCGTAGATGGGAAGCCCTCATTCTGTCTAGCAAAGTGGATATCCTACCCTTGAAACCTCTGGCAGAAACTCTCTAGCCACACTATTCACATCCCCTTCCTTGCCCACCCCAAGCCCTATTAAACCACCAGATACCAACTAGAGTTTGACCAGCCCACTCACCTCAAGAAGAGCATTATGTTCCCTCCATCATTCATCACTGAACTCCAGGTAGCAGGATTAATGCTTAAACCCCCGAGTTAGGTATGTCTTCTATTGAGACCCCTTCTCACCTTTCCCCTCTTACCTTTTCCACCAGCTTATCCTGCTCTATGTGACCGCTGTTCATTCACCAATGCATGCTGTGTCTGAAGAAAAATGCCCTTCCTAGTGCTCCTGGCTCTGAGAGTAGCCAGTTTGTGGAGAAGTCTACAGTCAGTACAAAGTTCGCCAGCATTCATCACAACCCTCCTGCAGATGTTTGCAATTTGAAACAACTGTAGAAAGCACCAAACACTTGGAGATTTGCAGTAACAGTCACATCAAAATAATATCGAATCTGCGGCTTATTAATCATTTCTATAAATAGTGCTGGTGGGCTTTCTTGCCTCCTGCTGAATGTGAGGGGAAGAGGCTGCATTATTTAGAGTGTAAGCTCCAAAATTGCACTTTTGGTATTTAATCGATGTCACACACTGATTGATGTTTCGATCTGCCTGCTCTGTAGATGTTCAACACCTGTTTGCTACATGTATTGCAGACTCAATTGGAGCATTAAACCTGCAATAAACTGTTCGCATCAACCATTCCTTTCTAAAATATATCTTACTAAGAGCATTATTACACCATAAAGTCTATAACGCAGGGTTCAGAAGCATGTTTCCAGGAATGGAGGGTTTGAGTTATGGGATGAGGCTGGGGACTATTTTCACTGGAGCGTAGGAGGTTCAGAGGTGACCTTACAGAGGTGTATAAAATCATGAGGGATGTATATAAGGTGAATGACAACAGTCTTTTTCCTAGGGTGCTTGATTTCAAGACTAGTGGGCATATTTTTAAAATGAAAGGCGAAAGATATGAAAACGACATGGGGGAGAATGTTTTTACATAGGAAGTGGTTTGTGTGTGGAATGAACTGCCAGAGGAAGTGATGGAAGCAGGTAAAGTTACAATATTTAAAAGATATTTTTATTTCAAAAATATACTTTATTCATACAAAATATACTTTGTATATATACATTGTCACAAATGCAGTTCGATTCTGTACAGTAGCATATCAAGTAAACAAACATTTGAGTTTGACTCTATCACAGGAAACCAAAGGCATCTCTCACATACAAGATTATATTTACATACATTGAGGGTCTGATAACTTAACAGACCCCCAATTAACTTCAACAGGAAGACCTCAGACAGTGGACTTTCCCCACTGTGTCTTGGGGCAGCTGCCCCAAGATTTAGTGCATCCCTGAACATGTAGTCCTGGACTGTGGAATGTGTCAGTCTGCAACGTTCGATCAGGACAACTCCTTGCTTTGGAAGACTGACAAGTTTCAGGCAGAATGAAGAGCATCTTTCACTGAATTTATGGTCACCCAGGCACAGTTGATGTTTGTACCGAGGTGTGTCCCCCAGGGAACACAGAGTCCTGCGCCATGAAGCTGTTCAGAACGAAAAACACTGCACCTTTCTCTAGACTGCTTTTGCAAAGACACATTCCTGAAGGAGATGTATGACAGTATCAACTTCCCACCCTCCCCCATCCCACAGCTTCTCCAAGGGCAGAATGCAATGATGCAGATTGACCAGGAGTACATGAAGGATCTCATAGAAAATGCCCTTCTCACTACCAGCCAAGCGATGTCTTGGTGCTTGTTGGAAAGTTCTGATGATGAGGCTTTCTGCCAAATGACTTTGATGGTCTGCTCAGGGAACCATGTGACAGGATCCACCTTGTCCTTTTCCCTCAGTCTCTCAAGGACACTACGAACAGACCTCTTCCTGATGGACTGTAGGCAAATTTCTTTTGCAAATTTCTCCATGAAGGACAGGTGATACAGGAACAATCCAACTACTTGAAGTATTTGTGACAACGAGGCAAGTCCCATCCTTCACAACATTGGGGTCAGGTCGAACCTCACTACATGGTGACACTTGCTGTTTGTGTACCGAGGGTCTATGCACAGCCTGATGCAGCCACACACAAAAAAATTGAGGGCAATATTGGGTACTTTCTTCCCCCTCTTATCCAGAATTTTGTACATGGAGTGCCTGTGGATACAGTCCATCTGCAACCTCCATGTTAAGCAGAAGATGCCTCAGGTGACTGAAACAGTGCAGTTTGAGGGGATGGGCCAGACCCAAGCCATGTACAACAACAGCGAGAATGCCTCACACCTGATGACCATGTTTTCACCCACAGTACTCCCAAAGGACCAGTTTCTGCTTCATCCAAGGTTTTGCATATACCCCAACCCCTCCGAACCATATTCCAGCACATTTAGATAATCTGTCCTAATGCTGAAGGGAGTAAAGGATCAGTCGGCCAGTTCTCAAGGAATATGGCCTCACTCTTGTCTTGACTTTCCTTGGCTCCTGAGGCCAGTTTGAACTGGTTGCAGATGCTCATCAGTCTGCGCAATGACAGCAGATCTGAGCAGAAAACGGCGACATCACAGGGAGGCTTTGATCTGTAGGTCTCCGCTGCCTGGAATTGTCACCCCTCTCATGCTCACATCCTTCCTAATGGACTCAGCTAAGGGCTCTATACAACACACAAACAAGGCAGGAGAGAATGGGCAGCCCTGCCTGACTGGAAAGCTGACTCCCACCCATTGATTGAGACTGCACGAACAATGTTGGGGTGGAGCAGTTGGATCCAATTGCAAATTCCCTCCCCAAAGTCCATTTTGGAGATCATGTCCCACATGCAGGTGTGTGATACCCTGTCAAAAGCCTTCTCCTAGTCTAAGCTGAATACATTTAGGTAAGTGCATGAATAAGAAATGTTTGGAGGGATATGGGCCAGAAGCAGGCAGGTGGGATTAGTCTAGTTGGGGTTATGGTCGGCATGGAGTAGATAAAGAGTTGACCTGGAAAAAGCACAGCAGGTCCAGCAGCATCAGAGGAGAAGGGAAGTCAGTGTTCCAGGTCGGAACGTTTCATCAGTCCTGCTGTGCTTTTTCCAGCTTTAGATTTTAATTAGGATTATATTATGATGGAGGAATTAGTTAGAAACAAAAGTAACATGTTGAGGATGCTGGAATTCTGTAATAAAAAGAGGAAGATCTGACTGCCTCTGGGGAGAGAGAAACAGACTTAACATGTTGAGCCCAACATTGACTTTGTCAGATGTTCCATACAAAGTAAAACTGGAGAAGATTTTAGGTAGTGTTCCTTCCCCACCCCCTCCCGCACCCCCCCCCCCCACCCCCCCAGAGAATAGTGAAGCATGTAACCAGTCTGAACATTGGTTTGCTGAATTCTTGCTGGCTGATCAGTCTGGGTGATTCATCACCTCACATCAGAGCCTCGGCTCAAATACCTAATGGGGTGAATGATGAATTTTTGATTATTCTTGCTGTATTTGACCCAGGCTCTTATTTGTTTTATTCTCTTTCAGGTTTGCATGGGCTCTAAGTGAGTTAAGAGAAATCTTCTCTCCTATGCGGGACAGGCAGAAACAGAAAAAGACATTTCCAATACACACTAGAAAGCTTTAATTAATCAGGTTATTGGGGAATTTATGTTTTGCGTAATTTATGGGCAGTTTATTATTGACAAGAATTTAGCCCAGACAGTGATCTTATGCTCAATGAATTAAAAAATTCCTAATAAATAACCTCCCCTTCTGAATCCTCTAATCCCATGCCTCTCCCGTCACCAGAGACAGTCCACTTGGTCAGCACTGGCATAAGATCATGGCAGTGCTCCAGTAATTTATCTCTGCACTCTAAACACTGAATAGCATCACAACATATTAAAGGTAAATGAGTCTGAGCCATTTGCATGTTGCAGTTCAGCTAATACTCCCAATTATTGAATGAGGAAGTATAGCTCCCTCTTGTGGTACAGCAATATTAGATTTGCAATAATAGCCCAAAGCATTCAAGAAAAATAAAGGTTGATTTCCGATGTTTGTCTGTTAATGAGCAAGCCACTGAACAGGTTTGGACAATATAGTGATACAGTGTGAGCTCTGAATCACTCTAAGTTGTAGGAAAATGTATATCATTCTGCTGTTAATCTCACACAAACACCAATTCAGCCTTATCTTCCCTGTTACTTCTAAGAAAGCTAGTTAGATTTGCATATTCAATTCAACCAGAATTAGAACTGTTGACTCTCATTTCTGGATGGTAAACTATTTTGCTTCATTTTAAAGAAATGAAATTTTGTAATGACATTTTTTTCTTTCCGCTTCCCTCTTGGCCTTAATCTAATCTTTATTTCCATCTCTTTATTTCTCAAACTGTACCTGTGGAGTGAGAAATATTGTATTTTGCGGTGCTGTTTAAGGACAGATCAGAACCCAGAAATATGGCCATTTTAGCTATACAAAATTACAAAATATGTCTTTTAGAAATGGATTAGTACAGAAACAAAATGGCTGCAGGTTAAATTCAGTGGTTATCTGGTATAATTTCAGCATGGGACCAATGGGATATAGCACCTAAAGATTTGAAAAATTTACAAAAGGATTGAACTATGATCTCCTGTGTCTACAAAGATAACAAAGGGCTGAGGACCCCATGCTCAATAGAGTCATAGAGATGTACAGCATGGAAACAGACCCTTTTGTCCAACCTGTCCATGCTGACCAGATATCCCAAACCAATCTAGTCCCACCTGCCAGCACCTGGCCCATATCCCTCCAAACCCTTCCTATTCACATACCAATCCAAATGCCTCCACCATTTCCTCTGGCAGCTCATTCCATATACATACCACCCTCTGCATGAAAATGTTGCCCCCAGGTCTCTTTTATATCTTTCCCCTCTCACCCTAAACCTACGCCCTCTAGTTCTGGACTCCCCGACCCCAGGGAAAAGACTTTGCCTACTTACTCTATTCATGCCCCTCATAATTTTGTAAACCTCTATAAGGTCACCCCTCAACCTCCAACGCTCCAGGGAAAACAGCCCCAGCCTGTTCAGCCTCTCCCGATAGCTCAAATCTTCCAATCCTGGCAACATCCTTGTAAATCTTTTCTGAACCCTTTCAAGTTTCACAACATCTTTCCGATAGGAAGGAGACCAGAAATGCACACAATATTCCAACAGTGACTTAACCAATGTCTTGTACAGCCGTAACATGACCTCCCAACTCCTGTAAGCAATAATCTGACCAATTAAGGAAAGCATACCAAACGTCTTCTTCACTATCCTATCTACCTGCGCCTCCACTTTCAAGGAGCTATGAACCTGCATGCCAAGGTCTCTTTGTTCAGCAACACTCCCTAGGACCTTACCATTAAGTGTATAGGTCCTGCTAAGATTTGCTTTCCCAAAATGCAGCACCTCGCTTTTATCTGAATTAAACTCCATCTGCCACTTCACAGACCATTGGTCCATCTGATCAAGATCCTGTTGTAATCTGAGGTAACCCTCTTTGCTGTCCACTATACCTCCAATTTTGGTGTCATCTGCAAACTTACTAACTGTACCTCTTATGCTCACATCCAAATCATTTATCATATGTAAATAACAAAAAGTAGAGGACCCAGCACCGATCTTTGTGGCACTCCACTGGTCACAGGCCTCCAGTCTGAAAAACAACCCTCCACTCCCACCTTCTGACTTCTACCTTTGAGCCAGTTCTGTATCCAAATGGCTAGTTCTCCCTGTATTCTATGAGATCTAACCTTGCTAATCCGTCTCCCATGGGGAACCTTGTCAAACACAGTACTGAAGTCCATATGGATTACATCAACCACTCTGCCCTTGTCAATCGTCTTTGGTACTTCCTCAAAAAATTCAATCAAGTTTGTGACACATGATTTCCCACGCACAAAGCCATGTTGACTATCCCTAATCAGTTCTTGCCTTTCCAAATACATGTACATCCTGTCTCTCAGGATTCCCTCCAACAACTTGCCCACCACCGACATCAGACTCACTGGTCTATAGTTTCCTGGCTTGTCCTTACCGCCCTTCTTATACAGTAGCACCACATTAGCCAATTTCCAGTGTTCCGCCACCTCACCTGTGACTATCAATTAAATAAATATCTCAGCAAGAGGACCAGCAATCACTTCTCTAGCTTCCTACAGAGTTCTCGGGTACACCTGATCAGGTCCTGGGGATTTATCCACCTTTACCCGTTTCAAGACATCCAGCACTTCCTCCTCTGTAATCTGGACATTTTGCAAGATGTCACCATCTATTTCCTACAGTCTATATCTTCCATGTCCTTTTCCACAGTAAACACTGATGCAAAATACTCATTTAGTATCTCCCCATTTTCTGTGGCTCCACACAGAGGCCGCCTTGAGGGGCCCTATTCTCTCCCTAGTTACCCTTTTGTCCTTAATGTATTTATAAAAACTCTTTGGATTCTCCTTTATTCTATTTGCCAAAGCTATCTCATGTCCCCTTTTTGCCCTTCTGATTTCCCTCTTAAGTATACTCCTACTTCCTTTATACTCTTCTAAGGATACACTCGATTTATCCTGTCTATACTTGACATATGCTTCCTTTTTCTTAACCAAACCCTCAATTTCTTTAGTCATCCCGCATTCCCTATACCTACTAGCCTTTCCTTTCACCCTGACAGGAATATACTTTCTCTGGATTCTCATTATCTCATTTCTGAAGGCTTCCCATTTTCCAGCCGTCCCTTTATCTGTGAACATCTGCCCCCAATCAGCTTTTGAAAGTTCTTGCCTAAATTGGCCTATCTCCAATTTAGAACTTCAACTTTTAGATCTGGTCTATCCTTTTCCATCATTATTTTAAATCTAATAGAATTATTGTCGCTAGCCCCAAAGTGCTCCCCCACTGACACCTCAGTCACCTGCCCTGCCTTATTTCCCAAGAGTCGGTCAAGTTTTGCACCTTCTCTAGTCGGTACATCCACATACTGAATCAGAAAATTGACTTGTACACACTTAACAAATTCCACTCCATCTAAACCCTTAACATTATGGCAGTCCCAGTCTATGTTTGGAAAGTTAAAATCCCCAATTAGGGGGTCTATAATACAATCCCAATAAGGTTACCATCACTTTCTTATTTCTCAGTTCCACCCAAATAACTTCCCTGGATGTATTTCCGGGAATATCCTCCCTCAGCGCAGCTGTAATGCTGTCCCTTATCAAAAATGCCACCCCCCCCCCCCCCCCTTTCTATAGCATTTGTATCCTGGAACATTAAGCTGCCTGTGCTGCCCATCCCTGAGCCATGTTTCTGTAATTGCTATGATATCCAAGGCCCATGTTCCAATCCATGCCCTGAGTTCATCTGCCTTCCCTGTTAGGCCCCTTGCATCGAAATAAATGCAGTATAATTTATTAGTCCTACCTTGTCCCTGCCTGCCCTGACTGTTTGACTTGCTTCTATTCTCAACTGTACCAGTCTCAGTTTGATCTCTTTCCTCACTATCTCCCTGGGTCCCACCACCCCCCCCCCCCAGCTTTTGAAAGTTCTTGCCTAAATTGGCCTGTCTCCAATTTAGAACTTCAACTTTTAGATCTGGTCTATCCTTTTCCATCATTATTTTAAATCTAATAGAATTATTGTCGCTAGCCCCAAAGTGCTCCCCCACTGACACCTCAGTCACCTGCCCTGCCTTATTTCCCAAGAGTAGGTCAAGTTTTGCACCTTCTCTAGTCGGTACATCCACATACTGAATCAGAAAATTGACTTGTACACACTTAACAAATTCCACTCCATCTAAACCCTTAACATTATGGCAGTCCCAGTCTATGTTTGGAAAGTTAAAATCCCCTATTAGGGGGTTTATAATACAATCCCAATAAGGTTACCATCACTTTCTTATTTCTCAGTTCCACCCAAATAACTTCCCTGGATGTATTTCCAGGAATATCCTCCCTCAGCGCAGCTGTAATGCTGTCCCTTATCAAAAATGCTACCCCCCGCCTCCTTTCTATAGCATTTGTATCCTGGAACATTAAGCTGCCAGTCCTGCCCATCCCTGAGCCATGTTTCTGTAATTGCTATGATATCCCAGCCCCATGTTCCGATCCATGCCCTGAGTTCATCTGCCTTCCCTATTAGGCCCCTTGCATCGAAATAAATACAGTATAATTTATTAGTCCTACCTTGTCCCTGCCTGCCCTGACTGTTTGACTTGCTTCTATTCTCAACTGTACCAGTCTCAGTTTGATCTCTTTCCTCGCTATCTCTCTGGGTCCCACCCCCCCCAACTTTACTAGTTTAAATCCTCCTGAGCAGCTCTCGCAAATTTCCCTGCCAGTATATTAGTCCCCTTCCAAGTTAGGTGCAATACATCGTTCTTGTACAGCCACCCCCTGTAGATTATGTCCCAGACTGTATGAAATAACTCCACAGAGGCTGGTATCTTGTCATCAAGTCACTCTTTATTTAAACATGAACAGTCCTTGACTTTAGTGCTTTTCCAGCACCACTCTAATCTTGACTTTTTTTTTAAACCTCCACACTACCGCCTAACTGCGGTAAATTTTGACTTTTTTATGTGTCAGCCAGAACTCTCTGTTTAGACTAAATTAACAGCCCCAATTAGGGAGGTATATTCTGTGAGGTCCAGCTAGCTGACCTTGTTTCAATCAGCACGCTGCAGTCAAATTTTGAGATTTTCCCTTTGAAGAATGTATATGGACAACAGTTTAAACATAAGTTTCAACATTGCTGGGATTTGCTAGCGGGATTGAACGTTCTCATGTGTACCAGCCTGGGACTGAGCATTAGCATGGAATAAAAGTCACAGTTGAAGAACTATTTCCTCAGTCACCCTTGTGTTGCAGGTAAAGTTATGCTCTTACTCCAAATGCTGGACATCAACTAACTATTAGCCAGCAAAAAGGGAAAGAACACAACAAAAGGACTCTACTTCAATGTGAAACCTGGAATTCAGTCACAATTTCAGATTACAAAATCTATACTAATCTGCAAAACTAAGGATTGTGAATCAGAGAGATTATAACTCCAGTCACAATACTATAATGCCTCTTCTATGTGACAAAGGCCACTGCCAATTATATACACTATTTTGTTTTGAAGACATTAATTGAACATTCCATTAAATTAATTCCAGAGATGAAAGGTTTGTCTTTTAACAAGATTGACCACTTTAGGCATATACCTGCAAGCATTTAGAAGGATGAGAGGAGTTCTAATTTCAGAATGTAATATGCGAAAGGAGGTTTGGCAAAGTAAACATAGAGCAGATGATTCCCATTGTGGGGCAATTTAGGATGTGAGGTCATAGTTTAAGGTTAAGGTGTAGCAGATTTAAAACAGAGATGAGGTAGAGATACATCACTTAAAGGGTTGTGAATGTGTGGAATTCACTACCCCAGAGTGTGGTGGATGCCTGAATACTGAATAGACAAATTTTAAGTTAATAATGGGATGAAGGATTAAAGGGAGTGGGCACGCAAGTGGGGTTGAGGCTCAGATGAAGTCAGCTATGATTGTCTTAAATGGCATTCAGCTCAAGGGACTGGATTGCCTACTCCTGCTCCTAGTTCTTATGTTCTTATTTCACCTTTTTCTATGTATAAAAAGAACATATTTAAGCCTGTCATACTAACCCACATTGGTGTGCTAACAAAAACAGAAATTGCTGGAAAAGCTTGGCAGGTCTGCCAGCATCTGTGGAGAGAAGTCAGAGTTAATGTTTCAGGTCCCATAACCCTTCCTCCGAACAGAGGTAGGTGTGCAAACTTGACTTCTATGTTCTGGTCAGTATTCCAGTTCTGACCAGCTCTTGGCATAAGATGGAAAAGTTTTATTTTGGCAGTTTGAGCTCCCTTCTCAGACTTGCCAGATATTGGGTTCACTGACTAGACCTGCATTTTAATTGCTCAATACTAATTCACATTGAGACAATGGTGGTGAGCTGCCTCCTTGAACCACTGCAGTCCTTGGATTTTCCATATACCTGCAATGCTACTAGGAAGACTGGTTCCAAGAATTTATCCCAGCAACAGTAGAAGAACAATAATATAGTATCAAGTCAGGGTGGCGCATGGCTTGGAGAACGCACTGGTGAGTGCCCTTCTACATGGTAGAGGTTGCAGAATTGGCAGGTGTTGTAAAAGGAGCTGTGAGGAGTTGTTGAAGTGCATTTTGCTGATGGAGCTCAGTGCTGCTACTGTGAATGCTAAAGGGTAAATGTTGAAGGAGGTGGACAGGTAAAGTTGGCCGCTTTGTCCTGGGTGGTGTCAAATGTCCTGAGTGTTGTTAGAACTGCACTCATCCAGGTGAATAAGGAGTATTCCATCCCATTCCTGACTTGTCTTGTAGATGGTGAATAAGCACAAGAATGAGGAGTTGAGCTACTAACCACAGAGTTCCTGATAGCTAAAGAGCATATATGACTGGTCCAGTTTGTTTTTCCCATCATACGATGTTAAATGTTCTCCACAATACCACAAGTTCAGGTTCTAGTCAAAGGTAATTCCCAGGATATTGACAGTGGGGCAGGGGAGTTAAATGTCAGTAATACTATTGAATATCATGGGGTGATGGTCAGATTCTCAAACAAAAGTAGAATGTTCTTTCCGGATATCTCTGTCTCTATTTTACCTTTCTCCTTTAGGTGGCGCAATATTTTATTTTATAATGCTTCTGTGAAGAGCATTTATGTTCAAGTCACTACATGTAATTTGTTGTTGTCATTCCCGACGTCCAACCAAGTTTCTTTACTCAATATAATACTACAATTCCCTACAGAAATGCCAAGTTGGAAAACTAGCATGGAAACTGTTCAAAATTAAATAAATGTACAACTGATTCACAAACTGTGTGCTTGGCATTACTCTAAGAATCTAGTATTACACAATAACTTATTAGTGAACACCATCTGTCTACAATTTCAACAAAATACCAACTTTGAAATTAAAATCTCAAGAAAGGCCATATTGGAAAAAAGAATATATTGCAAAAGTGTGAGAAGTATGTAAGACTTTCAGGCAATTTACGTTGTACAGAAGACAAATATTACTTTTTGTTCATGGAGTGTTGTTCTGCATAATGAGAGAAAGCAGAAATGGGGAATGTGGAGTGGGAGCAGGCGGGAAGTTGGAGAAGAAAAGTGTTTTATGATCACTTACTGGAAGTGAGTTTGGCAACTATTAGTAATGCTTCAAGTTGATTCAGAGATACTTATGTTTAGCTATTATGAATCACAACAGTTCGGAACTGAGCAAACTAGGTGAAGGGTGAAGACCCAGTGGCATTAAAACTCAAAGCAGTAAGTTAGAATGGCAACTGAATGACAAAGCTAAAACTGTTCTGGTGCTGTAGACACAGTGAAATGTGTGATGTACTTCGTAAATCCTTTACCATCAACAAATGGAGATCCCTCAATTTTCCTGCTTAAAAATAAGTATGAAATTCAGCAATGAAACAAGACAAAACAATATAGATGCAGCAGTAAAAATTTGTCCCTTCAAGCCTGCCTTATCATTCAATAAATCATGGCAGATCTGAATGCGATCTTAGCTCCACTTGCCCATCTGTCACCCGTTGACTCCCTTGTCTATCCAAATGCACCTAACTCAGCCTCCACCGCCTTTGGAGAAGAAAACCCCACTCTCTAATGACCCTCTTAGAACAGACAACCTCCTCCTTCTTTATTCTTAAATTATGCCCCCTAATTTTAGTCTCTTGCATAAGAGGAAATATCCTCCTGGAATCTACTCTTTCCACACCCCACAGGATTTGACATTTCAATAAGAACTTTTAAACTGCAGTTTAAATGTATGTCCACGTGTTCATCCTAATATAAGTCCTTCATTCCAGGCATGAATGAAGTGAACATTCTTGCAACAGCTTCTAACGCAATTATTTTTTCCAAATAAGGTGACCAAAACTATAAAGAGTACACCAGATATGGTATCATCAACACTATATACTTCAGCAGTAAAACTTCCCTGCTCTTATGCTCCATTCCCCTTGTAATAAATGGACACATTCCATTCACCTTCCTAATAATTTGCTGCATACTAACTTTTGTAACTCATGTACCAGGAACCACGGATTCATCAGTACCACTGAGGTTTGTGACTTTTCTGCATGTAAATAGCATATCACTTGTCTTATTCTTTCTGCCAAAGTGAACAAGTTCACATCTAGCCAAATTATACTCCACCTGTCAAATTGCTGCTCACTCATTTAACCTGTGTATAGCCTTTTGCAGAATCTCTATTCCACTTGACAATTTGCTTTTGTACCTTTTAGTTGGCATTAGTAAATTAAGCAATCAAACATTCTGCCACCTCATCCAAATCATTGATAAAGATTGTACATAGTTAGGGAAATGGCATTGATCTGTGGGATCTCCATTATTTGCTGCTTACCAACCTGAAAATGATTCATTTATTCATACTTCTTGTTAGCTAACCAGTCCTCTATCCATGATAATACCTTGGCCCCTATACCATGTGCTCTTACCTTGTGCAGCAACTTTTGATTTGGCACCTTTTGGGCATCCAAATATGCCATATCTACTTGTTTCCCTCTATCCACTTTGTATGTTAGTCCATGAAGAAATAAATTAGTTAAAGTTAGTTTTCCCTTCTCAAAGCCTCAGTTCGGCCTGATTTCCTGATTTGTGATTTTCCAAGTATTCACTATAACCATAATAATGGATTCTACTCCCTCCCTCATGATAGATGTTAGGCAAACTAAACTACACTTTCCCAGCTTCTGACATCCTTCGTCATTGATTCAAAGTTACATTTAAACAAAACTGTTATAGAACCAAAGAACCATAGTGCCATAGAACCATAGAAATGATACAGCATGAAAAGGGGTCATCTTGTCTATGTCAATCCAAAGACACCCAGATGCCCTCTTGAATCCCATCTTCCTGCACATGGTCCTGCAGCTTAATTGAACTATAGAAAAGAAATAGAACCATAGAAATAAGTTGACGTTTCGAGCAAAAGCCCTTCATCAGGACCGAAATGTTGATTTTCCTGCTCCTCGGATGCTGTCTGACTGACTGTACTTTATCAGCACCACACTCTTGGCTCTAATGTGCAGCATCTGCAGTACTCACTTTCACATAAAAAATAAGTTGTATAGTTCTATAATGTTTGTAACAGAACTGAGGTCAGTCCCAATACAATATCTCATTTATCCGTTCTCCTTAGATATATGGACTATAAATGGTGGTCATTTAGCTTAGTTGGCTGGACAACTGGTTTGTGATGTTAACAGCATGAGTTCAATTCCTGTCCCAGCTGAGGTTACCATAAGGGGTCCCACCTCCTCAATTTTGCTCCTTGCCTGAGCCATGGTGCCCTCAGATTAAATCATCAACAGTCAGCTCTCTATAATGGGACAGCAACTCTATGGTCACCTGGGACTATAGCAACACAATGCACAGAATAGGAGAATGGCATTACCTAAACTAGCTATTGTTAAAACAAAATTGTGTTTCTGTTTTTAAAACCCTTACCTGAGAAGAGTAGCATACTATCTGGGATGAAATGTGGGCTGAACTTTAACTTGTACTTGATCAGAATAGGAGATATCTTGTTCAAATGGCAGGAATAGACACACATTTAGGGCAATTTGCTGGTTTGTGTTCCAGTAAAAGCCTTAGTCTGCAGGAATATATGTTGTAAGTTTGAGTCTAGGCTACATGTGGAGCTAGTGGTTTAAAACATGTCACTGAGGCTGATGACAAACATAATTAAAACTTTAGTTCCTCAGCACTGATTTCATCATCCTGGCCATCACCAGCATTTCCTATAATTTCAGAAAAAAATTGTTGACTGTTTATCTTGACACTCATCTGTTGGAGGACAAAGTTCAGATCTATTTTTGGTTGAACGTTCAAAACAGATAAAGCTTACTAAACTGATTGCTAGTGGGTCAGGGTCTTGTAGTTGATCTGGTTATGTATCCTATTTTGAGTGACCCTTATCCTGAAACTGTGTGATTGTTGTGATGTGGCACTGAGGGAAGAGGGCACCTTCACTTGTTTTTCTCAGATACAGACAAATTCTCAGCCGCAAAAGCCATCGAATTGAGAGTACTGTCCAGAATTATTTTACAAGATCATTTTAATGCAGTTTAATCAATGCAAAGTGGCGACTTTGCAGCTCCATTAGAGGAATTGACTCAGAATGCATTGTGTACAAGCTCACATGGGTGTGAAATCAACCACTTCAAAACTGGTCCATTTGCAAAAGACCACCTTCAGAGAGAATACACCCCCACCATCTTTATGTTCATTTTCATATGGAATATCAGCATCATTATCAAAGCCAGTTTTTGTTGTCCATCCCTAATTGCCTTTGAACTGAGTGGCTTACAAGAGCAGTTAAGAGTAACTCTCATTGCTATGAGTCTGTATTCACATGAAGGGCCAGATCAGGGAAGGATACCACATTTCTTTCTCTAAAGAATATTATTAAACCAGATGGAATTTATCAACAATCCCACGGTAGCTTCATTGGTACCATCAGTAAGATTAAACTTACAGTCCATAGTTATTAAATGATTTCAAGTTCCTCCACCTACTATGGTGGAACTTGAACCCTTGCTCACACTAGCAGCACCCCACTATCATTCTTAGGGAAATATAATTATCTCTGTGATCCACTCCAAGTCACTTTCTTATTGTATACTGATTAGATTAGATTAGATTAGATTACTTACAGTGTGGAAACAGGCCCTTCGGCCCAACAAGTCCACACCGCACCCGCCGAAGCGCAACCCACCCATACCCCTACATCTACCCCTTACCTAACACTACGGGCAATTTAGCATGGCCAATTCACCTGACCTGCACATCTTTGGAAGCTTTGGAGAGGGTGCAGAGAAGATTTACCAGGATGTTGCCTGGAATGGAAAGTAGGTCGTATGAGGATAGGTTGAGAGTTCTCGGCCTTTTCTCGTTGGAACGGCGAAGGATGAGGGGTGACTTGATAGAGGTTTATAAGATGATCAGAGGAATAGATAGAGTAGACAGTCAGAAACTTTTTCCCCGGGTACAACAGAGTGTTACAAGGGGACATAAATTTAAGGTGAAGGGTGGAAGGTATAGGGGAGATGTCAGGGGTGGGTTCTTTACCCAGAGAGTGGTGGGGGCATGGAATGCGCTGCCCGAGGGAGTGGTAGAGTCAGATTCATTGGCGACCTTTAAGCGGCATTTGGATAGGTACATGGATGGGTGCTTAATCTAGGATAGAAGTTCGGCATAACATCGTGGGCCGAAGGGCCTGTTCTGTGCTGTATTGTTCTATGTTCTATGTTCTATCTTTGGAGTGTGGGAGGAAACCGGAGCACCCGGAGGAAACCCACGCAGACACGGGGAGAACGTGCAAACTCCACACAGAGAGTCGCCTGAGGCAGGAATTGAACCCAGATCTCTGGCGCTGTGAGGCAGCAGTGCTAACCACTGTGCCACCGTGCCGCCCATCATTGCTAGATCAATATCTAGGGCAGCAATACTGAGGGCAGCACCGTGGCTCAATGGTTAGCACTACTGTCTCACAAAACCAGGGACCCGGGTTCAATTCCATCCTGGAGCGACTGTGTGGAGTTTGCACATTCTCCCCATATATGAGTGGGTTTCCTTTGAGTGCTCCAGTTTCCTCCCAGAGTCCAATGATGTGCAGGTTAGGTGGATTAGCCACAGGAAATGCAGGTTATAGACAAGTGGTAGGATCAGAGTGAGCTACTTTGGAAAGTCAATGTGGACTCGATGGGCCTGCTTTCACACTGTAGGGATTCTATGATTCTATATTCTGGTGTTCTGCTCCTGACAGCACTATCACCACAAAAACTCCATCAGTTCAAGAAATGGATCCATAACAAACTGGTCTGGAAATTAGGGATAGGCATGTTTTGTTGTTCTCTATAGCCATCCCAGTAATAATCAAGATGTCCATCCAGAAAATTCCTGCAGCTGACCGCATTGTGTATCACAACTAGGCCTGGTCCAGTTAACATCAATCACATACACGGTACAAGGGTTGGAAAGTTAGTGATTGGTAGTATGAGCCGAGCTGTTTTTGCTTCATTTTAGCCCCATGAGTACTGGGTTAAATAATACTAGCCTAACTCTTATCCCAACTAAAAATAGCTAAGCACTCTGCCAACATTAAGATTCAACCATTATCTGACCACCAGTTGAGTGAATGCTCTGGCCAAGATTGACGAAGATTATAGATTCTACTGGCTCTCTGTCCTATCGATCAGCTTCAACTTTCACGCCCTCTATCACCAAGAAATATTCACAAAATGCACTGCAGCAACTCACCACGGCTCCTTCAATAGCACATCCTAAACCTGCAACTAATGCCACCAAGAAGGAAAAGTGCAGCAGGTGCATGGAGGCTCACACTGTCTCAACTTGGAACTGTATCACTGTCCCTTCAGTGTCAGTGGGTCACAAACCTGGAACTGTTGTACCTCCTCCCATACCCAATGGACTGCAGCAGTTCAGGAAGGTTGCTCACCACTCTCTTTTCCCAAGAAAATTAGGGATGGATAATAAATGTGGGCCTAGCAGTGGCACCCATATCCGACAGCACTTTGTAAAAAAAGCCAGCATTTGCAGTACAGGAGGTCCCCAAATTAGGAATGGGTTCTGCCTTTGAATACGTTGGCAGGTTGATTGGTCCGCTAGTCAGAACACAATACAGTGTAAAATATCCATTTATAAATACAAGTGAATGTTCACATTCGGATCCTTAAAACTGATAGTAACATGGGATCTAATTTGTAAATATAAGTGTTTGTAAGTTGAGAATTCTTAAATCGAGGATCCCTTGTATTCTACTTTCCCAAACTGTAAATACTGTTGAGAATATTTCAGGGTGATGAGGTTTGCAAAGATTAAATGTTTCAGTTACTCCACAAGGATTAAAATGCATTGAAACTGAAAGTGGTAAAGACAGACACTTGTCTATTGTTTGACATGATAGAGAAACATCTTTCGATAGTGATGCTTCCCAAATGTGTTCTGACTGTGACTGCATTTTGAGGCTTGAAAATTGTCACAACTCCTCTGTGAGAGTGGGATGGTGAGGTGGAAAGACCTGAGAGTAGGGCCAAGGTATAGAAAACTTTGTGAAAGTGAGAGGGGGAGTAATGGAGCTGCACGGGAGCTGCATGAGAAAGTTTATTCTGCAAGGAAGTCAAACCATGGAGCAGTAAACATTTGGATAACTGTAATATACACTCAGACTTACAACTCTAAACCAGCTTCAAGTCACATTTATTGTAGATTTATAAGAGTAATAATTTACTGAGATGTAGTGCATGTGTAGGAACAAGTTACATGAAATGCAAACTCGGCAATTAGCAAAAATTTACTCATGGGGTAGAATAAGTAGGTGAAAGGTTATATAACAAAGTATACTTCTCATTGTCAATATCTACTTGATACAAAGTTAACAAGTCTTCAATCAGAAATTACAAACTGGAAGATTTGTTCTCCACAGAGTTGTGAAAAGGTGAATTAGAGCCTCAGCAAAAGTTACAATTTTGTGGCAATTAGAAAATTATTTTATATAGATTGGAACTACTGGTTTGTAACTTTTCTCACCTGGAATTAAACATTATTTGGGGTTAGAAAGCTGGCGCTCAGCTCACCTGACCTCCCAGCAATTAAAATGGATGTAAGTTAAGTCTAACAGCTTCAGCACAAAATATGTAACTCTGCATTCTGCACATCAAGGCCATAACTGACATCCAGGCAAGAAAGTTGAAAATATTCCTCAGTGTCTTTTCGGAACTGGTGGAGTTTCTAAAATAAAGGGTGGACATGTGTTAGCAAGTGTTCTAAATATTTCTGTGTTGCTGTGAACATAGAATTATTAGTAACAAGAGAGCCTGAAGCTTTTCTGCTTCAGTCTAAGTCAGTTCTCTTCAAGGGTTACTTAGCTAGTGCCACACCCTTGCTTTTTCACTACAACTCAGAAATATTTCCTTTTAGGATAATTATTCAATTCTCTTTTGAAAATTATGATTGAACCTGTCGGGGCATTCGATTCCAGACAAAAGAGCTGAATTCCCAGTTCAGGTGAAAATGACAGACCTTAACACCAAGGTAGCAGCTGATTGAGTGTGAGGTTAAGCAGCTAGACTAAAACTGGAATCAGTGGGAAACATAGAGAAAGTTCTCCACTGATGGCAGTCATTCGAGTTGCAAAGGAAAATGGTTGTTGGAGATCTGTCAATAAAGCTCCAGAACACCTCTGCAGAGTTCCTCAGTGTGGTATCATAGGTGTAACCATCTTCAGCTGCTTCATCATTGACCTTTCCTCCAGATAAATTCAGAAGTGGGTATGTTCGCTAATGATTGTATAATGTTCAGTAACATTCAATGACTCCTCAGAAGTAGCCTATCTCCAAGGGCAGCAAGACCATATCTAGACATTAGCTTGTTCTCTCTCTCTCTCTCTCCATGGATGCTATCTGACCCACTGTAATCTGCAGCATTTGTTGTTGTTAGTACTCAGGTCTAACCCTAACTTTGTTATCAAACCCGCCAACAAAGTCAGTGCTGTTGTAGTCTGGCGCACTGATCTTTACCTTGCAGAGGCTCAATGCCAACTCTTGGACACTTCTTCCCACCGTTCTCTGGACCATGACCCCACATCCAAACATCAAGCCGTTGTTGCCAGGACTGCCACCAATCTCATTACCACTGAAGATCTTCCACCCACTGCCTCCAACCTTATAGTCTCCCTACCTCAGACAGCCGGCTTCTACTTCTTTCCCAAAATCCACAAACCAGACTGCCCCCATAGTCTTATCGTATCAGTCTGTTCCTGCTCCCCCCACCCCCACCCCCACCCCCACCCCTCCCCAGCTCATTTCCTTCTATCTATAGGTATTTAAGGAATAAAAGAATGACAAGAGTAAGATTAGGGCCAATCAAGGATAGTAGTGGGAACTTGTGTGTGGAGTCAGAGGAGATAGGGGAAGCAGTAAATGAATATTTTTCGACAGTATTCTCTCTAGAAAATGACAATGTTGTCGAGGAGATTACTGAGATACAGGCTACTAGACTAGGTGTGATTGAGGTTCACAAGGAAGAGGTATTAGAAATCTTGCAGAATGTGAAAATAGATAAGTCCCTTGGGCCAGATGGGATTTATCCTAGGATCCTCTGGAAGGCCAGGGAGGAGATTGCTGAGCCTTTGGCATTGATTTTTAAATCATCATTGTCTCCAGGAATAGTGCCAGAAGACTGGAGGATAGTAAATGTGGTTCCCCTGTTCAAGAAGGGGAGTAGAGACAATCCTGGTCATTATAAATCAGTGAGCCTTACTTCAGTTGTTGGTAAAATGTTGGAAAAGGTTATAAGAGATAGAATTTATAATCATCTAGAAAAGAATAATTTGATTCGGGATAGTCAGCATGGTTTTGTGAAGGGTAGGTTGTGCCTCACAAACCTTATTGAGTTCTTTGACAAAGTGACCAAACAGGTGGATGAGAGTAAACCAGTTGATGTGGTGTATAGGGATTTCAGCAAAGCGTTCGATAAGGTTCCCCACACTAGTCTATTGTACAAAATGCAGATGAATGGGATTGTGGGAGATATAGCAGTTTGGATCAGTAATTGGCTTGCTGAAAGAAGACAGAGGATGGTGGTTGATGGGAAATGTTTATCCTGGAGTCCAGTTACCAGTGGTGTACCGCAAGGGTCGGTGTTGGGTCCTCTGCTGTTCGTCATTTTATAAACGACCTGAATGAGGGCATAGAAGGGTGGGTTAGTAAATTTGCAGGCGACACTAAGGTCGGTGGAGTTGTGGATAGTGACGAAGGATGTTGTAGGTTACAGAGAGACATGGATAAGCTGCAGAGCTAGGCTGAGAGGTGGCCAATGGAGTTTAATGTGGACAAGTGTGAGGTGATTCACTTTGGTCAGAGTAACCGGAATGCAACGTACTGGGCTAATGGTAAGATCCTTGGTAGTGTAGATGAGCAGAGAGATCTCGGTGTCCAGGTACACAGATCCCTGAAAGTTGCCACCCAGGTTGACAGGATTGTTAAGAAAGCATACAGTGTTTTAGCTTTGAGTAATAGAGGGATCGAGTTCCAGAACCAGGAGATTATGCTACAGCTGTACAAAACTCTGATGCAGCCACACTTGGGAGTATTGTGTACAGTTCTGGTCACCGCATTATAAGAAGGATGTGGAAGCTTTGGAAAGGGTGCAGAGGAGATTTACTAGGATGTTGCCTGGTATGGAGGGATGGTCTTATGAGGAAAGGCTGAGGGACTTGAGGCTGTTTTTGTTAGAGAGAAGAAGGTTGAGAGGTGACTTAATAGAGACATATAAGATAATCAGACGGTTAGATAGGGTGGACAGGGAGAGCCTTTTTCCAAGTATGGTGACAGCGAGCATTAGGGGGCATAGCTTTAAATTGATGGTTGATAGATACAGGACAGATGTCAGAGGTAGTTTCTTTACTCAGAGAGTAGTAAGGGTATCGAATGCTTTGCCTGCAACAGTAGTAGATTAGCCAACTTTAAGTACATTTAAGTCACCATTGGACAAGCATATGGATGTACATGGAATAGTGTAGGTTAGATGGGCTTCAGATTGGTATGACAGGTCGGTGCAACATCGAGGGCTGAAGGGCCTGTACTGCACTGTAATGTTTTAAGTTCTATCTTGACATCATCCTCTCTCTGCTTGTCCAGACCTTGCCCACCTACATTCACAATTCTTCTGATGCCCTCCACCATACTGACATATTTCCAGTTCCCTGGCCCTAACTGCCTCCTGTGCACCATGGATGTCCTAACTTTCTATACCTCTATTCCCCAGCAGGATGGTCTGCTATCTCCCGGCTTCTTCCCTAACCAGAGGCCTGAACACTCTCCCGGTTTCTTCCCTAACCAGAGGCCTGAACACTCCCCATCCACCACCTCTCTTTTCCGCCTGGCTGAACTTGTTCTTTCAGTGAACAATTTCTCATGATTTTATAAATCTCTGTAAGGTCACCTCTCAACCTCTTACATTCCAGTGAAAAGGGTCCTAGTCTTTCTAGTCTATTTTTATGTCTCAAACCTTCCATTCCCAGCAACATCCTGGTATGTCTTTTCCGAACCCTCTCCAGTTTAATAATATCCTTCCTATAATAGGGTGACCAGAACTGCCCACAATATAGTCCAGAAGAGGCCTTACCAATGTCCTGTACAAAGTCACAATGAGGTCCCAAAAACCTGTATACAGTCTAAAACGTAGATTTGAAGCATGTAGTGGAATACTTTCCACTTGCCTGTATATACATGGTTCCACAACACTCAAGAAGTTAAACATAACCAAGTCAAACAAGCCACTTGAATGACACACTTTCATCACCTCAAACATTCACTCCCTCCGCAACCGGTGCAGCAGTGAGCAGCATATTGGCAGCAATGCATACCATCAATAAGAACAAATGCAGTAACTACCAAACATCCTTTGGTAGCACCTCCCAAATAAACAATCTCTCATTTTGTAGGACAAGATCCGAAGGTTATTGGAATACCATCATCTGCAAGTTCATTTCCAAGTCACACAGCATCCTGACTTGGAAATCTAATGCTGTTCCTTCACTGTTGTTGGATCAAAATGATAGAACCATCTCTTTGAGAACTCCATTGTTGCACCTACTCCAGATGGACTACAATAGTTCAAAAAGATAGCTCATCACCACCGTCTCAAAAGAAAGTATGAATGGCGTTAAATGCTGGCTTTGCCAGTAGAGCCTACACCTCAGAAATAAATAAATCAATCAAACTTCTCAGGCAGGCTATTCAGGACCTTAACTATTCATTATGCAGAAAGGTTTTACCTCATATCACTTCTGGATCTTGTATCATTCACTTTAGTTTGCTGTCCTCTGGTTCTTAACCCTTCCGCCAACAGAAACAGTTTCATCCTAAATGCTATGTCCTGACTCATGATGTTGAATATCTCCTTCAAATTTCCTTTCTTCATTCTCTAAAACAAAGAGCCTCAACCTTGTCAATCTATCTCCTAACAGCCTTGATGTCAAGGGCACCTCTGGAATTAAGCCCTTTTGACAATGTTTGGACCTAGGTGGTAATGCGATCAAGAGGTGAATGGCTCTGGCATTCACTGCCCATTGGAGTACAGATTATTGCTGAGCAATTGCTGTTTCATAGCACTGTTGATAATACCTTCTTACATTTTACTGATGATCAAGAGTACACTAATTGGGAGGCAATTGATTAGGTTGAATTTGTCCTGCTTTTTATATATCTGGCCAACTTTCCATATCGTCAGGGAGATGCCAGTATTGTAGCTATACTGGAACAGCTTGGCAAGGGGTGCAAGTTTAGAACTCAAGGCTTTAGTACCATTGCAAGAATTTTGTCATAACCTTTGCTTTGTCCAGTGAATCTAACATTTCTTGATATCAAGTGGAGTGAATTGAATTGGATAAAGACAGGCAAGTGTGCTGCAGAGGTCACAGTAGATCATCCACTCGGCATTTCTGATTGAAGATTGCTGTGAATGTTTCATCTTTATCTTTTGCACTAATGTGCTGGGTTCCCCACTGTTGAGGATGGGGATATTTGTGGACCAACACCCAATCTTTCCTTTCCAGGCAGTCTTTTCCTTCTACAATAAATAAACCAAACCAGCTCAGTGTTAACAATGATTTCAAGTAATTAGTTACAGCAGATTTTGTCGCAGACATTTTAGAAGATTTTTAATGGATTTGATATTCTCAAACCCTTGAATTGCTTAGTTCCATATGTTCGAGTGCATAAGCTTGCTTAAAAGATTTCACACCATATAAATTAGAATTATATTTAGACTGTTGAATTTTACAAATAATCTGTATTACCACATAACATTACCCTATTCCTTTATGATTCATGGCTTAGTCCCCTTACGCCTGAAATGTTGATTCTCCTGCTCTTCAGATGCTGCCTGACCTGTTGTGCTTTTCCAGCACTACACTCTTGACTCTGATCTCCAGCATCTGCAGTCCTCACTTTTTATTAGTCCCCTTGTGGCACTTTCTGTTTGCATTTAATCTATTTTGAGACATACAAAGCAATATTATGTTAGTTGCACAATAAATTTTCAAGAACTCTGGTGTATTAATATTGATCCTTTCATCACAATGTTAATATTTAAAAGGTTTTGTTAAAATATGTCACTTTGGAAATATGGACTAGATTTTACTTTGTCAATGCACCGGAAGTGGGGGAGCCAGGTGCACATGGGAATCTAGATGTTTCAGCAGTGTACTTATCAGTGGTATTTTAACCTAGACATTAGATTCACAACTGATCTTCAGGATTCGTGATCCATTAATGTAAGCAAGTGTGATGACAACCCTTGAGGGTATTTCAGTAAAGGATTCACTAGGACCCACTAGAATGAAAGTTGAAGGATTCTCTGTGTGTTTGAACAGAAGAAGAAACTGTAACTAGAAATTCCTAATGTTAGAAGTTGTCTTCAGTGCTTCCTCCCTACAGTTCTTATCTGTAAGAGTTCACAGGAAGATTCTTTTCCCTGGAATATGGAGCTGGAGATTGTAGAGAGGGTTAGGAGCAGGAGTGTGGCACCACATTTGTCAAGTGAAGTGATGCAAATGGTATTATGACCAAATAGGGCAAGAAAGAGGAGCATCACGGCGTATTCAACTCTGACAAACTCTGTGTCTAACTCTGACAACCCTGCCTTCCCATGCTTATGCCTGCATATCACTCCTTACACCGACTTATCTTGCAGGTGAACCTTTCCCTGTCTGTCCAAGCAGCTTCTCACATTTCCATCTGACAGGCAGCACTGATACTCGCTCTCACCTTAATATAATGGCATATGTATCCCTCAATAAGTGGTGTCCATTGACCCACTCCAAGCCAGCCACTACTAAGATGCATTGGCCTCTTCTTCTGTTGGGGAAGACAGCATAGAGCACCAGAGAGGGACAGAGAAACAAAATTAACTCTCCAGACTAACAACTGCAGAGGAGCAGTTGCTGGAGATAACTGAGATTTGGTATACCTGATCACTGGCACTAGAGAGATGGGGGTCTCCTGTCCATTGGGTGACCTGGCATACCACACTTACTCATGTTGACGGGATGTTAGCAGTCAGTCAAATATGATAATGTGTGCAATATTGTACTGACAGTTTTAAACCATGTATTTTACCTCCCTTGTATCCATTAAGATTAGATTCTCTACAGGAAAGAAACAGGCCGTTTGGCCCAACAAGTCCACACCGATCCTCCAAAGAGTAACCCACCCAGACCCAGTTCCCTACATTTACCCCTCACTAATGCGCCTAATACAATGGGCAATTTAGCATGGCCAAATCACCTGGCCTGCACTTCTTTTGGATTATGGGAGGAAACCAGAGCACCCGGAGGAAACCCACGTAGACACCGGGAAAATGTGCAAACTCCACACAGACGACTGCTTGAGGTGGGTATTGAACCCAGGGTCCTGTTGCTCTGAGGCAACAGTGCAAACCACTGAGCTACCATGCCACCCCGGCATGCTGGAGCAGGTAAAGTCTCCTCAGGTGAGGTCATTCGCTCTGAGAACTCTGTCACAGGATTAACTCAGATTGTCCAACAGCTTAAATACACAAACCTCAGTAAAGTTGTCAAGACAAATAGTTGTGTTCTCACTTGGCATCTCACATACCACACCTAAACAAGAGGAGATGGTGGAGACAGGGTCAGTGGGAAGAGTCCTCATTGGAAGGTGCAGGACACTCCTGCCAACTGGGATGCAGATGCTGAGCCTCAGGGGGAATATCAATGAATGGGGTAATTCAGGAGAAGCAGCAGAAAATACCTGAGGGGTTACACTGTGTAGTCCGAGTAAGATTGGAGGAGTCCTCTCTAATATCAGTGTCTTGATGTCATGGGCTTTTACGTCCATGGAAAGAGTGGCTTTCCGCTTGGAGCATTAGACACAGCAATCAAGCATTGTATGCTGGCCCTGACCAGTGATGAGCTACACCTAAACTCAGTTACACTGTGACATTGCCATCTTGAAGAAGACCGAGGAAAATAAGGCCTTGCCTTCAGTATCTCATTGAAATTCAACATAATGCTTACAGTTCTTGGCTAGTGGGTGGTTTGCTTGGACCGTGAGAGAGAAAAATGGAGAATGAGGACAGTAAAGTGAGGATTCTGCTCAAAAAGGCTTCCATTTCTCACTTCTTCACTCCTCATTCAGTGTATCATATGTTGCTCTGGGTTCTGCTATCTTTATAAAATTGTTGGTAAAGAATTTTGGTAGGTATTATTTGTTTCTACAATATTGCCATCATTTTGCCCATTTTGCCTGTAGGCAAATACCTTTATTGTTTTGATGATTGATCAAATAAGATTTGATGATGAATCGTTGATATTTGTGACAGGGCTTTGTTAATTGCACATGAACAATTTGTAGTTACACATGAGCTGCACATAGAGGAAATAGATGCCCTGGTGACGAAGGAAGGCTCCAGCATGAAATATATCCCTGATGGTGGGGTCCGTTTGGAGGTGGCGGAAATGACACCACCACCAGGGATATATTTCCCTCCCCTCCCCTAACAGCGTTCCCGATGAAGGGCTTTTGCCCGAAACGTCGATTTCGAAGCTTCTTGGATGCTGCCTGAACTGCTGTGCTCTTCCAGCACCACTAATCCAGAATCTGGTTTCCAGCATCTGCAGTCATTGTTTTTACCTTTGTTAATTGCAGGACTGTTTGTGTTGGGAGTTGAGTGGGCCACCTGGGTTCAGAATTTAACTGCAAGAAAAATCTACTACCTCAGTTGACTGAACTATGGTAGGTTAAGCCTTTTCAGACATCCTGGGGCTGATTAGTTCACTACTGTTAGTGGTCTCACCATATCTGATTCCTTTTCATGCTCCCGATGCAAATTATCCTCTGAAGAGGTAATATGTTCTTCCTCCTGAATCTCCAGTCTTTGCTGTTGTAACACACTGTACTATCACAGACAATACTATTTGAAAACCTGCCCCAGACCTGACACCTAAGCTATTGCTTCTGTATTCTAACTGCTTGCTTGATGATGGCTCTTGAGGTCAGATAATGTTGGTTGCAACTCCTAGGCATTGTTATCTGGATTCCTAACTGGAGCTAACAGAGGTCTTCAGTGAGTTGCCCTTGTTTTCAAGGAGCTGGACGCTAGCTCTGCTTTGAGATATGAAGGGCTCAGGTAGGCTTGATTGATGGAGGATGAAAGCAACATAACCACTCCTTGGGAATCTTGTACAAAATGCACAATGACCTTTTTGTAGTTACACATGAGCTGCACATAGAGGAAGTAGATGCCCTGGTGACGGAGGAAGGCTCCAGCATGAAATATACCCCTGGTGGTGGGGTCCGTTTGGAGGTGGCGGAAATGACACCACCACCAGGGATATATTTCCCTCCCATCCCCTATCAGTGTTCTGAAAAGACCACTCCCTGCGTGACTCCCTCGTCAGGTCCACACCCCCCACCCACCCAACCTCCACTCCCGGCACCTTCCCCTGCAACCGCAAGAAATGCAAAACTTGCGCCCACACCCTCCCCCCTTCCTTACTACCCTCCAAGGCCCCAAGGGATCCTTCCTTATCTGCCACAAATTCACCTGCTCCTCCACACACATCATTTACTGCATCCGCTGTACCCGATGTGGCCTCCTCTATACTGGGGAGACAGGCCACTTACTTGCAGAACGTTTCAGAGAACACCTCTGGGACACCCGGAACAACCAACCTAACCACCCCGTGGCTCAACACTTCAACTCCCCCTCCCACTCCACCAAGGACATGCAGGTCCTTGGACTCCTCCATTGCCAGACCATAGCAACACGACGGCTGGAGGAAGAGCGCCTCATCTTCTGCCTAGGAACCCTCCAACCACAAGGGATGAACTCAGATTTCTCCAGTTTCCTCATTTCCCCTTCCCCACGTTATCTCAGTCCCAACCCTCGAACTCAGCACCACCTTCCTAACCTGCAATTTTCTTCCTGACCTCTCCGCCCCCACCCCGACTCCGGCCTATCACCCTCACCTTAACCTCCTTCCGCCTATCGCATTTCCATCGCCCCTCCCCCAAGTCCCTCCTACCTACCTTTTTTCTGAGCCTGCTTGGCACACTTCCCTCATTCCTGAAGAAGGGCTCATGCCCGAAACGTCGATTCTCCTGCTCCTTGGATGCTGCCTGACCTGCTGCGCTTTTCCAGCAACACATTTTCACCTCTGATCTCCAGTCCTCACTTTCTCCTTCCAACATGATCTGGGACCACTTTGATTATCATGTGTGTACAGCAGATGATTCTCCTGACCCCTGGGATACCAATCAAGACTGCAAAGCAGACCACCCACTCATTCGGATTGTCCTCATTAGTTACAAAATGTACATAATACTTGGCCCTGGCAATTAAGGTAGGTGTCACCTATCAGTCGCACAATTGAGTAGCATAGTATGAAATTCTACAACTCTCTCCTGCTGCTCCATAGTGGGAATCTCTACCAGGAGACCTCAATGGCAGCAATCCCCGGAGCTTCCTGGGACACTGCTGATCAGACAGCTCCAGGAAGCGGATCCTCTGGCTATAATCCCTGTGTTTGGGGCAATGCCTCCTACAAACTGCGGGTCTGCACTCATCCCCTCTCTGCTGTGGAGCAGTGAGTCAATGAAGAGGAACTTGCTGCTACTCCTCTTGCTGCTGCTCATTCATCCCCTCATCTGAGGTTCAAGATAAAGCTGCATCAGGGCCACCTGAACTGACCAGAGGTTTGACAGATGGAAAATGTCAGTCAGACGAATGTAACTCTAGGCAGCAGAAATGACTTTCATAGCACAGATAGCATGCTGTTGAAAGCATCCTGTGAGCAAAAGCCTTTCACTCCAAACAGGTCGCTGAGGTCAAAGTACATTGAGGATTTTGTGCCATTTGCTTACCCCCTCAATTCCTGCTGTCTCCTTGTCTTGTTTTCACTGACAAAGGTCCAGGAAATACTGGGAAACCCTTACATTCCAGGTACATTCATAAATCCTAGTTAAACGAGCAGTTAATTGCAATTTTAATGTATTTAAATTGGCAACATGCCTCTCCCAAGGGGACTTTCTTACATACATCTGAATATGCTGTAATTCAGTCTGGAAGTTGTTGGGTTGCAGTTGGCTTCCCAATAGTCTTCAATTGTGCAACTTCATTGCTTCCAGATTCAATCACATTGTTAGGTCAAAGTTTCACCTTCCACACCCCCGCCACCCCAAACACACAGTTTTCTGTCAAATTTAGTAAGAAACTGATTTTGTTTCAGTAAGTTGGGGTTATTGTATCTATTAAATCACAAAATGTAAGCCAGAGGCACGTTGCCAAGTTCTCAATTCTGAATACAGAGGTGACTGGGTTTATTTACACCATCATAGAGAATGGAAATTCACCACTGGAAATGAAATAGTGGAGATGGGGATCAAATTCCATTTTATAAAAAGTGTGAACTTTAACCTATTTCATTACGTCTTTCCCGAAATGCTTCATCCCGGTTTAAATGGGACAGGAAAATTTAAGCAACAATATTAAATTGAATTAGATTTTGGTTGTAAAAGAATATGAAATTAAAATCAATCTGAGGATGTTTATTCCTTGGTTGATCAAAACTCTAATTTTCTACAAAATCAGTACTGTTTTAGAAAACTATTTCCTTTTATTGCTCTGTTTATATGTATGTTCTAAGTATCATGATCCCAGTGTTACACACAATGTATGAGGATAATTAAACATGGGCAGCTGCTTTCAATTCACTAATTTCCCAGTAATATTGAGCCCGATGTAGCCCAAAGTGAACAAGAATCAAAATATTTTTCATCAATGAAACAAGGCAAGTAGTGGCTTTGATACTTCATGAAAAGTTAGGTTTTGCTTACTGAAATTCATTACATTTTATTGTTTCCAAAACTTAGCTGAATATTCAGGACAAAGAAAATAAATCTGACGACTTAGTATGCACTGAGGGAGTCCTGCACTGTCAGAGTTGTTGTCTGATGGATGGGAGATTAAATCAAGCTCGAATTTTCCCTTGCAGCTTGATGTGAAAGATCCCATTGTACAATTCACAGAATACAAGGATATTCTCTCTGATGTTCCAGCCAATATTTATTCCTCAATTACTATCTAAGAGAATGAATTGCTTGGTAATTTATCTCATTGCTGTTTGAGAGATTGTACATTGCGTAAATTAGCAATGCTGATCCTACAATTCAATAACAAATGGCTTCAAAAAGTACTTCATTGGTTATAAAGTGTTTTGGGATGTAATGAGGTCATAAAAGATAATATATAAAGACAAATCTTTCTGTTTTCTAACTTGATCAAGGCAGGGACTAAGGGAATGCACAAGGACAAATAGATCAGCTTTATATGTTTGGTTTGTCATGGTGGTACAACAGCTGTGACTAACTGCATCAGAATGAAGATGTTATGACTGCGCTGAAAATGTGTTGCTGGAAAAGCACAGCAGGTCAGGCAGCATCCAAGGAGCAGGAGAATCGACGTTTCGGGCATGAGCCCTTCTTCAGGAATGAGGAAAGTGTGCCAAGCAGGCTCAGATAAAAGGTAGGGAGGAGGGATTTGGGGGAGGGGTGTTGGAAATGCAATAGGTGGAAGGAGGTTAAGGTGAGGGTGATAGGCCGGAGTGGGGGTGGAGAGGTCAGGAAGAAGATTGCAGGTTAGGAAGGTGGTGCTGAGTTTGAGGGTTGGGACTGAGACAAGGTGGGGGGAGGGGAAATGAGGAAACTGGAGAAATCAGAGTTCATCCCTTGTGGTTGGAGGGTTCCTAGGTGGAAGATGAGGCGCTCTTCCTCCAGCCGTCGTGTTGCTATGGTCTGGCGATGGAGTTGACGTGTTGAGCCACAGGGTAGTTGGGTTGGTTGGTCCGGGTGTCCTAGAGGTGTTCTCTGAAGCGTTCTGCAAGTAGGCAGCCTGTCTCCCCAATATATAGGAGGCCACATCGGGTGCAGCGGATGCAGTAAATGATGTGTGTGGAGGTGTAGGTGAATTTGTGGTGGATATGGAAGGATCCCTTGGGGCCTTGGAGGGAAGTAAGGGGGGAGGGTGTGGATGCAAGTATTGCATTTCTTGCGGTTGCAGGGGAAGGTGCGGGGAGTGGAGGTTGGGTTGGTGGGGACTGTGGACCTGATGAGGGAGTCACGGAGGGAGTGGTCTTTTCGGAACACTGATAGGGGAGGGGAGGGAAATATATCCCTGGTGGTGGGGTCTGTTTGGAGGTGGTGGAAATGACGACGGATGATACGATGTATATGGAGGTTGGTGGGGTGATAGGTGAGGACCAGTGGGGTTCTGACCTGGTGGCGATTGGAGGGGCGGGGCTCAAGGGCGGAGGAGAAGGAAGTGGAGGAGATGCAGTGGAGAGCATCGTCGACCATGTCTGGGGGGAAATTGCAGTCTTTGAAGAAGGAGGCCATCTGGGTTGTTCGGTATTGGAATTGGTCCTCCTGGGAGCAGATGCGGCAGAGACGAAGGAATTGGGAATATGGGATGGTGTTTTTACAGGGGGCAGGATGGGAGGCGGTGTAGTTGAGGTAGCTGTGGGAGTCGGTAGGTTTATAGTAAATGTCTGTGTTGATTCGGTCGCCTGAGATAGAAATGGAAAGGTCTAGGAAGGGGAGGGAGGAGTCTGTGACGGTCCAGGTAAATTTGAGGTCGGGGTGGAAGGTGTTAGTAAAGTGGATGAACTGTTCAACCTCCTCGTGGGAGCACGAGGCAGTGCCGATACAGTCATCGATGTAGCGGAGGAAACGGTAGGGGGTGGTGCCAGTGTAGATGCCCCCTGTAAAAACGCCGTCCCATATTCCCAATTCCTTCGTCTCCGCTGCATCTGCTCCCAGGAGGACCAATTCCAATACCGAACAACCCAGATGGCCTCCTTCTTCAAAGACCACAATTTCCCCCCAGACGTGATCGACGATGCTCTCCACCACATCTCCTCCACTTCCTGCTCCTCTGCCCTTGAGCCCCGTCCCTCCAATCGCCACCAGGACAGAACCCCACTCGTCGTCACCTACCACCCCACCAACCTCCATATACATCTTGAAATCCCACTACCTTGGCAAAACCATGTGCCCTCCTCCTACAACTCTGTAGTTAAAATAAAGACAATGATGTCCTCTCTCTTGGTGTATTGGACTTCTGCCGCTTCCCTATATAATAACTGGCAGTTAAGTATGAAATGTTGGCGATCTTATCTGCTCCACATTTAGGAAAAAAGTGGAAATTGAAGTCCATAGTAAACTTGTTGGTCTCTGCCATGCTTTGGATGTAGATGCATCACAGATCAGTGACCACCTCCTGCTGACTCACATGCAACTCAGATATAGCTCTGTCTGATGTAGAGGTAGGAAACATGCTCCTGGAATAACCTTGGTACATAGGGCTTCCTCCTGTACACATGGTTTTCCCCTCTGCAGCCTAGCGTCTAGCCTACTACCATGTTATAGCATAAACTGAGAATCATTAGGAGAGGGAAACCAGGAGGCCCAGGTTTTCAGAATGTGTGCCACTTCAACTATGGATGATGTCCCAATCTGCCCTCTCCTAATGTTTCTGACAGATATAAATTGTGACCACATTAATGGCCTCATTAGCATAGTGTACAGCACAGAATACACAAGTGAGTCTTTTCATTTGTTCTGACTTCTGTAGCTCCAATAGCAGGAACACTATGGAGTTGAATTTTCTAGCCAAAAGCATGGTTTGTTCCTTAGCAGCCATCAAATAGCAGATCCTCCTGAAGCACAAGATCTAGAATCCCTACAGTTTGGAAAGAGGCAATTTCGCCCATTGAGTCTGCGCCAAACCCTCTGAAGAGCATCCCACCCAGTCCTTGGCATCATGAGGCAGCTGTGCTAACTACTGTGCTATCCATATCATCTGTTGTAATTCTGGATGGCAAGAAATTGAGGAGAACAAGTGAAATTCACAAGTTGGATTCTGTTCAAGAACTGAGGTGAATGGGTTTATTTACATTCATGACCTAGCCATGATGAATGGCATTTCACTGCTGTAAACAATGAGATCGAGGTTAGGTGCTAAGTTTCATTTCCAAGCACGTGTTGAATTTCAGAGAATCAAGCACAACAACAAAAATGTTTGGCAACAGCAAATTTCATCTGATTTTATAACATTTGTACTATCTATTACAATTCATTTACTTGGATACATCCACTTTGTGTTAGAATCTTTTATACAATTATAACAAATGTGATTCACAAAGCATGTATCACTAATTATTTCAGGATATTCTTTTGATAATCTCTAAGCAAAAAATTAAAGTTATTCAGGTGCTGTTTAATTCAATATGTTTGCTGCATAACTTGCCTGGATTTTTATTAGGACTAAGGCTGAGATAATAGCCCTCATCGTTACTAAAGAGTAAATAAAACAACAACTTCCTGAGTCCACACATAATTAAATACAGAAATCTAGAAATTCCTGTATAACTTGCCTTTTCCTCCATAAGCTATCATCTGATAGTATCTTGGCAATAGAGTCAAGTAGTGAAATCCACATAAGGGTGTGATTCTATTTTACTTAACCAGCAAACATATCAGAAAAAAAGGGCTGCTGCATTCAGGTGAAGTGAAGTTTCACTGCTGTAATATGTCTTAATTACTACAAAAATAACCTCTCTGGCCCTGAAAATATAATTTTTGAGTACACGTGCAGAAGCTTCTGAAACATTTGTGGCTAGCTGTAGCTAAAATAAGCTATAAGCACCATTTCTTTATCATTGACTATGAAAGTCAGGTCAGTTTTGTAAATGTTATTTTGCCTGAATCTGTACAAGCTCCAGATCCCTACATTTAGATCTGATTGCTATTTGTGCACCTTGTCTAGCTGAAGGCATTTCTAAAGGTTTGACTATGTGTCATCTGACCACACTGTCACATGATGGCCAATCATCTAGCATGCTGACAACATAGTATTCAATCATGTGACTTCTAATCGGGTGACATCTGGAAATGTTGTTGCATTGACCTTTTCAAGGTTGGGTTCATTTGCAGTGAAAGTCTTTAAAAATGATTTCAGGTAAGCATTAGTGCAGGAAATTCAGAGAACTGGAAGACTGACAAGAAAGGAAGCTAAAAGCAGGGAAGAGGAGAAGCTAAACCAAAGATTGGGAGAGATTTGTAAAAGAAAAATCAGAGATAGAAGAAGATTCCATCAAAAACTATTAGCAACCAAACGAAATCACACCAGAAACTAAAAGTGAACAAGTAACAACATAATTCCTCATAATCAACATTTAATACTTTAACTCACTAATAGTTAACATGTAACTGGGCGGTAATAGCTATAAGTCTAGATTATAGTGGTGCTGGAAAAACACAGCAGGTCAGGCAGCATCTGTGGAGCACAAAAACCGACGTTTCAAGCAAAAGTCCTTCATCAGGAATATCTTACTGGTAATGTTTAACACTCCTATGGGCTCACAAAGGATCACCTCAAGTACAGCCAAAATTACTCAATGCAACAGTTGTGATAAGACTCCCACTTTTAAAGAGGGCTGTGTCTCTTTCCCTCTATTGCAGACTGATTTGGACTGTCAACCCATGTGAAGGTGACAACTGGATCTAAAACAATCTGTACTTGCACTTCATACATTAAAGCATCCAGCACTGAACACTGCAGTGAGCTTGTTGCCCAGGACACCTCGTTCTGAAGTTAGCATGAACATTTATAAAAGACTTCCTGGGCTTGGATTCAATAAAATAATGTTCACATGGAATCACTGAAATTATAGCACAGCTGGTGACCATTCAGTTCTAGGGTGCTAGTGCTGACTCTCTTCCTCAAGCCTTTTATATTCCTCTTTTTAAAATATGTATTCCAATGCTTTTAAATGGTGTTCTAGACTGTACTCAATCGCCACTTATGATTATTACATCCTTTAATTCTGTTCAATGGTCTCACTTCTCTCTCTCTCTTTTGTTCTTTCCTTTGGCATGGTCCATCTCCTTTGGTCCCTATTTATTCATCAGTGGAATTAATCTGTCCAGGTTTAGCTAGAGGAAAATCCTCAGATTTCACTCACCTTTCTAATGGCTGCCCCTTTCATGACATTTCTCCTACTTATCTTGCCACTATTGTTTCAGGATCTGCAGAAAAGACTGGTCTCAACATTTGATCACCACCAGTTCTACTTCTCCCTATACCATCTCCCTCTCTGATTACTTATTTTACTCAATCTCTATTCCACCATTTCCTTCTAACCCTTTAATTCTTCCTCTCCCTGTCTAATTCCATTTCCACTTTCCTTCCTTACTCAGTTCCCACTGTTTTCACATTCCACCCTCAATCCCTAATCTACTCACAAATTCTCTTTCTTTCCCCATATCCTGGGTAATTCCCTTAATTCTGATTCCTGTCCACAGTCTCGACAAAACATTATCCTAGTGTTCTTACTATCTAAGGAAAGATATGAAAAAGATATAAAAGTACATGTTGGTGGTAGTCCAGAGGCGATTGACCAGGTTGATTCAAAGCATGATGAGAAGAAACTGAGTAGGCTGGGCCTGCACTTAGAAAAATGAGAGGAGACTTCATTGAAACATTCTTAAGGGGCTTGACAGCTGAGATGTGGAGAGGTTGTTTTGCTTTGTGGGAGAGTCTTGGACCAGAGAGCATAATGTAAGATAGGGCTCACCGTTTAAGATGAGGAGGATTTGCTTCTCTCAGATTGTAGTGAATCTGTAGAATTCTTTACCACAAAAGGTTTGTCAAGACTGGGCCATCAATTGTATTGAAGGCTGAGATAGGCTGATTTTTAATCAGTAAGGGAATCAAGGTTGATGGAGATAGGGCAGGAAGGTACATTTGGGGATTATCAGATCAACCATAATCTCACTGAATGATGGGACCGACCTGATGGGCTGAATGGTCTGTTTCTGCTCCTACATCTTCTGGTCTTATAGTCCATCCTCCAATCTTTCTCTTTCTACTCTATCCTCAGGGGAATGTGACCTCTCCAAACCCCTTCTTGACACTTGCTGTGATGTAAAATTCAAACACTTGTGTTTATTTGGTGCTTAGAACTGGTGGCCAATAAATCTACTACTGCATTCTGATTATTCTGAAAATTAAAGATTAAGATGGATTGAGTATATGCATTGGAGGGAAGGGTCTTGTGTTCTTAATCTGTTTGAAGGTAATGTTCGATCTGTGAATTAGTTCAGAATGTTTTGCTAGGAAATTACCTCTTTTCTGTCACTGCTCTCTGTCCATATTTGATACTCTGCACAAATGTTGATGTTGTAGCCCTTTCTGTCTCCTTCCTTCTCCTCCCCCTTCTTGGTTGAATGAGTTCATTTTCACGTAGGCAGCCTGTAGATGAACAAGAATGATCGATATTGATTCCAAATGTACAGCAGAATGGTAATCTTATTTACAAAAAAATAATAGTTTCACCATTTGTAAGAAAAGATCAGTAATTTATTATTTACTGAACTCAGTGCATGTTGTTCCAGGACACACAATTACACATGTCAATAAAATAGTAACTTGATTGGTTACAAGCCAATTTTGCAATTGTGTAAATTTTAAGTCAAATTAGTACAAGTTATAGATTGCAGAAATATATTGTTAATTACAAAGTAAGATAACATAGCCAAATGGAATTTCCAGCTAATTGACTAACCACTGCATGATGGTAAGCCAATGCAATCAGTATGATCCCAATTCAGAGACTTTGCATTCTGAGCATTACTTGATCTGAGCAAAGGTGACATTGCAGTTATAAATTGATCTCAATGCATCTAATGCCAGGAGAAAGGGATGTGAGGGTTGAGCAGGGTTTCTGCTCCTGGCCTATATTTAGAGACCTTTGCTGAAACGTACAAGCACATAGGTGAAGGTGAGGGCAGGATTTGAATGTACAGCAACTAATCCACAACAGCTTGCTGCTATTTACTATATCATGAAAAATGGTCACTTTGATGAGGTTCCACAGAATTTAGAAGTGAAGTCATTCAACGGGAATACATTAAGTTCTACTTCATAGAATTACAATACATGAAGGGTCTATACCTGTTTTATGCTGCACGTGAATCTCCTTCTGACTTAGTTCAGCTTATCATATCAATGTATCCTAGTCCCCTTCCCCTCATGTAACCTAGTTTCCCCTTAAATGCATCCATCGTTACTGCTTTAATCATTCTCTGTGGTATAGAGTTCCACCTTCATACCCACACTGCACAAAGATGTTTCTCCTGACTCCCTTATTACAATTATTAGTGACTGTATCACACTTAATGCCCCTCACTTTGGATTCTCTCCAAGGTAGAAACATTTTCTCTATCTGAGAAAGAAATATCTATTGAACACAATAAAAAGACATCTGTCTATTGCCCTCCAACTAAGGGATTCCAGGAGCAACCAGAAAAGTGAGTAACTTTATAACTAAACATAACTTTGGGCCTGAACATATCACCAGACCTTTACAGTAACCAGTTGGGTGACAGATAATCTGCATGGGTCACCCTCAGTTTCACACAGTACCACCCATTTAATCACTCACCCCTACCATGTCACTCATACACCCTTAATCATCCTCATCTACTCATTCAGTCTTACCCTCACCAAGTCACTCACACTCACCCTCACCCATTTATCTACTCACCCTCCCTACTCACTCACTCACCCTTCCACACTCAGACACTCACTTTCACTCACTACTTCCATATTTATCCATTTTTTTTTGCAGAGGGCTCAAGAAAATAGGAGAAAAAGCTGAGCAGGAGGAGAAGATGGCCATGACTCTAATGGAAGTGTAATCTTGATTAGAATTTCAAGGGATTCTTCCAGACTATCTCAGATGAGCTTGGACTGGGTCATTGAAGGTTATAAATGTCATGCTAATCAAGTGGGCTGCTTTGTCTAGATAGTGTCAAGCTTATTGACTGTTGTTAGAGTTACTGTCATCCAGGCAAGTGAAGAATATGCCAACATAGTTTTGACATTTGCCTTGCACTTGATGGCCAGGCTTTGGGGAAAGGGAAAATGAGTTAATTGCTACAAGTTTCTTCGCTTCTGACCTACTTTGAAAACCACATTATTTATATGGCTAGTCCAGTTCAATTTCTGGTCAAAGGCAACCCATCAGATGTTGACAATGGGGTATTGGTAGTACCGCTGAATGTCAAGGGAAGAGAGTTAAATTTTCTCTTGGCATTGCCTAGCACTTGTGAGATGCAATGTTTCTTACTACTTTTCAGGCCAAGCCTGGATATTGGTGAAAAGTGTGGCACTGGAAAAGTACAGCAGGTCCAGCAGCATCCGAAGAGCAGGAGAGTCTATATTTCAGCAATAAGCCCTTCATCAAGAATGTGATGAATTTCCTATGCCTGAAAAATTGACTCTCCTGCTCCTCAGAAGCTGCCTGACCTGCTGTGCTTTTCCAGTGCTGCACTTGTTGACTCTGATCTCCAGCATCTGCAGTCCTCACTTTCTCCCAGCCTGGATATTGATCAGGTCTTGCCACATTTTGACATGGAGTGTTTCAGAAGCTGATGAGTTGTGAATGAACAGTCACTCAGTTTGCTTTATTTTCAGCCTCATCCTACATTCTCACTGTGATCAGAAGAATTCATTACCTGTTTTCAAAAATAAACTTTAGTGAAATTCTGTTTGCATTTGAATAGCTCTTTTCGTGACCACCTGAATTTTCAAACACTTTTACAGATAGTGATGTACTTCCTTGAAGTGAACTAACTGCTGTAATGGAGCACCCAATGTGCACATAGCAAACAGCAATGTGAAGCTGACCAGCAAATCTGTTTTTCATTATCCCCCACTGCCTTTACATTGGAGAGAGCAGGCACAGACTGGGTAATAAAACAAAGAACTACAGATGTTAAAGATCTAAAACAAAACAGAAATTGCTGGAGAAACCCAGCAAACCTGGCAGCAACTGTGGAGAGAAAGGAGAGTTTTGGCCTCAGTGACCCTGCTTCTGAACAGACAGGGTGACTGCTTTGGAGAACACTTCTTTACAGTCCATAAATGTGGCCCTGAACATCTGTCATAGAGACAGCACGGAAACAGATCCTTCCATCCAACCAGTCCATGCCGAACGTAATCCTAAACTAAACTAGTCTCACCTGCCTGCTCCTTGCCCATATCCCACCAAACCTTTCTATTCATGTCCTTATCCAAGTGTCTTTTAAACATTGTTATTGTGCCTAGATCTACCACTTCCTCAGGAAATTCATTCCACACATGAATCTATGTAAAAAGATTGCGCCTTCTGTCGTTTTTTAGTCTCTTTCCTCTTACCCTAAAAATGTGCCCCCGGTCTTGAAATCTTCCATCCTAAAGAAAAGACATCTATCATTAACCCTATCTATACCCCTCATGATTTTATAAGGTTAAAAATCACACAACACGAGGTTATAGTCCAACAGGTTTAATTGGAAGCACACTAGCTCTCTGAGCACCGCTCCTTCATCAGGTGATTGTGGAGAAGGAGCGTCGCTCCGAAAGCTAGTGTACTTCCAATTAAACCTGTTGGACTATAACCTGGTGTTGTGTGATTTTTAACTTTGTCCACCCCATTCCAACACTGGCACCTCCAAATCATGACTTTATAAACCTCTATAAAGTCACCTCTTAATCTCCTATGATCCAGTTAAAAAATGTTCCAGCCTAGCCAACCTTTCTTTATACTGGATTAGTGGTGCTGGAAGAGCACAGCAGTTCAGGCAGCATCCAACGAGCTTGGGCAACATCTTGATAGTGTCCTCCTCACTTGCCAGTATGAAAGAAAGTCAATGTTCCAATAAAACACAACATTAACTCTAGGAACAACATCTGATCTTTCAATTCTGTATTCTACAGCTGTATGGGCATTGAATTCAACAATTTCCGATCATGACCAATTTCCGATCATGACCAATTTCCGATCATGACCAATTTCCGATCATGACCAATTTCCGATCATGACCTCTGCCTTCATTTCAGTTCTCATTTCTTGTTGATTTGATTTTCTTTTTTGGATCCTTCATTTCGCTGCAATCCAAATATTACAACATTACTTAGACATACTTTTTTGTTTCTTTAATTTACCACAAAACCTTTAACAAAAACAGAGATTGCTGGAAAAGCTCTGTGGCAGCTTCTGTGGAGAGAAATCAGAGTTAAAGGTTTTGGATTGAATGGCTGTGCCTCAGAACCACAAAACCTTTGTCATTTCATCTCTCCTGCTACCCCCACCCCCCTCCTTTTTGCCCTTCCACTGCCCTCCCCTCTTTCACTTATTCAAACCTTTTATATTTTTATTTTCCCACACTGGTCTGATTCTCTCCAGCAGCATCCTCAGCTGAATATCACCAGCATTTTCTGCATTTATTTCTGAGTACCAGCGCCTGCAGAATTTTGTTTTAGTCAAGCCACACGTGTTTCCGACCCAGAACAAGAGTTATTCAGAAATCCACAGCAAATTGGGCTAAATTGGGTTATAAATCTGCGAGCACTCCGTGATATAAGTTTAGGAGAGGTGTTACCAACTGAAACTGAGATTGTGCAGATAGCCATCTGCTTTGTGCAAAACCGACAGTGGTTTCAGCTGTCCGCTTCAGGGTCACTTCTGGCTCAATGAAAGATTACTGCTCGTACACAGGATTTAGGGATGCAGTGTGAAAAGGGGGCTGGGCAATTCTGCTTGTGGTTGGCGTGGACGGGACGTGACCAGACTGCAGACTGGCTGGTGCTCTGGCACAGTACGTGCGAGGGGGACGTGCTGAACGTGGCGTGGCTGAGAGTCAAAAGGATAAAAAGGCACGGCGTGGTTGCTTAGTCTCCCACATCATATTCTGTTACAGTGCGGAGTGGAGTCCATGAGCTCAATCAAAGTTGACCAGCCCGTGGAATACTGCATCTTTCAATCAACTGATATAAGGAAAATAATCCAGGTAAGAATATCTTTATTTCAAATTGAGAGACAGATACAATTTACATATTGTTAAGTATGGTTTGCAATGTTATTTTGCAAATGATACAAAAGCATTGTAATGTAATTGCCTGATTATTTAAAATAGCGACACGTACAGTCAATTGTTAGGATAATTACAGTAAATGAATTGCAATTGTTGCTCATGCATTTTTAAAATTTTTTTTAGGCAGGAACCACTATGGAAACCATGAACGAGTTGATACCTTTCGCTAGGGAAATGCTGAGCCAAAAGCCCAACAGGAAAATGGTGAAACTTTACGTGGTGGGCTCGGTGCTGGCTTTCTTTGGGGTGGTCATTGGACTAGTGGAGACCGTCTGCTCCCCGTTCGTATCCGGGGAGGACGAGGAGCAGCCGCTGGATGGCGCGCTTCCTAGAAAGCTGAGCAAAGAGGAGAAGAAGCTGCAAGCAGCGCAAAGGCAGCAAGTGAGGACTGGCTCGTACAGAAAGCATGCCTCCTGAGTCTGGGGGCAATTGGGGGACTGGGCTGCAGTGCAGCCTTCAGTGACTGAGAGTCATTATTTGCTGCAAACTCAAACCGAGGCAGTTTCGGTAATGAGCTCGCAGATTTTGCCATTTGCTGTTGTGCAGCAGTGTTTCTGCGTTTGTATCATTCTGGTATCTGTGAATAATGTGTTTTTAAAATCAATACATACTGTTGTGCAGTGTTTCATTTGTGCACTTCTGCATTCAATAAACTGATTTTTTTGTAAATCAAATATTACAAGTTGGTCTGACTAATTGTACGAAGTATGGGTTTCTAGTCTTTTGTGAAAAGTTGTGCAACAAATATCTGTAGCAATAGAATACTGTATGATGAAGTTTGCTGTAGAGTTATCAGAAACGTATTTGTTGACAGCTCCCCATGCTCCTCAGCTATTATGCTTTTTCTACCCTTTCTCAGGACATTTTAATAAAGTAAATTAAATTCATAAAACTGCACAAGAGCTGCACGTTACAATATCTATATCCTAAGGAGAAGTAAGAAACACACATAAAATTATTATTGTTTATGAGGAGTTAATGTTCAATGCTATAACTTTTGCCCACTGTGCTGTACTTTATCAGAGGTAATTTTGAAACAATGCCAATTTCTTATCATAATCTCCAATAAAAATCACATGTTTTCAGAATTATATTTATTATAAGTATTTTTTAAAACTATGACAGGAACTTTCATTTGTACAGGGTCTTTCCCAACCTTTTTTTGCAGTAAAGGGGCTGGTTTGTTCAGTTTGCTGGACAGCTAGCTTGTGATGCAGAGTGGCTTCAATTCCCACACCCAGCTGAGGTTACTGTGAAAAACTCCTTCTCAAACTCTACCCTGGCTTGACATATGGTGAGCCTTAGCTGAAAACAACATCTTTAATGAGAGAGAGCAGCCCAATGGTTCACTAGGACTATGGTGACATAAACTTTAAAAGTGTTCTCACTGCTGAAGGTTACACTGTAGCTAACTTACACACATGCCTCTCAAACAGCAGTTTGGTCATAACTAGATAGTCTGTTCAGATGTCAGTTGAGGAATTAATATTGACCAGAACAATAAGAAGTACTTGTCAGTTTTTCAAAGTAAAGTTTTGGTAACGTTTACAAAGGTCTAAAAAGCAGGACTTTCAGATTGACATTTCCTCTGAAAGATGAATAATTCACCTTGACACTGAATCTTTAATGCACACAACTTCTCAAATGTGCTACATACAAAAGGGAAAGGGTAAAACCAATTGCGTGGTGTGAGAAGAAATGACCAAAAACCTTATGAAATAGAAGGGCTTTGAGAATGTGTCAACGGTTTACAAAAATGAGAAGAATGAATGGTGAGAGTTTCTGAAAGTTCTACTAACATTTCCTCAGAAGATGAGAGTTAAAGAAATGGAATTCCCAGGAGGGACCAGCAGAGATCACTCAATAAAGTGGGGGTCTGGAACCATTTGAAAGAGAAAACAAATATTCAAAATTGGATTGTGAGAGGGTGTAGGGGAAGCTCAATCTGCAAGTCCTGGAAGGACGTGACCTAAGCCAGCACAGAATGCCATGCAGGTTTGAAGCTTTTATCACCATAGTATGAAAACTCAACATTTTAATTACTCTGATAAACTCAGGTACTCAGACTGTGCAAACTGTACACATTTGGGAGCACTCACTCTGATATTTTTTAACTCTGTAAAAACAATGACTGCAGATGCTGGAAACCAGATTCTGGATTAGTGGTGCTGGAAGAGCACAGCAGTTCAGGCAGCATCCAAGTAGCTTCGAAATTGACGTTTCGGGCAAAAGCCCTGATGAAGGGCTTTTGCCTGAAACGTCGATTTCAAAGCTACTTGGATGCTGCCTGAACTGCTGTGCTCTTCCAGCACCACTAATCCAGAACCTGATATTTTTTAAGCAAGCTGGGACGTTTCTGCATGATATAGTTATTGTAGAAGCACAAAGAAAGAATGTGACACGTCATAACTAGCTTTGCATCTGCACAGTTGGCCACATCTAATTTTTATGAAGTGTTGGCCTATTTAGAATTGCAGGATCCATAAAATAACAATCCAAGTAACAAACTGGTGGGGTTGAGGAATATGTTAAATGGCCACATAGTTTAGAGCATCTAGGATCTTGTGAAAAACTTTTGATGTGTCAGAAGAATCTATCAGGCTTTCTACTGCTTCCCTGTATAACATCAAGTACATAAACAGTGTAAGTTTGCTAGAGTGTTGCCTTTCAGTGAGTTGCATCTTAACTGAAGGATAAAAGCAACTTGTATTTATATTGAACAGTTAAATCAGTAAAATGTCTTAATAAGAGCATTACTCAACAGCATTTGACTCTGAACAACAAATTGAAATAGTTGTCCAAAAGTTTAGTTAGAGGAGGTTTTAAGGAATATCTTGATGAGGATAGAGTAGTAAAGAGAAAGAAAGGCTTAAGCACCAAACTTCAGATCTTAGAGTCCAGGCTGCTGAAAGCACTGTTACCAATGCTGTTGTGTTTCAAATAAGGGATTCTTTAGAATTGTTGAGTTTGAAGGAGTTATAGAGATAGAAATGGCAGAGGATTTGAATATAAAAACATGGGTTATCGCATGACTGGGAACCAATGTCGATCAGTGAGCACTGGGGTGTTGGCTGGATGGGAATTGATATAATTTAGATCTGACAGCAGAGTTTTGAATGAGTTCAAGAATATGGAGAGTGGAAGATGGAAGGCAACCAATGTCAGTGCAATCAGACAGTTTCACCCAATGCAATGTGTCAGTGAAAACTGTGTTACTGTAAAAGTATTATGCTGCATGTTTATTGTGAATATATAATTGTCACATATCTTCACAGTGGTGCCTAAAATAATCTTCAAGTATTTATTTAATGAAACCAAATGGCCAAATGAGTATAAACACTGCATATGATTACAAATTGCATGTTCTGATCAACTGATAATGGAGGAAATTAATTTTAAAAGAGATTTATAAGATACTGTAAACAACCAAAGCAAGCAGACTGGTTAATCATGAATTGCCCAGTAATGTTGGCATGAAGATTGTATTTGATTTTCTGTTCAATAACCTGTCCATAGGTCAGTTATCAGACAGGAAACCTTGTCTTATCTGTCTCAATCAGGGCTTATCAGAAAAATGTCACACAAAAATCATGGAATTTGGTCCCAGGGCTGTGTAATTTCTCTTGAAACATTTCCATGTTCTTGCATCAGTTTGAATGCTGAATGTGCTGACAATTTCACAACTCTTCAGTCAGAATGGTGAAAGGCATGTACTGCTCCTTCCCACAGATCACAGATTGCTTTTGTTATGCGCTTATCCATTTGTCCTTTCAAAAACCACAAAAAATAGTTTAAAACAATTCTCATTGTTGACTGTCATTCGATTTGAGGACGATATCTACTCAGGTTGTGAGTTTCTGCAGTGGGTCTTCATATTTTAAAATTCATTCATGTCATTTTCAACCTGCAGCTCTTTGAGCACATTGAGGAATTGGGGAGGTGATATGCTCATGGTATTATTGCTGGATTCTTAATCCAGAAACTCAGCTAAAGTTCCGGGGTTGGACTCTTAATCCAGAAACTCAGCTAAAGTTCTGGGGTGATGGGTTTGAATCATAGATAGGGAATGGGGGAATTTGAATTCAATAAAAATCTGGAATTAAGAGTCTAATGATAACAATGAAACCATTGTCAATTATTGGGGGTAAAAAAACCATCTGACTCACTAATGTCCTTCAGAGAAAGAAATTTGCCATCTCTCCTAGTTGGCCTATATATGACTCCAGATCTATAAAAATGTGATTGATGCTTAACTAGCCTCTGAATCACAAACAAGCCACTCAGTTGAAGGGCAGCTAGGTGCAGGCAATAAATACTTGTCAGCTTGTCCACAAAGGAATATAAAAAAAGCATGGGCCAGATATCCCAGAAAGTAAGAGGACCTGGAGAGCAGAATTTGCTTCCTTTCCTTTGTTCATTGCCTCATCATTAACGTGTTTGGTCTCAGAACCTGATGCAGCTTAATGAACAAGTTTTTGATGAACTATTTTGAGCGATTGGTAGCAAGCTCCTCCCAGTCATTAATTTTAAGCTGTTGCACTTCAAAGAGAGCTTCAGAGTGTCTTTTTAGTATCTTCTCTGGCCTCCATTGGGACACTTGTCATTTGGGAGTTGTGGAAACAGGACCTGACAGGGGAGGGACTTCTCATCCATGAGGACACAATGTCCAATCCATTGTAATTAACTTTGCCTGAGGTTGTAAAGCTGATTTCAAGAAGGACAGCAGCACTTGTTCAATGGTCCTCCCATTTAATCCAGAGATGCAACAGAAGCATTCTGGTGGAATTCTCTAGTGCTCTTATTCCACATCAGGCGAAGACTAGAATGTTACCTCTAAGTACCTAGTCACTTCCAGAGAAATAATTTGGTCATTCCTACCTCAGAGTCAGGAGGGCAGCTTTAGGCTCCACTATAGTGAAGAAGTATGTCACTGGAAAAGCACAGCAGGTAGGCAGCATCCAAGGAACAGGAGAGTCGATGTTTCAGGTAGACACCCTTCACCAGGAATGTTGGTGAGAGATAAATAGAAGGGTGGGGATGGCGGGGGGGGGGTAAGGCAGCTGGGAAGGTGTATGGTAGATGCAGGTGAAGGGTGATGGTGATAGGTTGGAGTGGAAGGTGGAGCAGATAGCTGGGAAGGAAGATGGACAGGTAGGACAGTGCCAAGTTGGAGGGTTGGATCTGGGATGAGGTGGGGGGAGGGGAGATAAGAAAACTGATGAAGTTGACGTTGATGACGTGTGGTTGAAGGGTCCCAAGGCGAAAGATGAGGCGTTCTTCCTCTAGGCATTAAGTGGCTAGTGTTTGGTGGTGGAGGAAGCCTAAGACTTGCATGTCCTTGGTAGAGTGGGAGGGGGAGTTGAAATGGCCTGCCACAGGGCAGTGGGGTTGTTTGATGTGTGTGTCCCACAGATGTTCTGAAACATTCCACAAGGTAGTGTCCTGTCTCCCCAATGTAGAGGAGACCACATCGATAGCAACGAACACAATGGATGAGGTGTATGAATGTGCAGGGAAATCTCTGTCAAATGTGAAAATATCCTTTTGGGCCTTGGTTGGATGTGAAGGGGAAGGTGTGGGCACAGATTTACACCTCTTGTGGTGGCAAGGGAAGGTGCTGAGTGTGGAGGGTGGGATGGTGGTGGGGGTGGACCTAACAAAGGAGTCAGGGAAGAAGTGATCTCTGTGGAATGCTGATAGATGTGGGGAGGGAAATATATCTCTGGTGGTGGGGTCTGATTGTAGGTAGCAGAAATGGTGGAGGATAATGTGCTGTATCTGGAGATTAGTGAGGTGGAAGGTGAGGACTGGGAGGTGTTCTATCCTTGTTGTGGTTGGAGGGATGGTATTCAAGGGCAGAGGAGCAGGATCCAACCCTCCAACTCGGCACTGCCCTCGTGTACTGTCCTACCTGTCCATCTTCCTTCCCACCTATCCACTCCACCCTCCCCTCTAACCTATCACTATCACCTCCCACCTACATCTACTATCGCCTTCCCAGCTACCTTCCCCTCGCCCCCACCCTCACCCCCACCGCTTTATTTATCTCTCAGCCCTCTTTCCCCACCCCCAATTGGGTTTGCTAAAAGTCTCTTGTCAGAGACCACTTGGGATTTTCTAAGTTAACCTCAGTGTCTGTGGAGGAATTGGAGAATAATGTAAGTGCCTGGAAGTGGTAAGAGCCTGGAGGGCTTTTGTTGCATCAACTTGTGAATGCTCTTCCCCTTTTACAATGGTGGCCTGTCAGCTAAGGGCACTTCTTAAATATTAAAATGTAGGAGAGATGTCACTTCCATGATGGGGGTACCTGCTCTTATTTAAAGCATCCTGCTGTAACTAGATGAGCTTCCTGACCCTCTAGCTTTGAGTCAGTCTTTCACAATCATTAACTGGACAGAGATTTTCCCCACTGGCCGTTTCACAGACGAATATTCCAGTGCTCACACAATTGAATTATTTTTAGTTTTTCAGTCAGGCCTGAACTATCAAGTCTGGAGCTTGAAAAAAAACTGTTCAGCTAGTGACCAACAGAGTAATGTTTATTTTATTGAATGGAGATGCCTGATCTTTCTTGTTTCTGAGATTCCCCCTTCTGCACAATCAAAAAGGTGCCTTCCTATAACCTCCTATGTTTGAAAATCCTATCCATTTCTTTTCCTTGTGAAGTGCTGTTCACTCTCCTGTGATCGTATATAAGTCACTGCAATGATTTGTTTCTATGATGTCTCCTGTAGGAACATGCTGAAGGATCTATGTGTAACCATCCCTCTTTCGCAGACAGATTGGCTACATTTTCATTTGTTTGGGAAGAAATGTTTTATGAGTTTATACAAAAAGGAATTGTGAGGGTTGCAAATTAAATTAAAAAGATTAGATTCCCTACTGTATGGAAGCAAGCCCTTCAGCCCAACAAGTTCACACCAACCCTGTGAAGAGTAACGCATTAATAGAATGCTCAGGGAGAAGGTAGGGCCGATCAGGGATAGCATAGGGAACTTGTGCATGGAGTCTGAGCAGATAGGGGAAGCCCTAATTGAGTTTTTTGCTTCAGTTTTCTCTAAGGAAAGGGACCTTGTTGAAAATGAGAACTTTGAGGAGCTGAGATACAGGCTTGAACAGACCAAGATTGATGAAGTTGATGTGCTGGAAATTTTGGAAAACACTAAGATTGATAAGCGCCCAAGGCCAGACCAGATTTATCCTAGGCTGCTCTGGGAAGCGAGAAAGGAAGTTGCTAAGCCGCTGGTGAAGATCTTTGCCTTCTCACTCTCCACGGGAGTCGTACCGGAGGATTGGAAGGAGGCAAATGTTGTTCCTCTTTTCAAGAAGGGTAATAGGGAAATCCCTGGCAATTACAGACCAGTCAGTCTTATGTCTGTGCTCAGCAAGGTTTTGGAAAGAATTGAGGGATAGGATCTATGATTATTTGGCAATGCATACCGTGATTAAAGGCAGTCAGCATGGCTTTGTGAGGGGCAGGTCATGCCTCACAAATCTTATTGAGTTCTTCAAGGAGGTGACAAGACAGGTCGACAAAAGTTGAGCAGTGGATGTGGTGTATATGGACTTCAGCAAGGCATTTGATAAGGTTCCCCATGGTAGGCTCATTCATAAAGCCAGGAAGTATGGGATACAGGGAGATTTGGTTATCTGGATTCAGAATTGGTTGGCTGACAGAAGGCAGAGACTGGCTGTAGATGGAAAGTATTCTGCCTGGAGGTCAGTATTGAGTGGGGTCCTGCAGGGCTCTGTATTTGGGTCTCTGCTCTTTGTAGTTTTTATAAATGACTTGGATGAGAACGTTGAGGGGTGGGTTAGTAAATTTGCCAATGACACAAGGGTTGGAGCTGTCGTCGATAGTATCGAGGGCTATTGCAGGCTGCAACACAACATAATAGGATGCAGAGCTGGGCTGAGAAATGGAAGATGAAGTTTAACCTGGATAAATGCGAAGTGATGTATTTTGGAAGGTCGAACTTGAATGCTGAATATAGGATTAAAGACGGGATTCTTGGCAGCGTAGAGGAACAGAGGGATCTGGGTGTACAAGTACATAGATCCCTCAAAATTGCCACCCAAGTGGATAGGGTAGTTAAGAAAGCATATGGTGTTTTAGTTTTCATTAACAGGGGATCAAGTTTAAGAGCTGTGAGGTTTTGCTACAGCTCCACAAGTCCCTGGTGAGACCACACGTGGAATATTGTATCCAGTTCTGGTCGCCCTACTATAGGGAAGATACAGATGCTTTGGAGATGGTGCAAAGAAAGTTTACAAGATGCTGCCTGGACTGGAGGGCTTGCCTTATGAAGAAAGGTTGAAAAAACTTGGATTTTTCTCTCTGGAGAGAAGAGGGAAGAGAGGAGACTTGATCGAGGTGTACAAGATAATGAGAAAAATAGATAGAGTCAATAGCCAGAGACTCTTCCCCAGGGCAGGATTGACGGGTACGAGGTGTCATAGTTTTAAGATATTAGGGGAAAGGTATAGAGGAGACGTAAGAGGTAGGTCTTTATACAGAGAGTTGTGAATGCATGGAATGCGTTGCCAGTGGTGGTGGTGGAAGCAGAGTCATTAGGGACATTTAAGTGACTGCTGGACAGGCACACGGAGAGCAGTGAGTTGAGGGGTGCGTAGGTTAAGTTATTATATTTTACATTAGGATTAAACCTCGGCACAACATTGTGGGCTAAAGGGCCTGTTCTGTGCTGCACGTTTCTATGTTCTATGTTCTATCTCCCTATCTTGTATTTACCCCTGACTAATGCATCAAACACTATGGGCAATTTAGCATGGCCAGTCCACCTAACCTGCACATCTTTGGACTGTGGGAGTGGATGACTTATGTAATGCAGTTCAAATCACCAGAAACTAGATTTAATTTCATTGAATGAGCTGCTGGTAATTTGGCACAACACTCACTGCAGCATATTTTAATTGGAAAACTGTATTTCAGCCTGAATTCACCACAAAATTCAACATGCACAAGCAACTAAATTATGGTATTCACCGCAATCACTATTACAGGAAATTCTGGGCCTACATTTTCTTTAGTAAGAGTTATATTCAAATCACTGGGTACCACAGAGAATGAAGATGTAGTATCTGTATTGGGAAAAGGAATGAGAATATTGTGTTTCACTTCCTGAAGAGGCAAAAATATCGCTGAGTCAGTAAAACATAATGGTTTTTTTATCATGTGATGATATTTTCTGACTGCACATCTGCATTTCTTGCCCAAATGTATATTTAATGGCAAGTCATCAGCATTAATGTATTTGTAGATATGAGAATTCATAATCTATATCTCATAACAATGGTCTTGTATTTCAGTTTTATAATGCTGGATGTATATTTTGCCCAAATATTATTTTTCTTATGCATCAATTTTGTCTGAAGAAAGATCAAGATTGATTTTGTTTCAGTGAACTGGGAGAGGAATTAGATTCCTAAATAGCAGCTTTTCTGCTTGGGACTTTAAATTAAAACTGCTTTAAATGTTGATAGATATCCTCTTCTTAGATATTGTTAGATATTTTATTCTTAGCTCTTCTTAGATGTGCTTCAATGTATTTGAATAGTTATAAACATCAAACTGGATTCTATTAGATATGCCATTACATCTTTAAAGAATTTTGACACAGCAGTACACATAGCTACTTAAAGTGTATTCCTTGTTAACTTCTGTTAATAAAATTGTAAATTTAACAAAATGTTAGCAGTGCCAATTTTTAAAAACAAATTTTGCTCTTTTTATGTACATATTTTGTCCCTATCCCTTAATTTCATTGGTATTTTAATCATTTCAGAAGCTCAGTTTGGCTTTCTGTACATGTATTATTTTGCTGAAATGAGCAAGGACTGAAGTGAAAAAAAGTTCAACTTAGCCACAGGGTTATCAAAAGGCACACTGTCGCCATCTTTGAATCCATTTGTGGGATGTGGACATTACTGGCTAGGCCATCATGTTGCCCATCTCTAATTGCCCTGTAAAAGGTGGTGCTAAGCTGCCTGTTTGAACCACTGTAGTTCTTGGTATATAGGGACACTCATAGTTCTGTTAGGAAGAGAGTTCCAGGACTTTGACCGAGCAACTTTCTTGCTGGAGATAGTCATTGCCTGACACTCATGTGTAAAAATGGTACTTGCTGCTTATCAGCCCAAGCTGGATGCTGTCCAAGTCTTGCTGCCTTTCACCACTTCAATATCTGAGGAATCATGAAAGTGCTGAACATTGTGCAATCATCAACAAACATCTCCAATTTGACCTGATGTTGGAGGAAAGATGATTGATGAAGCAGTTGAAGATGGCTGGACCTCAGCTACTCCTTCTAGGAACTCTTATAGAGATGTCCTGAAGTTGAAATGACTGACCACCAACGGCTACATAATTCTTCCGATGCACTAGGTATGGCTTTAACCAGCAATGATCTTTTCCCCAGTTCCCATTTACTCCAGTTTTGCTAAGGCTTCTTGATGCCACACCCAGTCAAAAGGTGCCTTGATGCCAAGGAAGTCACTCTCACCTTACCTTTGGAGTTCAGCTCTTTTGTCCATGTTTGAAGCAAGGCTGTAATGATGTGTGGAACCAAGCGGTCCTAGCAGAACCCAAACTGAGTGACACAATGGGTTAACCTTTTGCAAGCACTGCCATTAGCCCAATCGACAACCCTTTTATGATTTTTCTGATGTTTGGGAGCAGACTGATGGGATAACTATGTTGGATTTGTCATGCATTTTCTGCTCGTGACAAACCTGGGTAATATTCCTCTTGCTAGGTAGATGCCAGTGTTGTAGCTATATTGGAACAGCTTGGCTAGAGGGGTATGGCTTATTCTAGAGCTCAATTCTTTAGTACAATTGCCATAATGTTGTCAGGATCCATAGCCTTTATAGTATCCAGCACAATCAGCATTTCCTAGTTGGTTGTGTCACTTGGAATTAATCAAATTGGTTGAAGATTGGCATCTGATTGACCAGAGACCTCAGGAAGAGGACGAGATGGATCATCGACATGGTATTTCGAGCCAAAGATGGATACAATTAGTACAACCTGTTGCAACACAGATACACATTTAGAACATAGAACATAGAACAGTACAGCACAGTACAGGCCCTTCAGCCCTTGATGTTGTGCCGCCCTTTCACTCTACTCTAAGATCAGACTATTTTACAAGGTTTAAATGTATTTTCTACTATTGCATTAGGAAAGTGAAAGGCTGGGAGCCACAGAGGTGACTTTTCCATCTGCATCGTGACACAGCTGGGCATGAGCCCATAGTACAGACCTTTACTGTTTATACAACCTTCTGTACTTCAGCCAGGTTGCAATGATTTACATTGCATTACTCAGTAATTATCAAGAGCAACCAGGATCACTCAAGGACAATGAGCGAGGAATAATGTAACAACATTCAGCTGCCATTGAGATCCAGGTATTAAAAGCACATCATTTATAACAATTGATTTGTATATTAATCAAACTGGAACAGAGTATTGTACTTAACTAATGGGTCTGTCATGCTCTTTCTTATCAATAAAAGAGAAAAAAGAACATGGACCTCAGAAAATGCAGATATCACACTGAGGCTGATAACGTTTCTGTGAAGTGCCTTGGGATGCTTTATATTGTTGAACATGTTATATTAATGGAAGTTGAACAATTGGCAAGTTAAAAATAGGCCAATTTCCTTCAAACTGTGCTGTACTGTGTGAGTGAAGCTGTATCTGAAAGAAGTTAACAGTCTGTATTCAGAACTTCCAGAAGGACTGTATTCGCAGTAAATTGTGTACCATTGGGTTCATCATGGTAAACATTTATACTTCTGCAAAAATGTGTGTTTCATTCAGAAAAGAATTGATAATTTGAAGCAGATGCGATGAACTCAGCTCCTTTATCCCTCGTTCCTCTCACATTTATTTGTGCACGTGCCAGTGGAGAATTTGGTACATTCTGATCTTCTTAATCATCCAAACAGTAGCTAACTGTAGGCTGTGAAGCATTTAGTCAGATCTGTGCCACTTAATACATGAAGAAATATTACAATCAGTTCCCTGACTGCACCAGAAGTACATATTTTCAGTGTCAGATAATAATGCCACTTTGAGTAAATAAGACCTTAGCAATAGACAGAGAAGTCCTTCTAGAAGCAAAATTGCTGCAATTTAGAGATTGGTTCAGAATTTTCGCAGCATTTTCAGTGGTGGTTAAGGTGCCAGTGTTGACAACTTAAATTGCCCTCTGCCAAATTTGGGATGGCCAGTAAATGTTGGACCAGCCAGCCACACCAATATCCTGATGAACAAATAGAAAAATGATTATCCCATTGTTAAGGTATATTTGAAATGTTGGAGGAACTTTTCATATTGGCACATTTGGGTAAAAATTTTCATAGTTAACTCAATAACTGTTAGCTCCCTGAATATATTGAATCGTACAAACCTTCTACTTAGAGTCATAAAGCCACAGAGATGTACAGCACAGAAACAGACTCTTTGGTCCAATTCATTCTTGCTGACCAGATATCTAACCTAATCTAGTCCCATTTACCAGCACCCGGCCCATATCCTCTAAATCATTCCTATTCAAATACTCATCCAGATGCTTTTTAAATATTATAATTGTACCAGCCACCACCACTTCCTCTGGCAGCTCATTCCATACATGCACCATCCTCTGCATGAAAAAGTTGCCCTTTTGGTCCCTTTTAAATTTTTCCCCTTTCTCCTTAAACCTATGCCCTCTAATTCTGGACTGCCCCGCCCAGGGAAAATACTTTTTCAATAATCCTATCCATGCCATTCATGATTTTATAAACCTCTATGAGGTCACCCCTCAGTCTCAGGCATTCCAGGAAAAACAGCCCTATCCTATTCAGCCTCTCCCTGTAGCTCAAATCCTCCAACCCTGGAATCAATGTTATAAATCTTTTCTGAACCCTTTCGAGTTTCATAACATCCTTCCGATAGGAGGGAGACCAGAATTGCACACAATATTCCAAAACTGGTCAAACCAATGTCCTGTTAGTTGCAACAGGACCTTCCAACTCCTACGCTCAATGTGCTGACCAATACAGAAAAACATAGCTAACACCTTCTTCACTCTCCTGTCTACTTGCGATTCCACTTTCAAGGAGCTATGAACCTGCACTCCAAGGTCTCTTTCTTCAACAACACTCCCCAGGAACTTACCATTAACCTGCTCTGATTTGCCTTTTCAAAATGCAGCACCTCACATTTATCTGAATTAAACTCCATCTGTCACTCGTAAGCCCATTGGTCCATCTGATCAAGATCCCGTTGTGCTCGGAGATCACTTCCTTCTCTATGCACTACACCTCCAACTTTGGTGTCATCTGCAAACTTACTAACTTGTTTAAAGCCCTTAGCACAATTAAGCATTATAGTGTGTATCAGCTTTTTGGATGTATATGGCCCATGCAACCAAGGTAGAGTCACCTTTAAAAATAGGCTAACAGATCTCCAATCATTTCAGAAAAGTGTATGTGAGGAGTTGAGAGCTGAAGAGGGAGTCACCTTCAATTTCAGGAAATCAGTTTCTGGAGAAGTTCTTTAACCCTTTCCTTATAATCACTGCACCTTGCCTGGAAGATGTCAACTGTGGGCCCCAGTCCTGTTGTCCTGGCATAATGCATATTGTCATGATTGAGACATAATCGGTACATTGGTGCCAAACTGGAATGATGCGGTTGCTGAGAAATGCCAACATACAATTTGATGACAAGCACTGATGGTAGGTGCAAATTCAAATTTTCATAAATGCTAACATTCATTAATTAATCAATTCATAAAAAGGTGCTTTATAAAATAGCCACTATAAAACAGTGACATGCTGTCAAAATGTTACATTTTGTACTCATCTGGCCAGATGCAAGAATTCCATTGCGAGCCCATCTGATACTATTTTTTTGGCTGTTGGTGTATCTCTTAGCTCCTCAGACTTATTCAGTAGGTGTTTTCAATTATGGACTTGCATCTTGTATTAAATACTGTCATCACTTTTGTAAGTTAAGGGCAGTCAATACTGTGTCTATTACAAAGACCTGAAGAGAAATGCTGTGTGATATAAATCACTAATATTGGAATGTACAACTTAAGTATCTGGCTTCACACTGACACTGAAATCCATACACCATTTATTCATTTGTCTGGTAGGCAGGGTGTCTATTACACTAATGGCAACATCCATGGCAAAATGCTAGCTTAACCTGTTGCTCAAAAATCTGAGACAATATATCCTTCCAGGGTTACTTGAGGAACATCAGGCATTTTTGAAAATTGAAAATGGTGGTCTTTGATTTACACTAAGAACCAATTTAGCAACTGGGCCATGTTGTAGAATGGAAAGACCTGGGTTCAGGTACATAATTCTTTGAAATTTGCATTACAGGTAGACAGGTTGGTTAAGAAGGCATTTAGAATGCTTGCCTTCATTGCTCTGACCTTTGAGCATAGGAGTTGGGATTTCGTGTTGAGGTTGTACAAGGTGTTGGTGAAACCTCATCAGTAGTGCTGTGTTCAGTTCTGGTCATCCTGTTATAGGAAGGATATTACTAAACTGGAGAGTGTTTAGAATAGATTTACCAGGATATTGCCAGAAATAGAGGGTTTGTTATATGAAAACAGACTGGGAAGATTGCAACTTTTTTCACTGGAGTGTAAGAGGTTGAGCAGTGACCTTTAGAGGTTTCTAAAATCGTTGTGGTTCTGTTCACCGAGCTGGGAATTTGTCTTGCAAACGTTTCGTCCCCTGTCTAGGTGACATCCTCAGTGCTTGGGAGCGTCCTTCACAGGAGGCTCCCAAGCACTGAGGATGTCACCTAGACAGGGGACGAAACGTTTGCAAGACAAATTCCCAGCTCGGCGAACAGAACCACAACAACGAGCAGCTGAGCTACAAATCTTCTCCCAAACTTTATTTCTAAAATCATAAAGAACTTAGCTAAGGTGAATTACAAGGGTCTTTCCCCTAAGGTGGGGGAGTTCAAAAATATGGGTCACATTTTTAAGGTGGGAAGAGAAAGAATTAAAAAGGACATGGGCAACGATTTTACACAGAGCGTGGTTTGTATGTGGAATAAAAGTAGTAAATGGAGGTACAATTACAGTGTTTAAAAGACATTTAAATAAAATCACGAATAAGCAAGCTTTGGAGGGATATGAGCCAAGCAAGGCAGGTGGGATTGGTTTTGTTTGGGAATATGATTGACATGGATTGGTTGGACCAAGAGGTCTGTTTCCATGCTGTATGACTGTCCAACTCTATATCTGGAATTTGAAACATTATCACAACAATGCCACAGGATAGCTATCACCACATAGTCTAATTAAGAAATGAACGGAGCCTTTGTCATATCCAAATGATTGCAGAGAACAGCCATTTACTCCTATGATAGAGAAAGAGGAACATTTTCCTACAGATCAGCTTTAGAGCTAAGGGTACCATATCTTGTGAGGATTCATGTTTCTGGGGTGTTTTGGGGAAATAACATTAGAACTGTGTAAGTCTTTCTGGAATAGACTTGAAGGATCAAAAAGGACATTAAGCTCAGACCATACAACAGGATGACCTCCGGAAATGAGTTTATCATATTTCAATCAGGATCATGAAAAGGACAGAAGCAAATGGTTTGACACTGCAGTCAAGGAAGAGGGTCAAGAACCTTCAGCCTGCCTGGTGGACCTACAGTTCTCACCAGAAGGACCAACTGCATGGAGCATTGTATGGTATCAGCTAAAACCAAGAGATATTGTGGCTAAGTGTTCCAGATAATTTAAGGATAACAGCCAAATCCAGGAGATTTGGTTCTGAACTATCAAATCTTGAGTTTTTCCAGTAGTTTTTCAGTAAAACCTTTGTTTTGCATAATCTTCATGCTGACTTTGTGTGGATTTGGGTTGGGGGGGAAGGGGTTGAGCTTAATTCATGCAGAGATTTAAACTAGCTGAAGCAATTGAGGTGCTGTGCCATTTAAACCAGCTTAGAGGTTTTGCCTTAGGATAATAAGGTTTTATTTATATAAGCAACAAATTTGTGCTTGAACCAAATCCAGTGTCTGCTAACTTATTCTGTACAAAGTCCAAGGGCCATTTGTAAAGGGAGAGCAGGAATGAGAACTGCAATAGATGGCATTGCTCTAACCAGTCAGAGTGAACTGGCATTTTTTTTTGCATTTTATCAAAAGCTTAAGAATATCTATTCACTGGTGCATTCTCCATGGCAATATTTTAAATATTCAGAGGCCCCTTTCCAAACAATCAGCTCCTTTTCTCTCATGCAAAGTACGTTGTGGTATTCTTGCATCAGTCCTCTTGAGTCCAGGATGAAATGCTTCAATAGCTTTGCTTTTTTTTTCCAGTATTACTCAACTTGGAAATTTGACCCCCGAAACCCAGAGAGACAGAAAAACAGCCACTGTCACCCCTCAATGATACCACATTTATCAGGGCACTGTCAATGTGTTCAAGGCTGGCAGGTTGTAACTCACTTTTCCACTCCATCTGCCTGCTACAGTAACTTGGGATATTTTTCCTTCAGTGCACACGCAACAACTGAGACAAGCCCAATAACTTGGCAGCAAGATGCAATCAATCTTCAGTACTACTATTTCAGCATAAATTAATTTAAGGACAGTTTTAAATATAATGAGATTTATAGAGGAAATCTCACTGTCATAGCTCATGTAGAAAACAAGCCTTTTAAAAGCAATTGATCAAACTTCTTTCAAACAATCTCAAAAATAATTACAGATTCCACAGACCTTTTAAAGAACTTACACATTTTCTTCACTATACTGTTTTTGGGTCAAAGTTTCATGGAATCCGTACAGTGTGGAACAGGTCATTCGGCTCATCAAGTCCATACCGACCCTCTGAAGAGCATCCCACCCAACCCACCCCGGCTACCCGATCCTTGCAACCCTGCTTTTCCCATGGCTAATCCTCCTAGCCTGCACATTCCTGGACATGATAGGCAATTCATCATGACCAATCCACCTAACCTAACCTTTGGACTGTGGGAGGAAAACCACACAGAAATAGGGTGAATGTGTAAAATCCACACAAACGGTCACCACAAAGCTGAATTTGGCACTGGCACTGTGAGGTAGCAGTGCTAACCACTGAGCCAGCATGCTTCACAATATGGAGATGTTCCCCTTTGTGGGAGAGTCCAAGGCCAGAACCATAATTATAGAATAATGTGTTGCTGATTTAGAACATAGAACATAGAAAAATACAGCACAGTACAGGCCCTTCGGCCCTCAATGTTGCCCCGACCGAAGCCTACCTAACCTACACTAGCCCAATAACCTCCATATGCTTGTCCAATGCCCGCTTAAATGACCATAAAGAGGGAGAGTCCACCACTGCTACTGGCAGGGCATTCCATGAACTCACAACCCGCTGAGTAAAAAATCTACCCCTAACATCTGTCCTATACCTACCACCCCTTAATTTAAAGCTGTGTCCCCTAGTAACAGCTGACTTCATTAGCGGAAAAAGGTTCTCACTGTCAACCCTATCTAAACCCCTAATCATCTTGTACACCTCTATCAAATCTCCCCTGAACCTTCTTTTTTCCATTGAGAAAAGCCCCAAGTGCCTCAGCCTTTCCTCATATGATCTTCCTACCATGCCAGGTAACATCCTGGTAAACCTCCTCTGCACTCGTTCCAATGCCTCCACATCCTTCCTATAATATGGCGACCAAAACTGCACACAATGCTCCAGATGAGGAAGCACCAGAGTCTTATACAACTGCAACATGACCTCAGGACTCCGGAACTCAATTCCTCTACCAATAAAGCCCAGTACACCATATGCCTTCTTCACAGCACTATTTACCTGGGTGGCAACTTTCAAAGATCTGTGTACGTGGACACCAAGATCCCTCTGCTCATCCACACTATCAAGTAGTCTACCATTAGCCCAGTAATCCATCTTCTTGTTACTCCTACCAAAGTGAATGACTTCACACTTAGCTACATTGAATTCCATTTGCCACCTTACTGCCCAGCTCTGCAACTTATCTATATCCCGCTGTAACCTGCCACATCCTTCTTCGCTGTCCACAACTCCACCAACTTTCGTGTCATCCGCAAACTTGCTCACCCAGCCTTCAAGCCCCTCCTCCAGGTCATTTATAAAAATGGCAAACAGCAATGGTCCCAAAACAGATCCTTGTGGAACACCGCTAGTAACTGCGCTCCAAGATGAACCTATACCATCAACTACTACCCTCTGTCTCCTTCCAGCCAGCCAATTCTTAATCCAAACCTCTAATGCACCCTCAATGCCATACCTCCGTAGTTTTTGCATTAGCCTGCCATGGGGTACCTTATCGAACGCCTTGCTAAAATCCATATACACCACGTCTACTGCTTTACCCTCGTCCACTTCCTTGGTCACCTTCTCAAAGAATTCAATAAGGTTTGTGAGGCACGACCTGCCCTTCACAAAACCATGCTGACTATCCTTGATCACATTATTCCTATCCAGATGTTCATAAATCCTATCCCTTACAATTCTCTCTAAGACTTTGCCCACAACAGAAGTGAGACTCACTGGCCTATAGTTACTCGGGCTATCCCTGCTCCCCTTCTTGAACAAGGGAACCACATTCGCTATCCCTCAGTCTTCTGGCACTATTCCTGTAGACAACGACGACATAAAAATCAAGGCCAATGGCTCCGCTATCTCCTCCCTAGCTTCCCAGAGGAAAGATGTAATATAGGATTTAATATAAAGATGTGGAGGAATTTCTTCTCTTGGAGGGTAATGAATTTGTGGAATTCTTTATCTTGGGGGCAGTTGAGGCTGGGTCATTAAGTATTTTTAAGGCAAAAATAAGCAAACGTTTAACCAGTAAATGAATTAAGGGTTATGGGGAAAAGGCAGGAAAGTGAGGTTGAGGATTGTCAGGTCACCCATGAACTCATTGACAGGTGGAGCAGCCTTGATGGGCTGAATGGCCTACTTCTACTCCTAAGTCTTACAGCCTTATATCTAGGCTGGACACAGCCCTGAAGATGATCACTCCACTGCCTTGAATCCATCAAGGATGGGCTGTGGAAGGAATATATATATATAAATATCTGTAGCTTTCAGCAATGGAGAAACAATATGAAGTACTGTATACATAGAAAATAACATTATGATTTAATTTGATAAGTTTACTTGTGTTTTATTTATAACTTTAGTGTTTTTAAGAATGCTCAACTAAGAAGAATTACGTTTGTAAAATTATGCATTGACTGACTGGGAGTAGTTTGTGTCTCCAAATGTTTCTAATGTAAAGTTAGAATACCAGGAAGGAGATCATGATTTGGAGATGCTGGTGTTGGACTGGGGTGTACAAAGTTAAAAATCACACAACACCAGGTTATAGTCCAACGGGTTTATTTGGAAGCACACTAGCTTTCAGAGTGCTGCTCCTTCATCAGGTGATTGCCTGATTAAGGAGATTTATATTGTGCCAAATTAGGAAAGCATGTAAAAGATCGTGATTTGGAGATGCCGGTGTTGGACAGGGGTGTACAAAGTTAAAAATCACACAACATCAGGTTATAGTCCAACAGGTTTAATTGGAAGCACATTAGCTTTCGGAGGGCCGTTCCTTCATCGGGTGATAGTGATGAAGGAGCAGCACTCCGAAAGCTAGTGTGCTTCCAATTAAACCTGTTGGACTATAACCTGGTGTTGTGTGATTTTTTTAAACTTTGCAAAAGATTAGCAAGTTTGGTATGTTAGCACCACCTTATGGTCACTGCCTATATTACGTGCTGCATTTCCATGTGATCTACATAAGTCACTGTTTAACAGTAGATTAAATGATTGGCTGTTGTCAACTCAGCTGCAAGATAAGCTGAAGTAAGGTTTGCTGCAACAAAGTATGTCAAGTGGGGAGTTCAGCGAAGGGTGCGGTGAAGTTTTTTTTCTTCTACTTCTCTATATTTAAGCCTCCAGAATTGAGCTTCCACTTTTTTTTAAAAGGCAGAAAGAGCACGTAAACCAGTATTACTGTTAGAAAGTAGAAATTTTGTCAGAATTATTTACTGTTGTACTGTTACATCAGTATTGTAAAGTTTGTTGGCAGTGCTAAAACCTATTGGGTGGTGTAGGCTGTATTAATTATAAATTAATTAATTAACAATTACGCATTAATTACCACATATTAGAGATGGAAGGACAAGTGATGTGTTGCGAATGCAGAAAGTGCAGATTACAGATGACAATACAATTGTTATGAAGATGTGGGTATATCTTTAAGAGAGTTTAAAACAGCAGAACTACTGGGCACAGCACTAAGTGTTCTCAAAAAGGTAACAATGTAACCTGGGCCAATTCACCCTTCTTTACCCGACCTGGTGATCCCGGATTCCTCCGGGGACACCATGTCAATGCCCAGCTTAGTGAGGACACCTGCTCGGCATAGTCCACAGCAGCCCAGAACAAGAGCAGTGAAAAATATTTGTAGGCATGCTTCTTCGTCAATTCACGAGATGTGCAGAGATCACCCAGAACTGATCATGCTGGTGTTTGAAAAGTTGTGCGTCCATGTCAGGCGTCTGCAGCAAGATGAACATCAGCTTACACAGTTGGAGAAGTGTGCTTGAATGGAATTCCTGGTTCCGCTGAGCAATCAGTTCAAGGATTATGAGCGACAGAAAGCCTTCCAAGAGGAACTCATGGCTCCTGTTACTAACTTTTGGTTGTCTGAGGAGATGCAAAGAGTGCTTTCAGAGTCAGCCATGTTTTGTTTGTACATTGGTGCAGATGTCACTCCAGACGATCCTATTAGAGAAGACCCAGCAGGCATCAGCAGATCTCAGATCAGCTTGAGTGTTGACACCATACTTGGAGTTGTAAAGCGGGCTCACTGGCCTATTGATCTGGAGGAGACAAAGGCCGGAGGGTTCGTGGTTGAACTCACACCCAGTGGATCTGCGATCTACTGCAACGCCTGCACTGAGCATGTCATCAAACTTCTTAACAACCTGCTCACGCTGATAAAGACACAGAATAACCTTTGGCTGCCAGAGGTGTTGGCCCAGCTCAGCCCACACTTTAACCTGAGTAGTTGTGGTCCCAGCACTGACTCCTGTGAAACTCCACTGGTCAACAGCTGCCATCCTGAAAACGATACCTTTATCCCCACTCTCTGCCTTCTACCTATCTGCCAATCCTCCATCCATACCAGTACCTTGCCCCTAACACCATGGACTCCTCTCTTATTTAGCAGCCTCCTGTGTGGCACCTTATCAAGAGCCTTCTGGAAATTCAAATGGATTACATCCACTAGCTCTCTTTTGTCTAACTTACTCATTACCTCCTCACAGTCAGGCTAATGACTTATAGTTTCCTGTCTTCTACCTTACTCACTTCTTAAACAGGAGTGTTACATTAGCCATTCTCCTAGGACCCTTCCTCAGTAATTCCTGAAGGATCACCAGCAATGTCTCCATAATTTCCTCAGCTATCTCCTTCAGAACCTTGGGGTATAATCCATCCTTATTGGATGATTTATTCATTTTCAGACTGTTCTGCTTCCCCAGCACCGTCTCCTTAGGGATGGCCAGTACTTTCACCTCTGCCCCCGGATTCTCTTGAAGCCTGGTATGCTACAGATGTCTTCCACTGTTGCAACTGATGCAGCGCACCTACTTGGTTCCTCCACTATTTCTTTTTCCCCCATTACTACTTCTCCAGCCTCATTTTCCTTCTGTTCAAAGTCTTGCTTCTCTCTTACCATTTAGATATCAAAAAATATTTTGCAATCTTCCTTTATATTATTAGCTAGCTTACCCCCTTATTTCATCTTCTCTCCTGGTATTGTGTGTATAGTTGTTCTTTTTAAAAGCTTCTCAATCCTCTGGCTTCCCACTAATTTTCATCACATTGTATGCTTTTTCTTTTGCTTTCATGCCGTATCTGACTTCCTTTGTCAGTCATGGTTGCCTCATCCTTCACCCAATATGTTTCTTTTTTTGGGGATAAAGTTCTGATGTGCCTCTTGAATTACTCTCCAAAACTCCTGCCATTGCTGCTCCACTGCCTTTCTTGCTAGGCTTCCCTTGCAATCAGGCAGAAGTGGGTACTGCAGATGCTGGAGATCAGAGTCAAGATTAGAGTGGTGCTGGAAAAGCACAACAGGTCAGGCAGCAGCTGAGGAGCTGGAAAAATCGACATTTCTGGCAAAAGCCCTTCATCATTCCTGACCTGCTGTGCTTGACTCTCTTCCCTTCCAATCAGTTCTGGCCAGTGACCCCTGCCTGTCTTTGTCATTACCTTTACTCAATTGTAATACCGTTATATCTGATTCCAACTTCTCCTTCTCAAACTGCAGGGTGAATTCTATCATATTACAGTCACAGTCCCTGAGGGGTCCCTTCACCTTAAGTTCCCTAATCAAGTCTGCCTCATTACACATCAGCAAACCCAGAATTCCCGGTTCCCTAATGGGCCCTACCACAAGCTGTTTGAAGAAACCATCTTAGAGTCATAGAGTCATAGAGATGTACAGCACGGAAACAGACCCTTCGATCCAACCCGTCCATGCCGACCAGATATCCCAACCCAATCTAGTCCCACCTGCCAGCACCCGACCCATATCCCTCCAAACCCTTCCTATTCATATACCCATCCAAATGCCTCTTAAATGTTGCAATTGTACCAGCCTCCACCACATCCTCTGGTAGCTTATTCCATACATGTACCACCTGCTGCATGAAAAGGTTGCCCCTTAGGTCTCTTTTATACCTTTCCCTCTCACCCTAAACCTATGCCCTCTAGTTCTGGACTCACCAACCCCAGGGAAAAGACTTTGTCTATTTACCCTATCCATGTAAACATCCCACAAATTTCTTTTGATGTGATCTGCTACCAACCTGATTTTCCCAGTCCACGTGCATATTGAAAGTCCTTCATAATTATTAGAATCATGCCTTTCATACATGCCTTTTCTATCTCCTGATTTATTTTCTGCCCCACATCCTGACCTTTGGGTAACAGGCTGTAAGCAGTTCCCATTAGGATGTTTTATTCCGTTGTGGTTCCTCAACTCAATCCATACAGATTCTACACTTTCTGATCCTATATCACTTCTTACTAATTTAATTTCTTACTAAATGAGGCAATTGCAACTGATCTCCACCCTATATAACAACCTTTTATCTCTGAGACCATATCACCATGGTCTCGGTTTCCTAGCCTACCTGTAACTGGGCTAATCCTAATGAGAGTCTTTAAATCATCCTTAATTGGTCACTTAAAGGCCTCAGTTGACAGTAGGGCAGAAAGGTCAAGCACGGGCCTACTTGCTCAGAATTTAATTTTCTTGGTGTCAGCAAGGCAACAGGGTTCTGATGTGACACCACATCACCCAATTAAATTTCCTTCCCTCCTTTAAAATCGCCAGCAGTGACAGCAGAAGATTCCACCCTCAGCGTCTACCTATAAAGTCCCTTCAGAACCTTACATGTTTCAAAGAAAGTACCTCCATCCTTTGAAATTCCAAACACTAATTCCACACAGCCTCACACATCCAGAGACAACTGAGAACAAAAAGCCATTGTTAAGTACCTACAGTAGCAACTATTAAGTATTTTCAAAACCTTTAATCTAAAAGCTCACAAGTTACCGCAAGAAAAACATGCCTGCAGGATCTCCAGCTAGCTTAATCTGACAGCAGCTGAAGGTTTTTGTTCGAAATAATCACCTCAAGATTTAGTTGTCATGAAGGGAAGCAGGATGTGGGTTAGTCAGACGGTGAGTTCGGAAAATGAAGTCAGCATTATATTGTGATCACTGTAAAAGTAGCAGTAAGTGGCGGCTAAAGATGTTCTACATTTTTGCCCATCAAGTGTAATTGTGATAAAAAGGATGCAAAATCTATCCTCCAAGGAGATATGTTCGGATATTAATAGGCATCAATGTAAAGTTTTATGCCAGGAAACAAATAATTCTTTCCTTTCTTTCTAGTGTAAAGTCTATGAGGCTAAGACATGAAATGCTATTGGTCAAATGCTGGAAAATGGTATTAGAATACTTAGGTGTTTGTTTTTGACTTGCACAGATGTGATGAGCCAAAGGACCTTTTTCTGTGCTGTAGGTCTCTACGACTCTCTGCAACACAGTGGTGCTTTGTGATTTAAGAAAGCTTTGTGTAAAACAAAATTATATTGAGGGAATTCTGATATAACATGATCAGAAATGCAGTCTTCACTATTTAAAAAGAGAAAAGCTAGTTAACTGGAGAAATATGAATAAAATAAAAAATTCTGGAGAATTTAAGCAGGTTTGGCAACATCTGTGAAGAGAGAAATAGAGTTAATGTTTTGAGTCCATTGTGACTCTTCTTTGGAAGTCATACTGGACTCGAAGTGTTAATGTTGCTTTTATTTCCACAGATGTTGTCAAACCTGCTTTGTATCTCCAGCACTTTCTGTTCTTATTTCACATTTCCAGCATCTGCAGTACTTTGCTGTTACTCAAGAAACATTATCCTGAACGATCACTGTTAGAATGTTACTCATATTTTTCTGATTAATTGCACATACATTGAATCTGCCTGTCCAGGCACATGTGACATGAGAATATAAGAACTAGGAGCTGGAGTGGGCCGTTCAGCCCTTCAAGCCTACTCCGCTATTCAATAAGGTCATGGCTGATCTTTCATGGACTCAGCTCCACTTACCTGCACTCTCACTGAAACTCTTAATTCCTTTATTGTTCAAAAAAAGTCTATCTTAACTTTAAAAATGTTTACTGAAGTAGCATCAACTACTTCACTGGGCAAGGAATTCCATAGGTTTACAATCCTCTGGGTGAGGAAGTTCCTTCTCAATTCAGTCCTAAATCTGCTCCTTGTAATCTTGAGGCTGTGCCCTCTTGTCCTAGCTTCACCTGCCAGTGGAAACATCCTCTCTACTTCTATCTTATTTATTCCCTTCATAATTTTATATGTTTCTATAACATCCCCCCTCATTCTTCTGAATTCCAATGAATATAATCCCAGTCTTTCCTCATAAGCCAACCCCCCCCCCCCCCACCAACTCCGGAATAACCTAGTGAACCTCCTCTGCACCGCCTCTAGTGCCAGTACATCCTTTGTCAAGGAGACCAAAACTTCACACAGTACTCCAGGTGTGGCCTCACCTTGTACAGCTGTAACATAACCTGCCTGCTTTTAAACTCAATCCCTTTGGCAATGAAGGACAAAATTCCATTTGCCTTCCTAATTACTTGTTATACCTGCAAACCAACCCTCTGTGATTCACACAAGGACACCCAGGTCCCTCTGCATAGCAGAATGCTGCAAATCTTTATCATTCAAGTAATAATCCTTTTTACTGTTACTCATATCAAAATGGATGACTTCACTTTTATTAATATTGTATTCCATCTGCCAGACTCACTCAATGTATCTATGTTCCTCTGCAAAGTTTCACAGCCGTCTGCACACTTTGCTCTGCCACTAATCCTAGTGTCATCTACGAACTTTGACACATTGTACATGGTCCCCAACTCCAAATCACCTATATCAATTGAGAATAATTGTGGTTCCAACACCGATCCCTGAGGCACACCACTTGTCACTGATTGCCAGCCAGAATAGCACTCATTTATCCCCACTCCTTGCTTCCTGTTAGTCAACAATCCTCTTTCCACGCTAATACCTTAACCACAATGCCATGTATCTTATGCAGCAGCCCATTGTGCAGCACCTTGTCAAAGGCCTTTTGGAAATCTAGGTATATCACAATGACTGGGACCCTGTTGTCCACCTTGCTCATAATGTCTTCATAGAATTCCAAAGGATTTGTTAAGGACGACCTGCCGTTCATGAACCCATGCTGCATCTGCCCAACAGGACAATTTCTATCAAGATGCCTTGCTGTTTCTTCCTTGATAGTAGACTCAAGCATCTTCGCCATGGTAGAGGTTCAGCTAACTGGTCTATAATTCCCATCTTTTGTCTACCTCCATTTTTAAACAGTGGCATCACATTTGCTGTTTTCCAATCTGCTAAAACTGTCCCAGAGTCCAGCGAAATTTGGAAAATTACCACCAGGGCACTTGCTATTTCTCCTGCCATCTCTTTTAGTACCCAGGGAAGCATTCCATCAGGGCCAGGAGACTTGTCTATCCTTAGTTGCATTAGCTTGCTCAACACTATCTCTTCCGTAATAATGATTGTTTCTAGGTCCTCACCTACCTTCGTCTCTTTGTCACTTACTGGCATGTTGTTAGTATCCCCCACTGTGAAGACCAATACAAAGTACCTGTTCAATGCCTCAGCCATTTCATCATATTCCACATAATGCCCCTTCTCATCCTCTAGAGGACCAATGTTTACTTTAGCCACTCTTTATCATTTCATGTATTTATAGAAACTTTTGCTATCTGTCTTTATATTCTGTGCTAGTTATTTATCATGTTCTATCTTACTTTTCTTCATAGCTCTTATTGTGTCTTTCTGTTGACATTAAATTTTCCCATCTTCTAGTTTCATGCTGTTTTTGGCCACTTTGTATCCCTTCTCTTTCAATTTAATTGCCTCCCTTATTTCCTTAGACACCCATGGCAGATTACCCCTTTTCATACAGTCCTTCCTTTTCACTGGAATATACTTTTGCTGAGCACTTCGAAAAATTGCTTTGAAAATCCTCCACTGCTTGTCAATGTCCCACCATAAAATCTTTGTTTCCCATCTACTTTAGCTAAGTGCTCCCTTATTCTATTGTAGCCTCCCTTGTTTACCAGGACCCTGGTATTGGATTTTATCTTCACACTCTCCAACAATATTCGAAATTCAACCATACTGTGATTGCTCCTGCCAAGAGGATTCCTAACTCCTGTCTCATTACACAGGACCGGATCTAGGATAACTTTCTCCCTTGTCGGTTCCATTACATATTGTTCATGAAAACTCAACAAACTCCTCCTCAAGGCTACCCTGACTGATCTGGTTCAACCAATTGACATGTAGATTAAAATCCCCCATGATAATTGCTGTTCCATTTTTACAGGCATTAGTTATTTCTTTGTTATTGCCCACCCCAATGTGATGTTATTATTTGGTGGCCTAAAGACTATGTCTATCAGTGTATTTTTCTTCTTAGGATTTCTAATTTCCACCCAAATGGATTCAACCTTATTCTCCATAGAACCAATATCATCTCTCAGCACCGCCCTGATGTCGTCCTTGAATATCAGAGCTACACCACCTCCCTTACCTTCCTGTCTGTCCTTCCGAATAGTCTGATACCCCTGGATATTTAATTCCCTGTCATGACCATCCTGTAACCATGTCTCCGTAATGGCTATTAAATCATTTTCATTCACAATGATTTGTGCCGCTAACACATCAACCTTGTTACAAATGCTACAAGCATTCAGGTAAAGTGCCTTTATGCTATCTTTCTTACCCTCATGATTTCCAACATCTCTAATAATATCTCCTGAGTTATCCTTCCTTTTTCTTCTTTCATAGTCTGCCTTGAACACATGTTAACCTGCTGCTTATCTTTTTATTTACAAATATACTAGCTATCTTTTTCCCTTTCCCTTCCCCGGACTCACGAGTTTAAAGTCCTAGTGACCACCCTATTGATCCTTTTTACTAGAACACTGGTTCTAGATCAGTTCAGGTGGAGACCGTCCCATCAGTACAGATCCTTCTGGTTCCAAAACTGATGCCAATGCCCCATGAAATGGAACCCCTCTTTCCCACACCACTCCCTTAGCCACATTTTTACTTCCCTAATATTCTTATCCCTAAGCAAATTTGCACGTGGACATTATAACACTCGAGGACCTGTTCCTTAATTTCGTTCCTAGTGCTAGATAATCCCCAAAGAGGTCCTCTATCCTAGCCTTGCCTGCTTCGTTTGTCACAATGTGGACCACAACAACTGGATATTATGCACATCTTTTGCAGGCGGTACTAGACTTTCTGGTTCAGAGCAGGGACCTCAGCTATTCATTATATAATAATGATTTAAATGAGGGAACAAAATGTAATATCTCCACGTTTGTAGATGACGCAAAGCTGGGTGGGAGGGTGAGCTGTGAGGAGGATGTAGACAAGTTGAGCAAGTGGGCAAATGCATGGCAGATTAAGATAATGTGGATAAATGTGAAGTTATCACCTTTGCAGCAAAACCAGGAAGATGAATTATTATCGAAATGGCAGTAGATTGAGGAAGGGAGAGGTGCAATGAGAGCTGCCTGTCCTTGTACACCAGTCACTGAAAGTAAGCAAACAGGTATAATAAGTGACAAAGAAGGCAAATAGTGTGTTGGTCTTCAAGACAAGAGAATTTGAGTACAGGAGCAAGGATATCTTGCTGCAATTGCACAGGGCCTTGGTGAGATCACAACTGGAGTACTGTACAGTTTTAGTCTCCTTATCTGAGGCAGGATGTGTTTGCTATGGAGGGAGTGCAACAAAAGTTTACCAGACTAATTCCTGGGATGGCAGGACTGATATATGAAGAGAGACTAGATTGGTTAGGAACATATTCACTGGATTTTATTTAAAAAATATGAGGGGTCCTCATAGAACCCCACAAACGTCTAACAGGACTAGACAGGGTGAATACAGGAAGAATATTCCCAATGGGTGGGAAGCCCAGAACCAGGCTCACAGTCTAGATAAACGGGGTAGGCCTGAGGTGAGGAGGTGAACCTGTGGAATTCTCTGCCACAAAAAGTGATTGAGGCCAAAGCATTGAATGGTTTCCAGAAGGAAATAGATGCAGTTCTTAGGCTAAAGGGATCAAAGGCTATGGGGAGAAAGCAGGGACATGGTACTGAGTTGGATGAACCGACATGATCATATCATATGGTGCAGCTGGATCCCAGGACCAAATGCCGAGTCATGCTCCTATTTTCTACATTTCTATGTTTCTAAACTGAAAGTTGAAGTTTAATTCAACAAATGTTCGCAATTTTTAATGGCCCTGATAAGGCCATTAAACTGCCTTTTATATTGCATCCTTGAGCACAGACCTCTAGTTTCCATTATTACATTTTGTCTTTACATGCAGCTGAGATCATGGTGTATGTGGGTGTGGATTAAGATCGCTGCGCTATTTGGATATGCAAAACCTCAAGTTCAAACTTGTGTGTTAGAATTAAGAAACTTTCAATTTCCACAACTGAATTCCCATCCCCTACACCTGTGCATGGAGGCAGATGTCAAATTAGTGTCAGGGACAATAAAAGTAAAAATTTAAAAGGAGCGTGATTACCTAACACTTGAAGTAATTGTCTATACTGCAAATTTTATTTTTAATTTCAAAGTAGAGTCAGGTTCAAAACTTTGATATCAGCAGACTCACGTAGAGCAACAACATTTGCATAAACCTATCTGCCAATAAAAGCACAAACCTGGGCACTGAATGACCTTTTCTTTGTACACTAAATACCTTGTCATACATATCACGTTAAATACACTTTATTTGAGGATAGTTAAAAGTTTATATTTAAACAGATCGACACATATTTTGAGGAGTTCTAGAAAAGCAGGTCTGGAGCTTATCTAGTTTGGCAGAAAGAGCTGTCAGCAGACCCTGGAGTCAGGCTACCGCTGGCATGAACTGAAGAAAAGTAGAGCTGGGCCCAATGGCAACAATGAATTAGTGAGGCTCAAAAGAAGCACTTTACCCGAGCAGTCAGCATGGGAGTAAGGCCCAGACTCTAAAATGCTTGTTAACTACTGCTCTCTGCTATCTGTCTCCTTGTCTTATCATCACAGTCATTGTGGCCACTGTCCCTGCAATCTCATGGGCATTAATTTTGTTAACAAGCATCTTAATGGGTGAATATGCATGGAACAGCATACACCCAAATTATTTTGCTGCCCTAAAGACAAACATTTATCCTTTTATGTTCAACATATGTTTTCTAACTATACAAATGTCAATAAACAATTGAAATTGTTCCTGCAACTATAATATGAAAACCAGTTTTTTTTTGGCTGTTTTAAGAATAAATGTTGCAGCATCTTATTCTGTAATGACTTACATTCAGTGTTGCTCCTCAATCTTTCTGAAACATGTCCGTTTATTGCTCTTTTCTGCATGAGTCACAAGAAGTTATTTTGCAGATACTACATGTAAACAAGAAGGTTGATAGGATGCTACCCTCTATTACTTATGTTTCAGTTCTCTAGCACATTGGTGAGAGCACATCATAAGCATTATGCACAGTTTTGGTCTCCTTATTTAAGGAAGGATATACATGCATTGGAGGCAGTTCAGAGGAGGTGGGTGAGATTGACACCTGGAATGATCGGGTTTTCTTATGGAGTTAGGTTGGGCTTGTTTCCACTGAACTTTAGAAGAAAGGGGGTGACTTAATTGAAGTGCATAAGATCCTGAACAGTCTTGTCAAGATGGACATGGAAAAGATGTTTCCTCTTGTTGGTTAGTCCAGAATTATGGTGCACTGTTTTAAAATTAGGAGTCATCCTTTTGAAGCACAGCTGTGAAGAATTTTTATCTTTCAAACGGTTATTCAACTTTGAAATTCTCTACCTCAAAACACAATCGAGATGGGCTCATTAAATATTTTTTAAGCTACAGGTTCCCTTGTTAGACTTGGGAATCAAAGATTTTTGGTGTATTTGGGGAATGTGGAATTCAAAACAAAGACAGCAACCATTGAATTGTACAGAGCACTCAAGTGACTGAATGATCTGCTTTTGCACCTATTCTATATGTCTATATGCCCATCCCTTCAAGTGCTTGGCTTGCTAGGCTATTTCAGAGGGCAGTTAAGAGTCAATCATATTGTAGATCTGAAATCACAGGCAGGCCACACCAAGTAAGGATGATAGACTTCCTTCCCCAAAAGACATTAGTGAACCCAGTTGGCTTTTCTAACAATTGATAATAGTTCTGCAGTCACCATTACAGAAGTTATCTTTATGACTCTCAGTATTTTTTAACTGAATTTAAATTCCTCCACTGTCATTTTGGAACATGGTTGTCTCTAGTCTATTAGACTGGGTCTCTAGATTTCTACTTAAGTAACTGTTTCTCTTTGTACTTCATTTAATCTCTTCCTGATCAGATTTTTATATGAGTTTTTTTGAAGTAGAAAAGGAAAAATTCTCAAACAATCCTTGAAATTCTCATTGGTAATTCTATGAAAGCCAAATTAAGAGTATAATTGGTCAAAATCTTTTAAAAAATGCTTTAGATGCTTCATTACTCTCAGGGCCATTGGAGTTGCATGAGACAGCAACACCTATAGGGCTCCTGTGGCACACTGGTAGTGTCCCTATTTCTGAGCCAGAAGGCCTAGGTATAATTCCCTCCTCATGTAGAGGTGTTCAATAATATCGGGTTGATGTGAAAATATTTAGGACAGCAGCAACAAGATGCGGGGGGAGTGGGGAAGTAAACAATAAAGGCCTCAGATATTTTTAACTTAATGCCAATCCAGCCCTCCTCATCACTATTTGAAAGAAAAATATTTAACCAAAAGTTTGACAATAGGTGTCCACCCTAAAAGAATGGACTCAGCAATGTTTCAATCCCTGAAATACTTCAGTGTCAATTGGTTGAATGGTCTGTCCAAACCTCAACGGTAAAACAATGTTCTTTTTCCCTGAAAAGCTGTTGGCTACTCTGCAATCAGAGTACTATTTGTTATTTGTGTCAATCAGTGGTTTAAAATTCATCTGATTTTGGCATTTTATCCAATATCAGGGTGATATTCCTGATACAGGGCTTATGCCTGAAAGGTTGATTCTCCTGTTTCTTGGATGCTGCCTGACCAGTTTTTCCAGCACCGCACTCTCAACTCTGATCTCCAGCATCTGCAGTCCTCACTTTCTCCTAGTTGATATTCCTGGTAGGCTTACTCGCAATTACACTTTCTTAATGAAGAGTGGAATTTCTTCATAATGGTGGTTTTATACACGGGATTTATTTGACTTTGTCAAAAATAGGTATAGGTATCTTTTTGTAAAATAGAGAAAAATAGATGTGAAGTAATATTTTGTGATCGATTACAATTCTTTGGCAAAATAAATGCACATTTTAAGATGGCATTTTAACATTGTAAGGTACCAGTTTTAAATAGAATGTATGTGGCAGGAACGATATACAGTTTAAAGTTATAGTGTATCACAGCAAATATTTAGTGGTATTGCAGAAGAAAAGGATAACAGTGGTTCTTTTTAAATTATTTCAGAGCGTGTTTGAAATATTTTCTTTCCCACAAAGTCTTTCCTTCCTCCTTCCAACATTTGATTCATCTATAAGGTGTTGGTAGGGGGATATCGTTAGCTTGCTTTGAGTATTCAGTCAGACAATCTGATCTACTCAATTAAACAACCAGAACACGGGGCAGAATATTCAGTAAGTTGTTCAATTTTTATTAAGTGCTGGAGTGGTAAAATCTGAATGGCAGCTGAACAATGAGCTGCAACAAGAACTTAGTGGAGCTGACTTACAAATATAAGTTCCCCTTTGATCAGGATATCACACATAATTGGCATCCTTTTCTAAAGAGTTTTTTTTTAACTGGTTTCACAAGATGTTGTCACAAATTTTAAGATGTGAAACTAGATCAGCCCTTCAGGCTTAAATTAAAAATAAAACAGACCAGTGTGTGGCAGGAACAGTTTGCAGTTTTATGCTGTATGGTGCAGTGCATCAGCCAACATTTGGTGGTGTTTCAGGAGGAAGGACAATAGATGTTTTTGTTTAGATTTCTGGGTGCGTTCAAAATATTTTTAAATTTCTTTCACAAACTCTATCCCCCCCCCCCCCCCCCCCCGCCATTCCAAAAACTGATAAACATCTGTCAGAGCTCAGAGCTAAAAGGCACCATATCCTGTGCGATTGAGTTTTCTCTGTCAGTGTGTGGTCGAGATACAGCCTGACAGCAGGCAGGCAGAGTTGAAGAGAGATCAAGAAAGAAGGAGCAGGGCATGTTACAGGAACAAACTTAGGCCTTAAAGAGTATGTACAGGCAGACACAGGCTCTTAGACCACAATTCATGCAGTCTGATGCAAAGGTGCTTGTCAGATATAACAGAAAACAAAACAAACTTGTTGTGTAAAACGCTGAAGAGAGAGATTCAACTGACAAAACGGTGAGGAAACCGCACGTTCTAGTTGGGTGTGAGAGACAGCGACAGGAAGAAGGTTAGAAGCGTGGTGGTTTATTTAAAAAAGATATATTTCCTGTTTTAAATTGCAAAGAACCGTGTGTGCAGTGAAAGCAAATGACTAGTTTACTGGAACCCAATTTGATCCCCAGCTCCAACCAGGCATAGGTATCACTGTCAGACTAACTTTGCTGCTGAGATGAAGTAAGATTTGATCATCGGAAGAATTTGGCTGGGAAAAGAATTAATGTGAATCAAAACGAAATGCTGAAGCACCTGCAGACTCCTAGGTTGTGAGTGCGGCCCAAGGACTAACATTTTCACTGGCTGTTCACACTGCTTTTGTGCCTCTTTCCGTCTCTGGCTTAGTAAGTTTAAATCTGTTTTATGTACGGACGACAAACAAAGTGAGACTGTGAACAGTGAGTCCTGGTTAACTTCTTACTTGCTGAGTGAGTGAATACCTGGACGTTGGAAGTGGCAAGTGTAGTCAGAGAGCAACAATCTATCGGTCTGACAGGAAAGACAGAGAAAGATTGGCATCATAAACAGTGGATAAATGAATCATGCTTCATTCATTAAGAAGATCACAGTAGTCCATTGAAGTGGAGAAAGAAACAGTTCCAAAAACGTTTTCGCATTGTTCAGAAGAAGTTATTTTTCATGCATATTTGCCTATTATAAAACAATACACAATCAGAATATTTATCCTGAATACATATAGTCTGTCACTGGAGCTAATATTTAAACTCAAGTCGGCTGAAATTTCCTTGGGTAGGTTTACCATCTTTGTTGCATTTTGCAAACACCAGAACAAAGTTAAACTGTAAGGACCTCAGAAAAAGAAATTGTGAAAGCTGTATAGTGTTTTTGGCGCCATTATCATTTGTCCAGGGTGTCGGCAAATTAATCACTTTGGTTCTACACGTATTTTGAAGCATTGGAAGAAATGACTAGTGATACCACCAGCCTCAGAATAATGGGGAGCAGTCCAAAGCGAGGTCTAAGCCCAGGGGGATCTGGCTCATCCAAGAAGAGGAGGCTGTTTGCTGAAAGCTATGATGAGAAACTTGAGCGGAGACATGAAAACCATCTGAATCGCTTTGGTCGAAATAACATCACAACCTGCCGCAGTTCACCAAGGGAGAGGAACGTGGAACAGAACTCAAGACAAGTGCAGTTTCTGAAACGAAGGAATTTAACAATCGATGAAGAAGAGATTAAAAAAAAGCCTGCCAAAGCAAGCCACCACAGAGCAGAAAGGACAACAGCAGCTGCCACTTCTACTGCAGTTGCTGCTTCAGTCCTGGAAGTGGGTTTGAAGTTACCATTACAGAATTTAACTGCAGTCAGTCAGGTAAGAATACCTACTTCAATAGATATGGCAACAGAAACAAAACAATAGCTGTCAACTGGTTAAAAATTAGGGATGGATGGTATTGTATAAATGCAGCATAAATGTTCAGCGATTGGTTCTGAAACCAAAGTATAGTTTACTACATTCTTTAAAAAAGACATACATGCCAAAAAATAATGACTAATTAGATCAACTGGAATAAATTATTTTCCCCAATAACCTTTTGGCCCTTTCTCACCAATTGGGTGTAATGGGGTTGCATGTTGGCTCAGTGGTTAGCCCTGCTGCCCCACAGTGCTAGGGACCTGGGTTCAATTCCACCCTCAGGTGACTGTGTGGAATTTGCACATTTTCCCTGTATTGGCATGGGTTTCCTCTAGGTGCTCCAGTTTCCTGCCACTGTCCAAAGACACACATGATAGGGGGATTGGCCATGCTAAATTGCCTGTAGTGTCCAGGGATGTGTAGGTTTGGTGGATTAGCCATCAGAAATGCAGGGTTATGGGGGTACAGAGAGGAGGGCCTTGGTGGGATGCCCTTTCGAGGATCAGAGGCTGAATGGACTGCTTCTACAGTGTAGGGATTCTATGTATTTTCAGTGTTTGCATTTTAAAATTGAGGTATTGGCTGTGCAACTGCTTTCAAAACATGATCACAAATATCTTCAAAGTCCAATCATTTTTAACGTATGAAACATTGGGCCTCAAAGATAATCATAATATTCTCTTAATGAATGAGTATCACAGCAATAACTGACATTTTGTAAATATTACATTGATGATATTCTGACTGAGAGATGCTGAAGATGAATTAAACTCCTCCAATCATTGTCATAAGCATGGCCAAATACAGAAAGGGTGAAGTGATTCACACCTGTTCGGCAATCTCTCTAATCCAACCTTGTGGCACTTCAGTTTCCAAACCGGCTATCTTTAAGGACTCTCAGATGGTCATATTATTCCCAGTGGTTGGCAGCTCTTTTGCGCTTGTATCAACTCAGACCACGACTCTCAAAGTTCAGTTCACTTATTAATGCTGGCAAAATGATAATTCCTTCAATCAATTCCATGATTCAGAGTTGAATAACCAGCTTTTTCATCTCAATACTTCTCAATTCTCTTATCGGTATCAATTATCCTGACTAGAAACTCTGACCATGCTCACAAATGTAACGAGCATTGAGACAAATCTTGGAAGATGATGGAAGGAATTTTTATCCTGTTGTTTTAGTCTTCCATTAATGTTATTATGACAGGCAAACTATCAGGGATAACTTTGACTTTTTTTAATACTACCCACCTTACCCCTCACCCATAGGTAATGAACAGGAATATCTCTGTGAAGAATGCTGAAAATAATGGAATGATTTTGGGCATTTTATAAGGTCGTGGACTCCATTAGATCCAGCACAGCACAAACAATGTTTGATTACTTCGGGTAATTGCCTAACTTCCGAGTGAAGAATAGACCATTATGATTTTTTTAAAAAGTCTTCATTTTCTTTATAGATAATTATTATTTTAACAAACCTGTTCAAATTCAATATGACACATCTTCTGGATCAGAGACAGGGACACTATCACTTGCTGCAAGATGTCTGAGATTATAATGATTTGGTGGCTTAAAATGTTATAGGTTGGGAGAACTTGAATTGGTGTAATCATTCTGATTGGAGATTAATACAGCTTTAAGTATACCATGAATGAAATGACCCATATTTAATTAACAATCATACCACAGTACATAATTGCTTGACTGTTTCACTGTAGGAATAATCACAAGGTAGATTATTATCAGTCCATTAACTTTCATGTTTACCAGAGGAAAATCAACAGGGATCTCATGACAGCCTTTCTCAGTGCAGTAGCTAACTCAGTGTTTGTAGGCTTTATTTTGCTCAGCTCCTAATGTTGTACCTTGGCTAGTGGTGAACACCAAAAGGGAAAGGGGATTGCAGCATTGCATTGCTGAATTTCTAACCTATTGAGGTTTGTTCTGAGGATGCACCTTGCAATATTACCCCAGTATTGTTTTTGCAAAACAAAATCTCATTGTCTAGATAGTTTTATTAAATATCTGAAAGTGAACAGACAATTATTGATGCAACTGAGTCTTTCCTCAACAATTCATGTTTATGTGAGCCACTATAAACTCCCCCTCCATTCCACTGAAAATGACTTGAGATGATGATCACCTCGCCGAGAGCAGCTCGACAAGTATTTAGTTTTCATATATGAGCCAAAACTTTGATATTAAATTCACATTATTTACTGAGCTGTAGAGGTTACAGGGAGAAAGCAGGAGAATGGGATTGAGAAACATATCAGCCATGTTTGAATGATGGAGCAGACTCGATGGGTTGAATGGCCTAATTTCTGCTCCTACGTCTTATCGTCTTATTAGTCAGGGGATAATATTGAGAGATGAAGACATAATTCACAATAGTGCATAGAAATGTTTGGAAGATCAAAGCTGCTAGGCTTGACAGGGAGTGCCCAGAAGAAAGGATCCTGGAGTTTCCAGGGTCCCATCAATTACAAGCTGAGCCTGAGACTCTGTCATAAATGTAGCCTGCATTGCTCTCCATACTCATGTGACTCATAAATGCATATTAGAAATAGAAAAAAGGCTGCAAACACACTACAGTGGGTGGTGTAAGGTATTTATTTCTGTCTGAGCAAGCAGGTTCTACCTGTGAACAATGTGAGGCTCTTCAAGGGACAATTATACCAATGAGGCTGTTCTACAGTACAGGTTGAAGTCATCTGTAATCATAATATCCTGCATGTGATATGCATACAGTGCCCCACTGTGTGCAAATCAAATCCTGGTCACAAGCAATCTTGACCATTTCATTGGTCATTGCAGATTGATTATAGTTATCTCTGTGAAGCAGACACTATCGTATACAACGTTAAATATGAAACTGTTGGACCACAATTTACAAAGACAATCCAAAATCTCATAGGCTGCACAAGGGCATGGAAATGATTTCCTGTCACTTTGTAAGTATTCATCAACATGCAATGCTGCCTTTCTTGAATGACATGGGGGATGGGGAGACAAAGTATCAATAATCACACAGCATTTATTACTTCTGACTGTATTTGGGTATTATGGCCTGTGTTGCATTCATTGGAACAGAGTTCCTATGTGAAAGGTCCATGGCCATCCTGCTGGATTCCTCCATGTCCCACTGTTTGGAGGAGTGTGTTCAATCATCAAAGCCTGCTGCCATTGTGGAGCAAATGATAGGCGTGCTGAAGATGAAGTTCTGATGTTTGACTCAGTCTGGACAGCCTTTGAGTACACTCCAGGTAGAGAGGGCTACATAATCCTCACATGCCATGCCCTGCACGTCAGGAGCAGACAATGGACTCTGAAGAGCTGGGCGAGTGGCAGCAATCTTGTGATGAGGATGAATGAGTACATTTTTTTTTATTTCAAAATATACTTTATTCATAAATGATTTGATGGTCTGTACATTGGATCATGCCATACATATGTCCATATTTACAAACACAGATTCGACTTTATTCTTGTCCTTTACAATCCTGTGCATTTTTTCAATCTTGTATATATACATATATTTGGCTGAGGCATCAGCAGAGCCCAAAAAAACGTCTGTATGGGCCCCCTGTTCTTCTTTCGGCAGGCCGATCTTACACAGTGGTCTTTCCCCACCGCGCCTTGGCGGCAGCTGCCCCAAGCTTCAGCGCGTCCCTCAACACGTAGTCTTGGACCTTGGAATGTGCCAGTCTGCAACACTCGGTCGGGGTCAACTCCTTCAGCTGGAAGATCAACAGGTTTCGGACCGGCCAGAGAGCGTCCTTCACCGAGTTGATGATCCTCCAGGCGCAGTTAATGTTCGTCTCGGTGTGAGTCCCGGGGAACAGGCCGTAGAGCACGGAGTCCCGCGTCACAGCGCTGCTCGGGACGAACCTCGACAAGCACCACTGCATTCCCCTCCAGACTTCCTCTGCATAGGCACATTCCAGAAGGAGGTGTGTGACAGTCTCGTCCCCCCCGCAGCCACTTCGAGGGCAGCGTGCGGTGCGGCAGAGAGTCCGGGCGTGCATAAAGGATCTCACATGCAGAGCCCTTCTCACCACCAGCCAAGCCACGTCTTGGTGCTTGTTGGAAAGTTCTGGCGATGAGGCATTCTGCCAAATGGCTTTAAGTCTGCTCAGGGAACCGCTCGACAGGATCCGCCCTCTCCTTTTCCCGAAGGGTCTCAAGGACGCTACGTGCTGACCACTTCCTGATGGACTTGTGGTCAAAGGTGTTTTTCCTCATAAATTTCTCCACGAAGGACAGGTGATACGGAACGGTCCAACTACTCGGAGCGTTCCGCGGCAGCGAGGCCAGGCCCATCCTTCGCAACACCGGGGACAGGTAGAACCTCAGTACGTAGTGACACTTGGTGTTTGCGTACCGGGGATCCACGCACAGCTTGATGCAGCCACACACAAAGGTGGCCATCAGGGTGAGGGTGGCATTGGGCGTGTTTTTTCCCCCATTGCACCGGTCTTTGTACATAGAGTCTCTTCGGACCCGGTCCATCTTTGATCTCCAAATGAATTGGAAGATGGCCCGGGTGACTGCGGCGGCACAGGTCCTGGGGATAGGCCAGACCTGTGCCACATATAGCAATACTGAGAGTACCTCACACCTGATGACCAGGTTTTTTCCCGCGATGGAGAGCGACCGTTGCCCCCATCTGCCTAGTTTCTGTCTCATCTTCCTGATCCGCTCCTCCCAGGTCTTGGCGCACGCCCCAGCCCCCCCGAACCAAATACCCAGCACCTTCAGGTGGTCAGTCCTGACGGTGAAGGGGATAGAGGATTGGTCGGCCCAGTTCCCGAAGAGCATGGCCTCGCTCTTGCCTCGGTTTACCTTGGCCCCCGAGGCCCGTTCGAACTGGTCGCAGATGCACACGAGTCTGTGCACGGACAGCGGATCCGAGCAGAAAACAGCGACGTCATCCATGTACAGGGAGGCCTTAACCTGCAGGCCCCCGCTGCCAGGAATAGTCACCCCTCTCAGGCTCGCATCCTTCCTGATGGATTCGGCAAATGGCTCTATGCAACACACAAACAAGGCGGGTCATTGAGCAAGAGGAACATCATCTTCTGCATAATAGAGCGCTGTAGTGTCAGGCACAACTAGCCGGACAGGACTTAATTGGCATCCAGTTTCAGTGTTTGTGAGCTGGGCACGCTAATCACTGATTGACTAAGTTTATTGTTAGTCAAAAGGCAAACAGTCCCTGTCTTCTTCCCAAGGCAAATGCAACCTCTGTGTGTTTGTATATTGTTCAATTTGACTTTTACTGAATTAAAGTAATATTCTCAACTGTTTGAAGGTTAGCCAATGTGTGATTGTTCCACGTGAACAATGACAGAATGTTGGGCTACACTTGGCATTAGGAAAGAGCACACTCCCTTAGACAGGTTCTAAGATGGGGGAATCTTTATGTATGGGTAGACTGTGTAGCTTGATTCATAAATAGCAATAGGTTTTTGAATGTATACTTATATTTGCAATCAAGTGTCAGCTACACTACCTATGTGCCCTAAGAAGTGTTTGTTTGTTGTTGTCCTCCCACTATGTGCATAATGAATGGCAACTCATGGCTGGTAGCACCTGGTCTTAAAAAATGGCACCTGTGCCAGTAACATCTAGAGGTTCGAGCAATGTTGAATACTTCTGCCTGGGGTGAAAGGGGAGATATGATGAATGGGCTGCCAATGGGTGTGATGCATAGTAACAAGATGAGTTCTGGAAAATAGCATGAGAATTCTCATTAGGCCTCCCTGTGAGAAATCCTCCATGAAGATCACCATCAATGATACATAGCCAGTTTCTGGATTAATTCAACAGTTTCAACAGGTTTGATTAATCATGCGAAATGGGTAAAACAGTGTGAGAAATTGGAAAATAAAACCACAAGATGGTAATAGCATACAGAAAAGTTAATATTCATATGAAAAAACTGGAAAGTCTGTAAGTGCATACTGCATAGAAATAGAAAGATATAAAGCCAAGAAGAAAATAGTCAATTATTGAGGTGGAGCAAGATTAAGTAAATTATTCATACATAATATATTAAAAGTTCTACCTCTATGTGCAGTCTGTCTACAAAACCTTAGTTCCTGTAACCACATTTTTGTTATATTGAACATATATTTTTCCATTGCAAACCCCTATGCACATGTTTGCACTCTTATAAGCAGAACTGAAAATATTAGTAACCAAATTAATCCATAGATAGGCTACTGAAGGAAATTGTGACGGAAGGAAAAACTTCAGAAGTTTATCAAATTCAGTGAGATTGTTATTCCCAAGACTAATAATGTTCTCCCATCTACTGCAGCACTCTTTGATCACAGGTAACCTCCAGGGCACTACTGGATGCCACACGCTCCCTCTCTGAGGACAATCGAAAGGCAGATGAATCTATCATGACACTTTTCAGAAAAGTTTTGTTAATGTTGCATCACATGACTGGGTTTACCATATAATATCATTTTTAAACCAAAAATATCAGTTTGGATGTCAGGATATGCTAACAGTACAGAAAAAAATGTTTGTGATAACACAAGATTGCAGTATAAATTATCCTGAAATTTCCTGGAAATTCTCACCATAACTACGGTTTAAGTTGGTTTCTTTTACAGGTTCTTATTCAAGTGGTTTCTGCCAGGTTTAGAGCAAACTTTTGATTTACACGACTTTCCCCAAAGCTTACTGTTACTTCTGTGTTAGGTCTGTAGAATCCTCTGCTACTCATTCATGTAACTTTAGTGCAAAAGAACAGTTGGTACCAATTTTCTTCATGTTTGTCAAAGCAGAATAATAATCAAAATGTTGCCATCGCAAATTCAAAAGGTGTCTGATATGAGAAAAACATAAATTTCTAGAGCTTGATAAAAAGATTTTCTTAATGTATCATTGCAAACCTTTGCTGATTAACTGCTCCACGCATTCAACCTCTGTCCACAATTTTGTATTATTCATTTGTGGGATGTGGGCATTGCTTGTCCCTAGATGGTGAAAAGATGTTGTTGAGCTGCCTTCTTGAACTGCTGCAATCCACCTTTTTGTGAGTTGATCAATTATGCTGTTAAGGAAGGAATTCCAGGATTTTGATCCATGACAGTGAAGGAATGGCGATATATTTCTAAGTCAGGGGGCTGAGTGGCTTGGAGGCGAACTTGCAGGTGGCTGTGTTCCTATGCATCTGCTGCCCTTGTCCTTCTGGTTGGAGGTTATCATGGGCTTGGAAAGTACTGTCTAAGGATCTTTGGTGAATCTCGGTAGTGCACCTTGTAGACAGTACACACTGCTGTTACTGAGCATTGGTGGTGGAGGGAATGGGTGGATGTGGTGCCACTTGGGTGGGCTGCTTTGTCATGCATAGTGTCAAGCTTCTTGAATGTTGTTGGAGCTGCACCTACTCAGGCAATTGGGGAGATTTCTATCATGCTCTGATTTGTGGTTTGTAAATGATGAGCAGGGTTTGAGGAGTCAGGAGGTGAGTTATTCGCTGCAATATTTTTCGGATCTATAACCCACTCAACAAGTGCTCAGAAGGACTATGCAGCTGAAGATACCTTGTCCATAATAACAGCAAAGAAAGAGGAAAAGAGCCATGTGCCTCTGAGGGTGAGGCAACAACAATAGAAAAAAGCAGCCACTCACTACTACCTTTAATGGTCCTGGAATCTCATTTGTTTAATTTTGTTTTAAATTCCAAAGTAGACAAATATGCTAAACAGGGAATTTGGATGTAAGCTCCATCAGCAAGATTGCCCTAGGTGTCAGCATAAATTTTAGTGTGGATAGAATGAAGGACATTCCAGGCAATTGCCTCAAAAGTATTTACAGCAAAGTTCACAATAAACTGGAGGTGAGTGTCTGTGCTTTATCATACCAGACACTTCCAGTCTAAGAATTAATAAATTTCAGTACAACTTGAAACAACATTTTATAAGATAGCCTCCACTGCAGCCAGTATTGGTAAAGCTGTTGTATCCACTCAGCTCTGAATGCAATAGAGTAGGGACTGAGCGGTGAGTCAAGAGGACTCTCAGTTAGGGTGAGCAGCCAATTTCACGTTTACTCATTTGACATTTGATTTGTATCTGTAAATCTATTTTTACAAAGCAGAAAATGAAGACATTTTACAAAATTCCACTGCCCTGTGGGAGTTCTGACATTGTTGTTTCTTAATCTGACGATGTCTTTAGAAAAGACACATCGTCCTACCATTTTTTTTCCGATACATATTTGCAAACAGGAAACTTTCAAAAGTCTCAACTTGAAAATCCCATACACGGCAGGTGAAAGTCACTTGCTAAAAGGTTAACATTGAGTATCTTATGATATTCAACATCAATGACGTTTGCCATTCCTTACTATCTGACAAATTAAACTGGAATTTTTTTTACCAATTGGAAGATTAGTTAGGCTGCCCATGGGCCAATTAAACAGAAACATGCAGATTTGTATCAAGAAACCAGAAATTAGAAATCAGAATGAAAACAAGACTAATTTTCTACTCAGCTGAATTTTAAAATCTCTTCAATCGTTGGTACGGTTTCTGTAAAAGCCCTTGTTGTTATGCATAATGTGTAAATGCTCACGGTTACAGAGAAGTAGGATTTTTAATTTTGGTGTATGTGAAGGAAGCGTCCCCATCCTGTGATGATTTGCTCCTGAGAGTTGTTGTTGATTGGAATTTTTAAATGAGTTCTCCTTTCCTGTTTACAGACATCTCCACAGTTCGTATCGTGCAGCAATGATACCCCATTAAGTAAAGAACCCACTCACTGGGGAGCAAAGGATTCAAATTTGCATTTCTGTGCCAGTGTACCACCGCAACACCATGACTCAACCATCAAGAGAATTTCAAAAAGGGACAAAGGTGGGAGTTTACACCTAAGCAAAGTAACAAGTCAAAAGCTAAAGAGGATTTGCATGTATTTGGAAAGACAAGGACTGATTAGGGATAGTCAATATGGCTTTGTGTGCAGGAAATCATTCGCACTAACTTGACTGAGTTTTTTGAAGAAGTAACAAAGAGGTTTGGTGAGGGCAGAATGGTGGACGTGATCTATGTGGACTTCAGTAAGGCGTTCAACAAGGTTCCCCATGGAAGACTGGTTTGCAAGGTTAGACCTCATGGAATACAGGGAAAACTAGCCATTTGAATACAGAACTGGCTTGAAGGTAGAAGACAGAGGGTGGTGGTGGAGGGTTGCATGTAAGACTAGAATCCTGTGACCAGTGGGTGCCATAAGGATCAATGCTGGGTCCACTGCTTTTTGTTATTTACATAAATGATTGGATGTGAGCACAGGAGGTATAGTTAGTAAGTTTGCAGATTACACCAAAATTGGAGGGGTAGTGCACAGTGAAGAAGGTTATCTCAGAGTACAATGGGATCATGATCGGATTGGCCAATGGGCTGAGGATGGTAGATGGAGTTTAATTTAGATAAATGTGAGGTGTTGCATTTTAGAAAAGCAAATCAGGGCAGGATTTATACACTTAATGGTAAGGCCCTGGGGAGTGTTGTTGAACAAAGAGACCTTGGAGTGCAGGTTTTAGTTCTTTGAAAGTGGAATTGCAGGTATATAGGATAGTGAAGGAGGCACTTGGTATGCCTGCCTTTATTGGTCAGTGCATTGAATATAGGAGTTGCGAGATCATGTTGTGGCTGTACAGGACATTGGTTAGGCCACTCTTAGGGGACTCTTAGGAAGACTTCATGCAATTCTGGTCTCCCCACTATAGGAAGGATATTGTGAAACTTTAAAGAGTTTAGGAAAGATTTACAAGGATTTTGCCAGGGTTGGAGGGGTTGAACTGAGGGAGAGGCTGAAGAGGCTGGGGCTATTTTCCCTTGAGTATTGGAAGATCAAGGGTGACACTGTAAAGATTTATAAAATCATAAGGGACATGGATAGGGTAAATGGACAAAGTCTTTTCCCCCAGGAAGGGGAGTTCAAAACTAGAGGGCATAGGTTTAAGGTGAGAGGGGAAAGATATAAAATAGACCTAAGGAATACTTTTTCATGTAGAGGGTGGTGCGTGTATGGAATGAGCTGCCAGAGGAAGTGATGGAGGCTGGTACAATTGCAACATTTAAAAGGCTCCTGGATTGGTAAATGAATAGGAAGGGTTTAGAGCGATATGAGTCTTGCGCTGGCAAATGGGACTAGATTTATCTAGGATATCTGGTCAGCATGGACGAGTTGGACTGAAGCATTTGTTTCCGTGCTGCACACCTCTATGTTTCTATGACAAGTCCAGCTAGAATGTTTTCCATAAAACTTCAGTGTTCTGAATGTTCGGTAGCATATAGTCATTGTTTAAAGAGGCGACACTCCTATGTTAATTTTACAGAAAATTGGCAAAAGTGGAGACTGAATCCTCTGCCAGTATTTTAGCAACTGTTGCAATGTTTTCCTCAAGTGAACTTAGTGATTTGCCATCAGGACACACATTTGAAAAACTCAATAGGTGAGGCAACATCTATGGAGAGAGCAACAGAATGAATGTTTAAGGTATGTGACCTTTCATCAGAGCTGCAGACAATATAGTCTTCTGTCTACTGGGGAGACCAAACACGGATTGGGGGCTGTTTTGTGGTTCACTTCCGTTCTGTCCACAAGCATAATCCCTGTGGTGTTTGGCATTTTAATTCTCCAGCTTTCTCTCCCAGTGACATCTTTGTCCTCAGTCTTCTACACTGTTCTAGTGAAGCTCAATGTGAGCTTCAGCAACAACACCTTATCTTTCAGTTATGTACTTTTGAGCCTTCTGGATTCATTGCTGATTGGTTTTTAATTCATTCATGGAACATGGGCATTGCCTATATCTAGTAACTCTTGAAAAGGTAATAAGACCAGAAAAAAATACATATAGGAGTATGCCATTTGCCCCCTTGATCCTGCTCCACCATTCAATAGAATCATGGCTGATCAGCATTCTTCATGTCCACTTTGCTGCCCTTACCCCATAACCCTTGATTCCCTGATGACGATGAATCTATCTCAGCCGTATGTACACAAGGACTCTGCTCTTGTTGCTCTCTGTAGCAAGGAGTTCCAAAGATTCACAACCCACTGCGAGAAGAAATGCTTCCTCATCTCAGTAATAAATTAGCCTTGCTTTTTTCTGAGACTATGGCTTCTGGTCCTAGATTCTTCCATGAGGGAAAACATCCTCTCAGCATTTACCCAGTCAAGCCTCTTGATAATTGTACTTTTCAATGAGATCACCTCTCATTCTAAACTCCACTGAGTAGAGTTACACCGGCACCATTCCCCACCTCTTCCTCCACTGCATTGATGACTGCATCGGCGCCACCTCGTGCTCCTGCAAAGAGGTTGAGCAGTTCATCAACATCACCAGCCCATTCCACCCCGACCTTGCGTTCACTTGGACCATCTCTGACATCTCCCTCCTCTTCCTAGACCTCTCCATCTCCATCAACGAGGACCGACTCAACACTGACATTTTTTACAAACCCACTGACTCCCACATCTACCTGGATTACATTGCCTCCCACCCTTGCTCCTGCAAAAATGCTATACCTTACTCCCAATTCCTCCATCTCCGCCACATCTGCTCCCAGGTGCACAGTACCACCACAGAACACACCAGATGACCTTCTTCTTTAAAGACCGAACTTTCACCTCCCACGTGATTGAAGATGCCCTCCAACATAGCTCATCCACGTCTCACACCTCCGCCCTCAAACCCCACGCCTCCAACCACAACAAAGACAGAACTCCCCTGGTCCTTACCTTCCACCACACCAACCTCCACACAAAGCATTTGCCGACATTCCCATCACCTACAAACAGACCCCACTACCAGGGATATATTTCCCTCCCCACCCCTATCTGCTTTCCACAAAGACCATTCCCTCCACAACTACCTGGTCAGGTCTATGCCCCCTCAAAAGCCACCCTCCTATCCTGGCACCTTCCCCTGCCACCGCAGGAATTGCAAAACCTGTGCCCACACTTCCCCCCTTACCTCCGTCCAAGGTCCCAAAGGAACCTTCCACATCCATCAAAGTTTCACCTGCACTTCCACACGTCATTTATTGTATCCGTTGCTCTCAATGCAGTTTCCTCTACATTTGGGAGACTGGACACCTTCTCAAAGAGTGCTTTAGAGAATATCTTCGGGACACCTGCACCAATCAACCCCACCATACCATGGCGGGATATTTTAATTCCCCCTTCAACTCTGCCAAGGACATGCAGGATCTGGGCCTCCTCCATCGCCACTCCCTCACCAACTGATGCCTGGAGGAAGAATGACTTATCTTCCCCCTCAGGACCCTTCAACCCCAGGGTATTAATGTGGACTTCACCGGTTTCCTCCTTTCCTCACCCCCCCTTACCCCAACTCCAAACTTCCAGCCCAGCACTGTCCTCATGACCTGTCCCACTTGTCGATCTTCCTTCTTACCTTTCCGCTCCACCCTCCTCTCCGACATATCACCTCTACTCCCACTTCAATCCACCTATTGCACTCTCAGCTACCTTCTCCCCAGCCCCACTCCCCCTCCTATTTATCTCTCCACCCCCGAGGCTCCCTGTTGATGGGCTCCAGCCCGAAACATTGATTTTCCTGCTCCTCAGATGCTGCCTGACCTGCTGTGCTTTTCCAGCAACACACTCTCAACGCTGATCTCCAGCATCTGCAGACCTCACTGTCTCCTACAGTCCCAACCTATCTAATCTTGGCTCGTAAGGCAATCTCTCCATTATCAGGGATCATCATAGTGAACCTTCTCTGAACTGCCTTCAATGAAACAATATCTTTCCTTAAATAACAGGACCAAAACTGCCCCCAGCATTTTAAATGTGATCTCATCAGTACCGTGTACTATTGCAGTAAGACTTCTCCACTCTTATAAAGCATCCTATCTGGTTGCATCACAGATTGGTATGGCAACTGCCCTGTCCAAGACCACAAGAAATTACAGAGAGTTGTGAGCGCAGCCCAGTCCATCTCGAAAACCAGACTTCCTTCCATTGGCTTGGTCTGCACTTCCCGCTGCCTTGGGAAAGCAGCTAGCATAATCAAAGACCCCTCCCTCTTTCTCCCTGTTCCAACAGGCGGAGGTACAAAAGTTTGAACACATGTACTAACAGATTTAAGAACAGTTCCTTCCCTGCTGTTATTAGATTTAAGAATGGATCTCACATGTGTTAAAGCTGATCTTTCTCTGCACCTTCTCTGTAACTTTAACACTATATTCTGCATGCTTTTCTATTACCCTGACGTATTTACGTGAGTAATGATTTGTCTAGTCACTACATTAAACTTACTTTTATTGTACATAAGGCAATATTAAATCAAATCAAACCCTCTTGATATAAGGGCGAACATTTCATTTACCTTCCTGATTACTTACGGGTGAGTTGTCTTCTTGAGTCAATTGATTTTGGATTCCAATCTATCCCACATTTTGTTTACTTTCCTTTCCTTGCTTCATCTTTTAGCAATACACCTGCTCTAGGCATAGAGTTTGTTTTATAATTTCTTTTCTTGCCTCATCACCCATTCTGTTGGACCTTGGAAGATTAATATGTCTGTCATTTAATCCCTTGCACGAACTTACCACCTGTCTGTCCTTATCACAACCTGCTCTGTATCTACTTCATACCTAACTTTTTCCCAGTGCTACTGAAATGTCCCAACCCTGAAACATTAATTGTGTTTTTTCTGTCTCTCTATAAAAATGCTGCCTTGTTTTTTGCAGCATCTTCTGTTTTTATTAAACTTAAAGATATTTTGTATGCATGGATAGGATATATATCAGGCCTTTATTATTTATTAAAGCTAATTTGGGATCCTTTGGAGCTGTCTGGAGTGAATTGACAACCATATTCTGGGAACGTGCATGGTGCCACATTGTCTTTTTGCGTTGTTTACAAACAAAGATGGTTTGTTATAGCTGTTATGGTTAATTTGATATCATATGTCAATTTATGGTAATTATGAATCCTATGCTTCATTTTAACATGGTTTTGAATAATTAGGCTATCTAAATATCTATGGGCTGACTTACCACAATTCAGCTAAGTGTCACTTTTGGAAGGTTTCATGGAGGATTTTTAATTCGGACAATGGGCAAGTAACTACATGTGCACACCTTTACAATCATTCCAATGCAGCATCAATCAACATGGACTGTAACAATGCACCCTGGGGACAGTTAACTTTAGCAATTTTGTTTTATTTGTGCATTTAATTGTGGACGGATAGCCCCCTAGAGGTTGGATTTAATGCTTTCCTGCAGGCTGGTTTGAAGGCAGCAGCATGAAATCCAACAGTTTTACCACTGGTGGTGGTCATCAGTGTGGCCTATCTGCTCAGGGTAGTTGTGTCCATTAAGTAGGAAGTAGCTTAAGAGCCTTATACTGTACTGGGTCTTAACTGAGTCGAAGAGTGTGGTGCTGGAAAAGCACAGCCTGTCAGGCAGCATCTGAGGAGTGGGAGAGTCAACGTTTTGAGCACAAGCTCTTCACCAGGAATGAGCAGGTGGCCCAACGGGGCTAAGAGATAAACAGGAGGGGAGGTGTGGGGTTGGGGGGAAGGTAGCTGGGAATGTGATAGGTAGAAGAAGGTTGGGGGTGAAGGTGATAGGTCAGAGAGGACGATATCCCAGATCCAACCTTCCAACTTGGCGCTGCCCTCTTGAACCGTCCTTCTTAAATCTGGTGCACGTAAGCAGAGAAAGTCAGGTAAGGCCACTGTCCTGCCTAAATAAATACCTTTCCCACCTCAAAACTTGGCACCACCAAGCAGAAGATTTCACCTAATGTCTACCTATTAATGTACTATTGTAAAAGAGACAAATGTCACACTTTGTTACAGAAACAAGTCAATGTTACTAACACTGATCGCTCTGAGCTTTTTTATGGGGAGTTTTACTCATCACTGTACTTAAGCAACTAATTTCTCATTTCTGTTTGTTCAGCCACACAGATGCCTTCAGGTATTCCCGGTGAAATCGGTGAACTCATCAGGAAAGAATCAAGCCAACAAACAGAGTATGTGCAACATCATTTACACTGTTCACTTGAAACTTGATTCTAACCAGTATTCAACTCTCTTATACATTGTTTAATATTTATTGTGTGGAGGTGTCAGTGTTAGTCTGGGGTGGACAAGGTCAGAAGTCACACCACACCAAGTTAAAGTCCAACAGGTTTGTTTGAAATCATAAGCTTTCAGAGCGCTGCTGCTTCATCAGGTGAAGTCACTCGTCAGGTGATTTCACTTGATGAAGAAGAGTTGCTTCAAAAGCTTGTGATTCCAAATAAACCTATTGGATTATAACCTGGTGTCAATGACTTCTGCCTAGTATTTATTAATTTCCCAATTCCTTTTTGCAATCTTTTTCTAATTCCTGCAAAGTCATCAAAGTGAACTGAAACTACTGTACAGGAAGGAAAGAGCAATGTGGACAAAGGTGTTCATTTTTGCTAAGCCTTTTGCCCCCTCCAACTGAAACTATCCTAATGTACAGTAAAACATTGTATGGAGTCCATGCCAAGGGAAAGTTGTCATTGATATATAGATCCCACATTTAACCTTTAAATATCATATGGGCCAATATAACATTTACAGAGGAGAACCAGGCCATTTCGGTTGGAGTCCATTGCTGGACAGTGCTTTTAATATCTTTTTTATGTATTTCATTTACAGATGCGGTGTGGCTGTTCTTGATAAGGTAAAGTAAAAATATATCAGTGCTCTTGTTGGGGTGCACTGTGTTTCAGATCTTTCACAATTCAATAACACTTACTTGGCCATCACGAATGACAAACAATTAGCAGCAACGTTAGCAATAATCACAGTAGAGCATTAAGAATGTCACATTACCATGCATCTGAATGATCATTTTATAACAAGTCAAGCAACAACTACCTGGTATCAATATTCATAACCTTGACCTCAATTATACACTGGAGGAAAAAATGGGAAGCATTTTGCGCTCTTCTGGTTCATTAGTAGTGTTCCTACCTCTGAGCCAGGAGACACAAGTCCCACTTGATCCAGAGGTCTGTAATAACCATCTCTGAACAGGGTGATTAAAAAAAAAGAAAACGGGAAGCATACTTAGTGATCACAATATAGAACCAGTTGGGGGAAAGGCTATAAAAGATCTAAACTCAAAGTAGATTGTACGTTGAAAATGTTCAATCATGTTAGAATAATAATTAACAAAGCAAGCAGATTACCGAATGAACAGAAGATGCTGGAAAACACTCAGCTGGTCTGGCAGCATTTGTAAATGGAGGAACAGAAAATATTTCAGAAAATATTGATGACGCATCATGATTGGTGGAAGACCATGAACCTGAAACATTTAACAGAATTGTCTGCTCTCTCTGGTGGCAAACCTGGAGATGGCAAGTGCAGGCAATTAGGTAGGATGGTGGTACACGTGAAACCTCTTGCCCAATCATCTCCACTAGGATTAAGTCTGTGTAGGAAAGCCTATGGATGACCGTCCCACCCACTGCCAATTTAAGCCTGTAAGTAGCTAATTAATGATTAACCTGAGTGATTCATCCTGTCACCATGTGGTGTGTCTGGTAGTCAATAACCATGTGGCCAACTTGGGTTCTACTCACCAGTGTACAGTGAAAACATTCAAGGCCTAAACAAGGTACAAAGAGAAGGTAAGGTTAATTCCTTGTGTCTAAAGAATTAATTATAAAGAAAAATGACAAAGACTTGAACTCTCAGTCTTGACAGAAGATGAATGAGTTAGACATTGAAGATTCTTAGTGGTGTAGAAACGTTGAAAGCACTATTGAACATCATTGTAGGTCATTGTGATATGCTGATACAAAACTAGTTTTAAACTGATATCAACAGATATGTCGCAAATGATAATGGTGTGAGTTGTATAAAACTCTTAATCAGAACTGAAAACATTCCAGTTAAATCTTCTGTTTTTCCCAAATGTTGTCAGATCCACCAAGTATTTCCAGCACCATATGTTTTTATTTCAGATTTCCAACATCCAGAGTATTTTGTTTCTACCTCACAAATGGCACATAATATTTAATGTTTTGGATAGCGTATGTTAGAATAGCATAGTAGAGCCAAAATCTCTGGTCATTTATGAGGCATTTAAAGGGAGGGATTAAGATTAACATACACAGAAAAGGTTAATGTGCTGAATACCACTTGTTCACTTGCACTGAACTTTGTTCATTAAATTGATTTTATCTGTAATTTGAATCTTGCAGGAGATCCAGCAGCTCTCTGAATACCTAAAGGTAATATCTCACAAGACATTTTCTGAAGACAGAAAGTATCTCATAAAAGTGTACAGTTCTAATAAGTGGTTAGGACTTGGTGCTTTCATCATCATGGCCTTGGTCCGATGTCTGGTCACAGAATGTGAGCTCATGCATTCTAGAAGGGGAGGCAATGGCCTCTTGACGTTATTGATAGACTATTAATCCAGAGACCCAGCTAATGTTCTGGGGACCCGGGTTCAAACCTTGCCATGCATTCAATAAAATAAAGGAGTCTAACGATGATCCTGAATCCATTGTCAATTGTCAGAAAAATCCATCTGGGTCACCAATGTCCTTTAGGGAAGGAAACTGTCATCCTTACCTGGTCTGGTCTACATGTGGCTCCAGACCCATAACAATGTGGTTGATTCTTAACTGTCCTCTGGGCAATTAATGTCAGCCAAGCAACTATACCCACATCCTGTGAATGAGTTAAAAAAAGTAGGTGGGTAAACATTTGGTTTTGTATTACATAATCCAGCATTTGTAGGTTTAGTGAGTTACTAGAGTTTAAATGCACAAACAAAAATGTGAGTTAATTAAGTTGTTAAAGTTTGATGAATACTGAATCTATATTTCTTTTATAGGAAGCTCTGCATCGTGAACTAATGCTAAAACAGAAGCTCACTATTCTTCAACAGCTTCTTGCAACAGTATTGCAGGCAGCAGAGAAGTCATGGAAGGTAAGGAGAGAGTGGATGATCTATTTTCGATTACTATGGGTTATTTAAATCAAAATCTACTTTGTTGGATGTTTACACAAGAGACTGTGCAAGTGTCTTTAAAACTGGTATTTGTTGTCCATCCCTGGTTTCTCTGAGAAGTGATAATTGGCCTTGTTAATTGCTGGAGGTCTTGTTATTATGGTGCTCATAGATAGTAGGCATTCACGGAATTTTGAGACAGCGACAATGAAAGACTGGCGATATATGTCCAGAATAGTATGGTGTGTGCGTGTGGTCACTTAATTATAAGTAGAATGCAAACTGATCATCATCAATTATATCTTGAACAGAGTATGTTGTGCAAGTTATGTCAATATGCATTTTATTTTTGTTTGACCAGACTTCATTTTAAGATAATATACTTGTGGCTAAGCAAATTTCCTGGAATGGAGGTTCCACCACACAGAAGGCTGGATTCAATTTGACAGGAAAATACTATGTTGACTTTAATGCATCTCCTAGCGCAAAGTAGTATTTTTAAAATTATTTTAGTATTTCCATTTGAGCTGGATGTATTTTAATGTGCAATATTCTCTACTTTTATTTATAAAGCCAGTGTATTTTTGTTTATTTATTTATATCAATCACACAAACAGAACAAGTTGCTATTCACTTATGTAACAACAAAAGTATATTTCATTTATCCTTTGTTGAGATGTTGCCACTATTCTCTGCATTTAGAGGAATTGGAGGCTGTCTTGTTGTAATATAAAAGATTCTAAAGTGGCTTGATAGGGTCAAGGCTGAGCAATTGTCTCTTTTAGTTAGGGAATTTAAAACATTGGGGGAGCAATCTGGTCAATCATTTAGCATTGAGATGAGGAGAACTTATTTCACTCAAAGAGTTGTGAATCTTAGGATGTGTCTATCCCAGAGAGTTGTGGATTTCATCATTAAATACACAAGACCGGGATAAACAGAATTTTGATCTCTCATGGAAGTGTGAAATATGTGGAGCAGAAGGGAAAATGATGTTGAAACTCAAATTCAGTATGATTATGCTAAAAAGCAGCCTTGATAGACTATGTGGCCTACTCCTGCTCTCATTCTTTGTGTTCTTGTGGAGTTTGTGTAAGGCAGACTAACAACAGGCGTAGGTTGTTAGCATGATGCCTGAGCAATATCATGAAGGATTCCACTCTGTGTCAAGGATACCTGACCAGGAGACTCTCTCACTCTTATTGTCTCTCATAGAAATGTTGAAAGGATTTACAGTTTGACAATCAACACCTTCCTTGACCAGCCAGTGCTGGGATGGAATTTGAATCCCGAACAGATTCTTATCAGAAAATAACTTGACTCTGGGTTATATGATCGTCAGAGAGTCAGTGGCCTCTATCTACTCTGTTGGGATTCTATGATTTGGCCTCAGAGCCAAGGACGCTACCCATTACAAGCAGGGCTCCACTCTGGAATTTTACCCTGTTAGTGAATTTTGAGAAGGTGTGTAGCTCAGGTTGAGGTTCTGGATGTAGGTTTGCTCACTGAGCTGGAAAGTTCATTTTCAAATGTTTTGTCATCACTGAAGATGTTACCTAGTATGAGGTTCCGGATGAAGTACTGGTGGTGTAGCCGGCTTTCTGTTTATATGTTTGGGTTTTCTTGGGTTGGTGATGTAATTTCCTGTGGCGATGTTATTTCCTATGGTGATGTGATTTCCTGTTTTTTTTTTCTCAGGGGTGGTAAATGGGATTCAAGTCAATGTGTTTGTTCATAGAGTTCTGGTTGGAATTCCATGCTTCTAGGAATCCTCGTGCGTGTCTCTGTTTGGCTTGTCCTAGGATGGATGTATTGTCCCTGTCCAAGTGGTTTCCTTCCTTATCCATATGTAAAGATACTAGTGAGAGGGGGTCATGTCTTTTTGTGGCTAGTTGTTATTCATCTATCCTGGTGCCTAGTCTTCTACCTGTTTGTCCAATGTAGGAAATGACACCACAGGAAATGACATCACCAAGCCAAGGAAACTCAAGCATATAAATAGAAAGCAGGCTATACCACCAGTGCTTCATCCGGAGGTTCACTCAAGATGTTGCTTAGTCTTGTGATGAAATATCTGAAAATGAACCTTCCAGTTCAGCAAGCAAACCTACATCCAATTTCACCCTGTGTTAAATAAAAAATCTATTCAACTTCAATATCCTCTCAATGTTATTTTCTGTGGCAATGTTTGATATTGTTGCAATAATGGTGGATACTCTTTCTGTGCTCCAATTCAGTCTTGGAATATGGTGTGTTGACATGTCATGATAAAGGAGATATAAAATCACAGACTAGTTAGTGCTTTCTAATTTAGATTCTATCTTCCTGTATTACCAAACTTTTATTTTACATTCTCTCACACATTGTTTCATAACTGAGAAACCAGGCAGCTAGATGGTGATTTAAGAAAGGTGAAATAACTACAAGTTCTGATAACTTAAAATGACCCAAGGCATCCTGAGGGTGGATTAGGAATAGGGCTGGGAGAGTAGTGAGCAACAGGAGGAACAGAAGGATTGAAAGTTGTTCACTCAAATTTAACTTGACCTCTTTGAAGCTTTTGCCATATTTGAGTTGGCTTCATGTCAGCTTCACAAATGCAGGAGTTAAAATGATATTGAAATGTTAATGACATAAGGAAACATGACCTGCCTAAAGATCAGGTGAATTTCCTAAGGATTAACTTGTTGTAGCCCAGCATCATTTGGACTCTTTTTTTTGTTGTTGACTATGGATTCAATTTTATTTCTGCCTTTTTAGGTGCAACTGGACGATGACTCAATGCGTTGCAAATTGCAGTCACTTGAAAATCAGTTGCACACCTGGACGCAGGTAACAGAAAAAAAAAGTATATTTAAAGAAATAAATTCTTAACTGAGCTAATTCCTGCAAATCTTTGAGTTAAGAAATGTGTTATATATATAGAAGGAAAAATGTTGGATAATGTTGGACATGTATAAGAGATGAATTAGGCCAAATTCACTGCATTGACAGAAGGAAACGGCTACTAAAGGTTTAAAACACCATGACTATATTTGCACTGAAATACATAAGATTGGAGAGACGTAATGAAGGTTTTCAAAATCATGAAATGGCTTGAGAGCCTAAATTATGAAATATTATTTGCAGTGGTTGAGAATCAGAACTTGGGATTAAATGATAAACTAGAAGAATGAAGGGGAGGTTAAATGAGAGGACTGTCAGAAAATGGAATGTACAAAGGAATGTGGCCTTAAGCTAAATGTTAAGAAGTGCAGTTCCTGCCTAAATTAGTCTAGGCTTTTACTCTTTTCTTGGTCTTTTTTGTACCTGGTGAGTGGTAATGTGGGGGACAAGATATAGTGAAGAAAACAAATAGGAGCCTTACTCTGCAGAAATGGCTCCATATTGAAGAGGCCAGAGGGATCCGCTAGCACTTTATTTTCTTTATTTTTAGTTGTTTGCATGCTCATTAGTCGAGCTCAGCAAAGTTAAGAACAAAAATGTTTCAGAACTGAAATGCTCAAAAAACCCTACAGATGGGTTTACTTCAACACTGCAGGTAGTGAAGAAGGCTAATAGCATGCTGGCCTACAAAACAAGAGGGATTGAGTATAGAAGCAAAGACGTTCTTCTGCAGCTGTACAGGGCCCTGGTGAGACCACACCTGGAGTATTGTGTGCAGTTCTGGTCTCCAAATTTGAGGAAAGACATTCTGGCTATTGAGGGAGTGCAGCCTAGGTTCACGAGGTCAATTCCTGGAATGGCAGGATTACCTTGCACTGAAAGACTGAAGCATCTGGGCTTGTATACCCTTGAGTTTAGAAGACTAAGAGGGGATCTGATTGAGACATATAAGATTATTAAAGGATTGGACACTCTGGAGGCAGGAAACATGTTTCCGCTGATAGGTGAGTGCCGAACCAGAGGACACAGCTTAAAAATATGGGGTAGACCTTTTAGGACAGAGATGAGGAGAAACTTCTTCACCCAAAGAGTGGTGGCTGTGTGGAATGCTCTGCCCTAGAGGGCAGTGGAGGCCCAGTCTCTGTATTCATTTAAGAAAGAGTTCGATAAAGCTCTCAAGGATTGTGGAATCAAGGGTTATGGAGATAAGGCAGGAACAGGATACTGATTAAGGATGATCAACCATGATCATATTGAATGGTGGTGCAGGCTCGAAGGGCAGAATTGCCTACTCTTGCACTTATTGTTTATTGTCTATAACACCATAGTGCGAGCTTTTCTGCTCCCTGCTTGGTGGGAACAGAGCCAATGTTATTTTCCCAGCCAACATTAATACTGGATGAGTCAGAAAACAGACTGAAATCTGCCTTGATAGATCAAATTTCTTTTTTTGTTTATTTTACAAGGTGGTCTTTTACTGAAACACAAACATGCATGCTGCAGATTTGGTTTTATTAATAAAACAGTAGTTTATTATGCAAAAAAATGATTTTTAAAAATTAGTTACAAATTTGAAAGATTTCAAAACATACAGCAAAATATAATATTCTGTCTATCCCAACTGCACCCAATGGTACTTAATCACTAGAGAGAATTCATTTTTCTATTGTGACTAAAGGGTTTAACTTAACTGTTTCTTTTAATTCCAAGTCTTGTGAATGTATTGGCCTCTTCCTTAAGTGTTCACACAAACGAGCTTAGACTTTCTCAGCTTTTGATAATCGCTTCAGGGTTCTAAACAAATACTTCTGATCTTGATCCTTTCAATTAAACTTCTTATATTGAGGTAACCTATTTCTAATAATTCCAAACTGTTTCTTCAGGAGAAACTATTGTTTACATATAATTTCTGTGAATTGACACCAAAAGACTTTCTAATCTATAGGTGTTTCTCCTAAGCAAGGAAAAATGGATTCTTCCAACTGAAAATAATCTAATGTTTTTCAATATTTACTCTGTTTGCTAGTAAAACTCTCCAAATACTAACAAATGCTCAATAACACTCCAGGAACTATTTTCCATACTGTTTTCTTTTAAGTAATGACTCTAGAAAGCCTGATGACGTAATTATTGAATTCATTCATATACACACACCAAAACCCACAAGCTACTTGTTCACAATCTAAACTTTAAAATAAATGATATTCTTATGTTCTTTTAAAAATCACAAACCATATATCATGCCAGCAAGCAGTTAAAATAGTGTTCCCTTTCCCACTCGATTTGTTCCAATTCAAATGTTGCTCATTTTAATTCAGGTTGATGCAACCTCCACTGAACTCACTCAGATTCTTGTGGATGAATGGGCAGTCAGGCTTACATGGTATCAATAGGGGCTAAATGGCATTTTAACTTGGGTTTGAGTGGAGAAAGCATTGATGCTACCCTTTGGGTTGAAACAAGAATTTGTCTAGTGGGATTTATGACATGACCCTACCCCAGGTAAATGAAAGCCAAGGCTTCAAAAGACGAGGAATGGGCAAAGGTACATTTCCAGGCCCCATAACAAACATTGCAGCACTTCTGGTCTTTTCCCACCTTCCCTTCATGTGAGATCCAACCCTCACCCTGCCTCCTTCTGAAGAGCTGAGTTTTTCTCAGTTATTATTACTTTGCGTCCTCTTCTCACCCATTTCAAATTGCATTTAAATATGTCCAGGAAGTTAAATGGTCCTGGACTGAAATTTCCACTATTCAATTAATTTTAAATTTGCCTCAGTCTTTGTTCATCTGAAATTTGCTTCAGTTTAAATTTCACCCCTGTGATTTTTAAATCTTTTTTTAATTCATTCTTTATTATATCTTGTCATTTAGTGCCAGAAATCTTAATGAAATTTTACTCGAGGGTACTTAGTCCATTGCAGCTTATAACAACTTATATGTGTTTTAATCAGATATAAGTTTCAATAATTATTCAAAAAAAAATTTTATGTGAAATGTTATTAAGTATTTAAGTTCCAAAGGTGCAGGGAAATAAATGAATAGCCTTCTAATCCATACAGATATCTCATCTATCTTTGTGATCAAAGGGAATTGAATTCTCAAGTGCTGAGAATGACAAATAAATGAGTAGATTTACATTTCTAGCAATAAACTACTGAAGTTACCTGGTCATTAATATTGACCAGATTCTATTATGTGAACAGCTGGGAAATAGTAGTATTTATTGTTTACTGTAGAACCACTCGCGAGGCAGTTTGGAGGAAAGCATGGCTGAAATGCAGCAGCAAAAACTCAAGTATGAGCTCGTTGCTAAGGAATCACTCCAGAAAGCAATCAAAGAGAAAACAGCTGCTGAACAAACACTGGTGAACGTACAGGTAAGAGACACAAAGTTAAAGTCTGGAGTGACTGAGAACTCAGTTCCAGCTGCCAAGGCTGTGGAAATGATTGACATAAGAATTAAGAATAAACAGCGTGAAGCAAATAACAATCCAAGGAGATAGATTGATTTTTAAGAGTGCGAAGCAACAAAAACTTATATTTCTAAACCAGCCTCAACAGGTCGTAACACGGTTTAAGATTGGATTTGTGGTCTGAAGTAGTTTATTTTTCAAAGGATATCCTGTTCATGAATGTTGAATGTTCATGTGCATGCTTAGTTCAATTACTTTTTTGTTTTTTTTATTTCAATTGTTTTAATTAAAGTAACATTCTCATTAAAAACCTGAAGGTTTACATTTATACAAATTAATATGTTTGATTACACTTCCTGCATCTTCAATTCAGCAAAGTGCCAGAGGAGAGAGAAACAAGTTCAACCTGTAGAGAAGAGAGGCAGAACTTATCAATATTTAGCAAATCACATCGTTTTCAAAATAATTGTTTTGTGAAGATATTAAATATTGCTTTATGTGTTTTCAGAGATCACTGAGTATAGCAGAGAAGGAGTGTTCTCATTGGAAGGAGTCTTATAATAGAGCACGGGCAGATTGTGCTGAACTGACAACCAGACACTCAGAAACCACAGATCAATTGCACATACTGCAGACAAAACTACAGGTAATTTAGAGTCAAAATGCATCTGTCTCATTAAGTTTTAAAGTAAATAGGTTAAGTATACTTCAAGTGTTAGCTTACATTTTCCAACAGAACAAAACTCAAAAGTTATGCACATAGTATACCATTGATTTATAAAGTGGCTAGTTTCTATATTCTGTTGCCGCATATCCACAGCAGGTTTGTTTCCCAGGAGACATTGACAATTATTGGTAATACCTTCCAGTAAAAGTATACAATTCATAGTGAGGTTGAGGGAGGCCGGTATTACCACAATTGGCCTCAGCTGGTGAAATCACAGTGCTCATCTTTAAAGCACGTTAGTACATCAAGCACACTAGATCTCATAATGAGTTTACAAGAAAGTCTCAGATTGCAGTAGAATTCCACTTGCTCTCTCCAGGTCATAGAGTCATAGAGATGTACAGCATGGAAACAGACCCTTTGATCCAACCTGTCCATGCCAACCAGAGATCCCAATCTAATCTAGTCCCACCTGCCAGCACCCGGCCCAGATCCCTCCAAACCCTTCCTATTCATATATCCATCCAAATGCCTCTTAAATGTTGTAATCATACCAGCCTCCACCACTTCCTCTGACAGCTCATTCCATACACGTACCATCCTCTGCGTGAAAAAATTGCCCCTTGGGTCTCTTTTATATCTTTCCCCTCTCACCCTAAACCTATGCCTTCTAGTTCTGGACTCCCCGACCCCAGGGAAAAGACGTTGCCTATTTAACCTATCCATGCCCCTCATAATTTTGTAAACCTCTATAAGGTCACCCCTCAGCCTCCAACGCTCCAGGGAAAACAGCCCCAGCCTGGTCAGCCTCTCCCTATAGCTCAAATTGTCCACCCTGGCAACGTCCTTGTAAATCTTTTCTGAACCCTTTCAGGTTTAGGTACTGAAGAGTCTGGGACTTATATGATTAGGTAGACATTCAGTTCCTGTCATTCACTAAAACTTCTCAGGATGTATGTGAACTCTCCTACTGCAGATTGACTAATGATAGTTGGTGACCTGTTAAATAAGAGAAATAAATTCATTATCACTGTGTTTCAGATACATCCTCCCACATTTAGAAATATTTTCACTGCTTTTCTTGATGAATGTGCAACAATTTGACTTCCTTTTTCTTCAATGAATAGTTCAGTATCATATTACCAAGCACACTAGGCTGTTAAGTTAACAATGGAGTGGAAAATCAGTCTCTTTTCATTATCAGTTCCTAATCTCAACTAAAGGAACAGAGAATGGAACAAGTAAAGTCAATGTTGTCCCTAAAGAAACTGTTCATACCTACTGGCTGGTTACAGAAGGAGTAACATAAAAATTTGCATATTGCAGAAAAAGTATCCTAAATGTTAGCTGCTTAAGGAATAATTTATAAAAACAGAGTTAGTGATCTATACATCATTAGTTTTGAGGTGGAATTTCATGATTTAGAGGTTACAGAATAGGAATCTCATCTATTATTTGGCTTTAAAGTCAGCAATTTTCAGTTGATCAAGGGGGAGTATACTGGGTCTGGAAGGTGCTTTCTAAAGAGCTTTAGTGAGTTCCTCTGGTGTAACCTACAGATGGTACACACTGCCATTGCTGCTCATCAGTGGTGGAGAGAGTGACTGCTTGTGGATGTGGTGCCAATTAAAAGGCTGCATGATGTCAAGCTTCTTGAGTGTTGTTGCAACTGCATTCATCCAAGCAAGTAGGAGTTTCCATCACACTCCAGACTTGTAGATAACGTTTAGGCTTAGGGAGTTAGGAGGTGAGTTACATATTGCAGGATTTCTAGCCTCTGACCTGCTCTTGCAACCATGTTAAGTATTTAGCTGGTACTATTTGATTTCTGATCAATGGTCACAACCAGGATGTTGATGATATGTCCCAAGTACTGGCCAGTTGTAGAGAATGTTGCAAGTACATTGGTTTGTTGAAAGTTTTGAAAACAAATTAGCTTGTTTTCTTGTGTAAGAATGCAAAAAACTGCCTTAGCAAAACAGAAGTAACTGCAAATTGAAGTCACTGAAGGACATACCCAATAGTTTGTTTTGACAAATTATTTCATATGAAGAAAAATATTGCCCCACCTTTCCTCGTGTGTGGCTCATTGGTTCACACTTCTTTGGTCACTCTTGTGCTTTTTCTCTTTTTCTCTTTTCAGAGAGCGGAAAGTGATGATGTGTTGCTCAGGAATTTACAAACAAAGTTGCACAATGTACAAAGCGAGACACAGAAACTCTTGGATAAAATTGATGCACTAAGAGAAGAAAATGAAATCCAGCAAGAACAGTTTCTAAGAAGCAAAGGTATTGTTCCTGCCTGGGCAAGGAGGGAGGGGAGTTGGTGTCCATTTAACAGTATAACATTTTATGTGGTTTACAATCAAAAAGTCAGCATTAATATAACAGGGTGTTTTTAACTGATAAAGTCACCTATAATCAAATTGAAATCACTGACTTTAATAGGTACATTTGTTTTATAGCACTGAAAATGTTTGTGGAAAAGTAATGATAATCTACTTAGCCTGATTCATTGTGATATATTAACTTTTTAAGTTAACGTAATTTAAGTTCCTTGAATTTAGACCGAATTATTTAGTTTCAAAATTCTTGAACATCTAAGGATCGTCTCAGTCAAAGTCCATGCAGAAAGGAAGAATTTGAATCTTGGTAGCAAGATTAATTGACCACCTAAAGCCACAATTGATGGTGAGACAGGAAGGCAAAGCTCAATTCAGGTAAGGGAGAGAAAGTGGTGGGTCCACCAAAAATCCAACTAATTAGGTCCACTTCCTGCTTCCAGACAGACCACCGCTGGGTCTGGAAAATTTTACCCAAAGCTCTACAAAGCAAGCCAGCAGATTCTAACCACTAAAGTAGGCATTACTGATTGAATAGTAGACAGAGGCACACTTCAGTCTCATGTTAAAGGCTAATGCAGCTCCAATCTTTATCATTCAAAATAACTTGAGAAATTTTTGATAATGCAATTATTAATAAATAAATACCCAACCAGATGCCTTTTAAATGTTGCAATTTGTACTAGCCTCCACAACTTCCTCTGGCAGCTCATTTCATGCACACACGACCCTCTGCTTGAAGAAATTGCCCCGTAGGTCCCTTTTAAATCTTTCCCCTCTCATCCTAAACCTATACCTGTTGGTTCTGGACTCCCCTATCCCAGGAAAAAGACCTTGTCTATTTACCATATCCATGCCCCTCGTGATTTTATAAACCTCCATAGGGTCACCCCTCAGCCTCCGATGATCCAGTGAAAACAGCCCCAGCCTTATTCCATAGAATGGGCGAAAGTGGATACTGCAGATGCTGGAGTTTAGAATAGTTCTGGAAAAGCACAACAGGTCAGGCAGCATCTGAGGAGCAGGAAAATCGATGTTTTGGGCAAAAACCCTTGTGATGAAGGGCTTTTGCCCAAAATGTCAATTTTCCTGCTCTTCGTATGCTACCTGACCTGCTGTGCTTTTCCAGCACTACTCTAATCTTGACTTATTCCATAGAATCCCTGCATTGTTGAAACAGGCCCAACAAGTCCACACTGACCCTCCTAAGAGTAACCCATGCCCCTACCCTATTATCCTGTCTTTACCCCTGACCAATGCACCTAACCTACACATCCTTGAACACCAAGGGTAATTTAACATGGCCAACTCACCTAACCTGCATAGTTTTGGCCTATTCAGCCTCTCCCTACAGATCAACCCCTCTATGACTGGCAACATCCTTGTAAATCTTTTCTGAACAGTTTAAATTTGTTCTGGATCTCAAAACTTATTAGGGGGAGAGTCCACGTAAGGAACTGCAGTGACAACCTTCCAAAGATCACGAGGGTTATCCTTAAAATAAGGGACCAGTATTGTACATTGTCAAAACTGGGGAGAAGATATCAAAGAAAATATGTCAACCATGTCATGTGGGAACTCTCTACAGAGGTAATTGTTTTGACAGACTCGTCACCAAGGATGAGCAGTGACTGTTCAATGGTTTTCATGGAAGAGATATTTGCCTACTTTTTATACGCACCTTGACCAAACCTGGAAAGCAACAGGAATAGGGCCATAAGCAAAACATCACAGGAGTGAGTAGGAGCCCACAGACTTGTAGGGGGAGGGATACGATAACGCTTTCAAGCCTCAGAGGAAATCAATATTTAATCTCTCAGTGGAACCTATTAAATATGCATTTCCTTAGTAACAGGCAGTGACCTGCTCAAGTGGAATTCATTATCTGAGTCCTTTATAAAGCAGACTTAGCAATGACTCTGCAGAACTGTCTGTCCTAGGCCATAGCCTATGTACGCCATGAGTAGAGGCTCTATTTTGGTGTTCAATGATAAATGATGTTCCTTTCTAGTTGGGCTTCCTGTGGTAGTACAGTGATTTTGGAAAGGTTTGAAACCTCTGCCACGTGCAGCTATTGTGTAAATCGGAGACTAAATGTAGTTTGCTTCCTTTTCCAGCAAATTTACAAAATGCAGAAGAGCAGAAACAGATTATGGCATCTACAATCACTAGCCTACAGGGTAAGCATTTGACATTTTAAATTCATTTTTCATGGGATGTGAATGCTGCCGGCAAGACCAGCTTTAATTTTGTATTCTTAATTTCCTCTGATCAGATGGAACTATGGCAGAGCAGGCTTGAAGGGCTGAATGGTCTATCCTTCATCCTTGCTCAAATATTCAGTGTAGTCAGTCTGGTTTCAGTGCACACACATGCTATTGGAAGTGAGTTCCAGGATTTGACACAGCCACAGTGAAGAATTGATGATACAGGTCCAGGTCAAGTAAGTTGATGAATTGGAGAGGATATTTAGGTGGTGATAGTGTTCTCCTGCATTTGCTGAACTTGTCCTTCTATTTGGTAGAGGTTTCAAGTTTGACATCCTAGTGAATTATTGCCTGTTGATGTCATTATAGATTTATATTCCAAAGAAAATTCGTACCTACATCACGTGAATTGGAAACCATAGCCCATTTTATGCAGTAGTATTCATCTGCAAAGACAATATAGTTTCCTGTTTTGGTTGAGTTGTGTGACATGATTTATTCAATGAATTAATTGGATATGAATGAGATGCAGCCTGTTCTGCTGTGCTTTGCATTACTTGCATCCCAGCTAAATTGTATCATTATATCACTGGACAATTAACCAAATGACCAACATAGTTCAACTCTTTGAGAACAATTCCAAGGTTGAATGTTATTGAATGAATCTATTATCAGCTGAGATAGTGTTCTATGAAAAGTAATAATTATCACAACATCTTTTTCCATGTGTAAATTAAAGAGAGTTTATTTTGTATTAAATTATGAATCAGAGAATTTTTTCAATGTCACACTCGCCTCAGAAGAAAGTTCCAACTGTAAAATCAGATGGGTCAATCAAGAAATTACCAAAATTCAACAGCTATAAGCTCAGGATTTATATCCTGCCTTTAATTATCCAGATGATGACTGAGGAACATAGGAGCTTTTTCTCGACTTCCATGATGTAAGCTCCAATAGATTTAAGTCCCAGGTTTTAACTTCAAGGATTTTGTCAGATTCTTACCTTAACTCAATAGAACATGCTAGGAATGTGAAAGTTTGGCAGCAGGAGGATATTGCCATGGGCCTAAAAGAATGATCAAGGTTATTGCTAAACTGGTAGGAGTGGGAGGGAGGGTGGTTGCAGGAGAGATCCCAAACCACTGGGACTTAACAAAAGTTTCCTAGAACTGGATTTTCTGCCACTGAGTAATGCCTTCTGAAGTCTTGGGGAACAGCATTTTAAATTTTCTGCCACAGTGTGCACCTCCAATTTGCAGTTTGATTCATTGTGGCAATAGAGGAGGCCAAGGATGATCATGTTGGAAAGGGATTGGGAAGAACAATTAAAATGGGCGGTGACTGGGAAGTCCGGTTGGCCCCTGTGGGCCAGGCTGAGATGCTCGGTGAACCATTCCCTAAGTTTATGTTTGGTCTACCCGATGTAGAGGAGACTACATTGGGAGCACCTGATGCAGTAAACTAGGTTGGAAGAGAGGCAGGTAAACCTCGGTCTTCCCATTCCCTGACTCCCTTCCGAGCCCCTCCCCTCCCTTCCACTCCTCCCTGCTGCCAACCGGACTAATTTCTCCTATTGACCAACCAAGTTATGTCCTCTACCTGTCTTCATCTATCCTCACCTCACTACCCTGACCCCACCACCCTTTATCTGCAGCTCCCCTGACACCCACCCTCAGTCCTGAAGAAGGGTTATACCTGAAATGTTGATTTCTCCACCTCCTGGTGCTGTCTGGTTTGCTGTGTTCTTCCAGCCTCCTGCCTGTCTACTTTGGATCCCAGCATCTGCAGTTTTGTGTCTCTAACAGTGTGCATCTCAGCCCAAGCTTTGTCATATCATCCAGTTCCATAACATCCCCTACATCTGGTTTTGAATAGACATGAAATTCAACTGATGTGAGGCAATAACTGTGCACCTGAAAGTAATTCTATTCAATACTTTTCAAATTGCAGAGCTGTTGCAGAAGAAAACCATCCAGGCTACAGAACATGAGAAAGTGATGCAACAGAATGGTTAGTAAAGAGATCACAGCCACTCCAGATTAATTCAGCATTTAATGATCAAAGTCAAGCTTGGTTTTGATTTATTCTAGACTTGCTTAGTGCCAGGAGCGAACACCAGCATCAGGCACTTCAACTGAAGGTCAACAAACTGAGCGACCAATTGGAAAAGCAGTCAGCCCTACTTCATGCCAAAGAGGAAGAGGTGAGAAACTGGTTATCTGCTCAAGCAACCCCACTTTGAAAATTATATGCAACATATTATGTACAGCCTCATTTGTGCAAGAATAGAAACCAAAACCTATATAAAGTTTAATGTTGATTTATAACTATTCTTTGACAGAGTTTGTTTTTAAAAGGCTTTAATGCTGGGGTTCCCTTTTTTCAAAGGTTAATACTGGAATACTTGACTGAAATATTTTAGTTTATTCATACTTACAGCTGGGAACAAGTTACCTTTTCTGAAATACTAATAGCACAGTTAGATTACATTCGGTGTTATGGTTTTAGATTAATATTCATGAATATTAAATACCTACCTAATACTGAAATAAAAGTCATATTTCACACCATAGGGTTCAAAAAGTTAGGTTGACTGATTATGAAATGACTGGGTTAAACTTTTACACCCCTTTAGATTTAGGCTTGGAGGTGGGAGTGTCGGAAGTATAATAGGGAAGGAGTCAGGAGGGAAGCCTGATGTCTAATCACCACAGAGGCATATTGTCAGTAGTAGGAACCTGAGTCCACTCATTACCCAGCCAATTGAGTCACTCAACAGTCTAAACAGTGACCTGGAACTTCTTCCCTAACAGCACTGTGTGTGTACACCTACACCAAATGGAATGCAACAGCTCATGAAGGCAGCTCACCACCATCTTCTCAAGATCAACTAGAAATGGGTAATCAATGCTGACCCAACCAGTGAAGTCCATATCCCTGAATGAATAACTTATCAAATTCAACTCTTGCCACCGTGTGTTAGGACACAAGGAAAACCTGGGCAGCTTCCCAATGGTTTCTAGGACAGGGCCTCTATAATGGACACTACATGGCTCACAAAGGGCTCCTGGTGACAATGATTGCCTTGTCAGCAATAGTACAACCACTACTACTGCCCAGCTCCAATTGCCAAGCCTTTCTGCCTGTCTGGCTTCCTCCTCAAAATTTACCAGCACTTCCAGGTTGCTGTCATCCTGAAGATGTTAGCGTCGGTCACTGTTAGCAGTAACACTGCAAGACTGCTGAGCTGCTACCCCTCAGATTGGGTCTACAGTTCTGGGGGCTGTATGTTACATCCTTGATGGACAGCAACTTGTAATTGCCTGCTGCTGCCCCCAGAGTGCTGCTACCTGCTGAATCAGGACTGCCTCCATGATTTCGTCCCCAGTGTAAATATCCTGTCAGAAACTGAAGTGCACATTCCATGGTTGTTGGTTTAATGTTCCTCTATGATAGCATGAAATGATATGGTCAGTCATTTACAGAGATTTCAGTTCAATTTCATGAGTTGTTATTGGAAAAACTAAGAGAATTCCAGAATAAATAAATAAATCATATTTGTACACAGGCATAGTTTTGCCTATTCTAGGTTTGCATTCTACTGAAATCTAAGTGAGGAAAAAGGCATTTTCAGTTTTCAGCTGAGGAGTGTCCATCCTGACTGGTAATAATGCTCTGATGATTCCATTGTCATTACGGCCACATCACAGAAGATGTACAATGGATGAACAATGCATACAATCCCTGTGTGTAGGTTAAAATAGTACCAAGTCTTAACAATACTCATTATGGGAAGTGGAACTCTCTATTTGACTTATGGAGATTTATTTCGCATTGAGGAACATTGATAAGGATTGTTGTCTCTTAATTCTGTTTCTGAGCCATTTTATTTTCCTCGTTTGTATAATCTATTCTTTCTCATCAATCCTGTAGTGCATTGAACTCCATTCTAAACTCACAATTATGCAAAATGAGCATCGTGCCTTTGTAAAAAACATGCAGCATCCTCCGACCAAGTCAAAAAGTTTTCAGAAGAAACCTACCCAGGTGAGGTTCTGAAATCATCTGCAGTCACAATGCAAGGTGAGAAATGGCCACTAATACCAGAGTTTAACAGTTAGCAGGCAATAAATCACCAGGTTTTATTTTAAGACCTGAAATCAAATACAGATGCTTCCTTTACATGAATTCACAAAACAACATTTGGTTTCAAATAATGTATTTTAACTTTTTTGTAATTATCATCAATAATCTTTTAATCTGATGTTAACCCATCAAAATGTTGTAGATGTTTGGTAGTTCTCTTTTGAATTAATTTGACAACATATCTTAAAGACAAAGAACCAAAGACATTAAGTTGAATATATTGTGTGGAAACAGGCCATTCAGCCCCAACTAGTTTGGTTATGTCTTTGCTCTACAGAAGCCTCCACCCATTTCATCTACTGCATCACAGTTATTTCAGCTATCCATTCTGTTCCCTTTTGGCTTATATACCTCTTATATTTACACCACAAAAGAAGCCCTTAGGTGTATTGGGTCAACAGCAGCTCTTTGCTAGAGTGATCTAAAACTAATTGTGCTGACACCTATCTTTTCAGACCCTGCAACATCACTTTTTTCCTTAAAAGAAGGAACTGTTGTTAAATATATGAACAGAAAGCTAGTAATGACAAAAAAGAGCAAACAAGCTACTTTTTTATAAATGAAACATTTGCAGTCTCTTTGACAAATTTTGTAGCAAATTGGAGGAAACAAGCAGATGACACAAATGTTTGTGCAAATACAATCAATGGCTAGTATCAGTGTGAAACCGTTCTTAATCATAGCCTACTTAATGCAATATGCATCAACAAGGCAAGAACAAAGCTAAAATATTTTTACATTATAAATTAAACTAAGAGATGTACCAATGATCATGATGTTGAAGACATGATTATAATGTTAATTTCTTTCCTGTCTCCAAACAGAATTTAGTCACCCAAAGTTAAAACTTATTGCATGTCATCATTGGAATAAATTCAATATAATTAAACTGATTCCATATTTACATTATTTTAGAAACCTGTTTGAATGCTTCTTGAAATAAACAATAAAGCATAAATTATTACAGATGGGATTATCATCTCTGGTATTTAGAGTGCCATACTTGCTGCTATATTTTTGCATAAATTACACAATATGATAAGAAATTGTCATGCAGTGTTGGGTTAAATAATGTAAGTGTGAATAGATTATTGGACCCAATTCACAAGGTAGATAGAGTAAATAATCGAACAAAATTGACGATAGCAAGTCAGCAGCTCATTTTACAATTCCAACAATCCACTTTGGTACTCCTTTTTGCTAGTCCATTGTTTGCTACCAGGCATTTTAATAATGTAAGTTAACTAACAAAATAATTAATATTTGTAATTTAATGGTGAAATATTTGTTTACATTGGACTTGATTGGGTGAAAGATATATTACAAATAATGGACTTTGCAATATTTCATTGCAAAAACTATAAGAATAAATACAGTATCATTTAATATAGAACTTCCTATGAGCTTCACAGTTATCAACTAGTACTTAAATAGCCCAGGAATAAGATGAGATGAAATCACGCAGATTCCGTATGTTAACAAACCTTTCATTGTTTGTTCAGCGAAAGACACTTCTAATTTAGGGAATGGGAAAGGAAGACAGGTGAGTTTAACTTTGGCATGTTCAGCTCACTCAGAGGAAAACAGCTCTTTATCATATGGAAAAGAAAGAACCATATTCATGAACAAAAATTATAATGGTGTTAAGAAAGAGAAAAATAAGAAACAGTATTTATGATCCACAAAATGTGAGGGGAAAAAATTCCTAGAACATATACTGTGCAGTAGGCTGGTGAAAGAGAATCTGAGAAAGTGCAGAAGATAATGGAGACTGGAAAACTAACATAATATAATAGCTAACCACAAGCAGGGGTACTGCATCAAACATTATAATTTCATAATATTAACTTAAATTATAACATGACCTTATGAATTGACAAGAGCTAAAGAACCAGCGTAGGAAGCTGTAGATATGACAGAAATAATGGCCCAATTTTAATCCTGGGTTTTAAGTGGGGCAAGATTGAACCTTATTAGTTTCAACTGTGAAAGGTCAATGCATTAAATATTACTACAATAAACATTTTTAGAATTCTTCCTTAATTCCTAATATTAAAGCACAGATATAGAATAGTATAATATGTTACATGAAAACACCTTAGTTTGATGATTTCATTCTGCTTTGTGATTGATTAATCTCAATAGAGAACATAGCATTGCGGAAAGTGTCCTTCATTTGAATCGTGATTCTACCATTTACCTAATATTCAAAATATAGAATACAGCTAGGGATCATATAGACCCAAACAACATGCAGATGTCACAACTAAGCTGTCAATTTGTTATACAGTCATAGAGTCATAGAATCATAGAGTCATACATCTTAGAAACAGACCTTTCGATCCAACCAATGCACACAGACCATGTTCCCCAACTAAATTAGTCCCACCTGCCTGAGCTTGGCCCATATCCCTTCAAACCTTTCCTATTCATGAACTTATCCAAATGACTTTTAAAGGTTGTAACTGTACCTGCATCCAACCATTCCTCTAGCAATTCTAAAAAAAGTTGCCTGTGTCCTTTTCGAAATCTTTCTCACCTTATAAATATGACCCCTAGTTTTGAATTCCCAAACCCTAGGGAAAATATCCTTACCATTCACCTTATCTACGCCCCTCGTGATTTTATAAACCTCAAAAAGGCCACCCTCAACCTCCTACTCTCCCGTAAAAAGCATCCAAGCCTTTCAAGTCAATTTTTATATCTCAAACCCTCCATTCCTGGCAACATTCTGGTAAATCTTTTCTGACCCCTCTCAAGTTTAATATTTTCTTTCCTATAACAGGGTGACTAGACCTGCATACAATACTCCAGAAGAGGCCTCACCAATGTCCTGTTCAACCTCAACATGACGTCCCACCTCCTTTACTCAAACATCTGAGCAATGAAGGCAAGCATGCTAAATGCCTTCTTAACCAGCCCATCTACCTGTGATGCAAATTCCAAAGAATGATGTACCTGAACCCCTAGGTCTCTCTGCTCTACAACACTACCCCGGGCCCTACAATTAACTGTGTAAGTCCTGTCCTCATTTGTACTACCAAAGTGAAATACCTCGTGTTTATCCAAATTAAACTCCATTTGCCACTCCTCACCGATTGACCCGATTGATCAAGATCTCTTTGTAATCTTAGAAACCCTTCTTCACTGTCCAATCTAACTTATACTTTTACCATGCACATGAAGAATATCTAGAATGTAGCTAAATCATTGGGATGGGAGAACATGCATGAATTTTCATCATAAGTATAGTTTTAGGACATAGCAAACAAAAGCTAGTTAATTGTATTAATGAAAAATATGAATAATTGCTTAGAATTCATGACACCTAAAGCTTCAACGATGTTGTTAGTGAACATTTCTAAGATGGAATCATGGTCCAAAGTTAGCATAGGCAGAGATATCCAAGTATATTTTTGTGTCACTGTATCCAGTAATTTATTGTCTGAATGTTTTTGTCTCTTCTAGAGGAGGTGCTGTCGATGTGTGGCCTTCCTCCTAATGGCAGCAACAACAGCAGGGTTGGCAGTGCTCTGGGCAAATTTGGACAATATTCCTTTCTAAGAAGTTGCAATGAAGCACATGTTCTTACCAGCAGAAACTTGCTTAAGCCTTTTGAACATCAAATGTCTTCAAGGTAGTGCTTTCATCATTTGCAAAGATTATTTACTGAATATGATGGACATTATAAAATTGGACCAATGCATAAGCTCACAGACCACAGGCTTGCTGCTTGTCCTTGCCAAACTGACTAAGATCAAAACTTCTCACATGTGGAATTCTGACTGCTTGCCTATGTGACATGCTTGGTGAATCACCGTTTTGGTTAGAGAAAGCAAAATGAATAAGAGATTTTTTTTATTTGTTCATCTACTACCGGACTGTACAGCAATATTAGCAGCAGGCTTTCTAATTGACATTTGCCACCAATCCCTTTAATGCCAGTGATAAGACACTCCCAGATTGAAAGAAAAGGGGATAACCACTTTAGAGAGATGACAGCACAGTGGTCATGTCACTCATCTAGTAATCCAGAGGCTATGGCTAATGTTTTTGGGGACATGGGTGAAAGTATCACCTCGGAATCGGGTGAAATTTAAATTAAATGAATAAATACATTTGGAATTGAAAGGTCATCTCAGTAATTGTAACGATGGAATGATCACTAATTGTCTGAAAATCTTATCTGGTTCAATAATGCCCTTTAATGAAGGAGGTCAGGTCTGGCCTAGATAGGTCAGTAGACTCACAGCAATGTGGCTGATTTTTAACTGCCCTCTGAAATGGTCTAGCAAATCATTCAGTTCAACCACAATTATAGATTTGTCAATGAGGCCAACATTTCATTTAAAAAAATTAAAAGATTTACAGTATCACACTTCATTGAAAGTGGAGAGAATTGTCTGTCATGATCACCCAATGCACACCTAATCTCCAAATCTTAGTCATTGAGAAGAACCACAGTTTATCCTCTGCTTACAGTTTCAAAATGAGAACTTGACAAATGGATTGAGGACAGCAGGTGGATATATGTTTTGTTTCTTGACCAAATAATTGTTCAGAGCTGAAAATGTGTTGCTGGAAAAGCGCAGCAGGTCAGGCAGCATCCAAGGAGCAGGAGAATCGACGTTTCGGGCATGAGCCCTTCTTCTCCTGCTCCTTGGATGCAGCCTGACCTGCTGCACTTTTCCAGCAACACATTTTCAGCTCTGATCTCCAGCATCTGCAGTCCTCACTTTCTCCCAAATAATTGTTCAACTCAGTTGAACAGTAAATCAGTATCGGGAGTTAATGATGGATTTCATACAGCATGTTATTTAAAAAAAACAAGAATCACAATTTTGAAGTTTAGCAAATAATAAGTCAGCTGTGTTATTATTGATTTCACAGAGATTTTATTTTTATAAGATAATGCTGGTGATTAATAAAATGAATGTGCAAATTAACTGAAAAGAACTTCATTTATTTCTGTACAAATCTACAGCTCACAATTTCTAGTTCTCCCTCCGGTATGAAACAAATATTTACATTTAAAATACCAATTCAACATGTTTATTCAAACTGTGCTATATCGTCTTATTTAACACAAGTACAACACAAAAAAAAAGTGTTTTAAAACTTTACTTTGATGTTCATGTGAAAACATTTGGAAAATAATAATGCCACCATAATCAAATTATAACTCATTGCCTCAGCTTCATTATTTTATCACAAATTTGATGTCCACCTAGTGAATTTGGTCATTTACAACATCAGAATGAAGTGCCTATTATGGCATTTTTTAAAAGTTTAGCTTTGCAGCACATGGGGCATTATAGGCAAACCCAGCATTTGTTACCCATCCCCAATTGTCCTTGAGAAGGTTGTGATAAGCAGCTTTCTTGAACTCCTGCAATCTCTTTGATGTATAAACACCCACAGGGTGTATATAGGCTCCAGGAAGTTGACCCGGCGAAGGTATAGCAATATTGTTCCAAAGACAAACATATTATTCACGTAACAGGCGGGTCTAAGAAATCCATTTATCAGCAATTCATACAGACTGTTAATCTGAAGTGTTCTGATGTCACATGAAGTTCACAAGCTGCACGTCAAAAATCCATCTTGTTTCAATATTCTGCTGGACATCCAATAATGGCCATCTTGTTGCAGGAACAGATGTAATGGAGTAAACTCAAACTGGGGTTTCTTTGGACCTTAATTATATGCACATCTTAGTTGCTGGCAAACATTATATTTCTTTGAGCTGTGCTGTCATTACATGCTGAAGTTCCAGCAGTTCCCAGTATTGTAAAGGATGGTCCTGCCATGTTAAGTAGTTCAAATGCATCCTATCAACTGTTTCCTGTGGAAAACTCTGAACAGGAAAAATACCTTTGACCAGCGGTCCATCAGGCAGTGGTCAGCACATAATATCTTTGAGGCTATGCCTCTTGCGGGTGATTCAGTCAGATGCTTTCATGAGCAGATGGTTAGTCATTTGGCAAATTGTGTCAAACACCAGGAGATAGCTTGCTGGTGGTTAGAATGACACTTGCCTTCAGGTTGGCTCATGCATTTCCAAACAATCTGTGCTACCACACCCTACCTTCAAGACAGCTGTAGTGGTGAAGATTATAAAGTATTTCCTTCTGTTATGTGCTTTTGCAAATATGGTTGAAAAAGAGATGCAATAGTTTTATTGAGGTTCATCCCAAGCAACTCCACGTTGTTCGATTCTGTGCTGTACAGGCTGCTCTCAGGCACATACTGTGCCTAGAGGACCATCAATTCAGTGAAAGATGCTGTTTGTTCAGCCTGAAACCTTTGGTCCTCCAAAACAAAGAACTTTCTTCAACCAAACGTTGGAGCCTGGGATATTCCAAAGTCCAGGACCATAATATATTCTGAGGGATACACTAACACCTAGGGTAGCTACTGCAAAGGTACTGCAGGGAAAGGCCATGAAGGTATTTTTTGTCATGATGTACCAAGTGGCTGGTAATCTGCAGAATGCCTCAAGCTGTATGCATGAAATAGAACAATTATGGTTCTTACCGTATTTAGTGCATGTTCCAATTTTGCAGTTGGATTGAGGTACCTAAGAATGCAAAGTGAGCAACTGACAAAAGTGGAATTTTGTGCTTTCTGAAATATCTCGTTTGAATTGCTCTGTAATCAGCATTCAGTTTTTAATTAGAAAAGTATATTTTTGCAAAAACAAGGAAGGCCTTGAAAGTGGTCTGGAATCTGATTATCAGCACTGTTCCTTCAGTAGTATGTGACCCAGGAAGGGTAATGAAAGAAAAGTGGGAAGTGGAAATAAAACATTACGTATTTCAAAATAAAGAGCAGAAAGCAAAACAATTCACATCAACAATTACAGAAATGGCACATTAGCAAAGCTTGCTTGCATAACAAATGGTCACTGGACTCGAAATATTAACTCTGTTTTTCCTCTCTACAGAGACTATCAGACTTGCTGCATTTCTCCATCACATCTGTTTTTGCTGATAATGATGATGGTCCTATTTGGGTGTATGTATATGATAGCTAGTTAGAATTGCTAATTCATGCAGATAAATATAGTAACATAATGCAATAATCCAATTAGGATTTCCAACAACTTTTCTTATGTGGTGTAAATAACTATGTTAAAATATCTATGCATTGAACTAAACTTAATATTATAGTGTGAATTGGTTTTGATCCCAAGGTCACAATTACGACCTCATAATTTAATACATATAATGACTGTGCTATTTTACACATCAAATGACCTTAGTAAAGAATACAATTATTATAAATGTTGTCCTGACTTTTAGTCATAGTGTCATAGAGATGTACAGCACGGAAACAAACCCTTTGGTCCAACTCATCCATGCTGACCAGATATCCCACCCCAATTTAGTCCCACCTGCCAGCACCGGTCCATAACCCTGCAAACCCTTCCTATTCACATACCCACTTGGATGCCTTTTAAATGTTGCAATTGTACCAGCCTTCAATACTTCTTCTAGCAGCCCATTCCACACATGTACCACCCTCTGCATGAAAAGGTTACCCCTTAAGTCTCTTTTACATTTTCCCCCCTCACCCTAACCCTATGCCCTCTAGTTCTGAACTCCCCCACACCAGGGAAAAGACCTTGTCTTTTTACCCTATCCATGCCCTTCATGATTTTATAAACCTCTATAAGGTCACCCCTCAGCCTCTGATGCTCCAGAGAAAACAGACCCAGCCTATTCAACCTCTCCCAATAGCTCAAATCCTACAACCCTGGCAACATCCTTATAAATCTTTTCTGAACCCTTTCAGGTTTCACAACATCTCTCCGATAGGAAGGAGACCAGAATTGCACGCACTATTCCAACAGTGGCCTAACCAATGTCCTGTACAGCCACAACATGACCTCCCAATTCCTGTACTCAATACTCTGATCAATAAAGCATACCAAACGCCTTCTTCACTATCCTATCTACCTCCAACTCCACTTTCAAGGAGCTACGAACCTGCACTCCAAGGTCTCTTTGTTCAGCAACACTCCCTAGGACCTTACCATTAAGTGTATAAGTCCTGCTAAGATTTGCTTTTACAAAATGCAGCACCTCGCATTTATCTCAATTAAACTCCATCTGCCACTTCTCAGCCCATTGGCCCATCTGGTCCAGATCCTGTTGTAATCTGAGGTAACCCTCTTCGCTGTCCACTACACCTCCAATTTTGGTGTCATCTGCAAACTTACTAACTGTACCTCTTATGCTCACATCCAAATCATTTATGTAAATGACAAAAACAGTGGACACTGCACCAATCCTTGTGGCACTCCACTGGTCACAGGCCTCCAGTCTGAAAAACAACTCTCCACCACCACCCTCTGTCTTCAGCCAGTTCTGTATCCAAATGGCTAGTTCTCCCTGTATTCCGTGAGATCTAACCTTACTAATCTGTCTCCCATAGGGAACCTTGTCGAACGCCTTACTGAAGTCCATGTAGATCATGTCTAACACTCTGCCCTCGTCAATCTTTTTTGTTACTTCTTCAAATAACTTAATCAAGTTTGTGAGACATGATTTCCCACACACAAAGCCATGCTGACTATCCCTAATCAGTCCTTGCCTTTCCAAATACATGTACACCCTGTCCCTCAGGATTCCCTCCAACAACTTGCCCACCACCGACATTAGGCTCACTGGTCTATAGTTCCCTGGCTTGTCCTTACCACCTTTCTTAAAAAGTGGCACGATGTTACCCAACCTCCAGTCTTCCAGCACCTCACCCATGACTATCGATGATACAAATATCTCAGCAAGAGGCCCAGCAATCACTTCTCTAGCTTCCCACAGAGTTCTAGGGTACACCTGATCAGGTCCTGGGGATTTATCCACCTTTAACCATTTCAAGCCATCCAGCACTTCCTCCTCTGTAAAATGGACATTTTTCAAGATGTCTATTTCCCTACATTCTATATCTTCCATGTCCTTTTCCACAGTAAACATTGATGCAAAATACTTGTTTAGAATTTCCCCCATCTCCTCAGCTCCACACAAAGGCTGCCTTGCTGATCTTTGACAGGCCCTATTCTCTCCCTAGTTACCCTTTTGTCCTTATGTATTTCTAAAAGCCCTTTGGATTCTTCTTAACCCTATTTAACAAAGCTATCTCATGTCCCATAGTTTAACTATTCATCTTTAAAATATTTGTATTTTAGTTGAAGGTATACATATAATATTTGAGTCAATGCTGTTGTAGGTCATTGTACAGCTTCCTCAGAGCAGCATAGAACAATTATGACTTTTCTATGGATTTTTGCAAAGGGAGAAAAATGACAATAATCCCAGCGTGGAGTTTCAAAACTGCTGAGCATGGGTTGCAAAATCAAACAGTATTCTTGGTGTATTACTATTGATCGGTGCTCAAAATTAATTGTGAACAACAATGAAGAAAAAGATGGGAAGACAATGTTGTGAAATAATCAGGGTTAAAATATATGCGATAGATGAAATTGTAAGGTACTTTTTAGTAAACCCCTCAAGCAAGCTGTATTCTTCTAAGGACAAAAATAACCAGGCATTAATTGTCAACTCCCTTCACAACAAAGCACAATTACTCATAAGGATTAAACACAGTTTAAAAGCCACTATCCTCGGGATCCTTCTGATGATAACCATGTAATGCTAATTAGTTGGACTACAATCTGATAAAGGAATGCTGGGACCAAGTCTCATTCTCTTACTGGAGATAGTATCACGTCCAAACAGATGAACCAACATGACTGTTGCCCAACCTAGTTTTTCCAAGGATAAATTAAAGAAACATTTAAATTCATAGAGTCAAAGAGATATACAGCACAGAAACTGACTTTTCAGTCCAACTCATCCATGCTGACCAGATATCCAACCCAATCTAGTCTCACCTGCCAGCACCTGGCCTATATCTGTCCAAACCCTTCCTATTCATATACGCATCCAGATGCCTTTTAAATGTTGCAATTGTACTAGCTTCCACCACTTCCCCTGGCAGCTCATTCCGTACACGTACCACCCTCTGGGCAGCTTAATCACAATAGGAAAGCCCTCTCACCAAATATGGGAAAACATTTCAGAATGATCCTTTTCATCTTTTTTACACCATCTTTTTAATGATATGCCACCAAAAATATATAAATATTTCAAAGCTAATGATTAGATTCAGTAGGGGAGACACATTGGTATGAGGTTCCTGATGAAGGGCTTTTGCCCGAAACGTCGATTTCGAAGCTACTTGGATGCTGCCTGAACTGCTGTGCTCTTCCAGCACCACTAATCCAGACATTGGTATGAGTCAACTCCATGTCACTCAGTATGAACCTAATGGATCTCATTCACAAGAACCAAGATAATTGTGATGTTTGATGATATCCTTCCTTTCCTTTTAAGTCATGTGTTTATATTAAGTAGAGGTCAAAATTTGGATTCTCTTATAGCAAAAAGAATCAATTAACTATTGAGGATATTATTAGCTTTGAAAAACCACCAAAGCTGCATGCCTTTTTGTACCATAGCATTTCAGTTTGCTTAACATTTAAATTGCCTCATCTAATCTTCAGTATTAAGCACTCAGTGAACCCTCTTCCCATTCTCTTTGGTGGGGGGAATATTTTCTGAGGAATTTCACCTAGAACTTTACAATATTGGAGAATTGTAACCTAGTTAAAAAATACATTTCAAACCGTCAGGAAGAATAACCTTGAATGGCTTACTTCCTTTGGGCTGGGAGGGCTGGATGAACTCTGTAAACCCAAATTGTCATTCTGGAATAGAAACAGAAATTGCTGGACAAGGTAAGCAATTTCATTTGCAGCATCACATTTCAGGTCCAATGATCCTTCCTCAGAACCTCTGCATTTGTAGTTGTTTTGGTTTTTATTGTGTTATGGAGTTTAGCTCCCTCTGGTGGAAGTTGATAGAATCGATTGAGATACTAAAGTGAGGCGTCATGATTGTGAAAAAAAAGAAGCAATTTTGACTTTAAAAAGTAGATCGTCATCTGTAGTTGGATCTGGGGTGTCTGCAGAAGATACCCATCCTTGTTCAAATGTGCATCAGAAAAGCATCGGAAGAATTCATCTGCCCTACCAATCACATACAGTACCTCTTAGGAATGCTTACAGGATGGCTTTTTGTAAAGGCTTGTGGTGGAGCCCACAAAGGAGCAGGCTAATCTGGAATTAGTGCTATGTAATGAGCCAGATCTTAAAGTAAGGGAACACTTAAGAGGCAGCAATCATAATATGGTAGAGTTCAGTCTGCAGTTTGAGAGAAAGAAGGCAAAATCGGATGCAATGGTGTTACAGTCAAATACAGGGGCATGAGAGGGGAACTAATGAAAATCGACTTGAAGCAGAGCCTCGTAGGGAAGACAGTGGAGCAACAATGGCAGGAGTTTCTGGATGTAATTGAGGACACAGGTTCATCCCAAAGAAAAGAAAGATTATCCAGGGGGAGGGGGTGGAAACTACACAGCCATGGCTGACAAAGGTAGTCAGGAAATGTATTAAACAAAAAGAGAGAGTCTATAAAACAGCCAAGAGCACTGGGAAATCAGAAGATTGGGAAGGCTACAAAAACAAACAGAGGATAACAAAGAGAGAAATAAGGAAAGAGCAGATCAAATATGAGGGTAACCTAGCCAGTAATATTAGAAATGATAGTAAAAGTTTCTTTCAATACATAAGATTAGATTACTTAGTGTGGAAACAGGCCCTTTGGCCCAACAAGTCCATACTGACCCGCTGAAGCGCAACCCACCCAGACTCATTCCCCTACATTTACCCCTTCTCCTAATACTATGGACAATTTAACTTGGCCAATTCGCCTAACCTGCACATTTTTGGACTGTGGGAGGAAACCGGAGCATCCGGAGGAAACCCACACAGACACGGGGAGAATGTGCAAACTCCACACAGAGAGTTGCCTGGGGCAGGAATTGAACCCAGGTCTCTGGCGCTGTGAGGCAGCAGTGCTAACCACTGTGCCACCGTGTCACCCACATAAGAAACAAATGAGGGGCAAAAGTAGAAATTGCACCATTCCAAATTGATGCAAGAACACTAGTGATGGAAGATAAGGAAATAGCTGAAAAACTCAGTAAGTACTTTGCATCAATCTTCGCAGTGGAAGACATGAGTAATATCCCAACAATTAAGAAGAGTCGGGGGCAGATTTGAGTATGGTAGCCATTACAAATGACAAAGTGATAGAAAAGCTAAGAGGTCTAAAAATTGATAAATCCCCTGGCCCTGATGGTTTACATCCTAGAGTTCTGAGGAGGGTGGCTGAAGAAATAGCAGAGGCATTGATTGTGATCTTTCAAAAATCACTGGAGTCAGGGAAAGTCCCAGATGATTGAAAAATTGCTGTTGCAACCCCCTTAATCAAGAAAGGATCAAGACAAAAGATGGAAAATTATAGGCCAATTAGCCTAAGCGCTGTTGTCGGTAAAATTCCAGAATCCATCATTAAGGATGGAATTTCTAAATTTTTGGAAGTGCAGGGTCAGATTAGAACAAGTCAGCATGGGTTTAGTAAGAGGAGGTCATGCCTGACAAATCTGCTAGAGTTCTTTGGAGAGGTAACAAGTTGATTCGACCAGGGAAACCCAGTGGATGTTATCTACCTAGACTTCCAAAAAGCCTTTGATAAGATGCCTCACGAGAGGCTGCTGAGTAAGGTGAGGGTATATGATGTTCGTGGTGAACTACTGGCACGGATTGAGTATTGGCTGTCTGACAGAAGGCAGAGAGTTGGGATAAAAGGTTCTTTTTTGGAATGGCAGCTGATGACATGTGGTGTACCGCAGGGTTCAGTGTTGGAGCCAGAGCTGTCCATTTTATATATAAATGATCTGGATTAAGGGACTGGGGCATTCTGGCAAAGTTCGCCAATGATACAAAGTTAGGCAGACAGGCAGGTAGTTCTGAGGAGGTGGGGAGTCTGCAGAAAGATTTAGACAATTTAGGAGCGAGGTCCAGGAAATTGTTGATGAAATTCAACGTGAGCAAATGCGAGGTCTTGCACTTTGGAAAAAAGAATATGGGCATGGACTATTTTCTAAATGGTAAGAAAATTCATAAAGCCAAAGTACAAAGGGATCTGGGAATGCTAGTCCAGGATTCTCTAAAGGTTGACTTGCAGGTTGAGTCCATGGTTAAGAAAGCAAATGTAATGTTATCATTTATCTCAAGAGGGTTGGAATGCAAAAGCAGCAATGTGCTACTGAGACTTTATAAAGCTCTAGTTAAGCACTATTTAGAATACTGTGTCCAATGTTGGGCCACACACCTCAGGGAGGACATACTGGCACTGGAGTGTGTCCAGCAGAGATTCTCACGGATGATTCCTGGAATGGTAGGCCCAACATACGATGAATGGCTGAGGATCCTGGGATTGTACTCATTAGATTTAGAAGGTTGAGGGAAGATCTAGTAGAAACTTAAAAATAACACATAGCTTAGAAAGGGTGGATACTGGGAATTTATTTCCGTTAGGCGGGGAGACCAGGACCCAACCTTAGAATTAGAGGATGTCAAGTTAGAATGGACATGAGGAGACATTTCTTCAGCCAGAGAGTGGTGGGCCTGTGGAATTCATTGCCACAGAGTGCAGTAGAGATAGGGATGTTCAATGTCTTCAAGGCAGAAATTGATAATTCCTTGCAAGATCAAGGGCTACAGGCAAAGTGCGAATAAGTGGAGTTGAAATGCCCACCAGCCATGATCGAATGGCGGTGTGAACTTGATGGGCCGAATGGCCTTACTTCCACTCCTATGTCTTATGGTCTCTTTCTGGTTCTTATTTATAACTGTATGTTTGGAGTAAATTTCAAACATTTTGCAGCACACTCAGAGCTATGTTCTATAATACTTCCAGTATTACTTGAACATGCATTAAATAAGGCTCTGCTCACCTCTAGTGCAGTTGATTGTGAAATCCTACTCCTACTTCAGACTGGAAACAGAATCTCAATTCCATATCTCAACAGCAAAACAAATACAACCAACCAGTGAGGTTTTAACCACTATAATACATATATATAATATATATATATAAAATGCTTATAAATGCATTTTTTCCATTTTGATATCTAACTTCAGTCAAGTATAAAGACAACCAGAAATATAAATCTGTGTGTTTTATTTTGATTTACCTGTCCACTGCAGTATAAGATACAGTACATAATGCCATCATTGGTCACTCTGAGACAAAAACTGATTTTGGAGGTGGCATGACACAAAATAATTCAAGTTGTATTGGGATACTGACTGGTATATCACTGGTTTCTTATAGCTCAGTTCATGTGTGGAGCAACTTAACATCAACTGATGGGATTTTGAATCTTGCTGTGGTTAAGGTATACTCTGGACCTATCATTCACCCATACAATAAAACAAAATACAGCATTTTGCTACAGTTCAAGAAATAGTTGAAAAGGACCTGCTTTCAGGCAGCGAACCAGAGAAATACCAATTCATCAATAGCTTTTCAATGGCAAGTTGCAATAACAATGTAAGTGGAATTGGAAGCAACAGTGGATGTTATTGCAATTGTTGTGTTACAACATGTAAAGAAAACATCTGGTAACATGGCACAGTCCATGAATTTCTGAACTGGCCTCTTCTTGACTTTTCAATGCATGAACTGCTAGAAATCCTAAAAGAAAGTAGCTGAAATAGATCTATAGAAATACATGGGTTAATACTGATGTTAAAAAAAGACAAATCCAGAGAACCTATTCAAAGATTTAGGAGCTCAAGGAAGTACACCAACTTCTCAAGGAACCTTGGAAGAGCCAATAGATGGAACTGGAACTCAATAAACTCTAGACAACCACCTCAGAATAATGGGACATTGATTGAAAATGGAACAAGGCTGTTCGAGGACTATGTTAAGAATTGTTTCATCCACAGAATGATCAGCATTTAGCATGCACTTCAATCACTTCAGCAGAGGCAAAAATATTAGAATCATGAAGATTCAAAAACATGACATAAGAAAGGTCATTTCTCATCTGGATGGACAATCTAAGAAATGTAATACAAATGCCTTGCTTCATATGTATGTGCTTGCCAAATATGAAAACACGAATATTTGTTGCATTTACTAGTTATCAAGCAGACTATATGCTTTGTTAGTTGCACAGGTTGAGTAGAAATGAAAAAGCAAATCAACTGGTGCAATATTTATTGCTGAATTTCGTAATTATATTAATTGACTTTGGACATTGATAAGTTTCACAGACTTTGATTTCATGAGCTATCATTGCATTTATGCAGGCTTTGTGACTAGCACAAAGCAATGTTGCACTTTCAAGAAAATGAATTGCCATTAAGTGGAGGTAAATACTAAACAGGTCAGGCAGCATTCCCAGAGAGGTCTTATGATGTTTTGTCAGAATTTCACAGATACTGTCTAACCTGCTGAACGCGTCCAGCATTTTCTGTTCTTACTTCATTATTTCCAGCATCCTCAGTATTTGGCTTATTAGAATTAATTAGCAAATGACAATATTCCATTTGCACAATATTTAAAGTGTAATTGCAGGCTGACAGGTGATCTCTGTGGAAATATTGAGTTCAGAGAAATTGGACTGCTTGATAAAGTCTGACTGAAGATCTCTGTTCCAACATGCTACAATGCTCTGTAACTCCAAGTAAAGGATTTCTGGAATACTGAACGAATACATTTGATGCTTGAGGTTTTTAGTGATTCGGTGACAGAAAGCAGAGACAGAGAAAACCCGAAGCTCAGTCATGCTCAAACAATTCTCAAAAGATGTGCCAAAATCAAACCAGTATGCAGCCGGGAACCCAAGGAGAAATCCAAACATTGTACATAGATTCCACTCTGAAGAGAAAATTTTACTTGCACTAACAACACCTAATTCACATCTTCCCCTTTGAACTACTTGGGATTTCAGATGCTTCAAAAGTAGATCCAACTGGGCCTTCACTTGTTTACTAACACATGTCTCAGCTAGGCTTGGACGGGACCTATGTGCAGAAACATCAATGATTGGAACCCTATTTTCTTGCAATGTTCTTTCCAAATGTCTTATGGTTTTGTTTAAGTTTATTATCAGTACGTTTTCTTCCATACTGAGGATATGTAAATCCTGAGAAAAAAGCCCAATCTTCTGTATCTCCTGGACGTAGTTCTGGACCTGTTCAGATTTTGCTAGACTGTAATCAAACAGGAAAGCAGGCTTCAATTCCGAATCTACAGCTAGGATCTCAGCAAAGAGACCCAAGCAACGTGATGCAGAAAAATTCTTCTTTTGTCCTATCCTTAAGGTTTTCTGTGCAGTAAAGATCAGTTGTTCTTTTGGTATAGTCTCCATTATGGTAGAAATCAGACAAAATCTATTTGCAGATAAGAAGATCATGAAAAAACTAACTTCAGGAACTGAAAAACATACAAGCAAAAATTTGATATTTTGCCAGAATAACAATCTTTCATGCTGTGACTGACAAGTAATTTCAATTATAATACCAATAAATGACTGAATATTACTCAGATCTTGTAAATTTACACTCTAATACTGTCTGCTTTCTTTTTTAAAGAGAGAATAGAGAGCCAACAAAGACCACTAATATTGTCTCACATAATCCCTTCAGTGTGGAAACAGAGCCTTCGCTCCAACAAGTCCACACCAACCAAAAAGTATCCCACCCAGATCCAGTCCCCTATCCTATTATCCTATATTTATCCCTGACTAAGTACCTAACCTACACATCCCTGAACACTTTGGGAATTTAGCATGGCCAATTCACCTAACCTGCACATCTCCTCTCCTTCATAATCTGGCTCAGTGATTAGCACTGCCACCTCACAGCACCTGGGTCCCAGTTTCAATTCCAGCCTAGGGCAACTGTCTTTGTGGATTTTGCACATGCTTTCTGTGTCTGCATGGGTTTCCTCTAGTTTCCCCTCAGAGTCCAAAGGTGTGCAGGTGAGGTGAACTGGCCATGCTAAATTACCCAAAGTGACAAGGGATGTGTAGGGTGGGTGCAATAGTCAGGGTACTGTAGAACAATAAGGTAGGAAAATGGGTCTAGGTGGGACACTCTTTGAAGGGTCGGTGTGGACTTGTTGGACTGAAGGGTCTGTTGTCACGCTGTAGCAATTCAATGATCTTTAGTTCGGGCAAGAGGGGTAAGCCATTTCAAAATCCTTCTCTGAAAATTAGGTCAGGTAAGAGCAAGTAAGTTCAATTTTGCTTTCCCACTTCGGTTTTCTTTGCTGCATTCCAACCGTCACAAACCTATCCCTCAAGCTTCCTATTTGAAGGTAGCAACTTGATGCGACTGAAGCTCTCTGGTCCTTTAAGAACAGAGTGGCAGCAAAATCCATAAGTGCAGGGTTCAATCCTATCCTCGCTAAACTCCCATGCCGCCATGACTCAAAGGCAGCCATTGCTTCCCCACCCCAGGCCTGTACCACACTCGTCAATTCAGAGCCAGTGGGTTTAAAACCAGGAACCGCTGTCCCTGGACATGCTGCTCCGGGGGAAGGGTTTAATGGGACAGACTCTATCATCGCCGGTCCCGCCCTCGCCCTCGCCCTCCCCCTCCCCCTCCCACACCCCGGACCCCAATCACCTCTCCAACCACCCTCCTAAAAAACTCCACCTACCCAGTATTTCCGATTTTATCAAAGAATAAACGGGAAACGCTGCGGATATTTTAAATGTTCCACTTTACCGAGAGCACGGAAATATTCCCAATGCCCAACCCGCGCCGCCACAAAGGCCACACCCCCCCCATGCGCGTGCGTCAGTTTTCACGCATGCGCTTCTAAATCCGTGCCGTTTGCCTCAAGCGAGCCACATCGCCCCGCGCATGCGCGTGTCCATAAGTTTTGTAGCCCTGTACTTGTGTGTCTTTGCAGAATTCGTTTTAAATTACTTTCTGCTCTAAGATTTTTGTGTATTTAAGCTCACATCCATGAGTTTTGGTTTACTAATTGATGGGGGATGGAAACAAGGTTTATGAGGAAAACAGGAAATTGAAGGATTTGGTTTATTATTGTCACGTGTACCTAGGTACAGTGAAAAGCTTTGTTTTAGTCTCAATACAGGCAGATCATACCATACAAAGATCATAGGGTGATAGAACAGAGTTACAAATACAAAGATACAGTAGAAAGTGTAGAACAATTGAAAGAAATGTGAGAATATGATCTGTTGTGGAGAGCTCACTGTGTTGGCACCATCTTGAATCCAAGGAAAGCCAAATTGGGTATGAATAGTGTCCAATCAGCAAAGATCCAATTGATTGTTGGAGCGGGCTTGACGTGCTGAACACCCTATTTCTGTGCCTATTTCTTATAGTCAAGGACTGTCTTCAGGATTAGACTTTTTTATAACATTTTATTACACAACATGCAATACAATCAGTGATACAAGATGGTGTTAGTGTATGGCAAAACTTTACAAATAACATGCAAAACAACATTTTCACTGTATTTAGGTACATGTAAACTATTAAATCTAAAGCTGCAATATATGATAGTCTGTGATTTAGTTGGGCCTAATCTTACATTATTGAAAGACTTTTCAATGATTTCTACTGTCTAAATAAGCTAGTTGGATCTACTCCATGTTTCAAACATCCACATGGCTAGACTTCAAGCTTATCCCACAACTCTGCTCAAACTGTTATTTATGCCCATTGAGGAGCAGCTCCATGACATAATTGCAATGTTACTCTATGGTCCTACAGCTATGTACAATAAAGGTTTGAAATACTTGACAGTTCAAATATAATGTTGAAATAGCAAAACTGGAGTCAGTGGGAATTGGGGAAAACTCGCCACTACTCTGAGTCATACTTAACACAAAATGATTATGGTTCTTGGAGGTCAATCAGCTCAATCCAAGGTGTTCCTCTGACTAGGCATTCCAGTAATGAACTTCTATTCATCGTAAGGTTAGAAGTGGGATGTTCACTGGTGATTGCATAAATTCAACACATTTGCAACTCCTCAGATATAGAAACAATCTGTCCAAATGAAGTAAGGCTTGGGCTGAAAAGTGGCAAGTAACATTCATGCCTCACAAGTGCCAGGCAATGACCTCTCCAATCAAGAGATAATCTATTAACTTCTGCTTTAAGGAGATGCAATGTTATAACAGGCTGGCATGGCAAGCCAATGCAAGGCATGGATAATGTGGGAATGCAGGTAGGTGCTAAATAATTGAATGCTAAGAGAAATGGTTCAGCCCTGGCATACAGCCCAGTCCAACACTTGAGTTAGGTTCTTGTCCGTAGACACAAAGTGCCTTTGTTGCAGCCTTTCAATGCACCCTGTAATTTGAATCTTTGCTTCCTAAGAGGTTTGCAACTGTATCAGAGAGGTGACATGATGGTTGTGTTGGATTGACAGCTACTAGATGTTATGTCTATGTACAAGAGGTGCATGTAGCTGATTCCCATGGATTGTGCACTGACTTTCAGTTTGATTAAACACAAGTTGGAAGTTATTCAGAGCAAGTGGCAAGTTGAATATGCCAATTACCTACTCTGGTTTCTATCTCATATTTGCTGGATGTCCAGCTTGTTGGTGAGTTTGTTAAGATAGAAAGCTGGACTAATGAGGCAAATTGGGTCATCAAATGGGTGTTTAACAGGTTATAATTTCCCTTTAATTGGCAACTGGTTTCTGACTAGCGAGGGGAACTTGGCACATTGTTTTTGACAAGCATAAAAGATGGCACCAGATACTCTTGACATGGAGATAGACTCGCTGGATTTCTTGTTCAGTTCTGTTACAAATCTGTCCAGAGTCCACATTCAGTCAGACCTCTGTAAGAGTCCATGCAAAGTAATCAGTTAGTCTCCCCATATTTCACTATTCCCCATTGTAAATTCTCAGGGCTGTGCCTTTACTAGACTCACAAGGTCTTAGCAAAGCTTTTGTTTTTGCAGTCCTGTAGAAGCTTATACAATCCGTTTTTTACTAGATTGCATTCATATCCTGTATTTCCCTTTTTTTCAGTTTCTTGGTTCTATGCTGCATTCTAAAAACTTTCCAATCCTTAGAATTATTATTATTTCTGGCCTTCTTTTTTTTAATCTTATACAATCATTAACTTGCTTTGACAGCCATAGTTGACTGTCCTTTCTTTGATTTTTTTTTATTTTTGAAGGAATATATTGTTGCTGTAAGTTACAGAATAGTTATTTAAATACTGTCCATTGCCTACATACAGTCATGCCTTTTAATTTATTTTCCCAATCCAGCTGAGCCAACTTGTGCCTCATATTGTGCATAGCACCCTTGTTTCCAATCTAACTATTCACTGTTGTCGTTCTGTTCGCCAAGCTGGGAACTTGTGTTGCAGATGTTTCGTCCCTTGTCTAGGTGACATTCTCAGTGCTTGGGAGCCTCCTGTGGAGCGCTTCTGTGATGTTTCCTCCGGCATTTATAGTGGTTTCAATCTGCTGCTTCCAGCTGTCCATTGCAGTGGTCGGTATATTGGGTCCAGGTCGATGTGCTTATTGATTGAATCTGTGGATGAGTGCCATGCCTCTAGGAATTCCCTGGCTGTTCTCTGTTTGGCTTGTCCTATAATAGTAGTGTTGTCCCAGTCGAATTCATGTTGCTTGTCATCTGCGTGTGTGGCTACTAAGGATAGCTGGTCGTGTCGTTTCGTGGCTAGTTGGTGTTCATGGATGCGGATTGCTAGCCGTCTTCCTGTTTGTCAGGAGGATCTATCGCCTTAACATGCTCGTTTTAAACTAATTCTGACAGCTCAAACAAATCTCCCTGTGAGAATATCAATCCTAGTCTCATTAATATGTAATCAGTCCAGCTAAGACAGGACCCATTTGCGTAGAACCGGTCTCAAGGCCTCAGAAAACTGATATCCTTCCTCTTATACCAGTTCTCCAGTCATGTTTTCAATCAATGGATCTTCTTGTTGTTATGCTCATTAGCATCTGGCACTCTGAGTAATCCTGAGATGGGATCTCAGTTTAATGTTTTGCCTGAAAGACTTCCAATATTATATCTCTCCTTTGACTCTGCACCAAACTGTCAATCTCTGTGATGTACTTAAATTTCTGGAAAGGGATTTGAATCAATGATCAGATTGTTATGGACGCAGCCAGACCACTTAAAACATTCTTAAGCAGGCAGCCCAGATCATAACTTGTTTTGGTAAGTGTACAGTGAAAATTACCTAGAGTAATTTAATGAGGTTGACTACTAGGTTAGAAACAAACAAAACTGTATTCATAAAATTATACAATGAAACACAAAGAACAGAGTAACGAATGCCTACAGAACTCAGTTTATCCAAACTAGACTTAATTATGGTATTCCAAATATACACAATAGAAACCAGTATAAATGAATGGAACAGATGCTTACAGGTTGGAGTTAGAAGGGCAGAGAGAGAGAGTTTGTTTCCACAGAGCTTACTGTTGAACGCCCAACTAGTTCTGAACTGAACTGAACTGAACTGAACAGCTAGAGAGTTGACCACTCCCCTTTCATTATACAGGTCACTTCGGCCTGAAGTCTCATCTGTTTACATATAAACAAAAAGGCCTCTCAATATCCTTGAATTTCTGTACCAAACCAGACTAATCAGCACCAAGAGTGGCTTATTACCCCTCTGAAAAAAAGGGACATAGTATGATTGAGAAAGAACAGCTTTTAGAGAAACAGAAACCAGCTTTGTGACAAGATTCAAAGGTTAAGGTGTTACCACTAAGCCAAGAATGATACTCTGTCCCTGTCAGTTGTAGATCACATTGTTTATTTGGTATTTCATCATCTTATTTAGCACACCAAGCTGCCAGATGTACAGCTGGTTTAGCATTTTAGAACAAGTTTATATTTTTCAGGTGGAGTTAACACAGATGGTTGGAGCATAGTGCAGTGATGCCAACAATGTGGATTCAATCCTGACAGGTATTGGCTATGGTAGTTCATGGAGGCCTTGTCTTGTCTCATTGCATGATGCGCAATTGCTAAATAACTACTTCTCTTCCCTCTCTCTTTCTCTTTCTTACAGATAGAAATGTCAATGATAGCTTAAGAATTATGGCGTATTATCTTCCATTCTCAGGGTAAAGGTGTTATAGATTCTTCTACAATCAATTAGGGTTTTAAAGAGGGGGGGGTTCTAAGAGTAGATGTCTCCCCAGACTTCATGCCAGCACTGGACTCTGGTTATGTGCTCAGTCCATGAAGTACAGTTGTTTTATAATGGTAATGATGGAAAATGTGACATCTGATAACAGTCCAGTGTTAGTTTTGAATTTTCTGCTCATATTTGAATGAACGTAATTAGCAGCTCCAATTACTGTCAATGGCTAATTCCTGGATGAAAAAAGGACCTATAACTCTACCTAAGGAAAGCAGAATTTTGTGACTCAACATTGTGCCATATATACTCTAAGATTTAACTCTGTGGCATCTTTTCATTAATGTGTAATATATACTGGATAGTGGGTGTAAACTAGATTAGAGTGGTGCTGGAAAAGCACAGCAGGTCAGGCAGCATCCGAGGAGCAGAAAAACCGATGTTTTAGGCAAAAGCCCTTCATCAGGAATAGAGGCAGGGTGCCTGCAGAGTGGAGAAATAAATGAGAGGGGGGTTGGGGTGGGGAGAAAGTAGCATAGCGTACAATAGGTGAATGGGATGGGGATGGAGGTGATAGGTCAGAGAGGAGGGTGGGGGGAGGTAGCAAAGAGCACAATGGGTGAATGGGAGTGGGGATGAAGGTGATAGGTCAGAGAGGAAGGTGGAGTGGATAGGTGGAAAGGAAGATAGGCAGGTAGGACAGGTCATGATGGTGGTGCTGAGCTGGAAGGCTGGAGCTGGGGTGAGGTAGGGGAAGGGGAAATGAGGAAACTGGTGAAATCCACATTGATACCATGGGGTTGAAGTGTTCTGAGGTGGAAGATGAGGCGTTCTTCCTCTAGGTGTTGGGTGGTGAGGGAGCGGCGGTGGAGGAGGCCCAGGACCTGCATGTCCTCGGCAGAGTGAGAGGGGGAGTTGAAATGTTGGGCCGCAGGGCGGTGGGGTTGATTGCTGTTCTACTGTTCACCTATATTTGACTTATTTGATTCTGAGTTTGATCATTGAAATGTAAGTTAGACATATGTTAAATATAAATTGGAAATTTGTCCATTTGGTTTCTTCATCGAGCTGTTCAGTTAATTTGGTTCCTTTCGATAGTTGGTTTCCACAGACATTTTAACATTTTATATGAAAGGAAACATAGCTCGATTTTTCCAACAGACCAAATTTAATTTGCAATATTGAGCAGCCTATTTAATTTATTCAATCTTATAAGATACATGAAATTGTAGTTGTGACATGAAATAATTTTCTCTGTCTAACAAGTAATAATTTTCTACAGTATGTTAGAATAACAATAGATCTTCAAACTGTCACATTCCAAACTGAATTTGTTATTTTACTTAAATCAGAAACATTTAAAGTATAGTACTGATTATTTAGTTGAAACATGTTCCATATGTGGCTTTATTTTTGGAACAAGTGTAAGAATTGTTGCATTGACAACAAAGTCAAGTTTTGTAGATGCTTTATAAATCATTCTGTGATGACCAGAATGAGAAGAGATCAGTAATCACAGGTTATGATTGATTGCATCATTTAGAAAACATATATCTCATTTCCATTTGTGTATCCATAAACTTGTACATTTAATTAAAATTTTAGTAAAATTCAGTGTCGTTTCTGAATAAATTGCACCCTTCAGGTGGACAATTACAGGTGAAGTTATTGACTCCATCTACGCACGTTGATCCTGGTGGGCAAGGGTTCATGAGCTCACACTCATTGATATCTGGAAAATAATTATAAACCACATTATTTACTGCTTTCATAATAATATTTCAGTCTTCTAAGCATAAGTGCAAAGTACAGAGGTGTAGACAAATGTCTTTTCCTGTTGATACCTGATTTCAAACCCAGATGTTCAGAAAGTTCTCTGCTGGCTGTCGTTATGTAGGTTTCATAGAAGAGTAGAGTAGGAGGCCATTTAGGCCATTCTATCTAAGCCAGCTCTAAAAGATGACCCAAAATCTACTTCAATATGGATGCTGCCCCACTATTCCAGAATCTGGTTTCCAGCATCTGCAGTCATTGTTTTTACCTAATCATATTCTATAAGTCATTTAACCAATCTTGCAATGATCTTCTATCTTTGGTCCTGGTTTGGGTTGCTATAGGAAAACCTGTTCCTAGTGAACATAACCTATACCACAGTTATTATCACCTGATTCAGTATAAGACCTAGAAAAAGTACTAAAGAAAGGCCTGCACCAATTATTATTGCACTCAATTTATGTGAATAGATTATGATAGATAATTTAAGAACACCTCGCCCTCACAGTACACAACTACTGACACAATTGGGATTGGAGAATCTATGGGAATCTCAAGAGAAAGAATGAACTTTGTGATAAAAATACTCAGACCTTGTTCGCAGAATGTTCCATTAAATCCTCCAAGACATTTGCAATAAAATTCACCATACATATCTACACACAGCCCATTATTTTGACAGGGAGATGAATCGCATATTGTTCTGCCTGAAAAAGAGAAATTAAATTGGAATTTTTATTTTGATCTGACATCAAATAAAGCACGACATTTCGAGAATTAGCAGAAATTGCTCTAACAGTTTATTTAGATTTCTCTGCATGTAGCCATCATATAGTGTAGAAAATTTGAATGCCAATACCAGCAGACATAAGTCTAAAGTAGTAGGTAAGGGAATTGGTTTGAATCTATTCTGCATTTGACCGTTAATGTTGGAAAATGTCATTCATCATCTGCTATTTCTTAATCGTTTCTTGTCTGTCTTCTAGGAGATCATGTAGTCCAGAGGAAGAGTCTCTGCCTCTATGTTCAGTTATCATGTCTAGGCTTGTTAACCATGAAAGGAGCATTTAAAATGTGGTTCAATGTGCTGACAAATGCTTAAACATTTTTTACACTTTCTGAATGTTACCCAAATAGAACAAAAATACCCCTGAAGTTGTCATTAAAAAAAGCCTGGGCCTCCTCCATCGCCACTCCCTCATGACATGCAGGTCCTGGGCCTCCTCCATTGCCACTCCCTTACCACCCAATGCCTGGATGAAGAGGAGGGGAAATGAGGAAACTGGTGAAATCCACATTGATCCCAAGTGGTTGCAGGGTCCCAGGGCGAAAGATGAGGCATTGTTCCTCCAGGCATGGTTAGGGTTTGGCGACGTAGGAGGCCCAGGACCTGCATGTCCTTGGTAGAGTGGGAGGGGGAGTTGAAGTGTTCAGCCACAGGGCTATGGGGTTGGTTGGTGTAGGTGTCCCAGAGATGTTCTCTGAAATGACCCACAAATTGGCATCCTGTCTCCCCAATGGAGAAGAGACCAAAGGATGCAATAGATGATATTGGTGGAGGTACAGGTAAATTTATGTTGAATGTGGAAGGATCCTTTGGTGCCTTGGACGGAGGTGAAGGGCAGGTGTGGGCACAGGTTTTGCACTTCCTGTGGTAGCAGGGTAAGGTGCAGGGAATGGGTTGAGGGCTGGTGGTGACGTTGACCTGATGGGAGTCGCGGAGGGAATGATTTCTCCAAAATGCTAGTAGGGGTGGGGAGGGAAATATATCTCTTGTGGTGGGGTCTGTTTGTAGGTGGTGGAAGATGCGGAGGATGATTTGATGGGAATGAGGGTGATGCTGAGATGGAGGCTTTGGACTCTGATAAGGTGGGGGCGGAGGGGAAATGAGGAAACTGGTGAAATTTTAATTAATCCCACATGGTTGCAGGGTCTCAAGGTGGAAAATGAGGCGTTCTTCCTCCAGGCATCGTGTGGGTAGCGTTTGGAGATGGAAGAGGCCCAGGACCTGCATGTCCTTGGTGAAGTGAGAGGGGGAATTGAAATGTTCAGCCACGTGACTGTGGGATTGGTTGGTGCAGGTTTCCCAGATATGTTCTCTGAAATGATCCACAAGTTGGCATCCTGTCTCCCCAATGTAGAGACCACATCTCCACCCTCCTTTCTGACCTGTCATCTTCATCCACCTATTGCATTCTCAGCTACCTTTCCCCCAGCCCCACCACCTCCCTCCCATTTATCTCTCAGCCCCCTTGCCCACAAGCCTCATTCCTGATGAAGGGCTTATACCTGAAACGACAATTCTCCTACTCCTCGATGTTGGCTGACCTGCTGTGCTTTTCCAGCACCACATGCTCGACTGTGTTCTCCAGCATGTGCAGTCCTCACCTTTCTCCTAATTGATTTCCACACGAGTGAGAAAGCCACTGCAGACAATTGTGTGAGATAATCTCCTGGAGCTTGCAAATCCTTCCTGATTCAGTCGGTTCTGCTATAATGCGGCAGTTCTGGTCTCATGCAATCCCGTGTTATTAAAAATTTGCATAATAGCAGCACCATTTAAACTAATGGGGCTAGAAACGCATTATAGCCAGTACACACTTTAAAAGTTTGCGCTTTGGAAACAGTGTCTCCAATTCGTCAATCGTATTATAGCGAATTCGCATTAACGAAACGTGCATTATAGCAGAATGACCTGAAGTCACAAAATTGACACTTCATCCAGAGGGTGGTTAATCTCTGAAACTCATTACTGTGGAAGGTCATGGATTCCAAACCATTGAGAGTATTTAAGACAGCGGTATATAAGTTTTTGATTAGTTAGGGGATCAAAGGTTATGAGGAGAAGGCAGGAGAATGGGTTTGAGAAATATATCAACCATGATCAAATGGCGGAGAGACTCGATGGCCAGAATGGTCTAATTCTGCTCTTGTGTCTTATCATCCTATGGTCTTAAAAAATTTTTGGTAAAAAAATTCAGCCCATTAACTCTGTTTCTCTCTTGCTTTCTCTCTCTCGCGCGCGCGCCCCCTCTCCCCAACAGGTGCAGCCAGGTTTACTGAGTATCTCCAACACATTCTGTGTTTTTTGTTTGTTTCAGGACATTGACTCTCACTCATTAATATTATTTGATTTGTTAGGCCACATAATACCAATTGGGCCTTTAGAATACAGAAAAGAGAATTCTTGGTATCACTCACGCTTGATACCTGTACGCAAATGCTAAGCTGACAATCTGATGCAGTTCTGAGGGCATGCAGCCTGTAAAGGGTAATGGCTTTTGGTTGCAACATTAAACTGAGATCCTAGATGCTGTTTAAAGTGAACACAAAAGATCCTGTGACACTATTATAAAGGGCAGCATAATTACCCTTGGAGTACTGCCAAATATTGGATCCTTAGTTAAAGTTACCAAAACCAACTATCTGTTCATTCATCACTTTTTTAAGGAGTATTTTCCGGGAGGCTGATCTGAGTAAAATACTTCTCAAAACTGAGCCACCAATTGCAAAGTGCTTTGAGGCATCATGAGGTTGTAGAGTCTTTTTTTTTCTTTCTGAAATGAAACTATCTTCGAACTACTTTATTAAACTAATCACATGGTCAGGAAAATAGCTTTTATGATGTCAGAACCTGATTGGTCTAAATAAGCACAATACTTTAAATTGTGATGTATTAGAGAAAGCATACCTGTATAGAAGTCCCAGAAAATTTCCTTGAAGAAAGGAAATAAAGAAAAGATTATTAATTTTGTACTTTTAAGGCCAAAAATCAATTGTTCCTAATTAAACACAGTCTCAGGCCAACTCCAATTTAATTGTTACATGGTTGGTGCTTAGAAGTATCCAGCACTGTGCCCATCACAACTACCCAATGAAAGAGCAGCACTGTATCCGTCACAACCACCTAATGAAGGAGCAGCACTCTGAAAACTAGTGCTTCTGAATAAACCTGCTGGACTATAACTTGGTGTTGTGTGGTTTTTAGCACTGTTTAAGATTGCTTTTAACTTGAGACAAAGTGCAATATCTTTACATGCTACAACTACGGTTTCATACTAAGTGCCCTCTTGTACATAGTTTAGCAGACATTGATCAGATTAGAATACAATCTGCTCTCCTCAAATAATTAGTCAACAATTACATTCACTTCTCAATTCTTAATAAAGTTGGCATTTTAAATCTAACTGCTTTGTTGAAAGTGATTATGTTTCTTGTTTAATGTTTTAAATCAAAAGGTAAGGGCATTTAGACCTTCATTTTCCAAACAGAAACACAAACAGACAGCACTTTTCTGCCTGTGTGCCTTTCATCGATTATTATTCTATGTAGGGCAGGATCCCAACACCATTCATGGGGGTTTGCCATAGGAAATGGCTTCAGTAGATTAGAATAAGTTATTTGAAAATGTGCAATAAAAACTGTTTTCTGCAGAAATAAATCGGAGGATGCAGCAACAGGGCACAGAACGACCATAGTTTCAGACTTGATGTGGAGGTCTTGTTGAGCTAAGTAATTACTTAGCACTGAGAGAAGGAAGTCAAAAAGTCCAAAGCATACCCACACCACAGAAAAAAAATAGGATTCTTTATCAGTCAATGCCACCTTTACCTATTCCCATATGGCAGTGTGGTGACAAATAGTTCAGTGAGTTTCTAGAGCTACTCACAACAAGCAATGGAAACAGCAAGTTCCATATTGCAGCCAGCTCACTCTGCTGGATATCTGAGATCTTCTCAGTTATGTAATTATTTATGTGAAAATGAGAAAGGAGCGGTGAAAGTTAAACAAGAATAAACTTAGTCCTTACAGTTTTTTGATCATCTTCAAAAATCTCTCGGACCTCTTCTTTGGAACAGGTTTCTTCTATACACTCTCTTTCCAAATTCCCAGACTTAAGCTCCTCGAGTCTCCAATTGTTAGCTCTACGAAATCGAGACAGGAACTGTGCGGCAGCTGATTTCTGTAAAAATACTCCATATTTTTGAATAATAATGCAATTATAAATCAGGTGCCTGTGTAAATTTTATGTGATATTTTATTGTACCATGATAATATTGTTGCGTGAAGTGTCTGTTGTGATAGTTTGAAGTTGCAAAACGTACTCAATAAATGCATGTTTTTTCATTTCTTTGAAGTATAAGAGTCAAGACTCTAAGCTGGAATTTTACTGGAGTTGCTGGTTTTAAATTTCCCAGGAAATAGACCAGCCATAGAAGTTTGTCAAAATATTAAGGGATGAATTTTGCAAAACCATTCAAAAATTATTTGAGCTAAAGTACTGTGGCCTGATGTGGTTAAATCCTATAGTAAGTAAATTGATAATTATTTAGCCTTGCTCAGCTGCAGAGATAGTTTCAAATAAAAAAAACACAAGTAAGCATTTTCTCCACAATCCTGTCAAACATTGCCACATTCGGTATAATCTGTTTCGTTGTAGCAGCTTGGTCTGTGACTTTTTATTTCATATTTTATTGTGTGTTAATTTTTTTTTGTGTGGTGTGGAAGTTTCACTTTAAAATTTTATTCTCTTTAATAAACCAAGTATTTGCTTTTAGCAGATGGACTGGAATCAGGTTGGTATCTGCAATTCATACGTCCAAGCTGTGGTTTTAATTAGGGGGCAGTTGCTAACAGGTAGACTGTAAGTCACTATTAGAGAAAAAAAAGGCCCCAGCAATTTTAACTCATGAATAGGCTATCAGATCCACTTCACACCTATTTCTGCAGAAAGTAGTGGCCCATATAAAAGCAGGTGCTGGAAATTTGAAACAAAACCAGAAAACTTTGGAGACACTCAGCAGATCTGTCAGCGTTAACTTTTTAATATGACTTTTCTTCACAGCAGAATGTTCTGCTTTTATTCAGGAAGTGATCCATGGTTGACTGCTGATCAAGGAGAGAGATCAAGAGAAATTCTAGGAGGATCTCAAAGGAGAGAAGAGGGAGGGAGCCCGGAGCAAGAGAGAATTCAACCTGCCTTGAGCCCAGAGAAACTTTTGCAGTCCTCCAAACCTCATAAAGAAAATAAAAGTGGGCTCATCTGATCCATGATCCTGGAGAAAGTGAGGACTGCAGATGCTGGAAATCAGAGCTGAAAAATGTGTTGCTGGAAAAGCGCAGCAGGTCAGGCAGCATCCAAGGAGCAGGAGACTCAACATTTCGGGCTTATGCAACACATTTTTCACTTGAATATTTACCTGGCGAAAGAGCCACAGCATCTCACTTACTCAGGCCAGGGATAAAATTAACAGTCAGCGGTGGATGACTTATTTCGCCTGTAGTCTGGACATGTCAGTGAGGACCCTGTGCATTTGTCTGGGCTGCTTAGCACCCTTTCTGAAGCTTGAGTCAAAATTGTGACTAGCTCTAGTATGGATAAATAATCAAGGACATTTAACTACATATCACTCCAGTTTACACCCAGTGGATAGCATTAAAATTGCCATTTTTCCAATCTAAATATCATAATCCAATTACCTTAATGGAAATCACTCAAAATATCAGTACTATCATGCCACATAAAACCAGCAAAAGGTGTATGAATATTTTGTATTCATTAATGTTTTTACACAAAACGTAAATGCACTTACACAAAAATTTATTTTTTAAGAAACAGTAATATGATCACATTCCTTGATCTCAACTGTGTCTGAAGGGATGGTACGAAGAAGAGAAACAGATAATTCATGATTGAGAATGAAGACCTGAGAGTTCTTGATTCCAGTTCATCTGTAGAAAATAAGCACTTAGTTTGTAAAAAAGATTAATACGTTAAAGTGAAAAATCCACACCCAGTGGAAAAACTCTTAACATACAACAAAATATGAAATAGAAAGTCACAGACTAGGCAGCTATAACTGACCATATTAAATTGAGTGTGGCAATCACCGACAGTCAGTGGGCAGTGGATACAAAAGTCAAAGTGGTAGAGAACAAATCAGATCATCACCATATTGTCAGACAGGGACTAACTCAGCACTGTATATGGAGGGAACAAGGGGTCTATGTCTAAAATCAGACTCCGTGAAGAATTATCCTGAGAAACATTGATACTGTGGTAAACATTGATACTTACAGTCATTTGCTTGACAGCCAAAGAGAAGCAATGATATTATCCCGTAGCTCAAAATTACTGTCATTTTACTCCCAAAATTCCTGCTCAAATTTACAGCAAAGTCAAGATGCAATTTTGTATCAGATAATTGGACTTCACTCAAACTGATGTTTCAGTGTTTGTATAGTCAGTGTTTTACTATCACTGCTAAAATGTTTTGCTTAATGAGTAACCAATTATTTCGAAATGCCGTCACAGCAGTTCACAGCGCACTTATTTCAGTATTGATGGTATCCGCAAAATATATAATTTCTTATCTCAAATCAGATACATATTGTAACTGTTTAACATGGGGTAGAATCTTACTGGTACCCCATGGAGGGTTGGAGAGGGAGGAGGTGAGGGCTGGTAAAATGTTGGGAAGCATTGAGAGGGCATATCCCATCAATGTAGTCCCAACCCCAGGCCATTTTACCAGAGACAGGACTGGAAACATAGGAGCTTTCTACCAAGTGGAGACAAACAGCTAGTTTAAGTAACTAAGAGCCCCTTAGGGGCCCATTTTGTGAGACTACTGGCATTTTGCCATTATCACATGGGAGAATTGCCAGATGAAGGGAAGCAGTCTCCCAGAAGCTTTCGAGTGGAATGTGTTGGATCCATTGGAATTGGAGGCTATTTGCCTAAAAGGGTGGCCCCAGGAGGCAACAGCTCCTCCCATTTCCCTAATAGCAACTTTGGAGGTGAGTGATAGTTCTCCTTGGTGGCAGGGTCAGCCTGCTGACTTGGCAGAGAAGTGAAATTTCTGCCTCCCCTCTGGAGGGCACCAAGTGGAAGCATCTTGTCCTTCCCTATACAGGTTTAAAAACAGTTCTCTTTAATGCCATCTATAGTTTGCCTTGCCTTGTCATACTGATTAGGGCAGTGATACAACCAGGGCAGCTTGCCCTGCTGCTCGACACTCCTCAGTCAAGGGGGCATACATCTTGCTGGACGGCTATTGTCAATCTCATGCCTGCAACCATGTGCCTGCAGCCTGCAGTGCAGTGCACTGTATGTGCAACAAACAAGCAAACCTGTCTCAAATTCTCAAGGAGGTTGTCCTCAAACATGCACATGGAGGCACTCATTAAACAGGGGTTCTGTCACAGTTAGTCCTGGACAGCACCTGATGCCAGTCCAGGGAATTGCCCACAGTTAGTCATCAGATCAGGGTGTTTCAGTTGATAGCGGGCGTGGGGAAGGGGTTTCTGTCTGTGAAGACCAGGTAGTTTGTCACTGTTAGTTCTTTGGCTCCATAGCAGCCATTCTGGAGGGTGAAAGGCTATGGGGAAGGCAGGGGACTGGGTGGGGGTTGGGTTGGGGGTGAGGTTGGTGTTAGGTCGCTGCTGCCTGTGTAGGAGACACGGCAAACTATTCCTCAGGATTTAGGGCTGCAGGTTGGATGGAGATGGGTAATGACAATTATAAAGGAGGCAACAGTAAATTCAAAGAGTGGGATATAGATGGTCAGAGCCTTACTGACATAGTACATAGAACATAGAACAATACAGCACAGAACAGGCCCTTCGGCCCACGATGTTGTGCCAAACATTTGTCCTAGCTTAAGCACCCATCCATGTACCTATCTAATTGCCGCTTAAAAGTCACCAATGATTCTGACTCGGCCACTCCCACAGGCAGCGCATTCCATGCCCCCACCACTCTCTGGGTAAAGGACCTATCCCTGACATCCCCCCTATACCTTCCACCCTTCACCTTAAATTTATGCCCCCTTGTAACACTCTGTTGTACCCGGGGAAAAAGTCTCTGACTGTCTATCTATTCCTCTGATCATCTTATAAACCTCTATCAAGTCACCCCTCATCCTTCGCCATTCCAATGAGAAAAGTCCTAGCACTCTCAACCTCTCCTCATACGACCTATTCTCCATTCCAGGCAACATCCTGGTAAATCTCCTCTGCACCCTCTCCAAAGCTTCCACATTTCTCCTGAAGTGAGGCGACCAGAACTGCACACAGTACTCCAAATGTGGTCTAACTAAGGTCCTGTACAGCTGCAACATCACTTCACGACTTTTGAATTCAATCCCTCTGCTAATGAACGCTGATACACCATAGGCCTTCTTACAAGCTCTATCCATCTGAGTGGCAACTTTCAAAGATCTATGAACATACACCCCAAGATCCCTCTGTTCCTCCACCTGACTAAGAACCCTACCATTAACCCTGTATTCCGCATTTTTATTTGTCCTTCCAAAATGGACAACCTCACACTTGACAGGGTTGAACTCCATCTGCCACTCCTCAGCCCAGCTCTGCATCATATCTAAGTCCCTCTGCAGCCGATAACAGCCCTCCTCACTGTCCACAACTCCACCAATCTTCGTATCATCTGCAAATTTACTGACCCGCCCTTCGACTCCCTCTTCCAAGTCATTAATAAAAATTACAAACAGCAGAGGACCCAGAACTGATCCCTGCGGAACTCCACTTGTAACTGGGCTCCAGGCTGAATATTTACCACCTACCACCACTCTCTGACTTCGACCGGTTAGCCAGTTTTCTATCCAACTGGCCAAATTTCCTTCTATCCCATGCCTCCTGACTTTCCGCATAAGCCTACCATGGGGAACCTTATCGAGTGCCTTATTAAAATCCATGTACACTACATCCACTGCTCTACCCTCATCCACATGCTTGGTCACCTCCTCAAAGAATTCAATAAGACTTGTAAGGCAAGACCTACCCCTCACAAATCCATGCTGGCTGTCCCTAATCAAGCAGTGTCTTTCCAGATACTCATAAATCCTATCCCTCAGTACCTTTTCCATTACTTTGCCTACCACCAAAGTAAGACTAACTGGCCTGTAATTCCCGGGGTTATCCCTATTCCCTTTTTTGAACAGGGGCACAACATTCGCCACTCTCCAGTCCCCTGGTACCACCCCTGTTGACAGTGAAGATGAAAAGATCATTGCCAACGGCTCTGCAATTTCCTCTCTTGCTTCCCACATAATCCTAGGATATATCCCGTCAGCCCCGGGGGGCTTGTCTATCCTCAAGTTGTTCAAAATTCCTAACAAGTATCTCTTCTAGCTTACCAGTCCGTTTCACACTCTCCCCTTCAACAATACGGTCCCTCTCATTTGTAAATACTGAAGGAAAGTATTCAAGACCTCTCCTATCTCTTCTGGCTCAATGTAGAGGTAGTGGCTGGAAGACACTGATCATTGAATGCTCACTGTCCCCTTCCATCATGCTGGAAATTGAAAGTGTGCAATGAGGCAGGGTGGCACGTGGAAGGCAGTGGGTGTAAGGGAGGGTCACAAGGAAGGAGAACAATGTTACACAAAGACTCATGCACCTTATGGGGCATAGGTCTGTGGACTCCCTTATCCCTGGCCCATCCTGGCATATAAGTCTCCTGTTTGTTATATAACTCCCTGCCACAGATATTACTCACAATTTGATTCACACCAGAATGTTTGGACACATAGACTAGGGAAAATATAGTGATGTTTCAGGATGAGGGGCAACTATGACAGTAGATCCTATAGGCCAAGATTGAAGGTGAAGTTGCAGCTGGATAGAATAGTGAAGGAGGCATTTGGTAAGCTTGCCTTCATTGGTCAATGCATTGAGTATAGGAATTTGAATGTCATTTTGCACCTATACAGGACATTGGTTAGGCCATTATAGGAATATTGCATGCAATTCAGGTCTTCCTGCTACAGGAAATGTTGTGAAAGGTGAAAGGGTTGAGAAAACATTTACAAGGATGTTACCAGGGTTGGAGGGTTTGAGCTATAGGGAGAGGCTGAACAGATTGGCACTATTTTCCCTGGACCATCGGAGGCTGAGGGATTATCTTATAGAGGTTTATAAAATCAAGAAGGACATGGATAGGGTAAATAGGCAAGGTCTTTTTCCCCAGAGTGGGGGAGTCCAAACTAGAGGACATAAGTTTAAGGTGAGAGGGGAACGATTTAAAAGGGACCTAAGGGACAACTTTTTCACGCAGAGGGTCATGTTTCTATGGCATGAGCTGCAGAGGATGTGGTGGAGGCTGGTGCACTTACAACATTTAAAAGGCATCTGGGGATGGGTATACGAATAGGAAGGGTTTAGAAGGATATGGCCGAAAGATGACAAATGTGACTAGATTTTTTAGACTATCTGGTTGGCATGGGCAAGTTGTATCAAAGGACCTGTTTCCATGCTGTTTATTTCTCTATGAGTCCATGACTTTATTGATCTTGTTCATCTCGCTTAAACACACTGCAGTAGCCTTTCACCACAGTCCTTGGCACATATGAAGTTAAGCATCATGCTAAAAAATGTTGCTTTTGCAGCTACAGAGATACTCAAGCAAGCAGATTGAAATCCAGGACAGTGAAATTTATGCAAATGTTCAAATTCATGTATAGTACATTGCTACGTATGCATCCAAAGTGCCCGAAAATAGGTTTTCTCTTTTTATCACTCCCATAACATCTTGGTCTCCTCCTGCTTCTACAATAGATTGTAGGGCACCATCTCAGCAATGGAGCCCATTGGCCCTGAAGGTTTGGTTGGGTGACTGCAAGAACATTTGTATCTTGGACAGGCTGAGGGTCTACTTGCCAGGATTAAGTGGTACCCCCTCAGCTTAAACCTCCAAGGGCACGATGGAGGTCTTCTCACAGACCATATCTGGAGTGTCCTGTGAGGAGACCTCTGAGGGCCCGAGTGAGAAACCTCACCAGCTGAGTGCTCTGTGGCATTGTTCTATCTCCTTATGAGCAAGGGGCGCCTTGTAGGCATGCCAGGCTCCCCAGCCCTCTTTACCTATGCCTTCAGTCCTAATGATAAATGGCTGAGGTGATGGAGTATAGGTATACATGTCTCTCCAGCAAACCCTGAGGGCATTGATCCTAGCTCTCCATGGCAGTTACTAACCTGTTCATTGAAAGAAACAGTTGGTTACTTGGCTTGTGTACTGTTGGAGCTTCTGAGCAATAAGGGCCATTGTGCCCCACATTCCTGTCTGCTGCTTACTGTTCCTCCCTGTGCTTGTGGACAAAGTTCCTAATTACCAATGCAACAGGGTCATCTCCTGCCTGCAGCTGAGCAGCAACCTGGTCTCCATCCAAGTACCAAGTGACTTGGGCTGTTTCTCCCTCCAGCAGCTGTGGAGCTGTCATAGTTAGGTTCTCACTAGATTGTGCCCCTAAGGTGAATGTTCCCATCGAAGTGTCAAAATCTGCGCTGGTAGAATGTGCAGGAGGCTGCTTTGCTGATGCTTCCTCTGACACCTCTGTATTCGCATCCTTCGAGGTTGGGCAAGACGTTTCTGGGGGAGCTGACTATTTCTCCAAAGTGGTTGTGCATATACTGGTAGTACCTCAAGACAAAAGAGTTTGAAGGCTTTACAACTAGTGGTTAGGAGTCATACACAATGAATTACACAGATAGCGGATTTACTGTGAAGCTGTGATAGCGGATTTAATGGAATGAAGAGTAGTACTTAGACGGTTGGTGGGACATTGATGTCTCAGCATCCCTGCAAGGGCAGTGCTAGTCTTCTCCTCTGAAGGTTGAGGAATCAAACGTTATGCACTTGTCCACATGTCCAGCACCTTTCTCTCCTATCAAGGGCTGTTTTCTACTTGAATGAAGGAATGGAGGGATTGAATGCGATGCAAGTGGATGGCACAACTGTTAATGATAGTTCAAACGGTGGTGAAGGGTTTTCAGGGAGTGAGGAGGCAGTGCAGAGGGTGTGTAGGATTAGTGGTGTGGGATGTTGGGGTGAGGGGTGAGAGCTGGCGAGGGAAAATGCTGCAGACAATAGTGTGATTGGTACGTAATAAACCTTGGTAGGTGGTGGAGTCCAGTAGCAAAGACAGAGTGAGTGTGAGGTGACAGACAGAAAAGTGTAGCACTTACTCTGGTGGAGTGGAAAAGGTCATTGACCACCTTATGGCACTACTGTCACTTCTTCTGTAGTGTGGAAATGGCACTAACCCAAGGAACGACCTTGGATGAGCAGGACACCCTCCATTGCCAGTCCATCCTGGATAAGGACTCCTTTGCACCAACCCCTTGACCAGGACCTCCTTGTCCCTGTCAGAGAATCACAGCGCTATTCCGCGGCAAGTTCAGGTTCAAGTCAGTGCTCATCCAAGTGTAGAGCAGCAGGTGCCAGGGATGCTGGGCTCTTGATTGCTATCCAGTGAGTAGAAAGTTGTTCTGGGAATGGCATGTGATAAGTTCGGGCTAGAAACAGATATGAAGGGTGACTTTAGGTTGAATAAGTAGTTAATGAGACTCATTTGGTAAAGTACAGTGAGAATTCTCACTCGGCCTCATGGCAAGAATCACACCAAAGAATTTGATACAAGTTGGACTTAGCCCAAAAAAAGAAAGATTCCACCCAGTGATAATGCTTCCATTTATTGAGAAATCCAAAACTAAGGGCCATATGTATTAGAAAGTCAAAACTAAATTCAAAAGGGAATTCAGGAAAGACCTCTTCCCAGAGAGTTATTAGAATGATAGATGCATTTCCCCAAAGCCAGGGAAATATCAAGGAGAAAAAAATTGAAGGTTAACTCACACAAGTCCTGTTCACCTCTTATTCTTCCTGTGCTCACTGAACTACATTTGGTATTCAGTTAAGCAAGACCTCATTCATGGTTGAGGACATCGCAGGCTTGGTGATCATTTATAGCCCATCCCTAATTGCCCAGAAAGGTCTGGAGTCAAATATAACGAGGTAAAAACAATGACTGCAGATGCTGGAAACCAGATTCTGGATTAGTGGTGCTGGAAGAGCACAGCAGTTCAGGCAGCATCCAAACAGCTTCGAAATCGACGTTTCGGGCAAAAACCCTTCATCAGGAATTTTCCTGATTTCCTGATGAAGGGCTTTTGCCCGAAACGTCGATTTCGAAGCTATTTGGATGCTGCCTTAACTGCTGTGCTCTTCCAGCACCACTAATCCAGAAAATGGAGTCAAATATAGTCCAGACGAGGTAAGGATAGCAGTTTCCTTCCCTAAAGAACATTAATGAACCAGATGAGTTTTCCAACAATCGGCAATTGATTTATTGTCATCGTTAGACTCTTTAGTTTGGATTTTTATTGAGTGCAAATTCCACCATCTGCCATGATTATCATCTTTCAGATTATTTCGTGTGTCCTTGCTCTTTCCAATTTCAGATTACTGCTCAGCCCAAAAATATTCCAAGATTCCTTTAATTCCCAGCTCTTCCACAACCATGATTTTACCCACTCCTTAACTGGTAATCTTGAATTCAACTGCTGAAGCCCAAAACCATTGAATTCGATCCTTAGATTTTCTGCTCCTCTACTGAACTTTCCTCCTTCAAGATGTTCCTTAAAACCAATGCTTTTGAGCAACCTTTTGGGCACCTGTCCTAATTTGTCTTTATACAGTTGTGTCACCTTTTGTTTGATAATGCTCCTGTAGATCATCTTGGAATCTTTTACTTTATTAAAGATGCTAGGTAAATGCAAGTTGTTGTTATTACGCTCACCCGATTTGATGAAATGGGATAACAAAACAGTCATGTGGAGCATAAATATCAGCATGAGTCAATTGAGCTGAGTCTATTTCTATGCTGTATGTTCTGTATAAAATACTCCTATAATTATTTTGGTTTAACTTTTGCAGTAAAAATATTGCAAAAGTACGACAAGAATTTTATTGTAGACTTCCAGCTAAAATGTTTAAAGTTGCTGCAATATTATTACAACAAGTTGAAAAGAGTTTGAGAAAAAGTTATTTTTTCATTCCAAAGGTGCAATTTCAATGTTTTCTAAGCATTATCCAGTACATGGACCCACTAATAACATATTCACATTCAAAATAAACCATATGCGGATCATTTAAAGCTGATCTGATATCGACCAATCCAAACGTTCTATGCTTTGAAATAGATTCCTCATCCGGTTCAAAATTTCCGACTTGCGATCGATCAGTTGCTGATGAAGATAGACAACGTCCCTTTGTTTTTCAAAGATTTTCTTTCCTATGGAATAGACCTCTTTCAGCTTGTCCTTTGCACAGCGTGCTATGAACAAGAAAGAAGCGTTTAAACAACAATGCCATTTTAATGCAAGATTAGAATGTGTATTAAGCTAATTCAAGTTCACAATGTTTAAATTAAAATTGTGATTGTGTTTCTTATAACATATTCCATGACAAGGCAATATTGTTCTCTGCTTGTAAAAATTCAAACTATTCATTTATTTACAATTATCATCAGGACAGTTTTTGAAAAGTTAAAATTTGAGGATATTTCCAAGTTAACTCACAAACAATAAACAAAGGCAGTTGGAACAAGAAGTAAATGTCTCTTGAAATAAGATTATAAGAAGTCAGAGCTGGAGTAGCTATTTGGCGCCTCAAGCCTGGCCCACCATTCTATAAGATCATTTGTTGATTTGCCCCAGGCTTCAACCACACTTTTGTGCCATTTCCTCATAAGCCTCAACTTCCCACTAAATCCAAATTGGGAATATGTCTATACATATTAAATACATATGCTTCCTATTTAAACAATTTCAGTTTTCTTGGTTCCACAGGCCTTTCGGGTAAAGAATTCAAGGCATTCACTACCTTCCGGAAGAAGGGATCTCTTTGCATCTCTGCTTTAAATGAGTGTCCCCTTATTTTATAACTATGTAACACTAGTGGAGACATCTTCTCAACATCTACCTTGTCAAACTCCTGCAGAATCTTGTATGTTTCCATAAATCACCCCTCCTTCTTCTAAAGTCTAATGAATAAAGGCCTAACCTGTTTATCTATTCTTGATAAGTCAACCCTTCCATCCAAGGAATAAGCCTTGTGAATCTGTTTTGAACTGCCTCCAAAGCCAATATATCCTTTCTAAAATACGGGGACCAAAGCTGTACACAATGTTCCAATGGGACCTCACTAACATCTTGTACAGTTATATTTTAAAATGCAAACCACACCCCCCCAACAATAAAAGTCAAAATTCCACTTGTCTTCTTAATTACTTGCTGCATCTCATGCTAACTTTTCTTGTTACATGCACAAGAACACTCTCACAAGATCCCACTGCACTTCACTCTGTTAGAGTCTTTGGACTGTGAAATGTACCATGTGCTCTCCAGACAGACCAACAAGACATAGAGAATGTGTTCTGAAATAGCAGCGCAAATAATTAGCCCCACAGGAGGGACCATAACCCAGGTAAGTCCTGAGCTTGAACTCGATGCTATGTTGAATCAGCTGAATATCACCTGGAGGTGTCAGCAGTATCACTGCCAGGAAATTAAAATGTTGGGCAGAATTCCTATCTTCTCAATGATTCCTAGATGAAATGTCACAGGGTTTTCAACTGCCAGTGAAGCTGAAGGTCAAGGTGATGCATAATTTGAAAATTAAGTTCCTGGAGTGTGACACTGGATGTTACCTCTTCTGAAGCACAATACAATTTTCAATGGGAGGACAGGAGGTGGGAGGGCAATGGGGAAGCAATTTGCCTCCAATCAACAGCCCACTAAGCTCCTTTAGGGACTTCTTAACAGGTCAGGTAGGCCAGAAGCAAGTACTCAAATTTGAATCTGCTGAATCTGTATAGACTAATGAACATTAGTGCACATCGTTTCTGTTCAAAGGCAGAAGAAAATAATCTATTTTTTAATTTGAAAGATCTTCAGAAGCTGTAAGATTGAGCACCATTTCATGTGTTTGACCTTATATTTGGCTTTTGGTCAGCTTTACTCTTAATGAGGCTGCTAGCCCTCAGAGAAGAGCAGTCTTCTCTCCTTTGCAAGGCAAAAGCAGGTCCTAACATTGTTGCCATTTGCCTTTGTTGCTTGTGCATTGCTGGCAGCTCCTGGCCAAACTTGGTATCACTAACTGGGTTCCAAGCTCATCTCCTACGTGATTAGTGCATCCACATTTAAAGACAGGGTTGGGACCCTCCCAGTATCTAGTTGTTGGGCTCCTTGCCCCATATAATTGAATTGGTGATGTTACCCCCTCCCCATTCACCTCCACCACTGACCTCGCCTTCCAAGATTTTCAACTCCTATCCCTTTTGATGTTTGACTTCACCCCTAGCACCACATCTGACTCATGTTCACTCCAATCCCTAGCCGTCCCCATCTCCTCTTCCTCCCCACCCCTCCACCCAATAGCTCCTAACTCAGCTGGCAAATTAATTTGATAAAAACTTAAATTGTATCCACCCTCATGAGAAACACGTTTTCTGGCTAATAGATCTCTCAGCCAGGTTTGATTCTTGCTTTGTGGCTATATTTTAAGGCAAATATCCCTGAAAAGTAGTAAGTAATCTATCATAACCACTCAAATTATTTCATTACAATGCTCTTGTACCATAATGATATTTATGATATTTATGTTATTCAGCTATTATGTTTATCTTACTTCCAAGAAAAATCAACAATTCCATTTAGACATAGAGTCATAGAGATGTACAGCATGGAAACAGACCCTTCACTCCAACCCGTCCATGCCGACCAGATATCCCAACCCAATCTAATCCCACCTGCCAGCATCTGGCCCATATCCCTCCAAACCCTTCCCATTTAATATACCCATCCAAATGCCTCTTAAATGTTGCAATTGTACCAGCTTCTACCACATCCTCTGGCAGCTCATTCCATAAACGTACCACCCTCTGTGTGAAAATGTTGCCCCTTAGGTCTCTTTTATATCTTTCCCCTCTCATCCTAAACCTATGCCCTCTAGTTCTGGACTCCCCAACCCCAGGGAAAAGACTTTATCTATTTATCCTATCCATGCCCCTCATAATTTTGTAAACCTCTATCAGGTCACCCCTCAGCCTCCGACTGTTCAGCCTCTCCCTATAGCTCAGATCCTCCAACCCTGGCAACAGCCTTGTAAATCTTTTCTGAACCCTTTCAAGTTTCACAACATCTTTACAATAGGAAGGAGACCAGAATTGCATGAAATATTCCAAAAGTGGCCTAACCAATGTCCTGTACAGCCACAACATGACCTCCCAACTCCTGTACTCAATACTCTGACCTGTAAAGGAAAGCATACCAAACGCCTTCTTCACTATCCTATGTACCTGCGACTCCACTTTCAAGGAGCTATGAACCTGCACTCCAAGGTCTCTTTGTTCAGCAACACTCCCTAGGACCTTACCATTAAGTGTATAAGTCCTGCAAAGATTTTCTTTCCCAAAATGCAGCACCTTGCATTTATCTGAATTAAACTCCATCTGCCACTTCTCAGCCCATTGGCACATCTAGTCCAGATCCTGCTGTAATCTGAGGTAACCCTCTTTGCTGTCCACTACACCTCCAATTTTGGTGTCATCTGCAAACTTACTAACTATACCTCTTATGCTCGCATCCAAATCATTTATGCACTGATCCTTGTGGCACTCCACTGGTCACAGGCCTCTAGTCTGAAAAACAACCCTCCACCCCCACCCTCTGTCTTCTACCTTTGAGCCAGTTCTGTATCCAAGTGGCTAGTTCTCCCTGTATTTCATGAGATCTAACCTTGCTAATCATTCTCCCATGGGGAACCTTGTCGAACGCCTTATTGAAGTCCATATAGATCATATCTACTGCTCTACCCTCATCAATCTTCTTTGTTACTTCTTCAAAAAACTCAATCAAGTTTGTGAGACATGATTTCCCACGCACAAAGCCATGTTGACTATCCCGAATCAGTCCTTGCCTTTCCAAATACATGTACATCCTGTCCCTCAGGATTCCCTCCAACAACTTGCCTACCACCGAGATCAGGCTCACCGGTCTATAGTTCCCTGGCTTGATTTTACCACCCTTCTTAAACAGTGACACCACGTCTGCCAACCTTCAGTCTTCCGGCACCTCAGCCGTGACTATCAAATATCTCAGCAAGAGGCCCAGCAATCTGAATCATGATTTTCAACCATAGATTTATGTGATTAGTGAATTGTATTACAAACTTACATTGGCTGAGAAAACAGGGGAGAGGTCTAACGCTGCCTGTACAAAAAAGACACTTTGTGTTAAAGGGACATTGTCATTTCAGCTAAATTTTTTTTTAAAGTTTATCTTTACAGTAAGTGAAAAACATAGAAATCATTATACCATTCATGCAATGCAAATTGGGGTTAGTATAAGATGTCATGCAAAATATGACAATTACAGGCTGTATCTGTATAAAATGGCAACCAACCCTCTTTAACTCCACATATGATCAATAATTATCTTTTAGAAGCTCCACTTTCCATTACTTTGCATTTTGATATGTTTGCTCATATTACATTCCGGTGAAAGCATTACAAACAAACAATTTTCAACCTGGAGAGACTCATTAAACTATGAGAAATATAAACATTATACTTGCAACATAGCAAGGAACATTTCTCCATGATCCATCATTATATCTTTAATGCGGATGGACAAAGCATATTTTCTTCAGTTGGAAGGAAGGAATTTCAGAAA